>NC_088801.1:42380749-43660034 GCF_011386835.1 Chrysemys picta bellii
TCGAAATAATTTCCTTAAAGTCCATTATTGGTATATGAAAAAAAATCCAGTGTCTTAAAAATAGAAGTATTTCAGGACACTTATTTGAAATATATAATAGAGAAGTGTGTGTGTGTGTGTGTGTGTGTGTGTGTGTGTGTGTGTGTGTGTGTGTGTGTGTGTGTGTACACACGGGGCCTAAACAAGCAATAGCAAGTTAGATGAAGGCTTCAACTCTTCAGAAAAATCTCATTATGTGACGAGAGAAGTGGCTCTGTAGGGAGTATTATGGAAATATCTGGGTTTGATTTAATGAGGCTCTTCACATTGGTGGAATATCAACTTAACAGAGAAAAGTCTACCCGGGGCGCCCAAGTTACCAAAATGAAAATTGGCAATTGAGATGATAAGAACGTGGCTTTCTTGTACGAAATCACTTCAGGTAACAGATATAACATTAAATAACATACATTCTATGTACCAAGAACAATGTTTTATGTACCAAGTCTCTTATCTGTCTCTTCTAATGACTTCCCTTAGCGGGTTGTTAGTACTTGACAGCAGGTCTCTGCGCGGGGAACTTTTTTCCAATTCCACATTCAAAGGAGGTCCATCAGAGAACATGATTGGCAATTTTCGTCATAATCTGCACATTATTAGCATCAGAATCGACATGGCAGTAACACTGGTGGTTTTTGATGTGCCTTTCTTCAAGTTCAAGGAAGTCCCTCCAGTAGCAGTGGCTTGGTATGGCAGGTCTCAGTTATCCAGTGGTGGCTTTTCAGAGGCAAAGGCGTGATAGACATGTATGGGAAATAAATCCAAGAGCCGTTTTACCAAAGAAAAGAAACAGAAAAACATTAAACTGAGAGAAGTACCTAAGGTCAATGCTTCAGGACAGCATCCTATGCCTAGAGAGATTCAAGTATTTCCCAGATCGGGTGGATTATGGTAGTTGGAAAGCATGAGTTTAAAACTGCCTCTCCGACTCCTATAGAGCATCCTGTCAATCTCACACTTCCCTTCCCTTTACCGGCCCATCCACGGCAGCCTCATTAGCTACCGCTCTTTCTGCACAGAACATACGCGAGGCATTTCCAATTGATTCGAACTAAAACGAAATCAGAATACCACAGAAACACTTTCCTCTTCCGTTGACACCCCTCCTCTCCCCCTTCTGTCCCATTTCCAGACGGACGTGGCTGCAGGCTTCACTCAGTCCCTAGGCCAAATTCCCCTTGCACAGGGGGTGAGGTTTGGCTCAGGACCGACTGAGGGCGGCGGGGGTTGGGCCCAGCAAGGAGAACAGAAGCTTTGCACCCAGTGACACCCGTGCAATTCTCCCGGGGCGTGGCGCCCAGGGCAGCCCTTGGCCCCTGCGCTGCGCTGTCCTGCAAACCCCGCCTCTGGGGCCTGCAGGCATCCCGCGCTGGGCCCCGGGGGCTGCGGGAGGAGTGCAGGGGGATGTCAGTCCGGGTCCCAGCCCCCTCCCCCGGCTCGTGTCTCCTCCAAAGGGGGGGTGGGGTGAACGATACAAAAATAGAAGGAACTTTTCCAGAGCCCGGCTGTGGTCCCCCCTCCCCTGCCCCTTACAAAGGGGTCGCCCCCGGCTGCGGGCGGGGTAGTTATCTGGTGAGCGGCGCCTCCTCCCGCTGGTCCGGGGAGGCGCCCGCGGTTTTGCTCAGCACGGCCGCCGAGTAGGGCAGGAAGCCGCTCTCCGCCCGCTGCGAGGCCGCCGTGCAGGGGAAATCCGAGCCGGAGCCGCGCGAGCCCAGCGCCGCGGCCGCCGCCGCCGTCTGGCTGCTGTGACAGCTGAGGCAGGAGCAGGCCGTGGAGCCGGCGGGGGGCGCCGAAGAAGCCGCGGCCGCCGCGGCCGCCGCCGCCACCGCCGCGCTGCTGTTGAGCCCGGCCGCGGCGGCGGGGGCCTGGTAGAGGCCCGGGTGGCGGAAGCCGCAGAGCAGCTCCGGGCGGGAGTAGGGGTGCGAGAGGGCGCGGAAGGTGTCCAGCGGCCGGATGGAGGTGGCGAAGGGCGAGGCGGCGGCCGCTCCGGAGGCGGCCGCAGCCGCCGCGGCCGCCGTCACCCCCACGTGGGGATAGTAGTGCAGCGGCACGTGCGAGTGGAAGGGGTAGGGCAGGCTCCCCGTGGCCGCCGCGTGAGTCATCATGTAGGTGTAGAAGCTGGGGTCAGCCGGATGGGGCCAGGACATGGCCAGGCGCTGCCGCTTGTCCTTCATCCGTCTGTTCTGGAACCACACCTGGGGGGTGGGGAGACACAAAACACAGGCCGGCCTTAGAAAGCAGCGCAGCAGCGGCTCCGGACACAAACCAAACCCCCACCCAGCTCCCGCCAAAGGCAGCAGTACCTCCCGAGCAGGGCACGGCTGTGCCGGGCACGCTCCCCTCCCCGCCCCCGCTGCTTAGCCTGGCTGTGATTTATTTATTAATTATCCTCCTGGTTTACCACCTAAAAACCTTCCTCCAAATTCGCGCACGCACAAAACCCGCTGACATCAGAGACGGTTAAGGCTGTCAGGAATTAAAAATGAAAGTGGCTCCTTTGAAGGAACCCCGCTGCTTTTATTGGGAAGCTTTTCTGTTTGCTTTTTGTTAATTGCACGGTGTTTGCACACGGCAAAATATTGTTGCGTTTTGTTTTTAAAAGCAGCCATACAAACGACATTCCGAGTTGCAAACACTGCAGCCTTGCTTCTGCCCTGTAACAATGGGCATTTGCATCTGCCTTCCGCTTTAGCATCCTTGCTTTCTATTATTTTCTAAAGCTACTTGCAGGAAATGAACATGCCAAAAATACAGATCTTTCTGAAGCATGAAGGAGAGCGTCTAAGATTCGCCCTCTGTAACGGAGCAGCTTGTTTTCTTGTCTCAAGCTTTTTAGTTCCACACTGCCTCTTTTTAATGTCATATAATTAGCCAAATTATTTAAAATAATCCAACGAAAAGAGATTTTACCCGAATAAATCACTGAAATGCTTTGTGTCAGTCAGACTCTAAATCCATTTTAAATAATACAGCATTTGTCTTTCAAGTGATTTTGTCCGAAATGGGAGAAATATAATTTTATTATACTGACGGTCCAATTCCTCTGCTTCATTTTTTAAAAATATCATCGTTTGTTTCCCTTTTAACGTGCAAGTGCAATACAAATTGACAAGGAAAATTAAAAGGCAAATAAAAAAAGTTTCAACTCAGAGAAACAAACAAACCCAACAGGAAAGACAAGACCGGATGTTCTTTAACCAAAAGTCACAGATAAAAATAGCTAAGAAACCAGATGGGAATTACGCAACACTATTTATTTTTATGTTCTATTGTTATGTTATCATTGGATTTATTCTTTTGCCATAAAGGAGAAGGGCACAAGCCACTGCATTTTCCTGTCTGTAAGAAGCATCTATTTAGCCGGGAATTGGGCTCGATCTCATATTTTAAGCTCCCAGACAGCACAAAAGCACCAAAATCCACATCGAGTGTACTAGCCCCGCGTTTGTAGCGCTTCAGCTGAGATACCTTGATGGTGGTCTCAGGGAGGTTGAGCGCTGCGGCCAGTTCGCACCTCCTGGGCCGAGACACATAGTTCTCCCGGTAGAACTCCTTCTCTAGCCTGGCTATCTGCTCCCTGGTGAAGGCGGTGCGGTACCTTCTCACCTGGTCAGCCCCAGAGCCGGAGCTGCCCAGTGCGTTGCTGCTGTGCAGGCTGGTTAAACTCGAACCTGAGGACGAGGTGGTGGTAGTAGGAGCTGAGTTGCTTTCTGAATAGCCTGGCAAACAAGCAAGCAAATTGTGAAATAAAGATTGTTCCTCTAGATGTGTTTGTGTGTATTAAATAAAGCAGGAGGTAACGTTACCAGTCTGGCTGTGAACTCTGATAATTAATGCTAGCTGTCATTGTTACAAATTGCTGCTGTTAATAGAATCAATAAAGTTTTTTTAAATCACTTCATAACGAAATTATTCTAAGTAAATTAGGCATTTTAGTAATTATAGAATTCTAGCTTCTGCAGCAAATTAGCCAAGTAAGAGTGCATATGCAGAGCACAATTTTAGAGATGTGGTACCGCTCTCATACTGCGATGATCTGATAACTCTAATCTATGAATCAGGTTTAACAGCTACATGAACGTTTCTTATTTTCGTTTGAGAGGCACAAAATAAGTGCAGCCATAAACAAAGATATGTCTTGCATTATGGTGTAGATTGCTTTTCTTTTGACACATTTGACAAAATGCATCTACTGTTGCCCCAAAGAAATCCATTGATTATTCTCTTATTACACTCCCCAATGCAAATAATTCACCAAATTTATTTCAAACCTGGAACGATGGAGGGATTTTAATAGTCAGCGTTATCAGAGATTGAAAGTGAACAATGGCCAATTATTATTAGTGTGAATACACAATGACACATTTTATACGTACAAAGAAAGACAAATACACACATATACATAGATATATAGATACGTAGATAGTTTCTACGTATCTATATACTCAATTTACTCCATGTATGTATATTTGTATAGATGGAGAAATACTGACAGATCTACAGAACGAGAAAAACTATATAAATACACATATATCGTTATAGATATGGGAGAAAGAGAGCGATTTCCATGAATATATAGAGACACTTTGCTATATAAACACTGCTTAGCGTATCTGGTGTATCGTGATAACACATTAATAATAATTGTGTGCGATTTTAGCAGTGGCTTTACTATATAGAGAGCACTGTTTCCATAGGCTAACAAGTTTAATCAAAGAACAGGACCGTTGAGCTCGAGAGGATAAAATAATATTTACCTTTGTTATTGTTTTCCTTCAGCTGGGAGGAACTCAGGCTAGTTGGGGAGCGGAGTGCTGAGCAGCCCACCTCCACATCACTGTTCATATCTGCCTCCTGAGCAACTTCTGAATAATGGCTAATTTTCTTCCTGCTTTCCGGCGGAGCAATTTCTGAGGAGACGTTGCTTTCGCTGTTCTGGTGTTGAAGATTGAATAAAGTGTCTATTTCAAATTTGCCTTTGGCCGGGATGTCCCCTATAGTGCTATGCAGAGAGGCGGAAGTTAGTCTAGGGCTGAGGCGACCAGTGTGTTGAGAATTTTCAAGGGCCTCCAGCACTGCATTTCCAGCTGAGTCTGACAAATTCGAGAGCCTTTTGCCAGCTGTAGGGCTGTGCAGCCCTCTTTCCATCAGTATCATCTCCTTCCTGATTCTGTCCATCATCTCAGCTTTATCAAAAATGTCAAAGTTGCAGGGCTGGTCCTGTACTAATGATGAGCTGCAGCAGGGGCTAATTCACATGCAGCCCGGCAAGTGTCTCTAAATATTATTATCCCTTTTTGAGGGAGGCGTAAAAATTGTGGGATGCCAAAGCGAGGGAATGACTGGTCAAAATGACCCATACATCCTTTCTAGCCCGAAATGTCATTCATCAAAAAGTAGTGCTCGTCATTAAGGTAGGAATGACGCTGTTCGAATAATCATTTATTGTAACAGGTTTATAAGCAAATAAACACAAGCTTCTGTCAGTGGATAATGAAGGCGGCTTCTGAGCAGACAAATATATCCAGGTAGAAAGAAAGAAAGACAAGAAGTGAAGAGTAAAGCTCTTGTCCTTAGCGTGATCAGATCTTGCTTGAATTGCTCTGGGGTTTGGCCTCTGGGGTGAAATTGACAGTCTGATTAATAAAATGAGCTGTGCAACATTTCCCCCTTCATTTAGGTGCATCATTATGCTCTGATTTTTGTTTTGTTGCCTTTTAGGTCCTAATGATGCAGCTTCTTTCTCATTTGTCCTCGGACAGAACTACATGCTAAATAATAGATAATGCTTTATGTATCTAAGAGCGGATTTTAAGATCGCAACTAAAGGAAATGTTGGAAGAGGACCTGCGGACTGAGACTACCCTTCCACTGTATTTTATTTACTTTTCTTTTTCAGTTAAGAATGCACTCGTACTTTTATTTAAGAATTTTACTAGCACACACCCCAACCATCCCCATACACACAAACCTTATACTGAGACTTTTAAAAACTATTGCTGCTGGTACATAACAGTTTAAGTGCATCTACCACAGCAGCCTGCACATGGATTTATTGTAATCCTGGGGGGTTTTTTAGTATATTTTTCTCGTTGCATCCTTAAATATGGTGCCCTTTTTACTTTCTATAATCTTGTTTATTGTCGGAGCTAGTCTACGATTTTTTTCCTCTCTTGGGAAAATATTCTCTGTTGTGCAATTTGATGGCAAAAAATGTCCAAATAACGTTAAATGCATTCATGATTTAAAGCACCATACTGCAGCACTGTCATTTCATTCTCTAGACAGGTTTCTTTTTACACCCTCCCCACGAAAAGCGAAGCATTTTTACAAATATATAGGTATAATGACTTGATTTTAGTATTTCAAAGGCATCAAATAGTGGTAAAGACATGCTCCTCATCATCATTCTTTCTCCAAGGTTACCTGTGGCTTAGTTAGCTGAGCTATCCGTTGTTTTCCGGGTTGATCCGGAGTAAAATGTCTTGTGCTGTAAAGGACACGGACTAGCAAGCTTAGTAGACGTGACTATCGGAAAATCTCTCCTCAGTGATAACTTTGATAGTAATAATGAAGCTGATGGCAACCATTTAAACGAAGATAAATCCTTTGTCATTAGCATCTCTGGAGTACTCTTCAATAGCTATCCAATCTCTACTTTCTGAGAGATTTTTTTTCTACCCACATAGTAAAGTTTTAGATCCTGAGTTTCTGAGTTTGATCAGGTATAGAAATATTCCAACGTTTCCTGTGATTACATAGGATTTATTTATTTTTTGCCAAGAGAAGCTCTTCCTTGTAATGTTAAAGTCACATCTCCTAAATTCCTATGCTCTTGCCTATGATTCGTACGTCGAAAACGGGATTCTTGTCGGCTTTTTAAGAACGTATTAAAAGTCTCCCTAAACATTCCATGAAATATTTAGGAAACCATTCTACGCATTGTTTATAAAATCCAGCATTCTATTAATGGGAGTTTTATGTCAGCTCTTTGAAATGTGAATTTAGCTGCAGTTTGGTGTCCTATGTTTTACAGCCCCAAACCAGACAGAAGTAAATATCAACTTTCACTAACCGCAGGGAGCTTTGAGCAGTGTGCGTAATTTAAACACGAAAAACCTATATTTTAATAGAAGGAATGTAAACGTCAAAGCCCTATATATTGCCAACACAATCCAAGCGTACACTTTCTGAAACTATATTTCTCCATAAATAATTTTAAACCCGTAAGAGATGGTGATATAGTTGCCTTTCTTACCCCAATATAAGTGGTGACAAAGCGGTATCTTCTGTTTTATCAGGAGAGAGCACAATTTCCTACACCGATATTTACTGAAAAGATACAGTTGTCTGACAGTCTCCATAGGCTATCCTGTTATTAAAATGTTATAAGGATAGCAGTTCCCTGAGATTAAACAATTCTGAACAGGAGAGTGACGATGTACATATTGGGCTCTGTTTGTAGGTACTGTAAACACTGCCTAACTTTAATTCAAAAACTTCTCTATTATTGACTATAGATGGGTAATCCAGACTGTAACCAAACTTTCCATCGGAAAAGGTACTGGTCCCAGTTAAATACAAACTTGTGTTTTACCAGTTGAAATAATTATTATGCAAAATACCCCTCCTAAATATAGAGCTGAAAGCCGATTTCGTCCAGATTGATTAGTGCGTTACTAGTTATAGGAGGGGAAACGGAAGTCTGTGGGTTGCTTTATTGCTGTCGTTTGGCGCCCCCGTCTGTTTTCTTAAATACTTTAACTGGGTTAGTATCTTTCCCCCCCTTTTTTGAAAACCACAGCTAGACACCACATCTCCAACACACATCTGAACACTACCAAATCCAATAGAGCTTTATATTCCAAAAATGTTACTGCACCACTAAAAAGAAAATGACTGTTTTATGATATATTGCAGGTGAAATAGGCTACAACAAAACTCCCAATGTGAAAAATATGTTATACACAAGGTCGACTGTGCATTACCTTAATTAATGTTTTGTTACATTGTGCACCTTTTAAATAATACTAATACTTCAGTTTATGAATAATGTGTTTCAAAATGTAGCTACATTCGCATGGTGGGCAAATTACATGCCATAAAGACGGTAATAATTCTCTCTTAAATAAATATTAAGTAACATAAACAATCAGCACAATACAATTAATCATTCCTCTCAAGAATGGATATCCACTAATAAACTAATTGTTTGATATTTATATTCTTAGAAAACTAGATTGATATATTTTTATAAATGTTTTTAGTTTTTCTTTTAATAATGAGTGCAGTCTAGAAAACTTTCAACACATATTTAAAGGGTTATATCAGCAAGCAAATGTAAAGGAAGTGATATAGACCGATGAAAATAGATGAGTTTTTGCTACCCTCTGTTTACTCAGTTGTTCTTATAAGCTATAAATAGCTGCCTAGGCCTACAGCCAAAGGATTTTATTTTATCTTGAGAGTTGTTACTTATGATATCAAATAATATTTTGATCGTCTGTTAAATCTTCACTGAAAAAGAAATTCATATTAGATCGACTGAAATCTCAACCAGTTTTTAACTAGTTTTAAGGTGTTCTTGGGAACACTGGCTAAAATATTTGTTTTTTTTTCTTAACTTTGGGTGTTCAGAGGTAAATTGTAAAACATTATTATTATTACAGGTAACATACAAGGTATAGATGCACTATTTCAGGTGGGAGCTCGCAAAAAACTTCTGGTTGCATATGTCTATATTGTCCCTCAAATAACTAAAGGCCCGGTGTTGCAGTTGATTTCACCCAGGCATCTATAGGAGGACGCAGGCTCAAGTAGATAGTGATCCATGAGCTTTGCCCAATTGTTATGAAAAGTGGTGAAAAAAGAGAATTTTCATGTGTAGGTGAAATAGTCTGATGAGATCTATCGTTATTATACAATGTCGCTTTGCCCTTGACTTGATTACTCACAAAATGAAACTAGCGCCTATGTTTGCTTTATTTACTTATAGTTCTATAGCGAATTACAGGAAGGCTTGTTTTATGAAGGAAAAATACAAGCTGAGACTTATTGCACTAAGGCAATTATACCTGAAAGTTTGTGCTAAGACAACAGGTTCACTTTATGTAGGAACCCTCTTCCCTCTTTTGTAGTATATAGAGATGATATAGATATAGATACTAACGCAGGTATTTCACTCTTGCAAGCTAGAAAGTCCAATTCTATTATTCAAGGAAACAATACAGTTCAAACTTACATTATTAATCTGCACTCTGAGCCTCCACAGAAAAACGTGTAGAGCCATCTAGTGACACAGCTGGGATCCTACATCGTACGATATAATCATGGGAAATGCTGAATGATGCAACTTGAGAGAATGTCTCTCTCTGCTTACACCTCAAACTCTGCAAAAACTGGGAGCCATTTAATATTGTTGCTGAAGACTTGCTGCTGGGTACAGCAGCTGCCTGGAGTTTTACTGGAGACATCCGTGCTTTCTATGAGCCCATATTCTTCTCCTCTATATAAAGATATAATTAAAGTACAAATATCCTACATACACCTACATATATACACATACTTATATTTATTCTACTTCCTAATGAGAGGTGGACAAAGCTAGAATTATTATTTAGGAGGACTCTAGCATAGTTGTCTAATTACTTGTGCTTTTTAAAATATTTCACTGCCATGGTAAATATACAACTTGATTACAACTCAAAGAAAGCTTTGAGCACCATATATTACAAAGTTAATAACATTGTGTCTTTTTGTGTTAGCTTCACGAATGGGACGTATGATGCTAAGTTCAGCTGATAACATTTTATGTGATGTAAAAGTTATTTCGGTTTAAACCGAACCGTTCCCTGCAGCGACTTGTATGCAACGCCAGCACGAGTTATGATTCTAAATATTGGCTGGGACTTATGAAAGATTTTATACCCGTTTCTGGGGGGAGGGGTGGAAACATGTTAAACACTCACGTTTGCTTAAAAGTCTTCTTGGATTTTGTAGAGGCCACTGTGCAGAGTGATATTTTTCAATGTTCTAAAGCTCAGGGGACTGGACTCGGTGACCTCTCAAGGTCCTTTACAGGCTTACATTACTATGAGTCTATGAAAATGTATCTTTCAAATATCAAAGTCAATTGACTTCCTAAATAAAGTTCTGTGCATCCATAAGACAGATTTGGAAAACATATTTTAACATATATCCTTACACGGCAATTAAGCCTTTTCTTTATTGCAAGTGTTTCAATTTCTACTAGGTCTTTTTGTTGAGTTGGAAGAAAAAGAAACACAGAAAATAAACAATGTTTGTCCACTTAGTCACTAAAAACATAAACTGGTTAAAATTAAACAAAGAAATCTAGCGAGGATTGGAGAAGGTAGATGTTGAAATATTACTAATCTCCTTATTTTGTAAATGAGCTATTCAGGCTGAACCCAAACGTGCAAAGTTCCTTGGTTTGTTAGGTATGGTTTTGTTTTCTGCAGCAAACCATAGCAATAGACCGTGACTTCAGAAGGGCAATCGAAATGAAGAAATAGATTTAAAATATAGCTAAGAAGAGGACAACGTTACCAAAGCCAGATCACATGACAGCCTGGTAAAGAGGTAAAAGAAGGAGGTGGCGGAAGGATGAGGGTGTGTTTGCTGGGCAGACGGAAAAGAGAGGTGAAAGAGAGTAGCACAGCAATTGCTCAATCCGTACGTTTAATTAGGACAAAGATTTGATTACTAACTCTAGTAGATTTTTTCCGAAGATTTTTGAGGACATGAGATATTTTCAAAATCATAAAATGCCGCATAGTTCTTTATTGGACGAGCTCAGTAACTTTCTTGCATGATGTGCTTGCAGATATCTAGCTAATGTATTATACTGGTGCCCGTATTATTTCTAAATGGAAAATTTAATACAGATATGATGTCAACTATGCACACACTTACCGGGAAGGAAAATTATTCTGTAACATTCTGGAGCAAATGAAAACATCCATTATTACGATCTACTAACAAGTTTCAAAGTTGTCAGTTGCCACTGCCTTCTAACATACTTTTTCACAATAAATGAAGTAGATAAGGAATCGTTTTAGAATACTTTATTATCAAAAGTATAATATTACACAGAAGCAAGAATTAATTAGTCTAGATTCTTGTTCTACACCTAAGTGTACCACATAGTTAAAGCAACAAATCTTAACACATGTAAACTGGGTGTGTATTTTCAGACATTATAAAGAGACTTTGACTTTTGAACTCATTATTTTTATTCACATTCATAATATCCTGTTCGTGCAAAGCATGAGAGTAAGGCAATGCTATGTTTTTACACACCTCACAAAATGACATATTACTGAGTTTCAATTATTGATCCCAAACCACGGTTCAGAGACATAGTCTCACTGGGCATGGAATCATAGAAACACTCATTGAAGCGAAAGTCGTATTTGGTGTTATTTCGCGCTAAGACATAATAAATTAATTTGCTTTGATGTAATAGGGCTAAACAGACAAGAAACTTCATACTTTAAGTTTCTTTTATTTTTATTAATCACTTTTTTATATTTTTATGACAGGAAAGATAATTACAATATACGTATTGGCTAGAAGAACTACAGTACGAGATAAAAACAGAAAATTGCACATGGCCAATGCAATACACATTTTCGATCTTAAATACCTCAGAATATTCTATATTTTAGTGAAGAATCCATGGGAAAGCTGAATTCAGTTAAATAAAGGAATGAGTCTTTACTTGTATCCTTAGGAACCACTTTCCTAATTAGGTACCATTTTATATCCTGGGAACAAATACTGAGTCGGCTTATAATTGAGCGAAATACGTTGCCCCGTCTGGTTTATTTATTTGACTTCTTACCTGATTATGAAAGATTAAGAGTAATTAAGTGGTTGGAGCTAATGAACACGAACTTGTGTTTGCCAGGCGGTTGTTATTGTGATTATTGGCACCAGTTTGTCATTCCTCACCCCACTTCCAGAAACTGCCAAATATTATTAGACTTGCTACAAAGCTAAAAGACCTGCTAGTACTGCGAAGCGGTTCGCTTTCTCATTCAACTCACTTAAGCCAGTGTTACTAAAGAGAGATCATAGTTTTTTATATATAAAATACCCCAACGGGCTTGTGATCCTTGGTTGTTATTATCAATGCAAATTGCATTTCAAAACAAAATCATGTCATATATTAATTTCGCTTTCCATAACCTGTCCCTTTCTTTGAATCTTCCACTGTGTTGTTGTGTGTGTGTGTGTGTGTTTTAAGCATTCAAAACATATCTATTATCATTTTAATTTTAAAACCCCCTCTTCCTTTTGCTTTGGAGAAGCTTCCCTGTAGTAACTTGTTGCATTTTATGTCCAAGTTTGCGTGTTAAGTGTTTGCAACAAGTAAACCCAGAGCAAGGACGCTGAAAGGAGCCAATCCAATAAGACTGAAATATGTTTATAGAACGTGCTACATTTTAGGATTTTTGCATTACAGCAAGTTCAAAACCGACACAGCACTCGTGTCGATTCGACAATATAAAGATTTGCGGCAGTCTTGGAAAGTTAATCCTAGAACCATAATAATAATAAGCAAACACGGCATTTTAACTTGTCAGTTTTACCACTAGATTAACTGACACTTCAAGAAAAAAGCCACATGTAATGAATCCCAGGTTTAACATCTTGTGCAGTACACAGACAGTGGATTTTAATGGCTATCTTGTGCAATACACAGACAGTGGATTTTAATGGCTATCAGCAATGATATAAGATCTGCCATTTATGTGTGCGTGTTTGTGTGTCTGTGATCTTACACACACGCATATATCTATATATGTTTATGTACTATACTTTTCAGAAATAACGTAAACAGCACTGTCATTTATATACCCTATTAGAGCACATAGTAAATTGCGTATATATATCTAGTATCCAAATGATAATAATAACAAAACCATGCGAAGTCTTATATTTCTTAATAAGATAGTAGAAAGATACTGCAAACTTCCGTGTAGCGGTCATTAATAACTCAAAAATGTCAATACATCTATTTAGGAAAGGAACGTTTAATTCTAAACTAAATGGTTATTTAAATACATCCCATTATGTGCATTTAGCAGTAACCGTTCAAATATCGGAGTAGGATCATTAATTAAAACAGTTTGGCTGCTAGTAATTAGCAACTTTCCGTGACTTTGAGCCATAATTTAAATAACCATATGAATCGATAATGAAGTAAGAGACATAATCTCAAGTGTGAAGAACTGCAGTAAACACCGAGATATTCTGGACAATGACAATACATTTCCCTTCCGTCCCTTCCTGCGCATTAGATCTACTTCCTTCTCTGGGATCCGTTTGGTCTTGCTTTGTGCTGAATAATTAAAGGGTTAACCAATACGGTCAAAAAGTTGGAGCGCTTGTTTGTTTTCTTCCTTTCTTTATTTTAAGCCTTTTGAAGAGATGGAAGCGAGCTGGGAGATAAAGCACCGCTGGTGCGGCAGAAAAGGGGGCCATAAAACCCCTCTCCCATCAGCGTAATCAGCGCGTTTCGGAGTAAACGCCCGTGGAACAGCACTGTAAAATATGAATAAGTGAGGCAAGGGGACTCGCCGGTCCCGGGCAGGGGCTGAGAGCTCAGAACTGGTTCATGCGCCTGGAGGATCACATGCTCCTCGGCAGCCTATGGGGCGCCCCCGGACTCAAGCAAACTAATCTGGAGCAGGCCGCCCCCATCCCCTTTCCCCCTCCCAACCTGAAGTTAGTTTTTATAAACGTACCACAATGATCTAACCTGTTGGAGGCAATAACAATGTGCACCATGCCTAGCCCGGGACCGAGCCGCAGCCAGGGATGTGCAAGGCCATGAGCAAAGCCGCGAGATGGAAGGATTAAGAGGAGACGGGGGCGGCGGCGCCTCCGGCCAGTGCCGCAATTTTCTCTCTTCGCCCGTGTTCGGGGCGGCTCACTCGGGCCGCTCGGCGGCCGCCCCGGGGTTCGCATACGCTGGGGGCCCGGAGCGCTCGAGTTCCGCGGCCCGCTCCGATCCGCCCTCCAAAGAGTGCCCGGGCTCCGCCGCTCCGCCGGCCACCCCGGCGCTGGGCTACGGCTATCACTTTGGCAATGGATATTACAGCTGTCGGATGTCCCACGGGGTCGGGATTCAGCAGAACGCCCTGAAGTCTTCCCCCCATGCCTCCATTGGCGGCTTTCCTGTGGAAAAGTATATGGACGTCTCTAGTTTGGCCAGCACAAGCGTCCCCGCCAATGAAGTCTCCTCCCGGGCCAAGGAAGTGTCCTTTTACCAGGGCTATACCAACCCTTACCAGCACGTTCCTGGGTACATAGACATGGTCTCCACGTTCGGCTCTGGGGAGCCGAGGCACGAAACATACATCTCAATGGAGGGCTATCAGTCTTGGACTCTGGCTAATGGCTGGAACAGTCAGGTTTACTGTGCTAAAGACCAGGCCCAGAGCTCACATTTTTGGAAATCGTCCTTTCCAGGTACGCGAGGGAGAGCTTTGGTCTGAGTTTAATTTCCACCCTGTGTTACACTAGCCGGCCTGGCGACCTGGTTACTCTGCGCACACAGCCACCCGGGGTAGGGGAAAATGTTTGTTAAGAATATCACATTCTGTGTTTCCACCCTGTGTGGTAGATCCCAGAGCCCTGGAACTTAGCATGCCCAGCTGTCCTAGCCTTATGGCTAGTTTTAATTTGTTCTGATGATTGGATTTTATTCACTTTTGCCTTTGATATTTTGGGAAGATGTGCACATTGATGTCTCGAATGCTTGGGATTATCTGTTATTCAGGTTAGCACTTAAGACTCACCCCAGAGTAGTTAAGAAACTGCGTGCGGTTAGTGTGCACATGCACAAAACCACTTGCAGACAGACACAGGGAAACACACAATAAGCAAAGTTCTCCGTGTACTTTACATACATATAACTAAACTCAACCCCCCAGCAAATGCACTGCGAAACTTTGCAGGCTCGCTACCATGCAGGTTTGGAAAGCGATGACAGACCATCAAGATTTTCGTGCTTTAATAGCGTGTAAATAATGTGGATGTGTAAATAATAATAAGCTGTAAACAACCTAACGTTATTTATTTTCCCATGAAAACCAGTGCCCAGCAAGTATCAGTTAAGATTTAAACGCCTGTAATAAAATTCTAATTTTTCGCATAATGTCTTTTACAATAGGGGACGTTGCACTAAACCAGCCAGATATGTGTGTCTACAGACGTGGAAGAAAGAAGCGAGTGCCATATACAAAACTGCAACTTAAAGAACTCGAGAATGAATATGCCATTAACAAGTTCATTAACAAGGACAAGAGGCGAAGGATATCCGCAGCCACAAACCTGTCTGAGAGACAAGTTACCATTTGGTTTCAGAATAGAAGGGTGAAGGATAAGAAAATAGTCTCAAAGCTGAAGGACAATGTATCTTGATCTATTGGTTGTGGACAGTGACGGAAATATAAATACAATTTACGATCAGCTAAAGACTTTTGGAAAGACTTGAAAATATATTTAATATTTTCCCCCCTTCCTACGGCGGCGAGATTTTGTGATTTGCTTTTAATTAATGTCAGCATTTTTCTCTGATCCGTGGAGAATGCTGCCAAAACTTGACTTTGTAGTTCTGTTTCTTTCTTCTTTTTAGTGTATTTTAATATCTTCTGTTCCTCCCTCTAGGCCAGTATAAACGACTTTAAGTATGTTGATCAGTTACAATTATAATTTTCTTAAATACTTATCTGTTTTTTTCTGTAAAATTGTCTCTGAACGGCCGGTTGCCACGACTGTCAGTTGTGATTTGGTATCATAAATTTCATAACGATGCAGAATTCTTTAAAAAAAAACAATTAATGTAATGTAATTGGGGATTAAGAAATAATTACAACACCGTTCTCAGTCTAAAATAAAGTGAGCCCACCAGCATATAGAGTGAGTGGTTGTTAATGTGAAAATAGCTACTTTTATGTAGTTGGGAGGTGATTATTATTTTTTCAGAAAATAATGTTATTTGGAGCCAGATTGGAACTAGAAAAACATATTTAACTTCCGCTGTTTCCATGACTGTCTGTATTCCACATATTTGGGGGGGGGGTTACTTTGTAGTCATTTGCAGATTAATGATTTCATACTCCCTAATTTAAAGAATAACAAAATATTCTGTGCAGATGCATTTATTCGAATGCATCACACACGATTACTTCAAACAATACAGTTTTATAGGGTTATAATTTGCTCTTCATTAGTAAAGATAGTCCGAAACAGATAAGTTTTATGAGTTTATAGCTAGCTAGTTAGCTGCATACTAGGAACACACAGTTAAATTGAATTCCAGTGTTTAATCATATTGCATATAGAGGACATGCTGTATAAAGGTGTGTATAAACGTATGTGTATTTTTATATAATGTATTGGATGCCCTATTATCCTGTTTGTCTGAACAAGCACAAGACTCTCCACCTTCACCCTATCATGTGGTTTGAAAACTTCTTGTTACAGAAGTGAATCTTGCTGATACCTTTCAGTTACAAAAATACACGGGTGTTAATGAAAGAAGCAATAAATGATGACTTTCGAAAGATGCCGTAATTTATTTAGATCAGAGAGGCTGGCGGTTGTGTTTTAGTTTTGTTTGAATCTTAGTGTGCGTGTTATGGTACCCATGCAGTGATTTTGATCATACAAGTCAGTTTACTGCTAGGAGAGAAAAGAGAAAATGTCTCCATTTATGTTTCGTGTAATTATTAAACTATGTTGTGTTCCGAACTATTATTATTTATTATAATAGCCTATTGCTCTAAACACGTTGATACTTAACGTATGGTGGTAAGACATACACTAAGTCTCTTTCCATCAAACGATATTGTTTCCGTTCTTGTTTTAAGGTCTGCTTTTACTTGGAATTGTGTTGGAAATAGGTTCTCAACTTCAAAGCCGTGAATAAGTTTGTCAAGAGCTCCTTAAAACGTCTTCAATAAAAACGATTTCCTTTCAATAGAAAGACAGTTGAAGAAAATCGCATTTATTTTTACAGCATGGCGTTTTGCAGGCTGCATTATGGAAAGGCTACTTTTATGGCTTGATTGATTTTTTTTTAAAAAGCAAGTCAGATATCTAACGACAGGCTGCATTAAAAAGTCGAGAATACAGCCCAAAGACGCGGCTCTTGCTATACCAGATCTTTGTATAATGAGTAAAAGATGCTTTCTGCCTACAGTTTGCTATACGAAACATAATTGTGGTTTTCCAGCAACTTCAGCTCCACTGTGATATTTCGTCTGCGCAACAAATGCAGCTTCTTTGAGCAGCCTTGCGGTGTTTTAAATGTTCCATACGTGTTGGCTTCACGTGGCATTTCAGAATATTTGTTGTGTCCTTGGGCCCGAATCTGCATTCATACACTAACAAGGCTCCCTGATGCAGCTCGTTTGGCAGAGTGTGGAGTTCAGAATGCGTCCCAGACTTTTTGTCAGCCCATTCATTTAACAAAATGACCTGTTCAGCGAAGTGTTAGGCTCACACGTTACCCTTACACTTACTCCCACCCTCGCCCCCACCTTCCTTTTTAACTTGGAAAAAAAATCTCCCTCCGCTGGAAAGCTAGGTTCCAAATTGGATTTTCTTTCCCTGGGAAAATAAGAGACTTTGGGGGAACATAAAATCTCTAACTTGAAGTACATAGGAGGTAGAGTAAATGTCCAAAAAAGTGTTGACCCTTCTCTGATAATCAAAACTGCCTTTGTTTAGAACTTTAAACATCCCTTTTCTCTATATATTTTAAAGTCCGTCTATCTGTTAGAACCTTTTCATCCTATTTTTTAAACACTTTTAAACTAAGAAATACTCATTGGTTAGATTGTTATTGCTAACATTTAGTTTTCTTTTTGCCCAGAACTCTCTCGTATTATATTATGTTTTGATGTAAGGTTAACCTTTACTCTCAGTTTGTATCAGAATACTGAGATGCAGATTTAGCCAAGATTACAACTCCACTTTACATGCAAATTATACATTAGAATGAAATCTGAACGCGCTACTAACTCAATCACACGTGAGGAGTTTCCTTTTAATTTGTGTCCCATGGAACCTAACGTGCAGAAAGAGAAAGAAAAATGCAACTATAGTCAGAAAGGCGAGGGCTTCCTTTTTGCCTCATCATCTGCATTTCGAAACATTATTTTAAAATGATACTATCTATAGATACACATACAAAGAGCACGGAAGTGCTATGGAAGAAATTAAAGAATGCTTCGGCAGAAAGTATGGATAGCTGCGGTAGTGCTAGAGGCAACGTCTACATCACTGGCTATTGGGATCTGTACAGTTGTTTGGAATATCAGATGAATTATAATATACCCAGCCATTGTATGCGCAGTGTACATTTCATATCACTGCCACCACCTAACTAAGAGACCTTATGGCCCCATAGTTTATGCATAGTAATTTATTTTAGACTAATGAAACGTAGCGTAACCATAATGATTATGCTACTATATATAATTAATGTACTCACTAATTGTAAGAAATCAAAGTGTGAAAGAGAGAAAGTTCTATTTCACACTATTCATGAGTACATTGATTATATATATTAGCAGAATTATTATGACGACAATATATTTATTATATAATATATGTATAGTTTTATTTCACACAATTAATGAATATATTAAATTAATACATTGAATTGAAATATGCCGTGGCGACTTGGCTGCCCTGTATTTACCATTGATCTTGACTCCTATAGCTGTGCAGTGGAGTGAGCGCGGATGTATAGGACACTCCTGCCATCTCCTGGACAATCTCTGGCATAGGCTGGGAAAACACTTCACTCCCGTTCCAGGTGCTGCATTTCCACAGTACAAATGACAACTCAATACCATTAATTTACATGGCGCAACGTTCATATTCAAATGGAAAGACTATGCCTATACAATCAAAGGGGTTGGAGGTGTAATCAGGTCTAATAGTCACATTACTTTTGATCCAACACTTACCCAAAAGCGCTTAAGAGTAAAGGTCTCGATCTAGCCCTATAGTGAAGTGAACCATTACATTTCTTGTCCAAATAAGAAGAGAGGGATATGCACGTTTTATTAAAGAATATGATTGAACAAATGAGGCGCGTGTTTACAGCTGAAGATATTATTCTCTCCAACTAGACTTCGAGTCACTGCTATATTCACCCCACCACGGGCAAAAACTTCCAACAAGGATTACATTACATGATATTTTGTCATGTTTGGGCAGACTTAAACATAACCATTATTTTCTGCAGCTACAAATACCTCTGCTGTATGCTTTTGTTGCTAAGATTTTTCTTTCCATATTTATTTTATTATTAATTTACAATTATAGATTAGTTTAAGGTTAATTGAAAAGCCCTGGTTTCTCTAACACCATAAAAACTAGTTTGAAGTGTCACCTTTCTTTCCGGTAACAGAGCTCACATCTATTCTTGTTTTTTTATTGGGGAAAAAATATACTCTTTTGAACACAAAATGCCCATTCCTTTCTTCTGAGAGGCTAGACGCAATTATAGCTTTCTTTATTAAACGCTAGTGCAGAAGAAAACTACATTTTCCCAACTATTTTCCAGCATATTGGGAAACGAAAACAAATAAGTTAATAAGAGAGACTCAATTGGTAGACATAACTCAAACAATAAAAATTAAGGGCAGTGGTCAGTAATATCCTCCAGCACTGCTTGTGTGGTCTTGTGTGGTCTAGAGGGATAATCTGGAGAGTAATCATTTAAAGATTTTCTTCCAGGGCAATGAAATTACTGTATAATTTACTCAAAATTCCCATTAAACAGAAAGACGACTTTCATTAGGAAAATGTCAAGACTGCCAGTGCCTCTGATCTCCTCATAGAAATAAAGCCAAGATTAAAACTATAATTAACAAGACAATAACATGGAAAATTAACCTTTAGTGTTAACCATGTTTGATATTTTAATCGAGCTAATGTAACGCGATGAAGTCAGTGCTTTATGTTTCTGTTTGAAGCTGAGTTAATTCCGTTGTGGGGACATTCCGTTTATGGAACAGCGTGTCTGTATATACTGTGTGAAATGTATTAAATGGATGGACGCCGAAAATATTATTTAGAAGTCGACTTTATATTCCGAAAACCTGCTCTGAAGACTGCTGACGGATGAAGAGTGATCTCAAAAATATCCATGACCATCTGAAGCTTTTTCCTCTGACAACTTGCCCCATATCACCCCCCTTTCCCCATATTTCCGTATGTTTTAGCAAATAGCTTCCAGCCTCTTGCGCCATTAGCGGCATTTTTCAGGGAATATTTCGGTCGTGGCTGCTATACACAGGGTCTGGCGGAATTCAGAACGGACTCCTCAAAAGGAATCAACGGCTCCCCAAATCTCCACAGCTCATGCGTTCACCCTTTGCCACAGCCATGCGATATGAAGTGTGGACGCTCACTAATGTCATTCTTAATGCAGTTGTGATGCGAAAAGCCGGGGGGAAATTCTTGAAACCATGTTTGACCCGAAAAACTCCAGGTGCCAAGAGCTGACCTCCTAGTGGCGGAAAAATAAATGCTATGGAAATTATGTCATATCAGTCAGACAATTTAAAACTCGCGGCGACCACTCTAATTATTGCCGTGGCTTATTGCACCTCCGATTAAATGTGTTTTCTCGCAGTTTCCGAATTAATTCTTAGCTTCTTCCCTCGCCAGTCCTTATTAATAAGCCTGATTTGCGAAAATGAAAATAAATCAATCAATAAAACCTGTATTTTGGGCGAGTGTTCTAAAATTTATTACACTTGATATAAATATATTCTTTGGACTTTTTTGTATTATTTTGCAGTGTTAAAAATAAAGTATCCTCAATAAGAAACATGTTGGGAGAGAGAGTGGAACACGTTTTTAAAATGTAAATGACTAAATGTCCTGTAAAGAACACAGACCTTCAATGATTACACTCTCCCCCACATGGGTGATAATGGAAGTTAAAATGTGAAAATCTGAAAGGGGAATAAATCTACAACTAGAGTCGTATCAGATCTTTATCATAATAATACCAATAATAGCAGATCATCAACGAGGAATTTAATTTCAAGCATGTATATATGCATATATATAATGATGTTTGCAATAAAAATATATGTACATATGCATATTTAGGTATAGCAAATAGCTTCACACCTTCACAATAAATGAGGAAACCGTAGGTGAGAAATAAAGCGTAATAATCATAATGATCGAGTCAAGTGGGCATAAGGAGAAATCACAGTTCTCCGGATTCTAGGTAAAGTGCCCTATCTAAAGCTTTACAAATGTTTGTTTTCTCTTATTTTCCCTTTTGTAAGCAGCGTTCCACTCCTACTCCACTCATTTTTATAGGAGTGGGGACAAAGCTTTCTCCTCCCCCTCGCAAGTTAGGGATTTTAATATTTCAAGTATTACTATAATACTTAGAACAAGAGGGCTCAGTGGGTGTAGGCGGTGCTGAAATTACCGGCTTTGAAGAACCTGTATGCAAAGTTTCGTCCAATCGTTTTAGGCTTGCCGCTTATTCCCCGTTGTAACTAAATCCTGCTGTAAGAACAGCTGAAGGCCTTTGTTGGAAATGTGTGATCGCAGTCTCTACAGATCTGGCTACGTTGGCTCTCTCTTGAATTTGCAATCGCCGGACTCCTTTTATTTTCCTAATTTGCGGACTAATGGCAGTCAATTGGCGGCTCTGCCCACCATTTCCTACCCCAGAAGCTCGATCCCCTGGACTTGCTCAAGTTCGTGTACAACTCAGCCTCAGAACCACGCTTTCAGCGGCTCCTCGCAGCCTTACCTTACGGGCTCTGTTCCAATCAACATCAATTCCAACAGCAACAAAGAGTGCCTGGAAGAAAACAATAAATACTACGCCCACGAAGCAAGCTCCAAACAGGAGGAAAGATGCAGGCAGAGGCTCTCCTTTGCTAATGACCCAAGTATTACTCATCCAACCAACTTAAAGCCAGTGAAGTATGACCACTCCAGCCTGCAAAGAAGTTTGCATGGCTCATCGGCTCTTTTTGAAGTGAATTCCTCTCCTTCAAGCTTAAAGGAGGACTTCAAGAATTCGGTCAACTTGAACCTGACAGTGCAGTCTGCAGCAGTCCAGTCATGTCTGAGACCTTCAGTGCAGGATGGTATGCCTTAAATAACTCACTTTATCTAGAAGAGACCTAGAGAATAATTTTCTAAAAGACCCTTAGAATTATTTTAATTACACCTTTATCCATTTGCGGAATTAATCAGTTTATCTGACAGGATAGATAGCTCTTGTGATGTCCAGTGTACTTGACAAAAACATACTTTGAGCAAGTTTATGTAATGCCGTTTATTGCATGCTCTATGTATTGCAGACAATTTATCCATTAAATTATCGACATGTTTGTTGTAGGTTTGCCTTGGTGTCCCGCCCAGGGGAGATTAAGAAAGAAACGGAAACCTTACACAAAACAACAAATTGCTGAATTGGAAAACGAGTTTCTCCTCAATGAGTTTATTAACCGACAGAAGAGGAAAGAGCTATCAAACAGACTGAATTTAAGCGATCAACAAGTAAAAATTTGGTTTCAAAACCGAAGGATGAAAAAGAAAAGAGTAGTAATGCGTGAGCAGGCGCTTTCTATGTACTAGACAAATGTCTTGCCATTCCTGTAATGAACATGTCTTTTGCAACTCTAGCGTAGAGTATATTCCCGATGAAAACTTTATTATTATTATTAAAACAAATTATAGAAGTTCTAAGCAAACCTTTGGGGCTCTTGTAAATTCGCAAATATTGAATTCTTGGCCAAAACGAAGAAAGTAAACCCCTCAAAAGGCTACACTAAGACCTGTATTATCAGCTCTTATCTTTAATTTCCCTTTATAATAGATTTTCTTCTACTTTTTTCTTTCCTTGGAGGATGAGCGGTACTGAGCTAAGATCCATTTCTCTAACTGTATGTAAACATAATTTTGCAGAAAAAAATAAAGAAACATTGATTAGTAATGATCTTGGATATTTAAATACTGGCTAGTCCCTTCATATATTAACTTGCCCTACAGTACGAACATGCACTGTTTGTTTATTTTGTGGTTGGGAATAACCTGTTTTTTTTTTTAATGGAAAAGCGTATAACTAATAAACCCTATTTTTAATAATCCATTAACGTAATGGCATAGATCCGAGAACCCAGAGGCATAAATTTTAACTGGGCACGTGACTTGTGCGCAAGTGCATGGCTTAACATGACTACACGGCTTCATAATGCGCCCAAAGGTTTTCTGCTTCTTGCATGTTGAAAATGATGCATTAACTCCTGCTACTTATTTTAAAAGGGGTCGAATAAATCTCTCTTCTGCAGTCATAGGCTGCGGCAAACGGAATGAAAATGCCTGAAGTACTGAGGGCAAAAAATCCTTTGTGCATCTTCAAACATTCATGTGCGACTGAAGGCTGCAGTTGTCTCCTGCAGCCCTGCCCTTATACCTAGACTTTTAAACTGTAAAGGGAAAATCAATGGTCAGGCCTTTGAGCCCTTTGCCGCAGCTTCTTACTTGTATACCACAAAGAAATACATGTAAACGGGCTGCCTTTGGCTTTGGTTTTCAGATGCGCAGAATGGTGCTCGTCG
This sequence comes from Chrysemys picta bellii, assembly GCF_011386835.1. Lineage (NCBI taxonomy): Eukaryota > Metazoa > Chordata > Testudines > Emydidae > Chrysemys > Chrysemys picta. The sequence goes on from NC_088801.1 coordinate 42,404,449, forward strand.
TATTGCCTGCTCCATTAAAAGAAAAGGAACTTTTATTTCGACGTATATATTGGTCTGTCTTTGTCAGCAAACGTGTCGAGGTATCTTTCCTCCACACACACACATACACTGCCTTTGAACAGCCTTGAAAAAATAATGCTCTCCCAGTCACGTCCATGATAAGATGTTTTGATTCATTGACCAGAATCCAAGTGCAAAACTCAGTTGTCTGAGCTCCCTCACCCTCCCCATCCCTCCTCTCTCTCCTGAAAGAAAGAAGCGAAATGTCACTGCGAAGGAGTTTTTAAGAACTAAACATCCCCCGGGCCCCGCCGCCAACGTTACTATAACTGTGCTCTGTTTCAAGCTGCATGATCTAGAAATTGAACTAAAAAAATCTTGTAGGTCGCGCCATTTATTTGCTGCAAATCGTTTATTTGGTGACCCGTGCTGTGCGCAGTCGACGTGCCTTTAGCCTTGTTGGTAGGGATGACTTTGGCCTGGTCCAAATGTTACACTGGGAAAAAAAATAAAAAATCAAAGCACCCTGTTGTAGGTGATAAAGATGCGGTTAATACAGGCCGATCTGCAATTTCTTTTCAATCACACACCTGAACAACAAATACTAGTGCCAAAGAACCGGTAAACATTGAAAACGTTCCAATGCATGGGAGGAATTTACTTCCATTACTGTTATTTCATCTGGCTGTTCAAATGATCATTTCGCATAATTTTTTTCTGAAGACAAAAGCTTCTGTGCCTTTGTCCACGGCAAACATCTCCAGTTAGAAACACCTCTAACTTCATCGAGAAAAGCTCGACACATTTTCCAACTCATCTGATGTTTTTTAAATGTTTCATCGAATTAAATCCATTTTTCTTACTTCGTTTTTGCGGGTGATCCCTTTACCTTAAATGTGAAACTGATTTGTGAACAGTACGCAGAGCTTTCTACCAGATGCGAATCAAATGAAAATTACATATATTTACTGGGTTTTATAATTTAAAAATTTCAAGGGATCTTTAGGTCCTGATTAAAATGTCTATTGAATGTATTTTTCACGTAAATCAGTTTTTAATGCAGAGGCTTTTTCTGCATGCGAAATCTTGGGCTGCCTTTCCTTTATAATAATAATTCAAAATGACAGAGACTGGGTTTTCTGATATGAAATAGACTTAAATGTACTTCCTTCAAGGCGAGTGAATAAGGATCAAAATGATAGTAAACAGTACAAAGAAACTATCTATTAATACAAGCCTAGTGACGGTCTGAAATCAGCTTCAGCGTTGGCCAAAATATAATTAAAAAAAAAGATACATTTGAACTTTGGTCCTATCCAATCATCAGCTTTAAAATGGGTTATGGCAGTTGTAAGGAAACAGTCTTTACAGCTCATTTTGGATATAAATACTGGCTTTTTGGGGATGCAGTGTATCAGCAATGTTTCTGAATGCCTGAGGCTGGTTGCTACAGAAGAGGAAAGTGGTAACGGGTCCAGAGATATTTTCGATGATAAGAATGAGAGCCAGCAAACTGGGGATTAGTATTTATGTCTTCTAAATTATCATATTACCTCATTACACAATGGAGGAAAAAATACGCCTGAGGATCTCGCTATTCAAAAGTGAACACTTCTGAAAACCACCAGCGAAACAATGCATTCTGAGAATTCCAGAAATTATATTTTTAAATATTTTTTTATTTAAAGCTAATGCGAACCGATAAATACAAATCTCTTCTTTTCCTAGTATGTTCTTCGATAATAATAATAATACAAAGAAATTCTATTGAAAAAATCCAGAAGAAAAGACCCAAAACTTCTGAAGCTTCATTGCTGATTCCACCCATCCCCCGCATACTAGTCCTTCCCAATACTGTCTAGAAAAAATTGACTTGTTTATATTGCATTTTCCACCTTCCCTTCATTATATTTACAAACTGCCCAACCATTTTATTTCTTAATTTTCTAATATTAAAGCTTGAGAGGAATATTGGATGAAAAAATGTGGAAAGAACAATGCATTATTCATTAAGCTTAATTGCTCTACGATGCTCACTTACTGTGAATCTATATTCTTTATTGCCTTGAAATGAAAGTAGAAAATAAAAGAAAGAATAGGAGACGTAGGATCTAAAATATATAACCAAAGCGCGCGCGCGTGCACACACACACAGTGGCACAATATTTTGCATATAAACTGCAACCTTAAATATAAAGCAACGACCGTCGCTCTGTGTGTATGTACATACATGCAAATATGCATATATAGAAAGATATACTGTGTATACACACACATTCAGTTGAATGTGTGATTAAATAGATAGATAGATAGATAGATAGATATACATACTATATATACACCCATGTGCCTATATACATATATATTTGTATCTAAATACATATGCACATACACGTATGTATAAAATAAATATCTATATATTAAATAAGTAAACACGAATATATTCTCATCTATTTATATACTCCTATATTTAGTTATCTACGTATAGATTTCTGGGTGCGTGTGTGTCTATGTACGTGCAAATCACACAGACATACATGCATTGTAGCAATACACACATACACACATACATTAATTTATTCAGTCCAACATAAACATCTTTACATTCGGACCGAAATCTAATTCGGTTAAGCTGATTAAGATAGGGTGTTCATTCCTGCTAGCTTGCTAGGAAAGGAAAGGAAACTCTGGGTGCTTTTGTGTTTCCTAAAAGAGCATAAATAATTAAAGTTTGGCAGGGAGGAAAAGCTTTCTTGCAGAACTGTAGTGGCAATAAATGAAATGACTCAGAATCTCTTCTCCAGTCAGTTTTTACGAGAGCTGCCAGACAGTGTCTGTTCACGTTCTCCAGATACTAGGGGCGCCATAACAAAGTTAAGGTCAAGTTAGTGTCTTATCTTGGGTGGCACAAAAATACCGCATCTTCTCTAGCCGGACTGGGTATATTTTTAAATCCGAATGTTATGCAAGTCGTCTTAATTTTCACGGAGGTCTTTTGGAAATGTCACTTGGACAAGAATACTTGCTAATTCTAGGCAACGATTGCAGATGTTACAAGACGCCTAACGGTAAAGTATTCGCTAGAATATATCCATTATGTGCATTTATGTTTCGATGCTATTTCATCTGCGTAGAAAAAGGATTACGTGTAGTTGGGCTAGGATCCAATATGGGGTAAATATGCTTTAGCAATCAGGAATTCGCACATTCATCTCATTCAGGTGGAATCTTTGTGGTGTTATTGGGTGGACATTCAAAAAATTAGATTGTTGGGTTTTTGGTTTTGGTCAGGGATTTCCTAATTGAGCTGTTTTCTTATTAACAAATCGTCGGCATGTCGTTGAACTTGAATTGCTTGAAATTGGTTGACTCCTATCCCAATATCTAAGTGATTCTAGGGTTTCTGCAGCCAAAGGAAGGGATATGATTTCGACTAGAGCTTACTTAGTTGTTTTGGGTGCTAAAGAAAATGAAGTTCCATAGGTTCATAGCTCCCCATCAAATTAGTAACTTAGTCTTGAGAAATCCTGGAGCATCATGCAAACGAATCTTTGCCATGTTCCGCTGGGAACTCAGGGTGGGAAGGGACACAGAAGCCATTTTAGCTACGCAGTCATCATTTTTAGGAGATAGTTGTTGCAGCAAAATCTAAAAGGCTTGAAAGTCTTCCTCAAGGAAGGAAATTATGTGTTATGTGCTGTGCGTTGTATCTAGTGAGATCTTTAGTGAGTATATCTGATGGGATAAATCAGATTGCTGCATTAATGGTGATATACAAGCGAGGCACCATGGAAAAAATAGATTGAACTTCAAGTTGTCTGAATGGCTTTGGACATAGTCCCTTTGGAAAATAGGAAATTATGCTCAGTTTGGGAGCTGCTTTGAAGACCCTTGTATCATATGGACACGTCTGAAGATTTTTTGGGGGGTGGGGTGGGGGGGATAGGAATAAAAGATTCCATACCTCTACCTCCCTCTTTCTACAGCTAAAAGCAAAGTGCGCATAGTAGGTGTCTGTCATTGCGGATGCCCCTGCTACCACGCAGTGCAGATGTTTTATACCCCATCGGGTTATACTGAGCCCCTTTTCTGGGGTGAGCCGTGATAACAAAGTTAAGATTCTGGGTTTCTTTCTTTTTTGTTTGTTTGTTTTCATTATTCTTTCAGTCCGCTTCCACACCTGTAGGGGCTTTGCATTGTGTGAGATTTTAAGTCATCCGTGGCCTGAGTGTTTGCAGACAGTATTCTGACAAAGCTTGGCTTTCAAGGGTCTTTTTTACAAAAGCGATTATATGTGGCATAACGGCATGTTTTTTTTTTTATTTAGAGATGAGCATGCCCTGTGGCTAAACTGGACATTTTGTACAAACAAAAGATTCCGATAGAGATTTGGTAAATGCCCTCGGAATGAATAATTGTCTTGGTGCAGGGTTATTTCTGAAGCTTATTCATTAACTAAATAATTTTGTTTTCATACTACTGGCCCATTTTTGTGCTCATTTTAGGTATAATAATATTTAAAAAAATAAGCTGGGCTAATGCTTATTATGTGGCTCTGCGTTAATTACTAAAACTCCCAACTATGAAATGAAAATGAACATTGGTTGAAGTTCATGGTATCCGGTCACTGTCTCATATTCTGCTTTCCAAGGAAATCGTGGCTGTTGGGTTTCTTTTCCTTCAGAGATATGATGCTGCATCATAATCTCTCCATAATTCCAAATGACCCCCGAAAGAGACTTCCTTTAACAAAATAGGCTAATAGTAATGTTCTATTTGCATATTTCTCTTTTCAGTCTCTCATACACACCCTCAGACAAACACACAAGGCTTGTACTTAGGGAAAGGAAAAATAAGGTTACTGAGTCTCATAGTTTGAATTTTGTAACAGATTTTTATGCCAACTATGGATTTCTAGATCTGAGTTAGCAAATCTGCTAGAGTATGTAAATAGGGTCTTTGCTTTCCTAAATTTACTATCATCAGCTAATTACCAGTGTAAGTAGCAACAAGCAAATATTTCCGATGCTAAATTGTCATATTACAGTGTCGAGGTCTCCGATTTGAAGCTCACAGCCAGATAGCTAGGGATGACCTTTCCCAGTCGAATTATCTGTGCCTATTTCCCTAAATATGTTTAGAGACATGCCTAGACAGAGGGGATCGGAGGAGTTCTGTGTGCGTGCGTTTTGCTTCAGTGCTAGGGGCTGGATTTCCAGCAGTGTGTAGGAGTCGCTACACAGACTGTGCATTCTCAGGTGATTAGCCTCTCTATATATTTACCCCATCTTGCCGTGGCAGAAAGAAAGATAAAAATGTAACATTTGTACAAATGCGTTGCTCATCTCTCGGTGCTGGGAAGCTCTTTGGAGAGATCTTAGGAGTCTTTCAGAAGGGCTGATATAGATATAAGGACATTTCTACATGGCGTCACGTGACATAATTACCACTAGAATCAATCAAGATGAATTGCACGTCAGCACACGGTGGGGATTTTTTCTTAGTTGATCCTGTCCAAAGCCTCTTGTGCAATAGATGGATCTTGTTCAATGCACTGAAGTCTCCTGGTTGCTTGCAATCGCAAAAAGGAAGACATGACTGAGTTTGACGATTGCAGCCACAGTGCATCCAATATGTATCTACCAGGGTGCGCTTATTATGTTTCACCTTCAGATTTCTCGACGAAGCCCTCTTTTTTGTCTCAATCGTCTTCCTGTCAAATGACTTTTCCTTATTCTTCTAATTTACCTCATGTCCAACCTGTGCGAGAAGTGGCATTCAGGGAATACGGATTAGAGCGCAGCAAATGGCAGTATAGGGGCAGTTATGCTCCTTATTACTCAGCTGAGGAGGTTATGCATCGAGACTTTCTGCAGCCTGCTAACAGGAGGACGGAAATGTTATTCAAAACGGATCCTGTGTGCAGCCACCATGGACCCTCCGCCGCTGCCTCCAACTTCTACAACACGGTGGGAAGGAACGGCATTCTCCCGCAAGGATTTGACCAGTTTTATGAGACAGCCCATGGACCTCCATACCAGCAGCAAGCAGAGAACGAGGGGGAAGCGGCCAAGAGCGACTTGAAACCTCAGAATAGCACTTGTAGTAAAACACCTTCCAGCCAAGAGAAGAAAGTGACAACAGAAAACAGCGCCGGTTCCCCTTCTGGTGAGGCTGTTGCAGAGAAGAGCAACAGTTCAGGTAGGTATCAGTAGTAAACTGGGGGCAACCGTACAAGGCCAACACTTTGTCAAGCCGCATTTTATGTGCAATTTTATAAGCATCCAAAGGATTTTATATATCCTATAAGATTTCCTTTACCGTTGTAAAGCGTGTTTACGATAGGAAACCAATTTACGTGGGCTTAAGGTATTTTTGGAGCAGGATATTAATTGTTATTAAATTGTTGATTTGGGAGGGAGCAGAGAGATTTCACAGCTATTATTCAGAGCACCCTTAATTATAGATTCTAATATTTTCATTTGTTTAGGGGAGTAGTTTGAGAACCTTGGAATATGTCCAACCAATTTAAACATCTCTCTGTACTGCTAGATAGGGTCTATTTTAAGGGGAAGTTGGAAATGTCCACCTTTTGCAAAGTTACCCAGAAGGGGGGTGGGAAAGGGAGAAATCTCTCAGAATGTTTTCTTAACTGTTAGGATGCTGCTTTCTAGTAAATGGGATGTTATGAATGTGTCTTATCTATCGTTATCTGAAAGTGTTAACTGGAACAGCATAACATCAGTTTATTCTGTCTTGAATTTCAGTAGTTCCCCAGCGATCAAGGAAAAAGAGATGTCCCTACACCAAATATCAAATAAGAGAACTGGAACGTGAGTTTTTCTTCAACGTGTACATAAACAAAGAAAAAAGACTGCAGTTGTCCAGAATGCTGAACCTCACTGATCGACAAGTTAAAATCTGGTTCCAGAATCGAAGGATGAAAGAAAAGAAACTGAACAGAGATCGACTCCAATATTTCACTGGAAACCCCTTGTTTTGAAATAAAAGAAAAGAAAATATCTCTACCTAACCTGCCATCTGAGTACACCAGAAGATTGGTTTACAGGACACATTCACCCTGCGGAACGCAAAGTTTCATTTTCTTGTTCAACTCTGGTGCCTCCAAACAATCAATGTCCACTGGAGATATCGGGGGTTTGGCGGAACACGTTCCTCATAAGGGGAAGCTAGAGTAAATCCAAAAGTCCATTCTCCAATGTTTATCGCCCAAGGTGGTTTTTTTTCTCTCTCTCTCTTTCATGATGGAAACCAATGGACCGGCGGTGTGTATGGTAGATTTTGCTTTTAAAAAAGAGGTTTTTTCCCTGTTGGTTTTGATCTAGGATAACCCTTTCCTCCCTTAAATGAATGCAGTTTATTTAAAAGATGGTAAATGTACATGGTGTGTGTGTGTGTGTGTGTGTGTGTGTGTGTGTGTGTTTCTATTGTCATATAAACGCATGGGCCACTGTCTTTTACATGTGAATAAATGGTTTCTAGTAAAGTTAAGGTTATATCTTCTGCTCACTTATGGATTTTCATCTCTGAAAGATCAGAGTGTGTACCCGACTAGAGACAAATTCAATTAAGTAACAATGGAGGAAGTTAAGTCAAATTATTTTCAACAGAATTTAAATGTTAGTTTAAATCTCTAACTGATTCTATATAAAACCTTCACTGTTATTACCCTCAGTTTAAGGCAGTCCAAACATGGCTGTCTGAAGACCACCACTTTTGATGGTGCCACAATTACTATAACCTATGAAAAAGCTTTATTAACTGTTCAGGCATCTAACGTTTGAGACAAGAATTCAAAGCTCAAATGGATGTTTACTAGCGAGGGAAGGATTGTCAGAATGGGAACCCTGAATGTTTCAAACAACAGGCATATGTAAACAGTTGAAACTAGTTAAAAAAAAAAGTTTAGCGAAAAAAACAGTGAATATTTTCACCGTGTTTTTTACCAAGTCGTTCTGAGTTTCCTATATTTAATCACGGGAATGTAATCAGTTTCCCCAACTTAGTATAAAATAACTGGCCCTTGTCTTTATTTTGAAAGTAAAAGAAACTGGTGAAGGTCCCCTCTTCACTTCATGTAGTATGACCTGGCGAAGCTGTTTACAAAACCTTGAACTGTCTAGACAACACCATAAAAGCCGAGGTTCTAAACAGCTTAATTGGGTTATATTATACACCTTCTGGTGGGTGAAAAAGAGATTTCCGCAAAGTGCAATAAAGGAAAGGAATGAGAAAAGAATTTGGCTTTTTTGAATAGAAATAGAAAAAGAATAGAAATGTGGGTCTCATTACACTTGCATCCAGTAAACGCAAAAGTACGGAAATAAGTCCGGAAAAGACAAAAAAAAAACAAACTAAAAATTCGCTGAAGAAATCGTAAGGAGGCATAGCTAAAAAAAAATAAAATTTTAAACTCTTTAGCAAGAAAAACATAAGTGTATGCCTTTGAACTTCCAAAATGTCAAGGTCATCACCTTTAACCTTTCTGAATAATTAGGCGCCTTAAGGTTCCTCTGTTATTTTCAACCACCACCCACTCTCTCTCTCTTTTTCTCTGTCTCTCGATCGCCTTCTCTCATAAGCACATACATACACTCACCACACACGCACCCACACACACACACACACACTAACTACTGCATAGCTAGCGTTATTAGCAAATGCATCATAACGCTAAGAAAATTCCAGCTGTCATGACAACTTCCCCATAACGCTATGTTCGGACAGGTCCCTAATGGAATCCGTCATTTATGTTCAAATATCCTCTATTTTTCTTAATACTTATGTCGTATCTAGGAAATATAGGAAAGGCCATTCTTTCGATAACCGCTCCGAGCTAAAATACTATATAGAGAGCAGTGGAATGTAAAAAATAACTAGGTATTTTGGAGGAAAACAATATTTCCAGAGAATTCATCTTCAAATATATTTTTAACAGGAAACATTCTGTCGAATGGAGAAACATGTAGTAATAGGAAACTATTAAAATAAATCATTTAACATTATCACAAAAATCGCACATCTCTTCTGGGTCTTAATCCATAGTGCAAGAATAAGTTATTTGATTTTTCAGATCCCTATGGTGTATTTAATAAATTATCCAAGCATACATGGTCATTTAAAATGTTAAGGCACCGCAAAGATGATCACCAGAAACTAAATATACCGATATAATCTTTGCCGAATGTTTCAACTATATTATATTTTAATGTCTGTTTAAAAACAGAAATTAACTCCGTTGTTGAATATACCTAAAAGCATCAAGGTTGAACGGAAAGCCAAAGAAGAGAAATAAATTCCCTTGTGCTTTGCTTCTGAATTCCACAGGAGGGCGCGCTCATGTTCTATAATGCTTACAATTGTCCTGATGTTCAAGTCTATTTTCCTCTTAATAGTAATTGTACTACTAATAAAATATCTAATATATAAGTAACAATAAGATTTCAGGGTTTTCGAAATGAGAAAATAAAGCATCAAAAAGATTTATTAAACAAATAACCCACAACCGTGACATGCTCAAGGAATATGCCACTTGAAAAGAATTTTTTTGGTCGTCGTCTTTTGTAATACATCCGAGGTTTAAAAATCCTATAATTTTAAGATAAATATAATGATATTCAGAATTCGTTCAGCAGAGCGAAAATCTATTTACTCTTTTTAGTGCAATCTTAACACCCAAAGAACAAAAGTTATATCAAAATATGTGTCTCCTTTCCAAAGCTTATCTGTAAGATATTATTGCAAGCCTGTTCTTAAAGACGTGTAAACACAGCTATAACATAGTTTTAGAGGTGTATGTAATTTAAACAAAAGACAGGCGTTGATTCTGGATGTGCCTATTTAGTATAGAGTAAATGACAAAACGGAAGAGTACATATTTTGAATATCGGAACATCATCTTCCCAAGGGATTGTTAAATAAAATCTCTCTCCTTATAATGCTGTAGAGAGCTATTAAAATGTAACTAAAAGATTTGAAAATTAAATATAACACTGTACATTTCCTGGAAATTTTCCAGTGAATTTACATGTTTTTCCCCTCCCCCCATACGCACTTGTAAATAATAACACCAAAGATCAGTTAGTTTTTATCTGCTTATTTCCAAAATTCACCTAAAACTAGCTAATGCATGATCTACTTGTTCAACTATATTCTCTGTTTAACAAGCCCTATCCCCGTGAAAGAATTAGTTGACAGTTTGTCTGCTAGGTTTTTTAGAAGTTCATTGTTAACAGTTTCTTAGAAATAGCTTTGCCGTCTGTAATAAAATGACATTGTCCCATCTAAGATCATTGGAATCTTTGAAGAGAAAGGTAACGCTTATCAACAGAATCCAGAATACATAGCAAATCCTCTCGCCCCCAAAATTAATTCAGTTTCTTAGCTCGAGAAGGAATAAATACAGAAAAGTCTTTTTTTTTGATAGGTTGGTTGGTTGGTTGGTTTTAAAATTAACGTACTTCTTTTGAGATCTTGCCTCTTCACTCCACCTCTTGGCTTCTATATGTTTTAGCCCTTCACATTTATATTAAGGCCATTCTCAACGAATGTAAACTTGTGATTGAAATCATATATGCTGTTAATTAAATAATTAGATGAAGATTAAAATGTGGCTTTGTCCTTTTTTGAATCATCATGTAAATGTGATGGTTCTGTGGATGGATAAGGGAGAGTATACTTTTTTTAAAACTGTCAGCGATTTCCCAATTTATTTTGGTTGGTCCTATCAGAACAACGAATAGAGTATTTCTGGTTAAAGAACAAATAGTTAGGAATTTATATATAGGTAAAGGTGCATTTAAAATAAATAAGATTGGTCGTATTTATTGGCCTATCTACACGCTAAAAGCTGATAACATCCAGATCACACACTGAGTTTTGTACTTATGTGTACAAAGAAATATGGATGCACAATAGGCTAAGGTTTAAACCATGTGTGAATATCTTCCTAATATAGGCAACGCACCTATGTGTGATCACACAACACACTAATATCACCATTTGAGGAAAAGCTAATGTGCAATCACAATTGTTTTATCAACAATAATACTGTTGAAATACATAATGGCATCGGTATATTTTTTTAATGTTCCGACAATCCAAGCAAGAAGTTGATTCTTTTGTAGAAAAACGTGACTCACGAAAAGCAGGATAGTGTTACAATTACGTTATTAAAAAAAGAAAGGTCACACTATTGTAGCCAATTAATTTTTTTTTGCGAAATAAAAATATTCTTCAATCGCAAAGCAATATAATAGCGTGATATAAAATATATAGTTTGCATTTTAGCGTCTTACTACATTAAATCCTCAAATCGAAAGCAATATTACTAAAGTCTTTCTGGGTTTCTGTCTATTTTAAAGTTAGCTATTTCTCGCAATATCTTTTGCACTGATAAAAACATCTGCAAAATATCTCCTTTTTCGTAACCTTTCTCCCATCCTACGCCAATAATCCGATACCAACATAGGAAATTGCAAGTAAGAATCGTTAGAACAGTTGGAGAAAAAAATCAAATAACCTGTAATAACATGGGGGAGGGGAATGAAAATTAAACTTCACAGCAACGTCTTTTAACCTCGAATTTCTATTACTAATATTTATTAAGACTGAAAAGCATAATGTCAACCTACATTTTATTACAAATAGTAATCTAGTATATATGGGCCCTTTTTGGGGGTCCCCCCCTTTGAAAAAATGGGGCTTTGAAAGCAAACCTTTTATATTAATGTAGATTGTATATCTCGTTTATTGCACACTATTGATTTATTTATTAATGTTAATTACTTTATTCCATCTTAATATGCTTTAAAAAATAGTGACATTAAATACCCAGAATGTAAGTAACCATTTCCCTAAAGACTACTGCACGTTTATTCAACTTCTATGGCAAACAAACTCCAACTTTCCTAATGTTCATTTTTCCAAATAAAAGCTAGGCTGCTTCCTGTACGATTTTAAAAAGCCATGATTTATTATGATCAAATTGAGCTATTCGACATTCCTAAACTTAGTATTAAATAATAATAATTTGAACTACATATTCTGACATGTTAAAATCATATTTTCACTTAAATCAAGGAAACATAATGTATAATCAGCAGCAGCAGAGTCAGCTCATTAAATAAAACAGACGCAGGAACGCAGAGCATTTAAGGATTAGGTTATTGTTTTAACTTTACTATCGGGCGAAATACACAGCAAACGTCTGGGATAATACTTCAGTAGGAAAATTTCTGGGACACTCTTTTCTTAAAGAGTAAATAAAGATTACGAAAGACCATTTGATGGGCATAAAATTCCTGATTAGATTTAACAGTCAAGTCTTAAACTGTGTCAAGCAAAATAGTATTTTGTTTCTTTAAACTCGGTGGGTTGTCAGGGCTGTTGTTCCAAAAGAGGAAATTGTTAGAAAGCAGGGGAAAATCCCAGTCCGCAAACAGTGAACTCTACTGCAGTTTGTTCCTGAGCTCAGGCAAATCTTAGCAATGGCTCTGATAATGATCTTAAACATACACATAATCCCATTTTCTGTCCTAAATGCGCTGTGGCGATTAAACATACACGAAAAGAGCAGGGAGGTATACAAGACTTAGGGAGTGCAGAAAAATTTTAAAAGCAGCTCATATTATGAAGGTAATATTTAAACTCTCTGGCAACACTGAAGCTTTAGACTGAAGCTGTAAAAGACACTGGCTCTTAACCTGACAATGATGTTGTATTTGAACAGCTGCGATAAGGTTTTAAAGGGTCTGTCTCATTGCCACAGCGAGATTTTAAATAGGGTTATTGTTTCCAACAATGTAAAGTGTACGGAAAAGTGGAAAACATTCAAATACCAGGAACTCTTATAAAATTCAAATTCACGTTGCTGGAATATGCCATTTCAAACTATGCTTTTGTGCAAACGATACTGTTTAAACGCCCTTTTATGTGCTGTTTGTTCTTAGATATCTGGACTTTTTAAAAACAGTGTTTTGATTATGTAAAGGCCCAAAATAAATAGCTAGCCGAACCTGAAACGGAATTTATCAACAAGTTCACGCTGTCTGTATGAAATTCCCTGAAAGCACTAGTCTTAAACGAGAAATGCTTGAGTTTGAAACTAGGCAAAAATATAATGAATTGTTTCACGATCAAATCTGGTATCTCACAATTTTAAAAGTAATAGCTCTGGATGTAAATATAGTTACAAAGTGAGGAGGGAAACAACAAAACACATTTAAAATGTTGGAAAATAAAAGTCTAATTTGCCATGTAGGCAGTTACTGTTGCTTTCTGTGATTTTTTAAAATATTCATGCGGCATTTATTCTTCTGGAAAAAAAGAAGTGGCTTGAACAGTTGTAATAAAACTGAGTTTCTGTGTGTTTTTAAATAAGCACTGCTACAGAAGAAAAATTATCTTTATGGTGCTTTCAGTGTCCAGGGCAAGTAATTTTTTATTTTATTTTTATCTTATTTTATTTTGCATATGCAGAGAGAGAGAGAGCATTGTAAAATAATTTTAGGAATCTAGGGTAACTATACACTCACGTTATGATAAAAGTATAGCTTTTAATATTTGACGGTTTGTGTTAAAACAAAATTGACCCTCTTGGTTAGTAGCGAGGGGAAAAAATCAATAGTATAATTTTCAATAATTCATAACGCGAACGCCATTATGCTAAATCTTAACTATTAATCTTATCCTTTACAAAGTCTCGATTGATTTGTTAATAAAATATCTTCCCGTGTGTGGCAACAGAGGGTATAACTCTTTAAAAAGCTTCAGAAGCAAGAAAATTACCAAGTAGCCCAAGAATGTAGATGAGAATTTTATTGATCGCTCTGATTCTTCTTAATACGTATTAATAAATTCCACAACCTTTTGTACCTTTCGCTTGTCAGGAACCAATGCTTTTACAAAATCCATAAAAAGAAAACATATTTTTCTTTGCATAATAACCAAATGACACTTTCGGATTTCGCACATGGTTCAGCACATCCAGTTGTCTAAAACTTTTAAGGTTCTTTTTCTTTTTCTTTTTTTTTGTGATTAGTATTACTAGCATTAAGGAAAAGGGGGAGAAAGAGCCTTTCTCATGCAGTGAGCTTTTGGGGCGGTTGCTCTGAGAGCACATTGCTTCCAAATAACTGTCTTCTGTCTGAAACTGCACAGGGTCTTGAAGTAATGACCGTCCACGAGATCAGTAGAAACCACTTATTTTCGTACCAAAAAAAAAAAAAAATTGCACAAGCTATGGGGGTTTCATTATGTACATGACAGTGATTTTCCGGGGCGTTCTGTCTGCAAGGATCTTGTTTCATGTTTGTCCCCATCTCCTTGGACCAAGGGACAGTAAGCTGCCGGGAGTTCGGTGAATTCGGATTCAGCTTGTTTGTAATAAAACACAACTAAAAGAAATAAAGCCCCTTGTTTTAAATCAGCGCAGTGCGCCAGGGCTGCTTCGCAAGGCTCCGGCGCAGAGCGAGCACTTTCCCCCTGACGTTCTAGATGTCGCTGTTGACCACATTTCAGATGCAGCCCGGACTGTCCCGCGGAGCACGTGACTCGCGGGGAGGTAGCGGCTCAAGGCCATTTTCAAATCTCATTGGCTTGGTTGTCATGTGGTTGTGCAGAGGCATCCACAATTACACAGGGAATGTTTTCCTAGAGATGTCAGCCTACAAAGGACACAATCTCTCTTCTTCAAATTCCTCCCCAAAATGTCCTTTCCAAACAGCTCTCCTGCTGCTAATACCTTTTTAGTAGATTCTTTGATCAGTGCCTGTAGAAGTGACAGTTTTTATTCTAACAGCGCCAGCATGTATATGCCACCTAGCACAGACATTGGAACTTATGGAATGCAAACCTGTGGACTTCTACCGTCTCTGGCTAAAAGAGAAGTTAATCACCAAAATATGGGTATGAATGTACATCCTTATATACCTCAAGTAGACAGTTGGACAGATCCGAATAGGTCTTGTCGAATAGAGCAACCTGTTACACAGCAGGTACCCACTTGTTCCTTTACTACAAATATTAAGGAAGAAAGCAATTGCTGCATGTATTCTGATAAGAGAACAAAACTAATTTCTTCAGACGTCCCTTCCTACCAGAGGTTGGTCTCTGAATCATGTCCCATTGAAAATCCCGAGGTTCCTGTCCCAGGATATTTTAGACTAAGCCAGACCTACGCCACTGGGAAAACCCAAGAGTACAATAATAGTCCTGAAACGAGTTCAACTGTAATGTTACAGTTAAACCCTCGCGGCAGCTCCAAACCGCAGCTATCTTCTCAACTTCAGATGGAAAAGAAAATGAATGAAAATCCGAACAATCAAGACAACTCAGCTAAAGTCTCTCAAGTGGAAAGTCCAGAGCCAAAGTCCACTTTACAAGATGAAAGGAGCTGCCTGGCTGAAGGCTCTGTGTCCAGCCCAGAAGTACAGGAGAAGGAAAGTAAAGGTCGGTATTATAAAGTTTAAACCGTAACGTGCTATAACTTGAACACGCCAGCATCGTAAAACACAGTGTAAAATACTAACAAGCATTACAGCCGTAACATTTAATGATAAGGAGGAATCGGGCTGCAGGTGCTGTGTCTCTGAAGCTTTTAGAAGGGAAAAATGCTACACAAAAGATTGCAATTTTTTTTTATATTTACATATCCTCGTATGCAGATAGCCCTCTGTGCATGAGGAGAATATATATGTTATTCTTTGTAATAAATTACTGTATCAAAAAATCAATGAAACACCTTAAAATACCTCTGGAGCATGTACAATACGACCAATTTAACTTTTATCTTGTAATATTTTGGTCAACTATTTTCACTCAGTCTAATTGTGGTTTGATTGCATTGAAAGTTAATTATGATCCTATTAAAATAGAGGAGAAATGGGTACTACAAAGCTGTATAAAGTTTTAAACAAATGTACAATGAAAACAGTAGCCCGCTATCTGTTTGATTAAAAGTGGACTATTTTGAAGTGGTGCTTTTGATAACCTTAGTTTTGTCTTTAAAAGTACAACATTATTTTGAAATGTATTTAAAAGATGAAGGAGATAATTATTTGATTATATTTTCCTTTTAAAAGTGCACAATCGCCTTAATTTCGAACGGGATATTGTGGAGTATAAAAAACGGGAGATTTCCTCTTATAAAAATGTGCCTGGCAACCTCTAGGACAATTTTTATCCCAATATGTGCATAGAAATTCTATGTATAACATTTATTTAACAATTCAAGTCTAGCTTTATCTGGGACAAATTTCTTTCTATTGGAAAAATTCTAAAAGGAAAATGAAAACAAAATCCGTGGTATAAGGTGTTGATTTAAAAATTATCCTTTTAGTTAAGAAAAATAACAATATCTGCTTCTGTGCCTCTTTGTGTAATTCAACATATGAGATACAGGAATCTGATAGAAAATATATTGCATTAATACCTTTTAATTGAGAGATTGTCTTAATAAAAGTCTCATAAGACTTGTACTGTCATGTGCAGCCCAGATACGCTAAAATTTTTATCATTGTTCTGATGGCAGGTTAAATATTGTTCAAATGTTATGTACTAGTTGAAAACTTTGGATATAATTTTTAAAACAACCCCAAATTCCAAACGATAGTGAATCATTTTATCTGAACTATTTACCTTGAGTCTGGCAACAATTAAACATCTATCCCAGTGCACACACCTCATACTAGCAATGTTTAATACCAACATTTAACATATCTGCCAGACACTATAGATGAGGGTTCATGGCCAAGGGTACACTTTACCAGCCTGAGGTATTTTTGATTTTTTTTTCTTCTTCTTCTTTGATTTTGATAGAGGAAATCAAGTCTGATACGCCAACAAGCAATTGGTTAACTGCAAAGAGTGGCAGAAAGAAGAGGTGTCCTTATACTAAACATCAAACACTGGAATTAGAAAAAGAGTTCTTATTCAATATGTATCTCACTCGAGAGCGCCGCCTAGAGATCAGTAAGAGCGTAAACCTTACTGACAGGCAGGTCAAGATTTGGTTTCAAAACCGCAGAATGAAGCTCAAGAAGATGAGCAGGGAGAACCGAATCCGAGAACTGACCGCTAATCTGACCTTCTCTTAATCCGTAAACCTGGGGGTTGAAACAGTGAGAAATGGGCACAGCACCGCCAGTTGCAAATGCAGGAGAGACTTTGAAAAAAAAACCCTCAATTTTTCATTTTTTTCTGATAGAATGTGACTTTTCGTCATTCATTTAGTGCTGCAAGTGAATATGTATTACTATGATGAGTATATATATATAAAAACCTAGCACGTGTAATTTATTTTTTTTCTCATCGTAATGCAGGGTAACTATGATTGAATATTATCATTTGGTCTTAACTTATTGGAACTGTCGAACATCCAAACAATGTGACTTTTTCATGTTTTTTCTAACAAAATGGTATTTATGTGGGGGCTAATATACGGGCCATAACATTTTGAATACATTCAATACTTTAAGGGGAAAAACTTTTGGGAAAAAAGCACATTACAATGTAACTATTCTTTCAAATGAACTTAGAAATTGTCCTTCATAAAATGGAATAGTTAATTCTTCTCCATTGTAGACATTTTCTTGTGGTGCATATGTGGTATAGTAGTCGTACAACAGCAATATGTTCTTCTTGTGCATGTTCTATTCGCATGTATAATGCAATAAAGTCTGTAAACTTCTGCGGTTCCTTTGGTTTTCTACAAAAATGTTTAAAAGTACAGATTCAGGTTGGTTTCCTGATCCTTCCTGATCAGCAGTTGTTCGGATTGATGTAGCTTCTTTTCTTGTTTCTTCTCTTGTGTGTGTGGTTTTATTTAGGGAGTGGGTGTGGGGGGGGGAGTGAGAAATTATATAAACCTAATTATTTTATAATTGTGACTGTAAACAAATGATTAATTGTTAAAATGTTGTGTAATCGTTCGCAGTCTGAAAAGTGAATGCAAAAGGGATAGTAAAATATTATAGCATAAACTGGACATCCTCATTCAATCAACTCATAAATGGTAAGTGATAAAAAAAATCTCTAGTACAAGCTGTCAGCAATCTGTGTGTCGTTTTATTTGACATTAGTGTGTTGATTTAAAAAATAACAGTCATTGTGTACCTACAATGTGTAGAGTTTGATTTCTAGTCCTCATTTGCTTTTAAAAATGCAACATACAAAATCCAGAGATATGTGTACAGAAAAACATCATAAAGTTCTTGGTGAGCTCAAGAGATTTAAGAGCATTGTGGAAGAGAAACAATTCTCTTAGATATCTGGCAAGGGTGGGATTTTTCTACTAGCAGTGCTCACAACGGTGCACACTAAAGTACGACAGCCTATTCAGACCTACTTTTGTTATTCTGCACCATTTTTGTTTGCTCGGAAGATCGTTTTATTTCACGCAATTCCACTTTTATAACATACATGAAGCTAATAAAGTTCACGACTCTTAACGGTACATAGCTGAAAAATGTTATTAACAGTCACTTTATCTTGCAAACTGGGGGGGGGGGAGAGGAGGGAATGAAATGCTAAACAGAACTGTAAATGGCTTGCAAATGAACATGACTCCACATTGAAGTCCAAATGCTTGAACATACTTTCACCTTCTAACAATACTGGAAAGAAACGTGTGGATACTGTCTGCTCTTGAAAAACAGCATTCAAAAACAAAACAAAACAAAACACCCCTTGTACACCCAGGCAGTTTCCAAAGCAAGAGATAAGATACGAGATATTTTAAATGTTTTCTTCCTTAATGACACAATTACAGTTCATGTCAAATTTTCCTCCCTTGTCTCGGGTATATATTTTAGTATACTGGACTGGCAACAATTAGTAACATACTATATTTTCCTCAAGCCAGAGAACAAACATTTTTATGCTAAAGACACCGATAGTATTCACGTATGGTGTTTTTATCCTGGTTTTAAAATATCCATACTAAAACCAAGGATCTCCATGAGTTTAAATAAGAAATATATCTGAACCTCTATTTACTTTCTTCTCCTTTCGCGTAAAAGTTCTCAATACATCGCCAAAGAACTTTCAGTAGTGGAAATGCAATTAGCTGGCTACATACCAAGTTTTCACATGTATGAAAAAATGTTCATTTTAAATCTTCCTGACTAATCAGTGTATATATATATATATATATATATATAAATAATTACGTGCAATATCTTAACATGAAACAAGCTGTGTATATGGAAAATAAAAGATAAGCATGCAAATGCAAAGGAAGAAGACCGCCATAAATCATTAAATAAACAGGAATTTCAGTCCCTTCCTTATATTTGTCAGTGAGTAGGAATTGTTTTCCTGTATGGTGTTATGTTATATTCTCAACGAGTACTGTTGTGGGTTATGAACTAACTGTGTGCATTTTCTTCAGATTCAAATACGTCCATCTTCAGTCTGTCTGAAGGAACAGAAATGTGCAGAAGAATATGGGTAATTTAGTTTTAAATACTAACCAAATATTCTTTTAGTTGGTAAAGCACAAACGGTTCAGAAGAACCCATCTAGAGATGTGAAGTAAATAAAGGGGATTATCCTTCTCAAACTATGTTTGGAGGGGGGTGGAAATAATAGCAAGATGCGTTTTGCATATGGTTGGTAGGAAGTTATTAGAAGCTGCTGCGCATTAGACACTAAATAAGAAAACATTGTCTATCAATAGTGCAATGTCTCGCCTGCTGACATAGAATTGTTTTCAAATGTGGTTTTATTTATATTTGTCATGTACTTGTAAGAGATTTCGTTGGATAACATTTGCCGATAGTTCATTCCCCAAATTGTGTCGAGGCTACAATTAATGATACAATAACGTTTGCCACGTTGGAGCATCCGAGCCCCGAAGTTTAACAAATACAGGAGCATGTGTTCAGGAACGAGTCAGTTGTGCAGGGAGACACAGGTTTTGCTGTCCCATCAGTCCGTTTTATTAGGGACACATTAATCTATAATCAAATCCACCCCATAAAATTTTTATGGAAAGGCATAAAATCATTACAGAGGTCTTCCACCTGTTTTAAAACAACACAATGGGCATCTCTCTCTCTTTTTTAAAAAAGTCCCTTAAATAGAAACTTTATTTAAGAGGGGGAGGAATACAGCCACATGCTTTGAAATATGGAAGTCACCACAATGTGCTTTTACTGTAACATTTTCCTGTTTTATGAGCAGTCGTATACTCGGAGCGCTGGGATGTGGTTTGATTTTACAAGCAAGAATCTCCCCTTTCCCAGCGGGTTCCCTCGGCAGATTTCAGTTTAATTCGGAAGCCCAGGCTGCTGGGTTTATTTAAACACCCTGCGTCTCACTGATTAAGAAATGAATGGCAGAAATCACTCCTAGGAGGTGAAGAAATAGTTCCCGGCTGCCTCATTCTTGTGCTGCTGGCTCGGGCCACGCCCGCTTGGGATCCTGCTGGGGCAGAGGCGCAGCTGTCTCCCCGTGGGCTCCTTCCGGGCCGTACAGTTACAGTTTGGGTTTAATTGTCTGTTGTTGTTGACGATTTTTTTTTAATCACAGCAGCCCCAGTTTAGCGGATTGATTTACTCCTAGTATTGGTAAATATGATCACGTGGGCTCCACAACCAATGGTTGAGGGTTGCAGTCTGCAAAATACTACGATTGTTCTCAGGGAGGGTATCATATACAGTTAACAGTGTAACCTTTTATATGACTAAGAGGGGAGCCTAAAAATGTCGTCTAGTGGCACCATAAGTAACTATTATGTCGATTCTCTCATAGGCCATGAAAGCGAAGAAGTTTACGGGAGTAGATTCGTCCAGGCAGGTCACAGTGCGACCTCCAGGCCATCAGGTGTTGCAGAGAGTTCAGATTTTTCTTCCTGTAGCTTTGCACCAAAATCCACCGTGTTCTCCACTTCTTGGTCCACGGTCCATCCTCAGCCGTCTGCGGCAATGACAGGGATCTACCATCCCTACATGCACCAGCCCCACTTAGGGGCAGCCGAGACTGGCAGATACGTGCGCTCCTGGATAGAGCCCTTCCCCGGCTTCCCCAGCAGCAGCTCCAGCTCCTCCAACGGGCGCCACTACGGGATAAAGCCTGAAACGGGAGCAGCTGCCTCCTCTTCCTCCTCCTCCTCCTCCTCCTCCACCTCCAAAAGGACTGAGTGCTCCTCGTCCCGGGAGTCTCAGGGGATCAGTGTGCCCGAGTACACGTGCAATTCCTTCCTGCAGGAGACCCGGGAGAAGACGGCTACTTGCAGCCCCAAGGAGCCTCCAGGCTGCAGCCACAACCCCAGCCCGAGCAGCGATCTGAAGGAAGAGAAGCAACAGCAACTTGACCCAAGTAAGTAAAAAAGAAATTGCCCCTTTGATTTATTGCCGAAACCTGTAAGGCTCCAATGTGCAAAACTGATAGTTTTACTAACCTATAAAAACGTCTAGACGCCTACCCTAGCGCAAGCAGCAACAAGCACCCATAAAAGACTCCACGTCTCCACATAACCACCTACCATCAAGACATGATTTGTACAGTAAACAGACTGGGGTATTAAGGCTTTTATGATAATTCCTACAATGTTGTGAAAAGAGTCCATCCTTCGTTAAATTTAATTTAACGACCTTTCTCCCCTCACCCCCGTCTCCCCCTTCTCCCTATATACCTCCCTTTTTCCAGATAATCCGGCAGCAAACTGGATCCACGCTCGTTCAACGAGGAAAAAGCGTTGTCCCTATACAAAGTACCAAACTCTGGAACTGGAAAAAGAATTCCTCTTTAACATGTATCTGACTCGGGACCGCCGTTACGAAGTAGCTAGGATTTTAAATCTCACAGAGAGACAGGTCAAAATATGGTTTCAGAACAGAAGAATGAAAATGAAAAAGATGAACAAGGAGAAAGGAAATAAAGGAGACTAACGCCCGGGTGTAGACACGCATTCTTCTTCTTCTTCCCCCTCCAGCACCAGATGCGTTTTTGCAGAACTTTATATCAATCTGATCTTTTAGGTAGAAGTGGAAATGTGGTCTATGTCAGGTTTTGGGGGGGGAATCTGTCTTGCTCGCCAATGTGTTTATAAAAGTTGCTTCATTTCCCTCTCCTTTTCCCCCAAACTGTTTGGTTTATGATATTGTGAGTGCACGTTAGCTTTGGGACCTTAATGTTAAATGTTTGACATGTTTCTTAAAAGGTTATGTAGTGTAGATAGTCACTTTGCCAAAATAAAGGTAAAGGACATAATTATAATTATGATAATAAATATATATATTGAAGTACACTTGTTTAAATCAATAGCAGTATTGTGTTGTCCATGACTTATTAAAAGAAACCATTACCAAAAACTTTGCTTTCTAGTCCTGAATTTTGTCCTTTGCAATAGGTGCCAGAGTGAAGCAATGAGAACATTTTATTTTTTCTTCTTCTTCAGTGCACTATTAGGCGATTGTGTCATACCTGAAGCAGTTTTCAATAGGCCTAGCATTTACTGATGCTTTGGATTGTTGGAGTTCTGAATATTGGTAAATGTTGTATCAGCCACCTCATGTTTCTAACTAAAGACCTGTTGTAATTATTGTCAGTTATTCCATAATAAACTCTGACTTGATCAAATGAAATCACTGCAATTATATGCGCAATGTGTGCCTTCCTCTTCTTTTGGCACCCATCATTAGCCGCAATCATATGAAAGCAACAAATGCACTATTTTCTCAGTGTTTGGTATATGTTCCAATAAGCATTTGTATGCATAATACTGGTTAATTTATCATTAACGCGAGGCTTTAAAAAGGCAGTAGAGACTCTGATCTCTCGGTTATTTTGTACACAGGAATTCTGGAAAGAAGATTGATGCACACTGTAGCTCCAAATGAAAACTACTTCAACACAAATATTAATACAGCGTTACATTTGTAGTTACAGAGATAAGAAAAAAGATTCACAATGTTTCTACTATAGTCAGCAACGACCTTCTCTAAAAGTTAATCACAAGGGGTTTGGCTTAAATTGTATATTGGTACATAATTTTTCAGGAAACACGTTATGCACAAATTGTCTTTCAAAAATCAGTGAAGTTTCACAGGTGATCTCTTGGAGTAATCCAGGAAATATTTCCGAAATGGATCTCCAAAGCCAAATATTTACGATGATACCTAATTAATTATTTTTTGCCGTTTGAATCTCTCTGCTGTTTAATCTGAACACTAATAGATTCAGAATGGATTAATGCCACTTCCAGGTTATCAGCTGGGGGAGAGGGGGGAGAGCATGTAACAACACGTCTCATGCCTTCAACATTTATAAACACACGACTTTATCAAGATAATTAAGATGAAGTTCATTGTAAAAGAACCTTGCTTTGTTTAGAGAACAACCATTAAAATGAAGGATCTGTAAATATTTATGAGCAGTTGTTTAAGATTAAGGAAAGAGTTGCAGAAACCTGGAACTTAATGTTTTTACCTCTGGAAAAAAAAGAGGAAAGGCATATAGTGCTAAGAAAAGGTGTTGCATTGCTTCCCCATTCATTGTCAACCCTATACCTATAATTCTTTTAAAGCAGGAAGAACCTAGGTATAATAAAACCATTGAGATGGCTAGACGTCTGGACCTAATGAGTTTACGATATGCTATGGCGCTTTTCTTTGAAACTATCTTATTTTGATGTTTGCGGTTGTTAGAAGAAAACAAAAATACAGACAAAACTCGGTCTTAAAATCTGGACTATAAATTGCAGTATGTCACCGTTGGGCCAAGACAATACGGGCAAGAAAAGACACTCGGGTCGAAAAGTTAACAGAGGTTTTAACATTTAATTGATTGTTAAATTATATTTGTAGAAGTGTTAGATGGCGATAAATACTGGTGCGAATATGGACATATTTTTGAAAGTAGCCGTTTTTACTGGCTGATCTCAAATGTACACTGTATTCCTGGAATCGGGACGCTTTGTTGAATTGATTCCATTACATATGCTGGGAAGGAATTGCAATCATACTAAGGCGAGATAGGTAGAACCTGATTTTAATATTTGCCAGTCGAAATGGAAGAGTTGAAGTTGTCCTGTTTTTGCGTTGTATGTACGTATATTTATTTCCAAATGGTCTGAGGGAAATGAAGGCGTTTCGAGCCACTGGGTAGCCTCCAACTTCCATTTAAACAAAGTACTCTCTGTGTCCAACGACACGACATTTTAATTCCTATACGCTGACTGCTTTAAGAATGAAATACAAGAAGTATACTATTCTACCAATCAGTTAAGTGGAATGTTCGGTATATTTGGGATAACCAATTGGCTGGATGGTGAAAAGAATAGTCTTTACTTAAGTTTACAGCTACAAAAATAATTAAATCAAAAGCAAGTTCAAGGCAGAAAAATTCTGAACCTGAAAATACCAAACCTCTAGTATTAGTGATGTAGTATGTAAAGTAACAGGACCAAAAATGGGATAACAACGGTTTTCAACATTTAAGCCCTTAGACGTCTATACTGGCTGCCTTGTGTAAAGAAGACACTTAATTTTACCTGTGCTTAATTATAGCACGTGTAAAAATGGAAAGAGTAGTATATATGTGTTAAAAGATATGGTATTATGAACTATGAATAAAAAGCTTTTTGTGACTAAGGGTCTAGAATTCAACTCCACTCTATTTCTCAGTGTAAAGAGTGGTGTTCTTTACATTCCTTTGGTTTTGTATGCCTTGTTTAGAGATCTTTAAATGTTGAACGTGAAAGACAAGAGCTAGTATTTATATAATTCATGGAAGACAGAGTTAAAACAAGTAAACTACTTTTAAATCAAGGTACAGTAAGTATATAAACAGAGAAGTAAAAGCAAATTGGCTGCTGATCACGATTTCAGTTGACCACTAGAGAGCGCTGTTGCTCCATTTTATTATTCTTGAGCTGACAATGCTTCTGGCTTTCGTGCAGAATATATTTTTATTAAAATATAGACAATCCTACTTTTAATCACGAATTTTATATTTGTAATCGAAATTAAACAAGTGTAACTGTTCTTTACTACGAACTAAATGGATAGCTTAGAAAAACCTTGAGTAATCAGCAGTTTTGAGATGACAAAAAGATTCTTGCGGACTACACCGTACATGGTACAATATTTAATTATATGAAGCCATAAATATGTAAACATTTATGTTTTTCCAGGAGGTTTCAGCTCATTGTATTATATTTAAGTTAGGACAATAAACACAATGATAAACTCCTTTACTTATAAGTTGTTCCCTGAAAAAAAAGCTATAAGTAATGCTGCCTTATTGGGCCTATTGTCGAAAAATGCTCCCTGTATTTTCTAGGATTTGTTACTGAAACTATAAAATACTTGAGGCTCTTTATGAATATTAAGCAAACGTCTTGTGCATTCTTTCGATTAATTTACAGACTTCTGGAGTATGAACATAAACGTTATAAAGACCAAGGGTAAAAGAAGGTAAGTTTGAAAGATATTTTTTCCCAAAAAATTGTGATCTTGTCCTTGTGTTTTACAAACAAGAGGAGGTTTATTAAGGTCAGAACTGGTATATGTTTCATTAAGATAAAACATATATCTAATTTTTATCTGAGTGTTCATCTGTGCATAATAATATGTATGGGTCCAGGGGAAAAAAACCTACAAATTTCACAGGGAATAAAACACATTTATTTTAAAGAACAGTTAGGGACGTAACAGACAGATACACTGTTATGAAATACAATACATTGCTATATTTCACAAGCAATCTCTAGATATATTCCTACACCCAATTAGCATAGCAAGGAAAATAAGGCCTGTCTGGATAGCCATACATTTCCATCTCACAAAGGGAATCAATAAGACAATCTTTTACGGGCTGACTCCGCTCCCAGTTGCGTGGGTGTAAATCCTAAACGGTGTAGCTCTTCTAGATTTTGGGATTTTCCCTGCAAATCAGATGGGAAGCCTTTTTCACGGAAGAAGTATGCATTGTCATAAGTAAGGATGGCTCCATTTCACTGGGATTTGCAGGATCGAGGCCTACACTTATAGAATAAGCAATTCAGTATGTTTTTAGAACACACATACTCAGCTGAATACCGGATACTCGTTAGAAGCAATTACAGATTAGAAACCATAACACCAACAATAATTTGCGTACATATCCTTTAAAACAACTGAGATGGAAAATAAATTCTCCGGAATAACATTGTATATTTTATGACATTCTATTTCTTCCTTTCCGCTGAAAGATGTCTTAACGTGTTTTATGTTAAACGGGATATCCTTTCCATGACATATGTCTCTGTCTCTGGTTTTTATGCATAGACAAGTTCATTTTGTGGAAGTTACCACATGTTACCTACATAAACAGAAAAAAATGAAAGTTTATTGGACATAATAACATAAGGGAGAAGTATGTGTGTGAGAGAGACAGAGAGATATGGGAAAGGATTCTGGAGTCTCTTTTATGTAACCACAAATATTTTTTTCTATTTGCACCAGACGGTCACACATGGCTCCGACTGGATCTATATAATATTTCACCTAAATGTTAATGTCCTGTTTTAAACAGACAATGAGATCATATTCATGTTTATCCTATAAACTGACTGTTATTTCACGAAACTCTTTTGCCAAAATATGGGAAAATCGGGAGTCGATTCTGCACCGCTTGAAACCAGCGGGAGTTTGGCCACTGACTCCTGTGGGAACTGGATCAGACTCTCGAATCTTGGTTTGAATTGAATTTAAAGACAGAATCACTAAATTCGTAGGGAGGGACCTGAATGATCCCCGGTATTTCTTTGCCCAGATAACAGATTAATAACGCAGAGCTTCAGGTCTGGAACGTTGGAACAAACATTGACCAGCCTCTATACTCCATGAATTATTTGGGGGAGCTCTATGGCCTGTGTTATACAACAGGTCAGACTAGATGGCCACAATGGGCCCTTCTGGCCTTGGAATCTATGAATCTCCCTTGGCATTCAGCTGAAGAGAATTCAGAGAGAGCAGCGTGTACTGTACACGGAGAAATGCAAATGGCCTGCGAGCCATTCCTTCCTTGCCTGGCCCCTGAGAACCTTCCTACCCTATTTCTTATTCCGTCCCCAAGCGATGCTAATGCTCACCCACACATTCTTCTTTTCTTTTTTTCTTCTTCGCTAATGACGTTCACCCAGGGTGAAATGATGGAAAGTATATTCATAGGCATGATTTCCATTCAGTATCAATTAACCTGGGAGTCGCAGCCATGCGTGCACTGCGTCAAGGGTAAATGTGCATCTCATTTCCAACCTATCTGCTGTCCTAGACAATAGCCTGATTCCTGCGGAGGACACCAGGGCCTTTCTCTTTTGCATGGGTTTACATGTACAACAATCATCTCCCCGTTGCATTTCCGGCGGAGATGTATGGGTGGCTATAGGACCAGATGATCAGCCCTTATTTTGCTTCTCCGGGTTAGGTGCCTTTCCTCGCTTCCCCAAGTCTCCCCTTAGGTTCCCTTGTGTTACACGGGCCTGCGCGCTGCACGTTAGCCCTACCATTGAATGTGGAAGAGGCACGTTAGCCCTTGGCAGAGCTGCCTGTTTATGGCAGGCGTGGGTGTCTCTGTGTCTCAGGGCAGGCGTCTGGCCCCCAGCGCGCTCAGCCATTGGATCAGCCCGCCCCGCAGTTATCTGGGCCGATCTCTCGGCCTGCTCCGCGGGGTTTTAAATATGCGCTTTCCGAGCACACCCCGGGGGTGCAGGTGGCGGGGGCGGGGAGGGGGGTATTTGCGCTGTGCCTCGGGAGCGGGACGTGCCAAGCGAGGCCGAAGCTCCCCCTGCCCAGGAGCGCGTGTGCGTGTGTGTGGGGCCGCGGTGTGTGCCTGATAGGAAACCGTAAAAGCAGCGAGGCAGGTCATTCGGGGAGCGAGTCCGTCCCAGCGCTGGGCACCGCCGCCGCGCAGAGCAGCAGCCGGACGGCAGCGGCGCCGCCAGCAGCTCAGAGCAGAGCGGAGCGGGCCGGGGCGGCCGCGGCAGCCCCTCCCGGGGCCTGGGCCCCCTGCGCCGGCTGCTGCTGCTGTGCTGGCCGCGGGCCCCCTCCCCGCGGGCAGCGCCCATGAGCTCCTACTTTGTCAACCCGCTGTACGCCAAGTACAAGGCGGCGGCGGCGGCGGGCGAACCCCTGGGCCCCGCGTACTACGACTGCCCCTTTGCGCCCGAGCTGAGCGGCCGCCACGCCGCCGCCCTGCTTTACGGGACCAGCGCGGCCGCCGCGGGCTTCCAGCCGCACCCCGGGCCCGGCGGCGGCGGCCCAGACTATTACCTGCAGGCCGGGGGGAGCCCCGCGGCTGCCTACCAGCCGCCTCCTCCCCCCGCTCCCGCGCCGCCTCCTCCTGCCCCCTGCGGCGGGATTACCTGTCACGGGGAGCCCGCGAAATTTTACGGATACGATAATTTACAGAGACAGCAGCTTTTTACGACCCAGCAAGAGGCCGAGCTGGTACAATATCCTGACTGTAAATCGTCCAGTGCTAATATTGGCGAGGAACCAGACCACTTAAATCAGAGCTCGTCTCCCGCTCCAATGTTCCCCTGGATGAGACCGCAAGGTTGGACGCTGGCAAAACCAATTTGCTTCCATCTCACGTCTGAGTTCTAAACTTCTTTTCCTTCTCTCTGCTCCTCCACTCCCTCTTCCTGTCTCTGCGGCTCTGTGTGTGCCGGGACCGCGCTGGTGTGTGAGAATAAAGTAACACAGCGAGGAAACCAAAGTCTGTGCAGTAGGTGCAGAAGACACCAGGGTAGCCTTAAACTCTCTGATCAGACGCATAGGGCGTAAATCCCATGAATACAGGTACACCCGTGTCAAAAAAGCTCTGTGCTTAAATGTAAATACTGGGTGTGTTTTTCCAGCGATCAGATCATAAAACAAGACAGTAAGTTCTGACGTGTAATGAAAGCAGAGTAGTGTAAGACAATGTCTACGGCTATTTTTCTGTACCCTTGTACACAACTTCATAGCTAACTAGCCACATATCTATATTTATTCGTCTATATGCACCTAGCTCGTCTCCTAGCTGTATGGTTATATCTAGATGAACAGACACATATAAGCGCCCAGGGCAGTGAACTCTTTGTTTTGAAAAATACTGTGTTTTTGTTTTAATCAGCAGCGCCTGGTAGGAGGAGAGGAAGACAAACATACAGTCGTTTCCAGACGCTAGAGCTGGAAAAGGAATTTCTGTTTAACCCTTATCTGACACGGAAGAGAAGGATTGAGGTATCCCACGCGCTAGGACTCACCGAGAGGCAGGTAAAGATCTGGTTTCAGAACAGGAGGATGAAATGGAAAAAAGAAAACAACAAGGACAAATTCCCAGCTTCCAGGCAGGAGGGAAAGGAAGGGGAGGCCAAAAAGGAAGCACATGATCTGGAAGAAGACAGAGCTGAAGGCCAGACGAATTAAGTTTTGCCTTTAAACATTAATAAAAGATTATTGAAAATAACGATCCACATATCCTGGGAAACACGGCCGGTTTTCTTTGTTGCAAAGGTCCTTATTGTGTTTCAAACTATCCTATGTCATTAGGCTTGACGTTTCTGTGCTTTGTGTTTTTTGTTTTTGTTTTTACTGTATCAAGCACAATCTCTAGCTCACTTACTCTTATTTACATGGAAATTTGATACCGAAATTGTAGCAATATATTTTATTGTAATTTTCCAATGTTTAAAAGATGGTGATTACTGTCAACGACATAAACTTCCTAATGATAAGTACCAATAAGTGAGACATATAAAATGCTTTATTAATCAGAACAAGTGCACTTGTACTATTTTAAACTTTTTCCTATATTATGTTGAGTAAGTTAAAGAAATCTAATAATTTTGAAGAAATTATCTTATTAAAATATTTACCTTCTATTATTGCTATTGATTAAAATAAACATAATTTTATTCAAATGTAATACTTATCAGTTCTCTTATCTCCCTTTTGTAATTCATTGGCTCGATAACCTTCTGGAGCTCTGCAATTTCCGTAACTTTTTTTCCTTTCATCGTTTCTCACTATATGTGGTATTGCTGGGAGAGCTTAAGCCAAATATTTCGAAAGAACATAGCCGAAAAACGGCATTATTTTAAACAAAGAACAGGTGACCTGAAGTCTATGGAAACTGCGATAGCCACAAGGGTTTAAAAAGAAAAAATAGGCTTTATCTTGTTCCGGCTGAGTTAATGGAAGCTTGTCATTGATTTCAATGGTAGCAGACTTTTAATTTTTTGCTATATTTTAGAGAAAGAACTTTGTGACAATTAAATCGTCTATTGAGTAAATACTTGAAAGGCCGATGATATAATTCAGAAGGCCTGTTCCTGCATTTCTATTATACGTAGTCTCTTGAAGTCATTGGGGGTTTGGGGTGAACAGGTAATGCAGGATCGGGTCCATGCTAATTAACTCTCCAACACCGCTATTGTTTCACAGTTACTAGAAACCATTCATCTCACCATGAATTTTCCTCGTATTTTCATTTTCAGCTGCAGTTGTAATTTTCATAAATTGCATGGTATTTGTCCATTTTCCGTTTTGCAATATTTGTTTATTTAAGGGTCGCCATATTTATTTGTGTTACCCGTATGGGCCTAGTAAGATCGTTTGATCCATCTCGATTTTTTTTCAATGATGCAGGTCCGTACGTCTTCATACTGTTATTCTTGAAAATAGCAATGCCTCTTGCAAATTAATATTGTGATCAAAACTCAAAATGGTAGCACACATCTCTAACTATTTCTTAAAATGTAGATCGCTTTCATTAGGCATGTACTGTCTGCATTTCCACAATAATACGTCGTTCTAATACTACAGAACATCAACTGTCAGCAGGGTAATAACGTTTATTTCCATTTTTTCATTTAGTAAGAAGGGGAATTTGTATAGACATATATATGACACTGCTAAATTACAATCCAGTTTTAATTAAGAGTATTCAGGTTTCAAAAATATTATCCATCAAGTATTTCAGTGTTGCTTTAAGTTTAAAATATGACAAAACCTAAGTAGAACACAAGGTGTCTCTGAAGTGATGCCTTTATTTATTTATTTATTTAATTTATTAATTATCATCGTACTCTGGCACATAACCGCACGATGCTATTGGACAGGTGGACTTTTATTTTATCATTAAAGGAAAGCGCAGCCAAACACAGGACTCCTATCCTGCTAATCCTCATTCATCTAAATATTCTTTACTCACATGAGTACTGTTGTGTTTACTAGGTTTGGAAGCATGAATAAAAGCTACTCGAGCAATCAAGATTTTTCAGGATCCGGCCCTAGACCAGTACAGATCGAGACAAGCACAAACACAGGGAAAGGCCCCTTTTGCCCCTAAAAAAAGCTATCTGTATATTTCTGATTTTTGTTTTTAACTCATTTCGTGTGGGGCTGTTTGAAAATAAACCCTTGGGGTCTCATTAATCCTGAAATTTAGAGATATAAACACCCCAGAGGAAAATGATTATATTTAGAACAGGCAATGTAAAGGGATCTCACCAATAAAGCTGAAGGTCCCCAAGATCTCATAAGAAAAGCATACCATGCTACTTGTGCTTTGCTTGAGGCGCAGGCATGTCCTACTGTTTTACTATAATGCTTCGATGTCTTTTTTTT
Organism: Chrysemys picta bellii; assembly: GCF_011386835.1. Classification (NCBI taxonomy): domain Eukaryota; kingdom Metazoa; phylum Chordata; order Testudines; family Emydidae; genus Chrysemys; species Chrysemys picta. The sequence goes on from NC_088801.1 coordinate 42,436,074, forward strand.
TTTCTGATAGAGAAAATACTATTTTTCTCTCTGAGGCATGATATTTTGCACGATCTGATCGGACCGAGTGAAAATAATCCTTGTTTGGTGAAGATTTCTATTTCATAGTTTCCATCAAGATTTTGCTTAGAACCTTCTCCTTCCCATAATCCCTCACACATTACGTGAATTATGTTTCGTGCAAAGAAACCACAGGAACGCGCTCAGTGGTGCAACAAATGGCTTCCCACTCTTAAATTATCTGGTTGATAAACAAACATGTCCTCACGGAAGCAGAAATCTAAATTTTGCTGAGGATACCAACCTTAAAATTGTGTAAACACCAGTTGCCTGTAATGTATACTGGGGAGGGTTTGTGTATAGTGGGTTTCGGAAATGGCCTACACTTCAGCCCAATCTGTGTGCAGTCCTGCGCTGCGCTGTTTACTCAGACCAAACTGCTAGTTCAGACAAGCCCCGATCCTGCTCCCTTTGAATTCAGTGGTGCAGGATCAGCCAGTAGTGAGAACTGTATTAGTGGAACAAATTCCAATCTTAATTGCTCCTCTGAAAATCTGTATTAATTCCATTGAACTCAATAGAGTTTTCCCGGATTTGATACGATCTAAGTAGGTGTGAAATATGGCCTAAAAACAGGCCCTGGGCAATGATTTTATAAAATTCAGGTTAACTGGTTTCTTTTATTCAAATCCACTTGTTACTTCAGACTGAACCTCATCTAAAGAAAACAGCCTTGAAGGACGAGTGATTCAAGCAAAGCTATTGTTCTGATCTGTTTTATAAAGGTGAAAAATTTAATCTCCTACTTGGTTAAAACTCGTAAACGTGTGGAGACTGCAGAAAATCCATGAAGCAAACATTTTGCTGCATGAATTTGCATAAATACACCAGTACCCCCCTAGTGTCAGCAAAGGCTATGTGATTTGGTAATGCAGATTTACAGGCGACCTGATATTCTATATTCTATTTTTTTTTTAAATATCATCGGTAAAAATATATTCCCTGACCGGAGACAACGTAAACATATTTGCTCCGGACCAAACCTGGCTTGATTAAATTATATGTAGGAGAATCCTGTTACAGGGAAAGCCATTTTGAAAGGCCAGGACTGTCTGAGCTAGCGTACAAATGACTACCCTAGTCTATAAACCCGAATGTTGCTTTTTAACGTGGCTATTTATCCCACTGATATGTATCAATCTGGATGAAGACTTTTGTGGACAAATATTTGATTCTAAAATACATCTATTTTTTCAAAGCAGAGAGAATAAAATACAAATATGCATTACAAAATTGCTTGTTAGCATGTTTTTCCAGAGAGGTGTGTAAACAGGCTACCAGCAAAGAAGAGGAACTAAATTCCACGCACCCTGTACAATTTATTTGCAGTGGGCTAGCAACATTGCAACAGCGTGCATCTCTCTCATTCGTTCTTGGGGAAAGCCCCCCGCCCCAACACTTTTAATTTTGGTTCTGTGAGTTTATAATGCTATTTCGTACCCTTGGCTCTCGGATATCAATGTGGAATTCTGCTAAACACATCGATGTCACAAAATGGCCCACAGTATGACAGCATACAGCCCCGTAAAATCCGGGTCCTGTGATTTACAGAGGGAGAGGCAACATTTGGAATGAAAAGTGTTTTTGATGTGCTAGTGAATGCAGCGCCAATTCAAACAAATCCCCAAGAGCAGTTTATGAAAATGGCACCTTTTATTTTTGCACAGGTTGTGCTATTTAATTTCAATTTCCAACATCTGTGCTTTAAATGAGTGAAATACAAAATATCTCTGCTGTTGATACCTCTATGCGTGGACGTTGTTGTGAGTATTGCACATGTGTGACATTCATTTCGGTGTCCCTTTGCTCACGTGTAATTCACTCATGTAGAATATTAAAGAAGAGGGTGCATATATTTCAGAATACTTTATTTTTTAACTCTATTTTCCATTTGTGTGCACAATTATCTTGGATGCTGATAGGACAGGATTCGTAGCAGTTTCCTAACGTCAAAATATGAAGAGGAAACAGCCAGGAATGTCAAGCGGTTTTGCTCCGATCTGCATTTGTAGGTCCAGGGACAACTTTTAAGAAATCAAAGTTTTTTTCCTGAGCAGCAAATGTCATACACATGGTTGTTTTCTCCAAATGCAAACGGGCTAATTAAACTCACGTAAAAAAGGGGAAAACACGCAGCAGTTGAACAACATGGATGATTCCACCTTCGAATTAAAGAAGTCACTGAGCAACCTGTGTGCGTTATAAATTTGAGACTGGTTAGGAAGAAGTTATTCCAGATCAGTTTATTTGTAGACTATCAGTGAGCTTGAGTTCAGTAGTGGGCGCTAAAGCAGTTCTGCTTCTTTTTTGTTGGGGGAAAATATAAATGACATACATTAAAAAACTGATTCAGAATAAATTCCAACATTCTTGGTATAAGAACACCGAGAAATTTAGATAACAGGTAGGGAAGAGGATCTTCCGTTTGAATAGCGCTGGCACCAGAACTCTGGGAGGACTCCAGAGACTTTGGGACCCAGGCTTGTGTTTTTGTGGAAATAAACACGCTTCAAACAAACCCGGATTTCTTTTGCATTTTCTTCCATAACTTCTCTGCCTGGGAGTGCAGCTCTCCAGTGGGGTTGGTTACACGACCCAGTCAGAATGCACAGATGATCTGACATGTCACGGAAAATAGAGAAAATAAAGCTAGAGAGAGAAAGAGCAGGCAAAAGAAACATGGCGCTGGTAAGCAGTATGTGCAAAATCCGCAAGGAATTGCAGTAAATTCCTTTTTGTTTGAAGAAAATTTACAACTTGGTAATAGACCTTTTTATGACCTATTTGGGCTCGTCATTGGCTGAGGCTGGTCATGTGCAGGCAGTGATGGCTTTCATGGCCTTTTTCCTGATTTCCCTGGCGAATTTCCCCCTGCATTCTGCCTTCTGAGAGCCTCAACCCCTCTTTTTCTAACCTTTGTCTCCGATGAGGTGTATTACAGTCGCTATGATGTTTGTGTACTGATCCATTTTAGACCAGAGCTCTTAAAAAAAAACTCGCCCGATTCCTGCGGGCTGCTACCTTGTCAGCCTCCAGCTATTTTGAGGACTCATAAGCGAGCATCTCGCTGCCGAGTGGCAAGGTCCCAGTCTGCCAGGCTGGCTCCCGGAGCCAGGTTGTTTTGGGTAGAGCTCTCTCCCGGTACCTGTTAGCCCATTGTCTTCTGCCTTTTTATGTTATGCGGCTCGGATTGCTACCAACCCGTCTAATGGATTACAGCGACCCTCCTCGGCTCCCCTGCCTTCTTCCAGTGCAGCGAGCGGGTAAGGAATTCATTCATTTCTGCCTTATTACAGGGCTCCCCATAACCCAGACGCCACCAAATGACTTGAGAAGTCATAAAAGAAAGTGTTCGGGGCAATAATATCCGTAGCATTCATTTAGGCACTCAAATATCTTCGAGTGTAGGTCACTAACTGCACTGAATGTGGCTGCTAACTGCCCCTGCCTGTTTTGTCACCTGTCTGCGAGGCATTTTGTGATCCATTAAGCCACAAGCAAGCACCGCTTTTAAAACTATTTCTATTGGGGTGTGTTTGGTCTGGTTTAAGGGCTGTCTCGAAGAACAAGCTCTAAGAAAATGTGGCAAATGTGATCAAAATACTCTGCTGAATGCCGAAGCAGGAAGTTTAGTTGAAGCAGAGTGTACGCTACTCAAAGATAGAGAACAGACATTTTAATTTGTGTGATATTCTTCGCTTTGTTCCAATAAAGGGCTTTTTGACGGATTGCTTAGTCTCATGATTTTGCATATCTACAGATTAACAGGTGTTTTTCTGGTCAGAATTTTTGTCATTAATAATTTGCAACGCTGAATGCCACATGAAAGTTATCAATGTTGAGCCTGGATGAATAATGCTATCACTTCTCAGTTATTTTGGATTTATGCCGTTAGCAAATTACGAGTGACGTTGACACTGAATATGAATATTTTACAGCATCTCTTCTCGCTATGCTTTTAATTATAACAAACCATAAAGGATATGTATGTGGTCTGATTCTTTCTTGTTGCTTAGCTTTATTCATCACAAGGCAGAACTTTATAATAATGGAAAATATAAGACTCTGAAGTTAATGAATATTTCAGAACTTAAAGAAGCTTTGTAGTAACTGTCTACTGCGTGTTTAATTTTCCAGGGCTATCTAGGGTGATTTTTTTGCCAGATCTACATTGTCTTGATTCTATTTTATTAATATATTGTATACCACGTATTATACTGATACAAGGAATACACATAAACGCACTCACGTTTACCATTTCTAGAGTTGTAAACATGCAATACACTACAATGCAATGCAATGCAATACAACAGTTCTAGCAGTACGACTTGTAAATAGTAAAATTACAAATATATAAGTTAATAACTTTTTATAAATAGATTAATTTTACAATATATAGATATTATACACAAATAATATATATTTTCTGTTATGCATATATGTATAATCTACCTATTACAAACTGTATTTTGAAATGTATATATAATAATTATATAATTGTTTATCCTCGGTGGTAGAAATGTTGTATTGCATCTAATGTTTACAATTCTGGAAAAAGGTCGATACATATTATATAATATATACATACACCATTTTACAACAGCATTATTTAGGTCACAAACAATCATTTATTATGTCAAATATAAGCATTGTATATAATATTCAAAATTGATTATGAAAATAGAAAGGATTCTGCTGGGGTCTAGGACAGCTATTTTGAAGCCTGCAGAATTAAACAGTGTCAATCCCGCACTGTGTGTGCCTTCCAATAGGTCTATTATCCCATAAGCTTGCTATAATGAGTAAAGTGAAGACTCATAACTTTCTGGTGCTTTATATGTATCCTTTCGCAACACCATAATGACATTTGATTTAAAATGACAGTTAGGTGGTGGAAATAACTTCTGACACAGCAACAATTTACAATATCAATTGGAAAATTATGCATTAGCTAATGATTTGTTTCTCAGAATGACTCCTCATGTGATATATTTATTAGTATAGGTAATATGCAGTTGATTAGAAATAAAATTATCTAAATTTAGCAAAATTCTCTCTTAAATGTTTTCAAATTAATAGCAGCTCTGGGTGGGTGGGGAGAATACCCTATAACTTTGCTGGGGGGAATTTTAAAAATATGCTCATGTGTATATTATATAGACAATGGGTTTGTATATATATATATATACACCCATTGAACGGTTTCTTTGGTATTTTACGTTTTTTTCCCTAAAAGGGACGGCATTCAATTCTCTTTACCTCTCTCGATATATTTCTGTTATTAAAATTAACACACACACACATGCTGCTAAATGTGTGTGTGTGTGCGTATATGCTTCTAAATTGCAAAAATTTTAAAGAACGTATATGTGTGTATCTGTGTGTCTATTTATTTGGTTGCAAAGCGTTCTTAATGTAACATGAAGCAGGTGTGAGAAGTACAATGTGAATATTGATTTATTTAATTAATTTAATCTTTGAAAGGAAATAGAGGATTCATTAAATATACTTTAATGACGTACGTTCTGTAAAGAATAACCATCATCAAGGAAACTGCAACCAGGAACCAATCGTGCTATCCAGACCTCATTAACACTCGTTTAACGTTTAAACATAAAGTTATAGCCCATGCTTCGTTTTTGTAAGTAAATTCCCTCACTTTTTGTCTCGAAGAAAAACACAGATGAATGAACTGAATCTGTGTCCGGTAGATGCTTGGTGAATATCCAAGGGGGACGGGGGGGGGGGGGGGGGGATGTGAACATAAAGCAAACCTAATAGATAGGAAAAATAAATACAAGATTTTTTTCCTGAGCCTTAGAATCCAACGATTTGTTTATTTTCCAGTCATGTTTTCTCAAAGAAATATATTTCTCATGGACTGCTTTATGAGCTCTTGGGGCAGAAAAAATCAGAACAAAGACAGTATTTCACTCCTTGGCTGGCAGGCAGCTGTTAAAGGTATTTACTGCTCTACTGCAGTGCGGCAGTGAATGCTGCTGGCAGTGTTAGAGGGAAAAAACCTGGAAGTTAGAGGAAAAGATGAAGCACAGTAAACATTTCAACCATTCAGCTCAGTACAGCTTATACTAAGAGCCCACCAAAGTAGATACGATACAACAAGAATATATTTCATTGATGCACTTTGTCAATTTTGCTTGTTAAAGGAAGGAATCTCAAATCTCTAATTCTAAAAGGGGAAATAACAAAATAATAAAAGCGTCCTACGTGCTCCAAGAAACATGTGACTTCGAGTGTCTGAACTTAGTTTGCCAATCAGAGGGAACCGGTGATTATATCAACTCCCATGAAAAATGGTTTCAAGTGCTTGCAAAGGTGAAGGTGGGAAGAGGAACAATTTATTTTGGTATGTTTCAATGAAAAGGGAAACTACGCAATGTATGCACTCTTACCCGTTTCATTACTAGGAAAGATGTTATTTTTATCTAGTTCTCTCTCAGTGTGTATATACATACGTGCATTCGGATAATGGGTATTTATAATGTATGCGTAGAGATAGATAGATAGATAGATAGATAGATAGATAGATAGATAGATAGATAGATAGATAGATAGATCCATCTACACTATAGGCAGGTATTGTCTAATATTTTTTAAAAAATTGAAAAATGAACCCAAACACGTTGAAAAAAAAATTGGAAAAAAAGCCAAATGCGCTTTTGATTCTATATTTGCGAATGTTGGATATTATTTTATTTTCGCTGTTTTCAAAAGGCTACCATTATACCTGACATTGGACCAGAGAGTGCAATCCCCTTTAAAGCAGCATCCCCCCACTGCCTGCAATGGGGAGTTCTCATTCAGAAAATGTGCCCCAGAGTTTACTCCTTTGTCAGGAAAGACACAGGTTTATTTTTAACATCAATTATTTGTTATTTTCCGTTGTATCCTTTTTTCTCCTGTTGGTATTTTATTAGGCCAGAAATCAATAGAAATACTCGAAAAGTAAGGTGCCACTCAAAGTGAGTAAATTGGCAGTTTGCCCCTAAGTATAAGGAAGATATTTTTTTTGGCAGAAGATGAAAATATTCCTTCCAGATGTTTGGTATCTTTTGTCTTTCAAAACTATACAATCATATTCTGCCTTTTGCATCTGCTTTCTCAGTTTATGTGTCGAAAGTAAACTATAATTCCGATGAGTGTTGACATGCATAGACATTGGGACCTCAGAAAACAAGGGCAAGAACCCGTTCCTGCGGGTTATGTGATCCCTGGACTCTTGCTTATCACTTCGTTTGGATACAGCATATAGCAAAATCAAAGAGGAGGAGAGGTAGTATCCCTTGATTTATGTGGTAATGTTGTAAACCATTTGGAGAGTTGATATTTTTATGTGTTTATCTGTGTACTGCGAATTAACTCATCAGACTTTATCTAGGCTACGTCAAAAAGGCCAATTTTTCAGAAAACATTTCCCCCACAGACCCTCTCCTTCTCCCCCGGTCCCCCTCTTCCCGATCATTCAAAGTTGTCTCACTGGGGTGGGAACCTGTCCCTGAGAAACCAGGAGGCCTTTCTCCCTGGGTGTGCATAACCATTTTGTTTTCCGGCCTCTCGTCCAGGAGAAGGCGCTGTAGGACAAGCCTCACAGTTTTCTGTCTTTAAGAATTGCCCTTAGCTTAGCCAGAGAGTAAAACTACTGCCGTTCCGCAATCACAGGGGAGAGCACCTTCTACATGATCTTCCACCGTGCCTGAGCAGCACAGCAGCAATGCCAAGGGCACAGTACACTCATGTACGTGCTCACCCAGGCTTTCATCTGGCAATCAGCAGAAACAGCCATCAAGCTACAATCCCTGATGACTATTTACTGTCGGGAAATACTCCTGTGCGTTTTTCCCTTCCTTTGACCCTATCAGGGTATCATCCAGGGTGCGACGCAAACCTTTTACAAATGGGGAAAACCGTTTCCTTTATCACATCCGTTTTGTCCCCCTCAATCCGGTACTGCAGTGGGTTGGTAGGACCACTGTGATTAACGCTGAGATAGTCACTGGTGTAATGAAGTTGTACTGATCATCATCAACTGAGTCATTAAACTCTTGATGCTGACCCTTCTAGCTACACTCAGCCTCCTCCCTTCCCACCCTCCAACATACACCTCAACAGGGGGCCCAATTCCCTGAGTCAAATTTATCTAAGGGATATGAGAAGAGCACTACACCTCCCCATACAAAGAACGATTCACTGTCTCCCTAGCAATGCCCAGTCTGCCGCAGGCCACTGACATTTAAAACACTACCAGCTTCCACTGTCATCACGGCAGTCCTCATTTATGAGGGTGTATAGGCAGCCTTTTGTACTATGATTCACCAGTGCTCACTATTAGCTGCTCTCCAGTGTCATCAGCCCGGTCTTTGATGTTGTTCAATCACCGTTTCCTTTGCTCTCCTTTTGATCTCCGCTGCAGCACCCCCTACTGCATTTCCCCTTCAGACTCACTTTGCGGTAGTATCCCCACTTATATGTCTACTCTCCGCTCTCTGATAGTGGGTGGTAAAAGCACATTCACCCACAAATCTCCCTGTCTCTTTCTCAGGTGCATCCTTCAGGGTTCAACTTTCACCGTCATGCCCCAAGTATTTGTACCAGCCCGACCTTCCTGGTCACTTAGCGCCCTCCCTTCTTTCCTCAGTGCCCTTCAATGGTATAAGCACAGTACATGGTGAGCCTGGCCTCCTACAGCAGCTCTCACACCCTGTGGACTCCATGTAGTGCTCCACCGCATCTTCACTCCGAACCCTTACACCGGTTGGGATGCTCTGACAGAGTCCGCGTGTTTGTCTTTTTGATCTTCCTACTCAACCCACTTTCCAGGCACGCTGGCACTGTTCGCTTTACAGGCTTTCTGCTGGGAACGAGGCCCTCGAGTTTCATAGGCATTCACTGAAAGCCCTCACCTCTACAGTCAAGAGCAGTAATCATTCCTATGTCTGGATAAATGTTGATAAAATAATGTAACCTAATTTATTGGCCATCATAAAGATCGCACAAAGCTGAAAGCGTTGACGCAGGTGATATAGTACGTCACAGTTGCTGCTTGCATTTAGATTGTAAATTCCTCGAGGTAGGATCCTTGTCTGTATGTCCACACAGTACCATAAACGCCAGTCGCACTCTATACGCATAATTACAATAATCCCACTCCTTTATCGTTACTATTTCCAGTGAAAACGGATTATTATTGGATTACTTTACTCCCTATCTCTGTTCCATTTTAAGATCAGCAACATCAGTACCTGAAAGCAGGTACTATTCGGAATCCTCAAAAATCCATTTTCTCATTAGAACAACAAAATCTGTCTTCCGTATTCACTGACCAGAGCTTTAAAGACACACCAGCATTTCATAATGAGTTCGGCAGGAAGAACACCATATTTCCCTGTTTAAAATCTGTGGACTGGAGCTACACAGCAGCAGGCAAAGTATCTCCATACCCCAATTAATAAGATTTATATCCCAATTTACTCTCTGTAGAACTTCGCTGTGTGCTCCACCTCCCATCCCCAGTGTCTCCTCGCTCCCAATATTTCTGGATCTTCTATGCATCTTTCAGGATAGTTGAATAACTTGATTGTATCCATCCCTAAAATTGTTGCTTCCATTCTGATTTCTTCAGTGCTAAGGCTAAATAATGTGTGTCTTCCAGCCTTTGCACGTGCATTCTGTCTGCTACACCTTTTTAGCTGCTTAATAGTGGTGTCTTGCTTTGAACTGCACATTTTTTCAATGTTGTAATATTGCACTGAGAACTGTACCATGTTTTCTTCCTGATGGTGTTCTTTGCCACCTTAGTGAACACACACTTCCTCTCCCACAGCTCATTTGGTCTTTTTTCCTCTCTTTTATAGTGCCAAATTCCACTTTATACATTTCTCTTATATTGTCCAGGTTATTGCAAAAGGAGCTAAAGTGATTGTCCATGCAGATTAAGAAAATCTTACACTGTTAATTTATTACACTGATCTGAGTTGACTCATGATCTTAATCTGCCAGATTTTAATAATGTTTCCCCTCTTTTCTGTACCACAATGATCTCAGTTATCTGGCCAGCTTCAAACGCATTTTAACCTGCTGTATGAAGAAAATTTGTCCTCTACAATATGATTCTCAGATTCCATGAACTGGTGCCTTCATTTTTTGACCTGCCTCAACAATGACGGTTCCCCATTAGATTCTGATCTACAACCACTTCCTTCGCCCTTGCAATGAAACTATTTGTGATTAACTCACTTTTACCTTAGCTGTCACTTAATAATTACCTGTAGGACTTCCATGTAATTAGCTTTGGATGCTTCAGTTGGTCCGCACTTTTGACTCTTTAGCTGCTGTGCTTTAGAAGGAAGACTGAAATAGAATCATAGAATATCAGGGTTGGAAGGGACCTCAGGAGGTCATCTAGTCCAACCCCCTGCTCAAAGCAGGACCAATCCCCAATAAAAGTGGCATTGACTGTATTATTTCAAATCATGTGCACAAGGCTCATAATGCTCTTTCAGAATGTGTATGTGTATACTCACAAGTACACTGATACAGCTCATTTAGGATGCGTGTGATAGTCCTTCACCATCAATTCATTACATTGCAGAAAGACCCATAATGTTACAATGCCCAAGTTGTAGAAAGACCAGAACCTGCCTGTACATATCGGAATATTATGTAGGGATCTGCATTTGCTTTGCTCCTTACAGTTAGCTTTCTGCAATCCCATAGCTGGCTCGATTCTCTATTCCCCACGCACCCACAAATCCACTTGCAGTCATTGGGTTCGTTAGCTGGACAGGTGATGTAGGTTCTGGCCTATTCTCAGCTAGAAGGGCTTTCTCCAGGACTTTGTCCAATTCCATTATATCGGTCTGTCATTCTGAAGGCTGTTGCTCACACGGTACGATAGTACCCAAATGAAGATTTGGAAGAAATAGCCTGTGAGGGATATATTTTCTATATGGCAAGCGAGGATTTAACCCTTCCTGTCCTTTACATGTTAAAACGATGTCCATAGCTAAAATCTCACACACTGTACTGGCTAAGAGTTTATTCTGAATTTCCATTGGTCCATAGCTTTCTTGGAGTAAGATTATATGGTAGTTCCTCTATAGTTCGGCATATCCTTGAAAGTGTGAATATAGCAAACCACCCAGAAGGCTTCTTCAGTCCAAACACAGATAGAATCTGGAATCGGAGGCAGTACAGAGCATAAAAAGAAACAAACTATTTCACAGAATTGTCCTATTTATGAATACACGAAAACGTTATCTTTGAATCAAAGTTTTTGCGAGGCAAAAGGAAAACACCAGAGTGCAAAATAACCAGGTGTCAGAGAAAGGAAGCAAGAAAGGAACATTATTATAATAAAAAATCAGGACTCCTCATACTCTCTACCTAGTGAAAGACAAATTGTTAAACCATGATTATAGAAACAGAGAGACTATTGGGGAAGTTAAGATGTAAATAAGTCTTTATTAGGCAGATTGCGGACTATGGCACCAGCTTTCGCCTATAGACTATTGGGTTTCCTGACAATAACATATACTTAATCATTCGTGCTAGACATTATTCTACCATCTTGAATCTATAGCTGAATGATTTTTAATAATGTATGTGCTATTCGGGGAGAGAGGCGCTCCCTTCTCCATTCAAACACTTTTAGGTCTGTTGCCAGTTTCTTTTCAGATCTAGACTTTACTAAAGAGAAGGCTTCAAGCCTCTGTCATGAATCAGCAAACCTCTCCTTATCACCAACGCTGCTGTACTTACTACCTGACGTTCTAATCTGAAAAGGACGCGGTAATATATTATTAATTGGTGCCCAGCTTCCCTTATGCAAAGGGAGGCTGGGAGACTGCTAGTGGCATTTGACTTCCTGTGCTTAGAAATCCTCATTTGCTCACTCACACCCTGATCCCTTCACACCAGAGCTGTTTTATTGTTTTATAGCCCTCCTTACTGCTTCAGTTATCAAAGATTTCATTGTGGCAGGCTTCGCGATTTCTCACTTGAGAAAGCCCCAGTGCCTTGCTGTTTTAAGCAATTTGGTCACTTGCGAACGCCTTTCAGACAAACATTTCCTAGAAGCTTCATGCATGTGCTGGGAGACTTCAGCCTTCTGGCACCAATCCACAGAGAAGCAGTTTAACAGATTAATCAGTCAAAACCATTTTCCATGGGCGCTTGACCAAAATGCCATAAACTTCCGGTTAAAGGGGGTGGGGGAGAATCACCTAAATGAACTACGTCTCTTTTCTCCTTACGATTTGCTTCCCCGTCCCTACGCGCTACATACATATTCAAATAAAGGTTTGAATTGGTACTCACAGAGAAATGCACACGCTCCTTCTCCCAAAAGCAATTTTGGAGAGCTAACTCCACTTTTAAGTCGTATTCCTTGCAATATACTATTTTAAAGACCGTCATATTGATACAGCTATGACCTTCCGTGCAGCCTTGATATTTTGAACTATTTACATTTTATGGAACAGTTTCAGCGAACCTTTATTTAGTGAATAAAAGTTTAAAGCTGAAGGTTATTTATGGTTCCATAGAGATAGGCCCTGAGTGGCTATTTAGAGGCACGTGATTCCAATAAACTTTGTTTTATGGCTTGAGAGTTGACAAGCCAAAATATAATTCCCACCATAAATTAGTTTAAGAGCACACAAGTGCAGATGCTTCAGTTCCTGGAAGCAGTAATAGGGTAAGTGTTAGCAAGGAACATTCAGCTTGAATCCGAACATCGAGACATTTCTTCTTTCAGGTCCCCCACTTCCACTGGAAAAGCACACAGTAAGTCCGTTATTATTCTTCATACAACCATATACGTGATCGAGAGGCTCCGCTGTTTTTGTGCCTCCTGAAACTAGCCCTGATATTATAAGGATTGAATCAGATTTACTGTAACCATGAACGGGTACAGTTCCGGTACTTAGGATCAGGCAGAGAATAGAATTAGGTTGCTTTTCCATGTCTGAGATTTCTGATTATAATGTAGCATCTCACTCTGAAACTAACCCTGTTCTATCCCGGTAAGGTGTTTTTTTAGTGTTTAACTGCTGAGATTCCACTCTTATTGCAAGTGCTAGCTGTTATCCTAGAAGAAAACCGAGTAGCGTAGAAAAAAAAAAGGCTTAGAAAGCTATGAACTATTATTACCTATTCAATTGCTTTGTATGTTAATAGAACAATTCTGTAAGATGGGGTAATGGATGATGCAAAATAGTTGTTAATAAAACCAGATTGACATTTTCTCTTTAAGCATCTATGTTTTAATGAGCATCAGTCTGAATGCACGTAAATTTTGTTTTAAATTACTATTTAACTCTATTTAATTAAAAAAAAAAGAAAGGTGAAGGTAAATCCTACTAAAATATACCCTCTGGTAATGCAGACAAAGACACCTTGGTTAATGTTTGGATAATTACTGGCAGTCTTAAAGGGTATTAATATTGGAGTAACTCCTGCCATATTGAAATAGAATTATAGTTCTTTCTAGACTCAGAATGGATATGAGGTTTTCGTGACGTGTTGCTACACGTTATAGGTTATGAGTGATCAAAGGTGGATCTGAATACCTAATTTGGATGTGAGTGAATTACAAAAGAAAAAAGGCCTTTGTTATTCTTTTTTCCAATGGTGAAAGTAGACGGTTTTCCTCCCCTTTTCCCCTTCTCTGAAATAAAACGTATACAATATGAACAGTAAATGAACAGTGAAAGTGAAACTAGCACACTTCAGCCATTGGAGAAAGATGTGCTCCTAAAAATCTGGTTGAATATTATTCTTAGTTCGAAATGGAATTCCTTTCTACTATCCTGTTCTCAGAATTTGCCATCACTTTTTCTGCCTATTTACATGTCATATGTTTCCATAAATGTTGTAAAGAAATATTATTAACCAATTAAATATAACAATAACAAACGTTTTTATTGCAACAGGTTCGACACAATGGAAAGACGTCTACAGTAAGTAACTCCTAATTTCTTACAAAATTAGCATTGAGTGAAAACACTGATTCTTTTCCTTAGACTGGAAAAATCAGAGAAGAGATGCCATTTTTTACGTGACTACACAGTTGTTTTATTTGTATATAAAGATTCTTGGGCTTCAATTTATTTAAGCCTGTCCTCGTGCATGTTTATAATCACATATAATATTAAAAGTTGTTGATGTAGAGTTTCTTTAGAGATAATTACAGTGCAACACAGGTGCTAGGTGTCATATTATGCTGCTCTTAAGTAGCATAAACTAATTAGCAGTAATACCATTTTAACGTGCTAGAGCTATACAGCGCCTCCCTGCGCAAATACTGAATTTATCATGTTATACCAATAAGCTTGGCTACTCCTCCTCTTTTTCCAGAAAGGATTCAAAATACAGTTGCCTTTGTTATCTAATTTTAAACTAGTTTGGAATGGCATAATGAATAAATGGCATAATGGCATTTGTATGTTGTTAGCATTAGTAAGCTGAGTTGTTTGCCTAGTGATGTAATTATATTATTCTAAATAGTATCACTGATCCTCTGATTCAATTAAGTCTTTTTGAGATAGTGAAAATATGACATTTATTTAAATGATATGAGGAAGTGGAATAGAACTAATATTTGAGTTCAGTGGAGGAACGTCAAACGTTACTGATTTTCCAATCTTTGATCATTCAATATGAAATGAAACACAAGAGAATATTGGGGGGAGGGAAGTCTGTGACGAAGACAACAACTAAATATAAAGTAGAAAACGCTTGTTTTTGACGCTGTATGACTGAAATAATGGCAAAGATCTTAATTAAATGCATTTTAACGTCATGCTTCAGAGGAACATTGACTTGTTTTTCTAAGTGAAAAATAAAATCTAAGATTGCTGAGGATTCATTAAACTTAAATTTCCTACCATTTCTGCAAAGCATGAACTGAATGTGGTAATGTGCAGGAGTGGAACTGTACTTATTTATATTTTTCTCTGCTTCCTTTTCACACAATCTAACCAACAATCTCTTTTACTTCTTAATACCAGGCTGATCGTTCTGATATTGATTTTACTTCGCAATATTATTTTTCGAATCCTCTCTGGCTGAACTAAACAATTGCCTCTGCTGTAGGTTTTTAATTCCCTTCCATAGGTAACTTCTCTTATATAGCTCAGCACGGAATTGCATGAATGCTCTTGCTATATAATTCTGTGGCCGACCCTAATCTATGGATTACTTTCTTTATAGAAACCTACATTTAGCATACTGATTATGAACCAGAATACAAAAAGGCTGATAGATCAAAAGCATTTGTATGGGCAGTTGAACAGGAGGTGAATATTTAACGCTTTTGTTCATCAATAACTCTTTGGCTTTGACCTGTCTGAGCAAGTCGTGCAATAAGGTGAAACGCAGGTCACAGCGTCTAACAAATATGAAAATGGGCACTATTTAACAGAATATGGAAGTGATTCTTCCAACGCTATCGATCCCTTCTGTTCAACACTATACATGTTTTTCGAAAACCAAAACTTTCTGCTGAGCTGTGAACCAGATTTTGTAGCGTTGGCTTGTTGAGCATATTGAACTGTTCAGCGTTCCATAGTTAAGCACTATTAATAAAAAGAGCAAGCAAAGGGGCTATATTAAAATATTTAGATGCAAATATCAGCAATCCAGGACAGTTGATCTTGCTCACAAAATCGTTTGGAGTTGCACTTGCTATAATTAGCACCGCCATAATTAGAAAGTTGATGTTAAAAAATATCTTCCCCAAACACATCAAAAGTAGATGTTAAATGTAGCATCAAAGCAAACCTTACTTTGATAAACGTAATACCCCGAAATATGCACGCACACTCTTGTTTGTCCTGATTTTCCTTGTATTAAATAGTCGAAGGAGGAGAGGTTGACCACAGGACAGCACTGAGGGGCTGGGTCAGACACAATTCATGAACTTTTGTACTCCTGTGTGCTGCTGTCCACAACGTAAAAATAATGAAACTTTGTGATATGTTTGTAAATGATTTAGAATGACCTCTCGCCCTGTCCTTCACCATAAACGCTACCGCACGGAAAACCTGAGGAGTGTGTCTAAGCTGAGAGTTTTGATGATAGGTTCACATTCCGCTAACAGGAATAATAGTTAGAGACAGCATAATGTGATGGAGATTAATTTGGGGACCATTTTAATAAAGTAAAAAACGTTATCATTTAAATCTCTTTCCACCAATTTCTCTCTCTATATATATGTGTGTGTGTGTGTTGCTTCCTTTTTTATTCCTATTTCGATTAAAATAAATCCTTTTGGGGAAAAAAGTGATCAAATTAGGTAAAATGTCTTTAGCTCCATAGCGTAAATGTATAATTCCTCTTCATTTTTAATTTTTATTTTTAAAATAGTTTAATTTGATTAGTAACATCCATTGGCTTTAGTGGAAATTTAAATGACAGAGCATCTAAAGTAATAACCAGATCTTATTGATCATTTGTAATAATGTTAGTAGAAATTTGTGGCTACAAATTCTTACAAAGTTATAAAGATCCATTTCATCAATAATAACATATCTGAATATTTTTTGAAATCACACCCTTCATCAAATCCATATTTCAGAACTTTATCACAACAGAATAGTTTGCATTCCTCAGAAGACAGTAAGGAATAAGAAAATTGCAATAATCCTGACTATTATATTGTAGATGAAAACAGAATGTTATTACGTTGTCTATATATACCCTGTAGAACCGAATTTGTGTGGTATTCACATAGTCACAGATTCGATTCTAGGGGAATATATGGTCGATGCAAAAACTTCACCTTTCTGCAAATGGTTAGAAGTTTAAATATTGAAGGTATCAAAAGACATGTGCATGCTGAATACTGGGGAATTCTAAAAGTTTTGCTGCCTCTATCATATTTACTACTCACTTGAACAATGCTTAATATCTATTTGTGTTGTTCATAGTAACTATTACTAATAGTCTGTTAATTTAAAACGTTCAACACAAATTTTCTGAAAACTACCAATTAAGTAATGAATCTTTTAAAAGACACTTAAAAAGTTAGTTTGATATGCCAGATGTTAGCAAAATTTTCATATCAAGTATACAAATTTCTTCCAAATATTTATGACGATAACACCAGCAGGATTCGAAACACTGAAAGGTATTTACTTGTATCCCAAGAACGCTATTGATGAATGAAGACTGCATTTATCTAATTACATCTGTGAATTTTGTACATAAAGTTAAATGCCATCTCCAGTTCAATTCAGTGGATTTTAGTGATTAAAAATGAATGTTTCCTTGTTATCTGCGTGATTTTTTTAATATTGAGACTTGCAAAGTGAAGTAGAAGTTACTGATTGCCTAATTTTATTCAACTGAACTAGATTCTGGTAACTTTTGGATGACCTCTGCAAGACAAAGACAGGACAGATCTATTGTACATCATATTACCCTCTTCTTTGATGTCTTTTCTTTTTCTTGTTTCCTTATCAATTTTCCTTCCTCTTAATGCTATTTTAGCTTCTCGGTCTTTATTTCTTTCGATATTTTGTCTGACAAATGTAACAAACCATGTTTGAAATTATTGCTGGTGAATTAGACTAAAGGGCATCAAAGGTTAGAAAAGTCAATTCAGACAAAAAGCTTGATTTACCTGAGGGTCAATGAAGCGGTCATCGCTTGATGAATATTCTTAACATATTAATATCTGCTTTTGAAAATAAACTATATTGAATTTTGGTCACTTGATTACACGTATATTATTTAGTTAAATTGGTGGAAATTATGAGATGCACACAAATCCGGTGATAAACTCCCTGCCTCCCCATTGGCTGAGCCAGTCACATGGATGCCTAACTTTATTCAGTTGACAGCAAGTAGGAGGGCTCTATGGAAGGAGAAAAAAAGACAACACGAGAAAAATTAGTATTTTCTACCTTCAGAAATTAATGGCCATGAGTTCGTATATGGTGAACTCTAAGTATGTGGATCCTAAATTTCCTCCTTGCGAGGAATATTTACAGAATAACTACTTAGCTGAGCAGGGCTCCGACTATTACAGTGCATCGCAAGGCTCTGATTTTCAGCATCAGGGAATCTATCCACGGTCAAACTACAGCGAGCAGCCCTTTAGCTGTACCAATGTCCAAGACTCTGCAGTGCAGCCGCGGGGTCATGGACAGGAGCAATCCGGCCCACCGAGCCACTTCCCCGGTCAAGCAGAGCATTGTCTGCCGCCTCCAATATCCAACTCACGAGCCTGCAGCCAGCAGCAAAACCTCAAAACCCCAAACGGGTCAGCAATTAAACAGCCAGCAGTAGTTTATCCCTGGATGAAGAAAGTCCATGTTAACTCGGGTAAGGATTATCTTCTTACTTTGCTCTTCTACCCTGATTAAGCTAATCCGGTTAGATGTTTGCTAAAGTCCTTCCAAGACTAGTAAGAGATGAGGTTTTTAAACTGAGGTAGCCAATTACACTCGTCATAAATTTTTATTGCAGAGGAAATAGGCCGTTGGCCATGTGGCTCTTTTCTGTGGAGGAGAAAACTCCATTTTAGGAGCATGGTACAGATTTCCAGAGTCTCTCTCTATATAAAGAAGGAAGAAACATGTACGTCTGTTGTAAGGAAATGTGATCAGACATAACAACCATCTGGTAGCCTGTAAGGTTTGTTTTATGAAGTGTAACTAGAAAGCCAAGATTAGATTGTTAAAGTTATACGTATTTTTTTCTCAGTGAATCCCAATTACACCGGAGGGGAACCTAAACGCTCCAGAACAGCCTACACAAGGCAGCAAGTCCTAGAACTGGAAAAAGAATTTCATTTTAACAGGTATCTGACTAGGCGTCGTCGTATTGAAATAGCCCACACTTTGTGTCTCTCTGAACGCCAGATCAAGATCTGGTTTCAGAACAGAAGAATGAAGTGGAAAAAAGATCACAAACTGCCCAACACTAAGGGTAGGTCTTCTTCATCTGGTTCAAACCAACATTTACAGACTGTTTCCAAGGACCATCAGACTGAATTGACAACTTTATAGAAGAGGTGAAATTTTCCATTTCATCCTTTGATTCGGAACAGTACTGTACATAACTGACATTATCCAAGCAGAGCCTGCATGTAGCAGCTAAAGACTCAAGAGGGTCATCTTGCTTTAAGGTGCTGTTGTACAAAGGAGACAAAATGACAATACTTTGGACTTTATTTGAATTACCTACATTAGCACAACCTAAAAACTCTTCTTACAGGTAGTGGGAAGTGGGAAAATATTACGTGAGATCTTCGGTCCATAAAAAAATAATAAATCATTGAAAATGAAACTATGTTCAGTTTTGAATTTTAAAGTTGAGATTTGATGCTTTATTCCGGTATTTTGTTTTTGTTGCCTTTTCTGCCCCATACAATTTCGGGATTATGCATTTGGGCAAATTCAGGACAGAAATCTATGTCTTAGTCTTTTATTTAAACTAGGGAAACTAGTATTTGTGAACTTTTTGTGCTGCTTTACATTTCATGGTGTGATGAAAACACTTGCTCATTACCATAACACCTCAGAACAAATGCGTAGAAGTGAAGTGAAAACGGGTTATTTTTTTCTGCTTATGCTAGCGTATTTATTTATTGTTAATTAGAAAGAGTAAAAAGAAAAAGAAAGAAAGAAAAGAAAAATAGTCAAACCAAAAATACTAAAGAGGAGAGGTGAAATCCAGTATTCCTTCTTTTCTGTATCCATATGCATAATGATCAGTTAACCTGAACATGCAGAACTTTTCTGTCTCTTTTTTCTGATTTCCTTTTGTGTATATATGAAAGCGTTCCTAAATCTTAAAAATGTATCATCAAGAAGTTACATTCTTTATATTGTATTTTAAATGTCTGCTTTATTCGGCGCTATACTTTAAAGCAGAGTTTCCTAATTTAAGAAAAACAAACAAACAAACAGAAAGCTGTAAAAAAAATAAATAAACATCCAGAGTGAAAATCAAAGCGATTTGTGGCATTATTTAAGCCATTCTGTCTTCATAATAGATGACATACTCTTTGTTTCATGTCCCATTTTTAATTAAAGTATTGTTTTTAAGAGGGATGGGAAATATGATTTGGGGAGGGCTGTTCGTTTTTAAGAAGAAAAATGAGCTTGGATTGAACGCTTAGAAATGAAAGAAAGTTATTTTTAGAGGGAAATGTAATGTTTTTATAATAGCTGAACAAGTCTAATGTACTTTGATTTGTTCGGGGATGTCTTTTGCATCATTGAAAAGTTTTTTGGCAACGAGCCTTTCTTATTTCTTCGCTAAAATGCTAATAAACTGAGCAAAATCAACTTGCCCTCTTAACTTACACCTTAATGTAGACGGATTTAAAGATCAGTCCTTTATTTGCACACTGAAAACAGTCACGAGGATATACCAGTGCACCAGCTATTTTAACTAGACATTGTTTCTATTTTTAACCTAAATTCTTACTTCTATACAAAGAAATACAAGATAACAATATCTGAGTTATTTGGAAAGTTCAAAAGCGTATACTAGTTGGACTAGGTTGACAATAAACTAGTATCTGGACATTTTACTTGAGAAAACACTAGGAAAAATGATTTAATATAGGTTAGAAATAAAAAGGCAAGAGCTTCAAAAATAATTTAATTGGCAAAATTAACTGTGATCAGGGATTAATTTCTGCCCTTTACTCATCCTTAGAATTCAGTAAAGTGTCTTATAAGCCTTGGTCTTTTGTATTAGAGCCTGAAGACAATTCTTTGTTCTTCCTTAGGGTTAGCCTAGTTCTCAGACTTGCACATGGCCATACTTGAATCTCCACGTCGTGATATTAAAGATGGATATTCCTGCATTATTCTCATCATTGTTTCTAATACAAAAAGCACAGAGTTCATACATAGTAAAGACGTCTTTTTTCTGAAGCTTTCACGTTGAGAAGCTGAAAAGGTATTTTACTGAAGTTCGGCTAAATTGCAGAAACAGGTTCATCCAGAGGACAAATTTTCTATCCGATTAGCTGTATTTCAGCCGGGAAGAGTGACCTCTAAACCCTTAACCTTTTGGACCCTAACTACTCTTCCTTTTTTCTAACATGGAGAGCAGTTAGATGCAGCATTTGGGAAGGGCTTTCCTCAGACAACTTTCGAAGTTGTTGAAAGCAATTCTTTTTAAAATCAACGTTAACTCTACACAGTTGTCACAAATCATGTATTTTCTGTCAAAATTAATCTGAAAAAGAAGCTCTGGTTAGTCTGATTTAAGATAAATCCCGCTATTGTTTACCTAGTGTCTGTGCTGAGCAAACTGTGAACCATGCAGACATGTTATTTTGGGGAGGAAGCCCACAGCTTTGGCTTCCTTTGTGTAATAGTCTTTAAAGTAACTTGCTCAGAGAAACAAATCCTTGATTTGTATGTGTTAGGTTGAGATGGATACCTAAAATGAAAGGGCTAAATTCTGCTCTCAGGTGCAACCTCTCTCTGCTCCCCCGTTGAAATCTACTGAAGTAACTGAAAAGTAAAACAAGGATATATCTGAGAGTAGAAGTTGGCCCATTGTCTTTTGAAATGTTAATATCTTCTGGACGAGTGTTTGGTTCAGACACAGCTCTTAAAATCCTATTTGCCAGTCCAGTTTGAGCAGGAGTTTAAGTTTACTTGGTTACAATCACATTAATAAACTCTGAAAATACTTGAATTGAGGCACCAGAGTACCAAAATATATTATTTATATTTCTGCCAGTGCTCAGAAGGTTCAGGGATGTACATTTCTGTGTAAGGATGACTACAAACACTAATTTGCTGTTATCCCCCATTTTACTCAACAGAAAAGGCAGAAGTGTTTTTAACTCTCCTGAGAGGTTACGTTATATAGCTTAAGAAGTAAAGATGTTTCTTTTTGCTTATCACGGATACAATGTTGTGTAGTCTTTTGTTATAAGATTGCAATGTCCAAAAATACTATGATATCTGTCAGCGTGTGATGCTTTTTATAGGCTTTATCAATGTTTTGCTGCCATTCATTAAAGTATTATTTATACTAGCTGTCTCCTGTAGTTTTGATGTAAGTCCTCCATATATATTTGAAATAAAAAAGGTGTAGAGAAAAACATTCTGTTTTGTACCTTGACCAAATTGTCCTTATCATATGAATCTCCATTCTCTAATTATGCAGGCCCTTCCCTGCATAATATTGTAAAAACATGGAAGCTTATCTATAATCCCGAAGTATTATATCCAACTGTCCCTTTGAACAGTTTTTCTAACATTGACTAGAATGGTGTGACTTTGGGACAAACTGAAGTTTGTATTTACATTCAGGCCGCAGTTAAAGTGCCCATCATCCATTTGTTAATGTTTTACATTTAACAAGCCACTCTTAAATGACTCACGGATGCATGCACGCTTGGTAAGTATTAAGAAACCACACCTGAAGTTACCTCGAACCCTACACAAGAGGTATGCACTTTAGGTGCGTGATGAAAGAAATTAATTTTAAATTAAAAATCAGAGTGAAATGGGGTAGTTTTTTTAAATTAGAAGCTGATCTCAATAAGACACAAATAAAAGAAAAATGTAGAATGTTGAACTTTCCTGTAGACCTGTAGCAGACTCCTCCTTTCTTTTTGATATAAGCACCTCAAACAACAATAACAAATTTCTTACTACAAGAGGTCGATTGCACTATTTTTAGCTCAGATATATGTCACATATGACTTATCTTTTCTTGAAGAGTGGCCAAGGCATGAGTCCAAAAATAGATTATCCCTCTTCGAACGTGAAATGAACATAACGCCATAAATAAGGCTTGTGCCCTGAATACAATGGAATGCAGGGGGGAGGATGTGCGTACATGTGAGTTTTTAAGTACCCAGACATTAAGTTTAAATATTCAGGCACATTTTCTGATTATACTTTGACCGTCTTGTGTCTAATGGCTCCTCCTGTTACTACCAATACATCAATACAATTCTGTATATTATATCACCACTAGTCGTTAAGGTAAGAATGAGGAGCAAAGGCAGAGTCAATAGCAAACACCACTCACTGTACAGTACAGTAAATAGGGACCTTTCAATGCAGAGCCACAGAGCTTCCAACGGCCATATTTGTTATCCTTTCCCCCTGATTTTTGTAACCGTATAGACCAAAACGGTCTTGCTAGGAACAGTCATAACAGGCAGAATTCAAAGTGCAAGGAAGATGATAAGAATAGATTTCTACAAGTCCTGACCACGTGATTTGCGAAATAATTAATTCAGCACGTCCCTTAAGAAACACGGAGTCGTCATTAATCTGCCAAGCAAAGGACTCTATCAGACTTGAAAACTGAAGAGATCCCAAGAATATAATATACAAAGGGTGTAGGCTCTTTCCCTGCACACCTATATCTTTGGTAGCAGCCGAAAAAGAGAAGCTTGGTATGTAAACATTTTACTTTTTATTCCTTCATATTTAAATCCTTAATGAACTTAGCTGTCAAATGCTTGACAAATAGGACCCTTTGCTTCCTGATTTGGAACCATGCAATAGTCAGAAGTTGGTCTAGGCTTGTGTGGTGACCTTAGATTCAGAAAAAAAGATTTACACTTTATAAAAAATTATGATGTTGGGCAAAGGCTTCCTTTGTTTATGTGTGAGTGCGTGTATACGTTCTGCATAGAGGTAACAAGAAGGCAAAAGGAAAGGAAAGGGTTTACTAAGAGCTGTATGTGTGGTGAAATGGGAGAAGATTTACTGGTTGCTTATGTCTTACTGGGAACAATACTGGCTGTCAGGGCATCTGCTGCCCATTCTTAAAATGGTGAGAAAAGGCCCTGAACTTCTTTTCAAGCAAGGGTCGTAAATTTTTCTTTGCGTCATAATAGAAGGCTATAAAACTGAGTTGAAATTTTACCCAAGGCAGGTTTTAAGCAGCAGATAATGAATTCCGAGCTTCCTTCTCTCCCCTCCCCCGACATTACTGCTACGGTTACACAAAGGGAAGGGTTTATTTTTATTTTTATTTTTGTCGGGTAAATGCCCAGTTTTGACCTGGTCCTTTTCGGTTTCTATCTGAAATGATTAGCAGAGCATTCGTGTGTGTGTGTGTATGTGTGAGTGGCGCGGGGGCGGGGAGAGGATGTTGAAAACAGAAAAAAAAGCAATGAAAAGCCCCCAGTCTTTGGGTCATTTTGCGGGAGACACACACTCTTAGAACTTTGAACCAGTAGTCCACGCTGAAAGAAAATTGAGGGTTGCAGTTTTTATATACAAACCATGTTTCCCCATCCTATAAAACACAGACCGCAAGGCTGAGATTTCTCTATTAAACCCCATAGTCGGTTGGAAATACTTTCTGCGAACAGGATATTCTTTATTATCCCTCGTTGGAGTAATTTCTAAAAACCCAGATTGTAGCTTTTATTACTTCCGTTTCGGTGGCAGGACAGAGGCAAAGTTTCCTCTGTTATGAATTATACATTCAAACAATAACACATTAATTCAATTATTCAAAGATGACAAACGCGTATGCGCGTTGGTGGTGAGACTAAACACCAGCTTTGCTGCTTCACGATAACTCCTCTGTTTTCATCAATGAAGTTTATATTATCCTCTTTGCCCAGAAAGAAACCAAACTCCATAAAGCCACGCGGTAACATGGCCCCGAACATAAATTGAAACGCTTTAATAATAACGTTTATTCCTGCATATAGCCTGGGATATTTGATCAGTTTGACAATTGCCGGAGTTGTTGTTATAAATCATCGTAAGTAATTCCTGAAAGGGTGCGAGGCTGCTGGGGGGCGGGCGAAGACTGTAAATCTTTCTGTTTTATTGCTCTATGAACATATGCTCCGACTGAAGAAGTCTTCAGATCCTTTACTGGAGACAAATTCACTCAAAGCTTGAGTCCTACTATCGCTGGAGGTTCACACTTCTTTATTGCTTTTGCGGTCCCCGTGCAATATCTTAATTTTTGCTGTTGTTGTTATGTTTATGCCGTATAACTTAAACGAACCCCTCTGTGGCTTTTGCTAAGAGATATTTACAAATTAAGCATAAAAAGGGAGATTTTTCTTCTCAATCCCTCCTCTTGATCTTTACTTGATTAATGGCGCACTTTGCACTTTCACTTTTGTGTAACGAGCAAACGAGATTTTCGTCATTAGAAAATGTGTGAACACTATTCCGAATATATATACACAGACACACACACACATACATACATACCTCTATGTAAATACAGATAGATCTATAGATACACTGATATAGAAATATATGGCTGGCAGAAACTGATGCAAAGAACAATTGACTTTTACTTGATGCAAGATTCAAGTACATCATTTCCAAGAAATATAAAATCATAAATCCGGAGTCCTAAACAATAATTTACCTTGAACGCGTGCTTCAGTAACTGGACTGCATTCTTTTTTATAACTTGTTTGCAAAGTCAGGAAAAGCAAAGTAATTTAGATAAATGTTACAATACACTTATGGGTAGTATTGTAAGGTAATACGTTACTGTCAGATCTCCATGCTTTGGATGGTAATGAAATCTTAGTAGATCCTAGATTAGATGCGGTGTATTTATAGCTACAGACACCTTAGAAAATCAAACAAAGGAGCTAAAATACATTTTTACAGAATTTGAGCTTTTCAGGACATTTGTATACACTCATTACATATAGAAAGAGTGTTCTAACTGTGTGTACATGTACAGGTATTCATATATACATATAGTGCTTTCTCTATCTCTTGGTGTATATATGTATATACATATACAGAAAGAGAGAGAGAGAGAGAGAGATCAGACTCAGGGGACAAACAGAAAAGTAAGGCGATTTTTCTAAGGCTTCTTTAGTCTTCCGATCTGGAAAATCTGAGTTTACCTAAATGTTTCCCCCTATAGAAAAGGAGAAAACAAAGATTAGTGCATATTAGTAAAACCATTTCAGACAGCTTTGTAGTATATATTTGTACTTCAAAGTTTTTATTAAACCATATTTTCGGTCACATAAAATCCAAATTTCTTTTCATCTTCTATCGGAAATTTCTGATTTAATAATTTATTTGATCAGCGATGGCTGAAAAATCTACCATTCACATTAATATCCTGTGTATTTATTTTACCCCCAAAGAAAAGGGTTAATATAATCGGGATGATAGAGTGTTCATGGATTAAGGGATCCTTCCACTGAAGGTTGCTGTGGTAGTTCAATTTGTCTAAGAATGCTTGATTTCTCTGGGAAGAGAAGGTCTGCAAAGTACTTTACCAAAAAGATCAATTTATCCAAAGGGATTTGTAACACGTCGGGAAGGAATTGTTGCCCTTTGGTACCTAAAACAATAATACAACCCAGGAATGTGAGACGTTTTTGCATTGGACTGCTGCCTTGCTTTCACGTGAAGCTTATGGGTGCTTTTGGATCCCTGTGTACTACCCCCAGACATGTGTATTCTGGGGGGCTTAGAGAGGACGGACATTGTGAAAGTTCCAGCCTCAATCAGAACAATCTGCTCTCAGGATCACGTGAACAAATATGCTTGTATTTTAAGGCAGCGCCTATATTTCTGATTATAAAGGGGTTTCTGTTGCTCTTCTAAAAAAATCATAAATGGCCGAACGATTTAAAACCAAAACAAAGCACTCGCCGGCCAATTGCTGACTTTTATTCCGTGGGATTGATTGCCAAGGACTGTTGTTGTGAATTAAAAACAACGACAACAACAATAACAACAACAAATTCCGAACTCCACTCGCCCTCTTTTATTGGTAGTTGAGCCTGAACCTGTTTTCATTCTATCGGGAATACTGGTGTATGAAAATGTCTGTAAAACCGCAAGATCAGGTTTAGGACAGTACTGTCTGCAGACAAAAGGTGAAGGATATATTCTAACAACTGCAAGCACAGATATTGAGACCGAGGAGCCCAGGATTATGATAAATTGATACACAGGTAAGCAATTGCATGACAAAATGGAACCTTTAACCATAGATCTGCATTATCGCCTTTAGTCAGAGACTAAATATAACTTGTTAGTAATCTGTGATCTGAGTGCAAAATATGTCTAGAAATATGTTTCCATCTACGTTTATAGCAGTATCATCATAGTTTTATGCTCTTTTTTTGTAAACGAAACACTTTCCAAACGTTCAGGAGAATATGTTTGCCCCGCTCTTGGTTTTGGTGGTTTCAAGTATGGTATGACAATTGAACAAATAAAAGAAAGAAAAACTTTTTCATGTACTGTCACTGCCAAAATACTATAGAGCATCCTATTAATTCGCTGACTTGGACTGCTGGGCAGGGTGTAGCCAGGTTGATCTTTACTGTACGATTTGAATCAAATTCACCGGTAAGGGAGCCTCCACAAATGGTTTCTTGAATGCTCTTAGCAAATGCACTCACATACTCACGTATTTCCTTAGCCTTTGGTTCATACTTATCATTTGATGCTGTATTTCTATCTGAGCTACTGTTTTTTTTTATTTATTTCAGTCACACATGCTGTTAAAGTACTATTTGCTATTCATACACCAAGAAGTTTTCTTTAAATCTATTTCCATAATTTGTTCAACTGATAAATGAGACAGCGTGTTCAGCGAGGGAATATTTAGTGGAGGGTTTGGGGTCTAAAACCAATCAAATACAAACAAATTTCATACCTATTTTGCCTAATAAAAACAAATGGATCTCACTGAAACATGTTTAAACCTTAACTCAACTTTTTGCTGTTTAAAATAGCCAGAACCTCCCACTAAATGCAAACTTCGTGTTTTAAATAACTTTCTACCTTTTAAAATATATGAATTATGGAAGATCTTTCCCGATTATACTTATTGAAATGAGCATAATATAACATCCAACCTTTGTGTTGGGTACCAGAAACTCAGAATAAGGCACTGCTGGACGAAATCTGAACAGAAGTCTTTATATCTCTTAGGCAAATCTTCCTTCATTTTAGATGCTCATCCATATTTATGCAGAACAATGAAAGGACGGAAAGAAAGTTGTTTTGTCAATTGCGTGTGCTCTGCTCGATCAGAACTTAAAGGCAATGAACATTTTTCTTAGCTGTATGCCTCCAAGCTGCTGGCCTGCCAAGTTAGTCAGCTGAATCCAATTACTGCAAGCAGCATTTCATTTGGCTCGATGGAAGCACTCACTTATAACTTCACCTAAAATTTCAATAATACCTATATTGGGTCCATGCCTGAATAGTTCTAAAGATTTCCTGGGATTTATCCCTGGCAACTTTTTATCAGAGCTCAGTTCTATTTCTTTGACGAAGCTTCGGTGAGATGGCATAAAGTCAACGTGTTTAAGCATCAGATCCTTAGAAATACAAACTTCGGATGTTGCTCGCGTTAGGGTAGAAAATATATCTTTGCAAAATTGGTTGCAAAGTAACCCCTGTCTAGAATAAGGATGATATCACTGAGCTGGTGGTGAGGCTGTAGTGCTGCTGCAAAAAGGATCAGAAGTCGATAATTAATTAGACACAAAATGAAAACTTACCATATTAATCAACAGCGGATAACAATGACTTGATAACAATATTATAATCTCTCCGGTCAAGAGCTAAGGTGTACCGAATTTATGCTTTCTTCTTACACACTGTATCGTACTATTCTATTTCTAATGAACTCCGTTATAAAAAAAATAAAGCACTTAAAGTTGACGTACGCCCACGTGAATATATTATATAAGACGTTACCGGGACAGGCCTTGGACCAAGAACCTGGTAGAGCATCGTGTGTAATCATGAAGCTCCACTTCCCAAACTCCAGTTTGCCAGCATAAATTAAGGTGAATTGGAGGGGGAATGCTGCATCATACTGGCTTTGGATAGGGACAGAGAAGATTTGGTGGAAAGTTGCAAGCTCTGTTATGTTGTGAGCTATTGGAGGCGCTTCCGTTGGTTGTTCATTAAGTGGTGAGTTATTGCTATACAAGCCAAAGGTCATTTCAAAGGCTTATGGTTGCTAGATATCGTCTTTATAATGACCTGGGCTTTTTGGTGGGGGATTTTCTGGCACTCCTTATGTTCTCAAATTCCTTAGTCGACACGTTACAGAAGGAAATGCAAAATGTTCATGTTGATCCACAAATATTTGCTGTGCATGGACAGCAGGCTAAGTTTCTATCTTAGTTTTTTATGTATCTTAAATAGGGAATTGAAAAGGTAGTTCCAACTAAATTTTTATTCCTCTTTCCTAAATTCATAGATCAGAGCCGGGGGTGGCAGATCTGTGCACAAGTGCTGTGCCTTGTTTTTTCTTGTTGTGACAAAACCGAGATAACCACAGCTATACATAATGCATGAGAGCCGTGGTAATGGCGCTGTGGTCTTTCTAGTAAATTTCCATTCTTCTTAGTGTGATGGTTGGATCAGTGCATGCTTTTCCTTACCCATGCGAAATGCATGCAGTTATCACTTACACTGTACAGGGATAGATGGATTTAAATCCTTTTGCTGAGGGGGGGGGGGGAAGTTACAATTCACAATTGCCATGTTTCCACTTCCTCCCCCTAAGAGGCAAAGAACATTGCTACAGTAGCTAGTAACTTGTGGAGGTGCTGGAAGCCTTAAGGAAGCCATGAGAATGTGGCACTGTTTTTTATTTCGATCCGAGTTGGAGCTATTTTATCAAATGTTCCGCCCAAATGGTTACAAAGCTTCGGGGCTCTAATTACCTGAGTGCTAGACTCACGAGCTGTATGTACTGCATTGTCTGGGAAAGTGGAACAAGGCCTCTATAAAGTTTTGCCGCTGAATCCTATAAAAAACAAAGGCTTCTTTTCAAAGTGTTGTTAGTAAATACATGTGAAGCACCTGTTATCTGTCTAGTAAAAGAGCTGATGTGGAGTTGGAGACAGAGAATTGCTACATAAAAGGCGTGAATTTATTATGATATTTATCAAGAAGGAAGTACAAAACAAAACAGCTTCCACTGAAAGTTCTCACTTTTGTTTCAGGTACGTCCCAACGGATTATCCAAAGGAATCCGAAGATCCTACAAAAAGAGTTAAAGTCAAAAATCAAGAAAAAACATAAGTGTGGTGAGTTTTTATTTTTGTCTCTATAGATTTGTCACCTCGCTTGCTACAGAAGTAGTTGCCACGGATAATTTATCATATGTAAAGAACAAAAATGCCTGAAAGTTTATCACCCTAGTGTAAGCTAACATACATTACATGGTAACTGATAATCGATTTTCAAATCTATTACTGTTTAATAGCGTTAACCCAATACTTCAAACACGAAGAATGTTATTACTGTAAAAGCTATTTCACCTAAATAACATTATTTAAAATGCTGTCGCCCCATTTAAAGTAGCTCATTATTAAACCTATTTAAACACCAATGGAAGACAAAAGAAGTATTTGATAGAACCACATTCGGACCGATCCTGCTCCCACCGAATGGGAATTTGTCACCATCTTCAGTGGGGCTCTTTAAAAGCCAGTAACCTTTTACTGCTGCTTTTATGTACCAAAGGCTGGTTACAAACAGTAATATTAACGCTCCAGACCAATATTTTAGGAAGACCTCTCCTTTGCTCAGAAGAACTCTGAAATCGGTCAGATAGAAAGACCAACATTATGATCCTGATTTACCAATGTTATCAGGTGGCTCCCAGAGTCTTAAATCACTGGAAGAGAAGCAGAACATACACCTATTAAAACGCGGCTCCCTCTGTGAGCCATTGTGTACAATCTATAACACGAATACATTTCAGTATCAGTGGCAGCCATGGTCAAATTACATCAGTCACTCTTCCCCCACAAAAATTGGGAGGAGGGGGAGTTAATCTTCTGGAAGTCTTCATGTTGCAGTCTATCCGTCCGTTTCGTAACCTATATTCCAGCAAATCCAAAGACCGTTAGTAGAACGTGATTTGGGGGAAGTGGGGAAGCGGGGTAAAAACAATAACAGATAAGCAGAGAGGGGTTCAAAAGTCCCTGGAAACGTGAAGGAAAATAGTCTGTGCTCTGACAGAGAAGCAGTAAAGAAGGAAACTGTTTGGCTACTTTATATATATGTCCCCTTCCACGCTGCAAATAAGGAAAATTTGCGGAGTAGGGAATTCTTTTGCTGGTCTTCCTCCTACGCGTAGCCTGTTTTACCCTTCTGAAAGTGCTAGGTCTTGAGAAGTGTTTTCCTTTTCATTCCTTACTGAAGCGTTTACTGCCATAGTACTAGCAGTCATAAATTTTGTTACAAACCACAGTGACAGGTGCATTGATATGCACCGTGAGAGCTCCGGCTGCTTAATAACCACTCCACTGGCCGCTCTTACTGCCTGTTATTTATTCGGTATCATATTAGATATTGATCCTAAGCAGAATTAAGTGTAGTGGAAGTATTAGTAGAGAACTGCTTAATATGAATATGTTTGGGTGTCGGATCGAACACAATTGTGAGACTGGAAACTTGTCAAAATTTGAGGTTGTTGTATTTTGTGCACGTGTGTGTGTCTGTGTGTAAGTGGAAGAATCAGGTATTTTGTCTAACAATCTTGCATCTCTTATATCTAGTCTGATTTCCAGATATAAACTGTATGAGGAGTAGCAGCTTCCAAGGGTTTGGAAAACAGAGACAGGACAAAGGGCCCCATTACCATATGTAATGTATAACGGTTCAGATGAGGTTAACCTCTCTGGATAGTAGGGAGGGAAACTCGAAACACAGACATGGATACTTCGTGGTTGCCTAGCCCTACTGCATTTCAGTCCACCCCCCACAACGCTGGCAAACCATTTGGAGGTTACTTTTCTGCAGACTGTCTTTGGCCAAACCAAGAAGTGTTGAGCCGGTGCTTTTGGTGTTACATACAAAAACATGGCCTTATGCATTGCGCTTGTAAAGTCAAAACGTGTAAAGATTAAAAAAAAAAAAGATCTAAAAGATGAGCCACCAAACAGTTGAGCATTGTCCATGTGATTTATGGCCCATTGCCTCCTTTTTAGGTTCAAGCAGAGTTCACAAGCAGTTGGTATTTCAGAAAAGAAATAAGGCTTTTAACAGTTTTTTCAGTAATATTGTTTCTTAAGATTCCGTGTATTCTTGTGGGGACTATATTTTATTTTGTATATAAAAGAATAGGCACAATGCTGTGTTGTGTTAACAAAATGCTTCAGTCCAGACTATGCCTGAAAATGTAAATGATAAAGGTAGAAAATTATTAATTGAGTGGATTATTTGCAAAAAGTAAATTATGAAAGATAGTTAAACCATAGATAGCCGAGTCTGGATCGTTGTATTTTCTTAGCACTCACAATAAGCCTTTGATTATTACTTCTTAGGCCTCTGTTTATTGCATTCTTCAGGGTGGGGTTGGGGCTAAGCCTCAGTTTTTCTGCCCCTACCAGCTTCCCAAAGAGTTATCAGCTCATGTTGATGAAAGAAAAGAACTCCTCTGGTGAAGCAGTATTTAAGATGAGATGGCAGCATAAACAATTTAAAGTGACCTCGAATTTTCGTTATCTTAGTTCAGAATATATATTGTGGTAACTTTTAGAAAGAATGCCAATGCTAATGAGTTCTGCACATTACTAGCAGCAAACAAATACAATTAAAGGTAACATACTACTAAAGCCTTGCATAAATATTGACTGAGGAATAACAATTAACAGGACTGTTTTAATATTTTAGAACCACTTTCCTGTAATATGTTCATACATTTAGACATTAAAGAAAGACACCTGAGATTTTCTCAAATACAGGCTATGTTGTCAGGTGAAATATTCCGTACTTTATTTTGCTAGAGGGGATAAAAGATGCATTTAAAAAAAAACGCATAAAAATACTAAGGGTACCAGTAGAGAAGTTGTAGCAGCCCCATTATAGCATTGATCAAAACGACATGTTACTTCCCATCTTGCAAAAGATAAAATACAGATTTACATTCAACAAATTGTTTATAGCTTTTGTATCCGAACAAAAATATTGATTATATGGAGAACTTTTCATTTGGATACATTTTCCAGACCAAACAGTTTGATAGGAAAATACTGAAATCTGAAATAAGTTTTGCATGCTAATACATAAACAATACATGGGTTGTAATGAAAACCAAACCATATAAATGGTCTCAGATTGATTCGATTGACAATAACTAACAAGAAACGTTGGGTGAAAGATTTTGAGCAGGGTAAAATTAATCAAAGAGTTAAGATAGGGTAGCTGACCTAAGCGTTTTTCTTTATAGTGCAAACTTAAGTTACTGAATGGTGTTAGTTATACTTTAACTTCCTAGGAATCTTTCAAGGAAAAAAGAGGCAGAATTTACAATAGAGATGGAATTTTCTATTTTTTTCAGGTTCTAATTCGGGTTCAATCCATCATGTCAACTGGGGCTCTTTCACACTTTTGCGCCTGCGTGTCCAGAAAAAA
Organism: Chrysemys picta bellii; assembly: GCF_011386835.1. Taxonomy (NCBI): domain Eukaryota; kingdom Metazoa; phylum Chordata; order Testudines; family Emydidae; genus Chrysemys; species Chrysemys picta. Next base: position 42,469,511 of record NC_088801.1, read on the forward strand.
AAAGGGGGGGGGGGAGTGGGGAGGTGGGTTTATCTTTATACCAAAATGGTATAGGAGGGTCACCAATCAAGCGTATTATGGATAAATATATACACATATATGATAACAAAACAAATGATAATATGACAGTGCAGCTGGAAAAACAAAACAAAAAGAGAGGAAGGGGTATATGTGGTTTTAGAACACATTCTGGGAAACACAGGGGAGGAAAAAATGTATAGATACAATGCACAAAAGAAATACGGTATTTAATTAATTTCCATACATCTGGGATTTTTTAAACGATCTAAAGTTATACAATGATACTGGGGGACAATGTAACCTCACATTTTTCACTGAAAGACTAACACATTTATTTTTAATGGCTCAGGTGTTTTGACGTAAATGTATTAAGCGTCAGTTCAAAGTTAAAAAATACTAGAACGAGGGTAAATTAAACAAATCCTGAAATGTGTTCCTAAAGTCTGGGCGATTGTTCGCACATTATTTCCGCCATTATCAGAGGATCTGTTCAGATTTGAAAGAGATGGGGCCCAATGCTCATCCCGTCACTTAAGTGATTTGATCTATGCTTTTTGGTTAGAGAGAAAGAAGGAAACCCTCAGAAAGACTTTGAGGGATTTGTCTGACTATTCAAGTAGATTAGGATTATTTTTAACGTATTTAATGTATTTTTCACACATTTATGTTCAGTGTAGCTTCTCAATCAATTTAATCCATAGTCTCCCTCTCTCTGCAAAGAGAAAAGATCTGAAAGGAAAGCGTGTGAAATTTACAGATGAAGGGTATGAAAGGAATCTGTATACCGGCCAAATCTTAGCATGTCTGAGCGTCAAAGTGTAGGACTGAGTGAATGAGTTCGTGTATGTGAGTCTATATGTAAGAATGTGAGGGAGTGTGTATACATGTGTGTTTGTAAGGGTGTGTGTGTGTGTGTGGCTAAAGGAGATGTCTGCCTTCCTGATAGTAGGGAGGGTTTTACAGCCTCCCTCTGCACGCGGGGCAGTGGTCACTTGCTGGTTTGAACTGGAGTAAAAGGCTGATTCTCTGTAACTTGCAATCTTTAAATCAAGATTTGAGGATTTCATTATTCAGACAGAGGTGATGGGCCTGGGTGGGTGAGGTTCTATGGCCTGTCATGTGCAGGAGGCCAGACTAGATCAGGATAGTCCCTTCTGGCCTTAAAGTCTAGGAAATCACACCAGTTCTTCTCAATTAAAGTTTCTTTTGTCTCTTGCTGTTCCCCCCTAGGTGGCTTCCTAGGCAGTGAGTGGCCCAGGCCGAACACGTGAGCCGCTGGGACCCAGTCAATGTTATTTGAGCAGGGTCCCCAGGCCTTGGCGATTCCAGAGAGCAAGATGCAGAAAACCGCTTACTACGATAACTCGGGGCTCTTCGGGGGCTACACCTACAGCAAAGCCGACGCCTACAGCTACAGCTCGGCCCACCAGCCTTATGCACAAGCCGCCCTGGACACAGACTACCCGAGCTCCGCCTGCTCCATCCAGAGCTCGGCTCCCATCCGAGCCCCAACCCACAAGAGCAGCGAGCTGAATGGCAGCTGCATGCGGACCAACGGCGGCAGCCAAGCAGGCAGTCAGCCCCCGGGTATAGGCGAGCAGCAGCAGCCGCCTGCGCTGCCTCCCTCCTCCCCACCGAATCCCACCAATGCGGCCCCCCCGAAAAAAACCAAAGGCGGCCCCAATTCCTCCAGCTCTTCCACGGCCACCATTAGCAAACAGATCTTCCCCTGGATGAAAGAGTCCCGGCAGAACTCCAAGCAGAAAAACCCCTGCGCCGCTTCAGGTACCCGACACGCTCCCCTCCCTGGGGTCACCCCTTCATGTCCCCCCAGTCCAGCTGTACCTGGTTCTGCTAAGCAGCACACTGATCAGCCTGGCCAGAGCCCCTCCCCAGCAAGGCAGAGGGGCCAATGAAGCACGGGGAAAGAGTGCCCCTAAAATCTTTGACATGTCGACTCTGTGGCGTCTGGCATAGTTGAATGAGGGGCTCCTAAATCTGCGGCTCGGGGCCTGTTTCACTGTAAATAACAATTCTGTCTATTAGAACCCGAATTTGCGGGATGCTTTGGTCCCCTGCGATTTGATCGAGGCTTTTCGAGGAGGCAATGCAGTGCTACAGGGAGAGGCCACTGGCCTGGAGCACCAATGTATGGTTTACATTCCTGCTCGCCATTCGAGCCGTCTGACGTGCAGAGGAAAACAGCATTTCCTCGCCCTCCGTCTAAACGCTTCAATCTGTCGTTCCTTCTTGACTCCGAAATGGCTTCTAGTACGGAGCCTTTAGAAATGTAGACAGCACAAGCACTGAAAACCACGTATTCCTAACACTCATTCCTGGAAAGGTCCCCAGTCTTTTTTCCAGTAATGGGAGCATCTCTTCTGATTTGAAAGCGATAAAGCCAGTCCCCTGTCTGTTTTACTCTTGCTAGCAGTTCTGCTGGTTTACAATCCTGCCATTTGGCCTTTGCTCTGGTTTGGGATAAAATAAAGGGGGACCAGTCCCCCCTCTTTCTCCATTCAGTTAAATTGAGACTATTCAGAAATCCCCCGATATCTAATTTATGTTCATCTCTTTTATTATCCACCATTGTTCCTTATTAATGACTTCCCCCGCCTCTGGTGCTTCAGAATCCGGATAAAGAATCCGGATTAAGTATCCGGATTAAGTAGCCTGGCCTGCTCCCACTTGAAGCAATGTGAGTTTTGACATTGTGCAAATTGGGAGCAGGATCGGGTGTTAGGTCCGGTAAAAAGAGAGAGAGAGAGAGAGACACGAGTGGACAGAGGGACTTGGATATGAGGCCACTAAAGTCTCTTTGAGGGGGTATCTCAGGGTGCTCAGACTCAGGGCATATTTTTAAAAAGCCGGAATAGTGTGTACCTCATCGTTAATTAATGTGATATGAAAGGGGGTTATACTGAAATCATCAGCAATCTCTGACATACTCTTTCCCTTAAAACGGTCAGTACTCTGCCCATTAAGTCTCAATTTACAATTTTCAATTTGAATTCCAGTTTGGTAATATTTTAAGGGCTATGTTACATCAACTACGCATCGGTGTGGTAAATATACACCTTTGGAAGAGAGCAGGGGAAAGCAAAACCAAGGTACACGGGATTTGATCTGTTTCTAGTCACTGGCACAGGTTCGGTGAGAGTGAGTCTGCATAGACAGGGCACACACAGGACCAGTTCCTGACAATAGCAGAGTCATTTACCTCGTCAGAACTGGGACAGTGGCTTGTGTTGGTTTGGTTTGTACAGAACGATCTTTAAAGCACTGTCCCGTCCTTAGCTGGCTGCTGTGTCAGGGTCTATACAAGAATCAACCTTTATTTGTTTCTCTTCCTTCAGCAGGAGACAACTGCGAAGATAAAAGTCCCCCCGGCCCGGCTTCCAAGCGAGTCCGCACCGCCTATACCAGCGCGCAGCTGGTGGAGCTGGAGAAGGAGTTTCATTTCAACCGATATCTCTGCCGCCCACGCAGAGTGGAAATGGCCAACCTTCTGAACCTGACGGAGCGCCAGATAAAGATCTGGTTCCAGAACAGGAGAATGAAGTACAAAAAAGACCAGAAAGCCAAAGGGATCATGCACTCTCCTGTAGGACAGTCCCCTGACCGAAGTCCACCCTTAAGTGGCCCAAATCACGTAGGATATTCCAGCCAGCTTCCAACTGTAAATAGTCTTAGCTATGATGCTCCTTCGCCAACATCCTTTGCCAAATCACAGCAAAACATGTATGGCCTGGCTGCTTATACAGCACCTCTCAGCAGCTGCTTACCCCAGCAGAAACGATACCCGGGAGCAGAGTATGACCATCACACCATGCAAAGCAGCGGCGGCTTTGCCAATCCCAATTTGCAGGGCAGCCCCGTTTATGTCGGAGGTAACTTTGTTGATTCCATGCCAGCTCCTGGCCCAATGTTCAATATCGGCCATCTTTCTCATCCTTCATCTGCTAGCGTGGACTACAGCTGCGCTGCTCAGATCCCAGGCAACCATCACCATGGACCTTGTGACCCTCATCCTACATACACAGATCTTACTTCTCACCACACATCTCAGGGAAGGATTCAGGAAGCACCCAAACTAACGCATCTGTAGTGGACTGGGACGGATTGAGAGAGCGAAATGTACTCACGTTTAAATTACCTCACTTTTCTGACGTTACAGTGTTACTTTCCTCTGAGTGCCAACAGTATTAGTGGATTTCTCTCCCCTAACAGCTACATTCTTTTTTTGCGACTCTAAATAAGTCAATGAAAAGGATCCTTTCTTTTATAGCTGTTTAAAGCATGACAGTGCAATATACTGCAAACCAAGGGGCTAATAATCTGGTAATGATGTACTTGAAGGTAAGTCTTATAGATCAATTAGTATTAGCAGCGCGTCATGCTGAGGTGTTTTTAGACCAATTGTGAACGATGGGATCTTGCCTGCATATAAACTTATTTCAGAGAAGTTAATTTATGAATTCTTCAGTAATGTAAGGATTGCATTGGACTAAATGATATGTATTTATTGTTTTAAGCGAGACATTTTTGTATCACTAATTATTTATCCTCGTCTTAATGTATTTATGTGGATATATGTAGAATTTATTCACCATAACTTCGGGAGATTGATTCAGGTCCCTGGTGACTATTACATTTCACCTATTTAGTATATTTGGTCTGAACTAGTTGAGAGAGTAGTTTTGAACAGTTGTAACAGTGGCTGGTGTTTGTAGTTTATGTAAGGATTAATTAAGACTGTAAGTCTTTAATAGAGTAAAACAAACTGTGGCATCACACAAATAGCCCTAACGCATTTTTATAAAGTGTATTTATTTCAAATTGTCTGGTGCCGTTTGAACATCTATTTAGATTTTAAAAAATAAGCCACCTTTTAAAGTTGGAAGTGTATCTGTTTTAATAATGCAAGCTGCAAAGCGGAACACTCGGCCATTTTGTTTCTGATAAACTTCTGCATACAAAAACCTCCGAGAGGTTGGCATTTATTTATTGATTAGCTATCTCTTGCACACATTAATTCGGTGGGCTATTTTGTTGGTATTACATTCTAGCTATCTGAAATAGAAAAAGCTTAGAATGCAAAAAAAAAATTAGAAACCATCTAATAGTGATAATTTAATTAGGGTTTCCATAGCAATCCGAGCTGCAGCTGCCCGTCTCCTTTGTTATTTATACTGTTGTCTTTATACTAACCATAAATCAATTTTTTAGACATTATTGGAAGCCCGAACTTAATTTCGCGCATTAAAAAAATGAAAGAAAATTGACAATCAAATATATACAAATGAAAGGAAGCCGCTAAGTGTAGAAACTGAGGTACAGTGTAGGTAAATAAACTATTCCGAGATGATCACGATAGCTTTTAGTTAGGAAAGTTATCTCCATCCATGTAATCTTCTGTAACAGACATTGATACATTCCTTGTGAAAACAAATCTTACTGCCATAATTAACAGAATATTTCATGAAAGAAACAAACATCTTGTTTCCTCCTTTTTATTTACATAATCTTGCCGGATTTACAACGATTCTGTAAACGTAGAAATGGTATTAGCAATGTTAGTAACCAGACATGTCCTTCCAGGAAGACATGATTCTTATCGCGTTTAAAAATGCTCAGTTAAGATTCAGATCTTCTGTATTCCCAGCAAAATCGTCCCGACGCATCACTTTTTAGTTTGACAAGTAACTGCCGCCCCTGCGCCATCCCCTGATGACAAGACCTGGAATTCCTAGTGTGAGAAATATTTAACTCCTGGAGTTCTGGTCAACACGGGAAATCTTTATTTTCTGATCCTTGTGTTTCGCTGGACAACAATGCTTCGAAATATTATTTAGTTTTTCCTCTGTGTTATTTTTTAAATGTCACTTACACTGAGAAAAGAAGTGTATCCTTTTGTTAAGTTTCAACTTTTACCCCAGCAAATTTGAATATACGTGTTGTAGATCTGTAAACAAAACAGAATAAACTACTTTGATCGAAGACATATTTTAACCACTTCGAGACCTACCATTGTTTTCTAAGAAACTCATCGATTATTTCGTCAGCGTTAAGCTATTAATATTTTAAATAAATAACCAATAAGATAAATAGTAATAAACTCTATTCGTGAATTATACAAATACGATGCTTTGTGTTACAGTTTGCAGGGAATAGATCAAAAACTGAACTGGTACATGTAGATTAGTTTTATGTTCTTCAGACGAAAGTATATTTCACTTCATCCGCCTATAAATAAAAAATGCATAATCAGTGTATTCCAGTTGGCATTTTATAGTATCTTATGCTACTCAACGTGCATCTTCTGAGTCTGCGGATGTCTACAATCCAAATGTTGTCTGCTGTTTAATGTTTTATGGGCTAGACATCACATAGTGTCTGGGTTGGGTTATATTATTATTAGTTCATTTAAAATTCATGTTACCAGGGAAATTATTATAAATACACTTCCCCTTAAAAAAGGGGGTTGAAGAAATTGCTTTAGAATAAAAACACAATGTTACCGATGAGCGCTGGTATATCACATCTTTGTATATCCTGGGGGCAACGCTTGCAAATCTCGTTCTCCGAATGTTCTGACTTTTGTGTGTGGGCGGTGGGGAGGGAGATGGGTCATGTGATAAATAAATTCCGTTTCTTCTGGCTTATTCTGGTAGAGGCAAATCTGATGTAACTGCGATAGAACCCCATGGTCACAACCTAATTATGGGAAGTAATGTTACCTTGTCTATAGTGTTGGCATTTTTACAGTGTTTGTACAAGCACCAGCAATCTAAGAGAGAGACACTTTGGCATAAGCCGTCCTTTTCCTTGGCCCGCAGTTTAAAACGTCATAAATTATACAAGCCGCTTTCACATTCAACATACACTCCGTTCCTTTTGCGCGTGCAGTTAGTTGTGTGAGCCATGGTAACCTAAACAAAACAAAACACGAGTGCAAGGACTGAGCTGTGTGAGGCTCCAAACCTTCATTCATTTCCAGGAATGAACCCCTCCCCCAACCCCACCGAAACCCATAGCCTAAGAGCAGCGAACCAGGTCAGGAAGGCTGAAGTTGGACTTTCAATTCGTGTCGGCATCCTTTCACTAACGCCTGGTACAGTGACAGTCACAGACAATTCACTAGCCCTGAAAATTCATTTCTAAGCGGGGCCAAACAACCCCTTCTGACGTGCTGCTGAGAAAGAGACAAAGATGGCTTCGTTGCATGTCAGGCTACTTCAAGTCTGATCTGAACCCCATTGAAGTCGATGGAACGACGCCCATTGACTTCACTTCGCTTTGGATCGGGCCCCAAATGAGCTTATTATAATAGCGCTTCTTGTTTGTTTGTTTGTTTGTTTTAAAATGGCATTCAACATAACCAGAGCAATTGAGAGTTTTTAAAAAACAACCCGAACCTAATCAATGAGTGTGCCTGTTATCTCTGCTGGGTTATGCATTGAGCGAAGGCGGGGAATTAATTTGATAAGGATTAATTCCTGCTAAAAGAAGATATTTAGTGTGGAGCTGACGGAACAATGTGACCTCTATTTAAGCGTTTTGATTGTGGGGACCTCTTGTGATTAGTAATAAACTAAAATAAAAGGTTTAGAGCCAGATCCTATTCCATATATAGTCAGTAGCAAAACTCACCGGGGGAAATCCTGGCCCCACTGAAGTCAATAAATGGTAGCTGAAAAGCACCTTTATTTTTGAATGTAAGAAGCAGATAACCTTCTGCCCAGTATAATCCACTTATTATTTACCATTTCAAACGGAGCTGTGCACAGGAAAAGTAACTCAGAAATTACACCTTTAAGTACCTCCTCTCTGGGTGGGTTTTTTTGTTGTTTTGAATTACACACTGTAGTTAGGCGACCTCAGTGGTCATAGAAACACTGAATTGAATGGGATATGCCTGTATGCTGAGGCTGATTTAAAGGCTGGACTGGTGCTTATCATCACCTATTATGCTTAATGCTCCTTTGGCTGTAATAACATTTGCAATCTATACAAAGACTGCTCAGAGTCCTGATCGCAACAAAACTAAAGGAAAGCGATCAGGGAGCACACGTAACTATTTTGTACTGTTCTGATCTATAGCCATCCAGTTAGACCCCGAAAACTCCATTATAATCCACAGAACAGGCTAAAGGAAAACGAGAACCTGCCTCTAAACCACTTCATGGAAAAATAAAGCTTGATACCCCTTGTGCGTTACCAGTACATGGCTTTGAATGTAGGAACTGTAAAGAGCAACTCCTTCTCCCCGGCTAAGATCATTTATACTAGAGAAAGAATTGTTGTCTGGGCTGGTAATAACCAGTCACTATGCAAGATATTTAGCATGTCTACTGACCACCTTCACTAAGCGTTATTCCCTTCGTCCCACTTGATACGGCTCCTATACAGCTCACATTCAACAGAGGGACCCTTGCAAAAGCACAGACTTTTCTGCAAAGCCCTGGAAAGCAGCTAGTTAGTTTAAATGTCCCCTCGGTTGTGGGACGGGGATGGGGTTAGAGAAAAATGCTGGAGACTGAAATTTCTGTAAACTACCACATGACCTATCTGTATTTGACAAAGCTCGGAGAAATACCTATCTGTATATCCTGCCTTTTGGCTGGGGACTTTGTCATAATCTCTGTGCTAATAGCTCTACATCATTTACTTTAATATTTTATAGGCACAATTCCTGTAAATTGTTGTTTGGAAATAAATGTGGAAGTGGTATTCTTTATATCCCGGTATTCTGTTTGTCACGTAGTCCTCTTCTTCTGGAAACCCTTTCCTTCTGTTTGTATTTGGTAGTGCGTCTTACAATGGTCAACAGGAAAATAAAATGCAAGCCCATAGAAAAAGAAATAATGCATGAAGCAGTTCTCTCACATAGGTGACGCGGGGAACTTTATTTCCCCCCTGGATGATTTTATAACCGGTGTCTGGCGCTTGTATCTGTTTTAGAAATAGAACTAAAATGTCTACAGTTGCAGGGTTCATCATACTTTGAGTCTCCTTCCGATGTGTTTATGATTAGCTCCCTAGCACGCTCGTTAGAAGAACGCATCAGTAATAGCCGCACACTAAAACTGGCGGGAGCTCTCCAGCTTTGAAAGCCCTGGCTTTTCAAAGCCATCCTGCCACCCCCGCATTACGTTTGTGCACTGTCTGGCTTGCAAGCTGCCGTTCCTTTTCAGTGCGAAGGCCCCGTGGAATGCTGGAACTGGCATCTCTGATGCTGGAACAGACATCGCAACCCTCTGAAAAGGCTGCAGCAGTTCTGGCACGGACTCAGGTCTAAGGGATGGACATGGCAAGTTCTGGCGAATGGAGTTAAAATAGCAGGAGGGGTCAGGGTAAAATAAATATCAAACCATTTGCACAGCAGCAACATAAAGAGGAAGCTGGAGGGAGACAACCCTGCCAAACAAACAGTCTTAAAAATCCATCTATTAAGAGTGTGCCAATAAGGTCAGGGTTGCAGAGCTGGCATGTAAATCGCTGTAAAACCCTGCAAAAGTTATTGATGTAGAAGGGGCTAAAGAGAGGCGGCTAATTTTAAAACCCCGGTAGTGAATTGTTTGTAAGTAATAAACCAGCGCACAAAGCAGACTTCCTTGCACTCAGGCAGCCCGGTGGAAAACCAAGGAAACCATCTGACATTGATTGGAAGGTTGATTCACGAGCAAAAGTTTAATTCAGCGAGAATTAAACACGAACACAGGAACATATAGCAAAAAAGGGTCCCTGTGAGGGCCCAGTCTTGCTCTCCGGACTCATGCTAATAGTTCCACTGAATCCGCTGAGCTCAAGCATGATTTGGCCCTGGCTGATCCACGTTCTGCAATATGCAAATTGTTGAAATTCTGCCTTATGGTTCAAATTCTGCAACAGACTAACTTGGATCTGTTGCTGTTAAAGAAAGATGTCTGAGCAGTTAAATACAAGCTGGAAGAAGAAGAAGAAGAAAAGAGACAACGACACTCAATTTTAGTTCCTGCCTCTTTATATTTCCAAAGACTGCCAATAATAAGATACAATGAAAGCCACTGCAAATACTCTATAGTCGCAGAAGAACTGATCTGCACAGCTTTCACTATTCACCGTGTTTGTTATCTGCAGTAACGCTGGGGCTATCCAAGGGAACGTTTGAAATGCCTCGCCAGGAACAATAGCTCTGAGGCAGACAGGCGGCACAAAAAGCCCGTTTCTTCTACGTGTACAATTAGCGGTCAGTGTTGGTTGGCTCTAGGACCACGTGCTATTATATATTTATGAACCCACAACCTATACTTTTAAAAGTCGTGAGATCGGCTAGCCCAGAGTTACATTGGCCCATGACACTTCTGGAGACTAGATATCAAGTTAATCACTGAACAGGCAACAACTCTCCATTACCAAGTGAGCAGTTGCAGTGGGAAGGCTGCGGTCCTTGCTGGGAGCGGGGCTGGCGCGGGAGGAAGGGGGGGGGGGGAGTTCATCAATCACACAATGTGCACTCTTCACTCGACAGCGATTCCTCCTACTTCAGCTCGAGTCTGGGCCAGCTGGGATTCGACCAGAAACCGCAGCCGGAGGAGACAGAAACCGAAGCTCAGAACACCGCAATCTAATATTCACGGGCTGACGCTCGGCATTCAGTTTCCAGCAGGGAGGATGCAACTGAATCCGTTAGTCACAAAAAAAAAAAAAAAAAAAAAAGTGACCCTCTGGTCGGGATAACAGTCTCCTCAGACTTTGTGCCTCTCCCGCCCTGCCCCCGGTAATTTTGCCCCTGAAGGCAATACACAAGTGGGTTTTGTCTACCTTATTTCGATTCAAAGCCATTATAGGTTCTATGAAGTCAGTGGTTCTCAAGCAGGGGTAGCCTACCTCTGGGGGGTACGCAGAGGTCTTCCAGGGGGTACATCCAGTCATCTAGATATTTGCCTAGTTTTACAACAGGCCACATGAAAAGCATTAGCTAAGTTAGTACAAACTAAAATTTAAAGCAGACAATGACTTGTTTATACTGTTCTATATACACTGAAATGTAAGTACAATATTTATATCCCAACTGATTTATTTTATAATAATAAGGTAAAAATGCGGAAGTAAGCCATTTTCAGTAATAGTGTGCTGTGACACTTTTGTATTTTATGTCTGATTTTATAAGCAAGTAGTTTTTAAATGAGGTGAAACTTGGAGGTACAGTAGGCTGGAAAGGGGTACAGTAGACTGGAAAGGTTGAGAGCCACTGCTCTAAGTGATAGCTCTGAGGACATCTTCATTGGCTCATATTTTCCTGCTTCCCATCTTACCTATAAAAACAAATCTGGAATTAAGCCAGAAGGATTTAGCACAAACGATTTAACTAAAACGTTTCCCTTAAAAAAGCCCCCAAACTTTTGGCTACTTAATTAAGGGGCTCACATTCATGTACCGAAGTTAAAACACTTAATTAGTCAATTAATTAGTCAATTATTTAATTCTATTTTTGCCTAGCAAGCTCCCTGGTGGAAAAATTGTAACTGGACTTGAAAATAAACGTAACTGTTATAGTAATTAACAACAACAACAACAACAAAAACCTTCCGCAGGGGTGCAGGCCCTGAGGTATTGCGGTGAGTCCCAGAATCTAAATCGGGGTTTCGCTCTGATCAGCCTAAAGTACTTTGTGGTGTTTCTTTGACATAACATAAAATAAAGGAATTTGTCAATGTAGGACCAATCCAACAAATTGGCGCGTGTGTGTGTTAACTGACAATTGTAAAGTGAGATTTTGCATTGTCTCCCTGTCACAGGGTGACCTGTGCCTTTAAGGGGGAGTGGAGTCGAGTGCACCTGTGACTGGTTACCTGCTGTCCAGTTGGGCTTAAGGGAAAGCACCTGGGCCTTATAAAGGGGGAAGGGATGGAGGGAAGAAGAAGGTTAAGGCAGTAGGAAGGAAACAGGAGAGGAGACCGGCGTGGTACAGTGACGTTATAGAGTGTTAGACGGCTTCTCTAGGGCTATGGCGAATAGAAGGCGGTAGGAGGGTCTGGCCTGTCAGGGACCGAAATCTACTAACCAGGTAGCCTGGGAGTGGCTTCCCAAAAGTAGGGAAGAGTGTGGATGTAGTTGGAAGGTTTGAATCCCCTCTGGGGGAAAGAGGAGAAGCCCAAGTCTGTGTTGAGACACCAGGGGGAAAAGAGGCTGGGTAGGAAGGCGAGAGAATGGAGGATTCCCGTCTGGGTGAAGGGGAGAAGCCCCAGAATTGAGTGTTGGTGTGACTAGTAATATAAACCGATTCAGCAGGGGAGTGTCTTAAGGCCTCTGGAGTAGTGGAGTTATTTAAGGAGTCCTGGAAAGAGTAAACCGAAGTAGGGTGCTGCAGAGTCATGCTTTGCCTCTTTGCGCTCCGCTAACAGGACTTTCCCACGTCGTTAAGCCATGGGATTTGCACCACTTAATCTTTCCTACAGATGTTTATAGAGTCCACCTAACATGATAAAGGAAAGCGAAGACTCCGTGTCAGCAGCCTAGGTTTTATTTCACTGACGCTGATGAGAATTACAGGGACTTTCCCTATTTATGCATAACAGGATACTTCGTGAAGACAGATTTTCCGTCTATGGGTGGGAGGTTCTCCGTTAGTCTCCCCATTTCATTTTCCACTATCACATTCACGGGGGGCAAAATCCTCTCCAACGCCTATCAAACCTGCTCCAAAGATCAGCCGAGGGAGAATGATGCACCTTCCTCAATCTGAAGAAGTGATCTGCCTCCACAGTGTGCCCATGTTTTCCCAGGAGCTGAATTTGGATTCCACTAGGATGACTTCATTTTTGCTAATGCCAGTTATCCAAATGCAGTCCTTACTTTATCCAAAACTTTCCAAAATAAACAACTCAGAATATCGGCAAATGCTGCTGAAATATTTATCATTAGCTTTTCATATCTACCCTCATGAAATGTACATGGTCAGTTTTCCTGGAGAGCCACTTGAAAAACATATTCTCCAGAGTAATTTCAAATGAGAATGTGTATGACACAGTATAGATCTAGATTCACCAGTAACTGTCTCTAATAAACAACTTATCTGTAAAAATAAAATATCAAACAGTAAGGCGGGAGAATCCAAGTGCATATCTGGACTAGGGCTTCCTAGGTTTCATGGAGAATCTATTGTATCTACGCTAGTGTGGTGTAAAATTTCCTCAGCGCTTTTCTAGGTCACATTTAAATAATCATAGTGTCAATATAGGCTATGATATTAGGACCATCAAGGATGACAGGGCAAGGAAAACATCTCTCTTGGTACCTGGAAAATGTAAGCTTTACTCTGGAGAAAAGGATTGAAACAGTTATCCTGGAAAAAAATGAAGGAGAATGAACAAAAGGACAAATGGGTCAAATTCGGAAGTACTCTGACTCTACTTGGGAAAACTACCTTTGACTTCAGTGGAGGCGTGTTTGAGCAGTGCCAATGCTTTTCAAATAAGTGCCTTCACTCCAACTATTTGTCAGACTTTCTTATTTTATGTTAATATTAATGACTCCAACTTGGCTTTGGAGTGAATTCCTTTAAGTGACTTGTTTGCGAAGAGGACGGGCGCCATTGTTCGCACCTTCTGCTAACATACTTTGGTTTAAGCTAGTTCTCTGCGCGAGTGGCGCAATAGCGCACTTGCGGGCCAGATTCCACTTATTCTGGACAAATGCCAGGATTTCACCCAAACGGCCTTCTCTGGGCTTTGCCAGATAGTCAATAAGCCCGACAGAAACTGTGTGCCCAGTGGCTTCCCAAATCCACGCTCTTAGCCGCCCTAGCACTCCCTACTGACACTTCCTTTCCCCCCCAGCTGTAAGATTCCCTTCTCCAGCCCTGAACTTCCCAGGATTCTTTTCCAGACAACCCCCTTTTAGAAAACCCTGTGCTTGCTTGGAGCTGATGAGCACCTCCGACTCCAATGAAAATGCCTTTCCCCCCCAAACTGTTTTGATCTCAGTGAACTATGCCTGGAAAGTTTATACCAGGCTGGTGTGTTGACCCTCATTATCACCATAGTCTGGATTTAAATGGACACAAAGCCAAAAACTAAATTTCCTGACCACACATCAGCTGGCGGCCTCAGTTGGTTAAATACATTTTTTTTCTGGGATCATAATGATCGAGTTCATAGCTGGATTCGCTGCAGGCTGAAATATGAGACTCCCATTATGGTGAATCACTGACAACATAGTTTGTAACTGTTAAAAGACGACTGTCAATGGGTATTCAGGGAAAATCTAATCCACGAATCTGTGTTCCCAGTAATCAAAAACTTGGTTGGTTGGTTTTAATGTAGTTGTGTAGACACTGATCTTTTTTCTAACCTCAGTAACTCTTGATTTAACTGCACCACAAAAGCATTGATCAACATAGTGGTCCAGTGTCCCTGCTATATTTTATTTTATAACATGTTGATGTAGGAAAAATATCATCCAAAACACTTCTGTTTTTCTGCCATCTGTGCATTAGAAAAGGGCAAAACTAACGTTAAATAAATTTCAGCCCCAACTGTGGTTGAGTTGAAAGCTCAAAAGCAAAGATTTGTGAGAGAATGGGGCAGAGCCCTAAGTGTTCTACTGTTAAAATGGCCAGCTACTGAACAAACCCTTTATTTAGGACGGGTGAATGGATACTGGGCCTTTAAGGGGGGGGGGCAGACAAACTCTTTTGGGTTGTTGCTGCAAATCACAGAAATTTTCCTTGTTATTCAAGAGAAAATAATAAAGTCCTCATTTTGAAGGGCTGAAGTTGGCTAAACATTTCAGTGGACATAAGCAATGGCAAAAATGTCTAACAGGAGTTCATAACCTTAAAATTTGTTTATTATTATTTCTTATTAAATGCTTCACTTGTGCTGCCCTACTAATTTCCTTTTTTAAGACCATGTCCCCCATCCTGCCTTCTTTAATGCAGTCTTTTCTTTCATCAAGGTATGGAATGCAGGATTGGGCCTGGGTGTCTACAACTTCCACTGAGAGCACTAGGATAAAAGTTTGCAACTTTGTTTCGTGGGAGCTGCAGGTGGCTCTGCTGCTTTGGGGAGTAGGTCATCATTTGTGTCAGAAGCAAGGGGTCAGTTTTAGGCATGACCCCTTAACTCTAAGCCCCATGAAAAATCTCCGGGGTAGGACCCGATTCTGCCTCGATTACATGACTTCAGTGGGAGTTGCACCCTTTTAACTGAAGACAGGATAGGACCTTAGGTAGAACTGAGTATTCTATGGGAGGTGTATGTATCCGAGGGAGAGTGTATTATTGTATTGGGGTGAGAGTAGGGATGAATTATGAATGTGCTTTCCCCCTCTCTTTTAAGAGTCTGCCTCTGAACTGTGTAGATTTCTCTTATAGAGAAGGACGCATATTTCAAAACTTTAAACTGTAGCTCCGTTCCCTTTCCTCCCATGGGCTACATGACAGGTGACACCTTTTCTGTCATGCGTCTTGAACTCCAAGGATACTCAAAATATTTAAAATACTTGCCTTTTTAGCGTGTAGTTATTTTCATTGTAACACTTCACGAAAACACAATCACTTGCCTTGTGAAGTCTAATCTTTCCCTCCATCAGATGAATTCCCTTCTGCCCAAGGGAAATGAAGTTTACAAAGTTAGAAAGTTTGGTAGAGCAGTGAGACTTACTCTAATCTCTTTCCTGTTTCCTTGTATTTATTTCTGTGCCAGTCATAAACACTTAGTAAACACTATTGTATCACCCTGGGGAACATGAGAGCCCATTAACATTGTGAGCCCTCGGATTCACTTTCAAGAGACTACAAAGCACTTATCTGATGGAGCAGGTCCATTAATTGCTGTGACGTGCAGTAACATGGAACCCCACCCAGATTTGAACTGTTTTTCGGATGCATTTTAACCTCGGATTTCTTAGAAAACTCATCTGCATAAATGAAGCACCTCTCGGAGAGGAAACACAGGTACAGCTGAGGATGAGATACCACAAAGTTGGCAAAAGACAGTTTTCGCTATTTATTGCAAGCAAGGATAGATTAAACTGCAAAGAGAAACCTAGGAACACCTCTAAGATACATGATACACTACAACGTACAAGAAACTTCCGCCTTCCACTGAAATACATCAAACATTACTGTTCTATCCCACCTAAACGGTTGGAACAGTCGACCTAGGTTTGGCCAGGTACATTAACGTAGGGACTAAGGCTTTTCGAGCATTTATTTTGCATGTGAAAGCCTCCCGGCAGTGCTCAAAGTGACCGGGATTTCAGTTTGGGGAACTGCCAGCCCCCTTTACCTCCCGAACTAAAACTGCAGACCGGTACCGAGTCGGGCTCCCTGGAGTCCTATAACCACAATCAGGATTATAGCGGGGGTGCAAGGCAATGGGTAAGACTCAGACCACATGAAAACAGGCGACTTGTCCCTGGGGCGCGCTGGAGAGGCCGCCTGTGTTCTGCACCAGCCGCCTTTACCCCATTCTGCCGAGCTAAGCCCAGTGGCCAGAGCCTCCCTCCCAGTCTCACCTTCAGCTCCCTCCCCTGTCCCCGCACCTCTGCGGGGGCAGCCCGGGTCGGCTCAGGGCGATGCCAGGCGCTGCCTCCTTGACCCTACAGGCGCCGCGAGGTTCCCCGGGTCCTGTGCGCCGCAGCCCGCTTCTTCCTTGGCAAAGTTTGCGCCGGGGCAGAAGGCAGCTAACAGCACCCAGCATCCTTGAGGTGGGCTCTCCACGGAGGGCTACGATTGGCCACCGGGCGGCACGTGCCGGCCCTCTGGCTCTATATTAGGACAATATTTACCTCCGCCGCTGCGATGGCTCTGGGAGGAGGAGGGCAGGTCCAGAGAGCGGCCCGGGCAGCATCCGCGGGCAGCAGCGGGCTCCTGTCCCGCGCCCCCGGCCGCTGGCCCAGAGCCGCGCCAGGACATGAACTCCTACCTGGAGTACCTGTCTCGCGGCGATGCCCTGCGCGCCCCGCCTAGCTTCTGCCCTGCAGACCCCAGCGCCGTCGCCCTGCAGCCCTCGTGCCCCCTGGGCGGGGAGAGCGCGTACCTGGGCAGCCGGCTAGTGCCAGGCGCCGGGACTGCGCCCGGCCCGCCCCAGCTCACAGCACAGCAGCCGCGGCCAACCACGGCCTCTCGCTTTGCTGCCTGCGCTCTGGCGGGGGCTTACGACTCCGGTCCACCTGCTGCTGACTTCAACGTCCTACCCCCAAGCTCAGGCTACGCCCTGCCCTACGGAGCCAGTGCCCAGCTGGAGGACGCTGGCGGGGGCCACCTGCGCTATGCAACTTCCATCTTCTCCGGCAGCGGATCGCCGCTCCCGGTGGGTTACAGCGCCTTGGTCGAGCAAAGCCACTTCCACCCCTGCCTCAAAGAACCGCCTGGCGTCCAGCCCGGGGGCTTCCAGAGCGTCTCCCCCTCCCCGGGGACCTACCCCAAGCCCACCTCTCCGGCCTCAGGGGGCGCGCTCGGCACCTTCGAGTGGATGAAAGTGAAAAGAAATGCGCCCAAGAAAAGTAAGTGTGAACTTCGGCGAGGGGGCTTCCTGGGCACAACTCGCTCTTAGCGCTTATGGAGGAGGAGAGCGGCGCGCCCTAAGCGCTAAGAGCGAAACGAGGATGGGATCGCTTGTAGGGCCACTTATTGTTTCCTTCTCTCGCCTCAAATACCCGTGAGCAATGAACGCCCGCGTGAGACGTTCATGCAAAGCGTTACCTCTTCGCCTTTGGAGCCAGCTTAATGCCCAGAGAACCGGCTCCCTTGCGCTGTACCCAGCTCTCATTGCTACTGAACAAACGTTTTGTGTTGCAGGCAAACTCTCCGCCTATGGGGTGCATAGCCCCCCCAGCACCGTGCGGACCCATTTCAGCACCAAGCAGCTCACAGAACTTGAAAAGGAGTTTCATTTCAATAAGTACCTCACCCGGGCTCGCCGCGTAGAGATCGCGCACTCGCTCCGCCTTAATGACACTCAAGTGAAAATCTGGTTCCAAAACAGAAGAATGAAACAAAAGAAACGGGAAAGGGAAGGGCTGCTGATCCCTTCACCTGCCGGATCCCCCTCCGCGCAAAGCCCCGCCAAGTCAGGCAGGAATTCTGTACCCTCCTCTCCTGCCAAAGACTTCTGCTGATCGCTGCAGTGCCAGCTGTTGTGACAGCTACCTGCGAGGAAAGGAAGGACATTTTAAAGAATGCATAAAGCATCGCAACAGTGTTAATCCTGCACAACCCGAGCCAAAAAATAATCATTTCACTAAGGCTATCACTGCCAATGAAATATTTGGGCTGTGTCTACCTAAGGAATTATGTAGCTGATTTTTTTTTTATGCCGGACTGTAACAATATACAAGTGCTCGTTATTGCAACTTGTTTACATTTTATTTATGGGTATATCAGGGAAAGCTGTCAGTCAAAACACTCTGCTAATTTCCTCATTGGCCTTATGATTTTTTTGGTAAAGTAGCCGGCACACGCAGTGCCTGTGTCAGTTTTAAAGGTCAAACAAGACCACGGAGAGTCCTCCAGCTTAGTAATATATATGCAACGAAAATAAGTTAAGGGAGTATTATTCTATTAGTAAGAGAGCCAAAGAAAATGCAAACTGGCTGGTTCAGTTGAGTTTCTGCACTGACAGAGAAGTTTAACATTTGCACTACAAGGTATTTTAAATTGCTCCTACTTTTCAATGTGCCTGAATGGGCGGGGGAAACAATCATCATTCATATAGTTCCAGTACTATAAGGACTAACTGACCTGTTAAATGTCAAAACTCCGAATTATCAACGCTGTGTCCGGATTTGTATTGTATTTATATTTTGTGAACAACAGGCTTTGTCTTGAATAATTCTGAATTTAATTAAGTGCTAGAGCATGGTTGTTGGTTTTTATTGAAAAATAAAATACAAAATCACTCAGAGCTGAAAAGTAGTCAAAATTAATACACAGCTACAGAACGGATTTGAGTGAAATGGATGTGGGAAGGTTTTGGTGAACGGTAATAGCATCATTACTGTCTTGTTTTTATGCCTTCTGCCAGGGTCAGACTTTACTTCAGTATGTTTGACAAGTTATAACAGTAAATACAATGCTTTTTGTCCCTCTTCCGAGGTCAGGGGTTTAAAAAAAGATTCTGACTGTGATGACAAAAACAAGAGGCACATATTGCCTCTTTCCCACCTTTACAGTGCAAAAGCCTACAGAAGTTTGCAAATAGGGTAGTTTTAATTTAAAAAAAACTTTTAGGGTTCACAGTAGGGGACCCGCACATCAAACGGGCGCAAGGGGCCACATTCACACTTCCAAAGTCAAGAATCACAAAAGAAAGTTGAAGTAAAAAGGAACACGTGCATGTTCTTGTTTCAGAAGTTCAATGGATGACCTTCAGTCTCGAATGGAACCAAGAGTGAGACTCATGCTAGGGAATCTCCACTTGTTTTTTCTAGTAAATCACTGAACTAGAAACATTTGAAAAACATCCCAGTATCAATCCACATGGATGAAATAGTTTAATTACCCAGGACATCACAATCCTATTTAAAAAAGCCTAAACCGCTGGGAAATAAGTGCATAATCCTCTCCTGATAAAAATGACTACTGAAAAGTCAGTCATCCAAAAGCAATCACTTCCATAAAAGCAGAACCCTAGTAATAGTGAACTCCGAACACATTCAAGATACGTTTTGTGGAGATCCCTTTTAACCAAAACTCACGGATTTTAAGAGTATGGAGAAATTAAAAAATAACCCGATTGGAAAACTACGTCACACTTTTCAATGTAATGTTTTCAATATTATTCTTATGTATTGGACCCATCTGTTTTTCAACCGCGTAATGCTAATTAGCTCTCGGTTAAAACAACAGAGGACCCACAGTGATGTATCGGTATTTCAAAGGGTCTCCGGGATGGACGCATTCTCAATGACCTCCGCTCTCTCCTCCAGAAGTCTTTGATATGGCAATGCACCCTGCTTTGAAAAACACTGACATCTACACATATGCAAAGCGAAACAACTTCACGGAATCCCTGACATATATTTCCTTTTCCAAAGGGAACTACTTGAAAGTCTCTCGCCTGCCCATTCAAACACACGTATGAAAACACACGGTGGCTTCACATTTACACCTCGAGGGAGGAGTAAATCTGATCTCCTCCAAGTTATGTTGTCTTGCCTTAGCAAGATCCCATCCTCATTCAAAGCCAGATTCTGCTCGCGTTGATCACACAAAATCATCACTGACCGAACTGGCAGTTAGCAGGAGTGCAGCAAGTTCTGGTTCCCCAACTCCATTTTTAACCTTTTAAAAGGGGCGTGGAGAGCTTCTATCCTATCCAAAGACTTCCGAGGAGAGCAGGGTCAGCGAGAGTTCAGACAGAGAAGAGACAGAGACAAGGAAGAGTAGAAAATACTCTATCCTTTGCACGTTTTTTGTTGCCACCACCAAAAAGGCCAATATTTCTAAAAGCTCCCTTTTTTTAAAAAAAAAAAGGAAGAATGGTGTCCGTAGCACATTATCTGCTCTCCGCAGGTCCATTGCAAGAATGAATGCCGGTTTGTAGTCGATGGCTGTAGCATTTACTGGATCCCAACTTTGTTTTCCCAAAGGGGACTGGCTTACTCCAGAATCTGTACAGTAATTCGAATAAACGTTTGAAAAGACATAAGCACAGTACCGAAGAGAGAGGCTATCAGGCAAAACTAAACTAATGCGATTATGTTGGGCGGGGGGAAACGGAGGCTGGAGTTTACGATGTCCCAATCATAGGGTTGCATCACAAGCTCCCATTCTACTCTGTTTTGCCCGATTGATTCTTACCTCCTGCCCTCTCCGAGGGGAGGAGCCGTTGGGCAAGAATGGAAAATAAATAGGCCTCACATAGCACTTGCAACCTGATCTGATTACTTATGTTATCTTCTAGTTCTCAGGTTCTTTATTATACCATATGGTTAAATAAATGCTCCATATTTAATTAGTTTACAGTAAATCTTACCAAATTTGAAAACCTCCGACTGTTAAAGTTCAGAAAGATTTGGTTTGCCTGCAGACACCTCTTTGTGCCAAAGACCAATGGGATTGATGGTTCTTTGTTGTGCAGTTCCAAGTTCAAAATGAGGAACAGACAAGTGAAGTTCATCCAAGTGTGAACAAGGCTGATCTCTCTCATCTGATTTCTGTAAGTCAGCACTTGTAGAATAAAGAGCAAGGTAAAACAGAGCCAAAGGAAATCCCAAAGGGCCTGTTTTAGACTGATTTCCTGCCTTTCTGGGTTTAGTTGAGAAGTCAGAATAACTAATGGCAAGGGACAAAATACACTCATAGCTAACAGAATTAAAAAAACAAACAAATACTAAATAGATGTTAAACATAAAATCCCAGTTTAAAGGGGGACGAATTTCAGGGGATTTGTGACTTTAGGGTGGCTGGATAGAAGCCAGCCCAGATCCAACAGTTATTGCCGGTTGTTGGCTGCTTGCTGGCCTATGTGAAATAGGTATAGTGGTCTCACTGTGGTTCCTAGTTGGCAGTTGTCCACTATCACAACTGGCACTACTTTTCACTCTGTTGATAATCTTGACAGAGAGCTGAGGGGCTGTTGAGCATGGAGACTGAATTGCTCTGCAGATGAGGGCTGAAGTACATTGTCTAGGTAGCATGGGGAAGCTAGCACTTCTCTTGTTATGCCAGTTCTGTGGAGAAAGAAATTCAGTCAGCTGGTCTGTCATTAGCACTACACCTCACTTGAAATGTCTTCTTGTGGCTGGCAAAGGGCTATAAATATTCCAACAGGTGATTTGAAAATTCCACTTTAATTTTTACCTTCATGTATAATGTAAGGGATGGCTTCCACTGTTGTGCCCCAGAACATGTTCCCTGAAAGTTGTTAATGTTTACAATTATGTCTTGGATGCCCAAAAGCAAGCCAAAACATATCTTGAATCTGCCCCATCCTTGAAGAAAAATGGCTGTTGTTGTTTAGGTCCAAGAGGTAGAAATCAAACCAGGACTGTGAACTAGATTAGTCAAATAGGCTGTGAAGTTGCAACCTGTGTGGATTATTACTCCAGGTTGTATCTTCTATCCCAAGGTAGGGTGACCAGATGTCCTGATTTTATAGGGACAGTCCCGATTTTTGGGTCTTTTTCTTATATAGGCTCCTATAACCCCCCCTCCCGATTTTTCACACTTGCTGTCTGGTCACCCTATCCCAAGGTGCCCTTCAGAATAAGGTTGAAATAGAGGCATTTCCCTTTCCACTAGAACTTCTCTTCCTCTGAAGCATCAAGCATAATCATCATCAGTGGCTGCTCTGCTGATTGCTGCTAACACAGATGGAGATGTGGGAGATCACAGGAAACAGAACTTTCCCAAACAGAATAAAAAAAAAAAAAGACCAGACATCTCAGGCTGAATGTTGAGGTGAAAGACAGATGGCTGGGCTGGGGGGCACATAAGGGATTCTTGACAATGAGTATGGTGTAAGTATCTTTAGTACTTGAGGGATGTGACCTCCCAAGATTGAAGTGTTAGGTTACACGTTGTATTTTACTTGCATTTGCAAAGTAAAATGAAATTGTAACCCCCAATTACACATACTTACAAACACAAACACACACATGCATAGACACTTCCTCTATGATGCATGTTACCATTTATCCCTAAATAGCTGATTCATTTCTTAGGTTGCCATTAAAAAAAACACAGTAATTGGATTACCTGCATGAAACTAATTGCAACCAAAATAAATGTTTACAGCTTCTTATAAAATTAATGACACAAAAAATGAATGTTTAAAGCCTGTGCTGATCACTCACTAAACACTAGAAAAATAGCTACTAACTTCTAACTGTCCTTTAAAAAAGAAAATAAATAAAAAGGGAATATCCCAAACAAGTGAAGTACAACACGCATTGGAGAAATAAATCCAAATCAAAACTTTTTTTATCCAAATATTTAAAATGACTTGATTCCTTTACAAATAATTTCTATTGTTTTAAAACACATTTTCCCCACCAAGCCTACTGTTAGTATTCCTTCTACTTTAATTACAAATACTCATACACATGCAACCACAGTAACATATTTTCCTAACAGCATGTGGTTCTCATGCAAACTTCAAAAACAGCTGTGTTGCTTCTGCCTCTAAAGTTGTCACATAGCTTAGGGGTTAGTGGTTTGTCATGGTTTTCATTTTCGTAATGGTTTCCATGTTCATGCCAGTCACTTAGATTTTGAGGAATGTATCAATTTTATAAAAAGGTCAGGTAAAAGCCTCATTTTGGGGGCTGCTCCTGTTCCATTGAAGTCAAAGAAAAGACTCCCATCAATGTTAGTGAAGCTGGATGAGGCCATTAGACCACACCAAGCCACTTACAATTAATTGTCTCATGCCATATATTTTCCTGAATAAATACATAAACACTTGCATTGTAGCAGTGCCTGGCTCTGTATCTATCAAAATAACACAGTCTGAATATTGGGATGTGCTTGCAAATTAAGACTAAACTCTACAACTCTTCTACAAGAGTCTGAAACAATTCACTGGTATGAACATAAGCACAGTCTGTGTTAAAACCTAGTGTTTATTTTAAATATAGTTTTTTCTCACATGATATGGGCAGCTTAATGACACCTTGGTTCCCCATGAACAATCTTAACTGTACACGTTAGTTCCTGTTCTTTTGCATTATTCTGTCAGCAAGATACCCAGAGGAATGAGATAATGCAGCTCCTGTGCCAATTCCTGAATAATTGAATAAAAATGTCTGTAATATACATGGGTGTACACATGAGACAAATAAATGATAGATAAGGTCTAACATTTATTCATTCAACATTAAACCCAGCAGTTGGGTGTTGCATATGTTCACTTTGATGCCTAGCAGCTGGAAACAGGTTGTCGTTTATGCTAATAGGAATAAAGGCACAGTTCATAATTCTCATTGGAATTAGTACAGTATTCCAGCCTGATCTTAGCGAATACTCACCATGCTCTGCATTATTAAGACTAATGAATATTATGCTTTTTTTTCACTTTATTTTCCCCCAGACTTCATTAAAAAAGAAAACCAAAAAGAGATGACTATGTCAGTCATAGATTACATTTTACCTAGATGCTATTGGCTTAAGCCCACAGTCCAAAAAAAGATCTGCAAAAAAAATTATATATTTTTGCCATAGAAGACATAACAAAACCATTGGCTTGGAAGGCTGGCAGTGCATTTGTCATTTTCTATGGAGGAAATGGCATGCAGTTGCCATGTCTGAGTGGGATAAATAAACATTTGGATTATGTATGCTTTGGCTATTTAGATAATCATGGAAAATCTTGTTTCCTTGGAAATCAAATGCAGGCAGTAGGACACATCACGTTTGAAATGGTCACACGGAATTGAATGTGTGTGGGCCACTTGCAATACAATACCACAGACCTTTCCTTTAGGGTCAGCCCAGACTACTGCGAAATATACTGTTGATTGCATAAATAGTTCTGTTTTCAGGATCAAGGAACAAAATGGTAAACCAGAAAACAAACATACAGACTATATTATTATCTCTTTTTAAAAATGTGAGCCCTCACTCTATTTTTTAGTAAAAGTTGGAGCAATAATTTATACATGAAAGAGTAAAATAAAACAAATTATTAATTGTCCTCTCAAAAAAAAAAAGTGCTTAGCAGACAAAATTACAAATGGAAAGACCTGCTTTTGTGGTGTCAAATATTTTCTCATAAGCGCCTACAAACCTTGGATGACTTTTATACTTTTTAAACTATATTATTCTCTTATCCTAAATGCTAAGTAAATACTTATAGTTGTTACAAGTCCATTTGTTTGCTGTGCAGTGGGAAATAGATATGGGAAAAACTACCCATAAGCCACATACATTGTCACCATGTCACTAATAGATGCCTTAAGTTTAGAGTAAACTCTTTCTTCATTTGCATTTTAAACTTAGGCCTTCCGTTTTGACTGATTTTTTCCACTGCACGTACTTATAATTACTGTGGTTTTTAACTGGGATAAGGCACCTTGTTGAATCAGAGAGAGATTAAATTGACTATCTATTTGTTCTCTGTACAGTGCCTAGCACAGTGGGGTCCTGGTCCATGACTGGGGTTCTTAGGCACTATGATAATACAAATAAATTATAATGATAACAACCACTGTATATCACACAGTGACAGAGGACAAACTGCACTGTGTCTGTTTCATCACAACACACAAGTCAGTTCACGTTAGGAAGTTAAATAAATACTTGTTTCTGGTAATTTACTATTTATTCCATTGACATTTTAGTGGTTCTAATCTGTAGGCAATTAAGTATGTAATGGGGTATGCAAGCCAAATATAAAATGTGTTGTTATTTACCCAATAGACAGTCACTCTGTGCTAATACAATTAATTTAGAATACTTTTGATTAAGACGATTTTTGCATCTGTGGGTGTTTGTGACCTCCAAGGAAAGATTTATGGTGTGATGCATAAATCAATCATAGTTTGCACTAAGCCTTTATAGCAGGAGGGGGACAAAATGCAGCCCACAAGGTTCTGCTTTTGACCCATGGCTCCCCTCTTCTTTAATACAGAAAGCTGACCCATTGAGACTACAAGTCCCACCATACTTTGCTCTATCTTGAGCTGAACAGGTGATGTTTACTTATTCAATTGGTTGAGCATAAAGCTGGGAATCAGGAAACCTAGGTCCTATTCTGGATTCTGCCACTTACTTGTTTTGTAACCCTGGGAATGTTATCTAATTTTTCTGTGTATTGGTTGCATCTGTAAGGTGGGGATAATAATAACCACTGTGTGCTGTAAGGATGAGAATGATAGACATATGCAAAATACTACAGTATTATAATTTATTAATATCTACCTTATTTTAAGCAAATTAGTTGCTTTCCTTGCACTCTTGGCAAGTTGCCAATGCAGCCCTCAAGTGCGCAAAGTTTTGATCATCTTTGATTTCTGTGTTTTGCCAATATATAAAGTTAAAATCTCAGATAATGGTGCAGTCTTGGGAGTTTTGTGTGAACATGGGATGCAGGATTAGGCTTCTTAGGCCATGTCTACACTACCCCTTATGTCAGCAAAACTTATGTTGCTCAGGGGTGTGAAAAAAACACACCCTGAGTGACAAGTTACTCTGGCATAAGTGGTAGTGTGCACAGCGCTACGTTGGCAGGAGAGCTTCTCCCGCTGACATAGCTACTGCCTGCCGCTCATTGAGGTAGTTTATTATGTCGAGGGGAGAGCTCTCTCCGTCGGCAGAGTGGCTACTTGAGTGATCTTACAGCAGCGCAGCTGCATCAGCACAGCTGTGCTGCTATAAGCTTGCTAGTATAGACATGGCCTTATACATTGAACAAAATTAGTACATCTCTCCACAAAATAGCTTCCTCATGAAATTCAATTGCTTATTTTGTATTTGTGTTTTTGTTTCCTAAAACACACAAAGGTAACAGCCATGGAAGAGTAATGGATTGCAAAGTAGCAATTAAAACAAAACAAACAAACAAAAAATACCAACCTGAAGCTGCGTCATTTGAGTTACAGCTAGCACTCTCCAAAAAGATATATTTGCTACTACACTTCAACATAGAGCAAATTGTTAGAACAAGTTATAAAGTCCAGAAAATATAGGTTTATAATGGAAACCACTGATGCACCTTAACTACAGTGCATGTCATACCAAAGGGTTATCAAAAGAATAACTTTTCTGTTACAACCTATGCCCTTGCAATGAGACCTCTTCACTCACACCAAACTCTGTTGACTTTAATGAGGCACTACATGAGCAGAGGGGTTCTACTTCTAGATAGCTCATTGCAGGAGTGTCATCTATAATTTCAGCAGTTATTGTTTTTACTAATGGCCCAATGCAGCTGTGTATATATAAAGTTACTCACATGTGTAAGTGTTTGCTGGATCAGGACCATTCTTTATGAGGAAAAAAGGTGCATTTTGTTTATATACCCTTTATAAAAATGTCTGCATCCTAGTAATATGATTTTTGTTATGTTACTGCATCAGTGAAACCTGAGAATGAAGGCTTTATATCCATTATTCTTCATCTTAACTGCCCTGCTACACTAAATCTACATTCTTAATGTCTTTTTTTATGTTCCTTTAACAAGTAAACTAGATTAAACACAATAAAGTTTAGAGTGGTATTTGAAAATAGATGATACAAAGCCCACTAACAATAAATTTTTTAATGACTAGCAAAGATTGGATTTTGCCCAACCACTGTTCACATAATGGATGCAATTTAAGTTTCTGGTAATCTTTAGTATTAAATCTGGTGGTTAACATGGGTATAGGAGTATTATTTTAAAATCCATGTATTCATATATTCACTGATTTATAAATGGTGAATCTCTCTCTTCATCACACGATGAATTAAAATTAAATTAAAAATTATAAAATTATAAAATTCACAAAATGTAAGTTAAAAAGCCTCTTAATAAAACCCATATATCTTGCTCTTAAAAACTGTTCAGAGGTCAAGTAAAAAACTTGGCAGAACAAACTTCCATTATTTTGCACCCTGAAACTTATCAAACCTGGTCTTGCATGCCAGAGGGAGTAAATCCCAAAAGCATGGGCCACCCACTAAGAACTCCCCAATGCGGGTGCCAGATTGTTCAGTTGCAAGAACTGACAGCAAGATTGAACCAATAGATTGTGACTGTCTTCACAGGACAGAAGAGATCTCTGATATAACCATAGGTGCTGGAATTAGGTGTGCTGGTCTTGCTGCTGCACCCCCTGGCTTGAAGTGGTTTCCATCATATGGGGTTTACAGTTTGGTTCAATGGCTCTCAGCACCCCCACTATACAAATTGTTCCAGCCTCCCTGGATATAACTGGGTGCAAGACCACGTAAGGCATTATAATTGTAATCAAGACCTCTAATTTCACTTGGATGTGAATAGGTAGCCAGTGCAGAAAATGGAAGCACAGCTGTCATATGCAATTTAAGAGATGAGCCAGATGGTGTTTCCTGCTAGTTTTCAAGTGAAGCCCCTAAGTAGAATATGTTTCAGTTATCTAGCCATGAGATTGCACAGGTGTGACTTAGTGAGGTGAGGTCCGTGTGAAAAAGAACCATCATGTTGTGGGTCTAGCCATAACTGAAACAAATGTATTATGTATTACTAGAGTCACTTGTGATCCAAGAGTAGTGCTGGTTCCAACCTACCTGAGACTGAAAACTATATTTTTAAAGGTCAGACATACACTAACAACAGCAAGTGCACTCAAAGTTATGGCTCAGTCTTCTGAATGTTGTCCCATGCCTATCAGCCTTAACTCCTCTTTTACGTGGGTTTGAGAGTGAGTTTGCTTTCAATCACCCCCACCTGGGAAAGGAAAAAACAATAGATCCAGATCCTCAAAGGCATTTTGGCACCTAGATATCTGTAAGGGTCTGGGTAACAGTGTCTAGGTTTAATGAAAAATACATGTATATCTGGACATCACCACATTTATATGAAACTGAAGACCTCAACAGCTCCCCATGTCACTGCTAGAAGAGGGGTAAAATTGAACTCTATTATGTGACAGCCCTTAAAGGAGACAGAGTAAACATTTCTGACAATCTATGACCTTAAGTAGTTCTGTATTAATTGTATATGTTGAGCTATGTAAAAATGTGATTTTTGTGCATGTAACAGATGATCTGTCCCCTTCAAGGGCAGAAGGCCAGCCAATCCTTGTTCCATGGCTATGGCATGGCCCTATAAGGTTCCGCGAGTTTAGGGGTACACGAAGGAAGAGAGGAAGTGGTTCCAGGAAATTAGTATTTAGGAAAAATCCACAGTACTGTTTCTTTAAGGACCCAGGACCAGATGTGCAGGTGAGGGCAAGGTTATCCTGTTTCCCAGATAACTGGGATGAGCCCTGGGAAGGAAGGCAGCATATATGGAGAGATACTAGCAGGAGGAAGGTAGCTGATCTTTCCCACTATGGGGCTGGGAATAACTTAAAAAGAGACCAGCTGGGAGAAGCTGGTTTAAGATTGTAGCTGGCCTGAATGAAGGCTGTGGGATTCTCGATCCTAGGAGAAAGGTTTAGCACTGAGGGCCCAAAAAGTTTTGGTCTCAGTAGAACAGTTAATGAATAAGCCCCAGAAAAGGGGAACTGTGGTCTAAATAAATCACTGGGAGTAAATCATTGCAAGACCCAAGA
Organism: Chrysemys picta bellii; assembly: GCF_011386835.1. Lineage (NCBI taxonomy): Eukaryota > Metazoa > Chordata > Testudines > Emydidae > Chrysemys > Chrysemys picta. Next base: position 42,498,704 of record NC_088801.1, read on the forward strand.
GGGAGAGGGGAGAGCTTGGGTCTGCATGACCATGCTGTGCTGTGCCACAAAAAGGGCTGCGCTCAGAGACAACACCCGCCATAATACTTGATGGCTAAGATTATGCTAAGCTAACAAAAGGAAGTGAGATGGTCCCCTGTCCACAGTTTCAGCACCATCACTCATGGAGGAGACACCCATCAGGCCAGTGATTACAATTCATTCAGGCTTTGTCTTCACTGCCAGAAAAAGTGTGGTGGGTTTGGTTGGTTGGTTTTGTTGTTATTTTGTTTTAACCATGAGATAACTAACATGCATTTGCTATCTCACTGTAAAATCCTAACTCAGACAAGGGTCTGAAGTAAACTAGATAAGGTCAATTGCCAACAGGGAATATAGTCTTGATCTTGCCTACGTATTCACAGTAAAAACTATTTGTCTTCATTGGGATTTTACAGCAGGATAGCCTGAGTGAGTTAGTTACTGTTAAAACCAAACCAAATCACCCATTTTTTTCCCTGTGAAGACAAACTCTGACTGAATGGGTCCAACCACTAAACCAATGAAGCAGCAAACACAGGGGCATCTTCCTGCATCCACCTAACTGGATGCTCTGACCAACAGGGAAAAACCCCTCTGAGGCACCAGGAGGGTTCACAGCTGGGCCCTGAAACAAATAAAAATGTTGAGCAATGTGGTAATGGATTTAACTGGCATAAGAGGGGTTGGGGAGAGAGTAAGAGCTTGTCTCAATGAGGAAATTAACTGGCATAGCTATAGAGAAATAAGTTATTATACAATAGCTATGCTGGAATACCTCCTCATGTGTACACACTGTTCTGGAATAATAGTGACTTTATTCCAGAACAATCAATCTGCTTTCAAAGAAGAGTCACTTTTATTCCGGAATAGAGTGGCCACTTGGAGAATAGTTTATTCTGCTGTGGCTATGCTGGTCAATTTTCCCATGTAAAGAAGCCTGAGACACCCTCACAGAAGGAATGCTGGAGGGCTAAAAGAACAGTAGGGCATGTCAATGGTGACCAGGTTAGGTCCCAAGGGGATCTTTGCTTTGTAAAAGAATCTGAGTTGATTTAGTTCTGTTGCTGTAACTGAATAGGAAAGCCTATCTAACTTAGCTTGTAGTTAGTTAATCTTACACTTCACATTAGATGTATGTGTAGGCTGCTTGTTTTAAAATCAATTTATCACTAATGTTTTGTTCCAACAGTTAAATAAAAAATATTTTGTTAAAGAAGGCTGTTGGTCAATATTGCTGATCACAGGTTCCCAAAGAGAGAATCAGGTAGGCGTCCAAACTGAGATGGGACTGCATGGTAATAAGCAGGTGATTGTATTTAAGCCTCTTCTGATAGATCTAACAATCTCCATAGTAGCTGGTGTCCATTGTTGCAGGGAAAACATCAACCACAGATTATAATAATATCTCCAGACTATACTCACAGCTAAAAATGAGACTAGTAGGAATCAAGGACCCCTATGAGATGAAGATGTGATTGGAGCTGTTTTCAACCACCTTTTAATGAACACTGGGAAAGCGAACATCTATCCCCATTAAAAAGTAATATTAGACATGTAACCAACAAAGTGGTGCCAATTCTTCACCATATCATTTGCTTGTATGTTGTATCCTCATCCCCCGGCCTTTGTCTGCATATGTAAATTTTTTAATACAGGGATTTCCTGTGTTTGTAAGCACTTAGCACAATAAGGCCTGATCTAAACAGCCTTTGGAAGCTACCATAGTATAAATATTTACTCCTAATAATAAGAAAATAACTAGTATTAAAGTAAGGCATTAATAACTAAATAATCTGTCCCCAAAATGTACAGTTCAAAGGAAAGGTCAAAAGGTTTATTACTTAGAATTTGTGGTAAGAAAAGTTAACTAGAACACAGGATATATTTTCAAGAGGTCTGGTTGTCTCAGTGGTTGTTACTGAGATATGGAGCTTTTAATTTCCAGGTCCTTGGCTCAAATCCAGCAGCACTGGTAGTGATTAATAGCCATTTTCATTTGATGGGTGTTCGTGGACTTATGGGAGAAGTTGGTGCTAGTCTGAGCTCTAGTGGATAGCATCTACATTTAACAAAAGCTACCGTTGTGTAAAGATCAGCAGGACTCAAACCTAGATCACTAGAATTGCTAGGCAATGGGCAGCTCTATGCCACCATTTGGCAGTAGCTATAACCTACAACCCATAAGTGGATGTACACTATGGGAAGTCCCGCCTGCGAGACCTGATTGGCAGTCACCTTGGAGGCTTCTCATTGGTCCCTTGACACCATATAAACCCATGGGGCGTACCAGAAACTGTCTAGGCAACAATGTGGATTCTCAGTGAGTGGTCATGGCTGGCCCTGATCCTGGCATTGACTTTGGCTCTGACTTGGATTATGAGCCTCACTTGGAAGCCTGACAAGTTCTGACTACGGGTACTGACCTTGGCCTGGGAAGCTGACTTTGAGCTGTCTTCACATCTTTCAGGGTGGAAACCTGTGGCTCTACCACTATGGGATCGCAGGGCGGCAGCCCTCCCTGTTTCCAACTATGATAATGCAACGGTGGCTGATTAAAAGGACTCCAAACAATTCCTTTCAAACCGATGTATTGTCTATTTGCCCAAAGGTACACAGCAAACAGCAAGAAAGGGTTAAACCCACAATGGGCCTGCAGGCCTAGGCTTGTCTGCACCTCATCACCTCTCTCAAAGCGTAAGCCCAGCTGTCTCAGGCACAACCTGCAGAGTCCATGCCTTAGCTCTACAGCCTTGCTGCTTGCTCTGCCTCTCAAGAGGCTGCTGTCTGCTCCCCTTCCTTTTCCTCTAGGTTGGAGTTTTTTATAGCTTAGTGTTCTTTTGATTGTAGACCCTGGCCTTGGAAAGATAGGCTGGTCACCTTGCTGGGTGAGAGGCAGATCTGGATTTCCCAAGGACTAGCTCAGCCATTTGTTTCCCTTAAGGGCCCTTGGTATTCTCCCTGGAGATATCTTCTCTCTGTCATTGTTTATTTCCTGCTTGCTCCCCACAACAGTCTCCTTTGATTTTAGATCCAGCCATAATAATATAAAGCAGGTAAACTGAGCCACATAAAAGACTCAAAATAATACCTGTAATGGGGTAATACAAACCCTACACTGGATAAGAAAGAGGTAAGGAGCTGCTCTGGGCACAGGCAGCCCTGCCCCACTGCACCTGCAAAGCCTGCACAAGCTAGAGAGAGCTTAAAAAGGGAAGCCGAGTAGCAGGCTGACAGGGAAGGTAGTTGACCTGTGCTTTGAACTCCTGGGAAGGAGCACCATAGGAGTGCTTGCAATCTTAGCATACTGATCTGAACAAGCCTGCAAAGGAGGGACTAGTGATTTTGAAGGCCAGAAACTTTGTTTTTGTGTTCAGTTATTTTCTTTACGCTGTGGAAGAGGGAGCGCTGGTGGGACGTGATCCAGGGAGGCAATTGCCTAGCACCCCAAAGTGCAGGGCTTAGTTGCATACCATTGGGCCCTGGATCAGAGCCTGGTGGAGAGGGTGGGCCCACACTCCTCTAAGAACTCCTACAGAGGGGACAATGACAGAAGTCTATCCCTTGGCAGGGAACCTAGTTGGGGAAGACCCTGAAAGCACAAAGGTGCAGAATCCAAGACCCTGAGCTAAGGGGAAGCCCTGAAGCCCTTGCTGATGTCTTAAGACTTCCACATTATTGAACTCCTTATGTGTACCTGGAAAGGAGTGGACTTGACTGTGTGACTCAACTGGGGGCGGCGTCTCTAAAATGACAGACCACCATAGGGTGGAGCTACAGTGAGAGAGGTGAACACCCGGAGGGGAAGGAAACCTGCCGCACCCAAGCCTGACCACTTGGCAGCACTTGGTCCCCTTCACATGCCCTCATTCTCCACAGCATATGACAAGACTGTCTCCTGCTTTACTCTTTCCTGTAGTCAGCGTACATGTAACTGAATGGTGACTTTTTTTTTCTGTTGTAATATCTTTTCATTCCTCTCTCTTTTCCAGGTCATTGGCCTAGCTTTACTAATGAATAAATCTTGCCTATGACACACTTTGAAAGTGATTTGTTTCATAACTTGGTATTTCCTTGGCTTTTTTCTAACCAGAGTTGGACTCTGGGGAGATGCAGTATTGAGCGTAAGCCTTTACAGCTATAATGAAGATAAGGCAGAGCTGTTCCTGCTCTTTTTACATTCAGTCAGTGGTTTTAGATAGCAGAACATTTAGAATTAAAATACATTCCCATATTTCATATATCTGTGTCCAAAGGTAAGTCAGTACTCAGCCTTTCCAGAATATAGGGAGGGGCAATCTTCTCTGGCTAGCTTCCCCAGTATAGGTTATAGTCGGTATTCTTCATTTTATGTTTAAACTTTGGCACCACTGATGGTAGTAACTAGATTATTATAGAGGAAGGCTCATTAGGAGATATAAGGAAAATGATTCACAAAATAAAATATTACTTTTCCTATAACACAAGATCCACACAGGTTTTCAAAGGAGTGTAACAAACCAAAGGGGGGAAGTGATTCGACAAGTCTAGGTGGAGCTTATACAGCTTTGTGCTGTATTTAGCTGTAAACCAGAAAAGTAAGTGTTCCTTAAAGGAGTAGGCCATTCCTTACAAGCACAAATAAAAGGCTACCCTCAAACCAGTGGTTCCCAACCTAGGGTTCGTGAACCCCCGGGGGTTCGCGAAATGTTACAGGGGGTTCTTGGGAAAAAATTCCCTAATGGCAGACAGAGCTGTCCCTAGGGACTCCGGGCAGCACGGGGCCAGCAGTCTGGAGCCCCTGGACTTCCAAGAGCTAAGCAGATCAAATCAAGCATATCTATCACACAGATGTGATTTAAACTTCAAGACTCCTTATAAGAAATGGAAAGGGAGGTGAATATTTTTTGCTGTTTTTAAAATTAAATAGGCAGCTAGTGTTGTTTTTAAAATTATTATGAAGAACAAGCGTAAGCTTTGTTGTGACGTGCGTTGTTTGCCTGGACTGCTCAAGACCTGAATGCTTGTGTAGGAGGAACTCTTTGAGTTGGCTTCTTAAATACCTTCATGATGTTTCAAATCTGATACTCCTTGATGAACCATAGGAGCCTTGTCTTATAACAGGCTTATTCAAAGTGATACAAGCTACGAAAGTGAGATCTTGGAAGAGTGTTGCCATTTTCATAATGGAATAAAAATACTGTAATGATAAATGATAATTAATAATAAATAGTGTGTAATAAGCATGTCATAAAAACAAATGTTATATTTCCAAGATCACTGCTTTTATAATTTATACTCAGGTAAAGGAGAAAAACCCTGGAAACATTCATTTTTAAGAGGGGGTTTGCGAGACTTGACGTGTTGGTAAAAGGGGTTCACAGGCTGTTAAAGTTTGGGAACCACTGCCTCAAACTAAACTTAAGGGGTCTATGAAACAAGGATTGCTTCAGTCGAGGATCAGAAAGGACAAAGAGATCAAATCAACCTAAACAAACACTTCCTACAGCTACTGGCCCTCACTGTCAGCCAGCCCTCAATTAACCACAGCACATCTCTTCTAGTGTACTGCAGATAATTAATTCATCACAGCAGGGCCATCCCAGACACCCTACAATTCTTTGCACTCAGGATAGGCAATTGTGAATATTCCGACAGCAAGGAGAGGGTTAATCCTATGCCAGCCTCTTGGAATGGTTTTTTAGATCCCATCACAAGGTGCTTTTGTAACCCACACACCTTCTGAGTGTGGTGTTCTGTCTCATCTAGTGGCACCGAGACCACTCAGGGTAGGTCTACACTTACCCGGTAGTTCGGCGGCGAGCGATCGAACTTCTGGGTTCGACTTATCACGTCTTGTCTGGAACCCGGAAGTGCTCGCTGTCGACTGCGGTACTCCAGCTAGACGAGAGGAGTACCGCGGAGTCGACGGGGGGAGCCTGCCTGCCGCGTGTGGCTATTATATTTGTATAGAAGTGTGTTCTTAGAAATCTCTTTCCTGTGTTTACAAATCAATGGACAAATATCTGTAGGGGGCTGATTAAGGAAATGGTCGTAAGACAGTGATTACTAACAAAAATGCAGGAAATGTGCATCTCTTATTTTAATGTAAAAATCTATTGAAAAAATAAATTAAAGCTTGGGCCCATGTTCTACAGCCCTTACGCAGTATCAGATCCTACCCTTGGGGGTGTTTGCCTGTCTCCCATGGAAGTTTACAGGAGCTGCACACACATGAGAGGTAGAAGCTGACCCTTAATTTTCACTCTCGGCCTTTCCAACTTTTTCTAATGGGATTGCACTTCTTCTCTGTTGAAATCAGTGGGACTGTATGTGTGATTAAGGGGTTTGGCTCTCAATCCCTTCTTAGGCAAAACTCCCATTGATTTTGACACTGCTTCTCATTTTAAAATGCCCAAGATGGGGTTTAGAACAGGTTGACAATTGTGTATTTATTTATATAAACATGTATCCAGTGTCCATTTAAATCTGTTAGAACATTTTGGCCCAGATTCTCCTTTGTCCTGTGCTGCTTTACATTCTCTGCTGGCACAAAGCATCCACTGCAGGGGATATTTCTGAGGCCAGAGTCACTGGAAGGCCAGCCCTCTTTCCTGTGTCTGGCATAGAGGGTATTGCTGGGGAAAAACAGCATAGCGAGGATTTCCCTGCACCTCAGTAATTCCCCGTTCTTGAGTCAATGACCCCTTAGGGTTTTGTCTATACAGCAAAGAAAACCCCATGACTGGATTCTGCCAGCCGACTTGGACTTGTGGGGCTTGGGCTGCGGGGCTGTTTCATTGCTGTGGAGACTTCCGGGCTTGGGCTGGAGCTGGGGCTTCAAGACCCTGCGGCATGGGAGTGTCCCAGAGCCCAGGCTCCAGCCCAAGTTCATAAGTCTATGCAGCAATGAAACAGTCCCACAAGCCTGAGTCAGCTGGCATGGTCCAGCTTTGCAGGCTCAGGGGCCATTGGCTGCCACCATAATTTAGAACAGGCTTTAGGATACTCTAAGGCTCAGATCCTTAAAGATATCTAGGCTCCTAACTTCAAAGGCACAGAACCTCAAAGGTATTTAGGTTAATAACTTCCATTGCAGGCTAAATACCTTTGAGGATCTGGGCCTAAGTTACTCTGAGGGACCAGAACAGGAGTGGGGGAGTGCAGGGTTGGCTGGTTTTCATTCTCTCTGTGTCAGAGCTCTCCTTGGTTGCTATCAGGCCTGGTCTCCAACTCAGTCATATTACAAAAGTAGTGTGATTTCCCCTCTGTTTTCAAGCCTTTCCTCATTAAAATATTGGGCTAAAATACTCTTTCAGTGGAAAGTAACCAGTTAGTCATTTCTGGATTGGTCCGTAACTATCAATGCTTCTACAGCCCTCCATAAAGACGAGTTCAGTTGCCATCAGCATGCTGTCTGGAGACAGAATGGTGCAGCATAGTTACGATATACCACTGACTTGCTAGAAAACTGCTGCTGCAGATCCTGAAGAAAACCCCCAGTAGCCTAAAAAGCTGCGTGCAGCCAGAGCTAACTACAAGGGTGGACAGAGAAGGGCTTCACCACCTCACCACAAAACTGCAAAAACTGGTAGCATCTGACACACAACAAATAAACTCTTTACAATCCATTAATTTTAACAGAGCTTTGAAGATGTGAAGTGCTATCTCAATGCCAGGTCTTATTAGGGTGTGGGAGTCTGTATACCAGGGGTAGGCAACCTATGGCACACGAGCTGATTTTCAGTGGCACTGACACTGCCGGGGGTCCTTGCCATTTAATTTTAAATGAAGCTTCTTAAACATTTTAAAAACCTTATTTACTTTACATACAACTATGTAAATGCCAGTCAATTTCTTTACATGTAACTATACATGTAACTATAGCCATGCCAGTCAATTTCCCTGTGTAGAAAAGCGCAAAGTTATATGTTTGTACTATACCTAGCACAATGGGGCCCTGCTCTCTAGGCATTGCTGCAATACAAATAATAATAAATAACCTGGCTCTCTTCAACCAGAAGAATGGTCATGACAATGTAGAATTTTGAGAGGGGAAAGCAAAACAAGGTTTGGAAGGTAGGGAAATTCTTAGGGATTCAAACAAGGAAAAAGCCCCAGCATATTCCCACAGATATACTTTGTGCAACTTTATAGTTTTCAATCTTCATTTTGAGAGTGAACCCAAATTTCTTTTTCTTTCTAGTGCATTCTCTTTCGGCATGGTCTAGACAGCAGTCTTGGTATACTGCAGAAGCGTACTCCAGATCCTGTAATTCCTTCTCAGACACACACAAGTGGCTTGATTCGTAGAGAAGATGAGAACCCAATGTTTAGATAAATCAGTGGGAGCTGTGGGGCTCAGCACTTGTGCAAACTAGGCCCATAAATGACTAATTCCTCTTAAATTCTTGGCATTTACTATGTAATAGATTTGTTGTTGCCACTTTCCAATCCAGAGGCACTTTCTCAGTTTTCCATACATTGTGTCAATTAAAGGCTTTCACTACTTCTTATCGTGTTATATTAAAGTGTTTCAGCAGAAGTTAATACACCCCAGAGATATTTTGTCTCTCAATTTATCTCATTTCATGTTCTACTTCCAGCATTATCATTCCTTTCTTCAGATGTTTCTGGACAGCTCCGAGAGCTTTCCACTGAGTTCTCCCTCTCTCTTTCCTTTCTTGTTATGACTCAGGTTACAGTGTGAATGATGTTAGCTGAAATATTTCTGCATATGATTTTATAAGATTGGTGTTACCATAGGTATGGGTTACCTCCCTTCTTCCTCCAGACAAAGTAATGTGCTTAAGATAGTGCTAGAGCCCAGTTCTGCCCTTTGGATTTACATTAAAGTCAATGCTCAATATTCAAGTCAGTATTTAAATCAGTGGGTCTTGCACCCTAGCATAGGGTGTTATCCCTTTAAAATCAGGGAAGGGTAACAAACCTCTCCAGGGTATAACATAAGAATGACCAGAGATCAATTTATTTGCAGCAGGCTCTGGTGAAGGAAAGACTTGTAGGTACTGTAATAAGAGAACATGTGCTTGATTTATATCTCTTTCCTCCTCTTGTGGCTAAGAAACTAGGATTCCATCTGATAGCCTTTGGATTACTACAGCTCCTAAATTCTAAACCTTGGATTACACTGCATTATCCACCTATGTATCTGGTGGTAGAACTGGGTGCTTTGTATCACTTGGTGAAATCTATATAGACAACGTTCTTTATAATTAGGTGTTAGTCATTTGATATGGGCTCTCTAGGTTAAGCGCCAACTTTTCTTTGCCTGGGCACCCTTTGCACAATGTTTTGCATTTTTAGTCTTCTGGACTATTTATGGTGGTGGGTAGACCTGAATAATTAATATACAGCAATTTAATTTAGATTATCACCATATTCTAATACATTCAGCATCTCATGGCAGCTCCAAGTTGTTTTTAACTTTTAATTCCCTTCTTGTTCATAGACTTTGTGTGTGACCTTGGGCAAGTCATTTAGGCTCATTTAAACTCAGATCCTCTAAATAACTGTGAGGAATTGGGCCTTAGTCTTTAGTTACCCATCTGTAAAATGGGGTTTATAGCACTTCCTTACCTCACAAGGGTGTTATGAAGATAAATACATTAAAGATTGTGAGGTGCTCAGATACTATGGTGATGAGGAAAGATATAAGTACCATAGATAGCATACTGTACTACAGTGCTAGTACTAAAGAAACTTCCTTTAATAACAATGCTTAGTGCTTCAGTAGTAGTCATCATCTGAAGACCTTCAAGCACTTTGAAAATATGAATAAAACTATGTATTTGTTCTCAGCTACCATGTGGTGGTTACCAACATAAAGGATTTAAGATCTTGCCCTATAAGACTTAAGTGATATCATTCCTTTTCCTGGCCCTGACAGTAGATGAGGTTAGCTTGACAAAAAATGGTTTTTTTCTTACTAAAGTATGGCTAAAAAAGAATGGGGATTAGATGGCATAGCAAAATAATGTAACAGACTTTCATATCTTCAGTTACTCTAATATGTCATCTAAATATCAGATATACAACTGAATATTATGGCACTTTTTCAAAATTTACATATGCTCCCTATTATAGATGTAAGAATGAAATAAATGAATGTTAGCTGAACAGGAAGACATATATCTTGACACAAGAGTCCTTTCTTATAGAGATAGACTCATAGACTTTAAGGTCAGAAGGGACCATTATGATCATCTAGTCTGACCTCCCGCATGATGCAGGCCACAAAGCCGTCCCAACCCCTTTCCCTTGACTCTGCTGTTGAAGTCCCCAAATCCTGTGGTTTAGAGACTTCAAGTAGCAGAGAATCCTCCAGCTAGCGACCCCTGCCCCATGCTGCGGAGGAAGGCGAAAAACCTCCAGGGCCTCTGCCAATCTACCCTGGAGGAAAATTCCTTCCCGACCCCAAATATGGCGATCAGTAGAACCCCGAGCATGTAGGCAAGATTCTCCAGCCAGACCCTCATTGGCCATTGATACTATTTACCAGCGATGGCACGCTGTTTATTTGACTAAAATCATGTTATCCCATTAAACCATTCCCTCCATAAATTTATCTAGCTTAATCTTAAAGCCAGACAGGTCCTTCGCCCCCACCGTTTCCCTCGGAAGGCTGTTCCAATATTTCACCCCTCTGACGGTTAGAAACCTTCGTCTAATTTCAAGCCTAAACTTCCCCACGGCCAGTTTATATCCATTCGTTCTCGTGTCCACATTAGTACTGAGCTGAAATAATTCCTCTCCCTCCCTGGTATTTATTCCTCTGATATATTTAAAGAGAGCAATCATATCCCCCCTCAGCCTTCTTTTGGTTAGGCTAAACAAACCGAGCTCCTCGAGTCTCCTTTCATACGACAGGTTTTCCATTCCTCTGATCATCCTAGTGGCCCTTCTCTGTACCCGTTCCAGTTTGAGTTCATCTTTTTTAAACATGGGAGACCAGAACTGCACACAGTACTCCAAATGAGGTCTCACCAGTGCCTTGTACAACGGAAGCAGCACCTCCTTATCCCTACTAGATATACCTCGCCTAATGCATCCCAAGACCGCATTGGCTTTTTTCACTGCCACGTCACATTGTCGACTCATAGTCATCCTGCGGTCTACCAGGACTCCGAGGTCTTTCTCCTCCTCCGTTACTTCCAACCGATGCGTCCCCAGCTTGTAACTAAAATTCTTGTTAGTCATCCCTAAATGCATCACCTTACACTTTTCACTATTAAATTTCATCCTATTTCTGTTACTCCAATTTACAAGGTCATTCAAGTCTCCCTGCAGAATATCCCGATCTTGGGATGGGGAGAAGAAGGTTAGACCCTTCATCAGATTACTTAAATTATAATATATCCTGTACAAGACACAAGTTGGAGAAATGTCCTTTCATCTTTGGGCAGGATATGGAAGGATAAGCACTTGTTAAAGTTAGTATAGTTCTTGAGATCCTCAGATGACAGTGTGACATTTTGGGGCTCACCCAGGCCAACAAGGGATTCAGTCACAATCTGCCTTATAACTTTGTGTGTCTAATGGCTGGCAGATTGTTGGAGTCATAGCTCTGGACCAAAGCTGCACAGCCACAAGACACCCATAACACTCTGACCCTGCCCCCTCTAGCCCCTGCAATACCTACTTCCACCTTTTATGCCAGAGAGGGTAGTGCAGAGCAATCTACATCGGCTTTCCCTCAGCAGAAGATACCCGCATGACAGGGAATTCTTTGGGCTTTATTAAAGTCCCTTTGTATTGCTCAAGTGGCGCAGTGCATTCCAGCTCCTGATATGCTTTTTCTTACCATATGCTTAAATCAGGACTATGTTATACCAGGACTATATTATACCAGGAAGGAAGACTTGCACTGCGTATCCCAGATCCAGGGAGCCCACATACTTATTTCATTTTCATACCAGAAGCAGAGTTGAAGTGCCTGCAGTATTTCACAAGTCAACCATATTTACACTATTGAAGGATTTTGCATCAGTCATGAGTTATGTAGTGAGAGTCATCACCCCCTAAAGATACACTTTACTTCCACTTACAGGATAGTGATGTGGTTAATATTCCAACCAACCATCCATCATAATAAACAGAATTATGATAAATATTCTCAGCCACTACATTATTGGCCAGTGTTTTTTTATACTACTTGACTGGTTCTAATTTTGACTTGGCTCCCTTTGTAATTATATGTCTACAATGAGAGAGTTATTATTCCAAGGATAAGGCTGCAGTCCTTACTCAGGCAATATTTCCATTTAGAGGAAAACCATGAGAGTTATTCCTGAGTACAGGTTTGCTAAGGAGAGTGTGATGTGGCCCAAAGAATGGCAGCTATTTTTCTGTTAATGAAGATATCTTTAAAGATACTTTTTTCTTCCAATCAATATTTCTATTTTAATTTTTTCAAAACTGTAATGAGGGGTGAGTAAATGTTCTATTTCAAATTAAACAAACATACAAGAACAAACCAAATACATTCTATAAGAGCTATACTTCCATGAGGCAAGAGAGGTAGGCTTGTTTTTGTAGATTCACTAGCGCTGTATTTACTGATACTTGTATCATTGGTGAAACATGGAATTTTACTGCAGAATGATGACTTTCAATATGCTATCTATATCATTAGGATTTTTTAAAGTATGAGTTTTTCTGTGGACAGTGCACAGCTGTACACAAGCTGAAATATGCACAACCATTGTACAACTGGAGTAAAGCATTTTCATTTGTGATCTTTGATATGGAACTATTATGAACGGATAAGGTCTCAGAGCCTGTTTTTTCCCCTTAGGCCATCAATTCAGGGGCAGAGTTAAGGTTATTTGGTGCCCTTAACATAGCATTTCCATATTTTCAAATGTTGTTGAAATTTAGTTTTAAACGTGAAGTTCCTTGGTTTCCAATGTTTGCTTTTTTTACTACAATATTATGGTAAGGTTTCTCTTTTCTCAAAACCAATAGATATTCTCAGCATTAACACCAGCCAAATAAACTCTATTGTCTGTGAATTCCTTTACTGTTTGTTTTTGTCATTTGGTTTTGTTTTAAATTGGAATGCTTTACTTTGCCACATGCAGGTGAGAGCAGAAGACAGATTTTTCACTGCTTTTGGATCCCCTCCACTGGACTAGAGGAGCAACATGATGCAGCAAGTGGAGAAGGGAAGAGAGTTCTTCCTGGGACTCCTTTCTCCTCCTTACTATACTGAGGAGTCTTGTAAGGCTCTTCAAATTCAGTACCTGATGAATTTAATGAGGCTTGTCAGCCCTATGAAGGCTGTGTTTTCCTCTCCAGTCCTCATCTTCCCCTTCCTGCCACCTGTCCCTCTTTCTCTCCATTCTCCTCCTTCTCCCAGGGTTGCCTCTACAGTGTCTACGTCCAACCTTCTCCCTTCTTCAGCCCCCAGTGTCTCCAGACCTACACAATTACAACAGATAGCAATAAACAACTAAGGATCATGCACTATTCTCAATGCTCATATCTGCAGCCCTCCACTTCCACAACCAAGCAGCCCTGTGCTGGCAACTCACCCATCCTGCAGTAGGGACAAAGTGGGGCTTCCCTTACAGTGATTCCTCCCAGCCAGTGGGGACCACTGTGGTGTCAGAATTGAAGGCAGCTAGGTGGGCATTTTATATCCCCTCTTCTTGCTTTCTGCTCCACATGTTTGCTTTGGTGCCACCATGGGGGAGCCCACCATGAAGCAAAAAGGAATCAGAGATGGTCGGCTGCCTCAGTACCTCGCTGGCTAGAGAGGTATGGGTCTAATGGAGCCGGTGGGCAGGATAAGGAACTAGTGGGCAGAATAAGGAAGGGACTAATGGGGTGGACGGGGCTAATGGAAGGGACAGGTGTTGACTAATAGGAGGGGATGGGCCATGGTTTGAACGGGCTGACAGAAGGGGATTGGCTGATTGGAGGGGGGCTACTAGGGAGCAGAGGCCCAATGGAGTAGGCTCCCTCCTCTCCTGGGCTCCTTGGCCACCTTCTCCTCCAGGTGACTCCATTTTCATCTCCAACACAGCAACCAGTCCAGTATCTCTCCAATAACCCCCAAACGCCTCTCACCCAATAATCTGTCAATGATCCTTTGGTTGCCCCCAACTTCCCTCAAGCTGCCTGTGGTTCCTCAAAACTTTCTTTCACACCCCTCCCGATGCTCAGGGAAATCAGTGATTGTTGTCATCAGTAAAATAAATGTTATATGGAGCTGCACAAACCTTGCAAGTGGGCCACAAATGCATGAAACACTGTGTGTGGGGTGGGGAGGACGGACCCACAAAACAATATTTGTTTAAATAGCAAATATCTTTAATGTAGCACTTCTCAGAAAAAAAAATCCTACTTTACCTGCTTTCCAATGAGCAAATAATCTGTTTAACTCCAGTCAAAAGTTAGAGGGTTAAAATAGGCTATAGACTCAGCATAAACTATGGTATCATTAATGATGTCTACATAATAGTTCAAGGTCCCAAATGTTGGAAACTCCAAATCATTGGGGTTGGTGAAGGGGTGTGATAAAGGCAGAGTTTAAAAGTCCATCTGTTCATGTGTAAAGGGGATTTTAATATCATTTAGACCCCACCTGCACTAGAAATATAATTCTGACAGTCGTAGTTTAAGAAAAGTTTACATTTGCATTGTGGACAACCCCTAACTATATTGTAACTGGGATGTGTCACTGAGCTAAAGCACGAGGGATTTTGCTTTGTGTGTTACACTTCACTTTCTCCCTCTATGGGGGATTTGTGGATTTTACTATGTGTATCATTCTCTCTGGGGAGATTTTGCCACACGTATTACACTTTCTGCCCTTGTAGAGATGAGGAGTATTTTGCTGTATTATATGCTCACCATCTGGATGGATGGTAGGTTGCTGGGTGAGTCACTGTTCCCCTCCCTCTATAAGCCCTCTATAAGCAGATGGCTGAACAATGAGGCATCAACCCAAAATAAGGCTGATTAGAGAGACAAGGTGGGTGAGTGAGGTAACACCTTTTACTGCATCAACTTCTGTTGGCGAGAGACAATCTTTGAAACGTAGGCCTTGTCTACAGTGCCACTTACAGTGCTGAAACTTTCTTCACTCAGGAGTGTGAAAAAACAACCCCCTGGGTGATGAAAGTTACAGCACTGTAAAGTGGCAGTGTAGACAGTGCACCAGCACTGAGAGCCGCGCTCCCGGCACTGGTAGCTATTCCCCTCGCGGAGGTGGTTTTATTACATTGCTGAGAGAGCTCTCTCCCAGTGCTCTGCCGTGACTTTTTCTTATATAGGCACCTATTACCCCCCACTCCCATCCCGATTTTTAATACTTGCTATCTGGTCACCCTACATAAAAAATAAGGCTCACAATACAGTTGGTGACTGATCCCCAGGTATACAGAGACACGGCATAGGATGGGGCTTAATGCGGTATTTGATCCAGATACATCCAAGAACTACAAGACTGAGGGTGCACAGTGTGATTGAGGTTTGATTCCCAGTCTATGGGAGCCTTTGCCCAGCACGGGACTGTACAGTGTGTGTGTGGAGGTTAATCCCCAGTCCACAGGAGTCTCTGCCCAGCATGGGACTGTACAGTGTGTGTGTGGGGGGAGGTTGATCCCCCTCCATGGGAGCATCTGCCCAGCAAGAGGCTGTATGGTGTCAGGGGTTTGATCTCTGGCCCATGGGAGCCCCTACCCAGCACGGGGCTGTACAGTGTGTGTGTGTGTAGGGTTGATCCCCAGTCCATGGGAGCCTCTGCCCAGCATGGGGCTGTATCGTGTGTGTGTGTGGGGGGGAGGAAGGGGGGCTGGGGAGGGGTGTTGATCTCCAGTCCGTGGGAGCCTCTGCCCAGCACGGGGCTGTATAGTGGGGGGGGGGGGGGGGGGGAGGGGAAAGTTGATCCCCAGTCCGTGGGAGTCTCTGCCCAGCACGGGGCTGTATAGGGGGGAGGGGGAAGTTGATCCCCAGTCCGTGGGAGTCTCTGCCCAGCACGGGGCTGTACAGTGGGGAGGGGGGTGATCCCAGGCCGTGGGAGTCTCTGCCCAGCACGGGCCTGTGCAGTGGGTGGGGGTTTGATCCCCAGCGTAGGACAGGTGTTGGCTGCCGCTAGGGTCATGCTCATGGAGCTGCATCGGTGCCACCGAGGGAGGGGGGGGGGTCTCTCCCCCCGGGGACCCCGCATGAAGGCTGCAGGGCCTGCCCTGCTCGGAGCGGCGGGGGATGGGGTCCGGGCCCAGCGCGGCCTCCGCCGCTCCGCGGAGAGAGCTGCGGGAGGGGCGGGCCCGGGAGGCGGAGCGGGCCCCGGATGCACTTGCCCCGGCGCTGCCAGGCCGGCTCCCAGTTCCTGTGCGTGCCCTTAACCTTGCGGGGCTGCCATTGGTGCCTCCTGGCTCGGCCGGGACCTGCGGGGCGCGGGTGGCCGCGGGGGGATCATGTCTCTGGTGGCGGAAGCGTTTGTGACTCAAATAGCAGGTAATGGGGCGGACAAGGGCAGGAGAGGGCGGCGTGGTGGATGGGGTGGGGGAGTAGGAGAGAGTTGGAGTAGAGGGATCCGGGGTGGTAGAGGGGGATAGGTGCGTGGGGTGGGGGCTGGAGGTGGCAGGAAGCAGGTGGGGTTCAGAGGGGGGCATGGGACTGGGCGGGGGGGGGGGGGGGAGAAATCAGGGTGCAAAAGCCAGTGGGCCCTGCACAGGTCCCCATAGCCTAGAGAGGACCCAGCCATCCTGGTGTCAGGCTCTTGTAGAGAATTGGCACCTCTTGTAAGCAGTGTCAGTAAAAGTTAACTGCATGGTGACCATGTTATTGATGATGCTGTCTGGGGTAGTTTTGCTATGGTGTTTAAGGAGCTGGATTATTTATTGCAGTAGCTATACCACGTGGCATTGTGTGGTGTCCCACTGTACATGTTATGCTTTGGAAATGTTGTCAGGCAAACCTCAGAGTGTTTAATAGCCTGATGTCAACAACACGTGTGTCCTACAGTGGTGGATTACAATGATGAGCACATACCACATATTATTTGAATATCTTAGTGTGGCTTGGTTGCCCTGCCACCCCAAAAAGTGTTTTTTATGTTTTTTTTTTTTTTTTAAACTTGCAAGGCCATTTTCCTCCATCAGAAGTTTATTTGTATTTTATAAGGGGCCTAATGTTATAATAGGTGCATTATCGTGTGGGAGTTGGCCATCTCTTTAGAGGCCAACTTTCTCCTCTTTCTTCTTTTTCCTCTTCATTTTCTAAAGATACATACAATTTGACACCTGTTACCAAAATATCAAGTTCACGTTCCATTTTCTGTACCCTAGAAAATAGTTTTATTTTGATTTCTAGAAATGCTAAAATGGTGCCTATCCATTCGTTGTAGTTGCCCTTGACATTAACTGCAGCAATTATACATAACTCACCACAAATTCCCCTCCCCCCTCAATGATTCCTCATCCCTTCAGTTACAGTCTTTTTTTCTATTTTCAAATATAAGGAAGAAAGATGAACCCTGCAATAAGCATCTGATTTGGAGGGTTTTTTGGACTGTGTTAAGGAGTGAACCAAATTTGTGTCTGATTTAAAAAAAAGATTTGTCATATACTTTCTCGTTTCCTTTCTCATTATTACTGAGTATTAAGCTATTTATTTGATTGTAATCATTTTGGTGGTCCAGTGTCTACAATTAAGATAGTTTTCAGTATTTAGCTAACTTCTAGCACCTCTTCAACCCCCCCCCCCCAAGTTTTAAGTGGGGAGACAACTTTTTGGGGGTGGGAGACCTGAAATCTTACAGATCCCATGGGACGTAAGTCTAAGGGGAAAAACAATTGAAGACAGTTGGCAGTTTTTCAAAGAGACATTACTAAGAACACAAGAGCAAACTATCCCATTGCGTAGGAAAGATAGGAAGTATGGCAAGAGACCACCCTGGCTTACCCCGGAAATCTTCAATGATCTAAAAATCAAAAAGGAGTCCTACAAAAAGTGGAAACTAGGTCAAATTACAAAGGATTAATATCATCAAATAACACAAGTATGTAGGGACAAAATTAGAAAGGCCAAGGCACAAAACAAGATCAAACTAGCTAGAGACATAAAGGGTAACAAGAAAACATTCTACAAATACATTAGAAGCAAGAGGAAGACCAAGGACAGGGTAGGCCTGTTACTTAATGAGGTGAGAAAAACAATAACAGAAAATGTGGAACTGGCAGAGGTGCTTAATGACTTCTTTGTTTCAGTTTTCGCCAAGAAGGTTGGTGGTAATTCAATGTCTAACAGTGAATGCCAGTAAAAATGAGGTAGGATCAGAGGCTAAAATAGGGAAAGAACAAGTTAAAAATTGCTTAGACAAATTAGATGTCTTCAGGTAACCAGGGCCTGAAATACATCCTAGAATACTCAAGGAGCTGACTGAAGAGAGATCTGAGCAATTAGCGATTATCTTTGAAAAGTCATGGAAGACGGGAGAGATTCCAGAAGACTGGAAAACTGCAAATATAGTGCCAATGTATAAAAAGGGAAATAAGAACAACCCAGGGAATTACAAACCAGTCAGCTTAACTTCAGTACCTGGAAAGATAATGGAGCAAATAATTAAGCAATCAATTTGTAAATATTTAGAAGATAATAAGGTGATAAGTAACAGTCAGCATGGATTTGTCAAGAACAAATCGGGTCAAACCAACCTGATAGCTTTCTTTGACAGGGTAACAAGCTTTGTGGATGGGGGGAAGCAGTAGACGTGGTATATTTTGACTTTAGTAAAGCTTTTGATACTGTCTGCATGACCTTCTCATAAACAAACTAGGGAAATGCAACCTAGATGGAGCTACTATAAGGTGGGTGCATAACTGGTTGAAAAACCGTTCCCAGAGAGTAGTTATCAGTGGTTCACAGTCATGCTGGAAGGGCATAACGAGTGGGATCCCGCAGGGATCCGTTCTGGATTGGTTCTGTTCAATATCTTCATCAGTGATTTAGATAATGGCATAGAGAGTATACTTCTAAAGTTTGCGGATGATACCAAGCTGGGAGGAGTTGGAAGTGCTTTGGAGGATAGAATTATAATTCAAAATGATCTGGACAAACTGGAGAAATGGTGTGAAGTAAAGAGGATGAAATTCAATAAGGACAAACGCAAAGTACTCCACTTGGGAAGAAACAATCAGTTGCACACATACAAAATGGAAAATGACTGCCTAGGAAGGAGTACTGTGGAAAGGGATCTGTAGGTCATAGTGGACCACAAGCTAAATATGAGTCAACAGTGTAACATTATTGCAAAAAAAGCCAACACCATTCTGGGATGTATTAGCTGGAGTGTTGTAAGCAAGATATAAGAACTAATTCTTCTGCTCTACTCTGTGCTGATTAGGCCTCAACTGGAATATTGTGTCCAGTTGTGGGTGCCACATTTCAGGAAAGATGTGGACAGATTGGAGAAAGTCCAGAGAAGAGCAACAAAAATGATGGAAGGTCTAGAAAACATGACCTATAAGGGAAAATTGAAAAAATTGGATTTGCTTAGTCTGGTAAAGAGAAGACTGAGAGGGGACGTGATAACAGTTTTCAAGTACCTAAAAGGTTGTTACAAGGAGGAGGCAGAACAGTTGTTCTTCTTAACCTCTGAGGCTAGAACAAGAAGCAATAAGCTTAAATTGCAGCAAGGGAGGTTTAGGTTGGACATTAGGAAAAACTTCCTAACTGTCAGGGTGGTTAAGCACTGGAATAAATTGCCTAGGGAGGTTGTGGAATTTCCATTATTGGAGATTTTTTAAGAGCAGGTTAGACAAACACCTGTGAGGGATAGTCTAGATAATACTTAGTCCTGCCATGAGTGCAGGGGACTGGACTAGATGACCTCTCAAGGTCCCTTCCAGTCCAAGGATTCTATGATATTTAGTCTTTTTCCAGGTGAGAATGTCTTGGGCAAACTGGAAATTGGTCAAATTGTTCTTCAGTTTTAGATAGGGATTTGTGGAAAATATGGTTATAAGACTGTGCAAATGGCTGAATAACTCTTCTCTTAGCTAAGGTCTTGCATAAAACTCAGCACCAAAAGAATTCCTCAGATGTCCACCTTCCTGCTATCTTCTGTAGCTTCACAGATTTTTAAGGCCAGAAAAGATCTAATCTGATCTTCAGCATAACACAGGCCATAGAAACAAGGGGTGTTTTACCCAAGAAAGCTTATGCCCAAATAATCTGTTAGTCTTTAAGGTGCCACCAGACTCCTTGTTGTTTTTGTGGATACAGACTAACACGGCTACCCCCTGATACTACAGGCCATAGAATTTCACCAAGTGAAATTTTTCAAGCCCGTAACTTCTAGCTGATCTAGAGTGCATTTTTTAGAAACAATCAACTTTGATTAAAGACTTCAACTGGTGGAGAGTCCTCCACATATCTAGGTAAGTTGTTCCAATAGTTAATTACACCTACTGTTAAAAATGTGTACTTATTTCTAGGCTGAATTTGTCCAGTTTCACTATCCAGCTCATTAATCTATCTCACAAAGAGCCCTCTACTCTACTTTTCTCCCTTTAGGAACTTCTTCTGAGCTTGTCTGCCTTCCATTGTAGGAGGTCTACAGAAAAGGGACTGTATAGCAGGGGTGAGAAAGAAGGGGATCCAGGGGTATGCAGCACAAGCAGAAGAGGCTTATGCACTATTTGGGTGGGAGCAGGGAAAGACAGGAGGAAGTGGCTGCCATGCATTACTTTCAACATCTCTCTGAACAGAGCTCCCTTCTGTGGGGCCTAGCAGCCCCAAAATAACAGTTGCCTCTTAAGATAGTGCTTCAAGCTTTTTTGTTCGGTTGTTTTTGTTTTTTGTCCCCCCCCCCCCCACCTCCCGTTTTGAAGCTGGGAGGCTTAGCAAACAATTTTGTAATCTATTAAAAGTGACAGGATTCATTGCAGCTCTGCTGCATAAATTGAAGACCTTGTCATAAAATTCAAGGGGTATAGGTCATC
Source organism: Chrysemys picta bellii (assembly GCF_011386835.1). Classification (NCBI taxonomy): domain Eukaryota; kingdom Metazoa; phylum Chordata; order Testudines; family Emydidae; genus Chrysemys; species Chrysemys picta. The sequence continues at coordinate 42,519,679 of NC_088801.1, forward strand.
TGAGCTCCTAGAAGAAAAGGTTGCTTTTATTTTGTTTGCCTGGAGAAAAAGTGTATTCCATTCAAATAGTTTAGCCTAAGGAGTTCAAAACTTAAATATTCTCTTAACTGAAAACTAGCTTTCTTTTTTTCCAGTTCACAGATTTTTAGTGACTTGCTTTTTCATTTACATTTACATTTGCAAAGGCATAGCATGTAATCTCTGAGAACTCCAGGGCAGGAGGATGAGGTGGTGTTTGTCTCCTGGGTAAGATCCTCCCTTCACCCAGTATGAGTTCTAATGCAGAAGTCGATGAGGTGGAGTTTCTAATTGCTTCAGGTTAAAGGCCTAGACCCAACCTCCCCCTGCCCCAATTCTGATTACCAAAAAAACAAAAAAGCTAACCAGGATATTTAGCTACACCACTCCTGTTGAAACAAGTTATATGGCTAAGTTGCTTAGTCACATTTGAAAAGTTAAACCCAAGGATCTGTGGAGTTCACAGACTCCAATAATATACATCAGTGCCAGTGATGTTTAAGGTCCATTGGCCAAGTTGCCTCAGGATCAAGGAGGCTATGGTCTCTATCAGCACAGGTTCAAATGTTGCAATGACAATTTATGGTCTCTGTCAGTGTACTTATTCAATTACTTACATTGTTTTTGTGTTTTAATGAATGAAATATTGGTGGTTGTATATTTTTACTATGGTAAAATATAGCTACTACACCTGTGATTATAGCAAAATAGTCTTTCATCAAGTTACTTTATTTTAAAGTACTTTATTTAAAAATAGAATATTCCCAAACACAAAACTTCATGAAGATAATAAATAGACATTCCAACTACTTCTGCAGAAAATGTGGTTAAAATGTTGTAGTTTAAAAATATATATATAAATAAGGTTTAATTCAGGGGAGGAACTGTACAAATGTTGGAAAATCTGGACATGGTAATATAGAAGTCCACAAACATCCTTAATTCTTCCCTCTCCCAATATACCAAAGCATCCTAGAGAGATCCTTACACTTGTATGGAATATGTATATACTTCCAGTGAAATGTCTATACCCCCATGATAACAGCCAAAATGGATTCTCACTCTCAGAGCTGCCTGCCTACTTGTAGACCTGCCTCAAATCTATCTTTCCGGAATAAACCAGTCCCATAACACCCCTCCTTTTAACTATCGGATATAGATCAAGTATGGCTCATATTCTAACTGTAGTTGCGTACTGCTGCCACTTTTTGCTATCTACCATTGTGCTATCCTATCTATAGAGAATACAAATAATTCTCTTTGTTTTATTCTTCCTCTCTATGTATATTTGATATTTGACTACTCATTGTGACCCCAACTATTGTGCAAATAATAGTTGCAGTCTACAGTCTATTGAACCTTATTCTACAAAACAAACTTATAACCTGACCTCTGCTTTGTCGGAAAATGCTCAGTGTCAAAACACTTATCTGGTGTTAAAATAATAGACATTTCAACCATAAAAAGTTTTGGTTTTCATAGCTGATCTACATCACATACCATACAGTTATAGACTGAAAATAAATGAAAACAGAAAATCTTCCAATATGAACAAAATAAGTATTTTTGGAGATTAACTCATCCAGTAGCTTGGCCAATATCCACTACATTTCTTTGCTTTCCCAAGAAGTTACCCAATAAACAGGGCCCCAGGGTATTACCTTAGTAATATAGTATTCTAGGAGAGGCGATTTAAAAAAAAACAATATAAAAATAGTCATATATGCTCCAGCACATACTGTATGCTGAGTAATCTGAAGAGATGAAGTATAGTTTCTCATTTTTATGCCAAAGACAAGCAGTTGTGCACACCACATGTAAGAATATGTTTCTGAGGGTGAAAAAAGTGCTATATTAGAAAGAAGACCATTTAAAAATTATGATTGCTTTAAAATGTTCTTATTTCATACGTCTCCGTTTACGAGTACTGGTTTCCTATTATGCATTCATGGAAATGTAATCATGACTGAGAATTCTTTACATCAGTAATAAAAATGAAATTTGATTGTTTTCATGAACAGGACCCTCTATTATTAGCCAATCATTTTGTCATGGCAATTCCAATTAACTCTAACTGCCCTAGCAATATAGCAGCCATAAAACATGGCTTTTTCACATGTGCGCTTAAATAGAATCAGCCCAGCAAAGTTTATTTTCAAGAAATGTATTAGAAGCAGAGGATTTTTTTCTGTCAAGGAATGTGTCATAACTTTTCAGAGGATGTCAACTTTTTTTAATTACTGCCTATCCTCCGCTTTACCATACTTCATGCCTTCCCATCAAGACAGTGGGTACAGCATCTCATACTTAATCACTTGCCCACATGCTTGAATATCAGCAATATTTCAGCAGTCTGGTGAATGGTAATTTCTTAAGGGCTCTGTGTGAGTTGTGTCCATTTGAACATGCTGAGTATAGTCTGCTGCTCTAATGCACTAATGATTAAATATAAAATGATGATCAAATCACTTATGTGGAGTAAGAACCTTTTTATGGTAACATTGGCTGGGTAATGCTAAAACCATTCACTTACACTTTTCTCTTTTGAATACACAAGATGTTGCTGCTGTAAGGTAGAGAAAAATAACATTTTTCTGTAGCTTTATGAACTGTAAGTATAAATGTTTCATGCATGGCAGATAGTGCATATGTAATCAAATTATAGTAACGCAAACCTATCTCTGAAATACATCCAACAATATATTCTCCCATAGATATGAAAGAAACCATATGCAGACTAATCCTGTATCAAACACAAAGTAACTACCAGGATAGTAAATGAGTTCTTACGGCATTGGAAAGTTTTAGGAGCCCAGCTCTGAAATGGTGTAAAATATTAATCTCTTAACTCCATCTGTTTTTGTGAGATATCAGATGCTGAAATCATCTAGAAAGACTATTGCAAAGATGGCCAAAGAGTAGGGGGAAAGAAAACCTTTCCCAAGCACTGGTTCTAGACCAGTGATTGCTAATTGGTGGTGTGCTGTACCCAGAGTCTTAGTCTAATTGTAGTACTGGGGGAAATTAATACAGTTTGAAAAACATGCTCCCTCTGCCTGTATATATTTTACACTCCCCAAAAGTCTACCCCAGTGCAATAAAGGTGTGTGTAAAAATGAATTGTCTGTCTGCATCTTTTATGTATTAAGATGAACCATGATTTTGCTCATAACAAATACACCTCTACCCTGATATAATGCAACCCAGTATAGCACGAATTCGGCTATAACACGGTAAAGCAGCGCTCCAGGGGGGCGAGGCTGCGTGCTCTGGCAGATCAAAGCAAGTTCGATATAACGCGGTTTCACCTATAATGTGGTAAGATTTTTTTTGGCTCCCGAGGACAGTGTTCTATCGGGGTAGAGGTGTATATAGAGAACAAAACTTGCCACATAAATTGTTCTGACACATGAAAGTCCAAAGTCTAAATAATAGTACACCAACTAAGAAGGCATTTTGTGTAACAGAAATATGGATGTATATCATGTTAATAGTTCAAGCTTGTATATTGCAAAAGTAGTTGTACCTGCTTCAAACTAGCTTTAAGCAGTCTGTGATGTAGTCAACATCAATGCAAGCTCTTTTAAAGGGGCACTGTCAGGTTAAATGTTATTTTTAATAAACAGATCTTTTATAATGCTAACACCACCTTAGGCTAGTGTAGTTTCTGTATGTTTTATAGCTATGTTTGAGCCGATTGCCTGTCAAATCTCTTCCAGGTCAGAGCAGAAATAATTTATTTTCATTGTTTTGATACAGTATGCATTTAACTTGAGATACTTCTTAAACCAGGAAATAAGACTAATACAATTACAGCTCATAAACGTAAAATGCTTCCTGAGTTGTTTCTGGATCCATTAAGACTAAGCAATCTTTCTCTAATTGGTATTTACTGTCTCATGTTTTCTGTTAAAGTAACAGCTTCTCTTGTCTCTTGACAGACAAACTTGATTACTTTAAAAAATAAAATTATAAAATTAATAGATGAAGGGGAACACAATAGATATATTTCTGGATGTTAGTAACATTTTATACTCTCTTATTTGATATGGTCTTACGAAAACTTACTTGCAAAATTAGGTTTTAGTTTTAAAATGGCTTGAATATGAACAGTGGCCTGTGAATTGAAAACTGACTGAAAGACTGCAACAAAGGTCAGCACTAGTGCAAAGTATTTTTAGAGTAAGTGCAATAATTGCTCTGGAAAGGCATCAAGTTTTTCCCATCTCTCTCTCCCAGTTTCCTCCTTCTGCCCCTTGGGATACATACATGCACCTCCCCATGAAATTCCCATTTTCTTTTTCCTTTCCTGTCCTGTCCTTTCCTTTTCTCTTTTAAAACTAAAACACATAGGGCTGTATGTGGGAGAACTGGGACTCTATTGCTGCCATTCCAAGCTCCAGTGCTCTGGGCACTGAACAGGTGCCACATGCCACTACACTGTTGGCACATTCCTTAGACTGGCTTTTTAAAATTATAATGAAAGATACAGTAGTGTGCAAAGTTGCAGTGTGTGTGTTGGGGGTGAAGGAAGCAGAGGAATGCAAGGAAGAGAAGGTGTCTATTGGGGTTCTGTGGGGTTTGATCTTTAAGTCCAGTCTTATTTAACATCTTTAATTATTAGGAGGGGGTGTAAATAGCGTGTTAATCTGCATGTTTAATTCTACTATGAACTGGAAGAAGGTGCATATAACCATCAAGACAAATAGTGCAAAATGGATCAGAGAAATTAGAAAATAACAAAATGAAAATGCAAAGAATGTAGAGGGAAAAATGTAAGCCTTATTTGGGGGGAAAATTGTCCATAACACAGGTATTGAATTGAAGGGTGAAACCTAATAGATAGAAGTGCTGAAAGAGGTGATAGGCTAATATGTCAAACCTAGTAATACCTTTCTAGCTATTGTATGGCAAACTGCATCCCGTCTAGAGTCCATAAGTAGGGATGTTGTCAAAAGTCTCTGATTTTACTGCACCTAGAATATTGCATTTGTTTCTGGGCACCTTATTGCTAGAAATATATTGACAAGTTGGAGGGTGTTCAGAAAAGAGCCCCCTGCTCCCCTTAAAAAATGATCAGGAGGCTGAAGACACTGATTTAAGAGGAAAGGTTTAAAGTACAGTGAATGTAAATAACTTGGCTAATAGATGACCAAGTTCCAATTCAGCTTGATATTTAAGCATTTGAGTAGTCCCACTGATTTCAGTGGGACAACTCACATAGTTAAAGTTACACACATGCTTAAGTACTTTGTTGAATCATAGTCAAAATGGGTCAGGTGACATAAGTCACAGGCCAGGTGTACACTAAAAAGTTAAGGTAAGCCAGTTACGTCACTAAGGGGCATGGAAAATCCACACCCCTGAGCAACATAGTTAAGCTGACCTAACCACCGTTGTACACGATAGGTTGATAGAAGAATTCTTTTGTTGACCTAGCTACAGCCTCTCGGGAAGGTGGATTGCCTACAGAACCCCAGCCATTGCTGTAGTGAGTGTCTACACTGAAGTGCTATAGATCAGCTCTGCTGCTGTGCCACTGTAGCGGTTCAAGTGTAGATGTACCTAAAAGTAGTTGAAGGCTGATCACATAAGGCAGGAAGATGCTGTATTTAGAGTGGTATAGGAAGGTATTGTGACCCGGGGTAGCCCTCACTGGAAATGCCAAGGTCAAGGCAGGCTGCAAAAGTGAGAGCCGATACTCCCAAGACTGGTGGGTAAAACTGAAGTTAAACTCCCCAACCAGTCACAAACTGTGCTTCTGATCCCCCAAACTGGTTATCAAGAAGCTAAAACAGAAATCACACAGCCCCCTTTTATTGCATTCCAGTTCTCTGGCTCCCAGTTAGCACCTACGTGAAGTATAGTGAGAAGTTATTTTAAAAACTCTGCTCACATATGCAAAATGATCTTCTGATCCCAAAGGTCAGCCATGTTGCCAGGTCAGTATTAGGTTGGTTCTTACCCAAAATACCCCGCTGCCAGCCAATCCTTTAGTGCCTAAAACTAAAGATTTATTATAAAGAAAAAAGAAAGAACAAGAAGAGAGTTGTTAAATGATAAAGCACTCAAATATATACAGAGATTATCAAAGTCCATATATCAGGTTCTTAGCAGTATTGGTGAGTTTGCTGGCTTGAAAGCCCCTCTGGAACACATCCACAGCCTGGATTGGTTATCCAGTCCTTTGTTCAGAGCTTCAGTCTGTAGAAAAGTTACTCCAGAGGTAAGAAGCAGGATTGAATACAAAATGGAGAAGATGGAGCTGCCCTTTATAGTCTTTGCCATGCAGCTTGTATTTCCTTTGTTCCAAACACAAGCTGCCCAGCACATGGCCTGGAAGCCTTAGGGTAGGTTCAACCACAGCCTGGATTGAGGCTCTGAGATCGATCCACCGGCAGTTGATTTAGCTGGTCGAGGAAAGACCCGCCAAATCGATGGCAGATCGCTCTCCAGTCGACCCCTATACTTTACCCCCAATGAGAGAGATGAGGGTACTTAGCTCTACTCAAAAGTTTTCAGCATTTTGTAGGATCAATGCCATACCCTTGCAGTAAATGCCAGCTAGAACACTCAGTTCAAAGAAGGTAACTAAAGGTCATACTTATTTAGTCAGTCTTTTTGTAGGAGAAAATAGCAAATTCCATCACGTCAAATGGCTGCTAGAGATTCTGCATGTGACACTTTTCTACAAGTTGCTGGCAACTGAATTCCAGAGTTGCTGCTGAAATTGGGTTTTTCCTCTGTCCAGGTTGCTGATCAATATTCACTGAACATAAATGATCTATCTGTATTGTACAGTAGAACCTCAGTGTTACGAACACCTCGGGAATGGAGGTTGTTCGTAACTCTGAACAAAACCTTATGGTGGGTCTTTCAAAAATTTACAACTGAACATTGACTTCATACAGCTTTGAAACTTTACTACGCGGGGGAAAATTCTGCTTTTAATCATCTTAATTTAAATGAAACAAGTACAGAAACAGTTTCTTTACTTTGTCAGATCTTTTTTTTTTAAACTTTCCGTTTATTATTTAGTAGTTTACATTTAACACACTACTGTACTGTATTTGCCTTTTTTGTCTCTGCTGCTGCCTGATTACATAATTCTGGTTCCAAATGACATGTTTGGTTGACTGGTCTGTTTGTAATTCTGGTGTTCATAACTCTGAGGTTCTACTGTAACTTATTTGGGGGGAAGGGTTATGGGGATGGATTTAACCAAATAATGTAATTATTTAATAATAATAATTAATGGAGATATCCCATCTCCTAGAAGTGGAAGGGACCTTGAAAGGTCATCAAGTCCAGCCCCCTGCCTTCACTAGCAGGACCAAGTACTGATTTTGCCCCAGATTCCTAAATGGCCCCCACAAGGATTGAACTCACAACCCTGGGTTTAGCAGGCCAATGCTCAAACCACTGAGCTCTCTCTCCCCTCCCATATACTTGGTATATGATTTAATGCATGCACTTCAATTTGAGAACAAGTGGGGGTATTCGCACAACTATGAATCTTAGGATAACAGATTTTTTCCTTAAAGTAATTAGTGTTCATTTTTGGCAGAGCCTTGGAGTTACTGACACTATGAACTGGTTTTCTTGACCCTTGTTAGCCTACAACATTAGGTCAATTTTATGAAATTGATTTGAGTATCTTTTTAAAATTGATCTGAGTCTTCACATAGGTGGGTTGAATTGACTGTTGTTCAGGCAGCTAATTCATAACTTAGTTTTACTTCCTTTATTGATCACTACTAATGGATGAGATGTCTTTGAACTGTTTTGGTTCCAATTTGACTGCAATATCATTGCATTAATCAAGGTTTGTTCCTACATTTTTATCTTAAGGCAGATTAAAAAATATAGCAATTACCAGCATTTCCATATTTAAACGTAATAGACCCACTAGCACTCCCAAAAGTTAAAATGTTTGCTATTCCATTATGAAAGAAGAATACTCTGGTAATCTAGCTCCTTTTGTTGTATCTCAACTAGGAAAGAGACTGACAATGGGGCTTTCTTTGGGATATCTAAAGGTAGAAGATACTGACTGCAAAGCAGCTTTTTCCTGTGGCACCAACCTCAGCCTGAAATTGAGTAGATCACAAATGGTCTGTTTTATTGTTGGGTGTCAGTGTCGTTGAATGTGGAGAGGTTTGTGAGCTAATACTTGGAGATTAAGATTGGGAGGTGTGGCTATTGCCCAAATTTACAATTCCATTGGTTTTTAGTGTTTGCATTGTTGTGATGAAATACTCTTGAGAAACCTTCGAGAATAGTATATAAGTTCACTTATCTCACCAGGTGCAGTATCTAAACATCAAGGTGAATTAAGGACAACATTTTTGGTCTTAATTCAGAATATTCTGCCTCTTGGTTAGTTTAAGACAAGGCTTTACCATTATGTGAACCTAACTTCTTATGCCTAATGTTAACGTACAGATCTTTTTCTTTTTCCTACCTTTTTATGCAAAATAAATATTGTCGTATACCATGAGAATATGGTAAAAATAAAGAAATGAAACTAATTAATGCAACAACTTCACAGAGAAGGAACATTTCTTTTCTGTGCTCATCCTTCCTTCATTTGAGATCTATGAACATTACTTGGCATTTTAGAAAACTATACTGGGTGAATGGACCAAAATGACCAACGTCTAGATTCTATCCTTAATTACATAATTGCATGCAGTGAATCACATGAAATAGTTTGGTAGCCCATTAAATAACTGTTATTTACAGAAGCAGAAGAAAGAAAACCAAGTGTAAATTAGTGTCATAGTGGAAATATCAGAGAGTTAGTTTGTAGGCGTTGGGGGCAGGGGTTGTCTTTATTTGCATTTTGTTTGCCACAGAGTCTATATAGCATCATCACTTAACAAATAATAAATGTGCCAGAGGACGGTGCTCTGCTTAATTCTTTACCTTGATTGTAGAAGGGGCTGAACTAGTGTATAAGTAGGCATTATCATAAATATTGAATAAAAACATTGTTTTTAAATTATATTTTGTTGTTCTGAGGTGTTACGAGAAGTAGGGAACAAGTAATTTTCAAGTTGGATGTATTCGGTAACAAAATACCTTCTCTTCTTACTACTTCTATCTCCTCTGATGTGAAGGGCTTAAAGGATGGATCTGGAAGGGCTGGTCCACACTAACCCCCCACTTCGAACTAAGATACGCAACTTCAGCTACGTGAATAACGTAGCTGAAGTCTAAGTACCTTAGTTCGAACTTATCGCGGGTCCAGACATGGCAGGCAGGCTCCCCCGTCAACTGCGCATATTCCTCTCGCAGAGCAGGAGTACCGGCGTCGATGGCGAGCACTTCCGGGATCGATTTATCGCATCTAGACAAGACGCGATAAATCGATCCCAGAAGATCGATTGCTTACCGCCGGACCCGGAGGTAAGTATAGACCTACCCGAAGTCTCCCAGTGGGTTTAAGACATTTATTTATTTATCTAGAATATAAAAAAATGCTACAGTTTGGAAGTAAATTTGCTGAATGGGTGGCTGAGCAACAGGCAAGCCATACCACCACATACTATGCTATCTGACATTAGTTATACATGATGGAATTTTACAAGAAAAATTGTAAAATAGTGGCCTAGCACATACTATACCTCACTAAAACTCTCAAAGGCCTATTTAATATCTTGTAGTTTCTTAAAGAGTCCTTTTTTTTAAATAATAAAAGGAAATGAATAATTGTAAATAGTTTATGGAAAAGAATTGCTGCTAATGCTGCTTGGAACATGGATGAATTATTTCCGTTCCCTTCCCCATTCTGTGTCAATACCATTCTGCTGGAAATTTTCACACTCGTTCACGATTGCCGGACTGGAAATCCAGTGTCTATTTCTCTAATCTCATGAGATACTTCAAAAATTAAAACAATTTCATTAAAAGTGAATAGTCTAGAAAGGGGAATTTTTGAGGCTGAGGCACTGGACTGGGTCTTGGGGGGGTTTGAATTCAGTCTTCTACTCTTCCAGGCATTTTGTGTGAACTTGGTTGAGTCCCCTCACCTGATCTCTTTAGCTGCAGTTCACTTTTGTGCACAGGGCCCCCACAAGGCCTATATATCACTGAAGCCCCACTTCAGCTCTTTTTGAAAGCTTATTTGGGATCTGAGCGGGTGCATGAGCTCTCTGCACAGAGGTGATTTCATTTTCTTGTGCCTGAATTCCCTATCTATACAATAGGGATAATACTTCCCTATCTGACCGGAGAGTCTTGTGCTTGTGAGATGCTCCTGATATGATGATGGGACAGGGCATATAAGTGCCTAGACAGATAAACTGTATTATTGAACTAAAAATCAGAAGTGACTAGAAATGATCATTTTAAATCTAAAGGTAAATTGGATAGCTGAACCAGTCCTTAATGGTTCAGGAGTAAAATATTCCATTACTAAATCTGAAAAGTGCACCTTATGCAATATTTTCCCAGCAACAAAGAATTTGACAAGACTTTTATGTCACGTTGATTTATATGGAACCTTGTTTCTATCAGGAAAAAATGATATCAAGGAATGGCTAGGACAATATATGACAGAAGAGGAGCTTGGAATCAACTTAATATATAGCCACTGTCCTCGATAGTTAAAGCTTCTTGGGTCATATGATGACACTTAATTTTCAGGATTTTTTTCTAGAGAATTTAATTTGGTACCAATGAACCATGCCAATGTCTGTTAGTTCTATATGCTGCTGTTCTCCAAACCCACCAGTGTTGAGCAAACAACTGATATGGTTAATCTAATGCACATGGCATTTAGTAAAGTTTTCAATAACTAAATTTTATATTTGTCTTTTTCAAAACTAAAGTAGCTTTTACATGCCAGGTTTAACTACTGTTCAGCTTCTTTGATCACTGCAATGCTCCATCTGCTGAACCGTCAGTTTTAGCTCCTCTGTCATGTCCATATTCCTGAGGTTCAACAATAACTTGCAGTCCATAAGGCATATAACCAGTCAATTATTTCATACTGTAAGATAGCGATGAAGATGGTTGTCTGTTCTATTGGATCTGCTGCTGAGATACTGTGAAGTTGATCTCCTGCAGAAAACTTTCAAAATTGGGTATATGTCACATTTGCTTTTCCTCTGCCCCATCACTACCATGGTGGCCTTAGTTAGCTGAAGAACTAACATCTGGAGACCAAAATAATCTAGTTGCTGAAGGATAAACTGGATTTGACTTCATTAGTGCACAAATGATAAGTTTGTGTAGAGTTATTGTAGCATTAATCAACTTGATGGATTGGAAATATGACAGAACTGAAGCAGCGTGTAATATTAGTGCCTATTATTCTACAAATTATGTCTTCACCTACAGAAGCCAGGAGTCATGCTGTACATTAAAAATACTATACTCTCTCTCCTGTTATGGAGACACATGGCATCTCTTTAAAGATTTTTCCTTGCTGTCATAAAATAGGGGATCTAGTCTCCCTGAGCAGTGGATTTTGGGATTATGACTAATTTTAAGTAGTCACTCTAATGATACCATTCTGAATTAAATTTCTATCTTTCATAGCTTGTCATTTGTCAGATTTATATTGTGGTATTAAACCTCTGTACAAAGCAACATATGAAATGACTGCATATAGGGTGCCCACAAGATACAGGGTGAGTAATGGAGTAGTGTATAGGTGTTTAATAACATAATTCTCAGTCAAGTCAATGAGAATTGTGCAGGCCTTTGAGAGTGTACCCTTTGTATTGTAGTTTGGCTACTCTTCAAGCACACTTGGCCCAGTGTGCAAGAATCTAAGGTAAATCTTATAAGATGGTTCTTTTGAGATATGAGTAACAGAATATTGTTCCAAGTTTGTTGTTTACTATCCTAGGCCAGATTTCAGTGACCAAAGGCTCTTACCATGTGATGAGTAGTCTGTGAGAACTAAACTGATAGTCTCACTCCAATTCTTGCAGACAAAGGTCCACATCACCCAAGCACCATCACACCTAGCAGAGAGGTAAACACTGTTGTTGGCGTTGCCCTGGACTGAACGCAAACAGTACTACACTCTTACTTCCTTGAAGTAGTTACTCTAGATCAGGATTTGAGATATATTGGCAATGCAGTGTGGGAAAGTTTGCAATACTATCTGGGCTGTATCTGTGCCCAGTCTGTTTAGGATTGCGTGAGCACATTTGTGGCTTAAAACAATTATTGCACCTTTCTCCCTGAAGCTATACTGTGCTCCTCCACACAACTGAGGTTGGGAGCTTAGGGCTATATGTAATGGTTAACAAAATTAATGTGAAGTCCACAGCTGAGTATATATACCAGATTTTAAGATGACAATCCTTTTTAATATATGGGATATGATTGAAAATTTTGAACAGGACATCCAGGTTGTCACAGCAAAAAATAGGTACCTTCACTATTTGCCCTATATTGTGTGCATCTGTATCTTCAGTGAAGGAGCTTCTTAGCACATCTCCTAATGGAAATATGGTGTCTACATCCAGATCTGTATTGAGATTAGGCTTCATTTTGAGGTCAATTTGGTGTTGAAATCTCATTAGACTTCCACCCCAAATGGTGGAAACCACACAGATCATTTGATTTTGGTGGTACTCCCGCCTCGTAGCATGCAAGTAGTAGTTGGTCCATTCACATATGGTGGTCATGTCACTAAATTTCAACATTTCTGTGAGCCTGGACTTCTACTGAATTCAAGAAATGTAATTTAAATACATTATTTTAACAGTTGGTGCCAGGTACACTATGTTGTCATCTTTTTTTTTCTTTAAACAAATAAGAGTGTATTTCATCTCAAGAATTATTACTCCAGGAAACAAACTTTAATGGATGGGTTTAAAAGCAATAAATGCTATAAGAAAACATAAAACACTTTGTCATGACACTTGGATGTGATTAGTTACCTTCTCATGCCCATACTGGTAGGCTTTTTGTGCTTGATGTTAGGGTAGTGACCTTTGCGAGATTGTGTATACATTATTACAAGCTTTACAATCTTGTCTAACTGCCATAAAATATAAAGTTAACAGTGCAGAAGTAGTAAAAAAGAATATTTTAATTATGAAATCATGTGGTATTTTTCTTTAGAGTTCTGAAGGCTAGCTGATACAAAGAATGACCTTTTCTTAGCCAGTGGCAGGCTTCTGTTTTGATGTACATATAGTCATTTGTAGACTTGAATGCTTTTTAAAAATATTTTTTATGTGAGTAGAATGAATTTTAATCACAACTAGTCAATTTGATTGAAACAAAAAAACTTGAATTAACACCTTAAAATGGACATACAAGATGTATTTGACAAAGAAATGTAATAGTTCATTGTAATGTCATTTTGTCTGTTATCTAACCACTATTAGCAATAGTACATTGGTAGTGATGATTATTTATGCTATGCCAGAAATTCACTTGGTGCATGATTGATTAAATACACAGATTCAACACACAGATTCTTAGTTGGAATATCTTGCCTTTTTGAACAAATGATAGTCTTTCAAAAGAATACTGACAAATATCAACTTCGGTCACATATTGTGTGTGGCAAAATAAACCTTCAGTACTACCATCTACTTGGTGTGTTGCCTTATGAAGTGCCCAAACACTTAGCCTGGTGATTTTGTTATAGGGGGTGCTGAATCAAGAACCAACATTAAAACAGCAGAAAACTTTTTGTCCCAAAGCAAACCCTTAAACTTAGTTTTGTAGGTGCCAGTTGTGCCATCTCTCTTCTGCATGTCTGTCCTGTTCTTATCAGAATTCTTTATCTTACAGCTTTTAAATTACTTGTCTTGTGAGTGGGCAGAATGGAGCATAGTGTGTTTTGATGCGAATGTGTACAAGAACTCTTACAGTTAGGAAGAAATTTGCTACTATGGTTTTAGAGCTGTAAGGTCACCCTTTGGCATAATTTGAATTTAAGGAATATTGCAGCCTTCGTTTTTGGGAGGAATCAGATTTCTCTTTTTCTCCCATCCCTTTCCATTCTCTGGAAAAAGGAGAGCAGTGTGAATAACAGTGGGCCGTTTTTAAGGTAGGTCAAATTTTGCATCAATGGCTCTAAAATTCTAATTTCTGCTCTAGGTAACATTCATGTTCAGTTCACGTCCGCTAGCATATTGTTGGTTGGCTTGCTTAATTATGAATTTCTTTTCTTTCCGCAGCTGCAGAACCTTGGCCTGAAAATGCTGCATTGTATCAGCAACTGAAGGGTGGGTACATTATTTTCTGCAATTAATGATTTTATTTTTAAAAACATTAAATATACAGTAATATAATTAACTTCAGGGAAAATAGAAACTGTTAAGAAGAGATTTCTTTGTGTTTGTCTGGTCAGAGGTTTTAGCTAAGCTTGCATCTGCCAATATAAACCAGCTATTCATGGCCTATAAGGTCCTTGGTTTATTATTGACTCATTATATTGGCTGCTGTAGGCAGTGTAAAATGATGTGGTTGCAGGCACCGTTGGCAGATTTACTGCACCAATAGCTGAGGCAGCAGATTTTTGAAGTCTTATGGTAAAGTGGGCTCTCAGTAAAAAGGAACTGTTAAAATGTATAGGCTAGGATGGTTCAGGCTCCCTTTAGCAGCTCTTCATATATCATCAGATCACATTATGGCCCCCATTTGGGGCTCAGCAGCCTGCTACAGTTGTCAGAAGACTGCAAAGTAATGAAGACTAATAGGTAGCAGCCTTAGTCTTCTAAGCATGGAATTTTTATTGCAGCGAACTTGTCATCTTTCTTTTGTGTGACAGACCTAGACACAGTGTGCAATATTAACTGCAAGCTGGTTTTTTGAGGATTCTGAATGCTTTTACTTTTTAGCTAGAGGAATTATGAAGATGGTATTTTATTTAACTTTGATTAGTAGAGGAATAATTGGCTTAAAATTGAGACCCTTTTTTGTTTTTTTAGTTGGGGTTTCTAATTGTACATCTCTGGTAAAATAAGATAAATGGGAGGGCATTTCTAGAAGAAATATTCCTGGTATATTTTTGTATTCATATCTCATGTTTTGCTGTCCGATAGCATAACATACAATTAATGTAATGATGCATATATTCTCTGTTGAAGTATTTGCCTTTTTAATTTATATACAAGAGATTTAACACAGACTGTTATGCAGTTACACGTCAATAACTAAACAATAACTATTTCTTGTAATTATATTCTTTGATTTTCTTTCTACAGAGGAGCAAATTTTGCTTTCTGACAATGCATCTTCTCTTGCTGTCCAGGTAAAGCATCATCTTTTCTAAACTAGATGTTAAATTAAAATATTTCTTGGAAGGATTAAATCGTAAATAAATTACATAAAAAGTATTCAAATGACATATTTAGAAATTTTCTAAGTACTTTGTAGATTTAACATTGTATGTTCCTGGACGCAACATAATTTTCAAAGTTGAAATTATTCCTTTTATTCTTTATCATTGAGGTGTTATTGATTTTGTTTTTAAGAATCCTAATATTAGTGCCTATGCATCTGTTAATATTTACATCTGTCTACCTATTTATAATTGGAATTGGACACACTACTGGCAGCTCCTATTTGACCTTTGTTGTCTTTCCAGCTGTCATCCACCTTTTGGATTGCTTAGGGAAAGGTGTCCTCCCAAAGACCACTCATTATATGCTTGTTGGTCACATTATCCTCAAAGCCAATATCCCCAAAGCGCAAGGAATCCAGTTCCACTATATGTAAGAGTTAGAATCCACTGTATATTTGTACACTCCAGTGTGTGTTAGAGGTAGTCCATATAATTGACAAATTTAAGGCTCTAATCTGCTTAAAAGTGCCTTTGTGGCTAGAAAGTCCATGTAAACTCCATTAACGTGTTAAGTTCAGTGACCCCAGAGGCTGCTCTTTATTCTGAGGAGACACTTTCCCCCAGTAGTAGAGAGGGACTGGCTGGCAAAAAAAGTTTCCCATCCTCCAGAGCAACTCTAGTATTGGCTGTGGAAGAGGGTTGATTCATTCTCTCACTTCTACTTGTTCCCCTGTGTGGTCTAGTCCATTGCACAGCTAGTTAATATAGCCTTTTGGGGGCTTATGTATCCCAGAAGGCTGCATCTCTTTTGGTCAGAGTGGGACCATTAGAGATATCATGTAAAAGGTCACTAACCTGTATTTTGTAAAAGTGCCAATCAAAACTTCAGGATTCTTTGGTCACTCTAGCAATCCTCTAAGGACCCTATTCTGTCCAAAATATATAATACATTTTTTGCTGAGAGTCTGGAAAATACCAGTGTTCCTTTGGTAATTTCTCCCCCCCCGCCCAAAGTATCTTGTTTCGTTAATAGGTGGACAAATTTTCCATTTGTTTTGAAAAACAGATGCTAGTGTTTTACCCCCCTCTCTCTGTGGTGCAGTATGTTTTAAATAATTCCTTACAGTGGGAAGAAATAAGGTGTTTTGTTGAGCATTTGATCTCAATGTTAGCTTTAGCTCCAGAAACCCTTACTTTTGTAGTTCTCATGAATCTTTTCTCTCTATCCATCAGGGTTACGGGTGTGGTTTTGGTTTCTTTCCAAACAAAACAGAAGTTTCCTTTTCTAATGTAGCCTTTTGCTTGACCATTCCAATTCTATTGTTATCCTGCACATGTCACTTAGATGATATATTAACCATAATATATTAAAAATGCCTGTTTTTCTTCAATATTCTTTGGCTTGACAGCTGATAGTAGCCATGACTATAAATATGACTTTGGTAGATATCTGATTTAAACTTTATGGAACAATTTTATTCTGTATGGGGGAATGGTATCAGTTTAGAAGAATCTGTATTAGGAACACAGTTGTGATCTAAAAAAAATAGCTGTCCACAAAATGTAAATACTAGGATGCGTAATTAAAAAAAAATGCTTAATGATCAGGCAATTTTAAAATTAGCTCACCCGGCATACATTGCATTAGGCAACATCAAAAATGGGAACAGTTATATCTTTTTCTGATGAATTGTGTGCGTGTTTTTAAGGAGGGGTGTATAGGCATGTGTTGGGGTAGGAAGAGAGGAAGCCAATACCTGAGACTTCTTTCCTCAATATATTCTTATACAAGCTGCCTTTCTCTTTCTCTCCAGTATCTCTCAGCCACTGACCTATGGTACATGGATTTCCCTTAGACATAGCACACAGGTTGTTCATTGCTTGTTTGGGCTTACGCATGGTGAAGATGCCTCGAGTTCTGTGTTCCTCTGATTAAATAGGTTTGGTGTGTGTGTGTGTGTGTGGTGGGGGGGCTGCTAGGAGATCCTTCAGGAAAGATGGTTTAGATAAAACCCTAAACTTGCCATAATTTGGCTGTCACCTACACCAAATCCTTCTAGAAATCTCCTTTCCATCATAGCACCTCTTTATGATGTCTGCCTTGGCAGGCTCGCAAAGAATAGATGAATAAATATATATATCTATAAAAGGGCATGACTAATGAATTACTAAGCAATTAGTTAAAATAAAAGCTGACCACAGTCTTTACAAGTGGTAACACTACCATGCATCTAGCACAGGGGTGAGCAAACATTTTGGCCCGAGGGCCACATCTGGGTGGGAAAATTGCATGCAGGACCATGAATGTAGGAATGGGACAGGGGGTTGGGGTGTGGTAGGGGGAGTGGGAGGGGGTGCAGTGTGCAGGAAGGGGCTCAAGGCAAGGGGTTGGGGTGCAGGAGGAGTGCGGGGTGTACAAGGGGGCTCAGGGCAGGGGTTTGGAGTGCAGAGAGGGGTGCAGCGTGCGGGAGGGGGCTCAGGGCAGGGGGTTGAGGTGCAGGAGGGGTGTGGGGTTCAGGAGGGGGCTCAGGGCAGGGGATGGGGTGCAGGGTGCAGCAGGGGGCTCAGGGCAGGGGGTTTGGGTGCAGGAGGGGTGCGGCGGGGGCTCAGGGCGCAGGAGGGATGCGGCAGGGAGCTCAAGACAGGGGGTTAGGGGGCTCAGGGCAGGGGATTGGAGTGTGGGGTGCGGGCTTCAGCCCAGCATTGCTTACCTTGAGTGGCTCCAGGGTGGCAGCAGCATGCAGCGGGCTAAGGCAGGCTCCCTGCCTGTCCTGGCCCCGCGCCACTCCTAGAAGCTGCCAGCACCACATCCCTGGGAGTCGGGGAGGGCTCGGTGCGCTGCCCTTGCCTCCAGATACCTACCCTGAAGCTCCCATTGGCCGTGATTCCCCGTTCCCGGCCAATGGGAGCTGATGGGGGCAGTGCCTGCAGGTGAGGGCAGCATGCGGAGCCCTCTTTTCCGCCCCACCCTCCCAGAAACCGCAGGGATGTGGTACGGGCTGCTTCCGGGAGCATGATCTAGCATGTCAGTTTCTGCTTGGCTATGGAACAGATACTGTGGAAAGAAAAATAAGTTCTGTATGTGTGTGTGAGTGAGTGGTTATTGCAGACATTTTCTTATAAAAGCTAAAGATTCAGTATAAGGAATTGATTATGTACATATTGAATGGAGTTATATGGCCTATTTCTTGCACATTGCAGTGCAAACTTAAAACTGGGTGTATGTGACAGGGGGTAACCTTTTTAGAAAGTGATATGATATAGTCATTATACTGAATATTAGTGCCTTCTTATGTTTAATTAAAAATTCCCATTGTGGAACTCCTATGCTGATCCTGCTTGGAGGTGTATATATTTGGGTAACCTGCAATTCCTGAAAGTAGATTTAATTGTGAATTGCTTGATCTTTCACGGTGTTTGGTGTACACCACTTGTCCACTAAACTAAAGTAGCGTATTATACAGTCCTATTGGAAATGAAGATAATTTGATCTTATGCTGCAAATCTTGATACGAAATGTCAATTTACTTTCACAGCAAAGAAATTCATATAAAAGGAAAATGGTGTAATTTCAGTGATGATTATCCTGCTACAGGGTAGAGAATGTCAGACGTAGAATAAAGTCTCTTTTCTTCCCATGATATGTGCAGCCTTGCTGCCATTAAAGTTAATGAAAAATTACATGCACAAATCAAGATAAGTGATATGACTCAGTGTTCCTATCATCTTCCTCCCCAAAAATCATTTCCCTCGCCTTATTTACGATGGAATTTTCAAGTACTCAATATTCCTGTTTTTCCTTTCTTCTGACTATAAAAACAGTATCTCAATAGCTAAACCTCAGTATATCTAAAAAGGAGTGGATGTAGTTAACAATGAAAACCATTAACAGAATATTAATCAATGACATCCTAAATACATACAGTATAGTTTGTGTGTGTATGTGTATACACACACACACACACACACACACACACACTACTGTATTATTGCAAAGAAGAACATTTTATACTCCCTAGATAACTCCCTCTGGCAAACTGCAAATTTGTTGATTTTTAAAGCAGTGGTTTTCTAATATATTTTTATTTTATTTTATAGACCAGTGTATACATGCAAAATACTCTCCTGGTCTCCCCTGCCCAGCCATTTATTTCATCCTATGGACAAATAGAAAGGACTCCACAGACACCTAGCAATAAAAATAAAGATATAATTTTTGTCCCCCAAATCCTTCCCCAGATATGAAACTCTCATTTAAATGCCTCAAATTTTACAATTTCTGCCTGCTGTATTCTGTTGTACCTTAAACACACACTCTAATTTTGGAAGAAGAACCTTAAGAATTTGACAAAAGGATTTTGTGTTGGTTCTCTGTGGTACCATTTTACTGTTGTGAGGGAGAGCAGCAAAATGGAAATTACTAACACTCAATTTTAATAACTTACATAATACTATTTAAAAACTCTTATTTTTAACTGTAAACTCTTCAGGATGGTCTTCCTCCAAGTTCACATAGCACCTACCACATTTGGGCCCCAGCCCTTATTGACATTACTGCAATACTAAAAAGTAAAAGATGGTGTTTTCCAGTTCCTATATTTTATTTCCTTGTAACAGCCTGTATGTTCTCAAGTCAATAAGGCATTTTATTTGTGAATCACGTATGTAATCCATATAATGACTGAAACACATAAAAGAAGAGAAATTACAGAATTAAAACCTGACCGAATAAGGGCTATTTCAGTGATCTTAAGTAAGTCTGGAAGACAAATTTATTGAGACCTCTGTAATACAGACATTTAACAGTCAGGGAGAAACCAGAAGTGGGGCAATTGGATTTGTGTTTTTTATGAATCAATGGGCCTCAAACAAGGGGGCATGGAGGGTCTGCAGATAGTATTCCAGCTTGTGGGACGGAATAGCAGACAGGCTGCTTTGCCTGAATCTAGAAGTAGATTCTGTCCCCACAATCTCCATGGTGTTTCCCACACAAAATTCAATTACTCAGACATTATGCTGGAAGGAAAAGGAGTGTGTGAATTTTGCTCAAGATGCATGGGGAACTAAGACCTCTTTAGTATTCAGTTCTAAATTCCAGAAGTGAGTGTTCTGTTACATCCTTATATAAAATGTGAGGCTGATCTTGTATGTATTGCTTTAAATACTATGTGTATTGTATAACAATGATCCTATATTTAGGTTTCCTAATACTTTACATTATAAACGATTTTTGTAACCTCTCTCTCTCTCTATAAAAATGTTATGTACACAAGCCTAAACATGTTGATATTTTAAAACCTTCAGGCAGGTACCACATAGTGTGTGGTACTATCTTGTGGTTTCAGAACATATAGTGAGTGATATTAAAATCCAGTATCAGTTGCAGAAACCATGCATTTGGTCTATGTATTGCTGCAAGAAGGGGGCTAGAATTGGCTAGTAGTATTGCATCGAAGAGGGACATTTATGCAATAGAAGTTTAAATTGCCCAGGTTAACTGCTTATTTACACAATTATTTGATAACTTGTTGAGGTAAATCACCCATGATTGATAGTTTTTTGCAGGCTTGTGATATTAGCATATGAATTGTGTAATTTTGTTTTTGAAGCTAAACAGTAAGCTGAATTTTAAGTTGTTGCCCTACACAAAACAAAGATTCAGTAGTGAAATGAAAATCCGACAATCCATTTTTAAACAGAATAAAAGCTAAAATTCTTCATGATGAGAAATACAGTATCAACATAATTGATCTAGCATCATTACTTTGTAGCTGAAAATACACTTAAATCCCTAGCCATGCAACTACAGCATGTGAGTGAAACATCTTTCATATAGTTCTAAGATGAAATTACCCCTGAATGAATAGCATCTTCATTTATCTTCAAAACCTCCTCTGTGCTACCAGTGAATCTACTCTTTCCACATTCTACAACAAGAATTACATTATACCATTATAGCAGTGTTCTGCTGCAGTGTAAAATAGATTGTTTTGGAAAATGAACCTGGCTTTGCTATAAATTACATTCACAGGTACAAAGGAATTTGTTATTTTGTTTAAAATAGTCGCAAATATAATTAAGCTCTTAATTTATGTTAAACTACAAATGTGGCCATTACCACAACTGGATTAGGAATTTAATCTGTCACTCAAAGAATGATACTGAACAGTTTTCATTTGTAGCCTTAGACACACTATTTCAATTACAAGGTCTGCAGCTGTTTGATATAAAAACTGAATTATTTTGTAGATTTGTTCATGGTTTTTCATTTTAAAAGACGTCCCTTCAATAAGGGGAAGAATAATTCTTCAGTTGTCATCACAGATTCTCCTTTGTGTCTTGATGAAACAGAATAAGAATGAAAACACAAATCTCTTTCTTCACAGTAGCATTTGTGAGTGCTTTTAAAATACTAGTCAATGAGATATTACTTACAATGGTTTGGACTTAATTATGAAACTGATAAAGTGCATCTCCTCTGAAAGATGCCTGGAGCTTGTCATCTGAAAGTAGGGTTTTGCATACAGGAATATAGAACGTGAACTGTCCAAGCTCTGGAATGAGAGGGTGGGAGGTAGTGATTCTGACCTTAAATACTGAAATCTTGATATTATTTACATCCAATTGGAATTTATGCTTGGAGTATTGTGTTTAGTGGGTGTGTGTTTTCTGCTTTGAGATGGAAAAAACTTATTGGATGAGTCACTAAGAGATACTCTGGAGTAGTAGTCACATTGTCAACTTAAAAATAACATTTATGTTTGAAAATTTTTTTTTGGTATCTGCTAGTGTTTCAAGTAACATCTAGGATGACTAACTGAAAGGCTAAAGAGAATAAACCTTCTATTTTGTTTGTTTTACTTTGTACATTTAATAGGAGTGAACATGAACTCTGTGTAAGCTTCAAAGCTTTTCTCTCTCACCAGCAGATGTTGGTCCAATAAAAGATATTACCTCACCCACCTTCTCTCTCTAATAGCACTGTATATAGGCATTTTCATTTCCCATCTTATGCCCTAGTATGATGACATCAGTCTATTGCATAGTTCTGAGGGGAGTTTTCAAAAGCAGCAGCAAAGGTGAAAATGGCAGGCATGTGTGAGCGTACAGAGAAAGGAGAGGGATTCTGAGTGAACTCTGCCGTGTCCTCCTGGGCCTCCCCAAATCCCTTCTGAACATTAGCAATGTGTGCAGGAAGAGTATTCTCTTTATTTTTAATGCTAACCAAAATTCAACACGTGCTATTTAAAGGGAGCTCTATCAGATAATTGGATTTTCTGAAATTGGGGAAATAAAACAAGTTGATGGTGTTAGTTTAAGCAATGTTGTTGTTATTTGTTGTTCTTTTAACTGAATCAAACAGTGTCCCATTCAAATTCTGTCAATTAATATAAACTCATATGTTTTCTTAGTTAACAGTTTTCACCTAAAATCAAACTAAATTTACAGGTGAAACCCATTTTCAAAAGCTCATACAGAGGCTGAAAACTTATTTTTTTTCCTGATTATTAATATTAAGAGACACCCATGTGCTCAGTAGCTTGACATTGTAAGTCACTATATAGGAGCATCTTAGAACTGACTGACACGGGTAACAATGCTGTTTTGACAGGATGTGCCATCTCCCTTGATTAAAATGAAAGACATGTGAAAGAGGTTTATTAGTTTCATAATCCATGTCATGTTAAAGCTTGACACGAGCCCTTTGCATATTTGCTGTTAGTTCATTCTCTTGCAGTTAAAATGCACTTTTTTGTTTCATACTGACATTCAAAATAAAGTAGATACACTACTACTGTTGCTACTACTAAGTGGAACCAAAAATGAATATGAAATCAGCAAACTAAGGTCCTGTACTGGAGTACATTGTGCTGTAGGAGATGGATTGTTTGTCTGCTACAAGCTTAATAACCTTAACCACAGAGAGGACAACGTACCTTCAGTTTTAAGAATAATTTTTAATAGAACCTAACCTTCAGAAGCTATATTGATCATATAGGACTTGCCATACTGGATTGCACTGCAAGTCCACGTTGTTTGGTGTTCTGCTTCTGGCAGTGGCCAATATCATTGCTTCAGAAGAAGGTAAACCCCTCCGATGAAACCCCATGGGATGAGTGGATAGGGAAGGAATTCTTGATGTCAGTGGCAATAATCTTATACCCAGAAATGTGAGCTTCGATTACTGTTATAGCATGCTGAACTACAAATGCAGTCCATAAAATCGAGTCTTTTTAAAATCTAGACAGAATGTTTGGCTTGATATCTTCCTGTGACAATGAATTCCACATTGACTCTTGTAGGAAGTTTCCTTTTCTTTTATAAGTGTCCTGGACACTAGTATTATTGCTTATTGTTGTAATACAGGCTAGGGAAATAAGGAGAAGACTGATCAGTTTTCACTTTATTCTTCTTGATTTTAAATATTTGTTAATCTACACCAGCTCTTATGGCCAGATGCTAATAAGTCAGAAAAAGACATTTGCCCTTTCTAAGCTACCAAATAGGAGTTCAGTTTGCATTTTGAAGCTGTGCTCCTTTTTCTATTGGTATTTGAGTATTTTTGGCTGAGGGGGCTAAGACTTCCCTAGAGGGGGACTTGGAAAGCTATGAACATTTTTCCTGACTAAAATAGCTGTGAAAACTTTTTCATCTGAAGTTATGAGTGGCAGATGTGTTGCAAGAGGTGACTCTGCACTGCGTTCACTCAGAGTAGAGTATCTCCCTTAAAGAGCTCATTGGCAAGATTGCTAAAATTTGGCTGCTGCATGGGTAGTAGATCCATGCTGAGGTCAGTGGATGTGTGCAAATGCTACATTTTTCCTATATGAGGTTCTGAAGGTCTTGGGGGAACATTAGGTTTTAGCCTGCAAACTGAACCCCTCTTGACTTGTAAAATCATTTATGGGGGGAGTTGAATGCACTCTTGATAGAGATTAATGTTTCCCATTAGAGGTGTTGGCATCTTTTCAACAAGTGATTGTTGTGCCTACTCTCAATGAACTATCTTTTGATATTAGTCATCTTCCCAATTATTGCCCAGTTCCTAACCTTTTGGGGGCATTTTTTTTTCTTTTTTCTTTTTTAAAGAAGGATTTGGCAAAGCAACTTTTTGAGTCGTCTAGAATCATCAAATTTCCTTGGCCCTTTGTATTCTGGATTTAGACCTGAATATGGGACAGAGCCTGCATAGGTTTGGTTGACTGATCTCTGTTAATGAATATTGAACCAATAGATATGTCTGCCTTTGCTACCATTGACTGTGAAGTAGAACTGATGTGTTTGTGGACCTTAACAGAATTGAGTGGGAGTGATTCCAATCTCTTCTCGTTGAAAAGTCCAAGAGCATGTTGGGCAATCCCCTACTGCCACAAGGGCTCTTTTGTAAAAGATGAAGTAGAATGCCACCTTGTCACCCCTCCTACTCTTCATATATGGAAGGAACCATGGCGAGAAAATGAGACGCTTGGGGCTGCAAAGTCATCAATAGTCTATTATTTTTTTATTCTCGCTGGTGTTGCAATGCATTCCAGTTTAATATCATCTATACACTTTTTGTGCTGCTCACTCCTGTTTAGTCACTAAAGAAGATGTTAAATAAGATCAAGCCTGACAAAGATCCTTGCATTGTCCACTTGATCCTTCCTCCCAAATATCCCCATCTCAATACATTGTCACTTTTTGTGCCTCTTTGTTTGTGTGGTCTTTGTCTGTTTTCTCTCCTCATGATTATTCAAATCCAGCCAATTTAAACTAATTTGGAATAATTTCCCCAACACCTAATCAAATGCTTACTAGAATCCAAATATATTGGTCTACTGCTTTCTCTTCATATAATAATGTTTACTGTATCAAAAAAGCAGTCAAAATTTTCTGGCAATAGATACCTATAAGCACATGTTGCTTGTGATTCCTTTACCCTCGAATTATCTAGGGGATAACATAATTGTCATTTACATGAAAAGCATTAACTGTGCTTAACATGTTGTTAATTGTGGTTTTCAATTAAGTTTTTAATGCTCATAATTTCCCAAGTCTGTCAATCACATTAATACAGGAGAATGTGAAAGTTGTTATAGTGAAATAAATTGTCTAAGGCTATGGCTATACTTAAAACACTACAGTCTGGCACAACTGCAGCGCTTCAGTGTATACACTCATGACGGCGACGGGAGGGTTTCTCTTGTCTCTGCAGTTAATCAACCTCCCTGAGAGGCAGTAGCCAGGTCAACAGATGAATTCTTCCATTGACCTAGCGCTGTATACACTGGGGGTTAGGTCGGCATAGCTACATCTTTCAGGGGTGTGGATTTTTTCACACCTGAGAGACGTAGCTATTCTGATGTAAGTTTTCAGTGTAGACCAGCCCTAATATTTATGAATGGGTGGTGGAATCTGGGAAATTGTATAATTGGACCCCTGACCTCGGCCCTCTCTGTGGCTAGGAGTAGTGTTATTTCCTTTAACAATTGTCACAATACGTACACCACACATTAAGTCACTAATGCTTAGTTTATTTAAATTCTCATGTTTTTGTCAGAACAAAGTCCTAGCAAATAAATAGTTAAGGAGGATCCAAGAGTACCCCTTTGAAAGTGATGATGTCAATAGTGAATACCAGTATGTCACTGATGTTGTGATGAACCTTTCTGGTATTCCCCTAAAAAAGAAACTTTTGTTGAGGTGCAGTTAAGAGTTGTAGCTCATATCCTTGTTTTGGGTGTAAAATTACCGTTCAAGAATATTAGTAGGTTTTGATAAGTCCACAGATTATAGCACTGCTCGTCACATGTGGAGATGACTCTGTAATGGTAGAGTGTGAAGGTGGAATATTAAAAATCTTCAGCACTTTAAGTTATAATGTTAGCTGTGTGTCTAATGGCACATACAATAAGAGTTCTCAGCACCTTACAGGTTAATGTCTCTATGAGGAAGAATGTTTATAAATTCTTGATTAGGAAGATATTACACAGATTGTGAAAAATGTGTCAGTCACCTCACCGCCCCACTATGAATGGTGAATGACCATATTAAGGGCACAAGAGAAAACTATCCCACTGCATAGGAAAGATGGTTCCCAGAGAGTAGTTATCAGTGGTTCACAGTCATGCTGGAAGGACATAACGAGTGGGGTTCCTTAGAGATCCGTTCTTGGTCTGGTTCTGTTAATTATCTTCATCAATGATTTAGATAATGGCCTAGAAAGTACACTTATAAAGTTTGCGGACGATACCAAGTTTGGAGGCGTTGCAAGTGCTTTGGAGGATAGGATTAAAATTCAAAATGATCTGGACAGACTGGAGAAACGGTGTGAAGTAAAGAGGATGAAATTCAATAAGGACAAATGCAAAGTACTCATAGACTTTAAGGCCAGAAGGGACCATCATGATCATCTAGTCTGACCTCCTGCACATCACAGGCCACAAAACCGCATTCACCCACTCCTGATCAGTTGCACACATACAAATTGGGAAATGACTGCCTAGGAAGGATTACTGCAGAAAGGGATCTGGGGGGTCATAGTGGACCATAAGCTAAATATGAGTCAACAGTGTAACACTATTGCAAAAAAAAAAGCGAACATCATTCTGGGATGTATTAGCTGGAGTGTTGTAAGCAAGACATGAGAAGTAATACTTCCGCTGTACTCTGCGCTGATTAGGCCTCAACTGGAGTATTGTGTCCGTTTCTAGGCGCCACTTTTCAGGAAAGATGTGGACAAATTGGAGAGATGAAAGGTCTAGAAAACATGACCTATGAGGGAAGATTGAAAAAATTGGGTTTGTTTAGTCTGGAGAAGACTGAGAAGGGACATAAGTTTTCAAGTACATAAAAGGTTGTTAGAAGGAGGAGGGAGAAAAATTGTTTTTCTCAACCTCTGAGGATAGAACAAGAAGCAATTGGCTTAAATTGCAACAAAGGAGGTTGGACATTAGGAAAAACTGGAATAAATTGCAAAGGGAGGTTGTGGAACCTCCATCATTGGAGGTTTTTAAGAGCAGGTTAGACAAACACCTGTGAGGGATGGTCCAGATAATACTTAGTCTTGCCACGAGTGCAGGGGATTGGACTAGATGATGTCTCAAGGTCCCTTCCAGTTCTATGATTCTATAAAGAAAGCCAGAGTTGTCTCCTTCTGGCTCTGGTGCCACTAAACATGGGGCCTCAGGATCTCTCCCCTCCCTCGGGACTCTCCTTTGCCATCCTCTTCATGGCCCTGGCACAGCCATACAGAGATTTGGAGCCTCCTCTAGCCCTCGCCACCCACTGCCTATAATTGAAGGCAAGACCAAGGCTTGTTGAGATCTGATGACCCTGCTCGCACTTGTAGAGGATGGGAGTCTGATAGGTTCGGTACAGAGACCCCCTTGGGACTTCCACCTGATGTGCTGAGACTACCTCTGAGCCCGTTTTCCCTGCCAGCTTGGGTCTTCAGAACCCTACCTTGTTGAGCCAGACACGCCAGTCTGCTCGAACACAGACCCAGGTCAGAACCACATGCCCCAAAGCTGCAGACTTAACTGAAAATGGCTTAGCAAGTGCTCCTGCCTCTAGCACCCAGACACCCAGCTCCCAATGGGATCCAAACCCCAAATAAATCCATTTTACTCTGTATAAAGCTTATACAGGGTAAACTCATACATTGTCCACCCTCTATAACAATGATAGTGAGAGATGCACAGCTGTTTGCTCCCCCAGGTATTACTTACTCTGGGTTAATTAATAAGCAAAAAGTGAGTTTTATTAAGTATAAAAGGTAGGATTTAAGTGGTTCCAAGTAATAACAGAATAAAGTAAGTTACCAAGCAAAATAAAACACGCAAGTCTAAGCCTAATACATTAAGAAACTGATTACAAATGAAATCTCACCCCCAGAGATGTTCCAGTAAGCTTCTTTCACAGACTGGACTCCTTCCTAGTCTGGGTCCAGCAATTACTCACACCCCCGTAGTTACTGTCCTTTGTTCCAGCTTCTTTCAGGCATCTCTTGGGGGTGGAGAGGCCATCTCTTGAGCCAGCTGAAGACAAAATGGAGAGGCTTCCAGGGCCTTTTATATTCTCTCTTGTGGGCGGAAACCCTTTTGTTTTTCTGTGCAAAGTCACAGCAACAAGATGGAGTTTGTAGTCACCTGGGCAAGTCACATGTCCATGAATGATTCAGCTTTTTGCAGGCCAACGGCATTGTTTAGAGGTTAGTTTAACCGTTCCCAGGAAAGCTCAGATGTGAATTGGCATCTCCCAAAGTCTATTGTCAGTTACGTGTTTCTTGATAGGACTATTCTCAGTAAGTGCCCATTCTCAAGAAGCTGACCAAGTGCTTCACTGAGGCTACTTAGAATCAAACACATAGCCAATATTCATAACTTCAAATACAAAACTGATACACCCATACAGACAGCATAATCATGACCAGCAAACTACAACCTTTCCATAGACACCCCACTTGACCTCCTCTGTACAAGACCTGGTGCAACCATAGGACCCTGGTTGCAACAGTGATCTATATGGTCACAGTTCATGTCAGTAACATCACAGAGGGAGCCTACTAAAGCTTAGGGAAAGAGGAAACCATAAGGATCCTAAGGCTTGTAGGATGGGGCACTGCAGGAGGGAGGATGGATGGATGAATGAATCCAGTTAATTTTATCTGAAGCTAAGATCTGGCAAAATAAGAATTAGAAGAGCTATCTAATTCTGATGGTCATTGCTGCTTGTGTGATCAGCTTTAATTTTGTAGAATTCCCCCCCCCCCCCCCTTGAAAAGCCTCCCTAATTATTGGCTTACATTTGTGAGGTCTATCTCTGCAAGGAAAAGACTATGGCTTGATCTACACTACCAATTTGTCTGTATAGCTACATTGTTCAGACTTGAAAAGGTCAGTGATAGTTCTTTGGCGTACAATCCTATCCTTGCATGTACCACTACATTTAAAAGCTTTCAGATGACTTGCTTTGCTGCACTAACTCCAGGATAATTCAGGCACACTTTCTTTAGAACCAGCATTGAGAACAGCACATGGCAGCTATAAAAATTCACCTCCGGCTAGATGTAGAATCCTGAAGTTAATTTAGTGCCCTATTGCAAAGGGAATTACTGTGGCAAGCCTGGACAAAATTAAACTTCAGCTACTTTTCAAGAAGGAAATAAACAGCTAGGGAGTAAGAGCATGGATTTGAGGTGTGATAAATTAATTTAAGAATGTTTTGCTCCTGAAATACAACCTTTCTCAAAGCTGTCATTTGAGATGTACACTGTTAGCACTATAATGTTCTATTGCTGATTGAATGCTATTTACATTCCTGCATGCCCAGATACAGCTTTGAAAGCCATGCAAAATTAGTAACCTATGTATATTTCACCTGCATATTGTGTCTAAAATTCTGTACGTACTCCTACAGTACATAGAATCTAAAACCAAATTCCTGTTTTTTAATTAGTTCATAAGGTAGCTAGTACATATGGGGCCAATACTGTCCCCAGGTTCAGGAATGTTTGTTTGTATTTGGGGTTACATTTAGGCCCTTCTCTAGTGGACCTTGCATATCGGGTTTTTTAAAGTATGTTATACACCAGTCTTTTTAGATGACCTTATGGAGAGAGAATGGGCCCATTTGTATGCAAAGGTACGTAAAAAAATACATATAGTCCCAGAATAATTAAGAACGGAAATTCAAAGTTAAGACCAATGCCCTATACATTAAAGGCTTTTATGATTTCTAATAGCTTATTTGGTATTGGGAGGCTTATGCTGAATGTTTCAATCCGTTTTTTAATAAGTTCTGTTTTTTTTTTATCTTATTTCCCAGCCATTGCTTCTGCTTCCTGGTTGAACACCGGAATTAGGGCAGGATAGAGCAGAACCAGGGTGTTTAGGCAGAAGGGGATGAGGATGAGACAACAGTCCTGGTGCTGTTTTGTGGGGAATGGAGCTGAGCAGAGGAAAACAGGAAAGGAGGACTGCCTTTGACAGGCAGCTGAGTGGCTGTTTTTTGTTTTTTTTGCAATGATGAGAGCAAATGGGTGAAGATATTTTTATCCCTGAGGTAGGACTGTTACTATATAAGAGCTGGGCTCTCTAGGAGCAGCATCTCCTCATATCTCTTCACAGCAGAAGGGAACCAGATGAGTTTAAGGATGCTGATTCAGTATCTTGGTGCAGTGGTCAAGGAAGAAGCTGGTTCCTTGCTGTCCCAGCTGTCCCAGCTCCTGGATGTCCTCCGGCTGGGAATAAAAGGCTCTTCTTCCTGCTGCCTACTCACTGTGTGGCTGGAGAAACAGTCATCCAGCAGTCTGTGAGGGGACCTCCTTTCTGTGTGTCTCATTCAGTTTCTGTGCTTTTCCTAACTTTCCAGTGGGTTGCTGGTTATCTTCCTTAACTTCACTCTTCCCCAGCCCTACCAAGATCAGTTGTCTAACTTTATTCTTCATTCCCAAACTAAACCCTTGGAGGAGGCTGAATGAAGTGGAGGGAAGGAAATGCTATTAGTTTAGATGGTGTTTTAATATAGTCTCTACTGATTTGAGACATACTCTTCTAAGCTCTCTGGCATCATTCTAGCCACAAAACATGAGAGCAAAATTTCCCCAGCCTCTGACTTAAATCAGGAGAAGGAAACCAGGGCTTGGAAGTGTGTTCTTAAATTTATCCTAATTTCAATATTTTTACTAAAGTAAAATTATAATAAAGAAAGAAGAGTTGTTTGGCCAAAAATATAAAGCTGTGTATTAAACTTTACCCCTAGTGCCTGACTATTGCAGAATATTTGGTACATTAAATCACACACTGATGGCGCACTTGTGCATAGCGGGCAACAGGGCAAGTGCCAGTTTAAGATTTGAATTTTTCTTAATTTATATGACAATCTTACCTTTAGTTAGTTTATTTTCATACATGTTAATTTGTCTCTTAATACAAGAAACATTTCATTCAGTAGAGTTGAGACAACTGCAAAAAATATACATGCCTCTCAGCTTGGGATTGTTTCCAAAATAAAGGTAGAAAAGGACTGTTTTTCTTTCCTTGGGAGTTGTGTACTTTGAACCAGAAATAGCCTTTTTCACCTTGATCAATAAGTCAAACTGTTCTGCAGTGGTTCAAGTACCGGGCAGACTTGTAAGAACCAGGGCACAAACCCCAAATTGGTTGTGAGTTCTATACTTAGAGCTCCTATAACAGCCTTAACGTGAAGTCACAGACAGTCCCCTAGGTTACTCCGATCTGTCTTGCCACCCTGATAAACCCACCTTTGTGATAGATGGTCCCTTACACCAAGGATCACAGCAATAGGCAGATTACTCCCAGTCCCAAGGGACCAGATGCTTACCCTAGGTCAATTGCACCGTAGGTCTCTCACCTAAGACAATGCTTGTAGCCAATCCTGTAATAAATTATTGACAGATTTATTAATACGAAAAGAAAATGAGTTATTTACAAGATTAAAGCAGGTAAACATTATACACAAATGAATTACAATCTTAAGTTTCAAAAGGTAATAGAAGCTTCAGTAATAAGCAAGCTCTATATGTCCTTTGGGGTTAACCCAAGCTAAGCAGCTTGGGATTCCCTGCTTGTGCTTAGAAAACCTTGCCCCCTAGAGTCCAAGCAGCATTGAGATACAATTCCTTCTTGTTGGTTTTTTTTTTATTCCCTTCTCCCCTGTGCTCTGAGCTGCAAACTCAGCTGATGACAGGAATTTACTTGCATGACTCATCTTCATGGGGTAGGAAGGTTGCAGAGCATAACAATCTTTTGTTCTCTTTAATGTTCCACAATAGTCTGTCTGGTGTTGATGGGACTTCCTTGTTGGCCAGGATGTAACACCTTCTGTTGGAGAACAGTACTTTACACTAGTTAATGTCTCTCTCCTGTCTGGTGATTTACCCAGTCACAGAAGTTTACAATACAAATTCTTAAATATTACCTTACAATGTAGGATACAGATGCTATAAGTGAGATTAATGCATGCAGCAACTCACAAGCATTCAATAAAGTGTAAACACTAAACACATTCTTATATAATCCTAATGCTAATACACAGGTGAGCCACACTGATTCCAGTTGTTTATTTGCCAGTGTTCGGTTGAGACATGGAGACCCTGGCATGAGCTGAAACCTGGCCTGACAGTGTCACACAATATAACAGATAGAACTGAGTGGTCTGCTATGTTAACGAAGCTGTCGTGCATGCATGTTAAGTCCATATACCGTCCTTAAAATCATAATGAAACTTCTTTTATGTGTAATAGATTCTCTTTAAAATTAATTTAGTTGTACCTGCCTTTGTTCAGAAAGTAGTGAAAGGCTCAAGTCTGGATTAATAGCTTTCAGATTTTTAATTTGAGATTTTGGCCTTTTCGCTGGCAAAGGCGAATACCAAATACCCAATAGGATTTAACATTGTGTTCCTCACCACTGAGCTTGAGAGGTTATTTATACTTGCCATGCTCTCACTATCAAAAGTGTGAGTTACCTTGTGAAAGTTATTTTGTTCTTACACAGAAACACTCTAAGTATTTTATGATGATGACTGCTGCTGATAAAAATTAGTATCCTGTGGAAATGGCTTTGTCCAGGGTTATAGATAGATATAAAAAAAATTACGTTGGTCAACTATACCCTTAATTCAAGTAAACTCTACTGGTAATAAACACTGCCTTTTAATCTAGCAGAATTGCAAAGCAAAAATCGTGAAAATATTGGCTAGTGAAAATATGGCAGTGGAAGGATTTTTTTTTGTTTGTTTTAAATATGCTAGAGATGTAGCAGCACATGCTGGTGCTTGTTCTCTAAACATATTAGTCAGTAATAACCACGAAAGATATGTGCCCCAATGTTCAGGTTGACAAAATGTCACTTAGACTGATTATTAGTGACTTATAAACAACAGTAACTTTGGCAGTCAAATGCCACCATCAAATGGGAAAAACAGATGTAACTTTGTTAAACAGAAGAATTCTTACTAATGATTTTGGACAATATCCTTATACACTATTGTCCAATGAAGTTTTATATTTTTTCTTTCTTCCCTTTTCTATTTTCCCTAAAACAGAATACAGATACCTGTACTTTATAAACATTGTGCTAAGTACTAGTTTAATATATTTAAAACAAATCCATGTTTTGCCATCAGCTAATACGTGTTTTCCTTTTTCTGGGCTCCTCTTTGTTTTCAGGCCTTTTTGCAAATGTGCAATCTGCCAGTCCAGGTGGTTTGTAGAGCAAATGCAGAATATATGTCCCCATCTGGTAAGTGTGGTGTTCATTTAAATTACTGTGTTAATACCTATGTTTTGATGCCATGACAACAGCACCTCATCTTGCAGATAACAGCCAGTCAGTGCTAGTGTATGTGGGTTGCCTCTTTATTTTTTTCCTTAGTCTACTGTGATTTTTCTCTATAGAGAATGAGATAAATCAAATACAATTTTTTTAAATGTACTGTATTGCACATTTTAAATGCAGTGGACATACAGTGGATTCATGTCCTCAGTTACTTAGAAGTCTGGTGGTAACACTCTCAAAAAATGCCTAGGGACTCTTGGCCTTCTCAAGCCCAGAGGTTTCTGTATGCAGAAGTAGCTCTACTGATCTCCAGGGACATACCCCTGGGAATACCCAGTTGGCCAATGAATGGTATTCCATTTTCCACTGTTTTAAGGGTGGGAAGAAATGTCTTTTGTTATCTTAGCTGGAAGGTGATTGTAAGCATGTTAATAATTGCGGACAGATCATGGATAAACTGTCAGTACCAAGAACAGTGTTGTACTTAAGTCCTCTTCTGATTCAAAAGACTGTTTGCAAAAAATGCAAATTCAGTATTTGATGTTTTTTTTTTTAAATCCCAACCTCTGTTGGAAATTTCTATATACTCTCATCTAAAAGGTTACTAGAAAAGAACTGCTGAATGCACAACATTATTTTGATATCCTAAAATTCTTCATTACATTAGGATCCATTTGTGTGAGTTAAATTAAGCTACTTTTATAATTTTTGATTCAAGCATGGAGCAGTAAAAATGCCTGCCTACGTGGGTGTTTGCATTTGCATACTGCATGGTTAGCTCTGCTCCTCCTTCTTGGTATTAGGGGAAAAT
Source organism: Chrysemys picta bellii (assembly GCF_011386835.1). Taxonomy (NCBI): domain Eukaryota; kingdom Metazoa; phylum Chordata; order Testudines; family Emydidae; genus Chrysemys; species Chrysemys picta. Next base: position 42,554,060 of record NC_088801.1, read on the forward strand.
CAGCTGGAATCCTGTCTCTAATTAATGCTTTAAAAAATCTCAATGTTTGGTAGCACTGAAAACTGTACAGTTCTTGTAGCAAAACCAGGAATTTTTTTTTTAATCACCCTTTCAAAATAAACCCATTGGGCTGACTCCTTGTAGAAACAAGTCAGTCTCTTACATGCATGGGAATAGGAGTGGTGATACTTGTATTCTCCACCTCCCTCACTCCCTTCCTCCCAGCCACATTGGCTATTATCTGATATACCATTACTTGTGTCTGAAGCTTTTTTTCTTTACCACTGGCTAAATAATGCAGAAAGGAGCATGATTGACATGGGCTGATGAGAGTCGTGCTGTACTGATCACATCTAGCATATTCTATTTGTCATACTGGTTCCATTTTAAATACAGCTAGGAGTATAAATGTGGTGATTTATTCATCGTCCTAAGAGCCTCTACAATTTTTGCGCAGTGTTCTGCTTGTTTTTCTGTTTACTTCAGTATAGTTTTAATAACATTAAAATTAATTCCAACCAAAACAGGCTATTCATAAAAGGTTTTCATTCCCGAAAATCTCAAACTGATTGTAGTGGTTCTCAGACATGCGTCTCCAGATTTGTGTAGGACACTTTGTAATGATATTTTCCCCAACTAGAAAATCCTTTTGAGGGAGTCAAATGCTGACTATGGATATAGGAATGCCGAAAGATCATCTTTATATGCTAGCAGTGTAAACCATAGAGTTTTTGCAATTCAGAAAACCTTGTATTTCTATTGTAATACTTCATCATACGGATGCAGATGAGGTTTTTGTTGGTGCAGTGTACCTCATCTGTTACCCTTAGGCTGACTGTGAATCAGAGAGGAGTGAATCTCATGATAAAGACCATGACTGAACCTGCTGTTGTTATGAACTCTGTTTGAACTAGGTCTAGCAGTAGGTTCTGTGCATTTGCGATCTGGTTGGATTTCTTAATATTTTCATGAATATCTTTCAAATTATATTACTTTTAAAATCCCTGTAAATAATATTTGACTTTGGTTTGTTCTTTTAAAATATTCTGTGAAGACACACTTTGTTATCCTCATTTTCCTTGTCTCTGCTTGCAAGCCTATTGTGTATTGTGACCTGTTTCATTTATGGGCAAACTCCATTATTGTCTTGCATCATATTCAGTGAACTATGTTTACTAATGTAAAACAAAAAATGTCCAACGTCTCTTCCTCCATTTTGAGGTGATTAAATAACAATATGTAAAATACATATTATATATCATCTAAATTTTCTTAAATTTACATAGCACTTGTATGTACTGGTGTTTAAAGATGGTATCTGTCAAGTAGGTATTTCATAGAGCACTTGGCTGCCTTTATCTACTTCCGTGGGATTTCCACAGTTGTGCTTTGTGGAAACATTGAACTAATAAACTTCCCAGCAAAGCAAGATTTAATTAATTATTGGATTGAGACCTATCAATTTGTACAATAACTTGCAAATATTCGTTAGAGCAGTGGTCACCAAAATGTGGGGCGTGTCCACCTAGGGGTGTGTGGAGGAACCTTTGGGGGGGCATGGTGCGGCCGAGGCCAGCCCCAGCAGAGAGAGCACCATGCAGCCCTGCTCCATCCCAGCTCTGCTCCAGCACTGCCTCCAGCCACAGCCCCCCCCCCCCATGGCCTGGCCACAGCTCTGCACCCAGCCTCAGCCCTGTCTACCGGCCTCCACCATGGCTCCGCACCCAGCCTTAGTCCCAACTCGAGCCTCCGCCCCCATGGCTGCAGCTAGGCTCCCAGCCCCAGCCTACACCCCTGGCCGTGGCTCCGTTAATAGCCCCAGCTGCAGTCTCAGCCTTGGCCCTTACTCCTGTCCACCGCCCTATCCCCTGAGCCACGTCCCTGCTCCTAGCCAAGCTCCTGGGGCTGGGTGGGTGGGAGGGGGACAGAGGTAAGGGGAGCAGGACGGTGAAAAGGTTGGGAACCACTACGTTAGCGTGAAAGCCAATCAATAGGACAAGTCCTAGCATAAAAGTGTGAACTAAAGAGCTAGGCGTGGGGAGGCTCTATTTGTGAGTGTCTCTCAAATGAAACTTTGCATGTTAACTGTCATGTACAATCTGATAGACTTTTTTGTGCTGAAACACTTAAAAGCCATGATTTCAAAAATAATTCTCTGTATGTATAGAAAGATTTAATTTACTAAAAATATACCATATCTCACTGCAGGCAAAGTACCCTTTATTCGTGTAGGAAATCAAGTAGTATCAGAACTTGGCCCCATAGTCCAGTTTGTAAAAGCCAAGGTAAGGATATTAAATATACTTGATCAGTAACTGATAAATACGGTAGTCACTCTTTTTAGCATTTGCACTCATTTAACTTACTGTTATGAAATGTGACATAATTAGTTTTTAAGAGAGTAAAGTAGAAAAACCTCATGCGAATGTAAAGGTATCTGCATTTTTACAATATGGCAACTATTTTAACCCAAAATACAGGGAGTAACCTTTTGCTTAAGGAAAATATGGTGTAATGGGGGCAGGGCAGCTTAGAGGATTCAGGGGGTCTGGGACAAAGCGGGGGAGCGGACATACTCACCTGGCGAGCCGCATGCCGAATGTTGCCGACCCCTGACCTAGACCTTGCAATAGCACTCGTTTTTTGGCTCCCAAGTATAGTATTCTTAGAAAAGACATACAGTGTTTGCTTAAATCTTGAAATTTCAGCTAATATATGTTTATATTTGCTTTTACTTTTTTCTGTCCTTGTAAAGCAATGTCTGCTTATTAAGCAGTTTATTTTGATAAACTGTTTATATCATCAACCTACTTCTTCACACAGAAGAAATCATAGTAATAGTGAAGCCATGAAATCAAGTTGTACACAGCTAAAAAAGAAATGCACAGTAGTTCTGTAGCTGAAAATAAATCTACATTTGTCTTTTGTGTTTGATTATATTGGAGTATAACATTTTCTGTTTAATATTGAAGGTAATTTTAGTATGGAAGGTACTTCCTAATATTTACCCATCTATTTTATGATTTAGAGACCTATATAGAGAGATCAAGACCTGATCTAAAGCACATTGACTTCTGTTGGCTTTGGCTCAAGCCCTAGCTGAATATTGTAATATCCTTTCTTACAAGGTTGTATATTCTTTTACCCCCTTAGGGCCATTCACTCAGTGATGGGTTGGATGAAGTCCAAAAAGCTGAGATGAAAGCCTACATGGAATTAGTCAATAATATGCTATTGACAGCAGAGGTACAGCAAACCATAATAATTTGTTGATTTTCTGAGTAGGTGATAAGTGGGCAAAAATGTAGCGTTTTATTTCCATGTGGAAAATGTATTTTATTTTCAAATTCTTAGATTGGGAAATAGTTCATCAACTCATAGGCTAGTGTCCTTACAAGAACAGAACTCCACATTCTCTGTGGTCTCTTTACATAGTCGTATGAAAATTTCATTAATTGAGGTTGATTTTTGTTGTACAAAACAATGATGAGTTTATAAAGACTAACATGTAGCTGTAAAGAAAGTTGACTCATAATGTATGTAGCATGTTCTGAACTCCATCTTAATTTCAAATCTGATCTGGTGGCTGTTCTGAAAGAGAACTAGCAACCAGCTTTTGTCTTGCAAGCATTATCATTAACTTCTCTTTTGTGTTCATGGAAGGCACTGTTAGACTTAAAATATTTTTGGGATATGCTGTTAATTTAACTTAAAAGAAAACATCAATAGTTAGACTGCATAGAGTTTATTTCTAACTGACATTTCAGAATAAAAAGTGTTCTTTTTTTCCCCTAGTTGTATCTTCAGTGGTGTGATGATACAACAGTAGAGGAGGTGAGTGGTTCTGCAGCATTTATCTTAATTAAAATTTAATGAGAAAACACTTTTGCTCACAAATGCAAGTCCCTACTCATAAATGAAACATAGAGGTTTATACCATTAATGATATAGTTTTTCACTTTAATTTTGCTTGCATATACGTTTTAGGGAAGCTATGTGTCATTACTTAAGGTAGCTGGCTGCAAAGTAGATACGGTTTTATATATTTTTAAGGTAATAGAATAAATGGTTTCTTTTTCTTTAGGCTGCAAACTATGAATTTCTGTGCAGAATAACTTCTTAATATTTTACAAAAGCCAGTGTAAATGCTTTTTGATCCATGAAAACCATAGCTATTTTGTAAATAACAGTACACAGTCTTACCTGCCTTTTTTTAAAAGTGATTGTGTTTTTGTGTGTTTTTTTTTTTTTTTTTTTTTAAACAAAGATTACTCATCCAAGGTATGGATCCCCTTATCCTTGGCCTCTCAATCGCATTTTGGCCTATCAGAAACAATGGGAGGTCAGACGTAAGATGAAAGCTATTGGATGGGCTGGCAAGTCACTTGAACAGGTCAGTCAGATAATAGCCAGAGTTGAATTCTTCATTCTGTTTGGTTTTTTTTTTTAAATAACCTCTCAGCAATGAAATACATATAAATAAAATATCAAAAGTGTCAAATTCCAGAGAAGCAATATTTTATTTCCTATGTTTCATAAAATATATGTATTGTGCAACTCCATACATTTAAAACAATTGTCTGTGGAATCCATGTCTCTGGCTTCGACAGCAATAAACTTTTAAATCACACACACAATCTGAGAAAAATGAAAGATGTTTTCTCATGAATATGTATCTCTATGCTGAGCGTCTGTTTATGTGAGTTTAGACCATGATCCTGGAAAGGGATTAGCAGCCAAGGACTCTGATTCCCATGTGAAGATAATGGGGTCCCTTTGCAGGATTGTGGCAATTTGTTCTTGGAGCGCCAAGAAAAATACAAAGAAGTTTAGAGGTAAAAATTTAATGTATTAATTTTAACCCAATTATTGACAATAGGGAAATTAACAAGTTTCCTTATGTCAACAATATACTTGTCATTTAAGGTCTGGAAATAAGATTTGTAATCTGAATCTGTGTAATATCTATGGTCTACATTGTTAATTTAGTAAATTATTACAAATGCCTACTGCTGTTATGTATGCAATAAGGGAGCTATTTTGTAGAGAATTGTGTTCTCATCTGACTATTTAGGTACTGTGCTAATCTTTTGTTTGGTTAGGTGTTGGAAGATGTAGATCAGTGTTGTCAAGCTCTCTCTCAAAGACTGGGAACACAATCATATTTCTTCAATAAGCAGTAAGTTACTTTATATGGAAATGTAATGTACTGTAGGTATATTACTCTCCAGAACATAGCTGAATGGGGACTATTTTTGCCTTATTTTAATACCTTATGAGCAGTTAAGGAACATGTGGGAATGAATCCATAAATTGCATATATAAGAATTTCTGAAATTACTAAGTAATTGTAAATATTACAAAAGAGACTAAGTTTCCATAAAATTTTTCATATATTTTCTCTAGTGTTTATAGACTTAATCCTATTTTCCACTGACTTGATACAGAATACACAATAATTTGTCAGTTGAAAACATATAATGTAAAAACAGAAACCTGTTGTTTTAATTGGTAACTAAGCAATAATTCACTTAATTACATTAGCATATGTTGGCATTTCATAGATGATACCTATCAGTGTAAGTGCACTAATACATCATAAACAGAATGAATGTGACGTATTTTGATCAAAACGTGCTTCCTGCGCAGGTTAATTCGAGTGACACAGCAGTGAGGAGGGCTTTGTCTACACTGCAGCCCAAGGTGTGATTGCAGCCCGGATAGACATACCACACTAGCTTTAAGGGCTCTAGCACAGCTAAAAATAGCAGCACAGCCTGAACAAGCACACTGGGGACCGTGGGTAAATACTCATGTTGGAAGCCTGTGCCTCCACATCAACGCTACTGTTTTTTAGCTGTGCTACTGCAGGTAAAGGTGGCCCAGCTAAGTCTACCTGTGCTTCATTCATACCTTGGATTGCAGCGTAGACATACTTTAAAGAGTTGGGTTAGCATGAAGATGCCTGTGAAGTCATCTGACTGGGGAAACGCTGGTCTTCTCCCCACAAAGGATTTATTACAAAGTAGCAGCTATGATTTGTGTAAGAGAATACTGTTCTGGGCTTTTGCAGAAAAGCCACCGCGGACCCAAATCTGACATACACCAGGTGTCCTTTGCTATTGTCAGTCACACCCAGTTGCAAATGTGTACTTTCCCAAAAATATTCTTGTAATTAATGTTGAATATATTCATGTACTGCACCCATCACCATGGCATATGAACCATGAAGTTACATAAAGAATGTACATTCCAAGTGCAATGTATGTGATTTTTTTTTTTTTAAAAAGCTGCCTTCGCGTTCCTCTGATCATGGCAGTATCTGGGGGCCAGTTTTAGATATTTTTGGTGGGGTGACAATGGGGAAATTACAAAGACACTTAAATAAAATCAGCTTGTGACATTACACACTAATAGAGACGGGGAAGGAGTTAACTAAAGGCCTATTAAAGCAAGGATATATGAAGGAGCCAGTGGGATTCAGAGAGGAGGCATCTGGGGGTGGGGTGGGGCGAGGAAGCAATTGTCTTGTCCAGCTATGCCACAGAATCAGAAAGCAAGGAGGAATTGGGAAACTGAGTAATTGTAAATTGGATTGTTTGGTTGTTTCCATAGGTTAGGTTTACTTCAGCTGACTGTTACTTGTTAGTTTGGACCAGGCCGAAGAAAGCCCAGTTTCTGATCCCCAGTACATTAGATGGGGATGGAGAAATGTCTCAATTAGCAGGATGTAATATTTTGTTTCTCGCCTCTTTGCCCCCGAAGATTTTGCAAAGTTAAGGTTAGGTGGGCAATCTAATTGGATCAGAGTGAGTGCTGTAGGATTACATAGCAGTAGAGAACAAATTGAAGCTATATTGCAACTATTCATTTTGAGGCATTCTGAACTGTCTTTTATAAAGGTGATTTTTTTTGGGGGGGGGGGGTAAAGGAAGTGCTATTGTTTGGGGGTGCTAGCTGGACTCCATAACACACACTTTCAACCTTTACATGTTTTAAATGTTTTTTGTCTTTAATAATAGAGTTTCTCTATAATTAGTCTAATAAAATATTCTTCTAGCTCATTAATATTAGTATGTAGTTCTTGGACATTAGTGAAGAAAAGCTCTAAATTGTTAAATATACTTAGGGGAAATGTTTTGTTTGGGCTTTTTTTGTTTTGTTTGCATATAGACCAGTGCTGCAAAAAGTTCACTAAGGTCAAGCTATGGAAGGCTTGTACACATAGCCATGAGTATGACTGCAGACTTTTTCAAGACACCACTTTTCTCCTTTGGGTTCTGGTGGCTTTGGTTACAGTGTTTATTTCCATTTGTTTAGTCTCTTTAACACAAAAGAGATGGCTCTAAATGCTATTACCATGTAGTAACTTTTTCTCACTAGTCAAGGAATTTTTGGTGGCTGAAAAGCCCAGAAGAGGGGTGGGTTTTTTGCTGTTTTGAAGGGCACCATTCTGTTTGAAGGGGTAGTTTTGTTATGCACAGTATCTGCAGAGGAGACTGGGAATATAGACTCCCTTCCCACAAGATCAAAAAGTGAGGAACAGTTGGTGCTGCACAGATGAGTCAGTGGGTAGGCTCGGCATGCATTTTATGAAAAGGTATTTTGTAACTTCTTCACTGTTTGGGGGAAAAAACCAACCACCCAAAAATCCCTAATTTGTTAATGGGAGCACTGAGCAGCACATTGAGAATTCAGGCCAAAATTTGTTAGTGTACATATAAAATACAGTAGAACCTCACAGTTACAAACACCTCAGGAATGGAGGTTGTTCATAACTCTGAAATGTTCATAACTCTGAACAAAACATAATGGTTGTTCTTTCAAAAGTTTACAACTGAGCATTGATTTAATACAGCTTTGAAACTTTACTATGCAGAAGAAAAATGCTGCTTTTAACTATCTTAATTTAATGAAACAAGCACAGAAACAGTTTCCTTACCTTGTCAAATCTTTTTTTTTAAACTTTCCCTTTATCTTTTTAGTAGTTTACATTTAAAACAGTGTTGAACTGAGTCTGCTTTTTTTTTTTTTTTTAGTCTCTGCTGCTGCCTGATGGCGTACTTCTAGTTCCAAACAGGGTGTATGGCTGACTGGTCAGTTTGTAACTCTGGTGTTCATAACTCTGAGGCTCTACTGTATTTAAGGTTTCATGCATTTGCTAAATCTCGAGCTTTGTTTGGTTAAATATGACCAGTTTGATTACTTTGTGAAAATACTTGGAGTTTTTTGAGATAATATTTAAAAAAAATCAGAGTACAGTAGGATTTTCTTTATAAGGTTTTCAGTGTTTTCTGACTCCCAGGGGCCCACATTTTTCCCTGTCTCTTTTATAGGCCAACTGAGTTAGATGCTTTGGTATTTGGACATCTGTTCACAATTCTTACTACTCAGCTGACCAGTGATGAACTCTCTGAAAAAGTGAAAAACTACAGCAACCTCGTGGCCTTTTGCAGGAGAATAGAGCAACACTATTTTGAGGATCATGATAAAGACAGCTCTGCAAGTGCTGCATCCAGGTCCTCAAAGGGTTATCTACCGAGTTAAATGCTTCATTTTGTGGTGAGGAGGCCCAGTTTCTGAAACAAATTTTGATTTCATTGTTTAACATATGATGATGATGATGATGGCTTTGAAAATGAAAAAGTGTGTAATAAAACCTCTTGGAAGCTGCTAAAACATTCTGGAGCAAGGGAAGTTCAAACTGCATTTTGTGTGTTCTAGAATTCACTGTATACATTTAACATGAAATGATTTTTGAGGTATTGCCATTTAAATGCTATAAAGGCTATTAAATATTAAACTGAAGTGACCTTGGAATAATATTGTATCTGTATTAAAAATAAAAATAAATGAAAAACTACTGTTTTTAAAAGTGTCTCTTCGATCTTTCAAAAAATCTTTTAATAAGCTTTATTTGTATGTTAGAAACAGTGTTTTCAGATCTTCCTTGCAGAAGGACAAAAGGAAAGTAATTTGCATTACATCCTGTAGGATTAACTTGTTGACTATATGGTAGAGCAAGTAATAGGAAAATTACTCTTTTCAGGCATCAACAAGGTTGCACTTTGAAAGTCAGTGTGTGTTTACAAGGTGATTAGGTCCTTTTAAGAGATTAGCATTCAAAACGAGATGGATAAATGAAGAGTATCATAGAATCATAGAATATCAGGGTTGGAAGGGACCTCAGGAGGTCATCTAGTCCAACCCCCTGCTCAAAGCAGGACCAATTCCCAACTAAATCATCCCAGGCAGGGCTTTGTCAAGTCTGACCTTAAAAACCTCTAAGGAAGGAGATTCCACCACCTCCCTAGGTAACCCATTCCAGTGCTTCACCACCCTCCTACTGAAAAAGTTTTTCCTAATATCCAACCTAAACCTCCCCAACTGCAACTTGAGACCATTACTCTTTGTTCTGTCAGGTACCACTGAGAACAGTCTAGATCCATCCTCTTTGGAACCCCCTTTCAGGTAGTTGAAAGCAGCTATCAAATCCCCCCTCATTCTTCTCTTCTGCAGACTAAACAATCCCAGTTCCCTCAGCCTCTCCTCATAAGTCATGTGCTCCAGCCCCCGAATCATTTTTGTTGCCCTCCGCTGGACTCTTTCCAATTTTTCCACATCCTTCTTGTAGTGTGGGGACCAAAACTGGACACAGTACTCCAGATGAGACCTCACCAATGTCGAATAGACGGGAATGATCACGTCCCTCGATCTGCTGGCAATGCCCCTACTTATACAGCCCAAAATGCCGTTAGCCTTCTTGGCAACAAGGGCACACTGTTGACTCATATCCAGCTTCTTGTCCACTGTAACCCCTAGGTCCTTTTCTGCAGAACTGCTTCCTAGCTATTCTGTCCCTAGTCTGTAACAGTGCATGGGATTCTTCCGTCCTAAGTGCAGCTTTATCAAATGTAGGGTACCACTAACTTTAAATGAAATGGTAACAGTGCAATAAAATTAAAGCAACTTTTAAGATTTGTTTGTATTGTCTTGAGAAATTAGTCACCTCAATTTTTTTTTTTTTTAATGTTTGTGAAAGGTGGAAAGTGAATAGCCTAGGAGTGTGGAGGCCTCCTATCAATGCACAGAACAGGTACAGCATGTGCATCAGCCATGCAAGTTTCCACGCGCTGTCCCAAAAAGGTGTCTCAGAATGACAACTTCTAGGAAAGAAAGGACATCAGTCCTTGACCTCTACTCAGATAGCTAAGAAAGGTGTCAGAAATTATTTTTTGTGATGTGGATATGGAAACGGCATTGAGATTATTAGCTCATTTTTGACAGGCCATTTTGTGGTGTTGACTCTCACTCCAATCTGTTCTAGTTTTGAATTACTGAGCTAAAGGTGAAAGTATTATTTACAGAATCTTAATTATTTCACCTCAACGAAAGCTTCTATATCTGGGACCAGGTGGCAAAACAGACTTCTAGTTTTCTGGCAACCAGCTGATTAAAAACTAGTCATCAAATCAGATTTTACAGGCATCAGTAATTTTTACTGCATCAATCTTTAATTTTGTCACTTCTCATGTTTTGTCTTTCAGTACTTCTTATTGGCTTTGCTTTTTCTTGATCTCTTCACCTTCGTTTCTGAATTTTTTACATTTATGTTTCTTCAGTCTTTCCTATTTTTCAGCTTGTCTTGTTCCTCCTCCAGCACGCTAGCTGTTGCCACTTAAACGTCTGTGTCCAGCTGTTTCTGCTTCCAGCTTGACAGTATTGCTCCCAAACTCTGAAGCCCACAGTATGGGTTTTTCCTTCTTCCTCTCTCAAGTAGAAGGACTTGGCTGTCTTTTCTCTGGGCATATTTTTTCTTTCTCCCCACCCCCGTTGGTCTCCCTTGGCTCCTTGAGGTTTTTCTGATGCTCTCATATGGCATGTTTAGGTGCATTAGTATGATAGTAAAGCACTTCAAGTTACATATCCCATTATGGTATGCCAGAAGTAGGGTGACCAGATAGCAAGTGTGAAAAATCGGGACAGAGAGTGGGAGGTAATAGGCACCCATGTAAGAAAAAGCCCCAAATATCGGGACGGTCCCTATAAAATCGGGACATCTGGTCACCCTAGCCAGAAGCCTTGCTCTTTGGTTTTTAATACAAAACCAAACTAGACTTAAAAATCAGTTTTGTTTCTGTTTGTTAGTGGTTAATATATTAGAAAGCAGGTTACTCTTTGGACTTCAAAATTCTCAAAAAGCAATCTGGTGACAAATTTTCTCCCACACTATTTGCATAAACCCAGGTTTTGCCACCCTTATGTTATATAGCATCTTACCTCACGTGTAGTCCTGTTAATTTCAGTGAGGCTACTTATAAAGTCACTTAGCATGCGATTTAGGGCTCCTGCTTGCCTTGCGGGTGCTTAGTATCTCCGGGCACATCTAATAGCAGCATTCTGTGCTACTTTATAAATTAAATGGTGCATGGTATTTTTCCAAAATTAAGTTGAGATGTTGCTCAGAAATACTGTCCAAAAACAAGAAACATCAACTTTCTGCCAAAAATCTCTAGGGTCAATAAACATAGGCACAGTGAGGCACTAGCTCAATAGCCTGATTGTTGTTTCGGTGATGTAGAGTGTGAGGTCCACTGCATTAGGAAATACACTCCTCTGGCTACATTGGTTTGCCATAGTCAATATCAAAATAATTATGGTTTTGATTATTTACACATTGATCATGAGGTTTTGACTTATGTTCCCTTGTGTCTCATAAAGCTAGCAAAGACCAGTTGCTGGAAAGCCTGTCACATTTCACAGCTTCATCAGCAGGATAACTATTAACCTAATTCTTAACGGAGATCTTACTATTATTAGTGTTACAAGTTGCCACTATTACTTGCATAGTTGAAATGTGGTTTCTGAATTCCTCAGTCCTGTACTGGAGCACCGGGTTTCTTCCAGAGGAGTACACCAACATGAGTGTTACACATTTGTTTGTAACATAGCAGTTCAGGCTTATTAACATTGGAAGATGTAGCTCCATTCCTGCTTTTGGTCTTTGACGAATTTCCCAAGTCTGCATGTTGGTCCAGTACCATTTTAAAAAAACAAAAAACCAAACCTTTTAATTACTATGTGATGAGATGTTCTGTTATCAAAATATTAATTAAAACTGTTACACTGAAGATTCAGATACCCATTTTGAGTACCTGCTTTTCATAAGTCACATGAATGCAAAAACCAAAAATCATGGATGTGAGGTTTATTTTAAGTCAGAGGAGAATGAAGTATTGATTAATACCCAACTGCAACACTTTTTCCCTTTTCTTGAGATAAAAACTAATAGTCTCTGATATAAGAAATTTCAGATTTGACTAGATCCTGTGTAAAACCTTGAGTATCGTATTCAAGCAGTGATCACCATATTTGGGGTCAGGAAGGAATCTTTCCCCGGGTTAGATTGGCAGAGACCCCAGGGTTTTTTTGCCTTCCTCTGCAGCATGGGTCACGGGTCACTTTTAGCTTGAAACTAGTGTAAATGGTGGATTCTCTGTAACTTGAAGTCTTTAAATCATGATTTGAGGACTCCAGTAACTCAGCCAGAGGTTATGAGTCTATTACAGGACTGGGTGAGCGAGTTCTGTGGCCTGCAATGTGCAGGTCAGACTAATCAGTGGTTCTCAACTAGGGGTACGTGTACCCCTGGGGGTACACAAGTTTTCTAGGGGTACTCAACTCATCTAAATCAGTGTTTCTGAACCTGGGGGTTGCGACTCCCAAAGGGGTTGCGGGATGGGTTTAGGGGTCGCAAGTGCAGGGCTGGTGTTAAGGGATGGCAAGCAGGGCAGTTGCCACAGGGGCCCTGCAAAGCTAAGTTACATGCGTCAGCCCCGGGCAGCGGGGCTCGGGCTCCAGCCTTACTATCCAGGACTCCAGCTTCAGACAAGGCTCAACAAGTGAAAACCAGGCTCCAATCGATTTATTTTATAATTACATGGTAAAGATGAGAAAGTAAGCCATTTTTCAGTAAGAGTGAGCTGGGACACTTTTTTGTATTTTTATGTCTGATTTTGTAAGCAAGTAGTTTTTAAGTGAGGTGAAACTTGGGGTGTGGAAGACCAATCAGACTCCTGAAAGGGGTACAGTAGTCTGGAAGGGTTGAGAGCCATTGGACTAGATGATCATGATGGTCCCTTCTGGCCTCAAAATCCATGAGTCCAACCTGCCTTCTTCCACCTGCTGAAGACAAATCAGCATTTGAAAGGAGAGATTTTAACCTAGCTTAGGTTATTTTGGCCATTCTTCTGTTACCACTAGACTTATCTAGAGATATATTTTACTCAATGGATTTCAAGTGTCCTTTGTGCCTGAACAGTAGCTTGTATGGAACCCAGCTGCAGGAATACTCACAGGTACAAAAACCTGAGCACGTAGACCACTCACTCTTAAGACTCTGCAGTGGCTGCTAGTGTAATACCAGATTTGTAGCAAAAGTTTAGAGTGCTTTGAAAACACAGCGGTGAGCTGAGTAACCTTTTATATCTTAGCAATAACATGTTTCAGGAGAGAGGAAGAGCATTAGTAATGCACCACTTTGGATGTGGAACTCTTTCTTCTGAAGGGAATTAATCCTAACAATGTGATTTAGCCTTTTCTAATATGTGAATGGATGGCTTTTTAGAATAGCTCTTTCTGGACTGATGCCAGCCAGCCCTGAATTTCTTTTTTGTACAGCACTCTGACAACCTTTTGTATGAAGGGTACTATACAAACTTGGTTTTGTACTTTTTGTTCAATCCTCTCGTTACTAATTTGAAACAGAAATGACTGCAAATCTTGTTCAGTAACATCAAATCAACCTTTTTTCCCCCCTTAAAGTCTGAGATAGCCATATGCATTAACTCTCTCTGAATGTCTGTTCCAGAATATAAATTCAAGCTCTATGAAAATGGTTGGCAAAAGATAAGGATCTATTATAAACAAATAAAGCTTTTGTAAATCTATCTGTGCCACTCAGACTGCACTTAAGGATGCAGAGAATAGTGAATTAGATTGAAAACTCAGTATTAAAGTAAGATGAGATGCAAGACTATAAGACTTTGCAACTAAATTAAATAGTTTCTGTAACCTTAATCATCCTCTCCTTCTATTGTTTGAGTAATTGAGTTATCAAAATTCCCAATGTAGTTTCAATTGGAAAAAAAGTATTCTCTGCTTCCGAGCCTGAACTGTTGTGTGGTTTTTTGAGCACTGGTACAGTTACTGTGTTTACCTCAGAGGTAGCTGCATTTCAGTGGTAGATGGAGTGCTTACTATATGGCATATATCTATAATTTAAAGTATTTTAAATGCTCTGGGGTCCATTATGTTGATATATTACAATTATTAAACTTAACCAAACTGCAGTGTAAAATATTACTTAGATTTTAATATGTCATTTTTTTTACATTAACCCTATGAAATTCTGTGTGCTCACTAATATAACAGATTTGTCACTCTTTAATGAGATTATCAACGAAATTTGTATTTCACTAAAGATATCAATAAAGCTTAATAGTGTTGATCTAAGGCATTTAATTTGGTGTAGCACAACCGTTTGATTTAATACAAAATCAAGATGGCATACATTAAATGGGTTAAAAACTGGGTAGTGCTGGGACTCAACTGTAATTCTAAATGAGGAATCGTCACTGAGCTGATGTGTTTTTGTGGGGTCCTGCAGAGGGTCTTTTTGGTCCCTTTGCTTATTATATTATCAATGACTTAAAAAAAATATGGTTTTCTTCCATCACTGATACACTGATATGACACACTGATTAGGGGAGTGATAAATAGTGAAGAGGACAGGTCGCTGAGGCAGAGAGAGCTGTATTGTTTGGTAAACTGGGTTCAAACAAGCATTATGCATTTCAGTACGGCCAAATGTAAAGCCATACACCTAGGAACAAAGAATATAGGTCATAATTACAGGATGGAGGCTCTATCCTGGGAAGCAGTGACTCTGAAAAAGATCTTGGGGGTCCTGATGAATAATCAGCAATCCATGAGTGTCGAGTGCGATGCTCTGTCCAAAAGGGCTAATGTGATCCTTAGATGTGTAAACGTGAATATGTTGTATGTAGTGCTATTGGAGCCATTTCAATCCCAGGATATTAGACAAGGTGGGTCTGTGTCCCCAGACCTGAGGAAGCTCAAAAGCTGTGTAGTTTGAAAGCTTGTCTCTCTCACCAACAGAAGTTAGTCCAATGAAATATATTACTTCACCCACCTTGTCTCTCTAAATGGGGGAAATATCGAGTAGCAGTAGGAAAGTTATTGCCTCTGTTTGGTGTTGGTGTGACTACTGCTGGTGTGACTACTGTGTCCAACTCTATGGTATATCTACACTTGGAGCTGGGGAGGTGACTCCCAGATCAAGGAGATGTATTCACACTAGCTCTGATGGAGCTAGCGCACTAAAAATAATGAGCTAATATATGTATACATCTCCTCGAGCTAGAAACCACATCTCCAGCGCCAAATATAGACCTACCCCTAGTGTCGATACTTCAAGAAATGTGTTAACAATTGGAGATGGTTTAGAGAAGAGCCACAAGAATGATTAAAGGATTAGAAAATATGCCTTAATAGTGAGAGACTCAGAATATGTCTACACTACAAAATTAGGTCGATTTTATTTAAGTCGACATTGAGCCTCTGATTTAAGCAATCGATTTTGCATGTCCCCGCTATGCTCATTGTGTCGGTGGAGTGCATCCTCACTAGCAGGGCTTGCATCAACTCACGGACTGCTGCACTGTGGGTAGCTCTCCCAGAGTGCATGGAGCCGAGTGGAATGTTGGGTTGGGCTTGCAATGCCTCATGGGACCAAAACATTTGTGCGGGTGGTTATAGGAACATGGCATTAGCCTCCTATGATGCACTTACATCCCTCCCTGAAATCAATGTTAAACAAAACAAGGCTTTTTCGTGCCTTTTTTCCTAAGTCTGGGTTACTAGCACAGACACCATAGCATAGCAAGCATGGACTCTGCTCAGCTGTACACTGTTGTTGTGAGCATCACAAACACCT
This sequence comes from Chrysemys picta bellii, assembly GCF_011386835.1. NCBI lineage: Eukaryota > Metazoa > Chordata > Testudines > Emydidae > Chrysemys > Chrysemys picta. Next base: position 42,570,078 of record NC_088801.1, read on the forward strand.
CACACCTTATCCTGCGGTATTTGCATAAATATATAGTGTGTCTGTGTGTAAAAGTATAAAGCAGGAGTCACCACGTGGAACAATGATGCCACGCAAGCAGCCCTGCTGGAAGCCATGGAGCGGAGCAATTCACAGGTGCTGGCGACAGTCGTGCATCTCTTTGACTCGGTGGAACACTGCTTTTGGGCCCAGGAAATAAGCACTGACTGGTGGGACCGCATAGTTATGCAGCTATGGGATGATGAGCAGTGGCTGCAGAACTTTCGAATGCACAAGCCGCTTTCATGGAACTGTGCGAAGAGCCCTGAAGCGCAGCAATACTAAAATGAGAGTTGCTGCGACAGTGGAGAAGCAAGTGGCAATAGCTCTGTGGAAGGAATCAGTAGGGAATCAATTCAGAGTGGGTAAATCAGTAGGGAATCAATTCAGAGTGGGTAAATCTACTGAGATCTATTGTGATCCAAGTTGCCAGGGCAATCAATAGACTTCTGCTAAGAAGGGGCAACATGCAGGACATAGTGGATGGTTTTGCTGCGATGTAGGGTTCCCTAACTGCGGTGGGCCAATAGATGTCACACATATCCCTATCTTGGCACCAGACCACCGTGCCAAAGAGTACATAAACCGAAAGGGATACTTCTCAATGGTGTTGTGAGCACTGGTGGATCACAGGGGCCGTTTCACCAACATCAACGTGGCATGGTCGGGAAAGAGGCATGATGCACCCATCTTTAGGAACTCCGGTCTGTTCATAAAGCTGCAAGCAGGGACTTTCTTTCCAGGCTGCAAAATAACCGTTGGTGATGTTGAAATGCCAATTGTGATCCTGGGAGACCCAGTCTACCTCCTGCTCCCATGGCTCATGAAGCTGTACATAGGCAGCCTGGACAGCAGTAAGGAGTGGATCAACCATAGGCTAAGCAAGTGCAGAATGGTGGTGGAATGTGCCTTTGTACATTTAAAAGCCTGCTTGCGTATTTTGCTTACTAGGTTAGACCGCAGTGAAAGCAATACCCCATTGTTATTGCTGTGTGCTCCATAATATCTGTGAAACAAGGGAGAAAAGTTTCCAGCGGGGTGAGGGGTTGAGGCAGATCACCTGGCAGCCAATTTTGAGCAGCCAAACACGAGGGCAATAAGATGAGCACATCGAGGCGCACTGCATCTCCATGAGGCTTTGAAAACTAGTTTAATCAATGACCCACAGTAATGTGACACTTGTGTGTAGTTCCTTACCAAGTTGTCCCCTTCATTGCATGTACTCCCCTGTAAACTACATCCCCGCAAATCAGTGTACTGAATGAATAAAGAGCCTTTTTCTCCTCAATACATTTTTTTTACTATGCTCACAAACACTGAGAGACAGCAAAGAAAAGTGAGATAACCTAGGACTAAGGGGCTGACAACACTGGCGGAGGGAGGGAACAAACAAGGACAGCTTGCTTATAATTGCACTGCAATAACAATCAACGTGTGGGCATGGGCGCCTTCTGGTCCTTGTACCCTCCACTGGAGTTGAGTGCAAGAGATACCGGAACCGCCCCCCCACCCCCGCCACATCCTAGGACGTCTGGGAGAGGAGGATGTGGAACTTGGCATCAGGTTCACCATAGGCTGGAGCGGGACTCTAGCATCCAGCTGCCTTTCTTGAACCTCAACCAGACTCTTCAACATGTCTGATTGCTCCCTCATAATCTGTACCATCTCTTCCTACGTGTTGCCTGGAATCCCACACAGCTCCTCATAGAAGCGGCATGTCTGTGGCTCAGAACCAGAGCAACTGTTCACCTCCCTTGTCTTCTGGTACGCTTGCTGAAGCTCCTTTATTTTCATGCGGCACTGCTGTGTGTAGCCCTGGTGTAGCCCTTCTCCCCCATGCCCTGTGCGATTTTGGCATAGATGTTAGCATTTCTTCTGCTGGGTCGGAGCTCTGCCTGCACAGACTCTTCTCCCCACACAGCACTAATATCCACCACCTCCTGTCTCTCCATGCTGGAGTGTGTTTGCGGCCTTGAGCATCCATGGTCCACTGTGCTGATGAGCTCTCCATGCCAATCAAACAGGAAATGACAAATTCAAAAGTTCCCAGGGCTTTAACTGGTTAGCAGCTGTTTCCTGTATACCTGGCTGAGGTGCAATGGATTTGAAAGTGCTCTCCAGAGCACTGTGGGACACCTCCTGGAGGCCAATTCATTTAAATTACATAGTGCAGTGTCTACACTATCTCCATGTCGACGCATGGATGTCCACTGAAGCGCTACGCCTCTTGTGGAGGTGGAATACAGAAGTTGATTTTACAAGCCCTTTAGGATGGCAGCAGGGACTTGGTAGTGTAGACACATAAATTATTAACTCAACCTAAGGCGGCATATGTCGACCTAACTTTGTAGTGTACATCAGGCCCCAAGGAGCTCAATCTGTTTAGTTTAACAAAGAGATGATAGGAGTGATTTGATTAGTTTAGAAATACCAGAAATTTGAAAATAGAAGGTATTTCGCTCTATCAGATAAAGATATAACAAGATCCAATGCCTGGAAGTTGAAATTAAACACATTCAGACTAGAAATAAGGTGCAAATTTTTAATAGGGTAATTGAACCATTGGAACAGTTTACTAAGACTTATGGCAGATTCTCCATCTCTAGGCACTTTTAAAATAAAGATTGGCTGCCTTTCTAAAAAAAAAAATGCTGTAGTTTTGCTATTGGATTTGAAGTGGGAATTAATTCAGGGAAGTTTTATGGCCTGTTTTACGCAGGAAATCCGATTAGATGATCACAATAGTCCCTTCTGGCCTTAATATCTATGAAATAAAACAAACTCCCAAAGGTTACCTTGTATACACAAAACACAAAGGCTTGGAACTATCACAAATATACTTAATTTAGAGAAATGTGAAATTGAATAAGACTTCTAACACAGTAATGCCAGTAGCTTTCATGCCATGACTTGGTATCTTTGAACATTTTAAAGATCAATTCCACCGGAACCTGAGTACTAAGATTAAAATAAGACTCAAATGTGTAAAAACATATGTATGTCTTACAACTGAGTATACCTTCTTGATTTTAAATTGTGTATAGAATATTTGCTCAGTGTTGCATTGTTTTACTCTTCATGCCTTTTTCTCCTGAGAATTAACAGTTTGATTCTTAGATGGTAAGTCTGTATTAAATGACGTTTTGAAAGTAGTGAATTATTTTCCCACCTTAATGTGACTAAAATGAATCAAAAAGCTTTAGTGAAAATAGAGGTCCTCCTTCCCAATAAGTGCTGATAGGATTATGGTAGGACTGGTCTCACTAGCTCTCTGAGTCATGGAGCCATGATATATGAAGGGTATGTCTACACTGCAAAAGCTGTGCACAGGCTACCCAAGCTAGCCTGAATCCAGCCAGCGTGGGTAGCAATAGCAATAAGAGACAATGCAGTGCAGATTTTGGTATGAACCCAGTGTACATACTTGGCTCTGAGGCTGTGCTGTGCTGTTTTCACTGTTGTTACCCGTGCTAGCTGGATTCAAGCTAGCTCAGGTAAACTAGCCTTTGCACAGCTTTTTGCTGTGTAGACATACCCTTAGAGCAAGTTGAGCTATTTTTGGTGCACCCCATGGTTGGTCCTGGTGGCTTACCAACACAAAATTGTCTGTGACTGGCTCCAGACACTATTAAGGCCTCTTTCAGAGCAGCCAGCACTACATCATGCACTTTAATCACAATAGGGAACAAGCCAGAATTGGGGCCCCAAAACAAGGGGAAGTTCCTTCAAACATGAAACAAAGTTACACTGATTTGGAGTACCCTTCAGTGTCCCGGAGTTTATGGTGGGTCAAAGACAAACACTGGTATTTGGGCAAAACTTCATTTTTCCTATAAACTAACATTTGATCTGGAAGCCAGAGAGAGAGAAAAATGGAACCCACACAATACAATTTTTGTTGTGACTCTGGTTTACAGCCACACTCCATGTATAAAATGGTAATGCTACTGGGCACCACTAATCAGACATCCAGAGTATTCTGTAGGCAAAGGTTTTATTAAATAATTCTCTACAATGAAGGACTGTTTCACTCCTGCAGCTAATAATTACATTATTGCATAGAATCAATAAAGATGGGATTATCACCCTGAAAGCTGTAAGAACCCAAGTCCATTCTTAGCAATAAATCAAAATGGTTTGGGAGTTGTTTGTATAAGGGGAAGAGAAGCCTTTTTTTATTTTTATTTTTTTTTACTAAGCCTCAATTTCTTATGTTACCCTAAGCATGTTACTTCAGCTGTAGAGTTGTTTTATGGACCATTAAATGAAACTGGATCCCACTACAGTCTTAACAAGCAAGAAAAAAAGTAACGAGGAGGTGAATTTTAAGGACATAGACTAATCAGACTGAATGCAACACTGTCCCTGGCAGCAAAGGTTATTGCATTCTGTGCCAAACTAAATAGCCTAGAGGATACAGGATGATGTCCTGGCTCCATTGGAGTAAATAGCAAAACTAGGGTGACCAGACAGCAAATGTGAAAAATCGGGACAGGGGGTGAGGGGTAATAGAAGCCTATATAAGACAAAGACCCAAAAATCAGGACTGTCCCTATAAAATTGGGACATCTGGTCACCCTAGGCAAAACTCTCTTTCAGTTCAATGGAGGCAGGATTTCACCCACAGCTCTTTTAGCAATGCAGCTTTGTTTCAGTTGGTCACCAATACCAGGCCAGTGGGTTGTTTTTCACCCTCTGAAAATAGTTCTACTTTGTCTGGCTTTCAGTGAGGCTGTGTTCTATAAGCGATGTTGTGGCCAGCTTTGTCAGAAACATTGAATTATTTAAAAAACTCCTCCTGAGAGTGGAGTTGTCAGCTATCATGTTGCGAAGATATTGTACATCTATCAGCCAGTACATATTACAATATTGGACTGGGTTAATGAGATATTTATCTGCGATTTTCTCTGGCTTTTTCAGAAAAAAATACCGTGGCAGTCTTCTGTTTCTCAAAGATAATTAAAGCTTAGTGTTGTGTGTGTGTGGGGGAAAGTATCACAAATCTAAACATGGAGAATGCTGCTGAGCTGCACTTAATGAAGCCTCTTAGGATCAGCTGGGCTGCTAGCAAACACTTCATTTCCTGTGGCTTGCTTTCTTTAGGAGCAGAGCATAGCGCCAATGGCTCTCGCAACAATTATCACCCACTTGTTCTGCAGGTTTCAAGTTTTTTGCATTAGTCAGGTTGAGAAATTCATGGTATTAATCATGACTGAAGTTGTTATTTATCACCTGCTGGGTGAGAAATAATAATTTTGGCACTAGTGGGGCAGTGGGCCAGAAGTACCAAATTAAGTAAAACATCTAAACACTAGCAAGGATCATTTCTCTGATTAATGAATTGTTACAATAGAAAAAGTGCTGCTCATTATCTGGTCTTACAATAAATGCAGGAGTTGGAAGTGAAGAGTACTAGCTAGCTTAGTTGTACTTTGCTATGTAGATCATGCTTTGCTACTCACTCTTCTGTCTCTTCCCTTTTTGTTAACATGTAATCTTTGAGTCTCATAGTAAGTACATAATATTGGACTTGCACCCCAACAACAAAAAATCAAAAGTTTTTGTGGGGGATGATGCAATAATTGGCATACCTCAAAAGGAATGTTGACTTAACTATTTGGATTTGTCTGTAGTAGAAAGTTTGCCACTTTAAGTATACATGTATGGTTAAAGCAGCAAACCCCCCTAGTGTTTTTGTTTTGTTGACTGTCAACTTGTATTTTGAGTATGGTCATGGATACAAGTATCAGAGGGGTAGCCTTGTTAGTCTGGATTTGTAAAAAGCAACGAAGAAACCTGTGGCACCTTATAGACTTACAGATGTATTGGAGCATAAGCTTTCATGGATGAATACCCACTTCAACATGCGTCTGACGAAGTGGGTATTCACCCACGAAAGCTTATGCTCCAATACATCTGTTAGTCTATAAGGTGCCACAGGACTTTTTGTTGCTTTTGTCATGGATACAGTTATACTAATATAAAAATGCTTACACTGTTCGGGAAACAGAATAAGTTATACTGGTATAAGGCACCTTTATACTGGTATAACTGCAACCACATTAGGGCTTTTACCAATATAACTAAGTTGGTTTATGTTTAAAACAAAAAACAAAAACAAAAAACCACTGACAGACAATTATACCAGTAAATTTAAAGTGTAGACCAGCCCTTTGGTTCTAATGTTAGAATAGTGTCTGTATCTACTGCTGTAATTCTAAACCCACATGCCATGGTGGCATAACACATCCTGTTTCAGTAACTGGACGTGCCTGAGTGAGGCCAATTTGAGGGGTTGGTCAGTCAGCACTTTCCATGTAAACTCTATTGTCAAGGGGTTTATCAATCAGATGTAAAAACTGACACCAAGCTGAAATTTGATTCAACGGGGTCTCAGCCCAAGAGAGGGGCGTATGAAGACTAAATTCAGGTTGAATTCTTTGTGTAGTATAGACTGTGAGGAAGAAAAATAGAATGTTGGTGTTTTTAGAGGCTCTCCGTGGCTTCCAATAAGTCAAATTCATTTGCTTAAAACATGTCATGTTGCAGGCTCTTTGCATATAGAATGTCAAGTACTCTTATCTATTGCTGCAAATTTAGAACATTGTAATAGACAAGCTATTAATGCTGGGAAAGTGCCTACTGTTCATGCACAATAACTGCTAACTACTTCTAGCCAGCATTAAGATTAGGGTATCTTCCAATCTACTATGTATGGAGATTGACTTGAAATCATGAGTGCAGTTATATGCTATTTTGTTTCTCTTATTTGTTTTAACATTGAAAATATTCCTGTTGTTTCTATAAAGCCATTTTTGTAACTAAATATATTTTTAGAAATGACTTTTACAAACTAATTGTTTGTTAAAAATAAACAAACATACCTAAGAAAGTCCAAGACCTCATTATCAATGCTTGTTAGTTTATACTATAGACCTAGAAGGTTAAGCTAAGTTTGTAAGAATGTTTTAAAATACTCATCCCCAGAGTGAGGAACGAGACAATTAGTTTCTACAGACTCTAGGCACTACTCAAATTGTCAGTCGTCCTAGATCCCTGAATTCAATCAAGAGGAAAGGGTCTGATACTGGAGAGATGGGAGTGGAGAAGCAGAAATGAGAGAATTTAACATGAACTGGTCAAGGAGAAGAAACAGACAATGCCATTGCAAGTGAAAGGAGCATCCATCTACCTAAATAGGCTGTCATCAGAACTGGCTGAGAGGAAGGTGGGCAAAGTGGGTAAGCTTGCCTTGCTGCAGACAATATGGGGGGAGGGAGTGGCATAATGTCCTCATTACTCAGCTTCCAACAGGTACTGGAAAATAACTGTCCCAAATCCAGCTAATCCAACCAAATTCTGGTATGGCCTAGTCTCCAGAGCTGCCTGTTTCTATGGCCCTTCCTCTGCTGACTTCACATCCTCTCTATGTGAATTCATCTACTTGTACAATTCAACTACCCCCTCTTACACCAATGACACATGATCAGCATTCCGACCAGTTCCCCTCTATCTAATTCTGCCTCTCGACCTGTCTGACATCTCCTCATGGATGTCTCACTGCCAACTTCAACCTCTCTCGCCAAGAAAGAACACCAATGTTTCCTTTTAAACTATCGCTGGTCACCCCCCCTTGCTCCCCATCACTTTTGACAGCAACACCATTATTTCTGACTCTCAAGCCCTTAACATAGTGATTTATCTCTGTTTCCTCAGTCTCTCACCCTGCACTTCCAGACTGTCCAAACCTTGCCAATCTTTCCTCCACAAGGTTTATAAGATCTGTCCTTTCTTTTTTTGTCCATACAGTCTGCACTCTCACCCAGGTCCTAGTCTTCTGCCTTGATTATTGTAACTTCTTTCCTAATATCCAGAATGCCTCTGGACTCCATCTATTCGTTAGCTTGTCACACAAACATGTCTGCATTTTCTTCCATGCCACCCCTTAGTCAAGAAGTGTCTTAGCTAAACTGATCTGTAAGGACCTTTTCCTCTTTCAACTCTCCCAAGACCCACCTCTGTTGCAGCACTTTAAAGAAATCAGTCAGTGACGACCAGGTTGTGGCCAGCTGGAGAGAGTTGGTACTTTATCTATTTATTTACATTTCATGTAGGTTTGACTTTACCTCTTCCCCCATTTTCGTATGTCACTTGCTTTCTTAGGTTGTAATATTTTTGGGGGAAGGGAACTGGTTGTATAATGCCATTGCCTAGCAGCATTAGGCCTCCATCTTGACTGGAGTCTCTGAGCACAATTATAATAAACACGAACCAGCATGCAAGGGCATATGTTGTTATGCTCAAACGTGCTTCTGTCAAACAACTCTCCCCAAAATTGCTTTTTGTTGCAGAAGCTGCTGCTGTTCACATGGACGTGACTTTGTGGCAGGATTGAATAGCTCCTGCATCACTGGTTCCTTTGGATGCCATTTTGTTTGGCTTCCTGTGGGTCTTCAGGACCTGTGGCCCTTCTCCCACCAGACTGCCTTTTGTAATTCCAGTCCACTTTTGCCCCTGTGGCATGTTCTTCCCAGGGCCAGCCATTCATCCTATAACTGGAAAAAGCAGGGGAGGTGAGAGCTGTGCCACCTTCATGGAAGATACATGTATCAGGGCTTCCTTCTGCAGTCCTGCCACCTTCACAGTTCCACATGACTGCAATGTTTCAAACCTCTATGGCTACAGGAAGCAAAAGACTTTGATTCAAATGTTCTGCAGGTTACCATGTTGTGTGCGCAATGTACTACTTTGCTGTCTGATGTCTACCTCTCTTAAAGTAAGAGATTTAACTCTAATCTCCAATTACTGCAGTAACTAGGCAGAAAGGGCCAAATTCATTTAGGCAGGCCACTATGCTGGGGTTTGTTTGTTTGTTTTTTGACAATTACATGGGAAAGCAGAATTGCGCAGAATTCTGAATGATGTAAAGTCATTTGAAAAATGCAGCTTTTTCCTCTTCATTTGCATTTTCTAGTTTAGTCTAGTTATTTATTAGTTAGTATTATAAATACAATGAGCATAAATTGTTTACTTATGGGCAGACTCAGAAAAGCTACGTCGGGCAAGAAATGGATTTTTTTCATACAGTTGATGACATGTAAAATACTCAAAATACTTAGAGAAAGGACAATGCAGAGTGGTAAGGATAGATTTGAAGCTGCATTAACCCTATATTTTCAGTGCACCCTCCAAATCACTGTAGTGAAGTCAAGCTTTGTGTTGAACTAAAGTTAATTGTAATCATTTGGCTACAACACTATAATCATTTTAAAATATAAATAACTTACACTGAAATTAGTGATTTTCATCTAACAATCTTGAAGTACTTAACACACACAAAAACGTAGGCATGTGCTGTTGGTAAGTGATATAATTATATATGTTTGGCAGAGGTGCAAACTGAGGCATTAAATAAATTGTCGCAGGTCAGAGTAAGTCAGTGGCAGAATCTGGATTAAAAGTTTGGGAGTCTTGCTTCCCAGTTCCTTGCTCGGATTATTACACTGCATCTTTTAATAATATTTTAACAACAAAAGCCCACTGCAAATAACTCTTTAAAGCTATTCACTGAATGTATTTTATAGTAGAAATAAATTCAGTATTTCAGGAACTAGACAAAGAACCCATCTTGTTCCTGGCTGTGAGGATGGTACAACTTTTACAAATAGTAATGACAAATATTGTGTTGGCCTCCGTTTATTCCCCCCCAAAGCAGGTCATTTATAAAGTCTCTCCCCACCCCCACCGCCGCCAAGCCTGGAATCACCCAGGAGACACAGCACTGTCCTTTGCTTTCCATCTTTAAAATATATTCATTCTAGTTTTCAAATTGCTGTTTTGTAGTGCTAAATCTCTACCCACACTAATTTCTACAGGTCAGAATATGACCCTGATTTGAACAAAATCTGGAGTCAAATATTCACACCAGAATGCTTTTGCCTTGCTGCACGTCAGAAGCCATCTTGCTGCAAATGCTTCACACACCTTGGAGTGCAGCTTGTGGAACTGATGAGGTGAAGAGCACTGCACAGCAGCTCTGTGCTGGTAATCACAGGACTGAAGAAACACATACATCATCTGCCACACAGGTTGGCATTTCAAGTAAAAACCTTCACATTGTGTAAGATGTTGGACAAATGATGGCCATATGCATGTTTGTCTCTGTGCAGATGGCTCTGCATTCTCAGCCAGGAAAAAGCTGAGCTAGGCTTTTTTTTGCAGACAGTTTAATATTAGTGACACACTTTATGTCCTCTGCAAAAACAATAATGGAGGATAAGGTGACATAAATTATTTGCAAATCGTTTGACATATGCAGGGCATTGTCCTTGCAATAATCACCATCAGTCTGTCAGTTTAAGATATGAACAGTGCCATTGCCATTTTATATCATTGTGTTAAACTTTCACATGTTGTAATTTTACAGATTTGTTCTTTGGAGAACCACCGCAACACAAATCAAATTGTATTATGTTTAGTCAGATGCTGCATGGTGCGCGCTGCTAAGATTAAAAAAAAATAAAAAAAGGCACAAGCAAATAGTACTCAGGAGCAGTCTGCTCTTTAATAGTTGGGAGATTTGTCAGAGGCGACCATACCATTATTCAACTTTTTTGTTCATTCTTCAAGATAAAATGAATTATTTAAATTCACGTTAACCTTAGTTACTAGGCTTATATAAAAAAGTGAGCATTGGGAGGTACCATACTGACTGGTCAATTTAAACACATCTATCTAGGTACTTATGTGGCCTTCATCACTGTAATATCCAAGCATAAAAATATCTAATTATTTTCACAGATATACGGTGAGGAAAAAAAACCTTATAAGAGTATTCTTTAAGCCTCCTGTAGTTATTTTACAGTAAGATATTAGCTAATCTTTTTACAGCAGTGCTGAAAGTTTCTGAGAGGGTGATTAAAATTTTTTGTCCCTATTTCCAGTATAAATTAATTCCTGTAATACATTTTAGTTTCTTTTAAAGCTGATTGGTTATTTTAAAACCGTGTTTTTCAGTAGAACTGTAGCTTAGCAAGAGATTTCCAGACTGAAAATATTCTAAATCAATGACAGGTCACCTACGTTAATCATTCGAGAAACAAATTGAGATGTAAGTGTGTCTTAATTGGTGAGAGGAGCTAGTTAGAAATTCTGTATTGCATGTTCTGGAATAGCACATTTCAATGACTTTTTACTATATTTTGCTCTAGAAGCCTGATTTGTTTTCCTTGAGGAAAGTTACCACATTCAGTTGTCAGCAGAACAGAATCTCTTCTCTTCCACAGAGTCCTTAAACCTGAAAGATTTATTACACTTACACCCTTGAAAAGAACATATCTTTTTCTTTGAAAGCAGCCATGATCACTCTACCGTTTTATATCTATTCTGATAAGTGCAAGCGGTAAAGTAGATAAACTCCTTGCATACCAATTAAAGATACAAGCACACGGCAGGGGCTGTATAATATCAGAAATGCTCAATATAACATACTTAGTCACACAGTAGATATATCTAAGAAATTTGACTTCTTTTATTCTCAGCTTTACACCTCTGACATTTCTAAAAACAAGAGGAAATTAATGAGTACTTATCCAAGATCCCAATGCCTAGCCTTGCTCCAATGCTCATGAATTATGGAAAACGACATCTCGACTGATGACGTAGAGCAGGCTTCCTGGGCCACGAGAGGCATAAGGTTGAATTTTATAAACTAGTGTGAAAAAATATTGGTCTCCATGTTCACAACCTTAGACAACTCCCTCTCTTCTTGGCCTCCAAGCAGGTTTGGGGGCATGATCACTATTGTATGCAAAAATGATAAGGACCCCACAGAGAGTGTCTCAGAAAAGGCTGTTTCTTTCATCAGCAAGGATGTAGAAGTCTTATTTCAAATGTTAGCAACCTGGATAGCAGAATTTCTCCCTTTACTGGGCTGTGGGCTTTGATCAGTAGAATTTATACAGATTTGCCAGGGATCTGATAGCAGAAGTTATTCAATACAATTCACTCTGCTAACATAAGTAACACTTCTGTTGTTATCCTATCCCTAGATGGTTCAAAGGGCTTTGCTCATGCTGAATTGTGAGTCCTCATTGACCTGTAGCAGGGGGGTTTGTACTCACATGTCTTATGTGGACAAGTTACGTGTATCTGGCCCCAACATCCCAGATCCCTCTTAATGGTTATGAGTCTAAGGGCAGTAGCCTGAAATGGCACTAGGCCAGGCTGCCCTGGATTTCCCTTATTTTCTCCTTCGGTGGCACCTTCAGCCCAAATAATTTGCTCCAGCATCTGTATTACCAGTCTAAAGCCAGGGATGTTAACTGCTGGATTGGATTATATGTGGTTGACGCTACTTTTTACCAGTAACCCAATAATATTCCTTTCCATTGGTTCAGTATAATATTTTTGCAGAATTTTCTGTATTGAAAATAAAATAGAGGTTCTCCTTTTGGCTCTTAGCCTGAAGCATTTAGAAGCCCTTAAAGAAAAAAATGTCTTTTCTCCTGGTCTTCCACATCAGTTAGATATTTGGGGGAAGGGGGAGTATTTTCCAGGGCATAAATGACACTGGAAATCTTATTTAGTTATACATAGATTGTAAGGTCTTTGGGGCAGGGCCATCTCTTGGTTATGGATTTGTGCAGGGCCAAGCACAATGAGGCTAGGGCTTTTAAGCACTACCACAATATGCATTAAAATAATCATTTTCTTGGATAAACACCATTAAGATAAACCTTCTCCCCTCATTAATTGCCTTTTCCAAGTTTCCTCTAGTCTCTAACACATTTAAATTTCTTTAAACAATTGCAGCATGACATATTAACATTGACTTGGACAGGAGCAGATACAAAATTAGAGTCAATCTCCTTTATCAGACAAAATCCTAACTTAACCCTTTAATAACCAACAGTTCAGCTAGGTCTGTTATCTGGCTGGTACAGAAATGACCCTCAAGAGCACTGGATCTCTCTGGAACAATCATGAATCCCAGAAATCTCATTTAAATAAAATCCTTTTCTTCCATGGTCTGCTCTACAGTACTTAACCCATTTACTCAATGCATAATCATTGGATGGATAAGAGATGCCAACATTCCTACAACACCTTCCATTTTCTTCCTCCTTTTAAAATAATCCATTGTTTCCCCTGGAAATTTTTTTATTTCTGTATGAAGACTGGAACCTTCACGTTCTTACTAAATTTATCCAATTTCTTGATAAGAATGGTCAGATATACTCCTTTTATCAATAAAGAACAGCCTATAATTAGAGAGAAATGCCATTATTTCAGTGTTTTCAAGTACTTTTTACAGGACCATTTTTATGATGTGCTTGTCAGATTTTGAACAAATAATATTTAATATGTCTACAGCTTATCTGAAATCTATGCAATGCTTTAAAAGCTCAGCACGTTCTACATAAAAGATACAGACAACTGGGAGCTGTATATTAAATATTTTGTTCATCTTCACTTAAAATTTTGGGGGAATGTCTGGAAACATACTTCTATACACTAATTGCTCTGTACTTCAGTTTCCCATCTATAAAATGGGGATAAATGGGGTCCTGCTTTGATAAATGGGGTTGGACTAGATTACCCTGTGAAGTGTCTTCTAACCCCAACCTTCTATGATTCTTCTATGATAAATAAGACTTCCCCTCTCTCCCTTGGTCTTGTCTGTTTAGATTGCATGCTCTGGAGAGCAGGGAACAGTGCAGTTTGGACAGTGTCTAGGACAAGGCGGGCCCCAATCTCAGTTGAGGTCACTAGGTATTCCTATAAATAATAATAGAATAAAAATAATAGAGCCCTGGCATTGTCTCTGTTAACAAGGGGCTCATGTGAGCCCTGCAAGACCCTGGCAGCACATCAGTAAGTTTCCATTTAAAATCTTAGCACAGAGTTTTGTACAGTACTAGCTGCAAACTAGTTCTTTCCCCTAATGGAAACGCCTTCAAGGTATATTTTTTTTCCCGTATTGCAGATCCTGAACACATAAACAACTTCACTGTGCACCCTGTTTGAGTCAATGTTTGTCGAGTAGAGCCAGCCCTCAGCAAGGAACTACACACACCAGTACATCAATTCAAAATATTTGCAAGAGCTGAAGCTATTTAAAGCACTAATCTGTAATTAATATAAATAAGCAAAGCAGTCGTTCACATCAGTGATAATAATGATGCCCTAGAGTTTTTTTTAATCCATCTTTTTGTCAAGTGAAGCACCAGGGAATTTGCCTACCACATTCAGAGCCTGCTTAGAAGACTCCGCTTTGATATGTGAGTTGGGTTTCAGAGTTCTTCACATTGGGTTCAGAACACTATATAATCAACAGTAGTGGCTTGTAACGCTAAGACACACTGGCTAGGTAATTCACGGTGTGCTAATAATAACAGGCAGAGGTAGTGCTGTTACACTCTTTATAAGCGATTTACTAACTAGTCTCTCCAAATTAGTCTCTCCTTTACTGCTGCTGTTATATTTTTATTGTATCTGGGAATTCTTAAGAATATGACCATATTCCATTGGAAAAAAGCCTTAAGAACTCACCCTGTCCACAGGGGAGTCCATGAGAGTTGACTTAAGTGGCTCTAGGATCAGGCCTTCACACTTCCAGTCCCATGCGGCAACATACCTGATGAAGAGCTCTGTGTAGCTCAAAAGCATGTCTCTCTCACCAATAGAAGCTGGTTGAATGAAAGATATTACCTCGCCCACCTTGTCTCTCTAATATCCTGGGACCAACATGGCTACACAACAGTGCATCTTCCTACTATTAGACAGTCATCATAAAGACTTTTTAAATAACAAAATGTTAGTCGTGTAGGCACAGCTCCATAAGTGACTTCCTGACTGCAAACATATCCAAGATTTTGCAATACAAGTAATACCTCAAATAGGCTAAAAGTGAGCAGAGCTGTTTCTATAACTTTCCAGTCAGAGTACTGTTATATGCCTGGGGCCCTCCAGGAGATCTCTGGCATCTCTGCACAAATTAAATTGTCTACACTCAATATTTAATAGTGCTGCAGTCCCACTGCTGTGGATCAGATCATCCCTTGTTGTGTTAAAAACAATGGGGAAGAGATATGAAAGTAGTCAGAAAAATCGGCATGCTCCCTTATGAGAAAAGAGACAGGGATTGCAGCTTTCGAACTCTGAACCTGAGGCTATGTAGATATAACAAGGCGCTCCAGTTCTGCTCTGCACCCTGCCCCACCTTATCTGTCTCCTCCTTAGAGAAAAGTGCTGCTTTGGGTTCCTAATCCTGCGCCCGTTCCTTCTCTCATGGGGTGAGAAGTAAGTAGAAGGTACAGAAGGGGACTTAGTTGGGTAAAATATTTTTGGAGGTGCCTCTCACTCACACCCATTGATCAGCAGAGCAGCAGTGAAAGTTAAACTTCATGCTGAAAAGTAACTATTGCTGCTGTGCAATATTTGGTTGATGAGGCTTTAGAATAATCATTGTATCCCAGCAGCTGCAGGGCATTGTGTTCTGGCTTGTAAAATTACATTTATAATGATAAGAAATAATCATAAATAATAATAATTAATAATTAAACATTAAATCAGGTGAAATTCAGACTTGTTTGCCTTTGATAAAAATGCTGTTAATCCTGTGGAGAAGAAAGTGAGCCATTTATCTGGAAATAAAACACCAATGAAGTCTATAGCATGCATAGACAATATCTCTATTTTTTGCATAATATACCAGGGACTGAGTCAGCAACTAATACAGGAAAGCTGATCAGCTGTTAAGTTTTTTTCATTAAAATATTGATTGATGTGGAGTGTTATTGTGAACAATGAACACTAAGCATTGCTATGATTCTCACTAAAATAAGAGAGGTGAAGCAGGCAATTTTCAAAGGATTCTTGGTCTCAAGGCACCAATATCATCTTATGTTTTGATACGGGGTCAAAATTAAAGCAGAAAGCATGGGATTACACTAAAAACCCTGCCAGGCTGTGTGGGGAAGTAGCACATAGGAACTTTAATTTGTCCAGAGTAGGTAAGTTTCTACTGCCTCATATGGTGTTCTCATTCCAGCTATCTTTATATCAAAGATATTCTGTTTATAGACAGTAATCTATTGATGCCAGCAACCGAAGGCTGTATGATAGATTGCCATTGGCAAACTGATCTGTCCATGGGTTATCACTGGCCTAATTAAAGAAAGACATGGGCTACTGAGTCGGGGTCCCTTCCACCGGTGACAATAGGGCAGCAGTCACTGAAATAGCTGCAAAGGACAATGGATTCATTTGACTGATTGCATGATGTCTGAATTAATGGTCAGGAAATGAGCCATTATTGTATCCTTACTGGTAGGCTGCTTCATAATGCTTTTGGTGTGCGGTCTGCTTCTCACTTCAACTTGTTTAGAAATACAAGGGACTCATATGCTGTTATATACAATAATATAATATAAATTAAACTCTAATGCATGAGAGATTTCCATTTATTGGATATAAAACTGTGACCACCTATAATCCAAATGAGCTATGCATGTTTGTAACCTGCTGGTATCCGCATTTTCTTTCTAGTTTCTCTGTTTCAAAATTTGGTGAAAGGTTTCATCATTTCACAAATAAACTTGAACAGCTGTTGTTAAAGATAGAAATGTCATATCACAGATCTAAAATGACTGGGCTCTGAGACTACCTGGGACCAGAAGCTGAGCTGCACTGGAGCAACGCCCAACACAGCTGCAGTGGGGTGGGCAAAGGTGACTTTACACCCTCTTGATCCTAGGACTAGATGGGCGCAGGTGAGGCCCCCAGTTCACCTCAAAGCAGCCACAGGGGCAGTTCTGGCAGCCACTGATCACTGGGGTGCAGAAGTAATCTGACCTCAGCTCCTTTTCTCCACCCAAGCTGCCAGTGTAGCATCAATTTGAGCTCTCCTTTGCCTCTAGATTTCAGCAGCTGGTTA
Source organism: Chrysemys picta bellii (assembly GCF_011386835.1). NCBI lineage: Eukaryota > Metazoa > Chordata > Testudines > Emydidae > Chrysemys > Chrysemys picta. The sequence continues at coordinate 42,587,056 of NC_088801.1, forward strand.
AGCCAACTTTCCCTCTGCTGAAGTGGCATAAAGAAGCCAGACCACAGTGGAGGAACTGGCCGATGATCGCTGGCCTGAGGAGCTACAATCTAAGCTATGCAAGGGCAGTAGCCAAGTTGATAAGATATGTTTTTCCTGGATCTATTTGTACAGGGTTGAATGTCTAATACATAATGAATGTTCAATACATTGAAATACAAATGCCTTGCAAGGAGCAGGCTGTTACTCAAACAAAAGCTGCTCTAACTTTTCAAATAGCCTTATTGTTTTATTGACTATGCGGGTGGCAGAGACAAAGAAGAGCAATAAACAACATGAAACAGAGCACCAAAAACTTTGGCTTTTCAGTCTGCCTTGTCTCTCCTCCTTTCTGTGGCAGGGAAAAGCTTTATAGTCAATTTATGGTAACCGCTTTCCAAGCATCTTTGAGTGTAGACAAAGGCTGCCCGGAATACAACTGTTCTATTATGCGAAGAATTTTGAGGCATTGAAATTTGTTTTCATTCTGCCTCAGAAAGAAAATGAGACCTTGTGAAAATGTTCACAAAAAACCCCATAATACAAACAAGTCCCTGCCCTGCCCATGGCCTGGGAGTTCGGGTATTCACCTAGGGTGGGGGAATCTCATGTTCAAGTCCTTTCTCTGCCTGATTCAGAGCAGGGACTTGAACCCGGGTCGTCTACATACCTGGTCAGTAACAGCAACAAATCTGTAACTAACCATGAGCTCTGTTCTTTGTATAGCTTCAAAATGTTGTCTGAGTTTGATCACATTGAGTCAATCTTGTAGCCAAGCACTATGTGGTTAGGAAGCACAGACATAATGCTAGACTCTCAAAGGGTGTGAGTGTGGTGGGCCACTGTCCCTTTCCCCGTAAGTCAGCAATTATAGAGGGAAGAGGGGTGGCAGAGCTCCTGATTCAGCATGCATTTTTCTAGTGCCTCTGTGGTGAGTCCTGAACAGTTCTGTGTTCCTCAGCTCTTTACAACAAGGCCTGTGGCTTAAAGCACAATCTGGCCCTTAAAAGTACATGGATATACATGGGGTCCATTTCACTTAAAAGTGAAGCGATTTACAAACTGCATGATCAGAAGTTGTCAAGGGAACAATAACAAATGTACACTTTTCTGTCTCCTTTGATAAAGACTGACAATAGTCACAGTTTCTTCTTGTCACCAAAAATTACACTGTGGTTTTAAAGTGATATCACATGTTATCCATCAACTGTTAAACATGTTGTCACACTGCACATGGAGGATGTGAGAAATCGAGCAGTTCCCAGGACTGGTGTAAGCTCCTGAAGCTAGACGAAACTCCAGAGCTAAACTAAACACACAAGCTGGAGCAAGCTTCAGAGCGAAACCACACTGTCCAGCAGGAATGAGCTTCTGAGCTACACAATGCTCCCAGTCTATATTCAATTCCTAAAACAGAATGAACTTTTCTAACTAATCTAGGCTCCCAAATTAGATTTAGGACAGGAAAACACTTCTGATAAGAGAGACTATGCTGCTAAAATAGAGTGAACCTGTCTGCTGAGCCAGGCTTTATAGTTCTTTAGCCCCAATAATAGGTCCTGGCCCATCAACCCCCTTCACCTGATTCAAAATGGAGTCTCACAGCTTTGCTATAGCAATTTTTCTCAGCTCATCAGCATGTTTCTCTGAGGTAAATATATCTATTAATTGTTTCAATAATTTCAAAATAAAGGCACGGAGAAAGGGAAAAAGCAAACCTTGCAGTTGGTTTCTACTTTGTTTCTTTTCTTTAGGACTTAATACAGCATGTAATACTGATAATGAACACCTGTTTCACACTTTCACAGTCCAGCTCTCTAGGCCTTATGTTCTTTCAAAAAGACCATTCCATTACAAATGTCAAAAAAGAAAAGTTCACAATCTCGTTGAGCTGTTGCTTTGTGGATGCGTCCTAGGCTTCTTGCTTCCTAATAATATTTCATGTTGTCCCTCTGCTGTTTAAAACATCTGGAAACTTAGAAACAAAACTTACTTGTCACACATAGGAAGAAAGTCCCTAAATACATATGTGTGCAATCCAACACACTACAAAGAGGAGACATCACTACTCATTCAACCACAGGAAGTTATAATTGATAACCTGTTTTCAGGAAGACAAGCCTACCTTTTTAGATTTCAAATAATAACCTTTGTAAGTGTCAGTATTAAAGCTGGTACAGAAAAAGTACATCGAGGTACTTAATCATATCAAACGTCTGTATGAACAAGATAACCTATATTACACTGTTAGCAGCCATTTAAACATTTTAAACCAGTGAATTACACAGAAAAAAGATAATGTTAAAAACACAAATGTAAGTTTCACTGACTGTATGTCAGATTTGGCTTTCTTGGTTATTTATAAGCAGAAAAAATGTTATTTAAAAAAATTGATATTCATTCAACCATTCAAACTGCACCCACTAACCCTGTTACACTTGAGTCCTCCTTTGTGTTAATTAAGAAGCCCTGTATTTAGGAGTTTACTTTTAAGGGACCATTATGATGATCTATTTTGACCTTCTGTGTGATATGTTTGATATTATTAAGTCCTTTATAACACAGACCAAAGAACCTCACTCAGCTAACTCTGCTTCAAGTCCATACATTTTGTTTGAGCTATATACTTGACATTGAACGTCTCTGTCTCAGAAATTATTATTTCTGTTGAAAATTCTTTTGATTTTTTTAAGTTATTGCATTGCAAAAACAAAATGAAGTTAATGATTAGTGCCTCTTCAATGATCTATCCTTATTCAACAAAGCTTTTATGGGACTTAGGCACCTAGTTAAAGTTAAACATATGCTTCAATGTTTGCTGGATTGGAACTTAGAAGTAGATGTGGTCTTTCACTATATATATGAAGCAAATAAAAATTTACTAGAAATTAGGCAACAATATGGTTTAATGCCTTTAAATTTTGAAAGGAAAGATTACAAAAGCCTGAATGATTGTTAAAAATGTTCTGTACCGAGTTATTTAACTTGTCTGTGTCTCAGTTACTCCATCTATAAAATGGAGATGGTAATACCTATATATCAGGGGCTAAATCTAGTAATGTTGGACTAATGCTTTCAGATCAAAGGTGATTTAGGAGTACAAATGATCATTGCCAAACTCACTGAAATAATCGGAGCAGAGAAAGGTATTTAAGATATTACAAAGGTACCGTATTTGCATTTAAGATATAACAAACTCCACACACCAAGTGTAATAGGAAGTCTTGCATCCTGCTTCTGGCAGTTCCTGCTGCTTTGCAACAAGATACAAAAGCCTCCCATAATTAACTGAGTCAACTGTTCAGTGTTGTACAAAGAGGGAAACAATTCCTTTGTGATCCTTGCGGATGGGTATCAGTTTGTGCCTTGAAATCAGTGACTACCTGTACTTAACTAGATCTTTTAAGTCCAGAGTGTAACTTTTATGCCAACCTGTTTCATATTCAGTTTCATTTAAAACAGTCACTGTCAGTTGAGCTCTCAAAGTTCTATTCTGTCCTTCTACTTTATGAGAACCTAAGTACATGTTTATGGCCTGCTGACTTGGCTGCTTTTAGGAATAATCAATAGTGGTTTCAGGCACTTTACTGGTTTGCCAAAATCTCTCCGTACAGTACACATCTGTAAATGCCACAGGTATTCCCTATGGTGCCCTGTTTTCTGGAACTAGACACTATACATAGACTTCTTTGCCTTTGTTTTCTTACAATAAGATGATTTTATTTTCTTCTTGTCTACCAGAAGGTAGAAAGGAACAAGGCTGGAAAACCTGGCTTTAAAATGGCTACATGTTTTGGACATCACCTCAAAGATATTTACGTACGTACTTATTTAGATTTCTGTAGACTGCACTGCAGGTGCCTTTACCATGTGCTAAATTATAGCCAAAAAAAGTGTGTTAAAAGAACATTAAGGTTGCAAGGCTGGGCACTCAAAAGTTAGGAAATCCACAGTGAAGGATGCCTGAGCAACCCTAATTCACCCCCTTATGTGTATGTATTATGTTACACCTTTTAATTGCATGATCACTTCCTATTTTTTTCCCCACAGGACCCCTGCATCTTTTAGTGCACAGGATAATCTGTGCTCTGGGGTTGAATCATGGTAAGGTCTCCCTGTGCTCCTATGCAACTCTCCATCTTGTCCCTTCTATGGCCCTTCTCCTATGCTTCTAACTACCTGCTTCTCCTTGTCCTCCAGCTCTTGCCCCTGGCACCTCCTTTCCCACTCCCCACCCATTTCACATCCCGCTGTGTTTGAATCAGGTGTTTCCTCCTTCCCCTTTTTACTGCCTGAGCCACAGCAAGAGAGGTATTAAGAATATAGGAGGAGAGAGCTCTGCTCTCACTTCTTGTGTCCAGCACCACAACAGCCCCTGGGAACAGCAATTGCAGGGAAAGTCCTGCTCAGCCTCTGCAGCCCTAATATGAAGTATGCTCAGTTGCTCTGTGGAATGATGGATGCACAGTCTGGTCAGCACTCAGCAGTTGTAAGGGGCTGCATCATGCTCATTGCAGATGAAATCTTTGGAGAATTTAGCTGCCAAATTCTTAAAACTCTCTACTGAGCATGTGCAAACTGAGTTGTTTGATTTGAAGGCTTATAACGTCGCCAACTTTGGGTAGATTTTCACAGGGACAGAAAAAGCACATCTCTGACACCAGGCTGACCTCTCTGCCAAATTTCAAGGCCCCGCTCCAATGAATGGAGCATCAAGAGGTTCTCAACAAAAAAGTTGGAAGAAATTTTTTAACAAGGACAAAATAAGGCATTTGTCAGTAACCTGACTTTCAGAAATAGCTGAAACATTTTAGCTGAAACTTTATAATAATAATAATAATAAATAAAATCAGCCTGAGGCAGACATTCAGCATGGAAAATTTCCCCTCAAATGATTAAAGTTCGGCAAAGTTATAAGCAATCAAAACAAGGTCTCATAGTAGGAAATGTCAGGCTACTTTAACTAAAGGCATTGCTATCAGCTCTAAAATCAATACAGAAATAAACTGTTATATGATCCTGTGTATTAGAAACAGCACTGAAGCATCATAATTAACTAATTAGGAGGTTCCCATCACCCTTTTTTTTAAAAAGTTTCCCTTCTAGTCAACTTCCTGTAGGAGCTCAGAGTCATTTAACAAATAAGGAAACACTTAATGAGAGACTTCCTTTGTTTTTCTAGTATAGTGCTACTGAGAGTTCAGGGCTCCTGAAAAGAGAGATTACATCTCAAGACCAAAGCTATTAAAATTGTCTTGAGGAAATTAGAGGTGTATGTGCACACGTGTTCATAGACTCACGCCATAGATGAGGAGTTATTGTGATAAATTGGGCCGGCATGGTATGAATTGCACAGGTACGTGATGAACTGATGTATCTGTGGCCCCACCACTGGAACCCTATTACATGTTCTGGAACTGGGGCATGCTGAAAATGTCTCCAGCAAGAGACCAGTCTGCTACAGGAATATCTGACTTTCCTCTGTCCATTTCCTTACTGCCGCCTGTACCATCTCCATTTTATTTGCGATGTAATCATTAGCTTTCTCACTCTCCTGCACGCTAACACCCTGACTCTCAAACAGACAAAGCTGATATGTATAGTAATGTGTGTGCCAGCACTTCTGGTGTGAGTATCAGACTCCTTATGCTAACAAGTATTTGCATGAATAGAAGCTCCCTCCTCAAGCATGTATATGACATAAACCTGAACTTTCAAGAAAAAATAGATGAATGAGATGAGAAGCAGGGTTGAATCAAATCCTGAAATCTGATTTAGTGAATGTGATCACAAAAGCATTTTCCCATTATTCACTCAGCTCTACTTCATACTCATTAAATGTTAAAAACAGCTTTTAACATCAGTATTCCCCACCAATGTGCTATTACAGCAAAGTGCTATTTCACTGTAATCTGCTATTAGAGTATAAACATGGACTGGGGTGGTTCTATGAAACACACCCTACCTAGCAAAAAACTACTTTTCAGTGGAGAAACATTTAAAATATTCTTTCTGTGCTCTTGAAGAAATGTACACGTTTAAATGTTTAAATGGCCTGTGTTAGAATGTGGCATTTGTTTTCCATATACCTAAAGTAGGACATCTTTATATGTCATCCCACTGGTGCTATCAATGGCTACCAAGAAGTGAGATTTCACTTACAGCTACTGTGTTCATAGAATACCCCACTTTACCTGCTGACAAGGGGTGCTCTGAGGCCTCTTGGGACACAAGACCCACCCAGTCCTCATGCACACTCTGACTTTGAATGGTTGGTCTCTGTTGTGTAGCTCCTTTAGTAATGAACCTACAGGTCTGGTGCTGACCCTCCATTCACTCCCAGAGCCTCTTTGTGCATGTTCCTCTTTCTACAATACCTTTGGTGCCTACGTTAAAGCAGCCTGGGACTGTTTTCTTTTATGCACCTGCCGAGGCCTTGGGGCAACACTGTGCAACCCACAGCTTTGTAGTCATACACATTCCCTCCCACTTTCTTGGCTGGCCAGTCCCCTGACTCCCTCTGCCCCTGCTCCATGTTAGCACACCTCATGTGTCCAGTAGGTAAGACCACACAAAAGATGCTGCTTATGCTGGAGGGAGGGGCAAGGATATGGAGCATCCTGGGTTTGGTGAATTTTGTTCCTGTTGTTTTCTGGGCTCTTCATGTGCTTTGCTACTAGTGCACATTGTGAAGAGATGGAATGGAAGCACCATATGACTTTTATAGCACATCTTGGCTGTTGGTTCAGAGTGGAGTCACTTGCCTGTTTCTCATGCAGAAATAAAGCACTTGGCAGTGATGGAAGTCAGGGAGGAGTGAATACAAAGTGAAGGCTTTGGGGAGCAAGAGGAATATTTTAATCATTACGGTGCATAGAATCTGCATCTTTCTGAGATGGCAACTATCCCTTCTTATACCTTTTAAACAAACATTGATACGTGTAGGGAAACGTCTGAGGCCAAGGATCTGGTATTTGGTGTGACTCTGTTTTTTATCAGGTTTTTCATCTGTGCTGATCGAGTGAGAAAGAGGTGATGTGATCCCCTGTAGGCTACATTGTGAATCAGCTCAAATTAGGACCCAGCTGCATCCTGGCTTCTAAATCTTTATTTACAGCCAGCACACCAGCAAACAATCTCAGGTACCTCCATTATGGCTGCAAAGATGAAACATCTGTGTTCTAACCAAGACAGCACACAGCTCATGCAAGCCCTCTTGAAACAATCTAGTTGAAGAATTACTAACTTAGATCTTTGTAATACTAGGCTGTGTGTACTCCAGGCACTATTCCTTCCCCCATCTCTTCAAGCAAGGAAGTACTTATTTTCTAGAATTCCTGTGTCAAGTTTGTTCCCCTTTTGACATCTCAAATCTTTTTTATTTGCCTGACACTGGTAAGGTAAATGGTGGTGTGAGGCAGTTTATTTGGAAACAGTGATGAGGTGTTAATGAGAACACCATATTTTCTTATGCTCAGCAGAGCTGAGGTCCAAAGTTTCAGCTGAAAGAAAAATGTCAGCCAAAACTGGAGCTGAGAACCATGTGGAGCCATTTTGCTCTAAAACTGCATAGCTCCTACTCAGATTTCAGGAGGAAAAGTTAAAGGATAGCTGTAGTCCTGAAATACATGCAGGAAGTATGAATTTACTGTGTTACTGAGACTGTAAATTAAGCTAATTGGAGGGCCAGCCCTGCAAAGTGCTGAGAGACTTCAACTCCCAGTTGAAACCAATGCAAGTTGAGTGTGTTTAGCACCTTGAAAGATTAGCCTACTAATTTGTTCCTCCTGCCTGTAGTACACTTGCTGGGAGGATCGACTTGACAAGGGCAGAGATATATGACCATTAAATTGTTTGCAGATTTGACCTATCTGTCCATAATAAAAAATAATACCTGAAGTGCTATAAGTCTGCCAAACATTTTAAAGAAATACTTGTTTAAAGATCAAATATATCATGTAATCTCATAATGTCAGATTAGGACATAAAACCACGTAACATGACACAAAGCAGCACTACAAGACATATTGTGTAAGAAATTTTACAAACAGTTTCTTCTGGACCTTTCACATGTTATCAGTTTGAATAGTGAGTATGATGCATTTCAAATTTCTCCTGTCAGCTGGAGACAAAATGAAGTGGCAAAAGTATTACTAGAAATACTATCTAGAAATATTAGTTTATGTTATTAACTAGAAATATATACCCAGAGATTTTTGTAAAATCAAAGAAAAACAAAAACAAAAACCTCAGCAAGTCATACCTCCCTAGTTTTCAAAATGGGTCTGATCCCGAAGAGCATCAAACCTCAGAGATTCTGGTGCAACATATCATTAAAACTGATCAGCTGAATTCTTAATTCAAGCTTTGAAAATATGTAGTCCAAAATTCCAAATAAATATTAAAAGTAAATTTTAAAAATTTAACACACAACCAGCACAAAGGTTTAGAATGTTCCAAATGTGTGTTTTGTTGATTATTTTTCTTAAACAGCACTTTTCTGTGTGTGAATAATTTTTTAAAATTCCATGTTACCTTCCTAAATAGCGCGATATTTTCGGGGAGATAGATATTGTTTAGTTAGGTATGTTCCATATGATCTGCTTTAAATATATAGCACTTTAAAAGAAGTTGTTGTAAAAAATAACAAAAGCAAGCAAAATAAAATCAAGATTTAAAAAAAAAACAGAGCTAAGAACAAAAAAGAAAAATAACTGAAATAAACAAAGGTGATATTTAGTATAATGATAACAAGGAAAAAATTCTTTAACTTACCTTAAGTGCCAGCTAGTGGTAAGAAGAGAAAACAGCTAAGCAAGTAATCTGTAGTGTATCAGGCTAGTGAACATCTGTCAGAACTGATTTTCCTGTGACTTTCTTTTACATTTACACTTAATCATTTTTATGGCCTTATTCAATATAAACTGAAAGTATGTAAGATGAGAAATGTCATCTGTAAGATTTTTGTGAATTGAAAATTAGCCAGATAGGAGTCTATTGGGGGCTTCTTCTGTACCATCAGGTAACTGCCACTGCCAGAAGCAGAATAATAGACTGGGTGGATCAATGATGTGATCAGTTATGGCAATTACTTTGCCCCCCTTCACTTTTGGTAGCATAAAGAGGAGCAAAACAAAGCTTCATTAGGACCGTGTGGAGAGAAAAGGTGGCTACGTGGGATGCCCTATTCCATGTAGCCACCCTCCTCCCTCTACATAGTGAACACGTGGCCAAGGTCTGCATGGAAAAAACGAGTAGGGTAAGTTTAGTAGAAAGTTCATGTTTCTTTAAGTAGCATTAACTCCCTTTTTGTTCTGCCATTCCTTCGTGGAGGCGATCAGAGTGCAGCAGTGGCGTGGCAGCCATTGATAACTCAGCCCTTGGCCTCGACAGTCCACCATGGCTTGAGGGAAGGGCATTGGAGGAGAATGAAGAGGAAGAGTCGTGATTGGGATCTGTGGAGCACAGAGCTCCCCAGGTGCCCATTCTCTGCTTAATTTTTTGTTTTGTTTCACTGCTATGGGTCGTAGAAACCAGCAGCTGGGATTTGGGAGGAAATGTGCAGGTGCTCTGCTGGAGTCACTGATTTTTGAATTAATTTGTTCTCCTCTGTGGGATTTTGCACAGGGCCATGGCCTGTGCATAGGTGAACAGCGCAAACCTACATAGCTTAAGTAGCCAAGCAGCAGGCCATCCCTGCTACTCTCTTCCATTCCCACAGCAAGGCTAGCTATGGAAGTGCCTGGCGCACTACAAGGGGGCTGAGGATTCCATACCTGAACGATTAACTCTCATTTAAACATAAGCACAGTTGTGTGTTTTAGACTTTACTTTCATTCCAGCATCAAGCCCTTCTACAAACAAATTGCTTTAGGCTACAGACAACCTTCTCTTACACAGTACAGTTGATCTGGGTAAAGGATGGAGGCAATCAGCTCTGTGCCTACCCTTCTGCACTCGTCCTAGGAGGCAGGGAGATCTCTTGAGATGGCCTCTACAAATTCTAGTGCCCCTTCTTGCAGAGGGGCCATGGAGGGCTGCGTTAGCCCCTGCGTAGCTGCTGTGTGGGAAGAGAGGAGCCCAGATTGAGGCCCTAGGTATCATAAAGATCTGGGCTTCGAGGGGTGTTGAAAGGCTTTGGAAGGGGGTTCTGGGCAGCAGCTGTGTCCTTCTCACATACCATTGGGAAAGATTCCTACTCCTGTCACACAGAACACAGACTTACTTCTAGGTTCCAGTTTGGAGCTATTAGGTCAGTCCTCTTTTGTGCCATACAGATCCATTCAGTCTTTCCGGGCCAGGTGGACTTGTATTCCTTCTCCTTGGCCAATAGGCTGCTAGGGAGGCATTCATTCTGCATCCTTTCTTGCTGTACTGAAGGAGGCATAACTTGTCTTTTAAGTATAAATACACAGGGAGGGCCCTAAGCATTTTAATGCCCAGAGTGATAAAGCTTTTCAGGGAATGGGATTTGGTGGCTTGGGCAACAGTCAGGATCTGATTCGGATTCTCTGAATAGGGACCCGACTGAGCCACATAACTCCAGCTGGGATCTGCACTGCGAACATGCCAGGGGCTGGATTTATTCTAGTTATTGAAAATACAAAGGTATCATGGAGAAGATTGGGCAAAAAACTAAATGCTGTCCAGAAAGAATAAAAACACAAGTCTGGTTTCACATGGCTTCAGTCTACTGTCTCAGATATATTGAACCACATCTTGTTGACCTTACCTGTTTAGACTTCCACTGATTTTAGTGTTCAATCTGGATTTCAATGGGGTTTTGTCAGAGTAAGATCTGTGAAGCTTAACCAAATATTAGCAATTTACTTTTACAGTGATTTATTTGATGTATACACAGTGCCTTCCAGGATTCAGAGGGCCCTGTACTGTACAGTACGTACAAAGATCATTTCACTCACCACTGAAATGCAGCCACTTCAGAAATGGAAGTAGGGCACAGTGAACAAACATGTGGAAGAACAGCCTCACTTAGGGTATGTCTACACTATGAAATTAGGTCGATTTTATAGAAGTCGATCTTTAGAAAGCGATTTTATACAGTTGATTGTGTATGTCCCCACTAAGCGCAGTAGGTCGGCGGAATGCATCCGCAATACTGTGGCTAGCATCAACTCACGGAGTGGTGCATTGTGGGTAGCTATCCCACAGTCCCGACTGCCCACTGGAATTCTGGGTTAAGCTCCCAATGCCTGATGGGGCAAAAATATTGTTGTGGGTAGTTTTGGGTACATGTCGTCAGTCTCCCCTCTCTCCCTCCCTCCCTCCTTGAAAGCAATGGCAAACAATCATTTCGTGCCTTTTTTCCTGGGTTACCCATGCAGATGCCATAGCACAGCAAGCATGGAGCCCACTCAGCTCACCTCTGCTGTTGTGAGCATAGTAAACACCTCGCGCATTATCCTGCAGTATGTGCAGAACCTGGCTAGGAGACGCCAGCATGAGGACGATTGTGAGGAGGACATGGACACAGATGTTCCTGAAAGCATGGGATGTGGCAATTGGGACATCGTGGCGGCAGTGGGGCAGGTTGATACAGTGGAATGCCAATTCTGGGCCAGCAAACAAGCACAGACTGGTGGGACCGCATAGTGTTGCAGGTATGGGATGACTCCCAGTGGCTGTGAAACTTTCACACGCGTAAGGCCACTTTCATGGAACTGTGTGAGCTGCTTTCCCCCACCCTGAAGCGCAGGAATACCAAGATGAGACCTGCCCTGACAGTTGAGAAGCGAGTGGCAATAGCCCTGTGGAAGCTTGCAATCAATTCAGATTGGGTAAATCTACCATGGGGGCTGCTGTGATGCAAGTAGCCAAGGCAATCAGTAACCTTCTGCTAGCAAGGGTAGTGACTCTGGGAAATGTGCAGGTCATAGTGGATGGCTTTGCTGCAATGGGGTTCCCTAACTGTGGTGGGACGATAGACGGAACGCATATCCCTATCATGGCACCGGACCACCTTGCCAATCAGTACATAAACGACAAGGGGTACTTCTCAATGGTGCTGCAAGCACTGGTGGATCACAAGGGACGTTTCACCGACATCAACGTGGGATGGCCAGGAAAGGTGCATGACGCTTGCATCTTTAGGAACCCCAGGCTGTTCGAACAGCTGCAATAAGGGACTTACTTCCCAGACCAGAAAATTACCATTGGGGATGTTGAAATGCCAATAGTTATCCTTGGGGATCCAGCCTACCCCTTGCTCCCAGGGCTCATGAAGCCATACACAGGCACCCTGGACAGTAGTAAGGAGCAGTTCAACTATAGGCTGAGCAAGTGCAGAATGGTGATAGAATGTGCCTTTGGACGTTTAAAAGCTCGCTGGCACTGTTTGCTGACTAGGTTAGACCTCAGCGCAACCAATATTCCCATTGTTATTGCTGCATGCTGTGTGCTCCATAATATCTGTGAGAGTAAGGGGGAGACGTTTATGGCGAGGTTGAAGGTTGAGGCAAATCGTCTGGCGGCCAATTTTGAACAGCCAGACACCAGGGTGATTAGAAGAGCACAGCTAGGTGCACTGCGCATCAGAGAAGCTTTGAAAACCAGTTTCATGACTGGCCTAGGGTGACCAGACGTCCCGATTTTATTGGGACTGTCCCGATATTTGCTTCTTTGTCCCGCGTCCCGACCAATGTTTGGTCGGGACACTGGACAAACAAGAAATTTTGCCCTCTGGGAGGGACTCTCGCCCCCCCCCCCAGCTCCGCCCGCTACTTCCCCCATTGGCTCCCTCCCCAAATCCCTGCCCTGGCCCCGCCTCTTCCCCAACCACACAGCATTCCTCCTCTCTCCTAGGCTTGCAGCTGCATGGCGGCGCAAGCCGGGAGGGGGTGGCGGCGGTGCCTGGATCCTGGAGCTGGTGAGTCAGCATGGGCGGGCAAAGGGGGGCTGGCAAGGGAGGGAGGCGGGGGGACTCAGCCCTGAGCCCCCCGCCGCGCCAGAGGGCTCCTGCCCGGGCCTCTGCACAGGGGGGCCGGGGCCGGTAGCGCAGCTTGGAGGCAGCGCGGTGGGTCTGGGCGGGCAGTGCGGAGCGGGCAGGGGCTGGGTGGGCGGCACGGGGGCATGGGCCGAATCCCTGCTGCTACCGGGGAGCCCCGCGTCTCTCCCTCCTGCTCGCGGCTGCAGCTCCTTCCTGGCAGGACGCGCCCCCCGGCCCGCCCCGGGCACATGTGGCGCGCATCCAGTGGCTCCTTCCCGGTGGGAGGGAGACTAGGCACAGGGGACGCGTGCCGTATGTGGCCAGGGCGGCGGAAGGCACATCCCACCGGGAAGGAGCTGCAGCCGCGAGCGGGAGGGAGAGGCGCGGGGCTTCCCGGCAGCAGCGGGGATTCGGCCCGCACCCCCGCACCGCCCACCCGGCCCCTTCCCGCTCTGCGTTGCCCCCGCCTGGACCCACCACGCGCTGCACATGCCCGTGGTGGGCCACGGGGCGGGAGGCTCCGGGGGAGGGCAGCGCGCGCGGCCAGGGCCTGCTAATGCCCCCGGCCCCTTTGAAACTCCCTTTTTTTTTGCTCTGTCCCCCCCTTTTTTTTGCTCCGCCCCCATGTCCCAATATTTTATAGCGCTGATCTGGTCACCCTAGACTGGCCAGGCTACTGTGTGACAGTTGTGTGTGTTTCTCCTTGATGCAAAACCGCCCCCTTTGTTGAATTTTCTTCCCTGTAAGCCAATCCTCCTCCCCATTCGACCACAGCTGGCAAAGGAAATAAAGTCCCTATTGTTTTGAATCCATGCATTCTTTATTTATTAAGAGAAAAGTGAGATAACTGACAAGGTAGCCCGGGTGGGGTGGGGGAGGAGGGGAAGAGGGAAGGACAAGGCCACATTGCATATTGTAGCTACACTACAAATCAAAATTGTTTGTATGACAACCTTCTGTTGCTTGGGCCATCCTCTGGAGTAGAGTGGCTGGGTGCCAGGAGTCTCCCTGCCCCTGCGTTCTTGGGCGTCTGGGTGAGGAGGATATGGAACTTGGGGAGGAGGGCAGGCGGTCATACAATGAATGCAGTGGCAGTCTGTGCTCTTGTTGCCTTTCCTGCAGCTCCACCAGATGCCTGATCATGTCCATTTGCTCCCACATTAGCCTCAGCATCTCCTCCTGTGTGTTCTGATCATGCTCACTGTATGCTTTCCTGGCCTCTGCCACCGAATGCCTCCATGCGTTCAGCTGTGCCCTACTAGTGCGGGAGGACTGCATGAGCTCAGAATGTCATAACTATAAAGGGAAGGGTAATAGCTGTCCTGTGTACAGTACTATAAATCCCTCCTGGCCAGAGACTCCAAAATCCTTTTCCCTGTAAAGGGTTAAGAAGCTCAGGTAACCTGGCTGGCATCTGACCTAAAGGACCAATAAGGGGACAAGATACTTTCAAATCTTGGGGGGGGGAAGGCTTTTGTTTGTGTTCTTTGTTTTGGGACGGTGTTCTTTCTCGGGACTGAGAGGGACCAGACATCAGTCCAGGTTCTCCACATCTTTCTAAACAAGTCTCTCCTATTTCAAACTTGTAAGTAAATAGCCAGGCAAGGCGTGTTAGTTTTCCTTTGTTTTCTCAACTTGTAAATGTACCTTTTACTAGAGTGTTTATCTTTGTTTGCTGTACTTTGAACCTGAGACTAGAGGGGAGTCCTCTGAGCTCTTTAAGTTTGATTACCCTGTAAGGTTAATTTCCATACTGATTTTACAGAGATGATTTTTACCTTTTTCTTTAATTAAAAACCTTCTTTTTAAGAACCTGATTGATTTTTCCTTGTTTTAGATCCAAAGGGGTTTTGGATCTTGATTCACCAGGAGTTGGTGGGAGGAAGGAGGGGGGATGGTTAATTTCTCCCTGTTGTAGATCCCAGGGGGGGGTTGGAACTGATTCACCAGGAGTTGGTGGGAGGAAGGAGGGGAATGGTTAATTTCTCCTTGTTTTAAGATCCAAGGGGTTTTGGATTTGTTTTCACCAGGGATTTGGTGAGGGTTTTTCAAGGCTTCCCAGGGAGGGAATCCATTGATGGTGGCAGCCGAACCAGAGCTAAGCTGGTAGTTAAGCTTAGAAGTTTTTCACGCAGGCCCCTACATTTGTACCCTAAAGTTCAAAGTGGGGATCTCAGTCCTGACATGGTGGCAGCGGTGGGATCATTTTAAACCCAAAAGCCAGTGAGATTTTTTTTTCCTTCTAGCTGCTTGGAAAGCCGAGCTGGAAGTAGATAGATGCATATCTTATCTCTCCTTGCCTGAAGGCAGAGGTGTTAAGTTTTTTTTTACAGGTCCTTTGTTAAGAGAAGGGTTCAATTAGCAAATGACTGGTAAAAGGTATTTACAAGCTGAATTGTTTTTTTTCTTTTTACATCCTCGGGAGTAGCTAGTTAGAAAGTTACTGTTAACTCTGCAGCAGCCAGAGCTGAGAGCTTCCCAGTTTGTCAACTGCAAAGGGGGTTACCCAGCACAAGAAAACAGGAAAATGACTACCAAAGAAGTAGCTAACAAAATAGAACTGGCCAAACTAGAAGCAGAAGAAAATGAAAGAAAACATCAGAGACTGCTTCAATTAACAAAACTCGAGACAGAGCAGAGAGAAAGAGAAGAAAAAGCCAAAGAGGAGGCCCACAAGAGAGAGATGGAGCTGAAAGAAAAAGAGATGGAGGAGAGAGAAAAAGAAAGGAAGCATGAACTGGAAGTAGCAAAGGCTAAGCAGGATGCACCAGCCAATGCTAACAACCCCCCTCCAGGTACCACTTCCCATCCCAGAAAATTCCCCATCTACAAGGCAGGCGATGATACTGAGGCCTTCTTAGAAAATTTTGAAAGGGCCTGCCTTGGATACAGCATCACTGCAGACCAGTACATGGTAGAGCTGAGGCCACAGCTCAGTGGACCCTTAGCAGAGGTGGCGGCTGAAATGCCTAAGGAACACATGAACAGTTATGAACTTTTTAAAAACAAGGCCAGACTCAGAATGGGGCTAACACCCGAGCATGCCCGTCGGCGGTTCAGAGCCCTAAAGTGGAAACCGGATGTGTCATTTACCCGTCATGCCTACCACATTGACAAAAATTGTGATGCCTGGGTATCAGGAGCAAATGTTAAATCTCTGGAAGATCTGCTTTCCCTAGTAAAAATGGAGCAGTTTTTAGAGGGTGTTCCTGAGGAAATAGAAAGGTACATCCTAGATAGGAAGCCCAAAACTGTAACTGAGGCGGGGGAGATTGGAGCCCAATGGGTGGAGGTGGCAGAAAAGAAAAAAACTAGTAGCAGTTGGAGCGAATATCAGAAGGGGCAAGCCGAAACAAAACCTTACCACCGGGGACAACCCAAGGCCCCACCCACATCCCAAGGGAAACCCCAGACGCCTTCTCACCCCACCACACCAGTCTCCACCAACCAACCTCGTTCCGGTGATACCTTAGCAGGGCGATGTTTTAAATGTAATGGACTGGGACATATAAAGGCTCACTGCCCCAAGAACCCCAACCGATTACAGTTCATTACACCCCAATCACACCAAAGATCCCCAAACCCAGATGCCTCTCTCATACCCTCGGAGCGAAGGGAAACCTTGAGAGTGGGCGGAAGGAAGGTTACCGCTTGGAGGGACACTGGGGCTCAAGTGTCAACTATCCACCAATCCCTAGTGGACCCCAAACTCATCAACCCAGAGGCTACAGTGACAATTCAACCCTTCGTGTCACAATCTGTAACCTTGCCTACAGCCACGTTGCATGTCCAGTACAAGGGCTGGTCAGGAATGTGGACTTTTGCAGTCTATGACAATTATCCCATTCCCATGCTGCTGGGGGAAGATTTGGCCAACCATGTGAAGGTAGCCAAGAGGGTGGGAATAGTCACCCGCAGCCAGGCTAAGCAAGCTTTCACCCCCATCCCTGTTCCTGAGCCGTCCACCAGGGCCCCGTCTGTGTTACCGGAGACCCAGACAAAGGTGGTGGAACTGGATCCTCTGCCAACGACTGCAACAGCCGTAGTGGATCCAATCCCAGAGACCCAGCCAAAGCCAGTCCCAGAACCGGAACTGGCAACGCAACCAGCACCAGAACCATTGCCAGCCCTGAGTCCAGCGCTTGCAAACCCGTCTACAACTCCAATGCCAGAGGGCACCAGCGAGCCTGAACTGGCAGAAGCAGCAGATAACCCTACCCAAGAGGCTCAGCCAGAGCCTGAGTTACCACATAGTGCACCAGCGGACAGCGGTTCACAGTCAATGGAAACAGCCCCAGCACCTGCATCACTTCCAGAGGGACTAAGCCCCAGTCCACAGTCCAAGGAGGAACTGATGTCTCCAGCATCAAGGGAACAGTTCCAGGCCGAGCAGGAAGCAGATGACAGCCTTCAAAAAGCTTGGGCAGCGGCGCGGAGCACCCCACCGCCTCTCAGCTCTTCTAACCGATCCCGGTTTGTTGTAGAACAAGGACTTTTATACAAGGAGACTCTTTCTGGTGGGCACCAGGAAGACTGGCATCCTCAAAGGCAGTTGGTAGTTCCCACTAAGTATCGGGTAAAGCTCTTGAGCTTAGCCCATGATCATCCCAGTGGCCATTCTGGGGTGAACAGAACCAAAGACCGGTTGGGGAAGTCCTTCCACTGGGAGGGAATGGGCAAGGACGTTGCTAATTATGTCCGGTCTTGTGAGGTGTGCCAACGAGTGGGAAAACCCCAAGACCAGGTTAAAGCCCCTCTCCAGCCACTACCCATAATTGAGGTCCCATTTCAGCGCGTAGCTGTGGATATTCTGGGTCCTTTCCCAAAGAAGACACCCAGAGGAAAGCAGTACGTACTGACTTTCATGGATTTTGCTACCCGATGGCCGGAAGCAGTACCCTTAAGCAACACCAGGGCTAAAAGTGTGTGCCAGGCATTAACAGACATTTTTGCCAGGGTAGGTTGGCCCTCCGACATCCTTACAGATTCGGGAACTAACTTCCTGGCAGGAACCATGGAAAGCCTGTGGGAAGCTCATGGGGTGAATCACTTGGTTGCCACCCCTTACCACCATGAAACCAATGGCCTGGTGGAGAGGTTTAATGGAACTTTGGGGGCCATGATACATAAATTTGTAAATGAACACTCCAATGATTGGGACCTCGTGTTGCAGCAGTTGCTTTTTGCCTACAGGGCTGTACCACATCCCAGTTTAGGGTTTTCACCATTTGAACTTGTGTATGGCCGTGAGGTTAAGGGGCCATTACAGTTGGTGAAGCAGCAATGGGAGGGGTTTACGCCTTCTCCAGGAACAAACATTCTAGACTTTGTAAGCAACCTACAAAACACCCTCCGACATTCTTTGGCCCTTGCTAAAGAAAACCTAAAGGATGCTCAGGAAGAGCAAAAGGCCTGGTATGATAAACATTCCAGAGAACGGTCCTTCAAAGTAGGAGACCAAGTCATGGTCTTAAAGGCAATCCAGGCCCATAAAATGGAAGCGTCGTGGGAAGGACCATTCACGGTCCAGGAGCGCCTAGGAGCTGTTAACTATCTCATAGCCTCCCCCACCTCCAACATAAAGCCTAAGGTATACCATGTTAATTCTCTTAAGCCCTTTTATTCCAGAGAATTAAACGTTTGCCAGTTTACAGCCCAGGAAACAGATGACGCGGAGTGGCCTGAAGGTGTCTACTACGAAGGAAAAAAGGATGGTGGCGTGGAAGAGGTGAACCTCTCCATGACCCTTGGACGTCTGCAGCGACAGCAGATCAAGGAGCTGTGCACAAGCTTTGCACCAATTTTCTCAGCCACTCCAGGATGGACCGAACGCATACCACTCCATTGACACAGGTAATGCTCACCCTATTAGAACCCCACCCTACCGGGAGTCACCTCATGCCAAAACTGCTATACAAAGGGAGATCCAGGACATGCTACAGATGGGTATAATCCGCCCCTCTAAGAGTGCATGGGCATCTCCAGTGGTTCTAGTTCCCAAACCAGATGGGGAAATACGCTTTTGCGTGGACTACCGTAAGCTAAATGCTGTAACTCGTCCTGACAACTATCCAATGCCACGCACAGATGAGCTATTGGAGAAATTGGGACATGCCCAATTCATCTCTACTTTAGACTTAACCAAGGGGTACTGGCAAGTACCACTAGATGAACCCGCTAAGGAAAGGTCAGCCTTCGTCACCCAGGCAGGGGTGTATGAATTCAATGTACTCCCTTTCGGGTTGCGAAATGCACCCGCCACCTTCCAAAGACTTGTAGATGGTCTCCTAGCGGGATTGGGAGAATCTGCAGTTGCCTACCTCGATGATGTGGCCATTTTTTCTGATTCATGGGCAGAGCACATGGAGCACCTGGAAAAAGTTTTCGAGCGCATCCAGCAGGCAGGACTAACTGTTAAGGCTAAAAAGTGTCAAATAGGCCAAAACAGAGTGACTTACCTGGGGCACCAGGTGGGTCAAGGAACTATAAATCCCATACAGGCCAAAGTGGATGCTATCCAAAAGTGGCCGGTTCCAAAGTCTAAGAAACAGGTCCAATCCTTCTTAGGCTTGGCTGGATATTATAGGCGATTTGTACCCCACTACAGCCAAATCGCCGCCCCGCTGACAGACCTAACCAAAAAGAAACAGCCAAATGCAGTTCAGTGGACTAATGAGTGTCAAAAGGCCTTTAACCAGCTTAAGGCAACACTCATGTCTGACCCTGTGCTAAGGGCCCCAGACTTTGACAAACCGTTCCAAGTAACCACAGATGCGTCCGAGCGAGGCGTGGGAGCAGTTTTAATGCAGGAAGGACCGGATCAAGAATTCCATCCTGTCGTATTTCTCAGTAAGAAACTGTCTGAGAGGGAAAGACATTGGTCAATCAGCGAAAAGGAATGCTATGCCATTGTGTACGCGCTGGAAAAGCTACGCCCATATGTTTGGGGACGGCGTTTCCAACTACAAACAGACCATGCTGCGCTACAGTGGCTTCATACCGCCAAGGGAAATAACAAAAAACTTCTTCGGTGGAGTTTAGCTCTCCAAGATTTTGATTTTGAAATACAACACATTTCGGGAGCTTCTAACAAAGTGGCTGATGCACTCTCCCGGGAAAGTTTCCCAGAGTTAACTGGTTAACAATTGTTTTTGGAATGAAACATATTGTTAGTTTTTATATAATCAGTCGTATGTCTAAAGGTACATGTGTCTTATTAACTCTGTTTTCTCCTAAAACTCCAGGAAGAAATCACAGCCAGTGTGGAACCGAACATCCAACACTATCTGTGATTTGGGGGGCGTGTCATAACTATAAAGGGAAGGGTAATAGCTGTCCTGTGTACAGTACTATAAATCCCTCCTGGCCAGAGACTCCAAAATCCTTTTCCCTGTAAAGGGTTAAGAAGCTCAGGTAACCTGGCTGGCATCTGACCTAAAGGACCAATAAGGGGACAAGATACTTTCAAATCTTGGGGGGGGGAAGGCTTTTGTTTGTGTTCTTTGTTTTGGGACGGTGTTCTTTCTCGGGACTGAGAGGGACCAGACATCAGTCCAGGTTCTCCACATCTTTCTAAACAAGTCTCTCCTATTTCAAACTTGTAAGTAAATAGCCAGGCAAGGCGTGTTAGTTTTCCTTTGTTTTCTCAACTTGTAAATGTACCTTTTACTAGAGTGTTTATCTTTGTTTGCTGTACTTTGAACCTGAGACTAGAGGGGAGTCCTCTGAGCTCTTTAAGTTTGATTACCCTGTAAGGTTAATTTCCATACTGATTTTACAGAGATGATTTTTACCTTTTTCTTTAATTAAAAACCTTCTTTTTAAGAACCTGATTGATTTTTCCTTGTTTTAGATCCAAAGGGGTTTTGGATCTTGATTCACCAGGAGTTGGTGGGAGGAAGGAGGGGGGATGGTTAATTTCTCCCTGTTGTAGATCCCAGGGGGGGGTTGGAACTGATTCACCAGGAGTTGGTGGGAGGAAGGAGGGGAATGGTTAATTTCTCCTTGTTTTAAGATCCAAGGGGTTTTGGATTTGTTTTCACCAGGGATTTGGTGAGGGTTTTTCAAGGCTTCCCAGGGAGGGAATCCATTGATGGTGGCAGCCGAACCAGAGCTAAGCTGGTAGTTAAGCTTAGAAGTTTTTCACGCAGGCCCCTACATTTGTACCCTAAAGTTCAAAGTGGGGATCTCAGTCCTGACAGCTTTCCTGGCCTCTGCCACCGAATGCCTCCATGCGTTCAGCTGTGCCCTACTAGTGCGGGAGGACTGCATGAGCTCAGAAAACATGTCATCTCGAGTGCGTTTTTTTCACCTTCTAATCTGCGATAACCTCAGGAATGGAGATGATAGGGGGAGCATAGAAACATTTGCACCTGCAGGGGGGATAAAAAGGGAGAGTAAAATTTAAGAAGATACATTTCTGAGAACAAAAGGGAGACTCTTTCACAGTGAATCAAGCAATTCACAGCAGACAGCACATGTGCTTTAGGTACAAGGTCGCATTTTGCCTTTTATATTGAGCACCTGCCAGTATGGTGACACATCACACATGGCTGGGAAACAGAATTTGGTTTCTAGGCAGCCAAGGTAAGCCAAAAGCTACATGGGATTGGCTTCTTCCGCCTTCAGAACATATGGGAATGGTTTCAAACTGCAGCGCCCCCCTTCCCCATAGCAAGCAATGCTGGTTGGGTTTGCTGTTTAAAAGGAGGGGGCTGCGGTTTTGGGTTGGATGTGCAGCACACCTCTCCTCCCACCTCATGGCTATTCTCTGGGATGATCCCTTTTAGCCAAGCACAAACAGTCCAGCATGAACAGGGTCTTTTTACTGCTCCCTTACAAAAAATCCCCTATTTCAACCAGGTGACCATGAATGATATCACTCACCTGAGACTGATACAGAAAGATAAAGACTGAATGTTGCATGAATGCAACCAAAACCCAGGACCATTCGCTGCCATGCTTTGTACTGCAATGACTCCAGACTAATTGCTACTGGCTTGGCATGGTAAAGTGTCCTACCATGGAGGACGAAATAAGGCAGCCCTCCCCAGAAACCTTCTGCAAAGGCTTTCAGAGTACCTCCAGGAGAGCTTCATGGAGATGTCCCTGGAGGATTCCTGCTCCATCCCCAGACACGTTAACAGACTTTTCCAGTAGCCGTGAATGCATCCCAAGTCTTCAGTGCAAATCAAACATTAAACACTATTGCTTTTAAACCCTGTACTGTATTTACAAATGTGCACTCACCAGAGGTGCCTTCTCCGCCTTCAGGGTCCGGGAGCCCGCTTTGGGAGGGTATTGGCTCCAGGATGATGAAAAGGTCCTGGCTGCCGGGGAGAATGGATTCTCCACTTGCCTGCTGCGCTTTCTCCTCCTCCTCCTCTTCCTCATCTACAAAATCCTCCTCCATGTTGCATGAGACTCCCCCCTTGCAGGTGTCCATGGACAGTGGTTGGGTACTGGTAAAGTCCCCCCAGAATGCCATGCAGCTGATCATAGAAGCGGCATATATGGGGCTCTGACCTTGAGCGACCGTTTGCCTCCTTTGTCTTGTGGGAGGCTTGCCTGACTTTCATGTGGCACTACTGTGTGTCCCTGGTGTAGCCTCTCTCCACCATGCCCTGTGCAATTTTGGCATATATATTAGCATTTCTTCTTTTTGATTAGAGTTCTGCCTGCACAGATTCTTCTCCCCATACAGCAATCAGATCCAGTGTCTCCTCTTCACTCCATGCTGGAGCTCGTTTGCGATTCTGGGGGTACTGCATGGTCACCTGTGCTGCTGAGCTCGCCAGGCTGACGAAACAGGAAATGAAATTCAAAAGTTCCCCGGGGCTTTTCCTGGGTACCTGGCTAGTGCATCAGAGTTGAAAGTGCTGTCCAGAGCAGTCACATTGGAGCACTCTGGGATAGCTCCCGGAGGCCAATACCATCGACTTGCACAACGCTGCGTCTGCACTACCCCAAATTCAAACCAAGGTCGATTTTAGTGCTACTCCCCTCGCCAGGGAGAAGTACAGCAGTCGATTTTAAAAGCCCTTTAGGTTGACGGAACGGGGTTGCTTGTGTAGCCGCATTGCTTATAAAATCAACCTAACATGGCTAAATTCCACCTACCCTCGTAGTGTAGACCGGGGCTTAGTACATAACAAAGGTAGTAATGCCTCTGTCCAGCAACTGTGGATTCTGTATTGTGAGAGGGGGCCCTGGCTGTTGAGAGCTAGAGTGGAAAGAAGAACTATATGCATGGATAATGCAATACAGCAGGTCAATTCCTCCTCTCTCTCTCTCTCTCTCTCTCTCTCTCTCTCTCTCTCTCTCTCCTTGGATTTGTTGCACCTAGTAGTAGGACAGTGTTCTGTCCTAGCTCCACAGACAGAATTCCAGAGTAATAAGAATAGCTCCCAATAGCTGAAAACATGTTCTGGTGCCCTATCTGCAACAGTGGATGCCAACTGAGTCAGTATTATTTTACCTTAAATGTAATAACCCTTTGTTCACGCCTTTCTGTTGGTAATAAGAAGCTACTCCCTAACATTGCCCCTCTTGGTGGCCCTACCTGTCAAATGACGTGTATGTCAAAATAGATATTATTCAACAGGTGAACCTATTGCCAGCTATGTGAGGCCTAGGGAGGGGTTCACATCATATCACTCTCCCCTTCCATACATCTCCTTTTCCCGCTTTCTGCATGATTAATGCACATTTGCTTCCCCCTTACATAATGCAGAGAGCAAAGGATGAATTATGCTGCTTCATTACATTACCTGGTAGCATATCTTTCCATACCTATGTACTCTAATCGCCACCTGCTTGTGCTTGTGTTTGTAAATGAAGTAGGTATAAAGTGTATATCTAGAATGATGGTACGTTCCATTACTATAACACACTAGAAACCCAAATGCAGGCTAAAGACAGTGTTTCTCATGCTACACAGTTACAGTGCTGTGGGTTTTTATGATTTCCATGTTGCTGTAGTGCCTGTCATACAGAAATCTGATCCATTTTTCTAGTGTTGAACTTTAAAAGCTTTTTAGCAAATCTAAGAGGTAGAAAGACAACTTTTCTGCATGTGATGGAGAGCAAATATAAGTGACTGAAATATGCTGAAGTGCTACACTTTGACCACAGAGAGCGCATGAATGCTTTCAGATTCATGGGAAAGTCTAAGTGATAATTCTGGACTTATAATTGCTACTAACTAGAAGAGCCAACACTGGCACCACCATATGACTCAAGCTCTGTGTCTAAAAATTACTATTTTCTTCAGATATATAACATTGGAAACAGGGAGGAATAATAGATGCCGTTAAAAGAAAAAAAAATCAAAGGAATCCTGTCTGGATAGACATTTACTGAATTAATAATATCTTCAATGTATGGAGCACCAAAGTGCTTTTACTATCTACCTACTCTGTGTGTGTGTGTGAGAGAGAGAGAGAGAGAGAGAGAGAAAGAGGTGCTACACACACATATAGTGCCCACCAGGAAGCAGGCTCTGAGTGTACAGCAGCAAAATGCTTAAACAGTACACAGCAACACTATACAACAATTTAAAAGTGGAGAGTGGCAAATACTAGGTACAGTGGACAAAATGTAGTTAACCAAAGTTGTATTTGGTCAAAACACTAGAACTATCAGTCCTAGTCTCAAGAAAATGCCATGGAATCTTTGACCAGAATAGTAAGAAATCCAGTATCTTTCTACCTCGTAAAGCAGCGAGATGCATAGGTAGAAATAAAGTCAATTAAATAAAAGTCAGTTTTAAAAATTGCAATTTTAAAGAGCAATTTTAAAATCAGTATATTGCTTGAAAGAAGCTCACAATGTGGTTGTGGAATATGGAGCAGTAGACTGAGGTATGAAGCAGATGCAACCATCAGAACCAAAGGAATAGGCTACAAAAGAGATTTTTCTGTAAGGCCAGAAAGAAAGGAGAGTTGTAACAGCAACTCATTTCCTCGGAAAAAATGGGCTACCAGTAGGGTGACCAGAGAGCAAATGTGAAAAATCGGGACGGGGGTGAGGGGTAATAGGAGTCTATATAAGAAAAAGACCCAAAAATCAGGACTGTCCCTATAAAATCGGGACATCTGGTCACCCTAGCTACCAAGAGCACATCAGACCTATCCTCTGCTATCTGCCTGGCTTCCCATAGAATATTGAGGCAAGTTCAAGGTCTTAGTCCTTAGCTTCAAGGCACTCAGTGGCCTTGGTCCAGGAAATGAGAAAGATCATCTACAGCTCAGGATGAGGACTGTGACTGACAGTTCTGCTCCTCAGGTACAAAGGAACTTTGTACCATAAGAAAAAAGCTCATCACTGCTGGAGACAGGGCTTTCTTGAGGGCTGGTCAAGACGGTGGAATGAACTCTCACAGGAAGTAACTACCACCTCAAATCTCATTACCTTCCTCTCCAAGTGCAAGGTACACTTCTTTGCCATGCATTCTCTCACACAAATCCAGAGCAGCATGTACATTAAACAAAACCCTACCAAAACAAAGCAATACATGGCACACAATTCTTCCTCTGGAAAGAGGATCAGAGAAATAACTAGCCACATGCAACAGATGTTAGTCATGTCACTTAGTGCCCTACTGGGAAGTGCTCAGATAATACCATTTACCAATCATACAGCATGAACAGCAAATAATGATGAGCGAACTTTGTTTGCTAACTCTCTTATTTGATCTACATGGCTACATGAGTACAAATATGATTCAAGTAACCGGGTGGAATAGCAAATGGAAGAATCCTTATGCATATTCTCTTCCCTTCAAGTGCCATTTATATCTCACTGCTGTTACTCTAAAAAGATGGTTCAAAATGTTCATTGAAATGAAAAAAGATTTTTGTGCAACATCTGTGTATTTGTATGCCAGGATAAGTTTAGGGCTTGCAAACACAGCTCACGGCAATGGCCATTTCTGTCAACACAAAGTAGAAAATGTTGATGATATATAGTTTTTGTGACAGGTGAAAAATATTGTTTTGAAGAAACCAGTAACAGAATATTCCTCTTCCTTCTATAGAATTTCCCAACTTGATTCACAGTGTTGGTCATCCAGTCTCAGGGCTTGTCTTCACTCCAGGCTACATCAGCGCCACTGCAATCGATGCAGCGGGCATCGATTTAGTGGCTCTGGTGAAGACACGATAAGTCAATGGGAGAGCATCTCCCATTGACATAGTGCAGTGTAAACACTGGGTTAAGTTGATGTAAGTTACGTCGACGTAACTTACGTAACTTAACTAGAGTAACTTAGATCAACTTACATCAGAAGTGTAGACAAGGCCTTGAAGAAGAAGGATATGAGGCACTGAACTATCTCTTCAGTATCAGATGCATGCTAGTTAATGTACGAACCTGAATATTTGGATATCTAACTTCAACATGAAAACAGACTAGTTCACATTTATTTATCACTATGAAATTTTTTTTTCTTACTCATGTTGGTGCACTAGATTAGTGCTGCAATGTTTGTGTTGCAAGCAGTACTGGGGAATATTTAAATTCAAACAAACTGTGTTCATTGATTTTTTTTTCTATTCATGAAAGCATTTGTAATATGTTTTAAAACCTTATTTTTCATTAATGTGTGGGCCTAAATTACCTGACAGTGAGCCTTTTATAGTATCAATTTGTTTTAAGTTGTCATTCATCATCAATACCAGGCTATTCTTCAGTAGTTCTTGTTTTGCTGAATACACAGTAGCAGTACTGCAAAAGAAGCAGTAGCATCAGCAGTATTATAACTCCAGCTCTCCTGTGGTTAATGTTCTAGGACCTTCAGAGACAATAGTAATAAGACCAGTGGCTGTAGCATCACATCTGTCTTTTGCGATTTTTGCTTTGTTTGAGATTGAGACATAGTTTTGGACCATACCAATCACTCAGGGCTAGGGGATAGCCCTGCTGACACAGTACATACATTAGAAAATTGCAGTGAAAAATAGCTATGGTGGCTCGTGAATGATGTAAGGAGATATACCCCTGCCCATGCCTAGACAAGGAATGCAGTGCTAGAAAGCTGTAGTATGTAGTCGCCAATTGATGGGTTCTTCCAGAAAGACCAAACACCAGCAAACCTTCACTGAACATCCAATTTCCTGGACAACTTTCCAAAGCCAAAATTATTTGCTTTAACTTTGTTGTGGATAATGCTATTATTTAGGATCCCTGGGATTTGAGGTCATGATCCTTTTTAATTTTTATGTTTTTTTGGCTCCTTCTTAAATTACCTAAATTACTGGAACCATTAAGAAGTACACCCACTGTATTGTAACTGACCGTGTTACTGTAATAGTCTTCCTATTATAAAGAATGGGGCCCCCATTGTACTAGGCCCTGTTTAAACACATACAAAGACATGATTCCTGCCCCCGAGAGCTGACAATTTAAGAAAAACTACCTCCAAAGGTTGGAGAGAGGGATATCATGAAATAAGCAAGTATACGTCTGAAAATGTTTTCTCCTCACCCCATGCCACCTATTGTTTCTTACATATACTCACTGCATTGCTTCTAAGCATCTGATTTAGTCACCAGATTTGCTAGGGTAGACCATTGTGCATGTGTGGGGCCTAAGATTGTAGGGTCTTTCGAGTAGAAACTATTTGATCTTAAAATTACCTTCTATATTTCTGAGTGTTGCATTAATAATAATTAACAAGCTACAATGCTCTACATTTATTCTGTCAATAAAGTCTCACCAGGTTGAATTTTGACCCACTTGACTCTCGTCATGAAAAAAATCAATTCCTTGGTGCTGACTTGTTCATTGCCAGCAGTAGATGTTGTGATGGGGAAATCTGACTACAATACAAAAGGATAGAATTTAAAACACTGTTTATAAATAAAACAAAATATCCAGAAGAGGCAATAAACATTATTTTCCAATGTATTCTAGGGATCTGAAAAACATATGCACAACTCACTGGATGTAAGCTGCAGATGTGTAAGTGTGTAGGAGATTTGGAAGATCAACAAAAGAAACAAGAACAAATTAATAATCCTCTCCTTCAGCAAATTAAACTTCACTCTGCTAAATTAGTTGACCTTCAAAGTTTGCCCTAGGGGAATGATGTAAGATTGGAGGGTTTATCTGAAGAAACAAAGAAGAAAGCTAGCTGAAGAATGGGAGATGGCTAGTGGAGTAGATAGATGCTGAGATGTTTGTTTAGCCACCTTTAATGAAATCTTGTTGAAACTGAGGACTAAAGCCAGCTCTGCATACAGGTAGATCATTGTAGTGTCCTTTTATTTACTGTAAGGGATTCGATTTCCTGGATAAGGATTCAGTACTGAAATATGTGGAGAAGGGAAATTCATCACAACTCAGTACAAACTGTGCTGCATCAGCATGGAGGAAAAGAAATGGAAAGGAAAACAGAGCCTTTCCGAGAGAAGATAGGTTTTCTGAGAAGGTCCAAGTTCAGGCAGAGGTGAACTGGACTGTTTTACAAGCTTAAAAAAACGTGAGTCTTGAGTTGATGTCAAAACCAGCCCCAATACCTGAACTGAGAACTAATCTAAACATCTATGTACTGTAAATAACTCGGCTCATATGGAAATTCAGTTTATTTTTCTTCACTAATTATCTGTTGGTATGTATCAGATTTCTGTTACATAACTCTTAGAAGTTTGACTAACAGGCTAAAAGAGGAAGCCCCTAGAGCAGTGGTTCTCAAACTTTTGTACTGGTGACCCGTTTCACATAGTAAGCCTCTCAATGCGACCCCCCCCCCTTATAAATTAAAAACACTTTTTAATATATTTAACACCATTATAAATAAATGCTGGAGGCAAAGTGGGGTTTGGGGTGGAGGTTGACAGCTCACGACCCCGCATATAATAACCTCACAACCCCCTGAGGGGTCCCGACCCCCAGTTTGAGAACCCCTGCCCTAGAGCACTTTGAAAAGACCAGTAACTATCTTTCTCAATCCTTTGCTAAATCAGACAGTGATTTGTCAAATGATGAACTCTCTTCACCTCTCCAACACTTGGGGTCTTGCATTTCCTAATAGAAGGGATTTAATTATGCAACACATAGATTCTCATCTGATAAACAGGTCAGATACAGTACTCCCCATGTAAACTGTGATCTAGCCTGTATGTTCCCATTAATAGTGTTCTCCCTTCCTGACGTCTTTTTTCTCTAGCTGCTGATTTTCCAAGCCACATGTATCTGTGCAGGTCTGGGTCTGTAAAATTAAAGTGTCTCACAACTCTGAAAATTGTTTATGGAATAGTTTATGGAAGAGTGTGATGCCTGAGCTTCTTTACCTCACCTATATAAAAAAGGAAAGATGTAGGTAATGCCTTCTTAATAACAGCATTAACTTCACTAGCCACAGTAATCAGATTATTGGCAAGAGTGATTCTTGCAAGAAAGTGACCTGGCTAATATCTGAAAACACTCACAGGTCTGTTGCATTGATGGAGAGCAGGAAGCGTAACCTTTGACCAGAGAAGTAGTAACAATGTTGGCTTTTTGGAAGGCAAAACCTAAAGGGATTAGCACTGAGTATCGGTCACAAAGTGGACTGTGTTTAGGGGTCCCTATAAATCTCTGTGCAGCATTTACTGAAATGTTCTGTGTGATTTGAAACAAATGTGGAAGATCTCTGTATTTAAACTTTTGGATTACAGCAAATTTAGCTCAGAGGGTTAATGTTTCTCCACAAAAGGAGTCTCTGCAGCATTCTGTTCTAACTTCTAGGATCCATGCTCCTAAGTATCTGTTCCCACGTGTTGTAATGTGAATTGTAATATAGTTATTGTTAAACTGGAAGGTGTTAGTGGTTTCCTTCAGGCAGGTATTTGAGTTACAAACAACTAGACCTGGTAAAAGCTGACTGGTATACTAAGCACCCTTCTTTCCAGCTAAATGGAAGGAACAATCAGCTCATTCTGTGAGATACCTGGAGACAAGAGAAGCTACAGCAGTGGGGGCTGACGGAGTTCCTGATTGCTAACAGAGGGGCTAGGGATTCTTTTGGCAAGCTGTGGGGAGTAGGGCCGGCTCCAGGCACCAGCTTCTCAAGCAGGTGCTTGGGGCGGCCGCTCCGGAGAGGGGCGGCACGTCCAGGTATTCGGTGGCAATTCAGCGGACGGTCCCTCACTCCATCTGGGAGTGAAGGACCTCCCGCCGAATTGCCACCGCAGATCGTGATCGCGATCGCGGCTTTTGTTTGTTTGTTTGTTTTGGCTGCTTGGGGCGGCCAAAACCCTGGAGCCGGCCCCGGTGGGGAGGAGTCAGGAAGAGGTGAAATAGAGCCAGTAGACAGGATAGACTCAGTCATGAGCATGGTCCTGACAGGAAGAAGAGACACAGAGCTCTTTGGGGCACAGAACTGAGTGGAACGTCAGATTTGGGAAATTGTGAGCAAGGCAACTGCCTGCTGTTTGTCTCTCCTGTGCTTAGGGAAACAGAACATTGCGTACTGTGTAAATAAACAGAATTACACCAAAGAATATACCTGACTCTTATCAACCATTTCTCCTCCTAATGGCAACAGTGCTGAAAGGCCCAAAATATTCAGTTACTGGCTGGCCAAAGGGACAACATTATGCAAACAGCCAAGTTTAGTTTTGCTCTTTCTGATGATACAGCAGAGTCAATTTCTTCAAGTTCAATGTTAGCGCACCTAGGCAGTGTGTAATAAATGTAGTTTGGATAAATGTAAAGTAATGCACATTGGAAAAAATAACCCCAACTATACATACAATATGATGGGGGCTAATTTAGCTACAACTAATCAGGAAAGAGATCTTGGAGTCATCGTGGATAGTTCTCTGAAGACGTCCACGCAGTGTGCAGTGGCAGTCAATAAAGCAAACAGGATGTTAGGAATCATTAAAAAAGGGATAGAGAATAAGACAGAGACTATCTTATTGCCCTTATATCGATGGTATGCCCACATCTTGAATGCTGCCTATAGATGTGGTCTCCTCATCTCAAAAAAGATATACTGGCATTAGAAAAGGTTCAGAGAAGGGCAACTAAAACGATTAGGGGTTTGGAGAGGGTCCCATATGAGGAGAGATTAAAGAGGCTAGGACTTTTCAGCTTGGAAAAGAGGAGACTAAGGGGGGATATGATAGAGGTATACAAAATCATGAGTGGTGTGGAGAAAGTGAATAAGGAAAAGTTCTTTACTTGTTCCTATAATATAAGAACTAGGGGCCACCAAATGAAATGAACAGGCAGCAGGTTTAAAACAAATAAAAGGAAGTGCTTCTTCACACAGCGCACAGTCAACCTGTGGAACTCCTTGCCTGAGGAGATTGTGAAGCCTAGGACTATAACAGGGTTTAAAAGAGAACTAGATAAATTCATGGAGGTTAAGTCCATTAATGGCTATTAGCCAGGATGGGTAAGGAATGGTGTCCCTAGCCTCTGTTTGTCAGAGGGTGGAGATGGATGGCAGGAGAGAGATCACTTGATCATTGCCTGTTAGGTTCACTCCCTTTGGGGCACTTGGCATTGGCCACTGTTGGTAGATAGGATATTGAGCTGGATGGACCTTTGGTCTGGCCCAGTATGGCCAGTCTTATGTTGTAATTGTCATAGATTTTAAGCATGGCTCTAATTCTATGAGTGCCCAGCACCCTCAGCTGTCACTGAATTCAATGGGAGTTGAGTGCTCAACTTTACTATATAACGTAGGTACCAATGGGGGTGCCAATTAGAAAGTTATCTTGACATCAGTGAACTCATCAAATCAGCCCCTTAACTGTTAGCAAATCAGTGTCGGATCAAAATGACTTGCCATTAACTTATTCAATTTCTCTTTTCTTAAAGTTGTATTTGACAATCAGGTTGTTCTTTCCAATCCTTCCCAGAATTGGGGAGTTTAATGGATTAGTCCATTTCAGTTTTTGTACTGAGTCCTTCATCGAGATACTGTAATTAAATGCCTCTTATGAGATGTATGTTTATAATGTTGCTGAATCATCCTTTTCCATGCCAGAATTCATGTTTGACTGGGTGCTACATATATTGTAAATTATAGGATTATTTACAATTGGTTCTTAGGCCACCCTCATCACTGTAGTATCTGGGCACCTTCCAGTAGTGTATTAAGTGACATGACTGACATCTGTCATTTGCAGTGTTGTTGTAGACCTGACCTGTGTGGCTCAAAAGCTTGTCTTTTTCACCAACAGAAATTGGTCCAATAAAATATATTCCTTCACCCACTTTGTCTCTCAAATGACTGATATCTGTCATGGATGGTTTATTCTACTTCTCATCCTCTTCATAAGGAGAGAATTGTGTGGGGAGGGTAGTGTTTTGTTGTGTGTTTGTTAGAGAAAGCAACGGCAAAGAATCACACCTTGCACTTAGAGCAGAAGGTGGTGAGGTTTGCCATAGTCCTTCATTCCCGTGGGACTTCATTCTCACACCAGTCCCTTAGAAAGCTCTGTCTCCTATAAAGATGAACTTTACTCTGATTGAATGATCAAAGCTGATAGAGTTCCCTTTTTCTGTATGCAAATTATTGAACACTTGTCACTGATCAAGTCTAAGGCATGAATAATAAAAAGGGACTTTCCAAGAGGGCTAAAGAAACACTTCTATGCTCCTTAATATTTATTAATGCTAGTATCTGCAACACTTGCTCCCCATGAACATTCCTGCCAAGAGAATACATTCATCAGAAAGTTCCCAAATGATTGAATGCAATGGGTTGTGACTAGTGGTAAAGCCAATTGGTGAATTTACACTTTCTTCTTTTTCATTATTTGCCCAACTCTACACTCTACATAGAACATAAGCTAACCCTTCAAATTCTATCTCCAGTAGCAGGGAATGCTAATACTGTTGACCCCAGAGCCATAATGTTCTAGTGCTATGGTACTTAGCCTTGACTGACTGGAGAGCCACTTCGTTATCAAATGAGGTTGCAGGAAACAAAACATAATTGCAGAACAATGTCCTGACATTATTACTCTGTTGGTTTCAAGGCTTCTGTCCCACTCCTGGTTGTCAGCAGAGAGAAGGTGTTCTGCTCAATCTTTCTCTGACTCCCACCCCCACTTTTCCTGGCTACTTGGTGCGTCCTCGTCTATTGTCAGTTCATTTGCATGAACATTTCTCTTGCAGCATCATGTGGCATCAGGTAGTATGCGAGGTCACTCCCGTCAATGACAAGGCAAAATCTGACAAGGTTCCCCCACTGGCCTCCAGGAGCCAATCAGGAAGAAGGGGCAATCTGCAGTGCCAAGTCAGATGGGGCTGACAAGCAGGCTGCTTCAGATAATGCTATCAATCCTGCAGATGCAATCAGGCCCCTGGGCCATGGGAATTCCACCAGTTTTAGTGTGATGTTTGTTAATCATGCTCCCGCAGTGGGTGCAGTACTTCGGACTCTTGTGATTTTTTTTTTAATTGTGAGTCTCACAATATTTGATGTCTTGATTTAAAGCCTCAACTCCTGGAATCCTGTGATTTCATAAGAACTTCTATTTTCATCTTTAAAATTAAGTTTCTGGTCCCCATGGTTGCAGAGAAAATCTTGAAAATGTGATTTGAGCACACCCTGAAGACTTAGGAAGCAAAAAGCAAATAAAAGGTTCCCCAAATGTATTATTTGGCTTTAAAATAATGGGATTTTTTAAAAAGCTCATGATTTTTGAGCTCTTGGGTTTGGCAATACTGGTGCTGCGAAGTATGAGCTGCTTCTTGCTACCTAAGACCTCTGGGCGGCGGGGGGTGGAGGAGCGGGACTTGAGTTCCATGGGAAATCAGTAGGTTGCCCAGTTTGCACTGGCTTGGGTAAATCAGTTTGCACCTATTTAACAGGAAACCTCCATTCACTATTCCCCCCAGGATTCTCCACAACCACACTTGCACCAGTACTTGTCATATTTTCCTCTGCACCTGCTGTGGAACTCAACCTGTCTAGATGTCATGGCACAGGAGTTTCCATCAATGCACAGCTGTTCTCTGCCCATCTTTCACTACTCCCCTCTCCCTGAGTCCAGGTAATCTTTCTTGTGTTGTTTGATTTGTCTCTATCTCCCTATAGCCTCAATGTGTTATCCACCTCACACGTCTGTGTTATCTGTCTTCCCATACTCCTCCATTTTGTTTCCCTGTCACTCCAGCAGCATAAATAAAACCGACAGCACTCCCCAGCTCTGCAGCATTTTTTGCTGGTGTTTGAGCGCTGGAGTCAGATCAATTTCCCTGGGCTGCTAGCATGCCTCTTGGAGACATAGAGCACAATACAGCAGCTGCAGGGGGAGGGGAAAGATAGCACAAAGGGCAGTGGGAGGAGGCAGGCTGTGGGAAACAACACAGTGGGTGGGAGAGAGTTGTGGGTAAATGCAAGCCCTGATTCAGAAAGCAAGCAGGACACATGGCTCCATGCTGTGGTCTTAGAGTATGATGCTGCACCCCACCACACGACTTTGATGCTAACACTATAGTGCAGTAGCAGCAAGGTGATATGTTGTTGGAGGTGGCATCCTTTGGGTTAGACTTCTGCCTGTCTCTGACTGATGCTTAAGTGGATTTCAGCAGTTTCCAATAAGAGTAGAGAGACAACCAGTGGCAAACCCAATCTGAACACCCCGAGATTTGAGGTGACTGGAATCCAGGTTGCAGCTTGGTTCTGTCTCTGGTCCTGGTCACCTCTTCATCTCAATTACACTGTTTTCCAAATGTGGGGCAGCTTCTTTTACTCACAGACATGGGATCTAACTCATTACTTTGAAAAAGGATTTGGGATGCCTGGAAAATAAAAGGCACCGTTTCCAAGACAACAATTTTTAAATTAGTACCTGCACCATAGTCAATTAAAAGAGCTATGATTGGGCAGTGACTTATTAAAAGGACAACATGACTTTAGTAATATATGAAAGTGCTAATACAAGTAATTGTTTCTAATCATGATTTTAATTACCTATGATTATAGGACCACTAGGAATCTGATCTATTTTAAAACTCTTCTAATGGAGCCTACATATTATGGTGATGGGCATCTTAGATAACTGGTAGGAGAGAGCCCTTCCGTTTTAAACACTATAATTTTGTTTTGTTGTTAAGGGTGTAATAAGCCAGGACTCCAGCAGCAGAAAACATACATTCAATAAATATTTTAGAAAGAAGTAGAGCAGACTACTAAGTGATCTAGTACAGGATCCTGTGTCTCACAGTGGCCAATATTAGATGCTTCATTGGCATAAAAACCCTTAATGCAGCTAACTATTCAATACAACATCACAGGGGGAAACCTTTGCCCATCCCCAGCTAGTAATCATTTTATCCACTGAGTCATTAAGACTAATGTCCCTTATTATTGTACCTTAGCAAACGTAAGTACAGATGTTGTTATTCATTTACCACTGTAGCCTTTTTACCACCCCCCCCCAAGATTCAGCCCCCAAACCTGCAAACTCTAATGTGTGAGTAACTGCATATACCAAAAACTTCCCATTGAACTCATCTCAATAAAGATGTAGCAGAACAAGAAAATGTCTAGAGAAAGGAAAGGAAAAGGAGTATGAAACAGGGAGTCAGATGCTATTTATTTATTTATCTTCGCATAACAAAAGAATACAGAGGTACACACAATTAAAAAGCAATATCATTAACCTGGATAAGAGCAAATACGTTTTTGTGCAATATATAATTAAGCTGTTGAAGTTGCTGATGCAGGAAGCATATAGCAAAGACACTGATTCTGCGAAGGTTTATGTGCTATTCCATTCTCTCATTATAGCCAGATAGTATAATTTGTGAGGGTGGTTTATATGCTAGAATCTTGTTCACTAAAAGTACCGTGATCAGTTATTCATTTAGGCCTCCATCCAGCAAAGCACTCAAACATGTGCTTAACTTCAATGAGCCTATTCGTGAGCTTAAAGTTAGGCATATACTGAAGTGCTTTGCTGGAACAGGACCAGCAAACCAAATATTTCTCACCTTACTCTCCTGAGTAGTCCCACTGAATTCAAAGAGACTATGAGTATGAGAAAGGCAAGCAGGATATGCTCCTACATGGCAATGACTTTCAGTCACAACTTGTCTGGACCACATTGTACCCAGGATGTAGAAATAAGGTTTCCTATTTTAAAAATACACAAAAAACAAACAAACTAACAAACCAAACAAACAAACAAAAGGGAAAGCAAGGATGGCATAGGAATTTCTATAGAAATAGAGCTCCACATTTGGCTGTTTCTAAGGTGAGTAAACTGAATCTAAAAGTCTAGGAGACATCAGTGGATATAACTTTTTTCATTTTAAAAGAACAATACGGTAGTTATTTCTACGGAAAATCTAGTAATGTTTTAGAAAACTTCTTTAGAACAGCCATGTTACAGAAATGTAAAAAATTACTCTTGAACTTAAACTACCTTCTGCATTTATTGCAGATGCAGATAATAGAGTTTACATTTACATTTTTCTAGCATATCTAATAGTTTGATTGGGATTGTCAATGCATTTTTTCAGTCACAATTATAGAAAAAGGCCTTTTTCTCTATCAAATCCCATTATGTTACATTCTGCTGGGACATGATAAATAATAGCTAGAATTTCCTACTCAGCACTCTGATAGTATGGTCGTCTGTCTTCAGTTCAAAGCAAGAGGCAACCGTGTTTCTTATCTTTCGTATTTCTCTAGTGAAGCAGGAGTACCTTTTCACTGTGGAAGAAGATGGGATGATTCCCAGGGGCAGAGAGGAGGGAACAGTAGAGGGCTTACCTACCAACTTAACTTTGTAATAGAGCTGTTGCAATTTTTTTCCCCATTGTAATTTTAGGATGGAGCCTATAGTCCTTACAGAAGCAAATCACTCTTTGCAGCTGTATCAATGCAGGATTGTGCCAATCTGTAGTATGTGGAGAGATTATTAAATGGGATCTTTCACATTGATACATTGTAACAGCTGTCCAGAGACCTTGTACAAAGGCATTAAGAAGGAGATTTTTGACACAACACAGAGCTGCTCCAAAGCACTGTGGCCATCTGTAATATTGAGACTTCATCAAATGGATATTTTTAACATTAACAGTTGTATTATATATATTTATATATATATGAACGTGTTTACAATGGGAATGGGATCCCAATCATAGAAAAAAATTATAGCCCACTTTGGCTGGAAGTATATGTATTGGGCCAAATTCATTCCTGGTGTAACTCTAAACGTTAACATAGTTAGCATAGGACTGCTTTTGGTTTATTTTTCCCATCATTTTACCAATATTTTAAATAGCTATTTTCTTCAGAAAACACATTCTTATAATGAAACCAGAGTTGAGCTGTTTGGAGCAGTATGGAGACTTTCATCAACAGATCTTTGACTAAACTCCGTGTAATGGCTTTAATAGAGCAATATTGACTGGTCCAGCCAACCCTTAGGAAGGAGTTAGTTGCAATGTCAATATTAATGTAAAGTAAAAATGTAATTTTATTTAAAACACTGTACACATAATGTTGATTAAAATCTGCAGTCCAATTATATTTAAGTATAAAAAAATCCCACCTCAAACTCAGCTTGTGTTTGTATTTTGTTATTATTTAATTTGGTTGCTCATTCATGAAGCCCAAAGAAGGTCAAATTAAGTTAATGGAAAATTTGCCACCAGAAGTGTATTTTCTGATGATGTCGTATCAGAATCATCACATCAGCCCAACATAATTTTTTGGATGCTTCGGAGACTTTGCGAGCTACTTGCGGGGTATGCACCTTACATATTGAATGGGTCGAATGACAATGAAAGTGAATGAAATTGAGACAAGGAAATCCTTAGCACCCACCCACACAACAGGAGGGAGGGGGAAGATTAAGAAAAAGAAATCCAAATAAAAACCATGGAACTGAGATGCATCCTAACCGTCACCACTATCCCACTCTGCCTTTATATTGCATCTTTCTCCCTCTCTCATCTCCTGGTTATCTGTTTCATTTGTAAGGTCTTTGAAGAGAGGGCCTTGTCTTCCTACATGCTTGCAAATAATCCTGTTCTTGACTTAACCTAAGTGTGCTGACCTATGCAAATTTTGAAAATAAGTTTGATAATGGAAATTTGCTTGACATTGAGTTTTATACAGAGTCAGTGTATTCTGTTAGTGGGTTTCACAAGGAATTTTTTAAAAATGATTCACAGTCAATGCATCTAAAGTATTTGGATTACAATATACCATATTCATGGTAGCTGTTGATATACTGTGAAAGATCTGAAAAAAAGTAAAATTGTCAAGTTTCAAGAAGTTTATGCTTAGTAGAGCTGCCTTGCTTCTGGATGTGATCTCATCAGACGTCATTAGTTAAGCAAGTATGGGTCTGCTTAGTGCGTGGCTGGGAGATCGCCATGGAAAGCTGGGTGGTGGAAATGCAGTCAGGAGCCGTATTCCCCTTTTATCAGTGCTGAACTATGAGGCTAGACTGTGCCATTAAGACTCGTTCCCTCCCTGAGCTGCTCCCCCATAGCATGCATTCCCTAAGCAAATTTATAGCACTGATATGAATGGGTGAACATTTATTTGTGTGTGTGTGTGTGTGTGTTCTGTCTCAGATGTGGCTGCGTCCCAGTAGAGGATGAATTGATGTTTGTTTGCAATATATAAGTGTAAGGTGATTTTTATTATAAGGAAAATGAAGATCCCAGAGCACAGTATTTGAATGATTTGAGACATAACTAAGAATCCCAGGACATTAGTAGGTTTTCAGATGGTACCAGGAAAGCATGGAATTGTTGAAATATAGTCAAGTAAAGAAATTGTCTCAGATTTTTGATACAACCTCAGAAATAGCCTACGGCTACTCTAGAGCGCTAAAAAGGAACAGAAAGGAATCCTATTGTACTTAATAGCAACACTTCCATTGACTTAAATGGGACCAGGATTCCAACCAGTCATTTTAAAAGGATGTAGGTTTGTGTGGTGAGTAGGAAGACAGGAGTTCAGAGAGATGGACAGAGCATGGGAAGGATAAATCCATGGACTGGGAAGGCAATAGAAGCCAAAGAAGTCTTTTGAGCAGGGATGTGCTGTATAGGAGGAAGGCTTTGATGTATGGGGGAGATAATGCTTTCCTGTTTTTCAGGGGTGAGATTTAATTCACCCGTGTCTTTGAGGTGCTCAGATGATACAGTGAGGAGTGCAATAGACATACCTACAAAGAAATCAAATAAATGTGTTGTTATTTCTTGGTAAGGAAACCACTGCCACAGAGAAGTTTTGTCCGGTGGTTACAGCAGGGCACACTGACCCTGATTCAGCATAGCAATTAAGATATCAGCTATAGATACATGTGCAAGATGCATCCCATCCCAGTGCACCACATATCCTCAGCCTTCCATACTTATCAATCAATTTTGGACCCATGAGGGCATGAATTCCAGAGCCAAAGACCCTCACAGATAATGTTGTATCTGCCATCCTCTCTCTCTCTTATGATAATTAAATAACCATGGCACTTTTGCAAAAGCTGCTGACCTTCGCTGTAGAAGTATGCTCAGGAAGAGAGGTGATACCCTAGGCCATCTGGGGCTTCATATGTCAAATCAAGACCTTCAGCTTCTCCTAGAGCCTAATAGGCAGGCACTGCAGCTACAGTCAGTGCAGCTGTGGGAGCACAGGAGCTGCCCTGCTCGCAGGGTACGCCACTTAATAAGTGATTCACTAAAATCAGTGATCCACCAACTTCACTCTCTGAGTAGATTTAGGATGTAACCTTACATATAGCACATTGCAATGGCTCATCATGAGGTGATGAATGCATGGATTACATTACAGAAGCAAGATCCATATTTGAAAGCGAGGGCTCCAACTTCCTAACTAGGTGCAGCTGGCAAAAACATTCCACTTACCTAACGTTTTTATAAATAAAATATGGTGTATCCTAGGAATGGCTCCAATGAGGAATAACAGCACACATTTGCAATATGTAACTGCATTACAGCATTAAGCATTTGAACATTTAAAAACATCCAAGAGAGACTCTCCCATATATTTGCTGATGCACCTAAGAAGAGACTGAAAACAATGCAGGGTGGAAGAAGTGAAATAGTTTTTCTCTCCTGCTAGATAAAGGAAGGTTTCCAAAGATTTAGAGTTGTGATTACATGTAGGGAAAAATTTGGACAGAGTTGTGAATTATTAATTAATATTGATATGCTGTCAGTCTGTGTAGTGCATTTATGGTGTATTCAAAAGTTAGAAAAAGGCAGCCATTCTCACTGGACGTCTGGAGGGAAGGGTATTTGAACAACCATGGCAGAAATTCTGGTTTCTGACAGAGAGTGGTATTTACTTTTAGATTTTATGGCCTGCATTAAACTTCTGCACTAGCCCCGTGGTTCCATATAGTTAAATATTTACCACAAGGGGAAAAAATCTGGCTAAATGAAGAGTTTTTTCTAGCCTGAGTTGAATGGAAGAGTACTCACTTGGAAAGGGAAAGGGGGTGATTCTTTGCACATTAGTTGCAACAGTTCCATATTATCTCACATTTTATATAAGTGAGTCTATTGCTGGATTATTCACCAAAATAGATGCTGCAATGCTTACCATTCTTCAACATATACTACTTCTACTCAACCCGGGAACACCACCCCTACGGCCCACTCAGGATACAAATATTCACACTGTGTCCATTGCACCATATTAACATTTTATCATTTCTGGAGCTGCGCATTGTATGATCATAGGCCACAAACATAGCAATCTAGTCATGAATCAAACATACACAGGGTGGCAAAAGGGTTAATGATGGGTCTCAAACTATCATAACTTTTTTCAGGAGTTGATCCTGGTGCACCTATATTAGCAAGGCTTATCTTTATATTTACCCAGGACTATTAATGATCAGAATACTTAATTTCTAGGTTTCCAAATTGTTGTGTTCCTCTGACTCTAAAAATACAGATTGATTCGGTTATGGGTAAAATTACTAAGTTTTATGTTATCATATAAACCATTTATTTTCCATTATTTTATTAAGAATGCCAGTTAATAGAGAAATTTATTTTGAAGTTCTGAGTAATATGATATATTTTAAAACCTGGAGAAAAAACCTATTTCCCTCAATTTTTCTTTCATTTAAGATTGTTATGGGTTAATGCCTGTATTTGATATGCAGGTTCATTCACATTTCCTCTTCAATCTCATTGAGAAGTATAAAAAAGTGGAGACTTGAAATTGTAATTCAGATTTCATTTTAAACTGCTTATCTCTGGTTGCCTTCTGATTAAACATAATTTTTTTGGAACCAAAATGTCACATTATCTTTATAACCACACTTTCAATCAAAGCAGTGAAGGCTTGAAGGTTTACTGCAAAGAGGGTTCCCCTTACTGGTGA
Organism: Chrysemys picta bellii; assembly: GCF_011386835.1. Lineage (NCBI taxonomy): Eukaryota > Metazoa > Chordata > Testudines > Emydidae > Chrysemys > Chrysemys picta. The sequence goes on from NC_088801.1 coordinate 42,628,353, forward strand.
TTCAATGTACTACACGACTACAGCTCTAAAATCCCAACTATGTCTTCAAATCTGTAAAATGATTTAACCCAAAGCAGCCGCTGGTTATATGTCTTCTCTGGACTCCAGAGGACCTTTGCACAGCCTTTCTCCAAGGCTCAATACAGATGTTTATTGATGACTTGTCAAATGTATGCTAAATATTGGCTACTGGTTTTACAGATGTCCTGGGTACAGTCTAATACTTTGAAGTCGAATGGGAGCAATCCATACACACGAGTGTGTGAGCATGTTTGTGTTATAGATGAGTGTGTATATATAATTTACACTATAAATATTAAAAATTGTTTCATTTATACACTGTATATAATGAAAACCATGATTCTGTGGTATGATATAAAGATTTTATTGGCACTCATCTGTGATTGCTGCATTAATCAAGAATGAGAATATCCTGAGCAAATTATGAAGGTTTTCCCAGACAAGTGTCAATAAACCCTTTAAACCATTCCACACCGTTGTGTGCTCTGTATATACTGCTTCACTGCAAAGCTGCTTGAGTGTTTAATCTTTTAAAATATATATTTCTTTTATACTGCCTCATGCAGAATCTGAGTGAAATCCTGGCCTCACCGAAATCAGTGGGGCCAAGACTTCATCTCAGTTATACATAGGGTGACCAGATAGCAAGTGTGAAAAATCGGGACCGGGGTGGGGGGTAATAGGAGCCAATATAAGAAAAAGACCCGAAAATCGGGACTGTCCCTATAAAATCGGGACATCTGGTCACCCTAGTTATACAGGGCTCAAAGGGAGACAAAATGTAAAATTAACCCATTTGAAATATCTCTAGTTTTTTCAAATATAAGTGCTATAAGTTTAAATTCTGATATCTCAACACTTTCCATGGCTAGAAGCAAGCATTTGAAAATTAGGGTTCTCCCATTTTCAGTAGTATAAAAATCCCATTTCTACCATGGAGGGGAAAGACTGGAACCTCTGTTTGGCAGGTTGTGTTAAATAAAAATGGATAGCGTGGTTTGATCAGGGGTTTAGAATGTTAGAATTAATCCCAGGGATGTGGATTAGTGGGCAGAGAGCAGGCTACCTAGTCAGAGTTGCAAAACAAATGCAATTTATTATATGGCTATTACCCATACATGTACATATTTGGTGTGATTCACAGACACACACTCTCACTAGCTATCATTAAATGGAGACACCATAGTATAGTATGCCCCTACACTTAGAACAGTTTTACTTCTCATCCAGAACAGGACAACTCAACCAGCACAGTACCACAGTTAATACCAGGCTAAGGTTCAGTTCTGAATTGGAGAGATGACATATGAACCATTCTGGAGAAGTTGCTCACTGAGCCTTTCCCTTAAAATCATACTATATCCCAAACTAACTTTTTTCATTTTTATGGAGCTCCTCTCCTTGGTCTTGTGTGGAAGCACTAAAATACTACGAGAGGGGCTATTTTGTTGTTTGCCAAACAACTTGAACCAAGATGTACCAGAGGAATTGTTAAAATTCCCATGGGATTCCCAGACCAAGGCCTAGACTAAGAGGTGTGAATACAGATCAGAATGTTTGAATGCAGATATGAAATAAACCAAATATGAACAACTGACATTTCATCTTCCCTAGTTATTACTGTTGTTTGTGTAGTATTTTCAGTTTAATGTTTCACACAAGGAACCGAAACATCTAGAACTTTGGAAGTGACAGTAGCCAAAAACATATTGCACAATCTTAATATTTTTGGTTCCCAATTACTCCCTTTATCTTTGAACATGAAATGTAACCTCAGCCAAACCGGGAGAAAAATGTAATGCATCACCATCATTTTTAGAAGAGTGCAAGCTAACAGGAAGGTATTTACATTGCCTCTTTGAAAGGATCTCAGCTTTTCTTCTCCATATTCCATCTTGAAATGGTGAGATGCATTGTATCTATCACATGACCCCAAAATCTTCACAACAGAATCTTGCTCAGTTAGAGGACTCACAATTAGTTTTGCTTTCAAGCTTAAAGGGGTTTTACATAGCATTTTTCAGAAAAACTATTATCAGAGTTGTGTTTAGTGGAGTTTGCTTTCGAAGTGAAGAGAATCTATGTGTCACAAAAGGTACAGCATTAGGATTTGTCTGACCAGAATGCATGCTGTAGCCGACTTAGGCATCTGCTTTTGATGATGACTTCTTGGGCTGTTATAGTAAGCAGCTCACACTAATAGCTATGTATGAACTTTTTGGCAGTGAGCCTGTTTCCTTAATTAAAGTCATTTCACTCTTCCAATCAATAAACACACATTTCCTTCCTAAATATAGCTTGAAACTATATGTTCACTTAGATAAAGAGCAATGTAATATTTGACTGTGTTATAATATTCAATATGTGAAGATTAATGAATTTATTTGAAAAGACCAGTTCCTCTTCTAATGGATTAATAGTTTATCACATATTTACTTAACAACTTTAAAAACAATATTTAATATACATTAAACCACATGATTCAGGAAATTCTAGGTTAGGTCTGATCCTTCTGGCCTCAAACTTAAAAAAAAAAAAAAGTGGAACAACATACTTTAAGTTTATTTAAAACAGAATTTCCTGGCTTTAAGTCAACTTCATAACACTGTTTGAATGTGGTTTATGTACTGAATATCTTTTAAAAACAATGCATGATTTTAGGATGTGAATTATTTAGTTTCTCACTTGACTATGACAGATTATGGGTCTTTAATAACACAGCACTGTTCCTCTGAATTAAACTGGTTTGTTGGGTACATTTCATGGGAGGCTAGATTGTCTGTCTGCTTTCATGAGCAAAGGAGACCTAGCTCTATTAGGATAGTCTTAGGGGGCTGAGTAGGGTAGGAGGAGTTAGGGACTGTTGGCTTGTTCCCTCTCATCCCACTTCTCACACCATGTAAGTGGAGATTCAGTGTGGTATAGGAAGACAGAAGGTGCTCAGACACCATGGGGATTGGTGTGGTATAAAAACCTAAAACTGAATAATAACAGCTGAGGTGAGTGGGAAGGATGGCTGCTCTCTACAGCATTATTCCTTCACCCTACAGGTATTTCTATGGGTAAAATGACCCTTTTGTTTTTTCCCTGGACAGTTCTATTTTTCAGCTCTCCATCCTGGAAATATGGAGCTGTAAATCCCCATATATGAATGTCCTATTTTATAGTTCACACCTCCCCCACATCCCTCACTAGCAGATGGCACAGTGGCAAACTCTGGGAAGCCATGTGACATAGCCCCCGCCACACTTTCAGGAAGAGGCCACTAGTGGCACTGGCAGCACCAGTACCAGACTACTTCCTCAGGGGACTGGTGCGTGGCACCAGCATCACTACCAAAGCTGCAGGAGTCGGGCCCAGCTAGGACAACAGCATCAGGGCAGCAGGAGCAAGGCCCAGCCAGGAGTAGCAAAGAAGGGGATGAGTGCGGAAAATGGGCTCCTTACTGGAGAGTGAGAGAAGCACCAGATCCCAAGTGAAAAGGGGGTGGGAAACAGCCCAGGATGGTGTGATGTATGAATGGAGCAGCTTGTATTTTAGGGTTACTCTAAAATAATCTTTGATGTTTTTTTAATTAAAAAATTGACATTTTGATGTTTTATCAGCTTTGAAGTTGGAAAAACTCTAAATCATGTTTTTGTTTATGTTTAAATAATGAAGTAACTTATTGGTGCTGTAATTACGCTATTTCCTAGTTCTCTATAAAGCTCTGAGAGGTGTCACCGCATCTCCCACCAACCCTGAATGGCAGTTGCCCTGTTTTTTTTTTTCATTTTGATACACTGGTCATCTTATTTGTGGGACAGCAGTGCCCCAAGAAATGCTGACCCATTTTGTCCCAGTATCTTGTTGCTCCCCTTTGGTAAGCAATTTATTCACCTGAGTGGTCCCATAGAAGTCAATGAGACTACTTGGGTAAATAACTGCTCACCACTGGGAATTCACACTCTGGCACAAAGTGAATAAAGCAGTTCTTGGAATATGGGGAGGAAAGATGTTTGGCAAAATAAAATTCTAAAATGGTGGTTCTGACTCTGCATTGCCATGTCCTTTCTTCCATGCGAGGAAGGCTTAGTGTTGGTTTTTCATTTACAATTTTTTTAGATGTACCTTAAAGCGATAGCCCCCACTGCCATAGTGCCCCCTGGCATCAGGCATTGCAATTTGCAACTTCTGTGTCTTAGCCCTATAGCCCGCCCCTTTCTGGAGTACCCAAATAAGTCCCAACAAAAAAACAAAGTCTAAGAGACCACATAGCCAGCCTTCATCCCTAGTCCAGGCTCAGTAGTCCTTGCCCCATTCCTGAGGCTTACACTGCCTTTCCTGCAAGAGGGTTGTAGGGGAACCCTTGCCTGCCCGCTGACCTCTCCTCTGGGTTCCAGCCCAGGGTCCTCGTGATAAGTATCTAGGATGTGTTTCTCATCATCCCTTTCTTGTTCCCTGGATTTCTTCCTACTTTGCCAGCTTACAAGCATCTGTTGTGGAGCTGTGCTCTCCACTCCCTTCTCCCTGCAGTTTCATCTCTCCATGAAGCTTTTCCTCAGTGTTTGTTTTTAAAAAACAAAAAACAAAAAACAAAACAAAACAAGGAGCCTTCTTCAGGTGTCTCTTAGGGCTTGTCTGCACAGTGGGGTAATGTGCACTAGTGTAAATTCTAATGAGCACCAATGCATTGCACAATAACTGTCTTGTGTAGATCCTGCTTGTGCATATTAAATGTTCCCTAGTGAACCCCTTCATCCTTGCTGCCTCTTTTTTTCAGTGCCAATCCCAGAGTATAAGCTCCCTCCTGCAGCTCTCCTGTCTGTCCTTCCTCATTGGCCCAGAAGTAAAAGGAGGGAGGAACAGGATGGATGGATCTGAATGGTGAAGATAACCAAGTCTCCATAGCTCCTTGATTTTTGTAAGTAAACCCCAGGAAATGTTTTGGGGTTGGCCATGGCGGACCACTCTGAAAACCTGAAGATCAGTTTAGATGTAACCTGAAAGCTGGCACTATCTATTTTCACCAGGCCCTTTGTAGTAACAATTGTTTTGCTTTCAGGTATGGCAGGGGTGATATTAGAATGAATTCCTATTACCATTAAATTTCTTCCTCTCGCTAAAAATGGGAACAGTTGATTCTTCTTTGTTTGGAGAAGATTCAAAGATAAGTTCTCATTCAGTCCAGATGTAGGTAGTTAATTTAAAAAAGGGAATTTAGCCTCCTCTAAAAGAGAAAGGGCCTGCAGCCATAGTACCTTCTGCTTTGATCTTTTCAGCTCTCATAAGATAAGCAGGGTTCTGCCTGATCAGTAATTGGATAGGTGATCTTAAAAACAAAAACCAGGCATTTTAGTGAGTGCTATTGCTGCTGACTCAGGAGGTGCACTCTGCCCACTGTGCTAGTACTGGATCATTGCCCACGTAAGATGAAAGTGGACATGGTTTGTTTTGTTTTTTTTACTGGAGGTGCTGGACTTAGGAAGAAACTAAACAAAGGCTCTGAGTTCTAATACTATGAACTTATGCCTCAACTTGCAGCCAAGGATCTCCAAACTTTTATGTATTAATGAATTAAATCTCACAACAAATTGGGTGAGAAAGTATAATTCCCGTTCTATAGAGGGGGAAACTGAGGAACAGATAAATTAAGTGACTTGGCTAACATCACACCGTAAATGTGTAGCGTGGACAGGAGTTTATTCTAGATTTTTCTGAAAGCCAGTCCCTCTAATCCCAAGCAAAAAAACATGTTTCCGCACCAATCTACCTACACTGCTTGTGCAGTTTCAGCATAAGATGTTTCTCACTTTGCCTCCGAATCATTATTGTGTTGATTTGCTGTTGCGAAAAGTCTGCTGTATTTCCACCCAGGGACAGCTGTGTGTCAGTGGTAGGTGTTGAAGTTACCATTGTACAGAAAGTGTGAAAAGCATTTTGGGGCCTCTCTTGATCAAAGGTGCTAGAGAACTGCAATGTATTGTATAATTCTCACAGAGCAGTATATGCATCAGTTCAAATTCAGATTTGTTTTTCTGTTAGTAATAAATTAGTATTACCCCTTCTAGTTGCTGTCGCCTCAGTCTTTGCTATCTTTAATATGAGTTTGCAGTTGTCAAAATGAATAATATGCAACATCAATTTAAACCTCACTTTTCAGTATGTTCCGCTGTAATTATTTCACTTTGTCTTGATTCTGTTGATTGCTGTTAAATTCTAGATTGCTTGAAATTCTTTGAGACTATCCCGAAAGTATCAATTATAAATTGTAGGCATTTATTAGAATTTATCCTGAGACAGAGAACTCTCACCCAGCTGGAAAATGCTTCTTTCTATATCCTGCACTTAATGCAGAAGAGGTTATGGAAACATAATCTGCCATTTGAGAAAGTATATTGTTTTAGGAATAAATATTATAAATGCCTATAGAAATTAAAAAAACAAACAAACCAAAAAACCCTAAGTGAAGAGGGTGGACAGAGGCCAAAAACTGCACACAACTTCCTTTTTGTTAGTCCACATGCTTCTTGCTTTCAGTGAGGCTCCGGTTGAAGTCATTAAAAGCAAGTTGACCTGGAGAATGTAGCCTCGAAAAGCGACACATCTCTGCCCACTCTATCTGTGTTGTGCATTTTGAAATTTAAAGACAACTTCCCCTTGAGTCTGAACCGGAACATCAAATCTCCATTTCTGCCCGTCACCAAGTTTTAATGGATATTAGATTGTGGTGACGTTTTCTAGGAGACTTGTGATTCCTGGATGATTGTGTATGTTCTGGTTGCTGAGACTTGGACCCTTTGACAATAAAGTGTTTATTTCCCTTCTTCATTAGCATTAAGGCCATCTTTTAAATGTTTGTCACTATTCAGACTAAACACTATTCAGTCCCTCTCCCCACACTAAACACAACTATCATACAGGCACTTACAGCAGAGATTCATACCCAGGAGTATCTGACAATAGACAGTTATAGTTTAAAAAAAAAAAAACTTTTCAACTAGTTTGCTGAGACCAATTCTGAAAAGGGGCTTAGAAAGTGGTGGCTTTATACAGATTAGCATGAGACTTAGGGTTCAAATTTGAGGTTGAATCAGGGTTAAAAAATAGATTGACTGTGAAATCTTATTGGCTGTTCTTGTGCAATTTTGACCCAGAACCAGGGTGATCTCTGGATTTTGTTTATAATATGCCTGACAAATACATTCAGGATTCTTTAAATCTTATTTGTTATTTTATAGATTATTCTCTACCTACAGCAAATCTTGTACCTAAACTTTAAGATGACTTTTGTACAGCTGTTAAAATAAAGTGTTAAGCAAGTATTGTTTTGGTCAGATGAAAATGAAGGTGTTTTCCTATGTCTTATTAAAAAACTAATTGCCACTTTCTAAATCCATTTTTAACTTTATAAATTTAAATGTAAAGAGCAGATTTTCTGTTCTTCAGGTTGAAGTCAGATTACATCTTCCAGTATTGATCATTAATCCTTCCTGAAAAAAAGCTAAACTTGGAATCAAATTGTTACCAAATGTGTACTAATTTTTACTGATGATTTTGCTGAATTCCAGTCAGATGCATACGTTCATAATGTCTTCTTACTAATAGCAGGAAGCCTGGATCTTTGTCCTCCATCTAGATTGTGACTAACAATTATTTCAGAGATGGCCCAATAAAAAATAAATATATTTTTAATTCTAAGCAGGACTCAGCCTGGGCTCTAATATTGCAGATGCAATGTTGTACTTGTATATGTGGGCACAATTATTTGCACTTAAAGTTTACAGGTGGAATTTGTAACTTAGCCTTCTAAATGGGTGCAATCACAGGATACAAATAAATTAACATTCAATTTTACACTCACCACTGATATTGCAAGTTGTTTTTGAAAATGTGTGAGTGACGGGATCCCAGAACTGTGGGATCGCTGTGCCCCCTTAACTTTCCAGCCTGGGCTGTCTCTCATGATGTTTTGCAAGTGACAAGCAGCATACCTCTCCAGATGCTGTGATCACTCAGTCAACAACATGCAGAGACATACCCAGCTAAGTTGCATGAACTATATATTGGGAGACATCAACAAATTCTCCCAGTTTTGCACCCCACAAAGGTACCATCTTACATTGCTAAAAACCTTCTCTTGAACAATGCAAGCTCATTAATTGTTTGCCACTTCCACAAACAATAGTGGACATGCACTAGCCTTTGTAATCTGAGCAGATTCCCCAAGCACTTTAGACAAACTCACCAGTAAGGATAAAACATTAAAATAAGTTTATTAACTACAGAAAGATTAATTTTAAGTGATTGTAAGTGGTAGGTATATGAGATAAAGATGGTTACAAAAGAAATAAAAGTAAAATCACAGTCGGAGTCAAATCTTACTTAGTCTGATAAAGTTTAGAATTTAAACAGCTTTTCTCACTCCACTGAACGTTGCAGCAGGTTACAGTTCTTAATACACAGGCTGCATTCCCGTCTCAGCCTGAGACCAGTCTCCCCAGTTCAAAGTCTTCACAGCGTTCTTGTTGCCTTCAGAGTAGGTGGAGGAGGAGGAGAGGTCATCTCATGATACCACTGTTCCTTATTTTATATTTTCAATTAATTCAAATCAATTCCCAGGAAAGATATTGGCCTAGATATGTCCTGGTGGGCCTTGCTGAGTCACAGCATTGAAAAAAATCTTCATTGTGTGGTGCTTGCACACCACACAATGCAATTACAGAATTGTAAATCTCTTGTTTACAATTCCCTGCTGGTCAATGGCTTGTGATGGCCGCTAAACGCCTGTTTGGGTGAGGGTCACCTCCTTTGTTGCCACTGGAGAGCTAGCTATGGGTGTCTCCCAGACACACAACATATTTCAATAATAACCATATAGCAGAATATCATAATTCCATATACAATGATGATACACATATATTGACAGAACAATGAGTTTCAGCAGATCATATGTCATCATACAAGGCATGCTTTGAATGAAATATCACAACCATATACAAATGACAAATATGGGAGTTAAAGGGGGCTACTTTGAGGCATATTTATGAACCTAAAACTTTAGCAGATTTGATGCCATTTTAACTGCCAGTTGGTACAGCATGTTAAGCCTGGGGCACACTAGCACCAGTCTTTTATGCACCATTACTTTAGACAGTCTTTCAGAAAATGCTCGTTATTCAAGAATTAAAGGCTAAGATGGGTCAGGCCTTCTGCAAAAGTCATTTTCTTGCTAAGAAGAGACAGCTACCTTGGATAGAATGGGTCAAATAATGAAATGTCTGATTCAGAAATATATTTGCATATAAGTAATTCAAATTTGGCTTGCTGATACCCCTGGGGTCAAATCTGAGCATTCATGCAAATGCTGATGAATCCAGAAAGTTTAGTGAGTGAAAAAAAGTCATTTTATATTTGCCCCCTTTGTGCTGAACAAAACCAGCAGTTGCATCTTGGGGCCTCTTGTGTCTGGTGGCAAAGGGTGATTGGTCCAGACACAGCAGGAAGAAAAGCAAAACAATATAGTAATGTGTTTTAAATAGAGTTGAATCAATAACGTTGTGGCCTAATAAAATACCAGGCAGGAACAAGGCCAGTGTAGATCCACTCTCACTTAGTTTGCAGGACTATCTGTGAGGGGGTCACCTCCTTGAATCGCCCTCGTCCCCCCAAATTAAAAAAAATGTTCCAACACCAGTGCTGAATCCCTTGCTCCTCTTCTCTCATGTGAGGATACAAGTTACATAGGGGAGAGAAAGATTGTTCTTTGCTGTACCCATCCCTGGAGATCAGCCTGACCGCATCTTCTGCAGGGGATACCCTCTCCTATTCTTGGTCCTATGCTCAGGTTTAGCCAGAATTGATGGACGCCTTTATCCACATTGGCCACATGCATGTTTGCAACCAACAGAAGAATATTAACACAACCTCCTGGAGTCCTGGGGACCCCATGACACTGAGAGGAAGGTGAAAAAACACTTGCCACAATGGCCAATTCAGCAATGAGGGGAAATTCCCTCCTTTTTACTCCCATTAAAGAGATTGGTTAATGCTCCCAGCAGGCCCAGAAATCTGGTCCTATGTTGAACCCAGTGGAAGAAAAGCTGACAGCAGCAAACCCCATGGTGCCACTGGAAGCCCCATGAAGGGACAAAGTTTATAAGCCCTCCCCAGGGCATGCATGAATCAATCAGCTGGGCCGCAGTCAGGAAGCATGGTGTAGGCCATGCTGCATCTTCCTGGGGCTCACAAGGGCACAGCCATATAGCTGGGGAAGCAGGGGAAAAGCCCCCTTTCAGGGTCCCAGGTGTGTCTTCCCCTACGAGTCCAGGTAAAGCATCCATACTGCTGAGGCCAGTAGTCTGTCATTGATGTGCCATTGATGTGCTGGTTTCTATAAGAAAAACAAGACAGTTGAAAACCAAACAGAGTATTACACAGTGTTCTAATAACCGTATACAGTACACAGCATTCATCACCGATACAGAAGGGTGTCTGAAAACAGAGTAAATACATGATTATATGATATATGTCCTTAAAAAGGTCATCCACAAGCATATTCCGGGGAAGCCCCAGCTGATGCTGAAATGCAGGAACAGCTGAATTGTTTTAACATTGGCAGTATCTTTTTTTAGTGTTCATTTTGAAACATTTTGTCATGTATATTCTCTTTTATAAAATGATACATCACAGCTGTCAGTTGGTTTCATAGCCTCGCTTTTATAAATATTATGTGCGCACATCGCAGTGGTATTGTTATAATGGGTTACAATGATGTGTTTTTTGAGAGAGTGCCAATGACTGGTTTATATCCTTAGTGATTTTACAGTGTCATAAGAAACGTGGAACAAATCTCTTCCCAAGGTTCAGTAGTTGCTTTAAGCCAATAATGCTGCAGTTTTTTTAATGGCTTCCTCACAGTTTGATATATGGCCTTTTAAAAATTTTGTTTTAATATGGTCAATGAACAGCACTCATTAAGTTTGGGGTTGCCTTTATTATAATCTGGAAATAATTTTAATCTAACTATCACCAACAGCCAAATATAATAAAATACGCGTAAGCCAAATAACATTACACAGAGGCTCAAACAGCTACGCAGTACTGTAACATTAGCATTTGTAACACTTAATTTGTGCCAGGCCTGAGCCTCGGCACCTCTAGGCTTGGCAGTTCATAGCCCCAGCACCTCTGGGCTTGCTGTGTCAGTTATGAAAGTAAAAAAATTGCTTGAGCCCCACTAGAGACATGTAGAAAAGGGGGTGTTGAGCTCTTTCATTGAGTGGTAACTTAATTGAGAGGAAGAGCAGTCTGCTATTAACTAGGGTTGCTGCAGATAACCCTAAAGAGAATCTGGTTCCCTTTTATATATCTTAGAGGTACCCAACAACTGGACAGTGGAGAAGAGATTTTACTTTTCCTCTAAGTTCCTGGCTGCCATGTACTGCCTGTACTGGGCCTGGAAGGGCACAACGTTTTAGCACTAAAATTGGTGATTTGCCTGCACTGTAATATCATTCCCAGATGGACTGCTTTCTTCAGGGAAAGCTGCTTTAGCATAATCAGCCACTGTGTCAGGAGGCGTCCTTGCAAAATACATAGCTGGCTATGATGTCAAATGTATTTATTTATTGTGCAATTCATAGAAAAAGCTAAATATACACTATAAAAACTTTCATATGTCTGCCAGCTGTGTTATTTGAGATCAGCTAGTGGGAAACATTAGAAAGCATAGGACTGTTAACGTTTTTTCCCTTCACACATGTGTCCGTCTCTTTTCCTTCTCATTTTTTGGTTCATCTCCCTTATCCTATGACAAAGATGCTGATTTTCATAATAGTTCCTTTAATGCCAGTTGTGATCCAACGTATCCATTGGATTGGAATAATCCCTGGCCTGAACACAGAGGTAGTGTTTTTAAATACCTATGGATTTTGAAGGCCAGTAGAGATTTTGCTTCAGAATCTTCCTTACCTGTCTCTTAGAAGCAGAAAAGCTTCTGCACAACAAGAAATATATTTAGGGAAAATAGTTTAGGCTGCTCCGTGTGACTGTATGCAACGGTCACCATGGAAAAGCTAATAGATACCATGGAGTTGTGTGGTAAGATACCATAGTATTTCCTTATAGGGCATAATGGCAGTATTTCAGCTACTGTCCCATTCTGCTATAACAATTGGTAAATATTAATAATTTAATGGTAACCAATGCATATCACATTTTACAGTAACACAAATTATAATAAAATACCTCAAGTATTTGGATTTCGCAGTGAGTTTTATAAGTAATAAAGCTTCTCTTTAGACAAAGAACTTTCCACTATAGAAAAGAAACAAGCACATTTCTAGAAGGAGAAGAAGATCAAAAGCAGGAAGAGGACACAAAAAATCTTTGCCTAAAAAGAAGAAGAAAAAAATCCTCAATGGCCCAGGGCTGCTGCTTTTTAATGTGACAAGCATTTAAAAGTGTAATTGATGGAGCAGCTAACATGGCTCTTGACCAAAGCAGTTAACATGCTTTAGCAAAGTAGCATTCGTAACATGCCAAAAGTCATACTAATACATATTCTATAAAAACCCACAACCACATCATAAAACAGGGGAAATAAAGATCTTAAATCAATGTATTATTAACATATAAATATATTTAATGTGGGTAGTAAGCTGCAAGCCTTTTCCAGAGACTGAAGAGGTATAAAGTTATCTCACTGTGTCAACCAATAAAATAAATTGAAGCCATTTTTAAAGACTCTCCAGTATACTTTCTTTCTAATATGAGGCTATGAAAGCTACCTTACTATAAGCTAATTACTAAGTGTATTGTCTGGCATTGAGGTTTATGGTGGAAAAGAATTGCCCCTCAAGTTGGGAAAGGGGAGAGGGAAGGGTAGATCATTTATCAAAAATTACTAATGCCTAAAGCCACAGGTCACTGTTCAACCCAAAGAATAATAGTTTCTCCTTTCAACTAAAGGTCCCAGTCTAGTGTGTTTTATGATATCTTCCAATATGTCCTTTTGCCTAAAGTGTGCTGTAGCATCAGTTCCCCCTCTGCTGAGACTTCTTGGTATTAACGCTAAGCCACATGTATCTCTTGGTCAGTAGCAAAGCTTCAATTATAGTTGCAGCAGAGGTCTTGAATAAATGAGTTTTGCAGAATGTTTATTTAGGATGTTGCTAGCATCTCTGAGAATGTATAAGAACCACATTCATGTACTTGTAATTTGACACCATTTACTTCCTTTCCCTCCCCCCAATTGTTTCCTGTAGTATTTTTGACAGCACATAATAAAGCAGAAGAATAAAAAAAAATCCACCTGTAATAGAATAATTGTTGTTTTGTTATGTTGCCCCTAGAGCAAACCACACTAGACCCTATACAAACCTGTTGAAAGACCCAAATTGCTTACAGAATAATTTCAAATGTTGTCAACAAATTCAGATGTCTATAATATAGGGTCATTTTCCTTTGGCCTTTTATAGAACACCAGCCCTATATCTGCTACCATCAAATATCAGATTTACTCTATGCTGGGGCTCTAAAATTTGAGGTTATGTGATTCTGTCTCAGCCAGTAGTTTGCTGGTCAGCAGTTTTACCAGCAGAAGCTGTTAGCCAACTAGGAAACTAACAGAGCAAAATGCTTTTCCCTATATAATTAGTGCATTTTAAAAGGATATTGTTAACGTGAAAATCTAATTTCTAGCTGAAAATGTTGTACCTGTTGGTGTTACTAATTAATGTAACTGAAGGCGATTAGACAATTATTTTTTCAGTTTGTTTACTTTGTGCATTCCAGAACACACAATCATTTTCACTGTTTGTTAATAATTGCATTTCCTGTCTCATACACTAGTAATACCGCTCTCATGAACACTCTTCCCCAGGCACTGCAAGATTGTTTACCAGCAAGAGTAGCAGCAAAGCTGAAACTTAAAAGACATTAGGCAGACATGCGCTGCGAGAAGAGGTAGGCTTGCGCATACTTGGTAGTGTTGCTAACAGATCCACCCAATACACCTTTGTAAACATCAGGAGGAAGAGAGAACCCATTTTTAAAAGGTCAGGACATCCTATTTAAAGGTCTGTCTATCAGAAAATAGTTTTTTTTAACATTATTCAATGTTTGTAAATTCAAATTTAGTGTCTCTCAGAACAGTTAAAAACATTTAAAGCCTGCACGTTGTCATGTCAGGCAGCTGCACTGTTTGGCAGTCCCAAGGTATAGTAGAGTAGTGTCTAGCGCTGGGCAGGAAACAGTTTACCAGTCCCAGGAAAAATTTTGACATTTCAAAAAAAAAAAAAAAAATTCCTGTCCCAAACGATGATGAAAAGTGAAACTTTCAAAAACCAATTTAAACAAACAAATGGCTTGGATCAATCAGCATCTTTTGTTTTGATAATTTTGAAATATTTTGTTTAGATTTCAGCCTTTTAAATTTAATTGTTTTACTATAAATTACATTTCTAAAGGAAAGTCATTTCAAACAGAAAAATTGAGCTTTTCATTTACAAAGGAGTCTGGAATATGTTTTGTCAAAAAAATCCCAACTAGCGCTAGATGGGTCCAACTCAAAGTTCAGATCCGGATCTAGATTCTTCTAAACTTTAGAGATTTTAGATCTGGAGCTTTGGTTCAAGTCCATCTGTAGTAGCAGATCTTATTTGTGCATTTGGCTGTTAGAAATAGTCTTAGAATGTATGTTGTATTGTAGCTTTCCCTTACGGATATGATTTGTTTCCTTGTCTGCTCTTAAAGGTCTTTCCCGACATTGTACTAAAACCCATTCTACATAATTTTCATTCAAATTCTTCCCTAAAATTTTAGATTATAATCCTCAAACAATTGACTCAGTGCACGATACCTGACCTTTCACCACTGAAGTCAATGAGAGTTTTGCCATTGACTTCAATAAGCACAGGTTGAAACCCATGTGTCGGTAACATAAGAGTTACTCCTGACAACATTAATCAGTTTCCTTAAGTAATACAAGAACTCTGGGCACACCAAAATGAAAATGATCCTTAGTTCATAAAGCATGCTGTGGCAGCGCTCTATAATTACATTTACATTTATTATAGGGGCATTTGTGAAATGTCGACATTCAGCTGCTAATGAAACACATTTCTTCAGTGCCTTTCTTCAGACATATTACAGAGCACAGCGTATCCCCACTGTTTAGTACTGTACAGTTCCCAAATCTCAGTGGAGGTGGCAATAGGCAAATATTGGCACATAGAGTGTAAGACGAGAAGAACTTCTGATGTTTCTCTGGAATTCCTCCATGTCAGAGGAGCTACAAAGTCCTTGCTAACATGCTATTAAAGTATTTATCAATGTTATCCATTTTATAAGTAATTCAAATTTACAGTGCTATTTTTACCAGTATAATGTCCCTCTGCCTCTCCGCTGCTGGAGCCTTTCTGTAAGTCTGAACTAAGTCAAGCTGGGCCCCAGGATTCAAGCTCTCTTGTTTTCCAGTGTAGACACAGCCTCCCTTGACTCGTGCTCTGGGAGTCCACCAAAGGTATTCCACAATCCCACTGCTCAACTTTTTTTGTCCTCTGGATAGTCAAGTTTGGTGGACAGTCAAGCTTTCCCAAATTGCACTACAAACAAAAGGCTAGAGTGACCACATTTTAAGAGGGGCCTAGGAAGGCTGGGATATGGGTGGTCTGTTTGTTTTCACCCGGGAAAGCGCCTTCTCTTGCTGGTTGCATGTCTCAAGCCTCTGGGATCCAATTGCCTCCAGACTTATGAGACGGATCCTCTGTTTATCGAGGCAGCCAGCTCTTTGAAGCCATTATCTCCAGTTGCCTCCTGATTACTAACCACAGACTACCCTCCTTCTAGGCTTTACACTTCTGGCATTACACGGTGAGGACAATTTAATTCCATCACCAGGATGGACTATCAAACCCTTCGTGTCTTGACTTAGAATGAGATTTGTACACCCCATCAGAGACCTGGACAAGGATTCTTCAAGCTTAGGATGTAACATGACTTCTACTAGAAATTGAGGCGGCAGCAAGCCATATTTGTCAAAGTTGTCTTTGATACATACAACTGAACAGTGCAAGCAGCATTATCAGATTGTATCTAATAAAAAGTCTAAAATATCAGCCAGCAAGTTCCAGACATACAGTGCAGTAATACTCCTTGTTGTTTTGTGTTTGCTCACTCAACATTCTAGTCAAGAGCTTAAAAGACACACAGGAAGTGTCTTACAGATGATGGGAAAAAATCCAGCGTCATTTACCAAAATACCAGCAGTTGTGTTTTGGTTTTGGATCACAGCCTGGAGAATTTTTTACTTTTATCTGTTCAGTTGTGATGCTCAAACTGAAACACTGTAACTGCTTTTAATCAGCTTCAAAGGTTTCTTGTCCTGCTTTTAGTGTTGGCAGTGAACTATTTTTTTCTAAACGAAAACACCCAATCAGCAATGGAAAAACCACGGATGCATTTTTTTATTCCAAATGAAAACTGTCCCTTTCTCCCTCAGACCGTGTCCCCTGTCATTAACAATAAGGTCTCCTGCTCTTACACACTCGTGTCTTCTTTTGTCTGCAGATTTCTCCTACCTCAGAACAGACTCCCAACCCCCTCAATAATCCTCCTTTCCATACTGGGAAACAAAATACTCTCCCCTCCATCAGTCTTCCCCCCACTTTTTTTTTAAAAACCTACCTTTCCCCCATCAGTGACCTTTTGCAGTGGTGACCCTCTCTGCAACAGAGAAGAATTGAATGCAATTCCCCCCAGGGCTGTTCAGAGGTTTTGGGGGCCGTTGGCAAAATCTGAAACTGATGCCCTCACCCTTCCAAAAATTACTATGAAAATGAAAGAGTTCAAGAATAGGGGACAGGGTGGGTGTCAGAGAGGGCCCAGTCCTATGGGGGTCACTGCCCTCCCTGCAGGGATGGGGAGGGGATTATACCATGGTTGGCATCCCTGACCGTAGCTCTGGGCTCTCAGCATAGTGAGTCTCCTCAGGCCTGGTGTAATGTTGCCAGCACAGTGACAGTGGGATCTGGGGTCTAGCTGGGGTTAGGCGAACCTGAATGGCACTGCAAATCCATGCTCCAAGTCACAGTGCTGCTCAAATTTGGCCTGGCCACCCGTCTGTCATTTTGGGGTCCCTCTCAAATGAGGTCCTGAGGCAAACTACCCCTTTGGCCACCCCAACTCCCCGCTGTGTGGCCCTGACTCACCCAGAGCCTGTTAATGCTGCTGCTTGTGTTAGCCAGTGCAGGTAACTAGTTAAATGATATAACACACTGTTTTCTCACTAGGGTGCTCTATGCTTCCTCTGCAATGCTATCAGTCCAGAAGTCAGAACCTCCCTTTGCCTCACCTCCAACCCTCATGTAGCAACATGGCCACCATCATCTCCTATAAACACGGAGTAGATAAACTACCACTGGATATCCTGGAGAGCCAGCTGAAGCAATCAGCTCACACATCAGGCTTGTTATACTTAGAAAATGAAAACCAGCAGCATCTTATTTAGGAGATAAGGCAATACGCCGTGTTTATTGTGAATACAGAAAGAATTAATCAATTATAGCTATAACATTCTACTCACTCACACATTCATTCACACACACACACACAAGTGCTGCAAGGTTGTTGATATAGTTACCAGCCTTAGAGTTGCTCATGCCAAGTCACTGGCCAGGTGGCCTGGACACGAGGATGGAGCCGAGTCTTGTCAGATGCACATCCGATGCTCCTGGAGGGTGGCTGCAGAACCAAACTCAAAGTTCTCAGTTTTTAGAGTCTGTCTTTATAGGGATTCATCCTCATTCAAACCTATAGGGTTTGCTTCGTCATGCTGTTTTCACATTTGAAGTGATAATCAATCACTGTTCTCACGTTTGAAATTATAGTCAATCACGCAAATGGCACAGCAATGACGGCTTGTTATCTTGTTCTTCGATTCTCCCCCCGCCTTCCTTGGGGCAGTTGGGGGGTGGATTCCCACTTGCCCTTGGGGTTATCCAGTTATCTTACCCAACGCATTCTCATTCTTCGGCCTGTTGGTTTTTCCTCTAGATGTAGTGTTATTTATTAGGCGGGCACTTCAACCTTTTATTACTCATTCAAACATACATCCGCAATCACACCCTATTTTACTTAACATACTTCCTACATTTTATTACCTATGCATTCTTTAACATAACTATTCTCAAATCATTGGGGCATGACAGACTCCAATGAATCTATCCATGCCACTTATTACACATGAAAAGAAAACAAGCAAGACAGGAATGTAAAAGTGGAGGAACAACAAATTTTGTTCCTGTGTTCAGAAAAACATTTGTAACATGTTGTTATCTTATTGCTTTTAGAACAGACTCTTTGTCTCTGGATGTTTTTCTACAATTAGCACAGACCTTGCAAACTAACAGGCCTGCTTCAATTAGCACAAACTCAGCAGGCTGAGAGAACAGGCTGGGAGACATATTTCTTTCTAATAATACAAACCAAATCCGGGGTCTGTACTGGACCATACTTTCCCCAAAGCACCAATATATATTAATAATTACTTTTAATCCAACAGGCTCATGACATTAATAACCACAGAATTAACCTCTTCTTCAATCATAAAACCAGAACAGGGATATTTTGACTCAATGTTGCATTAAATAATTACGAGGTGACAATATGAATCCTTTGCCTTATTGCTGCACAGCTTTTACCGCCTGTACATTATGTTGTCTTTCTTTACTCTCCAGCCAAATGGCCTGATTCCATAACTGTACTCTATTTCATACTGTTACCAGTAGATATGACCATCCAATACACAAGTGGTCTCTGTTCTGAAGTTCATATGGAAAGGAATGATTTACAAAGAGAAACTTCAATGAATCTTATGTGACTATCTCAAAACAAGATAGAGATCTAAGGAAGTGGTCACAATCTCAAACCATCCCACACCAGAAGTGATGGAAACAGAGGCCTCGAGGCCCAACAGATTGAACTGTTGATGGCAAAGATTCCCATTAATTTATTTATTTGTTAATAAATAAGCAGAAGCTTTGTAGGGAAATCTGTTGAGAAGACTATATTAGTGTTGATGAATATGCTGGGACTTTTGAAGAAAATAGGAGGAAATTTACTCTGTAACTCCTAATCCCCAGTGCAGCAGAACATGTAACAGCAGGGACGTCTCAGTAAGGATTACTGAAAAAATTAATGGGCTACCTGAAAGATACTGTAAACTACTGTAACATAAATAGCAATCACTAAGGTATGGCCATTAGCACAAATAATACTTCACTAAGATCAGTAACACCCCCACTATCCTTCATTAACAATCACAGGAAATGCACACAGATCTCTTAGTGTACATATAGCAGATTCCCATCTGGAGTATCCGGTATTTCCTTTCTCCTCAGTATTGATGAAAGGTGATGGCAGCTGTTCTATATCACCAGCACAAGTTCCTTTATTGGCTGAATGGAAATTCTTACCACAAAGGCATTGACCATAATATCACAACCATCCCTTTTGCTGATTTGTTGGTGCTGCAGAACAGACAGTCCTCAGAGAGAGTTTTACAACTGCCCAAATGATGCTTTCTATTTGTAAGTAAATTTATGGCCTGTGAAAGGCTTCAGTGTTTTGACTGGCAGTTTTGGAGACTGAAGTCCTTTCCTTTATAAATACTAGAGGATTTAATTAGCACCTGTAGGCCCCAGGAAGCTGATTCCAAGAAAAAATCCTACAATAAATATCTTGTTGGTGCGAAGACAGCCATGCTACTAAGTCATCCTGATGGCCCAAGGCTACCACCTTTAAATTGTTACCTTTAAACGCACTAAGTATTTTTGTGTACAGAAGCCCATTACTTCAGAGGCTACTACAGCCTCCCCCAAAGGGATAAAACATCCATTTTGGAGACAGCAGTTGAATACAAGAGCTCTTGATAAAAGTACATACTGCATTTGCTTTGAAAAATACTTTCTTTTTGTTGTAGGATTAACATAATTCACCTGAATTCAGCTGTAGAAACAAAAACCAGTTCAAGTACTTGCAGCACTGGTTTGGCCCACTCTCAGGGTGGGATTTTTCAAAAGCACTCACCGTAGGCCTAATTTTGCTCCCATTGAAGGCAAGCGAAGTTTTTTCCCATTGACCTTAATGGTAGAAGAGTTGGGCCAACACTGAGTGCTTCTTAAAATCCCGCCATAGTGCTTTCAAACTTTCTTCCTTGAGAGAACTTTGGATCCATCCTTCAGTGGAGGTCTGAACAATCTGGGCCTTCAGGCCTTAAGTAGAGAACAACCCCCATTAGCTCAATAGGTCTAAGAACTCACTCTGGACTTACGAACACGTTGTTGAATTAACATCAAAAAAGTAAGTGACTGATCATCTCTCCCAACATGCACCCGTTGGCCTTGATGTTATCTTGCCACGTCTTCAGAGGCTTTTAAAGATGCAGCAGAACAACTCCAGGGTTCAGATTGGGTAGGGTAGGAGGGTAGTTGCTGTATGTCATTGCTTTTCTTAAAATATATTAAATACACTGAAGCACGTCTATGAAGGGAAAGGAAATTCTTCTTGTTAAATATTTACAATGCAAGCACAAGATAAGTGAGCAGGTCCATAACAACAATCAGTCAGTTGGGTGTATTCCCTTCAGTTCTCTCAAGTATACTAAGGAGTGTTAGCCGAGCAATAATATCCCGTACACATGTAGTGCATTCCATCAAAGGTTCTCAAAGTGCTTTACAGACATTAACGAATCTAGCCTCAAAACACTACTGTAATAAGGTGATTTTCATTATCCCTATTTTACATATAAGGACACTGAGGAGTTCTTTGTCTTGATCAAAGTCACCCAACAAATTTGTGGCAAAGCAGGACTTTCTAACAAAAACAGACACATGGTCTCTCTCTTACACACACAGGGATAAAGTACACTTCAAACAGTAAGGGCCAAGTTCTGCAAAGTGCTAAGCACTCTCTAGTCCCATTAATACCCAGGGCACTCAGTACCTTGCAGGACAGGACACTAGGTGCACAATATTAAGGATGTGATTTGGCATGTTACTTAAGCATGTACCCAACTTTAAACCTTTGACTAATCCCATTAAAGTCAAGGGAGGAAAGCCCAAGGTTAGGCTGAAGCACAGACAATTCTAGGGGTGCCATGCATTAGGAAGTTAATGCTTCTGACATACAGCTGTTCTTGTGCCACTGAAAAGATAGACTCTTGTGTTGAATTAAAACTATTCATGGCAGATGCTGAATTTGACCTGGTGGGTGTTTTACGTATCAGCTCTATGTTTCAGAGTGTATGTTTACATATAAAAATGCCAGCAAGTGCTTAACTGAGTTGTCAGTTTCTGGTGAAGTAATGGCTGCTGTCACCCTTGTGACTTCACATGTTGCCGGATTTGTCATTAAAAATCTGGATCAAAGAGTTTTTCTAAAAACTGGTTAATAGTTTCAGCTCTTACCATTTTATATAAATCATGACAATTCAATAACTGTTCATACAGAAAACTATGTAAGAAGTTCAAATAGAAATGAAAGATAGTCATCATTTGCTTTTTTAAAAATCTGTGGTTCTACAGCCACTCCTTTTACCCCCACCCTCATTTAGCAGAAATGGGTGCTGCAGCAGGAACTGTAAAAGAGCAACTTCTGATGTAGCTCTAGCCAGTACTAGCACCTGGCAGTTAACATATTGCCAAGGTAGTAAATCAAATGACACATTTGTTTTGGTTTTCCTGCCATTAAGATAGATTTATTTTGGCAAAAGGGAATGTGATTGTGGTTAGATTGTAAGGAACAGAATGAAGGGGTAATAGAGAGAGACCGATTAACTGCTTTCGCTAAAACAAGAATCTCCTGAACCTTTGTTCAGTACTCAGACGCAAATCAAATGGTTTTAGAGGTTCTGAAATGTTCACCCCCACCTGCATATCACTTTCAGAGGATAGAGGGGAAGTCACCAACCACCCTCCATGTCCTTCTTTCCTGACTCCTTGTCTTCTAGGGGAAACCCTTCCATCTCTGGTTTCTTACTTTAGGCCCAACCAAGATGCCTGCTGCTCCCCTCCAGGTCTTTTGAGCGTGGCTGAATGACCTACTCCTTCCTTTTTTCTCTACCACATGCAGCCCCAGTCTCTGTGGGATTGAGTGAGGGACGGGTTGGCCAATCAGCCTGTTTTCCATTTTTTCCTCCACCAAATCTGCCAGATTGCATCTTCTGCTTTCCATTTCTTGCACTCGATCTGGTGATGTATGAAAGTGACTAGGTGACTTAGAGTATTAAAAATATGGTCAAAACTGGAAAAGGTCATACTATACTTGATTCAAAGCATGATAAACAAAGTCTACCCTGCCTATCTGGAAGAGCCTCCACTGCATTCTAATGCAGAACTATCTGAGAACCCTTTGCCACCTCCCTCATCTCTTCCAAGGTTGGAGACTTCAAACTGTCCATCCACAGAAGAATGCAGAGTGGGTGTGGGCATCTCATCCTCTCCCCAGAAGATTCCATCACTCAGAGTGGCTTGTAAGCACCAGAAAATGGGAAGTGGGGCAGCAGAATCAGCTAGCCATGTAATGATAGAATGGGGAACACAGGCTAGTCAGCTCCAGAACACTGAAAGGAGTGGCAGCAGGCCAAGCAGCCGGGGTCAGATCAGCTGAGCTGGTAGCATCAGGCAATGTGATTCCCCCTCCTCTACAGACAACCCGAAAACAGGTATCAGGCTAATAATGCTTACTTGCCATTTGTAAAGTGCTTGCAGACCTAGGGATAGAAATGTGCTAACATATTGTTATAATTAAAATATGTTCTTTATGTGAATCCTTGGACAATACACTCCTTATGTGACTCATTCCATCAGTGCTTAGCGTTGGGTTGCCAGATGTAGATTGTCCTAGTGTTCACATATATCAAACCCTGCCCCCTTCTCTCATATTTCTTTGTGTGTGTGTAGAATATGAATGTCTACTGCTACCCACGTACACTGAACATACTGTGGCATCCTCAACCTTAACTTCATCCCTTTAGTTGGAAGAGCCATTAATGGTAGGGGACAGCCAGCTTTAAAAATGTACTATTTGTTTCCCCCTTCCCCAGAGCACTTTGCTAGTATTTGCGGTGGAAAAACAACTTTCAAAAGTTTCCAGAGAAACAAGCATGCAAATTACATCTGTCTGCAATGGGAATAGAACTTATAGTAACCTCTTACACAGTGTTTCCTCTCAATAATTTTTAGTTGGAATGGCTTGTTTTTCCAGTGGAGATTTAGAGATGTCTCACAGATATGTCTGTTTTCAGAAAATAACCACTTATGGTACTACTTGAACATATCTTTAAAAGAAATCTGTTTTTAAAATCATTGCTAAACTATACTTGTTCCCCTGTGCATGCGAGTCAAAAACTACCATCTGCACATCTGTTCTTCATACCTGAGTATGCCTCAAATTATGAAACACAGAAAGTAAACAACAGTCTAAAGCAACAAGAGATTGTACTATACCCTGAGATTCCCATAAACCTCCTAGAACAATTCTAACCCCTTGGAAATGGACCCTACCTCGTAAGCACCCAACCTCCTTACCTCACATCCATATTCCATTACACTTGGGATTTTCCCAAACTGGAATTGATTTGTACAGAAATCTGGTAATTTAGCCAGACTGTTATTTGTACGTATCTGTTCCCTAATAATGTATGAATAAGTGGTGTTTAAAATGGTTGCTACAAAAAGTAATCAGCCATTTTAATTATTGCTTGGCCTCCTACTTCCTCTATCTTCTGCCTTTCCTGCCTGCCATTTTTCTTCCCAAAGCTCAGTCCAAATGGGGTTGGGCGTTAGTGTGCAATCCCTCCTGCTGCCCAATCTGCCTCTCCATGAACCCTACTCTGTTCCCCTGAGGCACTATCCCTGCTGCCTCCTGTGATGCTCCTGCTGCCCAGCCTTCTTGCTGCCATGCAAGTGTTTAGGGGGGGGAAAGACCAAACATATAGAATTACTACAAAATAAAAAATCTTTATTTCTCTTTGTACAAAAAATGAAATACTCACTATAACCATTTCCCACAAAGTCTTAAAAGGGAAATCCATCCAAGAGCCTCATTAGGGTATAAGATTTCATGCAAATACACCAGAAAGGGTAAAAATACACACTTATGTTCCTCAGGCTGCTTCTGGATTACGATCTCCATTCCTCTGATCTGAAAGGAAAAAGACAGCCAGCTAGGGTCAGACTGTAAAAAAAAGCTTTTGTACACTTGCTGAGGGTGTAACACAGTGCAAAATTAACAAATGAAGCCTCAACCTTGTACCTACCCACGATGTGGTGGTGGGCCATGGCCTAGCCCCTCTCACTGGTGTCTTTAAATCCCCCCTTATCTATAACTGACACATAAACGGAAATTTAGTTGGGGGATGTGATTGGGCTGCACCCCCTTGCCCAGGGAAGAGCAGACATGTGGAAGTCTTGCTTCAAGTTAGCAGCCTGCTGGGGACAGAGAGAAGGGAAAATATTATTTTATCAAATGAAAAGAATACCAGAAAAAAACTGTATAAAAATTATATCAAGCCACAACCCATCTCTTCAAAGCCAGCAACGTCCCCAGCAGACCTCTCCACTACATGGACTGCCTCACCCAAAAAGTGTTCTGAGAGCTTCTTTACATTATTGCGTTCAGTCATTGTATGGAAAAATCTCTCCACTCATGGTGCTGCTTGTAACCAATTCATTGCTAATTATTATTATTGTTACACAAAAGGACACATGCAACAGTGGCCTTAGACACAACCACAATACAAATAAATAATAAATATGATCTGTCAATGGTTTAATATCATCCTAATATGACAATTCAGTCAAAATTCAAGACCCTGCCACCTTTACTCATGTGTGATTCCTTGCTCAGTGTGTAGTCCTGTTGATTTCAGTATGACATGAATTCAAATTTATTGTTTCACTTTTCTCCACAGCCCAATTTCTAAATTTCCTGGCGCTGAACTCTTCAGGACTATCAGGCAAAATATTTTCAGTAGCGGTCACATGCCTCTAGAATTTGCTCTCTATATAGCCAGACTGTAACATACATGCTGTAAGATACACACCAGCAACTTTTCACTCAGCACTGCTCACTGAAACACATTCCCTTTCACTCGCTTACTCACATTCAAAATCCAATATTCACTTGGCATAACACCCTTCCCAATGACATATCAAATAAAACAATGTTATCACTCTATATATTCAGTACATCCCTTATAATTAAAGAAATAACA
Source organism: Chrysemys picta bellii (assembly GCF_011386835.1). Lineage (NCBI taxonomy): Eukaryota > Metazoa > Chordata > Testudines > Emydidae > Chrysemys > Chrysemys picta. Next base: position 42,653,632 of record NC_088801.1, read on the forward strand.
GAAGACAAGCATCCAGTCATTGTTCTTGCCTTACGGGAATACAGTGAACCCCTATACTTACCATTAGCATAGATTTTTAATACCATCCCCAGTACTATTTGAATACCCTCCAAACTACCTATCCCTGTGCTAGTGGGAAAAATGGAACGATGCCATATATAAACACCACAACTAACAACAATGATAGAAAATGTCCCCTCCAACCAAACCAGCTTCCCGGTGCTCATCCCCATATGTATAAATTCAGCAGTCAACACTACATAAATTGCCTCATACAAAAATATTTGAACTCTGACATCCTTTCAACAGGTTCAGTGATGCTGTTTACAGTATTTCAGCCTGTCCCCAGGTTTTAGTGTCATAAATGTTTTCAGCTACTGTTGTAACAGCTACTCTCAAACCTTAACCCCATGACACTGCTGGCATAGTACATTCCACTGCTGACAATAGCATGCACACTCCGGGGGCTTAACTCACAGCAACAAGCACTCCAAAACATTTCCTCCTTCCGTACTGCAACTGGCAGCAGTAAATTACTTACAAACTATGGGCCTGATTCACAACTCCATCATGTCAGTTTTCGGCTGGTGACTTGAATGGAGTCAGATAGGTGTAAAACTGCAGTAAGGTGGTGGTGAATCACACCCTATGTACGTTTAGATAATTAGCCATCTTTTTCCTTGAACCGTAATACACTTTCTCTGTAAACGGGCAACAGAACCAATCAGTGTACACATTTCATTTAGCCTACAAAGTAATTTTAGTAGCTATCATCATTGTACCATTTGAAATATTCTCTGTTCACATCAAATGATTTCCCCTGTAATTGATGTCATAAAGAATATCTGTGTTAAGTTGTCTTCATTTCCACAGTTTTCGATCCTTATGATGATCAATTATTTATGTACAGACCAAATGAAAGGCAAGATTGTAATGACCCCTAGGGGTTTAATGGTGTTATAATAAATCTTGAGAGCAGAGCTCAAGTGGGTGTTGTTAACAAAAACCAGTGCTGGACTAACATGCTATTTTTTGACATAGTATTTTTTAGAGGAAGTGAAAGAATTGACTGGGAGGAGCTCAGTTTCTATAATTCCTCTCTTCTTGGTCTGCCAATCAGCTTCCACCATTCAGCCCTTCCCTATGAGGCTCCCGCCACTCTCATCCCTTCCATCCCTTCCATTTATTGCCAGTCCTATCTGCCCCATCACTTTGTCCTCCAGCTTGACCTCACTGTCTTCATGTCCCTAGGCCTTATTATGCCAGAAACTCCAGCATGACATTACATTTGTTTTAAAAAGTTAAAAATTCATCTTTGTAGCAGGTTTATTGTGAAGCCTGTATAAAGTTAGAGATGGGTTTGAGCTGCAAAGTTTGCATCTGGATCAGAACTTCCCAAAGTCTGACGCTATTTGGACCTATGGTTTTGTTTCAAGCTCACAATACTCTCACAACTTTACATAGCACAACCATTAATCAATATTCATAATTTAGAAAGCATCAGACCTTCTTGTAACTCACAGCAGATTTTTAAAATAATTTCCTTCACGCCTCAAAACCCCATTTTTCCTCTCCATGGATGAAACTCTCATTGCAAACTCTCATTGACTCAAATGACGCCAAGATTTCATCCCATGTATTTTCTCTCTCTCTTTTCCCATTCTCTATAGAAAAGATAGGTCAAGAAAGATATATGTCAGATATACCATAAAGAGATTTTTCTCACCCAGTTGTAAATACACGGGGCCTCATTTATACAGAGGCCTCTTTACACTGCCCTACAATAATTTGTTACAGTAGCTTGCATAGTGTACAGATTAGCAACAGATGCAATATAGATTTGCATTTTCAAATGTCCCTAATGATTTTGAGTGCCTTAGGTTTTGGGTGCCCATTTTGAGACCCCTAATCGGGACCCAGTATTCCGGTGGCAGGTACTCAGCACTCAAATTGGGCATGCAAGAACTGAAGCACCCCATATCACTAGTAATTTTTTTTTTCACATGAAGGCCATGATCTCCATTGGTCTCCACTGACACAGGGACAAATTCTGAAGGCCTTGGTCAGGAAAAGACCCTCATTGGAGTTTTTATTTTAGCGAGTGCTTTAGGATATTACCATTTCCTTTAAAAAGACACATCATGCTGCTAGTACAAATTCCAATGCACTATTACATTCTGACACTGTATGAAAGCAAATCCTTTCCACAGTGAGGGGCAAATGATGTGAACAAAAGTGTATCTACCTTAGGACCAAATTCCACATTAAAGTCAATGGGAGTTTTCTTCAATTAAGGATGGCACAATTTGGCCTCAATTGATTTGTATACAAACAAATGGGGCAACTGTTACAATTAGTGCCTTTGCCATTATATTTCCTTTTCTTTGCTTTCATGTTGCTTCTTCTCATAATATACTTGGAAGAAATAATGACTCTTGTAAATGTCAGCAAGGAGCTAATTCTAAACTATAAAGCAATCAAATCCAGAAAGCAGACCAAGATTTAGCCTACTTCAATAACTAGAATTTACAGTCTCACACAATGAAATGTTTAATAGTCAACTATTTAGCTATAGTGAGTTAGACTTTCACTAGGATCATCTGATCAGAGAGCTCTATGGGTGGAAAGCACTATATAGGAGCTAATTGTTAAGATTATTTATTACTAACAGCAGGTCACTTTTTATAGAAGTATTCTGTTCCTTAAAGATGAAAGTAGGGATGGACAAAACAATCAGAACCTAATGACGAGCTGAAGACTGACTTTTAAAGGCTTGGATTTCCCTCTCTTCCCAGTTCCCTTAAATCCTCTTTTCCTCCCTGAAACCCAAGAGACCTCCAACCTCCTATCTACCCTGTTCCAAATGCTTCCATAAGCCTCTGTGTTGTTGACAGCCACTTGGCTGAGCACCAGGCCATACACACTTTGAATAGCTTGGCAGGCAGGATGCTCTGGGGTGCTTGTGAGCAAGGAAGTTCTGGAGTGTGGGAAATGTGCATCATAAGGCCCTCCAAAGCTGTCATGCTCCTTGCAGCCTTAGATAGGATGTTTTCAGGAGGGGGCTCGGTCATGAAGTGAAGGCAGCAAAGTGGGGGAGTAGGGGTAGAATTATAGAGTTTAAGGCCAGAAAGGCGCACCAGATCATCTAGTCTGTGTATAACCCAGCTCCTGCACATGAACCCTACAACCAAATGAGATCAAAGTGTTACAACCCACAGGAGACTAGACTATGATGTGCCACAGGCAGAGACTAGGAGGGGCTGAGGTACACCAGTGACCAAGCCCCTGCAATGGCAGAATATTTAAAACATTAGCATAAGCACCTACATTTTTGGATTATTATTGGAATTTAACATTTTTATAGATCCATAGATTCCAAGTCCAGAAGGGATCATTGTGATCATCTAGTCTGACCTCCCGCATAACACGGGTCATAGAATTTCCCCAAACTAATTTTTAGAGCACAGCTTTTAGAAAAAACATCCAATCTTGATTTAAAAATGGTCAGTGATGGAGCGTCCACATGGGCCCATCACTAAAAGCTTAACCTGCCTCTAAAAATATCCCTGCAATTCACATAGTACAGGCAGTTGTTTGCCAACAGACTAATAATAGATAATAGGCGTATTTCATAGTAGATTGTATTTTTAAATTTCCATTGAGTCCCCAGAGGAATTCCCACAAACAGCACTAAGGACTTTTGCACCAGCACTTGTATGGTGCATCAGGAATTGTCATAGTGCCCGGGGGTTACAGTGCTTGCATAGTTATAGTGCTGCTGTCTACAATAAGAAATGCACACAGCAGTGTGGCTCACCAAATCCATTATTTCTGACAATAAATCTCAACAAAAATTGCTGCTTTTTAAAGGACATCCCAGTCTTGAGAAATTATCTGGGCAACATGTGAGGACAGTGTGGTATGAAATGAGAAATTTTGTATGACATCCTGGCTCTTCATGTGAAAAATGGTCTAAGATTCCATTCATTACTGAGGTCTGCAGGGCTTAAAGAATACAAAGTAAATATACAAAAGGCTTCTCTCCTTAGATAGCATTTATCCTCTCAAGTGTGGAGGTATGTTTGATTAATGTGTAGCAATCTAAGGGATAAGATGTCATGTTTGTGTTGCGTGAAATGTGAAATGACAAGGGACTCATGATGTTTCCTGATGGTGCTTTTATGTTCAATTATCTTGGTTTTTAAGCGGTTTGTTTTGCTTCTGCTATGTGTATAGGCCCATGTGGCTATTTTAGTATTTGGATCACATGACTTAGGTCACACAAGGTGGAGTTTTGTATCTGGTATGTTTTGCCTTTGAATAGGTGCCAAAAGCTCCCTTTCCTATATACACATTAGACCATCGTGCACAACATTCACAGATGAAATTCCCTTGTGAGGATTTTGCATCAGGTAGAACTGCATGGCTAGGGCTGCACTTGCCAAAGGTGATTAATGTACTAAAAGGTCCTTGTGAATCCTACTTCTTTCACTAAAATGAGCAGGAGTTCATGAAAAGGATACTCCAGTGCAGAGTCCATGTCCTAATGGTTCTTAGAAATCCTTATACATCCTGAATCACAGACCAAATATCTGAAGAGAAGTATAATGGGCCTTTGTTGGTACAATACAGTCTCTTTGCATTGGCTTAGCTAGGAGAAGGGGTCACAGATCACCTGCGTTCCTGTTTGATTTCCCCTCCCTCAGAATACGGAGTAGAGCTATCTTATTGAATGTTTCCACATCGTGGATTGGATGCTGAAGTGCAAGTGTTTCTTTTTATTCACTCCTTTGCTTCTGCTACCTTCTCCTGCTGCCTCAACTCCCAAGGGAACTTCTTTCACCTTTTCTATCCATTAAATCTGTGGTCCCAACAAATGGGATTCTACTGGCAACTGCAGGAACCAGGTAGGATTCTCTGGATGCCTCTCGTCTCTGCAAGCCCATTGTATGTGACTCGGTGCTGACGATGTAGCTGGTTGTCCTGACAGTTGTGGAGTTGTCAAAAAATTAGGCGCTTTTCGGAACAGGCGCAGTTAAAAATTAACTTTAATATTAGAGACTTCTCTTTTCTTCTAGTGCGAACAGTTTTATCGGGGCTCATTGACCCAAAGCTTTTGCTCTTACTATTAATGATTAAGTGACATGACAGATCATGTGAAAATGACATCTGAGGTGAAGTCAATGGCAGTTTTGCCATTGACTTCAGTGGGGCCAGGATTTCACCTACGGTTTTTATTTTTTTAGAGTAGTTTGGCAGATAATGGCACCTTGATTATATGAATGGGGAGCTCTACTGAGGAAACTGAAGAAACACTGCTGGGGGCAGTTATAGACACATGTGACTGCTGTATGATCGCAGTTTCTGAGTAGCATTACCTCATTTTATATGGCTTGTTTATTTTTTCCCTTTATTATGGAGATTCTTCTCTAACACCACAAAGCAGTAAAGGAATCCAACATATCATTATAAGATAGGATGAACATAGCTCCATCGTATTTAATTTTGTATTTTTTCCTCATTCAATCAAAACATTTCTTCATAACCAACCAAACCCTCTATGACAGGTTTTACAAGACCAGGGTTGTTAGTCCTGACCAAATTCCAGTTTGGATAATTATATTCTTCCTACCTAATTTCCACTCGCAGTCTCAAATGGCTACACTCCTTGTCCTAAACTACTCCTGAGTAGTGGTGCTATGCGCTATTACACAAGCACTGCATTCTATCCAAAAGGTTGCTGCAGTCCAGTGATTTCTCTTTCTGTTAGTTTATGAAACATTTGGGGATCTCTTAGGAGAATATTATAGGTAAGACAGCTTTTAGATAAGCCCAGAGTAAAGGGTGGCACATACCTGGGCCACCCCAGAAGAAGCATCAGGAAGGATATGTCACAATTCCATTCTGTGATCTCCACTTGGTGTGGGAATGGTGTACACTCCTTGACCCCTTTTTGAGGCATACCTTACTCCCCCTCCTGATGCCTAGCTAACTCTACTGGTGCACGGGGCATGAAGCCATTATTATGGATCCTTCCTGCCCACCAGCTCTTGATGGGGACAAGGGGAGTATTGGGTCCCTAGCTCTTGCTCTCCATCCCGCATCTCAACTGCTCTCTAGGTAGCCTTAACATAGCAATGCAGAAGAGCCAAGATCTCTTCCACTCTAACTTGATTGCTTTAGAAATAGTCAAAATCCAGCCCTATATAATATGAGATATGTAATATCTACATGCAAGGGCCTATTATTGTTAGAATATTGTTGTTTAGAACTCTACCCTTCAGATAGATTTGCGCATTCTTTCTTTTTTTTAAAAAAGTATCCTATTGTGGGACAAATTTCAGAGAGCTCATTTTTGCATTAGATTTGCAGGGGGCGCGGGTTGTGTATGGCAAGCAAATTACACCGCTTATATTCACCTATCACTCTAATTTTCAGAAGAACTACAGTGTAATAACAAGGAAGTCCATTTCTAAAATTCATAACAATAATTTTTAACCTTATGCTTGCTTGCATTTCTTAACAAAAGGAATGGTCAATACTACATTGTTCTATAAATCAATAAAGTCTCACAGTATCACATACTTTACACTCTTGAAATGAGAGCCTAACTCCAAAATGCATATAGAAATTAGTACAATGTATTTAGAAATTAGCCATTAACAAACTATCAAATTACAAAAACATAATAAAAGCTCACATGCAGTGAATGCAAGTCTGTTTTATGCACTTTAGTTTTCCATTTCTACATAGAATATAACGTTTTAAAAATGTTGTGTTGGAGAAATTTAATTTCTTACATTTAGAAACTAACTTTTTGGAAAATACATATATATACTACTGCATAAAGTTAGTAAGGTTTAATGCCTATACAGAACAAAGGAGGAAACATGTTCACACTTTCACTTGACTCTGTGAGAGATGGAAAGAGTTTTAGCTCTGGCTCTTGTTGTGACTCCCCTGGGGCAAGTTGCTTTAACTCTTCACTTGAATGTAGCCATCTCTACAATTCAGAAGGGTCTTAAAATTAATGTTAGGAACCTTGATTCATTCCTGGATTTCTGATGGCGGAAGCTGATATGACCCACATTGCAGGTCCCTCTTGGCATAAAGTCTGCACAATGGAGGATTTTGCAATAGCACAGGGGATCAGTAACACTCACTTTTGGTGAATTTTGGTACCAGTTAGTGCAATCCAAAAGTAAGTGGCACAGAACAAAGAGGATGTGTGGATTGGTTGTCTAGAGAATGCTCTCATTCAGCACCTCTCAGAGTGACCCTCCACCAGCAGATTTCTTATGGAATCCTGTCTCTGGAGAAACCCCCCAACAAGTGCAGTAGTACCAACCTTCTGGGTTGAATAACCCTGAGTGCACAGCTACTGCCACTAGCCTGAGAGCAAATCAAGCCCTCCATTTGTAAAGTGATTTGAATGTAAATATTTTCATATGAGAGTTGAATATTATGAAATTGTCCACAGCTGTGTGGGGCTATTTCTGACTTTTTTTCAATACCAGTGTTTAATTCATTACTTTGCAAAGTGTTTTGGGTTACCTTGAGTATGAAAGGAGCATTCTAGTATCAAATGAGGGCTTGAGCCTATAGAACTTACTCATGGGAGTAGATCTGTTGAAGTCAATGGGACTGCTCATGTAAGTAAAATCTACTAGTGTGCAGGAGAGGCCTTTATAATTTAAATATAATTAATAGTTTTCAACTCTGATAAATGTGCAACATAAATATAGCTTAAGGTGACAAAACTTTCAAAAATGTTTTGGCCTCATCTACTAGCTGATATTAAAATAGCTTCTTCCCCCAAACCCCCAATCTAATGTGAAGGCATAAACCTGAATCTGCCTTTTCTAAATATCTGTCTTTAAGGACCACTTAGTGGACAAATGTAGTACAACCGTTTTTAGATAACTGTTCTCACTTCCTCCCTCTTTCGAAAATAAAAATATAATCTAATCCCAATCTTGTTGTGAACACTTAGATAATTGTTCATTTTGTCTTAGCAAGAGTCTATGAAGAATGAACATCTTTATCCTTTCCCTGAAGGGACATTTTTAAAAACACAATATGCCAATTTTGTTGTGTTGTGATTTTTTCAGAAGGAAAAAAGTAAGGATAGTGGAGGAAGGGAGAATTTACAAATATCTAATAGAAATATTTTCATACTTCTTTCTTTACGTTCAATAAACCAAATGTTTAGGGTCCCAGATGACCTAGATTTCAGTGTGTCCCTGCAGCACTGGAACCTCAAACACAAAACCACAGAGACAGTTATTGAAAACTGGTAAATGAAACTAACTATGAGCAGAAAGTGAAACTGAGTGACCTAGTTTCACCCACTAAGCTAAGTCAATTGCAAAACAGAAACAGAGGCATAAAAATTGAAAACTAATTAAGAGTTTTTAAATCTTGTAATAATCTAAGTTTGTAATAACTTTAGACATTGTTCCTTCCTCAGTAAAGGAATTGTTTTAAATGTTTTATTATTTGACCATATTCAATTTAGTTAGCAACACATGTTCATCATCACATAAAATGCAGCTTGTCATTTGTATAGCTATCTCCTACATCCAAAAGAAAAAAGATATATTTGTTTATCGGTGAAAGGTTCTCATCAATTTATCTTTATTCAGATCTGTTAAATATTCACTTATTGCAGAATCTTGCACATTTCCTTATCACACACTAAGATAAAGTGTCAATTAGGGACATTAGCTATGTATCATATTTTCCTTTCACTTGGCTGTTTCTATGTATATCAGGGAACATTTGAGTACTGGTTGATGGAGTTATCTTTTACTCTTGTCCTTTTGGCCATTGACATGAGAGAGAGCTATATTAACGTTTTCTATCAAGTCCCTTGCTGTCCTACTAGACATAAGATCACCAGTGTGGAACATGTATGGCCCTATGGTACCTCTGAGTTCAAATGCATTTTAACACGGCACTCACTGCATAAAATTTCAAGGAAAGCACTGTGTGAATTTCATGACTTCTGAGAATGAACATTAGTAAATTTAGCTCTTAAAGTTTCCCATTGTTCCTTTTAACACAGAGAGATTTATCTTTCCCTGAAACTGGAGTAGCCCTTTCTCTAGCATTTACATGGACCAAATCATCCAGTTCAGGGTAGGCTTCATGCTCTGGTAGAGTGATATGTCATGAAAATTCACATGTACCAAGTTAATTCCTCTAAACTTTCTACCACTTTTTTGGAGAGAAGTGTGAGGGGGCTAGAGGAGAGAGAAAAGGGGGTGGTCACAATTGGGGCTAGATTCTCTACCAGAATGAGAACTGTGTACTTTAATTGCTACCACATCAGAGAAGTTGAACTAGGATGGCATCTGTTGCTCCCACAGAAATGTTGATATCTAAGTGCTAGGAAAAGATTAGTGGACTGTTCTGTTTCAGTGTTCTTTAACAGGGCACCATCAAGGAGGTCAAATCCCAAATGTAGGTTTTGCTAAAACAAAACAAAAAAATGTTTTGCAAAAACTAATATGAATGGAAAGGGTCAAAACCCAAATCTCTTCAAATTCAGAAGTAGTATCTGTTTATATTAAAATCCCTATAGTCCTCTACTGGTATATTTCTAGATGGAATCCAAAAGTGAAAGGGTCTTTTTTTCTGAGATAGATGCACCCAAAATCTTCTAAGAACAGCTTGTATGATTTCACAGCCTAAACCTAATCCAGATCTGGAAACTACCCTGGATCCATCTTTAAATGTGAATAGAAAGGTTATTAAAAATATATAGGTTCCTATACACTGAAGGAATAAGCTAGCACTTGAGAATCAGGAAATGAAACTGACTATAAATAGCCCTGTTGATTTTCACTCTCCAAGCTGAATTAAGTGCAAAAGTAAGCAAGCAGCACAAGTGGTTGGAAGTGTATTTGATATTTAGAATGATTTCAGTTTGAATGATCTAAAGTTGTTTTAGAATAGTAACATTGCTCACACCATCTTTTAAAAATATGTATTGGATGAGATTGTGTACTGATCCACTACAATAAAACACCTGTGGCTGGCCCATGTCAGCTGACTCAGGGTTGCAGGGCTTGGGCTGTGAGGCTATAAAATTGTAGTGTAGACATTTGAGCTAGAGCCTGGGCTCTGGGACCTGCATGGGAGAAGGGTCCAGCTCAAGCCCAAATCTCTACACTGCAATTTTAGCCCTGCAGCCCAAGCCCTGCAAGCCCAAAGCAGCTGATGCAGGCCAGCCGAGGGTGTTTTATTGCAGTGTGGACATTCCCTCACAGGTGCAACCTCATACTTAGTCCAGAGGAGATGGGTCTAAGGTAGCGTTAAATTACCTTTCTGCTCTCCAGATCCTAGGCTGCTCAGGGCCACAGCTCTGGAGGTCTGCCTAAGTTACCACAGCCTCCTCCAGACAGTCCTATGTGTGTCAGTGCAGCTGAGACTAGAATCTCCGCAGGGTTGTGTGCTGCAGCCACACCCCCAGCATGACCCCTACACCCGGGCTTATAAGGGAGGCCTTGAAAGGCAGCCATATGGCTGTCTCTGCATTGCCTATGCCAAAGGAATCCTCCCATAGCTGAAACAGTGTTTTTAGGGCTCCTTTATGCTGGGTAAAGGGCTGGAGTGGAGTGAGGATATCACCCAATTTTATCTTGACAAAGGTCCCTTTATGTAGTATGTGCACCTCTTTTTTCTCTGTGCTTATTCTGGGAAAGTGAACAGCTGGTTTTATATGTCCATCATACCTAACTTGAAAGGACCAGAAATTCAGCTGTCACAAACTGGGTACCACTATTAGCAGTAAGGCAAAGGAAGACTTTAACACATCTATGCCTTTCAGTATTCGTTCATGTACTTAGAAAAAACTACTAACATTGCTAAAAAACTGGCAATGGAATCTAGGCTGCCTGTTCAAATCCAGCTCTGATCCACAGTGATTGAAGATTGCGAACCTGGGCTGGGATGGTCGCCTATGTGACAGGAGTTTGCTAGACTCCCTCCAGCTGATAATGGGCAGGTGTTCGCAACACTAAAACCACTACCAGAGTTGGCAGACTCAGTGGATAGGCCCAGGCACTAAGCCTCTTTCACACCTGCCCATGGTCCTCGTAGGTCAGAGTTGGGGCACTATTCGGTGAAAGCCCACACTGCTGCTGTTCATGCTTTACGAGTTCTGTGGAGTAATTAACGAATTAAGAAGCAATTGAATCTCACAATAGGGAAGAGTACTCTTAATTGAACTCAAGTCTAATATGGCAGGTAGAGAAACGGTTACAAGGGTTATTTGGGGAAGAGAGTTGACTTCTGCATGTCTGAAGCAATAGTTGCATGATTCTCTTTTGTTCTTTATATCTTTACTGATGCAAGGCAATGACACAAACTGCATACAGCAAGTTGTCAATCCTAGATACCTTCAAGTATCAGATTTAGGATTTCATTTAGCAGCGCTATTGGAACAACCATACTTTGTATTAATAAGCCATAAGATTCATTTGATAGCCAAGACCATAAAATTAAAAATATTATATTCCCTATGGTGAACTTTTGATCAGGCAATTCTCCTTTGCATTTTCAGAGACCTGGTGTGGCTACCTGGGTTGTCTTATTTGTGTAAGCAGCTGAGTGTGTTAGTCCAGACTGATCTACAGATTCCAATAGCTTTCACAGAAGTTTTAACTTCTTCAAACTCCAGGAGATTCAAGCAGGTCACTGGATAACCGGTAAGTAACTCCAGTATAATAACAGTTTTGTCTAAGACATTTTTAGAAATTGGGTTCCTTAGAAACCTAGTTGGCAGTCACTAGTGTTATAGGGAAATTGAGTAAAGATTTTTTACCTCAAACACTGATCACAAGTAGATCACAGACAAGTGAAATCTGGGCTGATTTAACTCCACATAGGCTTACCTAGAAATTCTTGCACACTCATACTCTTGTTGTTTATTTATTTCCTCATAGAATAGAGCACTTTTCAGGAGTGTAGAGTAAAAAAATACAACTGACTTCCAATTACTGTCCCTGCTGTTTCAGTAATATGTCACCTCAGACAGTGGTTCTCAATCTATTTACCATTGTGAACCATATACGCGGCCCACATTGTGTTATGTGGGCTGCATCCAATACTACCTATGTGGCCCTGAGGATGTCACATGGGTCACAGCTCTGTACTGACTGGGCCACAAGCAACCTGCGAGCTGCTGGTTGAGAACCTCGGCCTCAGAGTATGCCAGAGCTTCTTGCATCAGAGCTAATAGTCTTAATGTATGTAGCTTAGTAGTTTGAACTGAAAAATTTAAAGCTGAATTCGTCAAGATCAGCTCACCATGAGGAGAAACCTTTTTTCTTTTGAAGGTCCCCTTACACTAAAATGGATTCACTGGTTTCTATAAAGGTGCTTTAATATTAAGGAGATCATGGCTAACCTAGTGAGGAGGGCTTTAAACTAGGTTTGACGGGGACAGGTGAGCAAAGCCCACAGGTAAGTGGGGAACATGGAGACCGGGGAGATGGGTCGGAAACGAGAGGGAGTGTGGGCTATATTGTCAGAGAGAAAGGAGGGTCAGGACAAAACTGGGAGGAAAGATCAAACCAGTATCTTAGATGCCTATATACAAATGCGAGAAGTATGGGGAATAAGCAGGAAGAACTGGAAGTGCTAATAAATAAATACAACTATGACATTCTTGGCATCACTGAAACTTGGTGGGATAATACACATGATTGGAATGTTGGTGTGGATGGGTACAGCTTGCTCAGGAAGGATAGACAGGGGAAAAAGGGAGGAGGTGTTGCCTTATATATTAAAAATGTACACACTTGGACTGAGGTAGAGATGGACATAGGAGACGGAAGTGTTGAGAGTCTCTGGGTTAGGCTAAAAGGGGTAAAAAACAAGGGAGATGTCATGCTAGGAGTCTACTACAGGCCACCTAACCAGGTGGAAGAGGTGGATGAGGCTTTTTTTAAGCAACTAACAAAATCATCCAAAGCCCAAGATTTGGTGGTGATGGGGGACTTCAACTATCCGGATATATGTTGGGAAAATAACACAGCGGGGCACAGACTATCCAACAAATTCTTGGACTGCATTGGAGACAACTTTTTATTTCAGAAGGTTGAAAAAGCTACTGGGGGGAAGCTGTTCTAGACTTGATTTTAACAAATAGGGAGGAACTCGTTGAGAATTTGAAAGTAGAAGGCAGCCTGGGTGAAAGTGATCATGAAATCATAGAGTTTGCAATTCTAAGGAAGGGTAGAAGGGAGAACAGCAAAATAGAGACAATGGATTTCAGGAAGGCAGATTTTGGTAAGCTCAGAGAGCTGATAGGTAAGGTCCCATGGGAATCAAGACTGAGGGGAAAAACAACTGAGGAGAGTTGGCAGTTTTTCAAAGGGACACTATTAAGGGCCCAAAAGCAAGCTATTCCGCTGGTTAGGAAAGATAGAAAATGTGGCAAAAGACCACCCTGGCTTAACCACGAGATCTTGCATGATCTAAAAAAATAAAAAGGAGTCATATAAAAAATGGAAACTAGGACAGATTACAAAGGATGAATATAGGCAAACAACACAGGAATGCAGGGGCAAGATTAGAAAGGCAAAGGCACAAAATGAGCTCAAACTAGCTACGGGAATAAAGGGAAACAAGAAGACTTTTTATCAATACATTAGAAGCAAGAGGAAGACCAAAGACAGGGTAGGCCCACTGCTTAGTGAAAAGGGAGAAACAGTAACAGGAAACTTGGAAATGGCAGAGATGCTAAATGACTTCTTTGTTTCGGTCTTCACCGAGAAGTCTGAAGGAATGCCTAACATAGTGAATGCTAATGGGAAGGGGGTAGGTTTAGCAGATAAAATAAAAAAAGAACAAGTTAAAAATCACTTAGAAAAGTTAGATGCCTGCAAGTCACCAGGGCCTGATGAAATGCATCCTAGAATACTCAAGGAGCTAATAGAGGAGGTATCTGAGCCTCTAGCTATTATCTTTGGAAAATCATGGGAGACGGGAGAGATTCCAGAAGACTGGAAAAGGGCAAATATAGTGCCCATCTATAAAAAGGGAAATAAAAACAACCCAGGAAACTACAGACCAGTTAGTTTAACTTCTGTGCCAGGGAAGATAATGGAGCAAGTAATTAAGGAAATCATCTGCAAACACTTGGAAGGTGGTAAGGTGATAGGGAACAGCCAGCATGGATTTGTGAAGAACAAATCATGTCAAACCAATCTGATAGCTTTCTTTGATAGGATAACGAGCCTTGTGGATAAGGATGAAGCTGTGGATGTGGTATACCTAGACTTTAGTAAGGCATTTGATACAGTCTCGCATGACATTCTTATCGATAAACTAGGCAAATACAATTTAGATGGGGCTACTATAAGGTGGGTGCATAACTGGCTGGATAACCGTACTCAGAGAGTTGTTATTAATGGTTCCCAATCCTGCTGGAAAGGCATAACGAGTGGGGTACCGCAGGGGTCTGTTTTGGGACCGGCGCTGTTCAATATCTTCATCAACGACTTAGATATTGGCATAGAAAGTACGCTTATTAAGTTTGCGGATGATACCAAACTGGGAGGGATTGCAACTGCTTTGGAGGACAGGGTCATAATTCAAAATGATCTGGACAAATTGGAGAAATGGGCTGAGGTAAACAGGATGAAGTTTAACAAAGACAAATGCAAAGTGCTCCACCTAGGAAGGAAAAATCAGTTTCACACATACAGAATGGGAAGAGACTGTCTAGGAAGGAGTACGGCAGAAAGGGATCTAGGGGTTATAGTAGACCACAAGCTAAATATGAGTCAACAGTGTGATGCTGTTGCAAAAAAAGCAAACATGATTCTGGGATGTATTAACAGGTGTGTTGTGAGCAAGACACGAGAAGTCATTCTTCCGCTCTACTCTGCTCTGGTTAGGCCTCAGCTGGAGTATTGTGTCCAGTTCTGGGCATCGCATTTTAAAAAAGATGTGGAGAAATTGGAAAGGGTCCAGAGAAGAGCAACAAGAATGATTAAAGGTCTTGAGAACATGACCTATGAAGGAAGGCTGAAAGAATTGGGTTTGTTTAGTTTGGAAAAGAGAAGACTGAGAGGGGACATGATAGCAGTTTTCAGGTATCTAAAAGGGTGTCATAAGGCAGAGGGAGAAAACTTGTTCACCTTAGCCTCTAAGGATAGAACAAGAAGCAATGGGTTTAAACTGCAGCAAGGGAGGTCTAGGTTGGACATTAGGAAAAAGTTCCTAACTGTCAGGGTGGTTAAACACTGGAATAAATTGCCTAGGGAGGTTGTGGAATCTCCATCTCTGGAGATATTTAAGAGTAGGTTAGATAAATGTCTATCAGGGATGGTCTAGACAGTATTTGGTCCTGCCATGCGGGCAGGGGACTGGACTCGATGACCTCTCGAGGTCCCTTCCAGTCCTAGAATCTATGAGGCTTCTGCCTACAGATCAGGGAGAATGGGCCCTCCAGCTGCATTCACCTGGAACTATAGCAAATGTATGGATCAAGCATGGCAGGGTTTGGGCAGAAGAGGAGTATGCCGTTTTTTAAATGACAGTAGGAGTCTGCTACTTGGCCTTCCTTGCACTCCTTTATAAGGCAATACAGACTAGATATGCCGGCCTCACCAAAACCTGCAGCAGCCAAATGCTGAGAGCCGTTGTTTTGTAAAGCCCGTCCTCCCAATATCAAGGGGAAAGTGAGCATTGCTACTCACAGCTCACTGCTCCAGTTTGATGAATGAAGGGGCAGAAACCTGTTGCATGACAAAGGGCAGAAAATGGGAAAGCCCCAATTTTTGCCATTTACTAATAGTGGCAACATTCTGATGCAGAGACAATCCATTTTGGATTCACTAACAAATTGTAAAGATGAAAGCTGGCTCCTAAAATGCTGTTTGAGCTGAATTATCCAATGCTTGTACTGGTTTCAGGTTTAATCAGGAGCAAGTTTATTTGTTTGCTGCAATTACGAGTTGGTGGGAAAAGGAATTCTGTGTTATTTCAACTAGAAACGTATTTTGAAGCTGATAATTTTCTAACCATAAATGTCACCTGAAAAAACAGGCTCCAATTCATCAGTACAGGTCATCTTGCTAAGAAAAAAGTTCTGAATTTGCACAACGATGCAGAGAAATTATATCTTATGCCTTTGACTGAGCAGCAGACTGCAGTTCAGGTTGCATCAGACCCTTCTTTTATACAACTTGTAGGCTAAATCCTGTATTGATTTCTGCCCCATTCTTCCCCTTTACATCAAGAGGACTGCTCAAGGTTTGAGTCAGCGCAGAACATGGCACTTTATTTGCATAGGATTTGGGATATTTTTCCCTTTTGTCTATGGCTATTATGAATGAGCAGCCCTAGCTCAGGACTCTTACTCCCTAATTTCCATTTCAATTTCGCTCCCCCTCTCCCCCCAATTTATTAAACGGTCTGATTTTTACTGCTGAGAATGAATGACACCAACCACCACTGCCACAAGCACTCTTCCTAAATGCAGTTCTGCCAATAAACATCAGTCTGAGCCAGAAAAACCTGTTATTCTAGTCCTGGATATCCCTGAACAAAGGTTGCTAAATGTAATGAACCTGTGTCTTTGTAGGGGTTCTGTACTTGGTCTCTTCTCCCTTTAACTTGAGGTTCACTGACAGGTGAATGTCAACAGTGTCACACTGGATATTGGCTTGATGATGTTAAATGATCATTCACTAATGACCGGGCTGAGACCGTCAAGTCTGTGTTCATTAGTAGTCTATTCCAAATTTACCTCCAGGGGCCAAAACCAAAAGTGATGTGTAAGGAGGTTTAAGTTACATGTTGACAAGTAGCTCTGAAAGAGAGTCCAACTTGCAGTAAATTACATGCTGAGGGACTAGAAGGTGTAAATTGCTCCAGCTTAGACTTCCCTTTAAATTTGACCCTAGGTCTTCAGGAGAGAAGGGCTCTTGGGTATTTACACAGTAATGTACCTCCTAGTACCCTCTTGATTTTAATTTTCTGCGAGCTCAGAGAGCTCTGCCATTTCTACAGCAGTGAAATCAGTCTTTATCTGTGATTTCTAGGACAAGCCCTTGTTCAGCATTCTTATCACTTTTCTGTCCCTGATTTGATTTTCTCTTTGCCCCTAAATTCAATTTTCTAGCAAATGATATCAGCTTCTTGTAAAGCCTCCCTTTGAGCACATACAGTAGCCTGCATTCCTTTGTGATATAAATTGCTCATCAAATTTGTTCAGCACCAAATCACAATTGTCGTTGTTGTATGCTTCCTCCCTGAATATGAAGCAATGTGAAATGTTTTCTACTTGTTTGCCCATTCCATAGGTAAGGGAGTTATTAAGCGGACTTTTCTTCTGCTCTCCACAGGAGCATTTCAGTGATTTGATAACAGTCAAAACAGAGCTCAATGTCAGAGAATGCTGCAGATGGGTCAAAACTGAAGCTCTCTAGAGGGCTAAATCTGAATTTGTTATATTATTGCTTTTGCTCTCTCTCTTCCCGCCCCCCTCCAGTCTCACGTCATGGAATACATTGAGCCAAGATGGCTGGATCCACAACAATAACTTGCTTCCTTTATTATTACAGCATGACTACTCTCCTCAAGTTCCCCCTCCCCCACCCATCACCACAGCACCAGCAACAGCGACATCTAGTGGGCAATAATGTTCAGTTCAGCAGCCACACTTCCCTTTTAACAAATGGCAAAAGGTAGGGGTGTAGCTGCTTCTACACAAAATGAGTCAGGCTGTAAAACATGCAGTTAAATACTTGTTTCATTGTAATGTTTCATTCATAATTAAAATGACTTTCTTCGGGTTTTAATCTGTTATAAAAATACAAGATTTCTACAATACTTGGTAAAAAGCTTACCTTGTATCTTTGATAGAATGCTAATAATTCTGAACTAACCCTAAAGCTACAAGTTTATTTAGGTACAGATTTTAAGGTGTTTAAAATAAACTGTGTTTTAATTGTGAATGGTAAAGGATTGAATACATTTTTGGAAAAATTAAGGCCCCAATCCTGTGAACATTTATGCTCCTGATTAATTGTAAGCTCGTGAGTCATCCTATTGACTTCAAGTGCAGCAGGAGTGTAAATCTTTACAGGATCAGAGCCTTACTATAGAGTTGATTCTAAAGATCTTGTGCATTTAAAGTCATGCCCTTTACAATGGCAATTCTGAGACAGGTATTTTATTTGTGAAGTGCTTTCTGCTCTATTAGAAAGTGTAGTGAAGACAAAGAATTTCCCTAAAGTTTCATTTCAAATAAGTGGGACATTTGCTTCCTTTTCCATCCTTCAGCTCATACAGTTAGGGGGGTCGGATCCTGCATTCTTGTCAAACTGAATGCTTCCAAAATGGGATTAAGTAGGACTTTGGGATGTGCAAGGAATGCAGGGTTGAAACATTAGAAAAGAGAATATTCCCATTCTATAAAAGACAATGGATATTGTGGAGATATTGAGATTTTGTGATCTGGAGTTTTTCAAATAGATTGTCCCATCATTTTTATTAACCATAGCTGCAGCTGGAAATGATTACGCATATACCATACTGCTGAGTTTTGTAGAGCCAGCTGTGAATTGCAGTTGCTTATGTCGGTGGCAAATTTGACCCATGCTGGTAGCACTTTCTAGGTATCTGCCTTCACTCAGATACACTAAGATGATGCGGTATCAGGAACTATATAGAATAGAATAGATGTGCAGAACTGGAAGTGCAACAAGAACGTACCAAAATATGCTATTCTTGGGACAAATCTGAGACCCAGACCCACCAGAACACCAATGGGATGGGATGGCATGAATAGTCCTGCTCCACCTCTCATTCTTACTCACAATGGTCAATTTTTGGCTGAAGACTCCCACCTCTTTCTTCTTCCCACTAGTTGTGGCAGGCAGAATGAGGTATCTAAGTGTGGATGAAATGCAGAGACCTTACTCCTCAGCTTCAAGAACCTGTCCCTTTTCGAGTCTCCTTGTTCAAGCTCAAGGGAGCAGAAAAAGAACTCCACTAAAGGGAAGGTTGCTAGGGCACAAACAGGCTGAAGAGAAGGGAGCAGACAGTGTAGATAACAGGACAGCCTCTGAAGAATTCTCCTTCCCTCCCTAACCCCAACCTCCAACCCAGAAGTAAGACAGGCTGAGAGAGGGGGCAGAACCAGCCTACCATTAATGACTTTGTACCCAATGAAGAAGGTGGCCATGGGTTGGAGAGTGAAGGCCTGGCAACCAAACTGCTGCCTCACAAACAATGGTGAATGTTTGTAATATTTTTTTCATTTTCCCCAGTGAAGGAGTGACCTATAATCCCTCGCATTTTAAGAACATTTGAATTGTAACTATAGTATTTTGAGGCTGATGTAATTATTCACTTGGGCCAAATTTTTCAAACTTGAGTGCTCAACATTAGATACCTCAATGCAAATTTAGGCTCTTTGGAGGAAATTTTCATAAGTACCTAAGGCACTTAGTTGCCCAATCCCCTCCAACTTTCAATGGGAAATCAGCACCTAAGTTCGTTGTGCACTCTTAAAGAAAAGGGGCTTGATTTCCAAAGATACTTACCGCCTACTGCAAGGATATGAACACTGTTTCTTTAAAACTAGCAAGAAGCCAGCCAGGAAGGAGTTGGGAAGGCTGTAGGCAAAAGCTCTACAGTGAAGCCGAGAAAAAGAGGGAAGCTTTTGGGATGACATTGTTTTTCTCATTGTGAGAAAGTTCTTTGTTCAAGTGTTAGAAGAAAGTAAATTCTTTCTGTATTTCTTTACCATTGTGATGTGACATGCACACCTCCTATTTTCTTCAAAGGGAGTTGCAAGTGTTCAGCATGGCTGATATTTAGGTTACTTTTATATTGCTCTCCAACTTTAGGTACCCGTATTTGAAAAATGTGGCCTTCATTTTTCATTCAACAATAGTACTCTCATGGTTTTGACTTTTCTAAGCATAGAAATATTTGTAAACAGAAATTAATCACATTATTATTCATTAACTGTTTATTTAAATATTGATTTAAAATAGATGCTCCTCAGAGGCTGGAGAGAAAATCTAAAACCTAACTTTGTTTCTAAAACAAAAATCCTGCAAACAGTAAGGACCAACCAAATCTGAACATTTGAGGTACCATCCAGAAACAGAAGCAAAAAATTCTACAACTTTCTCTTACAACGGATAATATGGAAGGATTAAGCAAATCACAGATGCTTGTAAACAAAGAAACATTGAACATACCTTACAGTGAAAGTCAAGATGAACCCAAGTCAAAATCTCGGACATGAACACACTGAAACTTTTGAGATGTTCAAATCCTGGCTTAGATCCAGACTTTCAGATCCCTACCTCTCCAATGGGCCAAACCTAAACTCTATAAATAGAACTGGGCTTTAGAAAACTTTTGATCTGCATCTGAACTTTGTGGTTTGAGCCCATCTCTAGGTCTAAGTGGCCACCATTTTACTGCATTTCAAAAGGAAAAAATTGTTCTCAGGAGAAAGCTACAATCTCATTAAATGTAGATCACTCAGGAGCTCTTGTCACCAGGGCCGGCTCCAGGCACCAGCCCACCAAGCTTGTGCTTGGGGCGGCACCTGGAGGGGGGCGGCGCGGTGCTCCGGCTCTGGCCACCGGGGAGAGCGGAGCCGCGGCGGGCTCTCCGCCCTCCTCCCGGCGCTCTGGCCGCCGGGGAGAGTGGAGCCTCGGCGGGCTCGCCGCCCTCCTCCTGGCGCTCTGGCCACCGGGGAGAGCGGAGCCGCGGCGGGCTCTCCGCCCTCCTCCCGGCGCTCTGGCTGCCGGGGAGAGTGGAGCCGCGGCGGGCTCGCCGCCCTCCCTCCGGCACTCTGGCCGCCGGGGAGAGCGGAGCCGCGGCCGGGCTCTCCGCCCTCCTCCCGGGGCTCCGGCCGCCAGCGGAGCCGTGGCAGGCTCGCCGCCCTCCCCCCGGCACTCTGGCCGGTTGGGGAGAGCGGCCTGCGGCTGGGCTCGGTGCCCTCCCCTACCGCGCTGGGGGGCGGGGGGCGGGGGACAGCGGGAGGCTTTTTTGCCTGGGGCAGCAAAAAAGCCAGAGCCAGCCCTGCTTGTCACCTCAAAGACACACCTTCTTCTCTTGTTCCATTGTAAATTAAAGACATACAAAGTATCTCTGTCCCCTTCACCACTATTTTTGGGTACTTGCTGAAATGCTGCCATCAGAAGGCAGTAGTTCTTCAGGGAATGATTTCACAGTGCCAGCTTTCAAGGGTTTGTGTCATTGTCCTGACTGTCTCTGAAATATTCCTTTTGAAAGAAAGTACATAGCAAGATCTTGAGAATGGATCAAACTCTGCTCTCAGATGCTCCCCTGGGTTTCCCATTAATTTAATTGTATCTACACAGACATATTCAAGGGAAGAATTAGTCTCCCATTCACATTAGGATCACCATACATTTATTCAAAGTATTTCAGTTTATTCCGAATGATATTTCTACAGATGCACGTTTGAAACAGAAAATTAAAGAAAGAAAACACAAAATAATGTTTATATCTAAACTAAAGTCTCAGATCCAGGACATTCTAGATTCAAATCCAGATTCAGCCAGTGACTCACTAAAACTTTGGGCAGATAACTGACCAGCTTGTGCCTCAGTCAACTTAGCTGTACAACTGGGTAAAAATCAGATCTTCACTGAAATTCACATGCTGCTGCTAAGCAAAACTAAACTTCCCGGCTTAAAAAAAAAGTCACAATCAGCAAAAAGCATCAGACTATGAATTATTACTGGTTTATTGAAAAAAATAATTCTGTAGGGGGCACATTTTCAGAAGTACTCAGTGTTGACCTAACTGTCCTGCCTTGCGGTCAATTACATCACTGGATGCAGAGTTAGGCCAATGCTTTTGAAAATGTGGAGTGCTTTTGAAAAGCTCACCCTAAAATTGTATAAACCCTAGAGAAGTTCACGCTAACTTTATTAACTAATTCATACTAACAAACTAAAGCAGACTTGGGTTTGAGTTCAGGCTATCCTCTTGCACATTAGACGAGCTGGTTGGAAGAGACAGGATGGCCTTTACTACTCTTGAGCACTGCCTAGCACAGAAGAGGCCACAGCATTTAGAAGAACCACAGGTAACCCTCCAGTGCGATTAATGCTGCCAAGCCCAGTCCACAGAAGAACTGCTTCTAGGCCTGGGCCTCTGCATAGCAGTTATGCCAGAAAGTAGTGACTGAGAGTGTTTGTAATGACTTTCTGTGGTTGCCATGGGTTACAGAGCACACAGCCAGGAAGGGGGGCCCAGCACAACAGGAAAATAATAGCATTTCAACCCCTCTCCCTCCCTGCCAAAAGGAAAAACAACTGACTGTAACGGAGGGTGCTGAATAAGAAAGAGAATCAAAGTAATAGACATAAGGAGACATCACAGTGTTTCGAGCAACAGATTTGGATAACTGAGCTTCAGATAATAGCGGTTCACCTGTATAGAAACTGGTAGGAGAGTTACAAGAGGGCAACAAAGAAAGACAAATGCCTAAAATAACTTAAAGGTATAGTTGCAAGAGACAGAAGTAGCTGTAGGCTATTTGCAGCCCACAGTGTTTCTCTGCAGTTGCTATGCAAGCCCACGGGTCAAAATAATTTGGCCATCACGGACCTAGCATCCAGTCACAGAGCAAGATTAATGCTACAATACTACTGCTGATATGGGGCAATAAAGAGGGGGAAGCAGTCTACAACTGGGAGGTTATGAAAACAGCCATATATCCTTCACAACTGTGTTGGGGGAATAAGAGCCGCATGGCACACATTTTGAATGAGGGCAGCAGGCAAAAGTGAGCCCTAGTTGAATGTCAAACTGTCTTGTACCTCAAACTTCACACATTTTCCTGTGGTCATCTGAACACTTAGTCTTTTTTAGATGTCAACACTTATTCCGGAGACTGGACTAGAAGACCACTTGAGGTCCCTTCCCATCCTATGATTCTAAGATTCTGTGATTCAACTTTCAGGCTGTGTAGATACAATATCAAGTTTGTCCTTTGTGCATGGGTGAAGTAAGGCTTTTAATTGTAATATTATTTTGAAAACTGATAGCTTGAGAGCCCTGTAAACTCAAAGAGCGAGCAGGCAATAGCAGTTCAAGCTTCCCCATACTGCCCCAAAATGTATCTAAAATGCAGTGAGGCCCCGACTAAAGGTAAGAGGCAGTTCAGGCCCCATGCCAATTCAGTCTTTTGCTTCTCTGTCTATAAGGGAGATGTGCCAAATGCAACAATATGCCTATAGTGAAGTCATTTGTCCACTAAAAACTCTGACAATTCATTTCATATAGGCCACCCAACAGCCAATACTACTAACCCATTTTACTTTCCTCCTGCATCCTCAAATAAGAACTTTTTGCTTGTTTCAGATAAGAATACATTTTTTCTAACTTCCTGTCTAATTTAACATGATCATTATTTGGATTCCATATTAAGGCAGCCATTTCTCTAGAGGTTTTTTAAAAATGGAATAAAAGGAAAGTGGTGGAACTATTTAATGTGGGATTTTTTGTAATTTTTACACATTAGTTATGCAAGAAATCTTGTAAAATATCTTAGGTCTAAGATACAAAATTATTTTTTTTTTGCAAAGAGTATTTGATCACATTTGAAATATACATACTTTGATTAATTTGTCACATGGAGTTAAGACCATCTGATCCATAAACCATTGAAGTCAACGGGAGCCTCTCTATTGACTTTATTGAGCTTTGAATCAGGCCTGCAGTGAGCAAGGGAACAAAGTATAAGAGGATGAAATGATCATTGTGTTAACTAACTGGTCTACAAAATATCACTAGCATATCTGATAGGTAGTTAGCAGCACTACAGACAACAGCTACAACAGAAGATAGTAGAGATATAAAAATCCCATTGGATTATCTAGTCCATCCCCCTACCAATGCATTATTGTTTCCTACAGTATATTGTATATTCCTACAGTATATTGTCCATCCCCCTACCAATGCAGTATTGTTTCCTACAGTATATTGTATATTCCTACAGTATATTGTCCATCCCCCAACCAATGCAGTATTGTTTCCTACAGTATATTGTATATTCCTACAGTATATTGTCCATCCCCCTACCAGTGCAGTATTGTTTCCTACAGATAGCTACAGACAACAGCAGATGATAGAGATATAAAAGTCCCATTGGATCATCTAGTCCATCCCCCTACCAATAAAGTATTGTTTCTTGCAGTATATTTTAGAGTGATACCGAATCTCGTTTTAATGGAGAAGTTTCATGGTCTAGTGGAATAAGCAGGAATTTTGATTTCTATTCCTGTCTCAGAGACTGGGTCACTGTGTAGCATTGGTCAAGTCACTTCATCTCTCTCCCTCAGTTTCCCCATCTGAAAAATAGGGATAATATATATCTTCCTCGCAGGAGTGTTATGTGGATTACCTAATGCTTAATGAAGTCTTCCAAGTAAACACGAGTGGCATGTGTGCGATGTAGGGCACAATTAGTTCCTTACACTGTATATGCATTATTGCCCTGGCTTTCTTAGCTCCTATTTGTTGTGAGAGAAAAAATTCTCATTTCTGATAGCTATCATGTTCTACAGGTTTTCTCATCAGTTGTTGGGAGAAGTTACTGCCATCAACTCATGGTTGACTTCTAATGATTATTTTAGTAGTGTAATTTTAAGAGTGTAAAGTTACTCTATTTCATCTTACTCTGATGATCACTAAATGTAATTATACCTGGATATGATGAGATGAAGAAAAGCTAGATACACTATAAACCAGAATTAAGGTCTACTACAATAAACCCAGGTCAGGATTGATTATTTCATACCAATATAAACATTTCTACACTAATGTAATTTGTTTCAAGCCAATAAGACTGGAGAAGTTTGTTAGCGAAGTTTGTTTACATAGCAGATCTCACATTTCCTATATATACAGTAGAACCATATTTAAAAGCAATGATTCTCTTTAGAATATTCTGTCAGTTCAGGCTTGCAAGCAAAATATAAGTGCAGCCAAGGAAAGAAAAAAAATGTATTTATGTTAGAGGTGAAGGGGAATGAGAAGGTATTTTGCAAATATATCAAGGGGGAAAAGTACTAGTGACAAACTAGGGCCATTAACAAACGAGGAGGATGAAATAAATGACTCAGAAATGGCTCTGATATAAAATTCCTTAAAAAAATCTGCCCTCAGAAAGAAAAATAAAGAAGGGAAATTTGCAGAATTGAGGGAGAGGATGAAGACCCGTAAAAGTAACTGGAGCTATTGATACAGAGCAGGTAAGGGAATGCAGTTGGCAAATGTGAACAAATACAAGCTGCATTCTAGATGAATTAAGGGAATTAGCTAGATTCACTGGCATTTACTTTCGAAAAGTCAGAGGCACAGTGAAAAGATAACGGAAAAGAGGAGAATTCTAATGTATTACCAACTTCTAAAAACCCCCAAAGGTGACACTGTCCTGTAAGCCTAACATCTCTCCCTACTATGGCAATGGAATAAACATTAAAGGAAAAAAGAAATCAAAAATATCTAGAGGATAAAAGAACAATGAGAAGTAAATTGCATGGATGTTTTTTTAAAAAACTGAGTTTTGTCAAATTAGCTGGTTTGCTTTTCTTAAAAAAAATAATAATAATAATATTAGGGCCTGACCCAAAGCCCACTGAAGTTAATATAAAGAATTCCTTTGACTTCAGTGGGCCTTGGATTGGGACCTTAAAAGACAAGGAAACATAGCTGGGTTATATTTGGATTTTAATGATGGATTTTATATTGTACTTCACACACTCTTAATAGAAAAATAATTCAAATTGGTTTTCATATAGATTTAAAACTGGCTAAAAGACTGTAAACTGAAGGTGAGGATATGCTGCAATGTATCAAAGTGGGGAGAAATGTCTGGTTGGCTACCACATGGATCAGTGTTAGGACAAGTCTTATTTAACTACTTCATTAATGATCTGGAATAGTGAGTGTACAACTCTGATGAAATTCACAGATAAGCAGGAGAATTATAAAGATCAATGAACAAAGAAAAGTTATGGGAAGGGTCCTAGAGAAATTAGAAATACAGACTGAAAATATCTAAATGAAACTTAACTTGGAAAAATACAGGCTAGTGTATCTGAAAAGGAACAACAGGAAGAAGAAACCTAGGAAGCAACAATGCTGAAAGAAATCTAAGTGAATAGCACACAGCAAATTACACATAAATTTCAAAGTGATATGGTATGAAAAAGGCAATTTGGAGCTGCATAAATGGCATCTTATATGGAGAAGGGAGAAAATAGTCATTTTCTATATGGTAACCGCACCTGGAATATTGTATTCAGAGTTGGACATTGTGTCACCAGAAAGATACTGACAAATTGGAGAGTTCAGAGAAGAGCAACAAAGATGATCTTGAGGCTAGAAGGATTGATTTATAAAGAAGGATTAAAAGAGTTAAATACATCTGTTGCTTTGCTAAGAAATGATTAATGGGGAAGATTATAACAGTCTACCAATATTTGAAGACCACCACCAATGAGGGAAAGGAATTATTCAGTGTGTTCCAGAGGGACACAAGTAGCAGTTATGGGATATGTCTAGGAAGGGAAAAGGTGTACTGAATATCAGGAAATGCTTCCTGAGAGTGAACTCCAGTAGGCTGTGGAATAGTTTTCCCAGGGGAGTGGTGAGCGACCTATTGCCTGAGACTTTTAAAACTAGACTGGACAAAACACTGGAAAATGTATTATGGGGAACAATCCTGCATTAGCAGGGAGATGGACTGGGGGATTTAACCTTTCTTTTCCATCTCTAATTTCTATGATGTGAACCAGACATGATGGGACAAAGGACTTTATTGTACAAATGGACAGTTCTTATTTGGATTTCAATTGTTATAATTTGCAACTCTGGCATTTATCAAACTGAAATGAACTGTAACTGCTGCTGTAAGAACATTTTACTATTTGACAGTTCTGGTAAAAAACTAAGCACCCGCCTCGCTGCTGTGTAGATAAAACAATTACCAGTGTGATATCCACAGATTGTCTTCAGTAACCCTCTGGTGGGATTACCAATTGATGACAATAGCAAATGGCTCTTGAGGAACCACATCTGAGGTAGATATTAAATGCGGTGCAAGGCTGTGGGATGCATCTCCTGTCATTTTTAAAAACTGAACAAATTTGCACAGTAATAGCCCACCTCCTTTTGGTTATGTCAGGAAGCTTGTGATTAGCTAATGACACCAGAGAATTGGTGAGGACATTTTAAGGGGTGGAGCTGGAATGTCAATTAAAGTCTGCTTCATCTAGCCACAGATTGATGTTGAGGCAGAAATTACTTTACAACCTGAGTCATGCAACAATGACGAAAGTTTAGATCTCACAGCTCCCTTAACTAGTTGGATTTCCAAAAGTTAGATTCACTGGAAGTGTCCTTCATCCTTAGCTGTCTCTCTGAAGGGCCCCCATCTTTCTTTCTGTTTTCAGAGCTCCATAAATCTCTTTCTGTTCTAGGACTCCATCTGTCCCCTAAGACTTCTCCCTCTCTCTACAGAAAATGCTCTCAAGCTCCTTTGTCTACTCCTAGGTCTCTCTCGATTCAGTTCCCTTAGGTCCTCTCTTATTTCATGCTCAATAACCTACATCTCCCCTCCCAGTTAGAGGTGGGTGAATTTTTTGAAGGAATAGTTTAGCTGAGAAAAAATGCAGTTTGGGTCAAATTCAGTGAATAGGGTTGGCCCCAAAAAAGAAAAGAGAGCCAAAATGTTTCATTTTCAACTTTTCATTTCAAACTGGTGTTTGGTTTAGAAATTTAGTTAGATTTATTTAAAAAACAAACAAAAACAAAGGGGTAAATAATACCTGAAAAGGAAACAAAATGAAAAAAACCCTCCACAAATGTCATTTTATGTCAATGCAAAAAAAAGTTTGTGTTTTCGGTACAGTCACCAAACCAAAAAAAAAAAAATCAACTGTTCACTCAGCTGTATACCCAGTTCCCTTCTGACACATAGCCCCTTTGACAGGCCTTTTCCGATTCCTTCTGTTGGCACCTGTCTTGCTACCATAAACCTTCCCCATCCCTAGTTCCAACATGGCTGCTCTTTTTTTTTCCCATCGCATGTTTTCCTTACTTTGATGGTCACCTGTGTGCTACTCAGCACGGATGAGGCACTTCCTGGGGTGCTCCACACACTAGCAAGAGGACTTTCGGTGGTTTTACCATGTCATCTCAGAACCCTGAGATCACTGAAAACTTAAAAATAAAATCTAAAGATACAGTTTCAAGGATACGTTTTAGAACCATGACATTTGAATAGGTTTACATTTTCTTTGAACATGTTCTCCCATCTCTGGAGGTAAGATTAATTGTAAGTAGTTGCTACTGGTTATGCCTGAAGCCCTCAGCAGTAAACCTAGTATGAAATATTTTTAGCTTTGACACTTGCTCCCTTCTAAATATGGGGATTTAAATCACTAAACAAAAATTGATGTAGTTTATAACCAGGCGGATGTGTTTCCATTGTAGACTTTGTTCTTACTTGTCTTGCTGTTAGGTATGATTGACTCAGGTGAGATGCTTCCTCTTACACTAGGTTACCATAATTATGCTCTATACCCATTTCCGAATTAGTTCCAGCTAGTTAGCTTCACTGCAAGACAATTCAAGCTGTCATCATTTGAGAATTCAACCTAGTCTAATGATGGATTTACTTAAATGGGAAAATCCATTATTTATACACTGAAGGAAAATAAACTCTCTGGCTGGCCTGGTGTATGAAGTATGTGAAGGCATTTCATTTTAGACGGTTGGAAATTTTAAACTCAAGCAGCTTTTAATCAACGTCCTGTTGAAAAATAAATTTTAGCAATTTATTTGTTATTCAGCAGTGGTACAATGTAACTAAGGACAGAAGCTGCAAAAGCTTTATGGTCTATTACTCAATATGTGCTTATAATAAATTAGATGTAAATGGCAGTTATTGTATAATAGTAGCATAGTGTAAGAAAAGAAATAACACCAAATTCAGTGGAAATCTAGAAGTAGAACAGGTGGGAGGGGAAGAACATTTCCACCCAGCTATCCCTAAGGTAATTTAAATAACCAAATGTATTTTTTTATTGTTTATTTTACAATAGCACCTGGATGCCTGTGCCCTGTTATGGAAGGCATTGGGCCGACATATAAGAAGATGGACCCCGTTATCTTGTTCAGAAACAGTGAATACACAGCTAGCCTTGGGCTATCAGCAAAAATCAGTTCAAGGCCAGATCCTCAGCTGGTCCATTAAATCTGACAGGCATGTGCTCATATTTACATATTTTAGGGGACATATGAGATAAATATATGCGGGGCTGATGTTTCTTCAATCCCTTTCTCCTGCCACCAAAGGCCAATTCTTCTGTTGCAGTATACATGTCATTCCCATTCGGACAATCAAGCCCCAAGGACAGTCCTGCCACTAACTACCCCACCCCTTAAAACTCACACTGCTCTACCCTCTTTCATTTTTTGCCTAGTTAAAAAAAGAGACAGAGAGAAATAGTCACATATTGCTGCTGCTCCCAGCCCCAGAACTTCGGCCATCAAGGAAGCAGCAAAGGCACAATAGTACCGCATACAACTTCACTGTTCAAATACACCCTAAGGGCTGTGGGAACCTGTGGAGGAGTGTGTATGAGGGAGAAAAC
The DNA here is from genome assembly GCF_011386835.1 of Chrysemys picta bellii. NCBI lineage: Eukaryota > Metazoa > Chordata > Testudines > Emydidae > Chrysemys > Chrysemys picta. Next base: position 42,683,322 of record NC_088801.1, read on the forward strand.
GAATCACAAGATTTAATTGGCTGAGTGCACCCAGAGTGATAACATCCAAACAAAAGTGACCAACTAAGAATGAGGGTGAGAATCAATTCTGAAAGGGGACTTTGAGTGTCCTGGAAACTAAAAATGTGTGGCTCTGATATTAATTGCTATATAAATAACCCTTTCAGGTCTTTAGTACCCAACTCCAAATCCTCCCAATATATCTCCCAATGCCCTCAGCATGCCCAGCTTAAATTTCTTGATTTTCGGTTTCAACAACGCATATTACAACATTGCTTTTTATCATGCATGAAACACATATGAGGCGATTTTCATTTGCATTACTCAACTAGGATCAATCATATATTTAATGCAAATGAATTGTCTATATTGCTTTGGGATTCATCCAGATATTTCATTTATATTCTCAAATGCATGGGAATTTGAGAATATAAAACTGGTTACATTTTTGGGGTGTTCCAGTTAAATAAAGCAGACCTCAGAGCCTGCTCTTTGCTCTTTTAGGTTGCTCTCCAGATAAAAATACAATTATCATATCAATTTAATATTCACCGTAACTCTTGAATCCCATGTTTATGATAAAGGATCAAGCGAATAAGAGTCGTTCCTCATTCAAGGAATCAATCCCAGACTGCACTGAAACACATTAGGTTTTCTTTATATTTAAACCATTGCAGAATAAAATTAATAATGGAAATAAAATTAAATCTATATGACAAATATCAAATAATCCATTGGAACAGGTTTTTTTTAACCATCTAGCTGTTCTTTCATGACTGTGTGATATGGCAGAATATCTATGGGTTAAGCCCTTTAGAATAACACCAGGTATTTTGCCGCTGCAAGAAACAACCATTATAAAAAAAAAATCTGCTGAGTTCCCTTTAAAATCACTGCCAGCTGAAGCTAGAGCACAGTAAATTACGCTCCTCATTTTATCAGCTCTCACCCTTACTCCTCGGATGCAGCATACTGATATATATCGGTGTGCATTAGTAGTTGTTAGGATACTTGTGCTGTAAATATGCTCATTTTTATATTTATAAAGAAATAGGCCAAATCAATAGGGATAAATGCCGACACATAAGCTTCCCAGCCAGGGGTTCTGTACCTACGAGGCCTTTTAAAAAGAAGAGAACTCTAGATTCAGAGGGACTGTGTGCGCATAGAGCTTGATCCAAAATGTAACCTGTCTCAGAATACAGATTCTCTGGTGGGGAATGTCATCTGGACTGTAAATACCTACGGCCAGATTCTTAGCACATGTAAATCGGCATAATGCAAGGATCTGTCACTAATTTTCATTTAACTTCTTCCAGTCTATTGCTGACAAATTTTTAAAAGCCGTAGATCATACATTGGTTTGTGCTACTAGAGAGCTAGCAGTGAAAGGCCACGTTAACTAACAAATCATGTCCCTAGAGCTGTGCCAGTTGCTGACATGATTGATGGTGCTGCTGCGTCACATAGGGCCTTATTTAGAAGAAGATATGTACGGCCTTTGGGAGCTCACAAGACTCCAGACGGCCACATACACTGGCTGCACATCAGGACATCCTCGCCCAAAGGAGTGTCAATCTGGTTTGCAAGGCCCAAAAGAAAAAAACCCTAGTTCTTCACCGTGGAGTCATGGAGCTGGAACAAATGCATTCCTAATTTCCTCTGTATCCCAAGTCCTACTTCTACATCTTTCTTACTTCCCTCATTGGATAACAGGCACTACTGTAGCTATACGTAACTGGCCAGTGGGGGTCTGTGACATTATCTAGGGTTGGCTTATTTTGCAAGGACAAAATCAGCACTGAATATATTCATCCAAGATAGAAGTATCCTGCCTGACAAGAGAGTAGCCTCTGTGGCTACAATCACCTGGAATTATTGAAGAATCATTGCAGAGAAGGGGGGCTAGCAGTCAAGGAGGGAGTCATGGTCTGATTTTCAGGGCACTTAGCACCTGTAGTGGTTACTGTTAGTTTTGGGTGTTCAGCCCCTTTGAAAATCAGGCTGTAATGGTCTGGGTGGAGTCCTAAGGTAGTAAGTAAAGAAAACAAAGGCATGTTGTCTCTTGCCTTCCTGCTTGTTTATCTAATCAATCAACGTTTTTATGCCATGCCCATCCCCATGGTATCTGAATTTCTACAGGAGCTGTATTGCATTATTGCTAAGGAGGTCAAGGGTAGGGTGATGCAGGAGGGACTGCAAAATCATGAGACCTTCAGGCAATATATGGATCTTGGGTGACCTGCAGCATTGGGCGGGATGACACAACCCCTCTGAATGTTGTGCAGAGGAGTAAGCCAACCTTACACCCTGATGGGAGGCTGTGGTGTAGGTTTCCTGCTCCTATGTGGATTTTCCCTGTGTAGGGAGAGGCCGGCTCTTTCTCTTAACTTTACTTATCCTGGTTTCACATTTGTGCTTTTACTCCCATTCAAATCATTGTTATATAAAATTTTAACCCATATAACATTTTTAGATATACGGTTTGCATTTGTAAAAGGCTATTTACATATTTCGGTATTTTTAAATTTCTTGAGGTACTGTTGGCTCTGTGGAGCCTTAAGCATGTTGCACTCTCAGCAAAGCTATTTATATATTCACCTGCCTAGGGACTACTTTCTGAACTGCTGGCATGCAACCTCCTCTGAGAAAGTATTTAAGCCCTGGTTGTTGGCAATAAAAAGTATAACGCACGTATCACATCAAATAATACTAATTGCATCAAATATATTAATTATTTTCAAATGTTCTGCTCAATTCAAAGTGCAATTATCAGTCTCCTGGTTTAGGAATAAAGTATAGGGGCTGTGTTACCAGCTGTGGTCCTGAGAGTTTCCTTAGCTCCATTGGGAGTGGAGGAATTGGCTTGTGAATTGTGCCCTCACTCTGTACATAATGTCAATATATTAAAAAATAGCCTCTCTAGCAGTAGTTTCAACAGCTTTCAAGTACTGATTATGAATCTCATTGCATAGCTTATTTTTCCTTTTAAACTTTACTTTAATCTCCTCTTTACACTATGCACATTTAATGCAATGAAGATGTAGTTCCTTTGCGCTGGGGTACAGAAAGCTCAAAAATACTCAACCAGATATATTCACCTCTCCACAAATATTACCCAGTTAATCCTCAGCCCAACATGGTGGGTACTGTTATCCCTGTTTGACAAGGTGGGTAGGAAGGCACACAGGTTATCTATAGAGCTGCTTGGCAATTTTTCAATGAGATGTTTTCCCATCAAAAACAAAAACGTTGATTTGCAAAAACCTACACTGTTCGTGGTAAAGGGTCAGTTTTGACTAATTTCTTGACTCAAAAAATTTTGGGAGAATAAGTTTAGAAATTGTTGAAATGAAAAATGTCAGTGTCCTCATTCCGAATTACTTTTGTTTAAAAATGTAAGCTCATTAGAGTTAAAAAAATAGTTGAAAGTGAATCAAAACATTTTGAAATTATTGGACAAAATGTTTTGATTGACTCAGACCAATTTTTTTTAAACATTTTTGAGATTTTGACTTCTCATCCAGATTTACGATGGGAAAACTGTTTGAAATCAGAAGTATTTTCCGGGGACAGGAAAATTGCTTACCATCCAGCTCTAGTTACTTGCTCATTGCTACATAGAGCCTGCTCCAAAGTCCACTGGAATAAATATAAAGGGTCTCAATGATTTGACTGGATTTTGGATCAGGTCCACTCCAAGTGGCAGTGCTGTGTTTGGAATCGGTAGGTATTTCTGGTCTCCAGCTCCAAGTTCCATCACCCACACTACCTGCCACTGTTTTAGGGGGTGTTCTGAGTGTATGTCCTGTTCATACTGCCCTCCAGGGCTCCAACCCATGATGTCCCCTCCTTCCAGACAGGGTGAGCTGAATGTGAATTCTTCTCGTGCCTGTCAAAGCCATTATTTGTTTGGTCAAAGGGAAGCTCTTCCAGAGCATCATAAAGTGCTCCCTCTGCTTTGGCTGTTTCATTGGCTTTATGTTTTTTGCAGGGTGAGGCAGGGAGATATAATAGCTGGTAGAATGGATGTGGCACAATTGGTGTCTCCAAAACTGGAAAAAATGATTTTTAAAATATATATTTTTAAAGCAACATAACTGTGCCCAATAAATGAAGTGTCTTCTCTTTCAGGTCTCATTTGTGATCTCTCACTCGAAGGTCTCATTTGTGATGAGTGGATTTGTACTCAGCTTCCTCATTTGCTTCTTAATGTTTCATCCAAAGTAGTAAAACAGTTATATTGTAATAAGAAAAGAAATATGGACAGATGTAGTTGCTGAATTTATAGGTGCTTGTCTTCTGGCTTCTTTAAATATAAAGAACTCTCATGCACTGGGCAATATCAAATAGAACTCTGCATTTTGCAGCCCTTTGTGTTACCCAAACATGCCATGAAAAGACTTTACTATTACTGTTCTCCTTGTTATTTATTTATAATACCAGAAAAACACAAGCGGACGAGTGTCATTCTTATTAAGGCACAGACCCAAGGGAGTTGGGTTCTAGTCTTGGATGACATCCTTTATGGCTTTGGCAAATCATTTTGTCCACTCTTTCTCAGTTTCCCATCTGTGAAAGGAGTATAGTGCCAAGCGGCTGCAGTTGGAGGCATTGTAAGTCAGAGGTCACTACCACTACAACCTCTTACAGGCTGCAGCATGCTTTTCTCACCCGTTAGCCCTTTTCTGACCTTTCTTGCCTCCTCTTGGAAATAGTTGATTCTACAGTTCCCTAGTTCTTGCATGCTGAGAATGCAAGGGCCTAGACTTTGCTTGACCCTGAACAGGAGCACAAGGCTTGGGGGAAGATTTCTTACACTCTCACTCTCTTGTATGGTGCATTGTCAAAGGGCTAAGTACACTCCAGTACTTGAAATGCAGGCAGAGAAGACAGGAGCTTGGTTTTTTAAGAGTTCATCTAAGGGCCCATCCACATTGCAAGGATAACCAAATCCCCTGAACCAGTTAGAACACAGTTAATGTTTGCAATGTGGACTGGACCTGACTATGTTGTATAACCAGGCTAAAGCCTCTTCACATTCCATTCAGCTGTTAGAACTTTAAGGATTACCCACATTAAATTTAATTGGAGTTACTCTACCTGTATTTGAACCTATAGTTCCAGAGAGTCTAGGTGTTTCAAACCTAATGCTTAGTCCCCTATCCCACATTTAAACATTTCAGCCTTATTCTTAGGGAAAGTCCTTTCAAATGAATAGAAGATATGACCAGACTGGATAAGTACATTGACAAGATCTTTCTAATAATACAGTCAACAGGGAGGTATTAGGTGGTGACATACACATTTTCATAATTAGGGTTCAGTGTCAACATGCTATGGAAACACCTAGGCAACTGCCACCTCTCATAATGCTATTGATTTGATCTGTCTGCAAACTTAGTAAACAGTGCTATGTGGGTCAAATTCCAAAGATAACTTTGGATCCAGAATTTAGGCTAAAACTATATATTTAAAAAAAGAAAAAGAAAAGAAAAATTGGAGATACCAAAAAGGTTGAGGGGCATATGCTGACTTCTACACTATCAGCATAACAGACCTGCACAACATTGATAAAATTGATCATTCCATTACATGATATGACATCGACTTTCCAAAAAAGATCACATGAAAGGTTCATATAATTGTCTGTAAGCATATGCTTAACTTAAGTTGCTGAATGTTAAACACGTGCTTGAATGCTTTGCAGAAGGAAGATGTGCAGGTAAATTGAGGACTATGAATGGTTGAGCAGCAAAAGGTGTATTCTAATATATAGTAAAACTCTGATAATCTGAACGCATTTACCTGAAAATTCACTTCTCTGAAATGGGGTCATGTCTCTTGACATTCATGACTTACATTAAAAAAATTCCTCTTTGTCTGGATTGCTTTCATGTCTCAATTCCATAAAAACAGCCACCTTTATGGCTGCCTTAAAGAGTGGCTTTCCTATGGCAGCCATGGCAGAGGTGACTGAATTCTCTGTTGCAATGCATTGGCTTTGCTGTAGGCACCACAGCAAAACACATTAATTTAAGCTGTTTTTTTAATATCCATCCACTGACCTTCTCTGAAGTAAATAGATGTGAAATTGCAAACTAAACATTGTTATGACTGAAGAATCTAGTCCAATATACTTGTTAGTAACTTAAAAATAATCCCCAAATGTTGTTAATCCTGTTATGATTCATGTTCACCACAGAATTACTTGAGGGTTTTTTTTTTTCTAAATGATTTTGTTATTAATCTCTGAACTCTTTTTAAAGTATGTGGTTTTATTGTTCTCTGATCAACTGAGCTTATAATGATGTTTCTCTGTGGTTATCAGCTTCCACACATTCTGCAGTTCTAACTTTTACATTCTTTTTTTTCTTGTCCTTTTATATTTAATTCAACACTATTTCTTGAAAATCAAAGGGTACCATTTTAAAACAGGTTTTGTTTTTGCTCGTCAAAACACTAGAGGAAAAGTTAAGTTAAAGATCTCATTCATTTGCAATGCCCTCTAGAAAGCAAGATATTTTGCAGAGAAATAAAGGGCATTATACAGACGCACAAAAATCAAATCATAATGTAGATAATCATTAAATACACATGGACTGTAGAGTGAAAATATTTTAGCATTGCTTAAATGTTTGGCAAATGTGTTCATCTCATTTGAATATAATAGCTTTAAAGTTGTGAATATAGGTATTTTAAAAATTGTGCCAATCTAATTATACATTGAAAACCCATCTAATTACCATAACAATGATATATTTTTGTCTGATGCTATTTTGAATCACAGTAGGTTGAAGTTTTGAGGTCAGTTTGAGAACTTCACTTTGCTGTGGTCAATTTTAAAGGAAACAGGATAGAGTGATGGTCAAAATTGCAACAGTGTTGAGGAAAGTTTACATTTTGAATGATTTAAAAAATATTTCTTACTCTTTGTCATTCTGTCCGTCTCAGATGCAGTGTGGGCTTACAGCAAAGCATTTTGGGGTTCTGCAGTCACACAGAACCCTCTAGAGGCAGTGGTGATGATGTGCTCAGAAAAAAGTCAGTTGCTTCCAATTGCAGTAAAAATTTAACATCCTGTTTTTGTCTTTCTATATCGGCTACCTCAGTAGTTCCAAAGCTGCATTCCTGCCTGTTTTTAACAGGATGCAACAACCATTTCCTTATTTTGTATGGCTATTTTTATTAGATTACAACTACTTTACATTATGATTCATTGAGGGTTAAAACTCAGCTGTCCATTTGCTGTACATATAGCCAAAAAAGATTTCTTTGATGTTAGAGAGCTTTTTTTTTTTTGAAAGGTCTCTCTAAATTTTGTACAGACTGCTGGATTAATGAATGATGAATATTACAATACACTGGAGAACATACAGTGTGGGCTGTGCATATGCACAGCTTTTGCATCTTTGGTGAGGTTAGAAGTGGATGAAATCATTTGAAACTGTTTATAATTTTTTGTTTTATTAAAAGCAGATGCTCATTCTGAAGACTGCATAATGCACTATTATGCACACCTGATTCATTGCTTTATGATTTTCCACCACTGTAAAAATAAATCATGCTAGCAAAAATATTCTCAGTTTCTCAGTAAAGCTAAATGAAATCAAATACAAAGATTGTGATACATTAAATCACAAACATAACTATATACTTTATAGCCAGCTGTTAGTTCTCAATGTGCACATTTTAAACAGAAACATTTATCCAACATGCTGATTAGCAATCAGTTCTGAAAAGCCTGATTATCTGTTTAGTCCTTTTAATCTTTTGCATCTTAAATGTAAAGTTAATAGTTCATCTTCCTTGATGTTTTTATATCTTTAAAATATTAAAGTCAATTAAAGTAAATTAAAACTGTCAATAGAAACAATATGGTAGTAATATGGATACAGTGTGCTAGTAATGTTTAAATCCCCATCTCTTGTAACCCATGTTTGAAAGAAAATATACTGAAAATATATGTGTGTGTGAGAATGAGAGAGAGACATACACATATATGCATACATATATTGATAAAATTTAAAAGCTATACAAATTACAAACTGAAAAATATGGGCACACTAAAATATCTAGATAAAAACGCTGCTAGCATCTTAATTACAAATAATCCCTAATTATTGCAGACCTTCACCTTTATTTTTTAATATTCCATTTTTAACCATGAATGAAATTAACCAAGGAAAGCATGTGGGGTTATTTTAAATCTAAAATATAACACCCCAGTGTGACTTGATTCTTCCATTTTCACGGTGTATTCCTATTATTAGCAAATACAAAATTTTAAATATTGCTAGTTTTGTTGGCAATCGATGGTTCAAAAGTTCATACAAGACCATATGTCCTAATAATATTTATCTATATCTAGAACAATATGGAACTGTCACATAGGATCCCACATGCAAACAAATGATGGAATGCAGGGGAACGCTTAGATCTAGCCTTTTCTTTTTTGTCCGACAAGCTAATGCAATAAGGGCAATAATAAAATGTTGTGTAGTAGGCCAAAAGTCTGTGACAGATAAGAAATGTTGGAAACCAATGAAGCTTTTGTACAATTAGATTTTTTTTTTTTTTTTTTTTTGAGGCAGCGCTGTAAGGGTTGTCCAGAGCCTGTTCAGTTCTGATTGATGGTAAAATCATAACTACATCATATTAGCTGTAGAGTTCACTGACAGGTTACTGCAGATTAATATTGCTACTGCTGTTCACTTACTATCAAACCGGGGAAAATATGAATTAAGCTGCTCTTCTAACAAACCTGCATAAGACAAGGTATGGTGTTTTACTGAACAATCTCTGTTGTGTCATTGGAGAAGGTGATACAAATAACATTTATTTCAGTGGTATGTAGATATCTAGTAACATACTAATTAGTTTTGCTAGGAGACCTTGACAATGCTGACCAGGTAGCAATCGTGCCTACTTGGTGATATTTTTGAACTTTAGTTTATGATTAAAATGAACTTGAAAATGATATTTTAGTCCAACACTTTTTGATTTAAGTCTTTAATCCAATGCAAATTGCAATGGTGTATATTAGATGCATATACCTTGTCGAATGTGAAATGTAAAATGATTTTAGGGACCTGGTTTTCAAAGGTGCTGAACACCCTGAGCTCCCAATGATTTTACTTGGAGTTGTGGGTGCTCAGCATTTCTTGGAATCAGTCCCTGTATGTTTAATGTCCATTGAATAATACATTTAGCTCACTCAGGATGGCTTAGTAGGTGCTACCACTTGGGATACTCAATGAAGGACCCCAAGAATTGTCTTTCTCAGACCCAAGTGGGAGGGCTGATTTTGTGTGAAGTCACAAATGATTTTTGCTGGGCTCCTGCTCTGTCTACACCCCGACCCAGCAAACACTTATGCAAGCCTTCACCTACTTGCCTGCCATGACCATCTACCCCATAAACCTTGAGAGATGTACTTCCTTTCTCCTCCATGGAAAACAACCAGATCCAATCCCATCCAGCTACTGAACTCCTCTCTTTCCTACTACTGATAAGCATTTCAGTTAATTCTCCCCCTTCCTCCACTCTCAGCTATGACAAAAGCCTTCTAAGACCCTTTTCGTGGACACCGCTAACCTCCTCACAATCTAAATATGGTTTGCAGTTAACCAAAATCTGTCACGATCCCCATATATATTATTTCACTCGGGGCTTCTGAAAATCTCAGGCCAGCAAAGCAGCTCAGGCTGGAACAATCATCACAATGGTTCTCTCAGCCTGGATTACAGAATGCTATTCAAGTTTGAAAAGGCTGCCTGTCTTTCCAGGCTGACTCTGTGGTCAGTGTGTGGAAGGAGTAAATGGGAAAAAAACATCAGCCCTAAATTCAAGGATAGTTGAAAGAAGCCTCATGACCCTAAATTAGCTAGTTCTGTGTGTGTGCTTGGTAAATGGGAAAGGGAGAGATCCCATTGGTTTGCTCTCTGATTGGATTGGATGCTGGGGCAAGGGACAATAGAGAGAAGAGGATTGATCAGAGATCTAACCTCCTGCTTTGAAACTGACTTTCTCTATGGTCAAGTTGCTTAACTTCTTTGCCTCAGTTTTATCATCTGTAAAAGGAGGATAATACTTCACTGAGTATTGTAAGGAGGAATTAATTAATGCTTATATAGCACTCTGGACAGCATATGGGCTATGCAATGCTATAGTATTATTACAAACAATCCAAAAAGTCTGACATAATAGTGCTTATAATTTAAAAAAATGTAGTCATGCATCTTTACTGCAAATCTAAGCTGAGTTTAATACTTTGTCAAGTAGACATTGTTTTTTTATGATAGCTATTCTGTGATTCATGAGTTAACATACTGTACAGATACCAGAATGCATAAGTGAGTTATAGACATATATCTCAAGAGTAACACAGCAGTCTTCCATTACCCAACTCAGTTAAAATATCTTGTCTATCATATCTTTTTTAAAAATAGATGAATACTACAATTTTTATTTAAGTGAAAAATTGTGTGAGAGAACATACTGTTTGGCTGGCAATGTGTTTGGGTTAGAACGACAATTTATGTTATCAAGACAATGCAAGTAAATGATATATAATAGTATCATCATAGTAAATTACTGCTCTTCAGTGGCACTTAGTAGCCTTTCATTTCTATGAGAATTCTTCATTTATTTTACAAGGCACACACATTCCGTAGTTTATGTCTTCAGGGTATTTCTGCTTGACACATTCTATTTCAATTAAAACACACCTTTCCCTATGAAAAGTTTTGAAATGTCTGTCTATCATACATACGGTGAAGGGGGCCATATATGAATATATGTTTTCTGATGTTATAGTCCCAAGTGTTTGTATTCGATAAAGAAGGCATCGACACTGCTCTACAGCCAAAATGCTTCTGAAATAAATGTAGTCAAACTTTACTAATTCTGGGTCACTGAGAACAAAAATGATGCTTAAAATTGTTGATTGGCTCTAGTTTTCAAGATATGCTAATGGGTCAGTATATACGACCCTTGACTTGGGAATGGCGGAGGATAAGTGAGTTATAAAGGGAAGGGATCTCAATTTAAACCAGAAATGACTAAAATACATCTTTGACTGGATCGATGAATAAATCTATGACTGGGTTTGGCCAGTACATGCTTTTTAGGCAAAACAATGAATGATGCAATCTGAAGCTGGTATTGCGTCATACATGATATGAATTGCATCATGTTATTCCTAGAAGTCATGGATGATGCAATCATAACGAAGCTTACATCACTCTGCTGAACAAATTGCCCTATATCAGCTCTAGAAATCATACAGTGTCGTGCTCTCTTATTTGTCAGTGTTTGATTTTGCAAAGGGACACATTTCTGTTTAGCCAAAGTGAGCAGAGATGCCTCATACTTGTGTGAACAGTGCAGATAACTTCTGCTATGTTTGTGGTGAAGTGATTTTTGCATCACAAAAGCGCAGTATAACCACTATGGTTAAGAAAGCCTATCACCTTTATTTTGGCTGCAAAATTGGAGATCAGGACAAGAGGTGGGCCCCACACATATGCTGCAACACTTGTGCAACAAATCTTCACCAGTGGTTGAACAGGAAAAGGAAATATATACCTTTTGCAGTGCCAATGATTTGGAGAGAGCCAACAGATCATACCAGCAATTGTTACTTCTGCATAGTGCCTCCAGTTGGGAAAGGTGTGTCAAAGAAGAAAAAGTGGACTGTGCATTGTCCAAACATTCCACCAGCTATACGCCCAGTACCCCACGGAGAAGGACTGCCGGTTCCTGATGCACCAGAATCATTCTCACTTGAGTCAGACGAGGAAGAGGAAGAGGATGAAACTTCTGGTCCTGAACCATCAATGTCACAGGACCCACATTTTCTCCCATTCTCCTCCTCTGAACCACACCTCATAACACAAGGTGAACTGAATGACCTTGTCAGGGATTTGGAACTACCCAAGAGTAAGGCAAAGCTGTTGGGCTCCAGACTACAGCAGTGGAATCTCCTGGCAGGTGATGTTAGGGTTTCCATGTTCCGTGACTGTCAAAAGGATCTTGTCCCATTCTTCTTCATGGAAGGTGATCTTGTAGCCTGCAACAACATCGATGGTGTGATAGCAGCCCTCAACATTGTTCATGATCCAGATGAGTGGAGACTGTTCATTGATTCATTGAAGATGAGTCTTAAAGCTGTTTTACTGCATAATGGCAATGTTTCGCCATCAATTCCAGTTGTTCATGCAGTCCATATGATTGGCCATTCCGACAGTCATTGGAGCCTGGGAGGAAAAGTGTTCAGCATCCACCACTTGTTGAATCAAGGAAGATTTTGTTACCACCCTTACACATCAAGTTGGGTCTGATGAAGAACTTTGTCAAGGCCATTGACAAAACACAAGCAGCTTTCAAGTACCTCCGTGGAAAATTTCCAAGGTTAAGTGAAGCTAAGATAAAGGATGGTGTCTTTGTTGGTCCTCAGATTCGTGAACTTCTTCGAGATGATGCATTTGACCATGCACTGCGTGGCAAGGAAAAGACAGCATGGAGAGCCTTCCAGTTAGTGGCAATAAATTTTCTAGGAAACAACAAGGCAGACAACTACAGGTTGTTGGTGGAAAACCTCCTCAAGGCATACAAAAGCCTTGGTTGCAACATGTCACTAAAGATACATTTTTTGCACTCTCATCTAGATTTTTTTCCACCGAACTGCGAAGCAGTGAGCGACGAGCACGGCGGGCGATTTCACCAGGACATTGCAACAATGGAGAAACGCTATCAGGGCAAATGGAGTCCATCAATGCTTGCAGACTATTGCTGGACAGTGACAAGAGATGCTCCATTTAATGAATACAAGAGACAAGCCAAGAAGCACCGAGTAGACAGTGAATAGGACTAAACTATGTACATAATAGTTTTTTGCCTTTTGTTTCATAATACATTTTATTTATATAACCCTTTTGCTGATTTTTAAAGTGTTACATAAACAGGACAGGTGAAATATTATCATGTAAAGCAACCATAAACACATGAAAAGACCTAGGTTTACAATTTATGATTAAAACTCTACTATCTACACAATATACATAGACATAAAATGTAAAAATTTAAATATATTAGAAACAGTAGCCAATCAGTTGTTTTAATTGTCATATTTGAATTCAGCACATCAAAATACATAATAAATAGCACATTTTATCCCTGAAGCAGACGACTACTCAAAAATTGTAGACCAGTGTAGCCCATATGTCTGGATATCTGCTAGGATGGAGGAAGTTAGCTTTAGTCAGTGGTTAAAAGGACTCTTAGGGCCAAATTTAACCATAGCACAACTCCATTGACTTCCATGAGGTTGTTCCTGTTTCCAAGAGTATGGAATTTGCCCCATAGACTATTTATGTAGAAACGCAACTTATCTAGTGACCAGGCAGTACAAATGGTCGTTTGTTTGGGGGTGAGGGGGATGATACAAAGGGGTAGGGGGAATAGTCAGAGTGAAAGAGTGTTGTGAATTTTAGAAGTGTCTAATTAGGTTTTTGCCTGTGGAATTTGCCTTTGCCCCAAGTCAAGAAGCCCAGCTGTTTTACAACAGGGGCTTTTGCCTTCTAGCAATAACTGCAGACAATGTGTGACCTAAACTGCAAATGTATTTGCAAGGACAACTTCCTTCACTCTTCTAAAGAGATTCCATAAAATATGTTATGCCAAATATGCCAATGTTATTTAGAAGGTCATACAACTGTTTCATTTTTATTTATTTTTCTGACTTTGGTTTTCTAAAATTTTGAGAAGTCCTAGTAATATTAGGATGAATTTCATTAAAGGCACCTTGCTGAAATTCTATTTCATTTGGTTATTTTAAAAAAGGATCAATCTTTAAAATGAAAAGTTTGATGGAATATTAAATTTGATGAATCATTGCCAGTTTCCATGTTTGTTAACTTTTATATACCACATTAAAGCATTCGTTGTCACACCACACTGCTTTGATTGGCTCCTAAAAGGTTAATGACTTGATACTGCCTGGTGTTCTTAGCTTTAGTGTTTGCAGGCGGTTTGTGGTGAGTTTGGAGTGCTTTGAAATTGTAACAAAGAGATAGCTTTTCCTTTCCTCTATTTCAAGTCCAGGAAGCATTTTCAACCTTCTTGCACATTGAGGCTGCAGTAGCTTTCTCACCATTGAACTACTGTGGAAAATGTGGTAGCAACGTAGTAACACCATACAACAGAGATATAGATATGAAGAGCTTACCATTCATCCATAAAATGTTTCACATTCATGTGGCCCATTCTGAAACAGTAGCTAAAATTAAGGCAACCATGATAAGTTTTACTGATGGTAAGTTTCTTAACTAAAATCTGACTTTCAATATCTTATATTAAAGTGGTTGCACTTAAAAACATTTCCTCCATTTTAACAGAGATTTATTCCCTATTTTTAAGTATAGGGAATATTTTTCAAACTGGTAGAATCTTTCAACATGGAAGAAATTTTTAAGTGTGACTAATGTCAATATATCTCTGACATGACATTAGTAACCATAACCATTCTGATTGCAATATGGAAGCAAGACTGCTTTTTTCTCCAGTGCTCTCACGTTACATGCTTAAGTTGATTAGAATAATATTACATTTATATCTCTTGAAAAGCCTGTTGGTGAACTTGTAGTTTGGACAGCAAAAAACAAGTAAATAACATTTTCTAAAGTCTGTTCTTTTAAGTCCTTTATGTCCAGATTTTATGAAATTTGAGCTCTTCTTGAGAAGGAAATAGCCCTCCTGACAAAGTCATGTGTGAAGTTAATTAAAAAAAAGATAGTATTGAGGTTCTGCTCTGAAGGGAGTTGTTAGTAAAACAAATGACTCTAACTGTTTTTGTATGGAAGACAAATCAAAGCATTTCCATGAAGTAACAGGAGTGACCTGCTGTAACTTAACCATTTCCTGAGCAAATACAAGCTGTGCTATTGGATGGGTGATAGTTCCCATGTTAGCCATTGTACGAAGAAAAATAAAAGTTCATATAAAAGAGGCCACCAAGAGTTATATGGCTGCAATTGTTTCCAAACTGAAACAAGTTGGTATTTGTTTATTATTGTCAGTATCATGTTATATTGTTCTTGTAGAATCCATAAAACCTAAACGCTCTGAAATATTACCACTAAATATCCAGGGAATGCAGACAGGGAATGTCAAACCAGATGCACTTAAACAGGGAACGGGCTAAAACAAAAGTTAATAAAATGTTGACCTTGATTTTATCTACCTTCTTAATCTTACACCAGTGAGGTGTTTCATTTGAATAAAGAAAAAAACTTGAACGTAAGAAAAGGAATATATTTAAACATATTCTATAAAATGGTCTTTCATTTAGTCAACAATTGAAGTTGAGGAAGAAGAAGTAATAAATCTAAACCTCCAACTTCCTTGCCATAGCCTGTGTGTTATCTTAGTAGTTTAAAATGTTATCCATTAATTTTCTGGACTATTCAGATGTACAAAATACTGTCTTGTTAGAACTATTTAGACTTGTATAGTAGCTTGCATTTTCATAGTCATTACCTTTGCATTGTGCATAACAAGTGATGCAGAAAACTAATGGGCAAAGATGTCATCTTGTGGTTCCTGCCTTAGCAGATCTGTCTCTTGTAAGAAGCTACTGAAATAATCTAGTGATCTAGAAGATAGAGATATTGTTGTTAACAAATATAAATATGTTTTCTTCTCTTCGTGGAACACTGCAAGAAAACTGGTTCTGTTTAATGAAAGCATGTTTCAAAAGCAAGTGATTTTAAAACAATGCATACTTGGACTTGGAAGAAAGATGATGCAGAGAGAGATGAGAATAGTAGTTTGTAAATCAGATGCATTGTCAAGTACTTAAACTGGCTAATTACAGTGCTTTTTTATTGTCGCTGATTTTAGCAGTTACAGATTTCCCTATGTGTGTGAGAAATGTTCGTTATTTCTAACAGTCTGAAAATTAGTGTATTTGGGGGTGCGATATGGACAGTCTGTTCACAGAGTAAACAAATATCTAACGGGTATCTGCAATTCACAAACTTTTCTGTAGGGAAACAAAAACCAAACCAACCAATCAAAAACCCAACCAAAAAAACCCATCTATCATCTGGTTAATCGTATCTCAAAGATACTTCAAAGTAAATTAAGTAGAGTAGCTCTTATCATCTGCAGCTGCTTAGTAAGAATGTCATGTGAGCAGTGTAGTTTTGAAGATATGTCTAACAGGAAGTCAGATTTGTGATGACTTGGTCCAGAATCTGGTAGGTATCATGTTGCTAATATTTTTTTCCATCCCACCCCTGTCATATGAAAATTTTGATTATTATATATTTGTAAGGACTCTGTCAGATCACATAGGGAATGCAGATGTGAAGGAGCTTGAACTTCAAGGACAGACTGCATCATAAGACATTCCTTTTATAAGTTTCATTTGCCAGTAGCAAGCTCTTGACTTTTCTGACTTAAAAACAAAGGGGCAGATCCTCAGCTGGTTTAAACTGTCATGACTACATAAAGTCAATGGAACTGTGAAAATTACCATGTACCCCCTTTGTGTCTGATACATTTATTTATATCAGCAGCTCATAAACAGACACTGGTTCATTCCAGTTCTTGAATTAGGATTCTGTATGACAACGCTTCAGACAGCTAACTAACATAAAAGAGAAAAATATAAAATTCTAAAACATGCAAAACCACAGTGCCTCCCATTTTTTAACTAAGTTGACCTTTCATGTTGGTCTCTCTTTCTGTGTCCACTATAAACTCCTTTAAGGTCTCAGAAGATACATTTGGTAATCATTTTTCTCAGGTTTTTAAAGTTCCCTTGTTTTTTAAAAAAGTTATGTGTGTGTGTTTGGGGGGAGGGAGGGGAATGTAATCATTGAAGACCAGATCCAAAGCCTATTGGAAGTTTCAATACTGAAACTGAAATTTGGGGGATGACCCAGAGTGACCTCTTCTGGCTGCCATCACTGATGAGGGTCTGGCCCCCTGAGCCATAAGCACTGGCCAGCCTACCACCAAAGGGGAGCTCAGAGAAAATGTCTTCCTTTAAAAATCGCTTGCAAAGGTTGAAATTTGGAAACTGTTTTTGAACAGGCTTTTTGCGGGGAGAGAGAAAACTGATATTTGAAAAATTTAAATGGCGGAGGCCAAGTGCAGACTTAATCAGAAAGGGTCAGCTGGCAAATGAATTTAGGGTCCCAATGATAGAAACCTTGCTTCAGTCATTACTAGGGTTTATTATTATTTGTATTACAGTAGTGCCTAGAGGCACAATGGTGCTAGGGGCTGTACAGACACAATCCCAGACGGAAAGAGCTCACAATATGAATCTGCAAGTCTGTTTGATTGCAGTTGGGGGGTATGGTGCATGCACAGACATACAAGTATGTACACACAGCCATGCACACATGCTCCCATACCGTCCCCACAAAGTATCCCACCCAGGCTGTATTCATTACACATAGAATCATAGAATATCAGGGTTGGAAGGGACCTCAGGAGGTCATCTAGTCCAACCCCTTGTTCATAGCAGGACCAATCCCCAACTAAATCGTTCCAGCCAGGGCTTTTTCAAGCCTGACCTTAAAAACTTCTAAGGAAGGAGATTCCACCACCTCCCTAGGTAACCCATTCCAGTGTTTCACCATCCTCCTAGAGAAAAAGTTTTTCCTAATATACAACCTAAACCTCCCCCACTGCAACTTGAGACCATTATTCCTTGTTCTGTCATCTGGTACCACTGAGAACAGTCTAGATCCATCCTCTTTGGAACCCTCTTTCAGGTAGTTGAAAGCAGCTATCAAATCCCCCCTCATTCTCCTCTTCTGCAGATTAAACAATCCCAGTTCCCTCAGCCTCTCCTCATAAGTCATGTGCTCCAGGCCCCTAATCATTTTTGGTGCCCTCTGCTGGACTCTTTCCAATTTTACCACATCCTTCTTGTAGTGTGGGGCCCAAAACTGGACACAGTACTCCAGATGAGGCCTCACCAATGCCGAATACAGGGGAATGATCACGTCCCTCGATCTGCTGGCAATGCCCCTACTTATACAGCCCAAAATGCTGTTAGCCTTCTTGGCAACAAGGCACACCGTTGACTCATCTCCAGCTTCTCATCCACTGTAACCCCAGGTCCTTTTCTGCAGAACTGCTGTCTAGCCATTCCGTCCCTAGTCTGTAGCAGTGCATGGGATTCCGTCCTAAGTGCAGGACTCTGCACTTGTCCTTGCTGAACTTCATCAGATTTCTTTTGGCCCAATCCTCTAATTTGTCTACATCCCTCTGTAACCTATCCCTACCCTCCAGCATATCTACCACTCCTCCCAGTTTAGTGTCATCTGCAAACTTGCTGAGGGTGCAGTCCACGCCATCCTCTAGATCATTAATTAAGATATTGAACAAAACCGGCGCCAGGACCAACCCTTGGTCACTCCACTTGATACCGGCTGCCAACTAGACATGGAGCCATTGATCACTACCTGTTGAGCCCAACGATCTAGCCAGCTTTCTATCCACCTTATAGTCCATTCATCCAGCCCATACTTCTTTAACTTGCTGGCAAGAATTCTGTGGGAGACCGTATCAAAAGCTTTGCCAAAGTCAAGGAATAACACGTCCACTGCTTTCCCCTCAGCCACAGAGCCCGTTATCTCCTCATAGAAGGCAATTAGGTTAGTCAGGCATGACTTGCCCATGGTGAATACATGCTGACTGTTCCTGATCACTTTCCTCTCCTCTAAGGGCTTCAGAATTGATTCCTTGAGGACCTGCTCCATGATTTTTCATGGGACTGAGGTGAGGCTGACTGGCCTGTGGTTCCCAGATCCTCCTTCTTCCCTTTTTTAAAGATGGGCACTACATTAGCCTTTTTCCAGTCATCCAGGACCTCCCCCGATCGCCATGAGTTTTCAAAGATAATGGACAATGGCTCTGCAATCACATCTGCCAACTCGTTTAGCACCCTTGGATGCAGCGCATCCGGCCCCATGGACTTGTACTCATCCAGCTTTTCTAAATAGTCCTGAACCACTTCTTTCTCCACAGAGGGCTGGTCACCTCCTCCCCATGCTGTGCTGCCCAGTTCAGTAGTCTGGAAGCTGACCTTGTTCATCGAGAGAGAGGCAAAAAAAAACATTGAGTACATTAGCTTTTTCCACATCCTCTGTCACTAGGTTGCCTCCCTCATTCAGTAAGGGGCCCACACTTTCCTTGACTTTCTTCTTGTTGCTAACATACCTGAAGAAACCCTTCTTGTTACTCTTAACATCTCTTGCTAGCTGCAACACCAAGTGTGATTTGGTCTTGCTGATTTCACTCCTGCATAACTGAGCAATATTTTTATACTCCTCCCTGGTCATTTGTCCAATCTTCCACTTCTTGTAAACTTCTTTTTTGTGTTTAAGATTGTGTTTAAGCAAGGATTTCACTGTTAAGCCAAGCTGGTCGCCTGCATGTGAAGGCTATGAAAGGGTTATGGACAAGCCTCCTGAATCCCTGAAGGAAAGAGGAACAGAATAACTCAATATAATCACTGAAACCAGCTTTGTGCTCTTCAGCTCTGATCCCTCCTCTGATCACAAAGAGCCCAGCAATTCTGGAAAAGATGTTTTAATCCAGCAGCTGTTTGTGCTTTAGGGTCCAAAATTTTACTCAGAGAGGACACAGTTGGTATTTGTGAACCTTACTTAAGATTTTGTACTTCATAAGTAGCTACTGTGAGTGCCCAGTAGTTACCAGAGTATGGCCGGGGCACTGATTGTTTGCAGGTGCATTCTGGTTGGCTGCTCAGGCCTTTTTGGTGATCCCATAGCCATGTACCACCTCACAATGACACCAAGCTGAAACTTCATCACTCATGTGAAAAGTCTGTCCCTCCACACATTAGGTGTAATGGATGAGGAGAAAAAATAATAGTAGGAAAATACTGTTTTCAAAAAAATCTATCCTCCTTTCCCCATCCCAACCACTGTTTCACAAGTGATATTTTTTTTTTTAAATATCCACACAGGTTTTTAGCGGCAAAGGCAGAACAATGTGTAACCAGCTTCCCCCCCTCTCTATTTATCTATCCTCTACTATGTCTCCTTACAGCTTATTTCCCTTCTTTAGCTCAATCAATTTTAAGGCCAGAAGAGACCATTATAGTAATCGAGTCTGACTGCCTGTGTAACACAGGCCATAGAGCCCCCACCCCCGGTAATTCCTTCAGCAGGCCCATAACTTCCATTTGAGCTACAGCACATCTTTTAGAAAAATATTCAGGCTTGATTTAAAGACTTCAAGTGATGGAGCATCCACTGTGTTCCTAGGCAAGTTGTTCCCAAGTCTAACCACCCTCACTGTTAAAACGTGCTTCAGCTCGTAGGTGCTGGAACTAGGGGTGCTGCTACACCCCCAGGCTTGAAGTGATTTCCATCATATAAAGGGTTTACAGTTTGGTTCAATGGCTCTCAGAGTCCCCACTATACAAATTTTTCCCTCATCCCTGCTTCAGCTTCCAGCCACTGGAGCTCACTATGCCTTTTTTCTGCTAGATTGAATAGTTGTCTAGGATCAGAAATCTCTTTCTCATGTACATACTTGTAGACCATAAGCTCCTGGAGACACTAAAGAGATTGAGTTTCTTAAATCTATCACTATAAGGCCAGTTTTCCAGACCTTGAATCTTTCTTGTAACTCTTTTCTGAGTCCTTTCCCATTTTTAAACATATTGTTTGAAGTGTGGATACCAATGCTGGCCATCGTAGTCCCGTAATGGTCCCATTAATGCCACATACAGAGGTAATACCACCACTCTATTCCTATTTGTTATTCCTCTTCCTATGCATCAAAGCACCCTTAGCTAATGTAACACCGGGCACTCATATTCAGCTGGTTAGCTGTCATGACTTCAGTCACAACTTTTCAGGATACCGTCTCCCATTGTGTAAGACTGACAAACATTCTTTGTTTCTAGTGATACATCCTTGCATTTGGGTGTGAGAAAAGACACGTTTGCTCAAATGAGCCCACTTTACCAAGTGATGCAGGTTAGTCTGTATAACTGAGCTGTCCTTGTCACTTTTTTGCAAGTTCGCTAATTTGTATGTCATCTGCAAATTTTACCAGAAATTATTTTATATTTTATATTTTCTTCCAGATCATTGATAAAGCTATTTAGTAGCACTGGGACAAGTGCAGATCCCTGTGGGATCCTGACTAGAAACACCACCAGAGGATGACTATTTCCAATTTACTTAATTTGATCTATGAATTAACCAGTTTTTAATCCCTTAAAATGGGCTACACTGATTTTGTACAGTGTTAATTTTTTTAACAGAAT
The DNA here is from genome assembly GCF_011386835.1 of Chrysemys picta bellii. Classification (NCBI taxonomy): domain Eukaryota; kingdom Metazoa; phylum Chordata; order Testudines; family Emydidae; genus Chrysemys; species Chrysemys picta. The sequence goes on from NC_088801.1 coordinate 42,704,653, forward strand.
GTCATGTAGTACTAAGTCTGATGCCTTGCCATAAATATAGTATATTAGCACAGTTATCTTTATCAAACAAAATCAAGTCTGTTTAACTAGCCCCATTTTTCCATTAAACCATGTTGATAGGCATTAGTTATGCTACCATTCATCCATGATTTTTGACCTTGATCAATGTCAGGCAAACTGGCCTATATTGGTGAGTGTTATCCCATTTTCCCTTTTTAAATATTCACATTACATTAACTTTTTTTCCAGTGCTCAGGAACTGCTCCAGATTTCCAGGATTTGTTAAAAGTCAACATTAATGGCTCAGAAAGTTCCTTGGCTGATTCTTTTAATACTCTTGGGTAGAAGTTATCCAGTCCTGCTGAATTAAACGTCCTCCCTAGTTACTGTTGGAATAGAAAGTATAGCATCTGCACAGCTGGCTCAAGAACCGAAGTGCCATGAAAACCCATATACTACATAGTAACTTTTTGGAAAGGGTAATTATTTTTTAGCGGGAGAAACCACTGTAAAACCCAAACACTGTCATTTTAAGGTGTTAAAAAGGAGAATTAAAATATTTACAGTAAAAATGAAGGGGCTGAGTCTCAGTTACTCCATTTCTGGACTTAAGGTAGCAAAAAGTGGGTGGGGGTAACAGTGGCTCTAAGCCTTCTTTGTGCTCTCTGTACTTTGGAGTTCTATGGGGACCTGCCCAGGCCTTGGTGAAAGTTAGAACAGCCCCAGGGCTGCTCTGACTTAAACTCTGTTTCCCATAGTGCCCATGTGCTCTGGCCACACCTAGAATTCAGCTCTGATCTACCCCATTTACTACAAACCTAGGAGCATGGATGATGAATGGTCTTTATACCAGGTCTGTACCAGTCAGGGAGGTCAGGGGACTGTTTCCATCCTCACTAAGTGCCAGAACAGCATAAAGCATCCTTAGTGTAACTGAGAAAAAGGCCATGTTTTAATACACTTCAGTTCTTGGTGATTATATAGAAAGTGTCCCTCCCAACAGACAGAAGCTGCAGGGTGTGGCCCTTTCAGAGACATTTCCCCTCATTTTGTGGTGCAAAAGCTGAACCAAAGACCAGATTTAATTTGTACAAAGGAAAGTGAGTTAAAATTGCTTACTGAGCAACAAATAACTGTTGAAAGGTCAGTTGGGCTTGCAGGGCTAAGAGATAGGGGTAAGAGGTCCAAAAAGCCCAGAGAACATTAGAAAAAGAGAGTGAGGGTTAGAAAAAATTAAGAAACTAATATAATCAAATAAGAAAAAATGTATTTATTAATTTTGCCATCTTATTTTACTAAAAACTACTTTCTTAGTGGAAGGATATATTTCAGGGTTGGGGAACCTATGACCCATTGCTTAATTTCATCCGGCTCATGGCCCAAAATTTTGTGCATATGATGTGGTTGTCATTTCCTCCTCACCGTGCAGCACGTTCCTTCATCTAAACGTTCATTCTTCAGCTCCTGTGCCAAGGAAAAGCAACCTCAGCCATCACACTAAAAAAAAGTGGGTGAGTTGAACGTTGTATATTTTTCTCTAAAAAACCCCCCTAAATTAAGTTGCTTTTTACTGTGTGGGGCCCCTGATTGATTTTTTCTGTGGGTCAATGGCCCGTGATAGAAAAAAGGTTCCCCACCCCGATATATTTCATAACCTCTATAACTTTTTAATGAAATGTAATATTAATGAGCCATCCTCCAATAGCAATGACACTTCAGGGTGCGCAATAATAAGCGAGTGGTGCACTTCTCAAGCTGTTGAAGGAACTCAATATCTTACAGGTTTCAGAACTTTTTTGAAGTTTAGTCATCACTAATATTTACCTTAAACACTTCCTGGCAGTAGATCTGGTCAGGAATTTTTTGACAAAACTGGTTCATCGGACAATGAAGATTCATTGAAACCTGTCTTGGGTCCAGGATGGACTTTCTGGTCAGGGAGAAAACAAGCTTAGAAGAGCCAATAGCCTGGTGGCCAAGGCATTCAGGTGGGATGTGAGAAAGAGAGTTCAAGTCCCAGTCCCTGCCTCATTGAACCTAGGTCTCCCACACCACAGGTGAGAGCCCAGATTATTGGCTATTCTGGGGTGAGCCCATCTCAATCTCTCCTGTTGAAGCTGTTTCCCTTTGTATAAATAATTCAATAGCCATTGGGTAAGAGCAAGCCCCAGTAGCCCCATGCTTGGGGCACTCGACTGGCATGTGGAAGAATGGCAAAGCAGGGGCTTGAACTTAGGTATCCCAATTGCCTACACTAACCACCAGGTCATTGCTATTTTGGGGTCTTCTGCTCTCTCTCATTTTTTGTGAAAAACTTTGAAAGGACTGGTTCATCCCAATGCGGAAGGGGAAAGATTTTGAAATCTCTACGTTTTCATGGGAAGAACAAAACATTGTTTGCTCAGCTCTGCCTACCAGCTCCATTAGGCTATTAGGCTTTGGCAGAGAGAATAGTCAAATACATAAATCTATGCTATTTCTAATTATACGATTCTTTGAGATACATTCTACAAATACATCCAGCTGGGGTGCAGACTATTTTCAGGATCTAACCCTTACTGTCCAAGCGTGAAATCTTAGCCTTATTAAAGTCAACAGCAAAACTCCCATTGACTTCACCCTAAGTGTCTTTTCTGTTCTAGACTTCACACTAAACTTTGAATTAAAACCAAATCAAAAATGTATCCTTGCCCTTTACTATTCTCTTTCAATATTTAGAGATAGCCGCATGTTGGGGAATGAAAAGCAAGGAAAATGTTGGGAGATTTAAATTTAAAGAAACCAACAACACTGAGACAGCCTTTAGTCACCCTAAAGAAGTGATTTATTGCTTTTCATTTTGCCTTTAACGAAAATTATGTACATGCCCTGGTATGCGGTGATATTGAACAAGCATCCCCAGACATCTGTACTGAGTGCACTTCAGGGCTCATTTATGTCACCTACTTGTCCATTCCTGGATGAGGCTCAAGAAGAGATTACCATGTATCATATAATGTGGACAAATGTCCATTGTGGGCTACAGAAGACTGAGATCACCATGTTGATTTTCATTTATGACCTGCCAAAAGCAAGATTATTTCTTGTATATTTCATCTTAGATTTTTTGTTATTATTTAAACAAAGACTCCATTGTGTTTATAATCCATTACGGTTAATTCCAAATACTAGAGTAGTGGTTCTCTTTTTACTGTCACCTATCCTTAACTTGTGCTTTTTCTTCCTAAGTATTGTAGCACATAACTCCATATATTGATCTCTGTCTCTTGCAATATCTTTGCCTCCATAGGACAAGCAAAGGAGTGTCTGTGTTTACTTTAAATTTCCAGACTTTTATCATAGCGTGTCACTTCCATCACATTACTGAAACCAATTTTTTTCCTTGGTGGATACATTAAATGTGATAAATGAGAATACGTTCTATTAAGCAAATTTACTATACTAGAGCTGTGCTACACTAATGCTGTAAATACTAAACCAGTTTGTTTTGCAGTGGTGCAAAAATATGCAAATAGTATTTTGTTCAAGTAAGCAGAGGACCTAGTAACTATCTTTCAATGCCTGACTAAATCTGATTTTTGTTTGTGACCAGCATGAACACTGACCTTTGCCTCCCTGAATGATCTTTCCGTCTCCTAGAAAGTTCATGAAAAGGTCACAGAGCTGCATTGACTTCCTGTATGTGTGTGGACATGTTTCTGCCATTGATCTGATGAAAGGGCTGGTCTTGCCCATTCAAAGCTTCACTTCTTTTAATTTTTCATGGAAATCTGGACATTAACCACAGCCATCCCAGCAGTGATGAAGGTCTTGATAAGCACAAGAACACATCATTTTGTATTAATCAAACATTATTGTTAGCCTTGCTTTTCACTGGAAATCTCTTCCTATTTAGCTTGAAAGAGACATAGCTGAGCAATACAAATAAAAATGATTCTTGTATATTCGTTAAATGATTTCTATCATTGATAAGTTCCCTGCTGCTTGTCATGGTAAAAGGGGGTTATGGTTATGAATCTTATGAAAGCTGCTCTGCTGACACCATCAGTTGCGGAGACACCGGTTTCCAAATCAGACGGCAGAAAGCAGCACAGTGAGAGGGTTTTAAATCTCTGCTGAGAAACTATTTCTATTTACAAACAGCCAGGATAACGCGGAAATTGTGAAAAATGCACCTGAGTCATATTTAGAATGATTGTATGTGGGGGATATAACAATACTTTACAAGACTGTAAGCACCACATATATTCATATTGTTTGCTATTTATCTTGCAGATATACAGCACTGGAAGTTCCTTGCTCTTAGCTGGTAGGCTTGTAGCGCTGAGAAGGAAAGATCTCTGGCTTTGTCACTGGCCGTATATCACTGCAGCTGTGCCTTCTGATTACACAGAGGGCTCCTTCAGCCATTAATAATAAGAAGCACTTTTTGTCTAGTGAATGCATCCTCGACACAATCCTTTTCTAACACCTAGGATTTTCACTGAGGTAGAAAAGGTAAATTAAAGATAGAACTCGTTTATTTTACATTTACACCAGATATGTAAATGGGGCTAACCTTTGCTCACCTCTGAAAAGACAATATACTGTTCTTTTCCTCATCAGCCCCCACTGTTTCGGTATTTTACACTACCATACAACATTTACCTGAGGAAGATGTAATTGTTAAAGATGTTAATGGATCATAATAACCCTTCTGTAGTGATCATTCAAATTACTTACAAAATAATTGTCATATGAAATAGCATGGTATATTGGCTGAGCATATCCACTATCCAGGCGTGTCAATGTAAAAGATTTACCTTATAGGGAGAGATTAAAGGAAATCAATATATAGGCTGAATGAAGCCATAAATATGAATACAACATTGCCAATTTAAATATCCCTATCTAATTTTGTCTTGTATAATAGGTTTTAAAGACTAGCACATTCTCAGCTGATACAGTATAAATCATTTTGCTCCATAAAGTGCTACAATTAACATTTAATGCTTGATCCCAAAACTCCTGACACTCCATTTGGAATTAATCTTAAACTCATGCTGCTGTCCTTAGGTATTAAAGCACACCATATAAAAGCTGCTCCCACGAGGTGTTAACAGTCAATGGTGCACAGAACTTCTTGGGAGCAGGCCTACATTGATCATCTTTTGCAAGGTCTTTAACATAATGGGAAGGGCTAAAGAGTTTCCATTTTAACTTTGCATTTCATCACGTGTTATTGCAATCTGTACCTATGTGGAGTCAATGGGAGTTTTGCATGCAGAAGAAATGAAAACTCAGCCCCATAGAGATTAAGACCTCTTTCTATTCATTATTTCAGATCCTCTTCTTTTATTGCCAAAGGGAGTCATCACATCAGCAAGATCAGAACTGGATTTAAACCGCAGAAAGATTCTGAAATATGCAGGTCACTTTTTAGTTATCCTACATATCACACAAATAGGTACCATTCCTCTCCACAGTTCCCAAAAGACTGTCGCTCTATATTTTGGTAGAGATCACAGTTGCTTCATTGATGGTCTTGTGACTATTCTACAATATGTTCCTCTTAAATCTATGCTGACAACTTATTTAGGTCATGGAGCCAGTGTTTTAATTCCCTCATGTTAGATTTATTCCCAAAACTGTAACGAAAAGAGAAAGCACATTCTTGCAGCCGATTCCAACTGAGAACTGGAAAGCTCTGAGCTACATGTTTTGGCTAGTGTTCTCTTCCTGTGTTTACAGCCTCAGTTATTCCCATCATAATTTTAGTATCTAGAATAAACAAAGTAGTTGCAGAATATTTCACAGGATACAGCAGCAGACATGCTTATGCATGTCTGCACACCCAGAATACTTGGATGTCATATTTTATTGAGTCCTGTCAATAGACAGTAAGATACTATATCATCCTTGGAACTGCAGTAAATCCATTTCAAAAGGAAACATTGAAAGTTATGTGATAACATAACATATATGCAATAGTAAAAATATTTTACATTTATAGAGCTCCTGTTATCCCAATGATTGTAAAATAGATAAGAAAATACTAACTTTTCTTGAGTTCTGTTAATAAAAAAACTCCACAACAGTTAACTGGACACAGGTCACACACTATATTTTGTGTAACCATACAATATAATTTATTTTTCTATTAAATAGAAAACTCCACAGAACTGATTTGCTAATTTTCACATCCATCTGCCTGAAATATTGTTAATTTGTTGGTGGTTGGATTTAAAGTATGAATTTCTATGCTTTTAAAGCTAACGGAAAAAAGATCACCATGTTTGTTATCAGGCAGTAGTGATATACTTTTCAAAATGCACAGCAACTTGAAAGTTTGGTTTCATATCACCATTTATATTCCTGAGAAATAGACATGTCTCACACTCTGTAGCAGCATTTTGTGACATTTGGATTTACAGTGTTCAAGTTTAAGTCTCTAGCCCCTTGCAGTCTGTCAGAAACGGCTTCTCTGTCCATTTATTTTTGTCTTCCGTTCTCAGTCTGAATATCTTTTGTAAATTTATACTTGACAACTGTCGTATTTCAGTAGTTGGCTTTGTTTCACAATCTGCCTTTGCTTGCTCTGTTGCATTAGCTGAAACAACAAATTTAATCCACAATGTCAATAGTAAATTATAGTGCAGATGTAATATATGTCTGACATCATTAAGATCAAGGCCACCTGAAAATATTGCAAATAAGGGATGCAAAGGGTCTTCTCATAGGGGTAGGAGCTTGCTCCACAGTTAAGGTTATGAGACACAGATTATTGCAGCACACTGTATTATGTTAGCCTTTTAATTACAGCCAATATAAAAACTATCAAATATAACAGTGTTCCCACAATATGAGACACTATTCTAAGGAAGTTTGCTATGTGGTTTTATTTCATATTTGGTAACTGCTAAATAATTAAAACAAGAATTACTTTACTGAAAAGGTTCATTTAGAGCACACATTTTCCATTACTCTAGCTGTTTGTTGGGGTTGGGGGAAAACGTTTATTGCATACCTACCTAAACTACCTTGCCATTAAAGTATCTAAATTACCTCAGTGAATTCTGAGCACAGAAGTGGTTGATGAATTGCTTTTGCATAAATGCACTTTCCCTTTGCTAGAACCTAATTTTGTGTATAAAAACACACACACACACACACACACACACACACACACAAAATAAAGCAACCACTGAACTCTCTCAAGAAGAAAAATTGAAGCCTGGAATTTTCTCTATGTAATGAAGTTTTTCTAAACGTTGCTTGTATTATAAGCATCCTTAGACTCTCTGAGGACGAGCCAAAAATGCATTCTTCTCCAACAGGGAAAGAGCAGTTAATGAATCATTTTTTCCTGTGTGAAAGTGTTCATTCCTGTTAATTTGTGGTGTTGTTTTTACAGGCCAATTTTTTTTTAATATCAGAATTTGCTTCTGGTTTAAGAACTAATTTCCAAAGGGGAAAAATATTTCATGCCAAGTGAACCGTAAACAAATTCAATGTGTGGAGGAATTAGATATTTCCATTCCTTCAGGCCCTATTTGTTTTATCTGGCAACAACAGCATCAGCAGCCAAGGCCTTTCATTTTGCAAGCCATCTATGTAACTTGGCTTCAAAGCATTTTCATTTGTTAATAAGAAAGTCTGTACCAAATTCACAAGGCTGCAGGGTGCTTTCTGGCTCTTATAGATATAATGAAAGTAAAATGTATGTGCTTAATGTAAGGAAAAGATTCATTCATCAGAGCTGTAGCAGCACCCTTTGCACCTGATGTCCTATAAGATCTCTACTTAATAGAAGAACACTTGTGAACAATTGTGTCTTCTGGCCTTGATTCAATAAGGTGACTAACTTTACAAATGTGAGTAATACCACTGACTTCAAGACAGAAGCATGCTGAACTACCTTGCTGAACTGGGGCCAAGAAGCACAACTGAACATGTAAGTATTCTTCCATTAAGTTCTTTGCTGAATCAGGGCCTTTATGTACAAGCCCACATTTGGGGCAATTTAGAGATCTACAACCCTAGGAGTACCTGTGAGAGGCACTGTGCTTTCACCTTTAGTATGTTCAAGTCCAGCCCACACTGGAAGAGACTGAAAGATACCATCATTTTCTGTACATCACCATGGTCAGTGGCCTGCGTGAAATGAACTGAGTCTCAGTCCAGTTTATTGGGGTCATGTGTCCATATCAATTTTAAAAGAATCAAAATCGCCATAATTTGGCACCATTATTGGCAGCCTCCATAAACACCAACATAGTTAATCCAGCGAGAAGCAGTTCTCCATAAAGAACCCATGAACTGAACATGCACGGAGACTGTTCTATGCTCACCTCTAGAAATGGTCCTGTCATGCTGGATTGAGAAGGGTTGTTGACTCTTTCAATATGTATTCTGGTCCTGTTTTGTGGGTAAATAGACTATTTACTATGGATAATCTGGCAGCCCTTTGCCATCATGAGATTGACGTAAACTCAAAGATATAAAAAAGATATAAAATTTAGAAGCTCCTGCGTTGTTCCTTAAATTCAAATTGGAAGCAGTGTCAGTTACTGCTGGAACCAAGCGCTACATTTCAAAGATCAATTAATCCTGCCCTTAAAGGAACGTTTAAATAATCTTATTGTTAGCTAGTGCTCTTAGCAGTTGCACAATATTTATGATTGGTGTCTGCTCCAAGAATCAACAAACTGCACATTATTCCATTAGTGATTTTACATTTTCTACAAAGCTTTGCAATTTTAGCCTTATTTATGTTAATGTACTAATGCATTATTTTACATATTTACAATATGTTCTTCCATCTGCCATGAACAGTGATGTAATGTTTACAAATCATTTTTATGAAAAAGCAATGTCACACAGACAGTCTACTCTGGGCATGGGCCTGTAGTCCATACTCGGGCAAAACTCCCACTGAGGTCAGGACTTCAGAATTGAGGATCATCCCCTCTTCTGCCCCATCCCTCCTTCCTCTCTCCAGTAACAATTATGAGAACTACAGCTGCAATAGCAGGGTGACTTGATTTTTACAGTGAAAACCCAGAACAAGTGTAGCAGCAGGAGGGAGTGCCCCAAAGGCAATGGTTTGGGTAGGTTGTGTGGGAGGTGTGCATAAGAGGGTTTGGGGAACAGAAGGAAAGATTCATATTAAGGGGAGTGGGGATTTTTAATGGAAGACATGCTGAGGAGGAGAAGAGGGCAAGGTAATGACATGCTACAGTCCCTGATTGGAGGTGATCCATCATGCATATATCTTCAGCCAAGGTGCGTTAATTTCCCTGGTTGTTCAGCAGATCCTTTGGATAGCTAGATTATGCAGGGATTTATAACAACTGGGACAAAATAATTTATGAAAAACTGACAAAGATACCAGAACAAGCCCTGAAAACAGTGACCTGCCTGATTTTCAGAGACAGTCATCCTAGGCAATACTTAACTACATTAAACATTGTCAGTGTTATGGTGGCCCAACATCAAATCTGTCTTGCCAAGGTATTTCCAATAGATTCATAGATTCTAGGACTGGAAGAGACCTCGAGAGGCCATTGAGTCCAGTCCCCTGCCCTCATGGCAGGACCAAATACTGTCTAGACCATCCCTGATAGACATCTATCTAACCTACTCTTAAATATCACACTGTTGACGCATATTTAGCTTGTGGTCCACTATAACCTCTAGATCCCTTTCTGCCGTACTCCTTCCTAGACAGTCTCTTCCCATTCTGTATGTGTGAAATTGATTGTTCCTTCCTAAGTGGAGCACTTTGCATTTGTCTTTGTTAAACTTCATCCTGTTTACCTCAGACCATTTCTCCAATTTGTCCAGATCATTTTGAGTTATGACCCTGTCCTCCAAAGCAGTTGCAATCCCTCCCAGTTTGGTATCATCTGCAAACTTAATAAGTGTACTTTCTACGCCAATATCTAAGTCGTTGATGAAGATATTGAACAGAGCCAGTCCCAAAACAGACCCCTGCGGAACCCCACTTGTTATACCTTTCCAGCAGGATTGAGAACCATTAATAACTACTCTCTAAGTACGGTTATCCAGCCAGTTATGCACCCACCTTATAGTAGCCCCATCTAAATTGTATTTGCCTAGTTTATCGATAAGAATATCATGTGAGAAATATACCTATCACGTTGATATCTAGGCGTACAGAATCTGAGCCAAAACCTGCCCTCACTAGTACTGGATGCAACCATACTGACATCACTGAGACAGTGCTGGGTGCAAGTGAGGGCAGAATTTGGACCACTATTCTGCAGTTTATGCATAGACTTCAGAGACCCAGGACACCATGTAGATAAGATAATCATCTTAATACTTATGTTTAGTGCTGAATGCTAAGATCATATTGCTGCACGTTTGGATCATTCCTGGAGTCTGGCTAATATTTTTTCCTCTGTACAATATTTCCTGTTTTATTAGGGGTAGGAATATGTGAATGGGGTGATCTGAGTGAGCTGCAGATTCCAGGGTATTAGCTACTGTAGGGTCTTGGGTAGCTTTAATTTACATGATTAGCTTTTTTGTGTGTGCTGAGAATAGAAAAGACTACACAACCTACATTTTTGGATGAATTCTATCCAGAACTTAATTCTTCCTTCCTTCTCACTTGAAAATTCCAAAAATCTTATCCCTACATTCCCATCTGCATGCCTCGATCTGAAAGTGGACATTTCTCTGAGCTATATGTAACTAGAGGCAGTAGAATTACAGATTTTACACAATTGCAATGACAGAGTAGAGGAAAACAGCTCTCATTAAAAGTAAAAGCTGAGACAAAAATATCACAAAAATATCACAAACTTGGTTGAACTGATCTCCAGACTCATGCAGAATTAGCACAGATTTCTAAAACATTCTGAGTTCAATACAAAACAATATTAACCACTGTACTGCAGTGTTAGAAATGCTACATATTGTACATGCCATTTTAATATGTTATTTCCAATAATAAAACTGGTGTATCTGTAGAATGTTTATTTAAACTGATTTTAGTGACAGCACAGGGGTCCTAAATCTTTGCTTTATGGTTCAGCCAGTGGCAGAATAAGCTTCCCCACTCTGCCCAAGGAACACACTTCAGCCTTGTTTTACCACAACCATATGTAGTCCTTGGCTTCTCTACTGAGACTACTAACAAGGGGGCCAACTGTCTTGTAAACCCCCATCATCTAGGACACATGTGTCAAACTCAAGGCCCGCGGGCCACATCCGGCCCGCCATACAATTATATCCGGCCCGCGAAATCGTTTTATATATCTGTTTTTAATGGCCCTGTGATATGACGCCCCAATAACACACACTACAAATCCCATGATGCAGTGCAATTGCCGCCAACGGCAAGCCGCGGTTCAAGTTCGCGGTCTGTTGATGTATACAACGCTAATCTCAAATCAAAGCTAGACCCCAACAATGGCCAAGAGAAAAATTGATTCTGAAAACCGAGGCTTTCAAAGCCGGTGGGAGAATGAGTATATGTTTACTGAAATTGCAGGTAAACCAGTGTGTCTCCTTTGCGGGAGTAATATCGCTGTAATGAAGGAGTATAACCTAAGACGGCACTACGAGACGAAACATGAGAACAAATTCAAAAACCTGAGCGCAGGACAGAAGCTACAAAAGGTAGAGGAGTTGAAGAAGAATTTGACATCCCAGCAGACGTTTTTCACCAAAGCAAAATCACAAAGTGAAGCTGCTGTGAAAGCAAGTTTCATTGTGGCCAAAGAGATCGCCAAATCAGGACGGCCGTTTACCGAGGGGGAATTCGTAAAGAATTGTATGATGAAAGTGTGCGACGTCCTTTGTCCAGATAAAACGCGAGCGTTTGCAAATGTAAGCCTCAGCAGAAACACTGTTGCTAATCGGGTTTGTGAGATGGCGACTGATTTGAAAACACAGTTGATTGAAAGAGCAAAAGATTTTGTTGCATACTCCCTTGCCGTGGATGAAACTACTGACGCGACTGACACTGCACAGCTGGCGATATTTATCCGTGGTGTGGATTCCAATTTGTGCGTAACAGAGGAAATACTGGACATTAAATCGATGCACGGGACAACGAAAGGAGAAGACATCTTTGGAAATGTATTTCAAAGTGTAACCGACATGAAACTGCCGTGGGAAAAACTCGTTGGACTTACAACAGATGGCGCACCTGCTATGTGTGGTGAAAAAAATGGACTGGTGGGAAGGATGCGCTCAAAGATGCGGGAGGAGAACTGTGCCGGTGAGTTGACAGTGTATCACTGCATCATACACCAGGAATCGCTGAGTGCTAAAGTCCTAAAAATGGATCATGTGATGAACACTGTAACACAAACCGTCAACTTTATCAGAGCCCACGGTTTAAATCACCGCCAATTCCAGTCTTTTCTGCGGGAAATAGATAGCGAGTTTGGCGATATGCCATATCATACGGAGGTCCGGTGGCTAAGTCGGGGAAAAGTTCTCAAAAGACACTTTGAGCTGCGAGAGGAAATCTGCCAGTTCATGGACAGTAAGGGGAAAGACTGCACAGTTCTGCGGGATGAAAAGTGGAAATGTGAGTTGGCGTTCCTGGCTGACATAACGTCGCATCTTAGCGCTTTAAACCTTCAACTCCAGGGACGGGAGCACATAATAACCGATATGCATGATGCAGTGAAGGCATTTCAAGTGAAGCTGCGCTTATGGGAGACACAAATGCACCAATGCAACTTGTCTCACTTTCCCTGTTGCCAAGTAATACGGAACCAAGAAAGTGCCACAGTTTTCCCAAATGCCACCTTTGCTGAAAAACTCAGCGCGCTGCGCACTGAGTTCGCACGGCGCTTCAGTGACTTTGAGGCACAGAAAAGTAACTTCGAGCTGCTTCGCAACCCATTTGCAGTCGATGTGGAAACCGCACCTGTAGAAATGCAGATGGAGCTGATAGAACTGCAATGTAACGGGACACTGAAGGCAAAGTACGACACTGCGGGGCCAGCACAGTTCACTCGCTTCATTCCTGAAGCGATGCCGCAGCTCCGCCAACATGCGGCTCGAATCCTGTCCATGTTTGGCAGCACATATCTGTGCGAGCAGCTGTTCTCTGTGATGAAAATTAACAAAACGTCACACAGGAGTCGCCTCACTGATGAACACCTGCAATCGATCCTGAGAATCTTCACAACACAGAACCTAACCCCAAACATAAACGAACTTGTTGCAAAGAAAAGACTCCAAGTATCAGGCTCTGACTAAATAGAACAAGAAAATGGAATGTTATGATTTGTTATGATTATACTTTTGCTTTAAATTCAATTTTTTATTTATATTTTCAGATTTTTTAATATTCCAGCATGTACAGATTTTGAATGTATTGTATTGACAGGATATTTTTTTATGAAGAGCAAAATATTTTAAGTTGAAATGTATTTATTTTGGAATGATATCCTGTATTTTGGTTCATATTAATGGTTAAAAAACATAAATATTTAGTCTGTTAAATAAATGGTTATACTGTTCGGCCCGCGAGTTTTGAGTTTTGGCCCCCTGTGCAATTGAGTTTGACACCCCTGATCTAGGAACTGCATTGACATTGACAATTCATTTCCCCATAGGCCACTGAACAGACATCATTGTAATGAGTTTCAGTCTCTATTGAGATGGCATGGATTCAACCCAATGACCTGGAGTTGAAATGCACTGTAACCCATTTCCAATCCCCTGAGCATCAAGTCCCATAAACTATTGGTAGACTTCAAGCCACATTCTGCAACCTCCCCCAAATTGTCATGTAATTGTTTTTTCAACTGGCTGTTTACTAATCTTGAAAATCCTGAATGCATTTCTCAGATCTAATGTGTTCTCTCTTTCCAAGGCTCTGGATTATTTGGAAACCAATTGACCATGTGTGTCATTTATTCCAAAGTAAATGTTTCAAAATCAAACTGATTTACTGAGCACTTTTAAATGGTCCAATGTTTGTAAGTGCTACTTAGAGTCTCAATTAATATCCACCTTGCTATTTTGTTCTAAATGTGTTGTAAAGAGAAATTTTGCAGGGAGAGAAAAAGGCTTGATAATTTGATATACCACCTATTATGCCACCCAAAATGAAAATTAGTTGTATCACATATACCTTATGAATCTTCTCTAAATTATTGGGAATCACTTAAGCTTAAGGAGCACTATGAGCCTTCACTCTCAGCCATGATCTGTTGCTGATGGGATGATATATTATTTGATCAACTATAGTATATCTAAAAGGATAAAGTTTAGCAATGGTAAAATGTACAGTTAATGTTTCCATAAGTAAAATAATGCAATGACTCTTCTATTGTGGGATTGTTCCTTATAGTGCCTGCTCCCAGTGCAGTCAAATGGCAAAATTCTTATTGACTTGAAATGTGAGTGAGGTCTGGCCCACAAGGTCCTAGCCAGAATGCAATTGGTTACCTTGTTAAAACAAATCTGGTGGTTATACGTTCATGCTTGGTCCTACGTTTCTCTGAAAATGTCTGCTCAGTGTGTAGCAGCAGTCAAAAAAGCTAGCACAATGTTAGGACCCATTAGGAAAGGGATAGATAATAAGACAGAAAATATTCCACTATATAAAGCTATGGTATGCCAACATATTGAATAGTGCCTGCAGTTCTGGTTGCCACATTCGTAAAGTGATATTAGAACTGGAAAGTACAGAGAAGGGAAACAAAATGATTAGGGGAATGGAACAGCTTCCATATCAGGAGAGATTAAAATGACTGGGATTGTTCAGCTTAGAAGAAAGACAACTCGGTGTGTGTTTGTGTGAGAGAGAGAGATGGTAGAGATCTACAAAATCATGAATGATGTGAAGAAAGTGAATAAGGAAGTGTTATTTACTCATTCAAACCAGGGGCCACCCAATAAAATGAATAGGCAGCAGGTTTAAAACATACATAAGGAAGTACTTCTTCACACAACACAGAGTCAACCTGGGAACGTTGCAAAGGCCAAAGTATAACCGGGTTAAAAAAAAATTATATTTCATGGAGGATACGTCCATCAGTAGACCAAGATGGTTAAGGACCCAGTGTTCCGGGTGTCCCTAAACCTGACTGCCAGAAGTTGGGACTGTATGACAGGGGATGAATCACTCACCAAACTGCCCTGTTCTGTTCATTCCCTCTAAAGCAGTGGTTCTCAAACTAGGGCCGTCGCTTGTTAAGGGAAAGCCCTTGGCGGGCCGGGCCGGTTTGTTTACCTGCTGCATCCGCAGGTTCGGCTGATTGCGGCTCCCACTGGCCGTAGTTCACCGCTTCAGGCCAATAGGGGCTGCAGGAAAGGCGGCCAGCATGTACCTTGGCCCGTGCTGCTTCCTGCAGCCCCCATTGGCCTGGAGCCAGTGGGAGCCGCGATCAGCCGAACCTGCGGACGCGGCAGGTAAACAAACCGGCCTGGCCTGCCAGGGGCTTTCCCTGAACAAGTGGCGGCCCTAGTTTGAGAACCACTGGTCTAAAGTATCTGGTGCTGGCCACTGCCAGGAGAAAGAATACTGGGCTAGATCTATCATTGTGCTCACTCAGTATGGCCATTCTTATCTGGTTTAAACGATCATGCTCATGAAGATTAACCAAGAGTGATCGTCAGGTGTAGGTTGCGGATCCATTTTCAGACACATCGGAAAGGAAATGCAATTTCATCAGCTGTAAAAATCCAGTTGACAAAGCATAAAGTGAATATCAGAAACCATGCACTTCTTTGGTCTGATGGATTTAAGAATTCCTTCCAGTAGTTCTGAACTCTTTGTCCTCAGAGATTTCCTTTTCATTGGATAAGAGGCAACTCCCCTTCCCAAAACAGTAATTTTCTCCTCCCGTATGGAAAATGTTTCATGGTGGGGATAGCACCCCAGAAAACTGCAAGCAGTTGTAAACCATGCAGAATTCTCAACACATCATCCCTTTGCTAAAGGAGGCATGTGCAGATCCAGAGAGGGGAAAGTGATGTGAATGCCCTAAAACCAGTGGGAAAATCCCCACAGTTCTAGGAGGGTCACATGCTCATTGCTGCTCTATTTTCCCATATGCCTCCCTTCCCTAACACAGACTGACTCACTGAGAATCCATGCTGCCATTGTCTCTCTATCTATGCCTGTGCACTTCCCCTCTTTCTGAGCAGCACTATCTCCAGTCAGAATTTCACATGTATGCCGTGGCTGCTCTGTTGCCACCCCTTCCATTAGCTCACCATTCCCCCCTAACCCATAGATCTCCAATCATGCAGTGTTCACATGGAGAGTCAGTAAACTAAATGCATTCCTACTGTAACTTCATAGTGGATTTAGGCCAGAAATATATTTGACTTATTGGCTTCAGTGGGAGCAGGAGCCTATTATTGGGCTTTTAACTCTTAAAATGGGTAGACCAGTGCATATGCGGGTAATGCTTTCCTGAAGAACTCTTAGTGATATTGACAGAAATTCAGTAGGTACTTTAATTCAAATAAAAGTGACTAATTTTATTGTTGGTTCCTATCATATTTCTGTAATATACAGATCTGCCTCATACTACAAACTCGGACTTTGCTGTTAGCACTCCACATAAGAACCTTTATTAAGAGTGTAAGTATGTACAGGGACAGAAAAATGAGAATGTTTTCTGCCAAAACCCAGCTGATTTAAAAATAAATATAAGAAAAATACTGCTACCTAATGTAAATTTTGTTTCTCTTCAAACACAGAAAAATTAAACACCAACTCTCAAAATGTGCTGTCTACTCAGATGTTCTTACAACAAACACTCTTAGTGCTGAGGTACCTGGCTGATTTAAATTACGAGTTTCTTCTTAGAAAAAAATATTTGAAATATTTTGTCTTGTTCACATAGTTTTATTCCTTATTAGTGACTAGAATTTCCTCTATAAGTTACCCATTTAACAGGCAAATTCTGCAGGAAAACAAAGTAAGAATTTCAGTTGTCTTATAGCTGCAAACACATTGAAAGCAGTTACTAATTATTATTAATACATTTGTATAGCATCAATGTGCTATTATTTTATTGGAGTAGCAGCTACAAGCCCCCATCATAGACCAGGACCCCAGGTGCTGTTCAAACAGAACAAAAAGATGTTCCCTGAATCAAACTGTTTACATTTATCTGTAGCATGCTAGATGTTTTACAGACGTGTGTGAAGACTAGGCCCCAGCCCTGAAGAGCATACAGTATTCACCTAAAGGGGAGAAGATAAACGATGAAAGCAATGCAATTGAATGGGAAGACAGACATCTTGTTAGTTACTCAGGTGTATTTTTTTTTAAATATATAAGCTAGGGCTTGTCTACAAGGAGACTTTGTGTGTGGCAAACCAGGATGTGACTGTACAGCACATTAGTCTGCCATGCACTAAATGTGGACACTGCTATTGTGCACTAACAGTTACATTGTGTGCTTTCATGTTGTAGACACTTTGTAGATACATAGAGTTTAATTCATAGTTTAGGGCCAAAAGAGACCATTAGAGCATCAAGTCTGACCTCTTGTATACGAACAGCCCTTAAATTTAGTAGTAAAAGATAATCAGCCTTTTTTAGACTGACAAATAGTTTAAAAACATCAACAAAAGAGATCTAAATATTTTACAAACTTCTTTGTACAGACTCTTAATTACAGATGTGCTCAAGCTGCAAAATTTGGATCCAGATTTTGAACTCTAAGATTTTGGTGTACTTGGAATTTGCGTAAAGATAAATGGGAGTTGTGGGCACTCATCACTTTTGAAAATGGGGTTACTTATTCAGATGCTTAATCTGAGATGCCTAAATCTGAAAATGTTGGCCCTTATACATATGTTTTTTAAAAATTCTCTCCCATACAGCCCAGTGCTCATCTCTGCTGGAGTCCCAAGGACAAAGAGGCACAAATGAGATACCTACTGTAATATTTTTGGAAGACTACTAGAGACAGGCCCAATCCTCAATGTTTGGATCTTGAGACAAACTTGAGCCACAATTCAGGGATGTTCGGATTCACTTTTAACGGCAGCAAACTCAAAAAGAATCCATACAAGACCCTAGTTACAGCATATGCAAGGTTTTCTGAAATGAGACTATATAGCGATCTTACATTTCCTTGATCTTGGCATTTGCTTCAGTTCTGCTGGCAGAGCACTCTAATTGTAAGGGGCACAATAGGCAATGCTCTTATCTGTGATTAATAGATATGATCTTTTCAGAGTGATAAATACAGGTAAGTAAAGTATCTATAACTGTATTTATGCTACATCATAGATCAAAAATCCTACAACCTAGACATGATAATAAGCCTCAACTGGGTGTAATAGTGCTGCCTAAGCTTTTGGAAAAGCACTGCTCATTATTCTGCAACTTGATTTTTTATGGGACATAGGGTGGTCAGTGCCGCCAAAGTATTGAAATGTTGACTTTGTCCAGATCTTTATTCTGGAGCTAATTTTATTTCTCCCATATTTCCCTTAAAGATTCATTTTCTGGGGAAGCTTCTCCTGAGGCGCTTTGACCTCCGACCAATGAACCTACTGGACATCTGTCCGTGGAACTCTGAGAATCAGCCAGTGGGGATCCTCAGAGGTTCTGATCCTGAGAGCTGCTGACTTGATTAGGAAGAACATCACTGAGGTTGAGGCTCAGAGCAGGGAAATTTGCACCGTCCTACCAGAGACACAGCAAGTCTCCTTCAGCCTAGGATGTAGCTGAAAGGTGGGAACCTGCCCCTTCATTTTCTACATAATAATGTTCAATACGGATAGGTTTTTCAAGAGTGCTTAGTATGGCTCCAACTATGTTCCTACTGATACTGAGCTCTTTTGAAAATACCAGTCTGTCACCATTTCCCTGAGATGGCAGTTTGGGAAGAATTTAATATTGACCTTCAAACTCATGATTTTTTTTTTAAAAATCAGATGCTAAATTTTGAGTTGATTCATTTTAATGTAACTAAAAGCTGAAATGTCACAAAAATAAACATTGAAATGTAATGATAGTGAGTTTAATTGGTTCAGACCAATAACGGGTAGGCGTAGGCTAACCCACAAAGTTCAGATCTGGAGAAGACAAAGTTTGGGGGGTATTAAGGCCTTGGGAGGATGGGGTGTGGGCAAAGCCCATCTCTAATAGCATGGGGTTTTTTGTTTGTTTTTGTATTGGTTTATTTACAAGACTGTTTCATGTAATATGAAGCCTCTTGTGAGGAGCAAAAAGCATTAATATGCTAAAGGTTAGGGTGAGCCTAAAATTTCTTGAACCTTTTCATAGCCTCACTGGGGCACAACTTTCCTTTACTCAATATAGTGACAGACCCAAAAAAAAGTGTCTGGTTTCCAGGGAACAGCATACATCCATTTAAGAATATATCCATGATCAAGGGCTCTTCCACTGTGCAGGTGGGAGAGGGGGAAAAAACAAATAAAAGATGAAATCTTTGTGCAAATGGCTCAAGATATATGGAAAGGGGGAAGTGACAGCTCTTCTGCCTGTTCCCACTTCTCGGCAAGCCCATGGAAACCCCTCTGCTCACACAACAGACTGAGTCTATTGAAAGATGCTTGTACAATTAGCAATGGAGCGGTCACAAGCTGAAAGTCTCCTGCCAAAAATGAAACTGTCACTTACCATTTCACAGGGAGCGTTTGGGGCCATATTTCCCCCTTTCTAGTAAAAAGGGACAGGAAGGGCTAAGGTCCTCAGAAAGTTCCAAAGGAAATTAGTATGTGTTATGTCATCCAAAAATGAGAGGAAAAAATGGTGGTTGAAAGTGACAGTCGTCAGGATTAAAAACAACCATTAAAGAGATTAAAAACTGTAAATGCTGTGTTATGAAAATGCAGAGCACGGCACTACTTTGCATATGGCTACATCTGCAGTAGAGAGGCCTGACATACAGAAATGTGCAGCAACCCTCTCAGTATAGCTCTAACAGTGTACCAGGTGCTTTATGAACTGGTATGACAAGATCCCTGCCATGAAGAGCTGATATCTAAACAGACAATGGACAAAGAAAGGGTGGGTGTGTGGAAGGGAACAAAGCAATGTGATTGGATTGGGAACCTAAGAGCTAATTTGTTAGTGCCAAGATTTTGTTACCAAAGTGCTGTTTAGTGTTTGATGTTCAATCTTCTGTTAATTAACTCATCTCTGCCAGCAACAGAGGATATAGATAGGCCTTTTTTCTGGTAGGGTTTATAGGCTGTGATGTGCATAGCTGTTTCTCTGAAAAGAGATGCCATTGTAATTCTGTAATTTCCCTTTCATGGCGATGATATATATTTGTTCTTTCTTACGTATTTTCCTTACTATGTAGTGGGGTGGCTAAGGGGTCAGCTGCACTTCTGGTCTCTCCCAGGGATGCTCTTTCCAAGTGACAGACCTTGACTTACTCTCTTTCCAGTGGAAATCCATAGTTCACCCCACTTTAGACTGGATCAACATGTTACAAACCCCCCTATTCCCCTGTCCTGCTATGGTTACAATGCAGGTGGCGTCTGGTACTCCCTTGCAGGCCCTCACGAGTGCACACACAGGTGACAGGTTTCGCTACCTTCACCTCTCTCTGGTGGAACCCCAGGGCTCTGCCACAATTCGTGTTCCGGGTTGGCAGCCCCCCTGCTTCCAACCATGTTACCATGAGAGGCCCAATTGCAATTCCTGCAAGACACTTGTTACAAGACTCCCTGGCCTGAAGCACTCCCATGCAGCAAGACCTGGCATTGCAGTAGCGCTGCCTCAGCTTCCCAATGATTTTTGGCCTAATCTAGCCACAGATATGATTTGGCCCTCCAGCCAAGCCACTTTAGAGTTCTACTCCTTCCGGGGTAACAGAGTCATTTAGACAAAGGATGCTTCAGCTGAGCTCAGCATCCAGCCCCCTTCCTTACAAGGGATCCTCAGATGCAACAGCCTGCTTCAACAGATACCTGAGCTCTAGTCAACCCATCCAGCTGGTCCTGTGCCCATCCTCTTACAAAGGACATTGAACGACCACAGTCCTCAGACAGCTCCTGGCCCTCACCCAGATAGGAGTAGGAGCAGTCTGTCTGCTTTCCTTCCCAGTCAGCCCTTCACTGCTGGCCTTTCCTCCTCTTAAGTCCAACACCCAGCACAGGTATAATGAGGCAGGGCTGACTGGCCCCAAGCCTGCTGGCCCTTAAAGGGGAAGGCCACCTTGTTACAACATTCCCCTTTGGGTGCCTGTGACCAGACACTATTTAAAATGACTTAGACCAGCTCCTTCCAAACAGACATACTGTTCATGTGACCAAAGGTACACAGCAAGGAGAGGGGAAAGGACGAAACCCACAATGGGCCTACACAGCAAGGGCTTGCTTGCAGCTCCTCAACTCTCAAAGCTTAAGCAAGCCCAGTTATCTCAGGCACATCCTCCAGAGCCTCTGCCTTAGTTCCACAGCCCTGCTGTATCCTTTGCCTAATCCAGTCTATCTGCCCAGGAAGCTGCTGACCATTTCTGCCTTTCTTCTTTTTCCTCTGGGCCAGGAGTTTTAACTGCTTAGTGTTCATTTGCTCCTAGACTCTTGTCTGGGAAACACAGACCAGTCACCCTGCTGGTGACAGGCAGGTGAGGATTTTTCAGTGACTAGCTCAGCTACTGTTTCTCTCCAGGGCCCCTGATATTCTCTCTGGAAATAGCTTCTGTCTGTCATTGGTTTGTTTCCTGCTTACTCCCCACTAGCAGCCTCCTTTGATTTAACTCCATGTAATCAGCCAGAAAAATATCAAGCGGGTAAACTGAGGCACATATAATCATACAAAATGATACAGCTATCTCCCTCATTGTTTACATGTAGTATAAATGATCTAACTGAAAAGATATATATTTTGCTCTCTGTGCATGGAAAAACAACACAGGCCTTTTGGAAGCAGTGCCTTTTAAGGAGGGACCATGAGAGGGAAGATGTGTGGAAGACCAGGGCAGTAAGTGGGTATATGCATACAAAGCTGTGTGAGGAAAAGATCACAAAGAACGGGGTCACTTTTACAGCTTGGCTACTGAAAGGGGTTGAACAAAAGGAGATGATGAGAGCAGATGTATTAAAGGAGAGAGAGAGAGAGGTAACAGGAACTAGCAATAGAGTGGATGTCAGCAGAGCAGATATTGGCAAAGGAGAGAAAATAACCGAAGATGACCCCAGAATTGTGAGCCTAAGAGATGGATCAGTGAGTTGAGATGTCAGTGGAAACAGATGAGAGGTGGTGGAGAAGATTTAGGAGAAAAGGTAGGATGTTTAGTTTTGGAGAATGTGAATCTTAATTAGCAGTGGAACATCCAGGGGGAGAAATCTCATACTGGACAGAGGGGTTGAAGCCAGGCTTTGGGAGATGACATTGACTAAGGAGGGAAGTATAGAAGGAGAACAGGTCAGAATCAAGATGTAGTAAAGGAGGTTAATATATTGTACATGTGCATCAGGTTTTGCATACCTGACAATCTCTTGAGTCTGATCAAATTGCACATCACAAACTATATCAATAAATAACTCTATCTCAGATACATATGTGGTGCCAGCACCATAGCATCTAACCGCCTCACCCTCTTTAATATATTGATCTTCCCAGTGCCCCTGTGAGATAGGGAAATCCTATCATCCCCAATTTACAGATGGGAAACTGAGGCAGGGAGGTCACACAGGAAGTCTATGTCCAAGGTCACACACAAAGTCTATGGCCAAGCAAGGAACTGAACCAAGGTATCCCAAATTCCCGGCTGGACTATCTTTCCTTTCTAATCTCATTCACAACAAGCCCTCATTTGATGAGATGACTGTGCAATTGAAGCATATACTCCAAAACATCTTCAAATGACAGTAGGCAGATTTTCAGCAAGAGAACATGTATTGAAAATAGAAGTTAAAGTACCAATCGGTACCAGATAAACAATGTCCTATAACTCCCATCTGCATCAGCCTTACTGAGCTGGATTCCATAGCCGATTTCACCCTCCTAGAACTGCTTCCACGGGTTAGAAGCTGTACATTTGCATCAGAGAGGTTGGTTTCTCTTTTAGAAGACATAAACATTATGTGTGGGATCTCCATACTATCAGGTTATCCACCCAATTCAAAGTTTATCAAGCAGAGTGATCTTAGCTGTTTTCGCTGTGAATCCAGATATACTACTGCTGTCAAGCCAAAGACAAACTTCACCTGTCCCTTTTGAGAGCCATCATGCATATCAGATGGCAGGATAACATTACACACTGTGTAGTGACAAAACATTGAAAATCAGAGCTCAGACCAGCTCTGCTGAGCAGAACTTATCAATTGGATAGGCTACACATACTCCCCAACTGTGCTGACTACAGCAAGGTCTAACCGGGCAAGCATTCCTTTTGTGGTGAAGGAAATGCTTTCCTCTAAGGACACAGCAGCACAACTTGAATCTGTGTGGTCCAGACCAAGACAACTATAAGACACTTGCAGCAAATTGACCCACTAGACTTTCAGTGCTTCAGCATGAAGTGGTCAGATCTGTAATTCAACTCTGGTAGAAGAAAAATGGTGTTCTGTGCAAGCAGAATTAACAGTAACTGCATCGTAACAATGAAATGAACCTAATGGTATTTGTACAGGCACAGTACAAGAATCCCTCTGTCCTCAGATTGCACTACACAAACAAGACCACAAAAACAACAAGGAGTCCAGTGGCACCTTAAAGACTAACAGATTTATTTGGGCATAAGCTTTTATGGGTAAAAAACCTCACTTCTTCAGATGCATGGAGTGAAAATTACAGATGCAGGCATTATATAATGACACATGAAGAGAAGGGAGTTACCTCACAAGTGGAGAACCAGAACAGGGCCAATTCGATCAGGGTGGATGTAGTCCACTCCCAATAATAGATGAGGAGGTGTGAATTCCAGGAGAGGCAAAGCTGCTTTTGTAATGAGCCAGTCACTCCCAGTCCCTATTCAAGTCCAAATTAATGGTGTTAAATTTGCAAATGAATTTTAGTTCTGCTGTTTCTCTTTGTTCAAGTTTTTTTGTTCAAGAATAGTTACTTTTAAATCTGTTATAGAATGTCCAGGGAGGTTGAAGTGTTCACCTACTGGCTTTTGTATGTTACCATTCCTGATGTCTGATTTGTGTCCATTTATTCTTTTATGTGGGAACTGTCCGGTTTGGCCAATGTACATGGCAGAAGGGCATTGCTGGCACATGATGGCATATATAACATTAGTAGACGTGCAGGTGAATAAGCCCTTGATGGTGTGGCTGATGTTGTTGGGTCCTCTGATGGTGTCACTAGAGTAGATATGGAGACAGAGTAGGCAACGAGGTTTGCTACAGGGATTGGTTCCTGGGTTGGTGTTTCTGTGGTGTGGTGTGTAGTTGCTGGTGAGTATTTGCTTCAGGTTGGGGGGCTGTCTGTAAGCGAAGACTGGACTGGCCTGCCTCCCAAGGTCTGTGAGAGTGAGGGATCGTTTTCCAGGATAGGTTGTAGATCGTTGATAATGCGCTGGAGAGGTTTTAGCTGGAAGCTGTACGTGATGGCCAGTGGGATTCTGTTATTTTCCTTGTTGGGCCTGTCCTGTAGTAGGTGATTTCTGGGTATCCGTCTTGCTCTGTCAATCTGTTTCCTCACTTCCCCAGGTGGGTATTGTAGTTTTAAGAATGCTTGATAAAGATCTTGTAGGTGTTTGTCTCTGTCTGAGGGATTGGAGCAAATTCGGTTGTATTTTAGGGCTTGGCTGTAGACAATGGACAATCTAGACAATCTAGCCTGATACACACCATTTGGACCCTGCTGATGTGTAGAAAAATGTCCAGAGTACACCTTAAAATATTTCCATTTCAAGCGGGTTAGATCAGAGACACAGTGCAAGGCTGGCTGGTGTGGGGTAGACTTACACCCCAGCTTGCCACAAACTAAGTGTTTGTGCAGACAAGCCCCCAGAGAAGTCACTTACTTGTTGCATATCTCAGTTTACCAATCTGTAAATTGAGTAATAATACTCACCTAACAGGTGTGTTGGCAGGATTATTGTTGGTAAAGCACTTTTGAGATCCTTGAATGAAAAGTATTATATGAGTTGAATGTGTTGTTTACTAATTAGGAATACTTTTGTTTTGGAGCAGATCATGTCATTGGAGCAGATCATATCCCAGTCTCAGAACTCACTCACTCACCTCCCAGTGACCACGGGGGATATGATATTCTAAATGAGAACTTCTTGTATAACTAGTGATTATGTTGTTAGAATCTATGAATGGTGGCATTTTGTTGTTAGACTACATGAATTATTCCTATGACCAGATGAAATGTAAGGTGTTGAGAGAAGGAAAGATGTTCTGTGGCGTGTTGATGGAATGTGGGCAGAAGTGGTAGCATGTCAGATAGTGATGAATGATGTTATGCGCTGAAAGCCTGGACCAGATGTTTGTATAGAACATGGGAGTCTATCCTGAATGACTGAACAATTTTTGAGAGTGGGCAAGGAGAAACTCCCTTCTATTGTTGAACTACATCCCTCTTCCTGAGCTTCTAATATTTTCTGTTAGAAAAAAAAAGTTGTTTTGTTTGTAGCAATGATGGCCCGGATCCACCACTGCACTAATCCATTTTGACATTGGTGTAACTCCGTTGATATTAATGGAACTATCTCCTTGTAAAACTGGAATAACACGTAGTAAAATCAAGTCCTGTGTGTTTGATTTAGGTGTAAGGTCCAGTATGTGTATGTCACCTGCTGAAATAATTGCTATCACAATTGCTACCAATCACAATTGCTACCAATCACACGTCAGCTATCCTTGTGCAACCCCACTGAAGTCAATTTCAGATGTTCAAAAATGTTACAAGAGTCTGCAGGTCACGGTACAGTAGCATCTAACTCTTTCATGCACAGAGAATATTTACATAAAACAGATAACATCACAAGCTGGGAAATGAATATCATCATTTATAGGAATTTATTGGGGAAGGGAGAGAGAAATCAGCAGGAGTACCGTGGCAATGGAAGCAGGACCTGGCCCAATCATCGCATCTCTAACTAACATCAGTAGCCAGAAAACAGTTAAAGCTGTCTTCAAGCCCTGCCTCTAGACCACTGCCCAAGCAACAAGGACACTTCCACCAGTGCAGCTTTCTCTGCCCCCTCCTTCTTAGTGACATACACACAAAATACATGTCAATAGTAGCTTTTTTGTACTCTATTTACAAAAAAATTTACAAAATCTGTGTGGGGACTCTATAGCATAACAGCCTTTCTTGTATTAGATGAAATAGAATAGATGGAAAAGGCATGGGAGGAAGGTGTAAGGGATTGACAGGTCTGCCGCCATAGTGCTGGTGGTGGAATGTGGAGGCCAGAGACAATTCATCATGAAATACGACTAGTTTATGTGGCTCTATAGTGAAAAACCCCTGTATGGTAAAGGGGAGAATTTGTCCTGAAATATGATCAGTGGTGGTAGACCTACCGCAGCAAACCATATACGCTACAGAAACATGCACAACAGACACAGTAGGCTTCCTCAGAGTGATGAGGTATCTGGGAGAACAGCACCACTGCCTCATAAAATGGGTGTTTGTAAATTTTTCAGCATTTTTTGGTCTAACAAAGTTAAAATCAGCTTAATTAACAATTAAATCAATTAATATAATCTTTATGCAGCTTTACATTGGCTGTTAGGGACAATTAAGTCCATCCTGATAAGACAGCACATTCCTCTCCTGAGCCCATTCTTTATCTCCATGTATTACAGTAAGCTGTCTTCTCAGTGATCATTTGATGAGGAATGATGTTTTTCTGAGCCCTTTTTAAGATAGACAAAAATGAATTGGCCCTACACTGCTGATTTCCATCAGGCAATTTATCTAAAGATTGTAATGTAGTCATACATAAAAGTTATGGCAGTTCCACTGCTGCTTAAACTATGTAGCAATTATCTTAAGTTTATTTGTGTATTGGTTTCAACATAATAATGATGCCAATCATCATGCTACATTTAAAGGTGTGTCAGCACTTCCATTATCAAGACCCTGTTTCAGGGGATTATATCGTGGCCATAAAAATTAATTCTGGATCACAGTATGTTTGGTTCTAATCTCAAATGGGAATATATGTTTTGAATAGAATTTGACATTAAAACGATGT
Source organism: Chrysemys picta bellii (assembly GCF_011386835.1). Lineage (NCBI taxonomy): Eukaryota > Metazoa > Chordata > Testudines > Emydidae > Chrysemys > Chrysemys picta. The sequence continues at coordinate 42,731,751 of NC_088801.1, forward strand.
GGAATATTGAAGTTACATAAAAGCACAAAATAGAAATAGAAAAAGTTTTCTGGCTGGTTATTTTATTACTAAAAACTATTAAGCCATTTTGCATTTTAAAATTATGGGTTTTTTTTAATGTGAACTGCGTTTTTAGGTAGCTTTCTTTTTCGATTATTTGGGAGTGGGGAAAAGAATACATTACAATAGATGAGGCTTTTGGGTCCAAAATGCAGTTTTCATGTATACCATGCTATTAACTTTTCTTAAAAGTATTCCGGTTTTCCGGTTTACTAATTGACACTGAATGATAACAAGTATAAATAGTATTGTACATCTAGAAAATGGGAATGCAGGAACAGCAATTATACAGTCTCAACATGTTTTCAGTGCTAATGTGTATCTGCTTTTGGGTCCAAAATGCAGTTTTCATGTATACCATGCTATTAACTTTTCTTAAAAGTATTCCATGTTTTCCGGTTTACTAATTGACACTGAATGATAACAAGTATAAATAGTATTGTACATCTAGAAAATGGGAATGCAGGAACAGCAATTATACAGCCTCAACATGTTTTCAGTGCTAATGTGTATCTGAATATTTCAGCTAAAATAAGTAAGTGTGTCTTGATATTGGCTCCAATCCTGCAGTCAGATCCACTCAAACAGAACCTATGCTTATGTAGCACCCCAGTTAATTCAATGGGGCAGCACAGAGGAGCTAGTGGAGTGCAGGGCTGGGGTTTAAGATTCTGCTACTCTTACTCACACCTTGCTCAACTTAATCAATAGGAGTATTTGCAGAGTAAAGTACTACTTACTCAACATAAGGGTAGCAGAATCTGGCCATTAGTCATTAGGACATATTGTCTTGGAATAATTCCCACATCTAACAAACTGTACAGTAAAATGTATATATTAAAATATAGTAGAGACTTGGGTTAAATTTGTGATCATCAAAGGGTCTTGTGGCAATCCACATTACCGTGAGCAGAGCTCAGTTTCAAGTGGTCATGGCATGCATTAATAGTGATGGTCATCTCAATAGCACCATTCATTTTTATTACTTTAGGAGGGACTATTGTGAATAGGGTTTAAAGCAGGGGGCTGGGAATTGGAACTTTGGGTATTTTATCAGTTCTGCCATTCTTTGCACAAACCACTGACAGCGGAGCTAAATTCTCCCCAGCCCTTACAGGGCATCTCAAAGGTGAAGCAGGAGGCAGAGCCCTGGCTCCACCCCTCTTTCACACCAGTTGGAAGAGCTAGTCAGCCACATGAAGGGGAATATACTGAACTCCTTCAAGGGGTATAGCAGTATCCACTCCCCCAGCATTCCCAGAGAGCTTCTTTTGGGCTGAACAGGTACAATTTAACCCTGAACTTCTCTGTGCCTCACTACACCCATCTCTTAAATGGGGTTAATACTTGCCTAATAGGGTGTTCTGAGAATAAATTAATATTTGTAATGCACTTGTAGAATCTGAGATGCAAGTGCAAAATGTCATTGTTACTACTGAACCTACAGTCTACCAAATTACATGTAATATGACCATGAACATACATATTTAACTGGGTGACACTATACCTTTTAAAATGCCTACATACATGTGCACTTGGTAAATATTATATAGCTGGTTTGGTCTCCCAGGTGACTAAAACACATTTTATAACCTTCATGAAAATTCTTTGCTTTCTTCCTCTTCATTTTAAATTATACTGCTCTACAGCCAAAATGCTTCTGAAATAAATGTAGTCAAACTTTACTAATTCTGGGTCACTGAGAACAAAAATGATGCTTAAAATTGTTGATTGGCTCTAGTTTTCAAGATATGCTATTGGGTCAGTATATACGACCCTTGACTTGGGAATGGCGGAGGATAAGTGAGTTATAAAGGGAAGGGATCTCAATTTAAACCAGAAATGACTAAAATACATCTTTGACTGGATCGATGAATAAATCTATGACTGGGTTTGGCCAGTACTTGCTTTATAGGCAAAACAATGAATGCTGCAATCTGAAGCTGGTATTGCATCATACATGATATGAATTGCATCATGTTATTCCTAGAAGTCATGGATGATGCAATCATAACGAAGCTTACATCACTCTGCTGAACAAATTGCCCTATATCAGCTCTAGAAATCATACAGTGTCGTGCTCTCTTATTTGTCAGTGTTTGATTTTGCAAAGGGACACATTTCTGTTTAGCCAAAGTGAGCAGAGATGCCTCATACTTGTGTGAACAGTGCAGATAACTTCTGCTATGTTTGTGGTGAAGTGACTTTTGCATCACAAAAGCGCAGTATAACCACTATGGTTAAGAAAGCCTATCACCTTTATTTTGGCTGCAAAATTGGAGATCAGGACAAGAGGTGGGCCCACACATATGCTGCAACACTTGTGCAACAACTCTTCGCCAGTGGTTGAACAGGAAAAGGAAATCTATGCCTTTTGCAGTGCCAATGATTTGGAGAGAGCCAACAGATCATACCAGCAATTGTTACTTCTGCATAGTGCCTCCAGTTGGGAAAGGTGTGTCAAAGAAGAAAAAGTGGACTGTGCATTGTCCAAACATTCCACCAGCTATACGCCCAGTACCCCACGGAGAAGGACTGCCGGTTCCTGATGCACCAGAATCATTCTCACTTGAGTCAGACGAGGAAGAGGATGAAACTTCTGGTCCTGAACCATCAATGTCACAGGACCCACATTTTCTCCCATCCTCCTCCTCTGAACCACACCTCATAAACACAAGGTGAACTGAATGACCTTGTCAGGGATTTGGAACTACCCAAGAGTAAGGCAGAGCTGTTGGGCTCCAGACTACAGCAGTGGAATCTCCTGGCAGGTGATGTTAGGGTTTCCATGTTCCGTGACCGTCAAAAGGATCTTGTCCCATTCTTCTTCATGGAAGGTGATCTTGTAGCCTGCAACAACATCGATGGTGTGATGGCAGCCCTCAACATCGTTCATGATCCAGATGAGTGGAGACTGTTCATTGATTCATCGAAGACGAGTCTTAAAGCTGTTTTACTGCATAATGGCAATGTTTTGCCATCAATTCCAGTTGGTCATGCAGTCCATATGAAGGAAACCTATGACAACATGAAACAACTTTTGAGGTGCACAAACTATGACCAACATCAGTGGCAGCTTTGTGGCGATTTGAAGGTTGTTGCTCTCTTGCTTGGTCTGCAGACTGGATACACAAAGTACTGCTGTTTTCTCTGCGAATGGGATAGTCGTGCAAGAGATTCCCACTACATCAAGAAAGATTGGCCACTCCGACAGTCATTGGAGCCTGGGAGGAAAAGTGTTCAGCATCCACCACTTGTTGAATCAAGGAAAATTTTGTTACCACCCTTACACATCAAGCTGGGTCTGATGAAGAACTTTGTCAAGGCCATTGACAAAACACAAGCAGCTTTCAAGTACCTCCGTGGAAAATTTCCAAGGTTAAGTGAAGCTAAGATAAAGGAAGGCGTCTTTGTTGGTCCTCAGATTCGTGAACTTCTTCGAGATGATGCATTTGACCATGCACTGCATGGCAAGGAAAAGACGGCATGGAAAGCCTTCCAGTTAGTGGCAATACATTTTCTAGGAAACAACAAGGCCGACAACTACAGGTTGTTGGTGGAAAACCTCCTCAAGGCATACAAAAGCCTTGGCTGCAACATGTCACTAAAGATACATTTTTTGCACTCTCATCTAGATTTTTTTCCACCGAACTGTGAAGCAGTGAGCGACGAGCGATTTCACCAGGACATTGCAACAATGGAGAAACGCTATCAGGGCAAATGGAGCCCATCAATGCTTGCAGACTATTGCTGGACAGTGACAAGAGATGCTCCATTTAATGAATACAAGGGACAAGCCAAGAAGCGCCGAGTAGACAGTGAATAGGACTAAACTATGTATATAATAGTTTTTTGCCTTTTGTTTCATAATACATTTTATTTATATAACCCTTTTGCTGATTTTTAAAGTGTTACATAAACAGGACAGGTGAAATATTATCATGTAAAGCAACCATAAACACATGAAAAGACCTAGGTTTACAATTTATGATGAAAACTCTATCTACACAATATACATAGACATAAAATGTAAAAACTTAAATATCTTAGAAACAGTAGCCAATCAGTTGTTTTAATTGTCATATTTGAATTCAGCACATCAAAATGCATAATAAATAGCACATTTTATATCTGAAGCAGACAACTTCTCAAAAATTGTAGACCAGTGTTACCAGAAGAAAAAAAAGAAATTACGCAGATAACTATTATCCAATTAAAAGAGCCCCACTGATGCTCTTAACATAGACATTACTCTTCTTGTTGTTGTTTGGAAACCATAGAAAAGAAATAGCAGCTATACAATTTCAAAGTGGTGTCATTAGAGATATTTCAGCTGTTCATCCTACTCCTGTGGCTTTGGCTTTCACATCATGCATGCATTAACAAGAGTAAGCAAAGACTGGATGGCGTCTTCTCACACAATAAAATTGTGTGAAAGAATATAATCAAAGGGGCACTCTTTCATGTTGCTTTAAAAACCCAATCAAGTTGGGTAATAATGTGAACGTATAAAAGAGACCAAATGGTGAAACTGGTCTGGTCAGTGGCTTGGCCGGTACCATTTAGGAACCTGAGTTTGAGCATGACCTCAGGCTGGTAGAGGCACTGGAAGCCTTTTGAAAGTGATGCTCTCATAAATTATGAGAATTGGATTCTTTTTGACATCCTACTTGCAGTTTGATACAGTCTCTTCTGAGACTCTTTGTTCACCGGGCTGCAGGGCTGACAATAAGAGAAGAGGAAACTTTACAGCCCAGCCTGAAGGGAGGGTGAAAAATCCTATGAACCTGATATACTCGACCTAACTTCTTGGGATGGTGTGTACCCTCACACAGTTGGCTTGTTTTGTTTTATTATAGTGGGGGAAAATCCCTATTTCTTTTCCTCAGTTCTGATGCTCCTTCCACTTATTGTGCCAATATTAAAGTTAAGCAAAAATAAAGTCAGTTGTGTGATTGGATTCTCAATCAAGAATCTACATTGACATAATGTAAAACAGTGGTTCTCAAGCAGGCATACGCGTCCCCTTGGGGGGTACACAGAGATATATTACTGGGGGTGCTCAATTCACCTAGATCAGTGTTTCTCAACCTGGGATTTGCAGCTCCCGGGTGGAGCATCATGTGATGGGTTTAAGGCGTTCGCAAGTGTAGGGCTGGCATTAAGGGGTGGCAATTGCCCGGGGCCACATGCCATAGGGGGCCCTGTGAAGCTAAGTTACATGCTTCAGCTCTATTGCCTGGGGCTTGGGCTTCGGACAAAGCTCACAAGTGAAAAACAGATTCAAGTATCACACTGATTATAAGTACAATATTTATATTCCAATCTTTTATTTTATAATTAGATAGTGAAAATGAAAAAGCAAGCAATTTTTCAGTAATAGTGTGCTGTGACACTTTTGTAATTTTATGTCTGATTTTGTAAGCAAGTAGTAGTTAAGTGAGGTGAAAACTTGGGGTACGCAAGACAAGTCAGATTCCTGAAAGGGGTACAGTAGTCTGCAAAGGTGAGGAACCACTGATGTAAAAGGTGTCATTAGAGATTGATAAAATTCAAAGTATGGCTGATGCGCCACAAATTACATGTAGTACTTTGTTGTGAACTGTCCTGTTTCTATACTAGTATAAGTCTACTTATGGTGATCTGTTCTGATGTTGATGTAAGCCAGGTTCTCCAACGAGAGAATAAGGAACAAGGTCCATCTATGTATCTTTTGCATCTATGTATCTTGGTTAAGGGGATATGGCAAATATTTTCTAGTTCTGCACAGGACACAGTGCAAAGGTAATAAACAATAGGGAGGAAGGGCAAAGGTTACAGGAATAAGATCACAGGGGAGCTAGATTGTCACTTGTTCTTATCCAGTAGTGAGTAAGGAGCTAACCCCTTGCATGTGCTGCATAAGTCCTACTGCTGCCCGAACTGGAGCCCCTATGTATATCGGCCGCTGCATCCAATGCATGTTAGCTGAATGCTTCTGCTAAAATATTAGCAGTTTGATAGTTAACAATGTAACCATTTCTTTAACTTATCATTATAAAGTTTCTAAATTAACACACCATTGAAATTAATAGGTGCAGTTCACATTTCTCAGAGCTATTCTGCAGACTCATTAGTTTGCATTGGGTTCGTATTTAGAAGGCTGTTTTTGCAACTCTAAGGGCTAGAAATGTAAGGTCAAATTATTTGCTAGTGTAAATGGGTGCAGCTCCATTGACTTCAACGTGCCCATAATTGTTTAATCCAAGCTTTAAATCTGCCACATAGTTTTGCAGCAATGGGTAGACTATGCAGAAAATCTAAGGCTGAAGTGTTAGAATACATTGGACTCTGGTTATGCTTTGGAATCTAGATAAAATGCTTAGGGCCTGTTGTCTTACTTATGTTAAAGTCACTGGTAAAATCCTCATTGACTTCAGTGTGAGCAGAATCAAGCTCTTAAGGCACACTCCTACTACTGCCTTGAAAAGCCATGAATTTTGATATATAGTTTTTCATTATGAAAGCCACTTTCTTCTTTGCAGTTGCACCCAGGTGAGTGTCTGGCTCCAGGCCTTCATTTTAGGCTCTGTGACCTAGACATACAGTACTAACAGCACTATGAGTTTGACATCTGCAGGCAGTAACTTGCGCATGAGAATCACACAGCTGCAGATAACATTTTATGAAATTATCTCAGAGACTATCCAGTAGCTAGAGCTATATTGAAGGCTCCAAGACTTATGGGCCACAAACTTCAAGGAACTGTGGAAAGCAAAGCAATCAGGCAACAAAGATGCTATGTTGTACTTCAAACTCAGGAAATAAGAAAATGCTTTCAAATGGTAGCTTAAAAGTGTGGAAAATTACCGACGATCAGGAAAATGTAAAGCTAGTCTTTTCAGGATTATATTTGTTCCAGCTTAATGGACTGTACCTGGTATATATTAAAATGCTACTAAGAAGGCTATTGTAGTTAAGGAGAGGTCCACTGATTAATTATAAACAGACATTTTTGAGGGGTATATAGCTTAGCCATTTAAAATCACACCAAGCTGAAGTTTGATATACAAGTGCTATGCCTGAATGAAATCCTCCCCTCCCCCCCCCCTCCCCCACATCCCAAATTTAATGTAAACCTGTTTAGTTGTTTTTTATTATGGAAGAACTGTGAATAAAAAAGGAATTTATTTGGGGGCAGTTTAAATACTTTTAAAAAGTAAATGAGGGATTGCAGGCCATTTTTCCTGCATGCAGCGAAAGAGAAGGGATCAAATCAATTTGATGAGTTACAGACAAGTTCACTCAGTTCAAAACGCTATTTTTTACAGAGCATTCAGCAGCTAATTTTCATAACCCTTTCCAACATGGATTGCTCTCCCTAATGCCTTGCACACATACTGTTCTCAGTTCTGCCCGTGTAGCTACCCGTTCAACTCTTGTTGCCTTTATGTGATGAGCACATGAATATTGAAAGAACTAATTTGGCCCAGTGTGAACACAATGCAGAATCCCAGAGAAGAAAATGTAGCTTTAGTTTAAAGTTTACACAAACACTGTGGTGTGAAACATTTGTTCAGACTGCGTTGAAGGAGAATGCATTCTGTGGACAGGATGAATTCGGATCAAAATTCCATCCAGATGTTAAAAATGTAATACATACAAAGGATTGGTTCCATCCCAGTGTGATGGACCAGAAAAAATGTCAGTGAAGAGGTGTCTATATGAGTAGCTGTAGGGGAATTGACTTTTTTTAAAGCAATACTGTTTTTTTTCTGATTTGATTATTTTATATCAGATGAAAAGTGCTATCCAAGTATTAATATTATGTTGCTGCTAAAAATCAAGGGAAATTAAAATTAGAAAAAACATTTAAATAACACTAAAGGCATGATTCAAATGCACAAAGCAAGAAGTTCAAATTTAATACTGCCTCTTCCTACTTAACCCATCTCTTGTATTAATGTATTGCACATTTGAAGATGGGAATGAACTGTGGATGGAATGAGCATCTTAAATGTCCCTACTCCCATTGATTTAGTTTAGATCAGACCTTATATTCTTATCTACATACTTTACATATATTATATAAACCAACTGTAGTAGATTTTGAGCTAAAGTGTTAGTTTATAGTTACTGGGTAGTTACAGGTAATTAAAATGTTATAAGAACTGGTCACATACATGAACTTACAGTTATATGTTACCTGTGTTATTACCAGCAGAAAAATAGTTAGCAACCAATTAGAATAATTTTTAAAACAGCTAATTTCAGTTCTTTTAAATACAATTTAAAATTTCTATCATGTTTGATGTAAAGTATTAGTATAGAATGAGTGAAATCCTGGCCCGACTGAAGTCAATGGAGTTTTGCCATTGACTTCAATGAGGCCAATATTTCACAGATTATCTGTTTCTGTAATACAATGTTTTGAAGAGATTTGAAGCCACTGGTTAATTCAGAAAGATTTAGGAATGTGTAAGTAGGGTTGCCAACTTTCTGACGGAACAAAACCAAACACTCTTGCCCCGCCCGTTCTCCGAGGCCCCGCCACCCTCACTCACTCGCTCATTTTCACCTGGAGAGGGCTGGGGAGAGCGTCCCTTTTCGATAGGGTCACCAGAAGTCCCGTTTTTATATGGACAGTCCTGATATATGGGCTTTTCTTTAATATGGCCTCCGATTACCCCCGACCCTCATCCCGATTTTTCACACTTGCTATCTGGTCACCCTACTTTTCAACCGGGTGTTTGGTTGAAAACTGGACACCTGGCAACCCTAAATCAGAGAGCTGGGATAGTACAGGGTAGTGGGTTGTTTATAATTCTTTAAGTATCTAAAGAAACCCAGCAAAAGAAGCACCTCTGAGCATAGGATTTGATCCATTACTGCCTGTTGCGACCACTGTTCACTCCCCTTATTATGTTTGTCTTCCTCACCTCTTGTGTCATGTCTGAAATGCAGATTGCAAACTGTCTCAGGTAGGGATCAAGTCTCATGTGAAGTGCCTTGCACACTTTGGCACACTATAAAACAAATAAAAAATGATTTGTGTTTTAAAACAAACAGGATTGAACTGAAAGAATTTTAAATAGGAGTTGCAGATACTCATCACCTCTCAAGATCAGGCCCTTGGATACAGTATTTGTGGGTTTTTTACACTCATTTAAATGTACAATTCCTGTTTTGAGATTTCATTTGCATATCTTGGGTAGTTTTCCAATGTTACATCCCATGAAGCCAATTCGGAAAATCCTTTGTATCCGCAAGCTACATGTTCAAAATTCCCAGTATAAATACAATGCCGAGTTTAAAGAAAGTATTTTTCAAATAATTTAAACCCTGATCCAGTAATCCATTTACTCAGATCAGCAGTCCCACGGAAGTAAATGGGATTACTTGCATGACTGAGGTTTTAACTGTGTATATATTTGGGCAGAATCAGATCCTTAGAAAGAATGCAAACTAAAATAACTACAAATTATATTAGTTGATATAATGAGATGTTTAAAATATATATATTTAAAAGGAACAATTATGTATACATTTTAATGTCAAAGTCCAAAGCAGTTTTTTCAAGGGTGTTTAAAAAATCAGAGCAATAAGGTAATTGCTCTAACATTTTAATGAACATGGTGATTCTTCCAGTAATGCAAATTCTAACACCTCTTCATTTCATTTAAAAACTCTATAAGTTATACACATATATGGTACACATTATTCACATATATAATGCTTCACTGACTTTTTAGTCATATATTAAATTCAAAGCCTTGACTATACTGTTTTTCTACCGCACTACATATATTTTTATAGTCCTTAAATGATCTTTTGTGACAGAATTTTAAAAATGCCCCATAGTAGTATATAAAAATAATTATTTTTTTAATTTCATATTTAAAATATGCATTTTATGCAGAAGATATATTTGATCACAGATTTCTTAAATTAAGAGACTATATGATGTGGTAATTTTCTTAATCTTCCTTTTAAAAAATGTAGAATTATCTCCCAAAACATGTTCTGTACAATATTCTGTGAGTGTTGCCAATTAGTTATTAATATTAAATTAATATTAGATATTTCAAAAATAAAATGTCAGATCAAGTGTGAAGACTTTTGTTATTGATCAAATACATCATCTGCATTAAAATGCATTTTCTGTAATTTGCTAATATAACTAAATATTGATCATACAATAATATCCTCATACTTCTAACTCCAAAAGGGACAAAAATAAGGATTTTTTTAAACTACTGCTTTAGCGTTCAAACATAGTGGTCAATATATATTTTATGCTTATAGGTTCTACATATGCACATGGTTCTAGCCAATATCATATACAAGCTAAAATACATATTCTGGAAACTAGCAAATGTATAGCACTCAGTGTAAAGCAAGTTGTGCCTACAGCTTACTCATTCATTAGCTCTGTTTCCTATGCCTCAAAATAATAACATATAAGTCTGTTTGTTTTTATTTAAAACTCTATCCTCTGTTGCTAAAATACTAATTGCTTACACAATTGCTCAAATCACTCCTAAAAACAACTTTATGTGGAGTTTTCTTAATAAAAGCAAAGGCCTTGGTTACCTGTGTGTGTATAATATGTATCTTAAAACTTTTTTTTTTTTTGGCCTACAAATATTTCCACAAAACATATGTATAGCTGCACTTCTGGTTTAGTTTTACTGCATGTATTCAGCACATGCTCAGCGTGTATTCAGCACAAAGACAAAACAGGCTTATACAATATCTTGCTCTGCTTGGCTTCAGCCTTGCCACCTGAAAGCCAACTATCCTTTTCATCTGAAACAAAATGAAACTTTTAAAAAAAGTCCTGTCCATAAAACGCTATAAAATTCCCTCTCTTTTAGGCAGCTTTCCAGCACTCTGGGGAGTGTCTACATGTGACTAGAACATGTTCACTTCCTTTCTGGCAACATTCAGGTAAATCCTAGTGCAGCCAAAAAAGCTAAGGAAATCCTGAGAGTGATGGCATGACACCCTGGCATTGCCTGCTCATTTACTTCCTGTTTGCTTCAATCCTGCTTAGCCGAGTATTGTTGACTCCTAAAGCAACCAATATACAACAGATTGTTTTCTCCCTTCTCCAGGGCAGCTGGGGCATTTGTAATCTGCACTCAGAGGGCCTCCCCGGGGCGATTTAGGTGATCCCTGAAGGGCAAGGTCCGTTCAGAGGTGCTCCGCAGACCTTTTCCCACGTGGCCCGGAGCAGGGGTTGCTGGTGCCAGGGCACAGGGCTCGGATGGGAGACGTTGTCTGCGGATTTCCGAAGGTTCCTTTCTGAGCGACGTGGGGCCGAGCCAGGACTGATGCTGCGGGGCCATTGGGAGGCCTGGGGTCAGCGTGGGCCACCAGCCGCAGCGGGCTGGGTTCAGGCAGCCTTAGGCCTGCAGCGCAGCTCCGCCCAGCCTCGGGGGCCTTAAGCCATGGCAGGTCTGGGATAACTCGGCCCTCAAGCCCCAGCCGCTGCAGCCCAGCGCCTGCTGGCAGCACCCCCCGCGCGGTTTCCCTTGGCCGGCACCTCCCGCTTGCAGCGCTTGGGAGCGGGGCAGTGGGTGGATTTCCCTGAACTGCGGGGTTATTTCCGTGATCCCCCAGTCCGCTCTTACAAACACCAGCCGAGCAACCCCTGCCCCTAGTGTGTGGCAAGGCATTGCCCTGAGGGCAGCAAATGCAAGTAAAAGAGTCAACTTACTTGGATCCACGCGGTCTGGCCCTTCGTGGCATTTACGGTGCAAGTGGAAAGCACAGCGCCTAAGGCTGATGCCTTCCCCCCCATCAGAAACAGGGATTGGGGACATCTCTTCCCCCTCTGGGCTGCAGGACTGAAAGTTGCAGGAGGAAGGCATGGGCAATGCAGCCAAAGAAGCCAGCCCCCTCTCTTCCTTCCCCATGAGAAAGTCTGTGGCAGCTCAACTCCACAGCATTGTTTTCTTCACTCCATTTTTTTTTTGATTTGTAAGAAAACGCCAAAAATGTAAATATAATTTTACGGTGGGGGGTGAACATTCCTACTGAGCCGTAGGGTTATTTCTATTAGGTCCCCCATTCCCTCCCTAGGTTCGGCATAGAGATTCCTAGTCTCACAGCGCTCCCTAGTGGACAGCAGCCGCACCCATGACTCGCTTCCCTCCTCCCATCCCCTATTACAGCCTGTAATATATTCCCCCCCACCCCCTCCCAAAGAGGTATCGACAACCTACAGGACACAAATGACCTTAGAACGCCCCTGTCCATAATCTGCATATTCATTCATCTCTACCTTCCCGCCAATAAAAAGAAAGGATCTCCATAAACTAAATCCCAAGGACCCAGTTCCAAGTGCATTTTTTTGTCCTGGATCCTCTTTTAAACCCACTCCACACTGCTTCTCTGTCTATTACATGCTAATTTAATTTTACTATGGACGATATTTTCAGCATTTGCTGAGGACAGTAAATTTTGTAGTTTATGTTATTTCACTTTTTATGACTTTTTAACACTTAATAAAATTTTATTAGAGTACTTTTGTGTTTACAAGGCCACAAAACTCTTGGCAGGTTGTCAGAAGTCCTTTTTATTATGATCCTACTGATATACTGCGAGTAATGAAATAATCATGTCCAGAAATGTATCAAAGGCCAGAGGGATTATCCAGTTTAATAGCTCTACAGATGCGCTGTGAAAGATATGGACATGCAACCCCTTGACAGGCTAAAAAGCTTGGTGGAAGGAGGAGGCAGACCGGTTAATTCCTTTACCATTTGAAGCTAGTTCTGTTACTATCCTAAAGGCTAGATTCTTGGTCATGTGACTCCTGGCTGTTTCAATAAAAATGAATTTATTCTGTTGCAATATGCTATTTTCTTTTTATTCTTCTTAGGTGTGCATTTAATGCTGAAGTGCTTGCAACCTTCAGTAAAAAGCCATTTATTGAAAAATAGCCTTTTATAGCACCATTTGGCAGCTAACAGTGACTTTTGATCTGCTCCAGCAGCAAAGGAGAGAGACTATATTGGTGAGATCAAATATAGAACAAGGTGTATTGCAATATTCTCTGAAGCGATTGCTTTTTGTTTTTGAAAGGGTACAGTTACTGGGGAACTCTGATTGTGTATATGCCTGAGTTCCACAATGGGCTGTTTTTCTGCAGTGCTCTCTGTGCTATAGCCTGAGATACTGCAGCTGTTTTTAAGGTCATTTCCTTTTATTTTAAATAATTGTTAATTTAACATATGTCGTTAAACTCATTCTTGCGTCAAAAGGAGGAGATTATACTTCCTGACCCTGAAAGCAAGGTGGGTGGTTTTGTTTTATAATTAAATTTGCTGTGTTCAATTTCATATTTTTCTTTCTCTGCTGTTTCCTAAAGAGCATGCCAAAAAAGATAAAAGAGACCGATGATACAAGATATGTTTTTTAAATGCCAACGTTGTCTTGCTAACGCACACAGTTCTAAAGTTTTAGCTTCAGAGGGACACCAGTAAGGTGCAGTCCATCATTTTAAAAATAATTGTTTTATTCACTGTGGTTTAAAATAGCCCCTTGAAGCCTAGAACTAAAATATATTTCCATATTCAAATGCACAGTGCTTGTTTTGCCTCTAACACATACACTTGTGTGATATTGCAAGCATGCCCATGATTCTGCCAAAAGGGGTGTTTTAAAAGAAAAATGCATTAGTTAATTTGGGTTTAAAGCATATTGTAAGAATTTACATGTACTTTGCAAAAGACATAAGGAGTGGGAAATTGATCAAACTGTTTATCTTCCAAATCAGCACAATCTTAAGAACAAAGGACTTTCCTGCCCCAGTAATAGTGGGACACATTCTGATACCTTTGTTCATATAGAGTCCTGGGGAGTGCCTTTGAAATCAATGGGGCTTCTGAAGGAGTTACGGTACTACTCAGTGTTAGGAAGTACATCAGAATCTGGCCCAGTGTAAGTAAAGCAAATCCTTTAATACAGATTTGCTTGAAGACAGAAGTTCAGTTATCCCAGAACAATATCATCAACTGTAAATCATTTGTTTACAGGTCCAAGGTCAAATTAAACTTTTTAAACCTTTCATAACCCTCAAATTAGAAATCTGTAGAATGAAATGATGTGCAGAAAGGCATGATGGACTGGAAATAGTTAACCTTGCAAGAGCAGAGTTTTCAATTATTCCTTTAGAGACACAGAGAGAGAAACTCGTTGAAAACTAGCTACAACTTATTTAACCAATGAAGCATCTAACTAATTTAACACTTCCCTAGTGCCTTGGATTTTCTTCTGAAACCCCCGAAGAGGACTGAGGAAGCAAGTGTGGAGTCCCACTGCCAGAGAGAGTGAAGAAATGGAGGGTAAGCAATACAGTGACTGTGGGGCTGGAGTGGTGCTCAGGTGAGGGTAAAATGGGTGAACAGGACTTTGAAGTGCTGATTTCATTGCTATAGCTGGAAAAGGGAAGCTTCAACAGAAAAACTCCCAGACAGGAGCATGACCCTTGAACCTCCAGAAAGCTTTGTACTTTGCTAGGACAAATACCAGTCTAATGAATGGTCTCTCACCACCACTATCAGTGTCAATGCTGGTAAGGTCAGTTCAGCAAAATATTCTGCACATGAAACCCCCATTGATGTCAGTGGTAGTGCCCTGTACTGAGTGAATGGAGAACGTGCTGCAGGAGACATCTGCAGTCTCAGACATCTGAGACAATATTTGTTCCTTTACATTTTGCAAACTGTTAGCCTGGTGTATGTTCTTGGCCACTATATGTGAATATATTCCCACATTTTTGACTCTACAGTTATTGTTTTTTAATAGAGCAGCAAATCCTGGTCCCAGTGAACTCAGGATAAAACTGCAAACTCTAGGCCCATAGTACATCATGGGGACAATTGACATTATGGTGGTCATAGAGTGATACATATTAATAACTATAATGGGCCAATTCCTGGTCCCACTGAAGACGTGGAGAGGTTTGCCATTGACTTGCAATTATTAGTTATAATTGTTAATATGCATTTCTTTAACATTATCATGGTTTCATAATATCAACGGACATTATTCTGTACTGTATTATGCTATGGACTGATGTAATGGGCTAAATAATAATTGAGTGTGTGTGTATACATGTTTTATACACACACACACACACATTACACCATGTCCGCTTCTTTTTTAAAACAACTGCAAAAAACAATAAACAAAGAAAATCAATCCACAAACCTCTGATTAAAGAAGATAACACAGTTTACAAGAATTGCTTGGGATTTAGCCACAAAACTCCTATTGATTGAAATGTGAATTGTGTGGCTAAATCACAATTGGCTCTTTGAAAATGCAGAATGTGGGAATGATGATAAACCCACAACACCAAGTACATAGATATGCTGGAGACAGATACACTAGGGCAAAAATTCATGCGGATGATGATAATATGTACTAAATATGTTATAACAAGGCAGTGAAAGTTCTAGCTGTGTAATTTAATGTGCATATGCCAATGAACATTGTGCTAGCTGCATGCCAGTTGCTAAAGAACCCTTACAGGATGTATCATATAAAGGCTTTCCTGAGAGGAAAGTGAGATAAGCAAAACTGGGTGGAAAACTAGCTATAGACTATTTAATCAGTGGAGCATCTATCTAACTTAAAGTTCCCTAGTTCCTTGGATTTTCTTCTGTACCCCCAGTTTGGAGGGAAAGATGGAAGCAAACCCCAGGCTCATCTGATGGGTGGACCTAGTTTGAAGACCCAGTTATCCTCTGAGATAGCTGACAGCAGCTCAGGCTATGGGTTTGAAGGTAGAGGGCAGAAAGGGAGAGCATCTCTAATTCTCAAAAGACAAGTTGGGATTTATTTTTTTGCTTAGGCACATGGTTATCAATTATAATTCAACATAGTTTGAGTTGGGTATTTCTGTATATACTTAAGACAAGTGGTAGTTCTCATGTCAGTTTCTCTTGTTTATTATTTCAAGCCTGTTCCCATTTACTATACATAGCCCATTACTTGTTTTCAACAAAAAGGTAATGTTCGATTATGGTCTGTTTCTTGTGGAGGCTACTTTATTTATCATAACAGCAGTAGTAGATAAAGGGAGGAACAGAGTCTGATAAGACCACCTTGGAAGCACACTACTCAGTATTATTAGAGGGGTCCAGAGAGGCAACCCTTTGCCCTAGTAAATGAAAACAATTACAGCAAAATAAGGGTAATTTGAGAACTTTATTCTACCTTATATTGAGAAGTTCTACCAAATTGTATTGTTCAGACAGCTGATCAGGTAGGAATTCGGGACTGCTGTAATACTTTATTCCCTCCCCCCACACACACATTAACCCCCATGCTCACAGAGTCCTGTGTGAAAACTCAATGCACATGGCTAATAAATACAGATAAAGGGCAATATCAGAACTGCTGTGAAGTCCTTTCATTTACGACAGCTCCCAGGAGAACAAAGGAACAGTATCAGTGCAGGAACTCGCTGTATTATTAAGGCAAAGTGTCCATTGGCTGAAGAGAAAGTGATCACAAAGGGACAATGCTATTTAAGGTAATTAACATGGCCCCATTACCATAATATGTGAGCTCCTCCCAATCTTTAACACACCAGCCCTGTGAGACAGATAAGTCCCATTACTCTCATTTTCAGAGGGAAAACTGGGGCACTGAGTGCCAGAAGCCATTGAAATCAATGGTACTTAGGCACCGAGGGGCTTTTGAAAATCCCACTAGGAGTCTATCTGCTTCTTTAGACACCTAAATATCTTTAATAATCTGGCCCAGAGATACTAAGTGACTTGTCTAAGTATTCAGTGTAGTTGTAGCCATGTCGGCCTCAGGATATTAGAAAGACAAGGTGGGATTTGTCCAAGGTCACACAGGAAGTATATGGTGGATTAGGAAATTGAACCCAGATCCCAGGCTAGTCCCCTAACCACTAGACCATCCCTTCTCCCGATGTGATGCAAGGGGTGCCATCTTCTATAGCAAGCTATCATTACCAGTGTTGCCAACTTTACCAATTTTGTCACTAGATTTAGCGACTTGTTGGTTTCCCTAATGCGGAAATAAGTGTCCAAAGCAACCAATGACAAATCTAGCAAGTAGCAACTTTCACTGCCAATTACAGTGATATTCAGAGAAAGAAGTTGCCAATTTGCATAGTCACAAAATTATTCAAAGGCAGTTCATTAGTTTTAATAAAATCCATTCCTTGTTCTTCTTACTACATTCTGCTGCACACCAAGTCATTACGTCTCATTTGGCATGTCCTCGGAAGGAAGCTCAGTCCAGGGTTTCTTGGCCTGAGAGGCTGTGAATGAGGAGAAGGGTTTAACTAGAGCTCCTAGTGGTAGAATAAATGCTTAACACCTAACTGAGGCTCAGCTTAGATTCCTTGGTAGCAGGGAGGAGGTGAAAAGCCAGATCTAGGGGGAAGGGGAAGCTGGACAAGAGGAAGATACAACTGCTCCTAGGGGGGAAAGTTTTGATCTTCTGCTTAGTAAAAACCATTAGTGACCAGAGCAGGTGCCACTCCCTGGGTGAGGATGATGCAGGAAAAACCATTTGTCAACAGAACTTTGAGCCTTTGGCCACTGAAATGTTAACTAATCAAAATCCCTCTTCAAGGAGTGGGAAGCCGACTTGTCTAGCTGGGCGATTCCTTGGGACTTTGCTGAACCTGCCCCCATGACTAACTTCTGCACTCACCTTGCCCAGGCAAGAGGACACTCCTGGGGGGGCCCAGATTCCCTTAGTCCCTGTGGGATGAGCTGTCCCAGGCAGAGTGAACATGCCTCCCTGGAGCAGATGTTGCTGTGAGAAAAGGCTCCTGTGGAACTCGTTCCACGCTGCCCAAGAGGGGCAGTTTGTTCTCTCCAGCGATAGAAAAGGTTATTCTTTGTGCCGATCAAATCCCACCACAGGGTCATCCCTAAATCCTAGCGCTCAGCTCCCAGCCAGCAAAATCTCCAAACCGTGCCTGGGATCACTAGGGGCTTTGCTGCAATCACTACCTCTGAATTCTCTGAACTTCACTTCACTTTTCTCCATCGGCCTGAGAGTGCATTTTGTCTGCCTGGGGTTTAGTCTTCCCATGATTCTGGGCTCTCACTTTCGCTAACCTATCAGCTGAAGATAAAAGAGGGTGGGGGGGGGGGACTGGTGCAAGGAATCAAATGCTGCTTTGCAGGGTCACTATTTCCATGACACCAAATTGCCTCTCCTCTTTTTTCTATGTATTGTCTTCCCTTTTCTTTCTTCTGCCTATTCTTAACTTTCTCTTTTTTTTTTATTTTAATTTCCCCTCTCCTTCAGTAACTCAGCCAGAAGTTAGGGGTCTATTACAGGAATGGGTGGGTGAGGTTCTGTGGCCTGCAGTGTGCAGAAGGCCAGACTAGATGATCACGATGGTCCCCTCTGACCTTAAAGTTTATGAGTTTACTCTGGCTGAGTTTCACCAATGTCAAGTAGAGCAGAACAACGACTTCCTGTGTCTTACATATGACATTCCTGTTAATAAACCCCAAAACAATATTAGCCTTTTTTGCAACAGCATCACATTGGCTCAGTTTCAGTGTGTGATCCACTATAGCAAATTGAATACAGAGTTATTTCCGCCACAAATCTACTGTTATGGCTAGAGTACCATGATTTCTAAACCTAGTTTATTAGTGCAGTAACTGGACAGCCCATCTTTCCTGTGTCCCCATTTATTGGTAAAGGTGGTCTTTGGTCTGTTTATGGGGAATGTGAGCAATTTAAAGCTGAAGGCAACTTTATCTCATGCTCTGTGAATGCACATTTCTTATCCAGCTTGTTTAGGAGCTGAATGTTGCACGCTAGAGTTGTCCACAACATGCCACTTTCTGTCAGACCACACTACCTGTCAACAGACTGTGTCTCAGACATACACCATTGGGTTGGGGTTGAGAGAAGACACATTTGGTGTCTTTTGCACTCTTTTACTATCTCTTGATCTATTGGGTGCACTGCTTTTCTGCTGCACACCACACACTTGGGTGAGTAGACTTTCAGGCCCACTGTATATGTGAGAATTACAAAATGTAAGAATGGCCATTCTGGGTCAGACCAAAGGTCCATCTAGCCCAGTATCCTGTCTTCTGACAGTGGCCAATGCCAGGGGCCCCAGAGGGAATGAACAGAGCAGGTAATCATCAAGTGATCCATCCCATCACCCATTCCCAGCTTCTGGCAAACAGAGGTTAGGGACACCATTCCTGCTCATCATGGCTAATAGCCATTGATGGACCTATCCTCCATGAATTTATCTAGTTCTTTTTTTGAATCATGTTATAGGCTTGGCCTTCACAACATCCACTGGTAAATAGTTCCACAGGTTGACTGTGCGTTGTGTGAAAAAATACTTCCTTTTCTTTGTTTTAAACCTGCTGCCTATTAATTACATTTGGTGACTCCTAGTTCATGTGTTATGAGAGTAAATAACATTTCCTTATTTACTTTCTCCACACCAGTCCTGATTTTATAGACCTCTATCATATCCATCCTTAGTTGTCCCGTTTCCAAGCTGAAAAGTCCCAATCTTATTAATCTCTCCTCATAGACTCATAGACTTTAAGGTCAGAAGGGACCGTTATGATCATCTAGTCTGACCTCCCGCATGATGCAGGCCACAAAGCCGTCCCAACTCCTTTCCCTTGACTCTGCTGTTGAAGTCTCCAAATCCTGTGGTTTAGAGACTTCAAGTAGCAGAGAATCCTCCAGCTAGTGACCCCTGCCCCATGCTGCGGAGGAAGGCGAAAAACCTCCAGGGCCTCTGCCAATCTACCCTGGAGGAAAATTCCTTCCCGACCCCAAATATGGCGATCAGTAGAACCCCGAGCATGTAGGCAAGATTCTCCAGCCAGACCCTCATTGGCCATTGATACTATTTACCAGCGATGGCACGCTGTTCATTTGACTAAAATCATGTTATCCCATTAAACCATTCCCTCCATAAACTTATCTAGCTTAATCTTAAAGTCAGACAGGTCTTTCGCCCCCACCGTTTCCCTCGGAAGGCTGTTCCAATATTTCACCCCTCTGACAGTCAGAAACCTTCGTCTGATTTCAAGCCTAAACTTCCCCACGGCCAGTTTATATCCATTCGTTCTCGTGTCCACATTAGTACTGAGCTGAAATAATTTCTCTCCCTCCCTGGTATTTATTCCTCTGATATATTTGAAGAGAGCAATCATATCCCCCCTCAGCCTTCTTTTGGTTAGGCTAAACAACCCGAGCTCCTCGAGTCTCCTTTCATACGACAGGTTTTCCATTCCTCTGATCATCCTAGTTGCCCCTCTCTGTACCTGTTCCAGTTTGAGTTCATCTTTTTTAAACATGGGAGACCAGAACTGCACACAGTACTCCAAATGAGGTCTCACCAGTGCCTTGTACAACGGAAGCAGCACCTCCTTATCCCTACTAGATATACCTCGCCTAATGCATCCCAAGACCGCATTGGCTTTTTTCACCACCACGTCACATTGTCAACTCATAGTCATCCTGCTGTCTACCAGGACTCCGAGGTCTTTCTCCTCCTCTGTTATTTCTAACTGATGCGTCCCCAGCTTGTAACTAAAATTCTTGTTAGTCATCCCTAAATGCATCACCTTACACTTTTCACTATTAAATTTCATCTGTGGGGATGTATCATCCCTACATCAACCTAATGAAAAGTTCCATGAGGAGGTAAGGGTCACGATGGAACACTTGCCAGGTAAACAAATCATGGCCTTATGTAAGGCCCCCTGGTGGTCTAGGATTATATAAGATGATCATGGCCTTATGTAAGGCCCCCTGGTGGTCTAGGATTATATAAGATGAGGTAAACAAATCATGGCCTTATGTAAGGAACGGTTGACCCAATCGGTGTGGGGCTATACATGTGATAAACACATGATTCTCCTTCTTGTCCAATCCGTAGATGTGTTATTATAGCCTAATTGTGTTATGTAATGTTGAGAAAAAACTATAAAAGAAAGCTTGCAATAAACAGAATTCGGATTCAGCTTGCAACCACATTGGTCGTGTGCTTTATCCGCTCCATATGGAACCCCACATTCATCCTATTTCTGTTACTCCAATTTACAAGGTCTTTCAAGTCTCCCTGCAGAATATCCCGATCCTCCTCCGAATTGGCAATATCTCCCAGCTTTGTGTCATCTGCAAACTTTATCAGCCCACTCCTACAATTGGTTCCGAGGTCAGTAATAAATAGATTAAATAAAATCGGTCCCAAAACTGAACCTTGAGGAACTCCACTGGTGACCTCCCTCCAACCTGACAGTTCACCTTTCAATACGACCCGCTGCAGTCTCCCCATTAACCAGTTCCTTATCCACCTCTGGATTTTCATATCGATCCCCATCTTTTCCAATTTAACCAATAATTGCTCGTGCGGTACCGTATCAAACGCTTTACTGAAATCAAGGTACATTAGGTCCACCGCATTTCCCTTATCTAATAAGTCTGTTACTTTCTCAAAGAAGGAGATCAGATTGGTTTGGCACGATCTGCCTTTGGTAAAACCATGTTGTAATTTGTCGGAATTGCCATTGACCTCAAGGTCCTTAACTACTTTCTCCTTCAGAATTTTCTCCAGGACCTTGCACACTACAGATGTTAAACTGACAAGCCTGTAGTTACCCGGGTCACTTTTTTTCCCTTTCTTGAAAATAGGAACTATATTAGCTATTCTCCAGTCCAACGGTACCAGCCCCGAGTTTAAAGATTCATTAAAAATCATCGCTAAGGGGCCTGCTATTTCTCACGCCAGTTCCTTCAATATTCTTGGATGAAGATCATCCGGTCCGCCCGACTTAGTCCCCTCATCTGAAAGCTGTTCCATACTCCTAATCATTTTTGTTGCTTTTCTGATCCTTTTCCAATTCCAGTATATCTTTTTTGAGATGGGGTGCACCCATTCAAGATGTGGGCATACCAGGGATTTATATAAAGGCAATCTGATATTTTCTGTCATCTTATCTATCCCTTTCTTAATGATTACCAACCTAAATAGGCCAGTTATGATTGATATAACATTATCAGTTTGACATTACACTGACAACAGATTTTATTTAAAATTCTGAAATGTCCACAAAAAAGGTCTCAGAAAGAAATGTTCTTATGCATAATACTGCATAGTAATTATAATAATAATTTTAAAATTGGTAAATACAAAATGCACCACATCAAAAGGAAGTTTTTAGAGTTCTGGTGACAAACAGAAGGCCCAGCGTAAAGATAAACTTGATGAAGGAATAATAGGCAGTGAGGAGCAAAACCCAGCACAGCTTCATAGATTAGTTTGGTTCAAAGAAGCTTCTGGATGCTTACTTAAAGCTTAGCTGAATTATTATCCAGATTTTAATGCTAGCCATCGAGTGCAGTCCTCACTAGGCTCTACTTCTCTCCCTCGGTGGGACTCCCCTCAGGCCTCTATCTTTGAGAGGAAGGCTCAAACCTTTACTTTCCAGCTATTCTCTTCTCCTTTCTCCTTTCATAACCAACCTCCTGGCAGCATCTTTTTTTGTTGAGGGAAACCTGTGGTCTGTACTTGTCACCTTCTCTTGAAGAGGCATGGCTTGCAGTTCTCTCTCCCACCTCACCCTCACCCTCCCAGCAGTTTCTTTCTGAGCAGAAGATGTTCAAGGTCATGCTCTCATTCCCCTCTCTTAGGTTCAGGCTCTGTTAGTCTTTCTACTGCTTAATCTAAGTTTCCCATGCTGTGGGGGCTAAGCAATCCATTTTTTTCATGTTGTACCCCATAGAAGATGAGTTAGCAGCAGTTAGCAGAGGAGAGATTCTGAGAGGGACTGGATACTGCTCTAGAACGCCAAAAGACAAAGGACAGACTGATAGAGCTTGTTAGGGGTTTGCAGGAAGGCTGTCAGGAGTGGAGGCCAAACTTGAGGGTCAAGAAAAATAAACAGAGAGAACAGAGGCCATCTTGGGTCTTCCTTCATGGGAAGGGTCCTTAACCATTCATTTTCAACTCATTTTAAAAAGTTTGCTTCAAAGAGGGAGCAAAAGTTTGGGCTGGTTCTTAGACTAGCTATATCAGTTCTCCTCTGAATAACACCTTGGGCAATTTGTCCAACAGAACAAGTTTGCACATCATGTTGCTCTGATTTAGGTGACATTCTTTTTATTACAGTGACATTGCACCAACCCAAAAGATGTTTCAAGACACTAAATCTTTCAAACTTCATATTTGGAAAAGGGCCCCTTTCAAAATTGCAGTTTTCCCATCACTGATGCCATCTTTGTATTATAGAGTCCCTTAGCTTTCATTCTAATTATATATTGGGTAGACCTGCTTTTGCAACACAGTGAAGACTTGTGGTAAAGTGATGCATGTATTTCCTCACTGGGATATAAGGGAAGGATCTTCTCAGATCCTTTGAGTTCACATTTGTAACTCAGCCATCTATACAAAAATAAGAGGTTTCAAAGCAGAGAAATGTTTTATAAATGAGATAATTAAAAAAAAGACAATAGCAATATCTCAAGAAGAAGAGTGTCTTTAAAATAGATTAAAATAAAAATCCATTTAAAGGGTCTTGAGAAGACATAGTAGCTTATTTTTAGTTTACTTTACACTCCTTTCATGATCCCCCATTTCAAAATAGGATTGTTCAAATTTTCTTCCAGATATTGTCTACAGTCTAATTTATTGATACTTCAAAAGTATGTCAGTTTGATAGAACATTCTTGCAAAAATGTCATCAGAGACATTTATGGACTGATACAATGTCCATGGAAATAAGTGGAAGGTGTCTTTTCATTTAATTTAATGGTCTTTGGATTAAGAACAGAAGAATGGCCATGCTGGATCAGACCCATGGTCCATCTAGCCCAGTATCCTGTCTTCTGACAGTGGCCAGCACCAGATGCTTCGGGGGGAATTAACAGAATACAGCAATGTTGAGTGATTCATCTCCTGTTGTCCAGTGTCAGCTTCTGACAGTTGTAGGATTAGGGACACCCAGAGCATGGGCTTTCATCCCTGACCATCTTGGCTAATAGCTAGAACCCTACCAAATTCACAGCCATGAAAAACGCGTCACATACTGTGAAATCTGGTTTTCCCCATGAAATCTTGCTATTGTAGAGGGGTTGTGATATTGCTACCCTCACTTCTGTGCTGCCTTCAGAGCTAGGCAGCTGGAGAGCAGTGGCTGCTGGCTGGGAGCCCAGCTCTGAAGGCAGCGCCACCAATAGCATCAGCGCAGAAGTGAGGGTGGCATGGTGTGGTATTGCCACCCTTCTGCACCACCACTGACAGTAGTGGAGAAGTAAGGGTGGCAATACCATACCATGCCACCTTCACTTCTGGGCTGCTGCTGGCAGCAGTGCTGCCATAAGAGCTGGGCTTCTGGCCAGCAGCCACTGCTCTCCAGCCACCCAGCTCAGAAGGTAGAGCAGAAGTTAGGGTATCAATACAGTGACCACAACCCAGTTGTCTTGAGACTACCATTTGGTTCATGATCCCAAATTTGAGAAATGCTGACTTAAGGGCTTTATATGTTTATATTTTTAAATACATATTAATGATTTGTGACAATGTGAAATTTAAGATTTAAACATCTGTAACCATGAAATTCAAGATTTTTAAAACGCTATGACCATGAAATTTACCAAAATGGATCATGAATTTGGTAGGGCCTTACTAACAGTCATTGAAACACCTATCCTCCATGAACTTATCTAATTCTTTTTTGAACCCAGTTATACTTTTGGCCTTCACAACATCCCATGGCAACAAGTTCCAAAGTTTGACTGTTTTGTAAAGAAGTACTTCCTTATGTTTGTTTTAAACCTGCTGCCTATTACAGGCCCACAAAGAATAATCCACAGAAATATGTAGATAAAGGATATGAAGATAGATGAGTTCTCTGCTCTGCCCTCCCACAAACTGTGGTCTGGTTGGAACTTCTCATGGCTCTCTGTGTATTAATGTAGTAGGCACATATTGATTCTGTGCCTTGTGAGTGCGTTGTACACAGAAGATATTTAAAGTAGGTGCTGAGTAAAGAAAAGGAAATTTCTAACCAACGGTTTGGACTCCTATTGGAAGTGCACTTTCATATCAAACCTGTACCACCTGCAAGTAGGTTTTCCTAGTGATCAAATCAGATTGCAGCTAGATGAGGGTTTGCTTTTAATTTTAGGATGTAAAAGCACTGTTAAATGCTTCCAGTAGATAATACTGAATTGGGAAAGGAACCAAAATACAGTACAGAGATTGACACAAATTATCCAGACCTTTGTAAGTTAACAAAAGTATTGAATACTTCTCACTAGAGTCCATTTAGATTTTGTAATCTAAACACTTACCCATGGGGCCTTCCTCCTGAGATGAACTTTTGGCAGTGGATATATAAACATACTTTATGTGCTAGGTCCTTTTTCACTAACATGCTTTGGTTTGGCACAGTAAAAAGTAAGAGGAGCAAGGGCGGAGGGGTCAGCTGCTTCCTGACTTCTAAAATCTTTATCAGTACTAGCAACTCCTCAGTTTGTGTCGGTGATTTGTGGTATTGTTGTTTATCTGTATATCAGTCACTTTGGACGCACTGTTTAGATCTAGTGGTCTCAAGACCATTTACAATCTCTGGTAGGCTTGTTGTGCCAGACAGGGCAGACATCTGGTTGTCAGTTATAATTGCATCCTACACCAGAAGTTGTTTTTAAATACTCTTGATTCCCTTTGAACGCAGCACTGTGATGCACAACAGTTTCAAGCCATTAATGCAAGAAACAGCGTCAATACATGGCTCTAGCCTAGTTTGAAAGATTTATGAGATATGGTGGGGAGGGGGGTCATTTTACAAAAGGGTGAAAGGGTGGCTGTTTTAGCCTGCATGGGTTTTAATGATACAGCAGTTTCCTTTCCAGCCCGTACAACTTATTCTTTGAACACTGACAGAAATAGTGCATCAGAAAATTATTTTGTGGTGTTGCCATGTTTACTGTTTCCTGTTATCTTTCCTGGGAAGTATTTTAACAGAAATTAGGGCAACAGATAAAAACCAACAACCACTGGATGAAAGGATTTACTATAACGCTTCCTTCTCTGTCTAATATGGTGGACTGTGATTTAAACCGTACAGGCTCTCGACAGGATATGACACCAATTAAAAACAAGAAACCTAATTTTTTGACAAAATAATCACATAATCTCCTTTCTATTATCTGGCTAAAGGGTTACTGACACCACATTTATTTCTTGACCAGAATTCTGGATTTATTAGGCTAGCAAACTGTTCTTGTTTAAGTTATACGATCCAATGAAAATCAGTGTATGTCAAGACACAAGACAGCCTTCAGTATTGTAAAGAGAACTTATTTACCCCTGATTATTGTTGCATTGGGTCAAGAATGCACAGAAATATAATTTGAGCAGCTTATCTTGGTTGGGTTTGGATTTGCTGTTTAATACCAAAGAAAATTAACCGTATAAAGTAAAAACCAACTCTAGAGGGAAAAATTAAGCTTAAGGGGCTTTCCTTAGCTTTGAATTGAAATGGCAGAGAGCACTTAAGTTTAACTGAAAAGCATTATTAGGTTAGAGAACAAAATGATAAAGTGCACTGCTTCTCTTAGTTCCTCTGTGATGGTTTGAGCCTAGTGTTATCCATGTTTTGTTTTAAAGGCAAAAACTTCAACAAGGTAAGGAGATGACTGGCATAACCTAATAAGTGAAACACTGGTATTTGCCTTTTTGACACCTGTTTAAGACCAACTAATGGTCCTAAGGCACAGTAGTCGTGGTTTCAGTTCAGCCCCTGGTGGACTGTGTTATATATTACATATGGGCTCTAGCAATGTGTTTCATTCACATACATTTTCCACAGCTCTGTCTTGAAAGGGAGAAATTGCATTCTCCCACTCACTCTTGAAGCCTGCAATTTTCTTAATCACTAAAATTCCCTTGCCATACATGTAATTGGTCAACCCTTCATTACATCCCCAAACAGGTGTCCAGTAAGCAGAACCCTGTAAAAATGAGACTAACTACACTCCAAAACTGCCAAATCATAATATTAAAAAATCTCCTCCTTGGTGCATCATTTGCAGGGATAAATCTAATTTCTGCTTGCACTTGGATATAATTATTTTTCAATCTGGTTTTATTTTTTAAAATACTTTCCTAGCTTCTTCAGCCTCACAAAGTCACATATTGTGCTGGAGGTTTGAATCATCTTATAGCCGCATACTCTATAAGTAGGATACACTTTGTTGTAGTTATTAAAGTATTTCACAGGAGGGCTGCTTTCAAATGAATAGATACATTGTTTCTCTCAATTTCAAGGTTAATTTTTACCCAGTGTGTTTTGCTGATGCACATCTGATATTTTTCTCATTTCCTTGTCTTTTCCCTAATCTAAAAACTATTGCTATTTAATAACAACAACAACTACATAATGTTTGCAGGGTTCTAGTTGTAATTGAGGTTAGTGCGAGCAGAGGAACTCTTATACTGAGCTAGATGTGGTAGCTCTCCTCTGTACCACCATTTTATTGCTGTTGTGGGCAGACAGCAAAATGGTGGTTACTAGGAGTTTCATGAACAAGAACATGTAACATATCATGGAATATTTCATTGCAGTGACAAAAATAAAAGAGGTTTCTAATGGACATGCTGGGCTTCATGAATATATCAGGATGCTTCCTGAGCCCTGCATCTCCCCACATTCCAAATCCACATTTTCTTTGTGAAATGTACAAAGCCAGCAAAGCCTGACTTTAAATTAACAGTTCCCCAGGAATGATCAGATAATTGTGTACGTTACATACACCTCCAAACAGTAACAAGAATAATCATAGTAACTTTGTGAGTGTGTATATTCATGTTATTCATAGAGCCCCGAATGTCACATAGTCAGCAGCCCCAGGACCAGCTTGCATTAAGAATAAATGTTTTGCTTGTGAATAAATGGTCCTTCCAGATCAAGGTTGAGGTCATTGGCAAGATGCTGTGGGTTAGCTCATTCTGCAGCTATGTGCATGTGTTAATACAGGAGTTAATTTTTAGATTGTCAGTGTCTTTCTTTCACAAGCAAGTTATTCAGCCAATTTAAAAATATATATATACAGATGAGCATCTGATTACATACGTCAGTGTAATTACCTTGTGGCTAAACGGGAGCCATAATAAACCGTGATAGTGGGCTATCACTAGCTAGATTTCAAGTAGTGCAGTAGAAGGAGAGCTAGAAAAATGGTAACTGAAATGCAAATTGCCTTTGATTACCCACAGCAGAATTAGCATCTTCATTTCTCTGCCCAGAAATAATTTCTTTTCCCTCAGGTACACAGTTACTATACTATACTTGCGAAAGCAGAGGTTCACAGCACACAAGCAACCACCAATGAAACAGAAATATGCTAACAGTTGAGAGTCAGTGTGCAGTTTGCCCTATATAAAAAAGATCTGCAGCAATGTATTTATGTCCCACACAACCATATTGTTTTCTGTCTTTGGTGTGCAAGGATTGTAAACAGAGGGAAAAATGTGTAGGCTATTAAATCTAGTAGTAACAAGGCTCTTAAAGCCAGGTTTATTGTACCAGTGTAGGCAGAAGCTTTCCTTTTTTTTATCTGTGGGTGTTAAATCCCCTGTCTGAAACAGGATTCTTGCTCCAATAATATTAATCTCACTGTATCTTTGGGAAGGAGGGAATGGACGGATGTCCATAAACTAAGGGCACCACCTGGTGGTTAACTCACCGAATGTGGTGTTGATAAAAATCAATGAAAATTCACACACTAAGGGGGGTCCACCCCATGAACAGCTTTAAATATCATGATCCGAGATGGATTTATATTTTGAGGAAAATAAAATGAAACAGTTCTTAGTGTTTAGATTTTACTGACTTTTATGCGCTCAAGCCAAGCATTATCCATTTCTTCCCCATACAATCTGTTTTGTGAGCTGGCAGTGCATTTCAAAATGGTTTATTTTGATGACGTGGTCATAATTCTAAATAATTTGATTTCCAAACATATACATTAAATTGTGGTCTTTCCAGAAAATCATTGCACAAAAAAAAGACTGTCCTAAGCTAAACAGAAAAGAAGCAATTACATGATCCAAATACCTTTCCTTAGAGTTTTGATGCTGTTTTCTGGGAAAAGCTAAACAAAGAAAATATTTGCCAAAACATAAATGCTTCTTTTGTAGGTCATAAACTAGAAACAGAGATATCAAGCGTGTTCTCAAAAATCTAATGAGGAACTGAGAAACAGTGCCTGATGAACAATTTTTTATTTTATTTTATTTTTGCATTTTAGAATGCTTGTAAGTGCATTTGTATTAGAAATATTCAGAAACAAATGTATTTACAGCATAATTTTTCCACCTCCTCAAACTCAGAAATCAGAGAGCACACTAAACATACACAAACACACACAGATGCTGTACATCTGCAGAGTTGAAGTTCCATTTATATAAATGCATGTAAGGTGGAATTTAAACCTTCAGCCTCCAATAAAATTGTATGTCTGTTATAAAACTGCTGCACCTTGACTCCAGACTACACTGAATCCCAAATTAAACACCCCATTTACTCTACTGCAACAAGCAGAAAGGTTTGCAACACTGAACAGTGAACACAATTACAGACAGGAAACACATATTATCATTCTCTTTACCTTCTGTACATATGATAGCAACACCTAAGCAACCCCTGTAATCCATATTTTTCTCCAGTTCCTGCCTCCTCTTACCAGCAGGTTCGATGAGGGGAAAAAAGTGAGTTGGCACATAACGTTTAATTTCACATTGCTTCCTTAATTATTTAGCTAGATGAACCGGCAACACCAGTGGTTTAAAAAGCAAGCAGGTAGCATGTTTTACTACAAAATGTCTTCCTGGATTTCATCAATAACTCAGTGTCATGAACAGAAACAGCTGGCATGTTGAAGGCGGTGTAGATTTCTATAAGCTTTATATATAATGTATGTGCTTTCCTTGTAATGCTCATGAATGATCCATTCCATAGCAATGTCTGTACTCCACAAATACCGCTAAATAACATACAGGGGATTTAAACTTAGGACCTATTAATTCATATTACATAGTAAATCCATTGCTTTAGTGACCAGTTGTCTATTTTTTAAAAAAAAGGTTTTGATGGCTAATGTAATTTGAGATGCATACTATCCTTGGATGCTAATTTTCCGTGCTGCCATGTCAGAGTCATTACAGAATTTTGATGTTTTTGTTGTGGCTTATTAAACTAGAAGCTGAAGCTCAACGTGTGTGTGTGAGAGAGAGAGAGAGAAAGAAATGAATGTTAATATTGGTTTGTCAGGCCAAGTAAAGTGCAGGCAAACAAAGCAGAGAGTTGCTCAGATTGGTTTGAAGTGTTTCAGTCTTTATCTGAAGGGAGCTACCCTCTAGTGGATTGAGGGTGAATTTTACTTTCCTTTCATATCCCATTCTGGTCTTCATTTATTAAATGCAGTGCACCTTCTCTCTAAGGATATTCTTGGCTATTAACCTTCATGCATGATACAGGAGCTGAATGTTAATATTGAAAGTATTTCTTATCAAGTGTGGCGTTGGAAAGCATGGACAAGTTATGCTAGCAGCCCAAGAATGCAGATTCCCATGTTTCTTATTGTTGAAACGAATATGAAAATGGTTACAAGTTTAAAGTTATTTTAGATCAGATGTCTGGGGCTATAATGCAGACCTCCATTCCCAGACATCTGATCTAAACCTCTCTGAGCCTTGGGAATTTTAAATCCAGATGCAGATTCCAGCTCTGTGGATGGTCCTTTTCTGTATAATAGACCAAATCAAAAACCTAAGAGTAAGGAATAGGACAGGGAATAGGAAAAGTAAGAGATGTGGCTGAAGCACAGGGCTGCCTGGGCCTATGAGTTTTATTTGGCTTTGCTGGGTTTGAGAAGCTGTCAGTCAGCATTTACTGTATTGTTATTCCAAAGGACCAGATTTCTGGAGCCTGAATGAACAACCTCAGGTCTGAGATCGGTTAGCAATACGTCAGAACAAGCCTCACAACAGGCAACTTTATTGCCTTCTGCTAAGTGAGCAAAAAGTTGGGAGATTTCCCTTGTAAGCATCAGACTTCTAAGTGCTTTTCTACTTTATTTCTTTTTGCCTGATGTGTTTCTTCCTTCCCACCTCCAACATCAAAGTATTTGCTAGGGGAATTCAATCCCATGATTTCTGGGAGCTGTATATTTCCCCTCTCCCATGCCCATTTCCTATGCCCCAGCTGCCAGAGTCCTAACCCTCTGGTGCTTTAATCACTCCATTAATCAGCCTTGTGCAGTGATCAGCACACTCCAGCCTCTCACTGCCATGAGGTAGCCTGTTACTTCCTCAGGACACAGAGTCTCCCCCTAGCCCATTAAGAGTATTTGTGAGAATGACCCATACTGCCACACCAGCTAAAAAGGATATTTTCCCTAGATTTCAATTAGGCTCATTTTTAATACCATCTGGTTGGCATAAGAGATAAGACTTAAGAGGCCAATTCATGGGCAATAGTAGATAAGTGAGATATGTACATTTCTATGTCATATCTAGGCTCCAAGAGCATCATGATTTTACTACACCAGTGAACATGAACTTTGTACCAGGTACCAGGATACGCAAACAAACTGTCTCTATTTATTGCTCCTAGGGCATTGTATGACCATGACTGTATCACTAAGCTGGTGCATGGGAGCTGGCAGGTATCACGTAATGTGTACAAACTGCCTCCATTTCCATTTCAAGTCGGAACAGTTTATTAGTTATTGTGTCAGGACAGCACCTAGGATACAACAAACAGACAGAGGAGCACAAAGAAATGAGAGTAAAGTTTTAACTGGTTTGAAAGCTTTATACCTTCTGGGGCCTGGTGCACTTTTGGGCTTTAGCAAGATGAATAATAATATAACACCTGCCGATTATTTTTCAGCATCTCTTATAAAACACAGAATTAATGCTTAAGGCAACCTCTGATTCACAGAATGAAGACTTAAGTGTACAGGGGAACCAAATAGTCTGCCGTTTGCTGGGTTTCTGGCTGCTGGGGAAGGCTGGAATTCATGCGTAGATCAAGTCCGAGTTATCCTGACTACCCCTGCTGGGAAACCCCTCTACCCCCTACTCAGCCTTCTTGACATGCCCGGCCTTTTTCCTGAACCTTCAAGTTTCTGACTCTTCCCTTGGGCCGGGAAAGAGTTATGGGGAAAAAATCAGCAAAACAGTACTATACTAGAAAGAATTAACACCACCACTATGCCAGCAACCTGTGAGTGCAGGGAGAGTGGGCAGTGAAGCTGGCAGCAGAGAGGAGTTGGGCAGGAAGTTTGAAAATCTTGGCCTGCTGGAAGGGGGAGGGGGCTTTTCAGTTCAGCTAAGAGCAAGAGAGGGCTTTGTGTGACTGAGCAGAGGCTGGAAGAGGAAGCAGGAGTGAGCTGAGAATTCTTGCTAGCAGGACAAGAGGCATAGGATATCACTATATTCCTCTCTCTCAGTTTAGAGCCCACAGGACACAGACTCATCCTGGAGTTTTTAAGGTTCAAGTTATATAACCATTTCATGTCTCCTCCAGATTTGGATCTGAATTTTGCAGCGTGGGTGACATGCCACACTGCCACACACATCAAATATATATGTGAATATAATCTGCACAAATATCTGCAGAATATGGAGATAATTGTACACAGAATAGCTTTCAAACACAAGCATTACTCCAGTATAATCCAATCCTTATATAGTTTCTCAACAATCAATTCACTGTGATGTCTAGGTTCCACTCCTCTGTGTGTGGGTGTGCGCACGTGTGTTTTCCTTACTGTATATTAATGAGTGTTTTCCCACCAAAGTGTTTTGGCTATGGCTTTGCAACTGTGCATCAAATCCAAATGCCATGTTTGCATGAATATATTCAGTGAACAATGCAAATTATTTATCCCTTGGGATAAAGGACTTGAAAATACAGATGGTCCTGATACAGTCTGATAAGAATGTAAACAAGAAAATATCTTTGTTGACTTATTTCTTTGTAATCAGTAATAATTAGTTATTGTCTAGCGATAAATTACATTTTGCATTCCATAAACCTTGCAGTGAACAACAGCTACAGGAAACCAAAGCTGGGTTTTCTTAGGATTATCAAGGAATAAATGTTTATGTCAAAATCTCCCCTTTAGCAATGTAACAAAAGCCTTTTCTATATATGATGCTACATTTTCTATTGTTCTTTTTGTCTACATCAGATGTAATAGTAGCTAACACTACAGGCTTCTACCCAAGCTAATGAAAGGGATCTGGGAATTTTAACCTCCTCACAATTCTGTGGTCTCATAACTGAACCTTTTACTTAATTTTAGTTCTTGGGAGAGGGTTTATGAATCCCTCAAAGCCTCTCCTTTATCTGTCAGAAGTCCATGCTTTGTAGTAAGATACTCATGTGGTATCACCGGGGTAAAACAATAAGTTAACAACAAAAAAATCTTTATAAAATTTTCTTTCATATCAACAAACTATCCCACAGACAAGTGTTAATGGCGAATGAGTCTGGGTGGCTCTTGACCCAGGGCAGGATCCCAGAACACGTAACGGATTGGCAAGAGTGATGACAGTCTCATTGTACACAGAATCCCTTTGTTTGTTACAGAGATCCCTAACACAGATTTCTC
Organism: Chrysemys picta bellii; assembly: GCF_011386835.1. Taxonomy (NCBI): domain Eukaryota; kingdom Metazoa; phylum Chordata; order Testudines; family Emydidae; genus Chrysemys; species Chrysemys picta. The sequence goes on from NC_088801.1 coordinate 42,765,486, forward strand.
AGAGTTTAATACCATTTGTTGAGATGGCCTAAAAACACCCATTTTGCATTAGCAGTCTATTTAATAAAAATAAAATGGGGCCTACAAATCCCCTACCACTTAGCATGTCATTTTAATTTTGCCGAATTATTCATCTGTGCTTCTTGGCCTCCTTAGAAAAAGCTGGGAACCCACCAGCTTTAACTGCTCCACAACCACCAGGTGAGATTACTGGAAACTGGGGCACTGAATCTGAGAGACAGATCTCTATTGACACATGGGAGCTCTCATACAAATCTGTAAGGATTGGCCTTCTTTGTAGGTAACTCTATTTTTTGTCCTTTCCAGTATTTGACCAACTGGTAGTGGGACTTGTTACAAACATGCAGAATGGAGGTTTTCCAGTTCTAAGCTTTGTCTCATTGTTGGCTGTGATTTGCTAAGTGTCAGGTTTTTTGTGTGTTTGTGTTTTAAGAGGAGCCAGAATTGAATTGATCAGATCCTCAGCCAGAGTCTCACAATAACTATAGCTGTTCTCCCAAGAATGTTACCAGCAGATTTTTGAGCAAACAAGGTGGACAGTAAATGTACTTTACAGGGTGATATCAGTGTGAATTTGTATCTCAGTGATGCCCCTTCTTGATAATACTCAGAAGGGGCTAACCATATCCAAGACAAGACCCACTTAACAAGACAAACTGGTCCCATGCCTGAACTTTCTGTCATTTCAAAGAAAATAGGTTTCCATGGGCTGGCTGATTTCCAGTTGGTTCTGCTGACAAAATAGTGCCCAGGAGTACAGTCACACTCAGGGTAAAATTCAGCTCACCGACATACTGCCTAAGTACTTAGGTTTTACAAGAAAGAAGTGCACAGGGGCTAGAAGGGACAAAACCCACTACCATTGGGCAGCAGTGATCCCTGTCAGCCCATACATCAGTTGTGTGCTGGAATATCAGCCATTTGTACCGGCTGTTAGAACTGTTGAGTCTGTATCCCATAGCAGAACCATAGCATCAACAAAATCAGGGAGACTACTTAGGTGAGTAGGGGGTTGCAAGAGCTGGTCCACTAGAGGTAAATAAACCCGTCTGTTCTTTTTTTAAAGCTATGCTATAAAAAGACAGAATAATGTCCCTATATTATGACATGTCTTCATGATCCAGATGACACTTCAGAATCATGATGTACATAGCTGTGCTAGGTAACAGAGAAAGCATGTCTAGTGGTTGGAGCTGGAGTCTGAAAGCCAGGGGATGTGGACCTAGCTCTGCCACTGACTCACTCTGTTACCTTGAGCAAGTCACTTAATCTCTGTTTGCCTCGGTTTCCCCAACCATTAAATGGGGATTATATTAACTCACTTTTGTTGTATGCATGTTGCACCCAGCTCAATCTTGGCAGATAACTGAAGGAAGAAATGGACTTTTAAACACCAGTGACTTCCATGAACTTTCTCCAAATTTACATCAATGTAACTGACAGCAGAATTTGTCCCATACACTCTTGGTGGCTATAAGTCCAATTCTGATCACACTTATACCCACTGAATTCTAATGACTTCATTGAAGTTACTCCTGACTTACATCGTGGTAACAGATCAGAATCTGGCTCCTTATGTCTGAAACAGTTTTTTTATTATTTTTATAATAATACTAACTTAGCTTCACCATCATGTAATTTTCTTTTTCAAACTATTGAAAGCTATTGGCTTCGTAACTTGTTTAGTTATTGTATGTTGTACAGAAATACAACCTATTAGGAACATCTATACTGCTGGCCAAATTCCATAACACAGGCTTAAATATGGAAGAAACTCACTGAAATCAGTAGTTGATTTATAGTGGTATTACTGAGTCAGAATTTTGCCCTTTTGGATCTGTTACAACATAGATATGTAGTACATTTATTGCAAATCGCACCAGCTGATTATTATTATTATTTATTATTATTATTTGTAATGGCTGTTGCAACCAATATTGACCTTTTATTCTTTAATACATAGAGATTTTAAAAGACCATATGAGTTATGAATAATAGTTATTATAATAATTATAAATAAGTTAACAATTAATATAATGAAAACAATAGATAAGCAAAGATTTATTTAAAAATTAAGTTAACATGAAATAGCTGAATAAAAATAACTCTTGAATAAATAGATGTCCCTTTAAAGCAGACCTCTCTCTACAGATGTGACTGACACTGCTCTGAATATTTAGAATGGATAACAATGTCAAAAATTTGCTTTAAAAAAAAAAAGAGTCCCATAAAATATAGCTTGCAATGACCTGTCCTTTGTCAGGCATAAGTAGAAAGATAATTTTTAGACTTGTATGTGCCAGTTTCTGAAATACAATGGGATTTCAGGAAGATTTAAACCATATGCTTAAAAATAAATAAAAGATTCAGATGTAAAAAGAAATTGGGAGGAAGGGAAATGTGGTAATTGAGGATTGGATCTACAGGGCACTGAGGGCTTAATTCACAAAAGAACTTAAGGGTCTAGAAAATCACTGGAATCCACATAGCCTGAATTAGACACCCAGGCATCCTATACAATGAATGGAGGGAGACAGATCCTAAAACTGGGATTCACAAATGCCAGCATGCTAGGTAGCTCCCCGCATAAGCTAGCCAGTGGGAGATACCAAGGAAAGGATGTGTCCTAAGCCCTACCCCTCTGAGGGAGTGCAGCTCCTAAGTTTGGGCTGGAGGGAAGCATTTCCCACTCCTTGGGACTCTCAGCTGCAAACCGTCTCTTGGAGTTAGGTGCCTACACAATTTTTTTTTTAAAGCAGGCAGCCAGAGGGAAGGGCAGGAATTTGAACTGAGGGGAGTGATGGTCTCCCACATTGCATGTGACTAGTCAAACCACTGGGCTGAAAGTTATAAGGGAAATTGTCATCGTCCTCCTCCGCTCCTCCCCCCCCCCATTTTGTGTGAGCTTGTGTGCAGGGCCCAATCTGGTAAGTGTCCTCTGAGTACACTGACCGGATTGGGCCCACTGGTGAGTTAGGCAGAGGAACATCTATCTTCCCCCCAGTTTGTGCATCACTCTGGGGCTTGGCATCTGGATGCTCAGAGTGGGGCAGCAGTGCCCATGCTCGGAGGCAGAAACCTAGGCACCTAGGGAGCTTTTACTGCAAAAATGTAGGTGCCAATTGAGCTTAGGTGCCTACAGAATTTGGTGGTAGCTGAGCAGGGGTTTTATTAATATCAGTGGTGCCTGATTCTGGGATTTAGGTACCTAAAGTGGCAGTTAGGCACCTAAGTCCCTTTGTGAATCTAGCCCTGAGTGCCCTCAATTCCCATTACAATCAACTTTGTGGAAGTTGTGGATGCTTAGTGTGTGGCAGGGTTGCATCCTAAATTATTACCAGCATGTTACAATATCTGATTAAGCAAATAATGATCCACTACAAAAGGCGTAGCTCTGAAGTGTCAGTAGAAATGTGGAAAATGTACAGACATGAGCAGGGGTTTCATTTGTTATGATACATTCCCTTTATAGACTAAACCTATTGGTTTGGGTGTAAAACCAGTGCTCTCTTCAAAACTAACATTCAGCTAGTTTAAGGAACTGAAATGGCTCCAGTTCTTGATTTAAAACAGGTTTTTTCTCTCAGTAATCTCTGGCAGTAAACTGCACATATTTTTCTTTTCAAGATGGTTTATGATCACTGACTTCAGCCCACTGCACATTACTCTACCACATGTCCTGAATTGCTTGGGACAGTCCCATCTTATGGGAACACATTCATAGGCTATGCACACTCGTTTATACAGCTGCAAGAAAAATGTCTGCATCTGTGCAGAGTCTCATTTTAATTAGCTGATCACCTATCATTTGCAAAGAGGGTCTTTCCAGAAGTTAATGTTGTCCTAGGAATCAGGGAAGGTGGATACTATTTGCACGCTGCACATTGTCCTACAGGCTAAATCAGTGGTACTTAACCTTTACTGCAGCCTGCACCCCTTTGGTTCTCAAAATATGTTCTCGCCCCCCTTATCAAAAATCGTTGAAGTAGGTCAGTTCTTTAAACCTAGATATATTTTTGTTTGTATATTACAGTAATTGTTAAAAAATGTATAATGTTAATAAATACATAAGTTTGATGAAACAAAGTAGTTGTACTTACGTGCCTGTGCTTAATTTGTGTTTTCGATGATTTACCTTCTAAAACAATCTGGCATGTCTCGCACCCCCAGAAAGGGCATCTCGCACCTCAGGTTAAGAACCACTGGCCTAAATCCTAGTCCCACTGGACCACTGAGAGTTCTGTTCTGGACTTCAGTGAGACCAGTGGAGTAAATCCTGTCCTTTCTTCCACAGTGGTGGTGGTCCCAAGATGGAGCAGAATGACTCAGTCCGCTGCAAAGGGTGGGCAGGACTTGTGGCACCTACACAGGAGATGAGCACTACCTGCATGCTATGGAGCCCTATTTGCAGGGGGTTCCTGTGTGCTGTCACATAAGGATGGGGCAGATGTTGGCTGGGAAAATATAAGGGGATGGTGGATCGACTTCTGCACATGGCCACCAACCACTGGTCTCCCTAGGAAGCAGCAGCACAGGAGCTGTGGGAGCTATTACTGCTTCATGAATTTCCCTCATCTTCCCAGGCAATAAACCTCCGCTCACAGCCTAGCTGTTGACTAGGGTTCAGGATATGCCTATATGTAGGGCCCTACCAAATGCACGGCCATGAAAAATGCGTCACAGACAGGGCCGGCTCCAGGCACCAGCGAAGGAAGCAGGTGCCTGGGGCGGCCAATAGAAAGGGGCAGCACTCCATCCGTTATTGGGGCAGCATGTCCCGGTCTTCAGCGGCACTTCGGCGGCAGCTGAAGCGCTCCACTTTAGTCTTCGGCGGCAATTCGGCAGTAGGTCCTTCACTTCATCTCTTCAGCGGCAGCTCAATCAGGTTTTTCTTTTTTTTTTTCTTCGCCGCTTGGGGTGGCAAAAAAGCTGGAGCCAGCCCTGATCACAGACCATGAAATCTGGTCTCCCCCCCTCCATGAAATCTGGTCTTTTGTGTGCTTTTACCCTATATTATACAGATTTCACAGGGGATGCCAGTGTTTCTCAAACTGGGGGTCCTGATCCAAAAGGGAGTTGCAGGAGGGTCACAAGGTTATTTTAGGGGGGTCATGGTATTGCCACCCTTGCTTCTGCACTGCCTTCAGAGCTGGTTGGCCAGAGAGCGGCAGCTGTTGGCCGGGCGCCCAGCTTTCAAGGCAGCACCCCACCAGTAGCAGGGCAGAAATAAGGGTGGCAATACCATACCATGCCACCCTTACTTCTGCACTGCTGCCTTCAGAGCCGGGTGGCTGGAGAGTGGCGGCTGCTGACTGAAGGCCCATCTCTGCAGGCAGCAGTGCAGAAGTAAAGTAGCAATACCATACCATGCCCTCCTTCTGCACTGTGCTGGCGGCAGCTCTGCCTTCAGGCCTGGGCTCCTGGCCAGCAGCTGCCACTTTCCAGCTGCCCGGCTCTGAAGGCAGCGCTGCAGCCAGCAGCCGGGCAGAAGTAAGGGTAGCAGTATCGCACCCCCCCCCAACACACACACACACACACACACACACAATAATCTTGCGACCCTCCCACAACTCTTTTTTGGGTCAGATGTTTAGAACATCAATTAGAACACTATGAAATTTCAGATTTAAATAGCTGAAATCATGAAATTTATGGATTTTAAAAACACTCTGACTGTGAAATTGACCAAAATGGACCGTGAATTTGGTAGGGCCCTAACTATAGGGGACTGTAACTAAGACAATGGTATTTAATTCTGAATTTTTGTTTATTAAAAAACTTTGAATTATAAAGTTTGCTATAGTTATATGGTGCTTGCAACAGATCTTAAGTTAAAGTGGGATGGTTGATTTATTACAAGGCACTTTAATAAACTTTAATACTGGTTTTCAACTCCTTATTTTTTTGGTTTTTGTTTTGTTTTAAAATTCTACATCAAGTGCCAGTCACAGACAGCAAATAGGACACTTACTCAAGATTCACTTTTCTTGAAAAATAAACCCCAAGACATGACTATTTGGCGTGCCTGAGATTTAAGAGTGAAAATATTTCTAATAAAAACCTCCCTAGAAATAAATCCATCAAACTAACAGTTGAAACAACCAGATGAAATTACAAGATTGACAAACATTGTGATAACTTAAATCTATTAATATTCTTAAAAAATCAAAGTAAAATATAAATATAAATACCACTGTCTGGCATGATGCACCTTCGATTAAAATAACAATACAATAACACTTTATTTTGTGTAGTATCTCTGAGACTTTATCCCAAAGCACTTTAGAGTTAAATAAGATATAATAGGCAGAAGAGAGAAAACACAGAGAATATGCACAGGAGAAGAGAGGTGTGTTCAGCTGAGATTTGAAGTCAGATTGAGAGTCAATGAGGTAGAGAGAGAAAGAAAGGCTGTTCCAGATGGCAGGAGCTGCAGAGCAGAAGGCTGTCTCAACCACCAATTAATTTAATAAAATCCACCAGTTTCATCCTGAGTTTTGCCTTCACCATGTTAGGCGCAAATGAACCCGACTTAAAATGAAACTATGTGGTGCAAAACCACAAAAACCCAGTCCTAAGAAATCCATGCTACACTTGCACATAGACTCCTGCATTGATACCTTGTACTCCCAGACTCCTGGGCTGAAACCCCATGCATGCAGAATTGCGCAAGTTTCTCACAGACGTAATGATAAGTATGTCATGAGGTTAAAACCCATTTGGTTTTCCTGCATCCAGTTTCTGTGAGGTGGTGAACACCTGCAAACCCCCACTGACTTCTACAGGTGGTGCAGATGCTCAGCGCCTCTCAGAATTTGGCCCACTTCTTTAAATCAAGCTGCCAACTGCAAGGGATGGGATCCCTTGGGTAGGCAAAGACGGGAATGAGTTGGGGAAGCCACCCATAGTGTGTGCTCCTTGTGCAGTAGGAGTCATTGGAGTGAGGCCAAGCTGGCCACAAGACCCACCATAGCATGAATCCTCCAGCCCTCTGACAATATCAGGGGTGCATAAGATATACAGAAGGCTACTTCAGCCAGTAGGTTGAAGCAACCTCCATGGACCAGCTCTGCAGCTACTTCTGATCCTGGAGGGGAAGATTCCTCCCACCCATGCTCCTGCATGTCTGCCCTGGGCCCAGCCTGTTACTTGGGCTGGGCTCGGGGATTGTTGAAAAGCTGAACAATAGCATGGTATGAAGCTCAGCACTGTAAAACCGGCATAAAACTGAAGTAACTCCACTGATCTCAATATTGATATATTTAAATTAATAGGAATGCTAGGAAAGGGCACTTATCCACATGCTCTAGGCACTCTTCACAGAACTTAAAAATACATCACAGGTAATAGTCTAAGTGCAGCAGTACAAATCACGACCAGCAAGTCAGGAAACTTTAAAGCTCAATTTCCCAGCTTGGCAATTCCCCACTGTCAGAGGTCTAGCAAAAAAGATGATCTTTGCATTGTACCACAAAGGTCATCAGATTCAGGCTCCTTTAGACCACGGATTGGGCTGAATTCCAAAGCTGTGAGTTCATTCCAGGTATTACCCAGCCAACAGCCCCTTCTCATCTACACCAGTGGGCTTCAACTCAGGTACCTCTGCTGATCTCAACTGTAGCAGTAGGACACAGGGACAGAGGCAATTTCTCAGGTAAGTAGGTCCTAAGCTATTTAGGGCTTTCTAAGTCAAACCTAAAACCTTAAATGTCACACACAAACTCACAAGAAGCCAGTGCAGATGGTGGAGCAGTTTGGATATGTTTGTGGTGAGAAACTCCACCTACCAAGCAGGCCACTACATTCTGTATCAGCTTGTTTCTTTTAGCTGGTTTTACAGCCTGGCCCCATATAGAGTGCATTGCAGTTTCTTATCTTTGGGTGATGACAGTCACAACCACTTGGCCATATGTAAATGATAAAAAAAACCTGACCAGGCCACTGATTGCTACTACCAGATCATCTAGTTCCAGCTAAGAGACCAACTAGATGGCTAGATTATGAACCTGATCAACAAATAGACACGCACACTCACAACTGAAGGGTTTTCTTCCCATGTCTTTCAAGATGCGGTCACATAAATCTGGAGTAACACAGTGGTGAATCAGACCCTACATGTTGAATCAAAGAAGACCTGGTTTCACAAGACATTTTGACTTTATTTCGTTGCATAATGTCTAAAATACAGTGCACTAAATATCTAGATTGGGGCTTTTGAATAGATGATGATAAAAAATGCCATGTTAGATTTCCACTTATTCTATCGGTCCTTAAAAAGATTTACAGTTCATACCAATATCAGATTATAAAAATTGGAGCCCTCCATAAATTAAAAGGGCTTACTCTTGTTGTCATGTAATAAGAACAGTATTATGTCATATTTGAAAAGGTCTAAGGGCTAGAAAACAAGAGGTAATAAGAAGTGATCTTAAAAGCATATAAGAGATTTTAAAAGCAGATTCTTGTAGAATGTAATGAAATAGTTAAAAAGGTAACTTGCCAAAATAACACTAAACTAACACTTATCCCTGTAATAGCCTTCATGGCAAAATTAGTAATACACAATTTTTTTTTATTAGAGAGAGTCTGGTATAATGACAGGAAATTCCATGCAAATATTCTAGTTACTCAGGAGTAATTTATTGTAGTTTAACTGGAAATTTTTTCCCTTGGATATTAAAAGATTTTACAGCCTCAGTTATAGCACTTTTACTCCCAATAATCAATATTGATTTTATTGTATTTTTTTAGATTTATTTGTCTTGTTTTATATAGGATCCAAATCTCAATACAGTGTATTGATATATTATCTTCATTCTAAAATCCCATTCATTTAGTTAAATATTTTGGATCATCAATAGATCATTTTGCTAACATTACAAAAAGACAAAACAGAACAAAACCTTGTTTTCTGTTAATTGGGAAGTGGCGATTTTGTGCTATGAACAAATAGGTAGATGGCCATGGAAGGAAGAAAGAAAAAGAAAATAGGCTGGATGGTCCAGTGGCTTGCTTGTGCCTTTGAAATGCTATTATCATTTCCCATAGGTTTTTACTATAGAGCAGAATCTCTAATTCAATGCATTACGTACCTGAGTTTCACCTGGGTCCCTATCATATCCTCCTGCAGTAATCCCAGTGAGAATGGGAAAGAGGCCTCAGGAAACTGGACAAGATGACTCTCACAGAGCTTCCACTATATGCTCTCCTCAGGAAAGAGGGTTTGTGGCCTAGCAAAGGGGGCAGAATATGTGGCATCCTTCTCCCCTGCAGTTTAAGAAGTTGCTGGGAACTCAAACTTCAACCCTGCACATTCATGGGCATCTGTGTAGGGGCCCCTCCTTTCTTCTGTTCTCCCTCCTGTTGCCCTCTAAGCAGCATGATTCCCTCAGGAGCCATGACATGTTTGCCTCTCACCCCTGAGGCTGAATCTTTAACTTCGCACTCTACCCTGGCCCCTTGAGGAAAAGTCAATACTGCTTCTCACTGGATTAACTCTGTTGGTGTTTGAGGAGATCAGGCCTTGCAGGGTGGCTGCACCCCAGTTTTACCCATCCTGAGGTGCCTTTCCACAGAACCATACTCTCAACCACATGGTGGTGTTAGCACACAGGGTTTTCCACAGGCTCCCAGAGTGGGAGGCACATGATGCAGAGGTACTGATGCCTCCTTCCAGTACTTCTCTGGGATTCCCTCTTCTGTATACCCTCCTTGTATCAGAACAGAGGGGAGCCCTGGTCATTTATCCCTGTGTTTCAATCAACTTTATTTAGATAAAGTTTGAGATGACTTCCCTCGGAGAAAGATAACTAGGGGGCAAGTGAAATTCTGGAACACTCAGTGTGCTTTGGGTGGGAGCTACAATTACACGTCTTTCTATATTTATAGCTGTGTTTCTGAGATGCCAAGAGTTCTCCAGTCATGTGCCATGTAACATACCTCCTTCTGCTCTAAGTGCAAGGCACATTTCTTTGACCTTGCCTTTTCTATGTGTATACATATAAATATTCCAGACAAACACATCACAGCAAATACCTCTCCCCCAGGAAGAGGATGAGAGAGCAAACATGTGACACATGTTAGTCACATTGCTTAATGGAAAGCGTTCAGATGCTAGGGTGATGAGTGCAATAGAAGAACCTATATAGAACAGAATAGACATGCTTTGTGATTGTTTCTCTTGACTTTTCTATGCCTGGACAGTGTGTGGTTTTACTTAGATCTCCGTTTCCTTAACACTGTGTTTATTTCACCATGTTTGGAAGTTAAAAGTTACCTTTTTGCTTCAGAATTACACCTCTACCTTGATATAACGCTGGCCTCGGGAGCCAAAAAATCTTACCGCGTTATAGGTGAAACCGCGTTATATTGAACTTGCTTTGATCCACCGGAGTGCGCAGCCCCGCCCCCGCAGAGCACTGCTTTACTGCGTTATATCCCAATTCGTGTTCTATCGGGTCACGTTATATCGAGGTAGAGGTGTAGTTTTGACTGATTAAAAGAATAAATCCCAGGGGCTGTCTTTTCCAATCAGGCATTGCACAAGCACTGGAGCTGACTAAGTTCTGCAGAACATTGGAAACATGGTATGCCCAGGAAATGTTTGCCATCACATTAGTGATGCTATAATGGACATCACAAATCACCTGGACATTAATAGAATGAAATCACTTACTGCTTCTGAAAGCTGCTTTATTCTCAGTTGGTGTCCTGAAGGCACCATGTGTGCAGTCTAGAGTTTCTATCACAAAGGAGAAATTTTCAAATATAACAACATTCCTGTTTTACTTGCTGCTGTTAATTTAGTTACTGTCTTTTCCTATTCCTTCTGATAAGAGAATTTTGCACATAACTAGCATTGGAAAGAAAACATCAAAATGTAACTAGTGTCACATGTTGAACTTCAAAAGATCTCTAATTATCCAAAAGCCAGAACAGGGCAGGATGCACATGACTACTAATAACTATCCTCTCTCTCTCTCTCTCTCTCTCTCTCTCTCTCTTTCACTTAACTGCAATAACCCATCAACTGTTTTTCTTTAGTCGGTTATTGCTGTTTTGAAATTTGATCATCAGACACATCTGAAGACTTCTCCCCAAGCTCTGCAGATGTGTCTGTAACAGAGGCAGAGGTGCCTGTGTGCACTTCCCATTTGGCTTAGAAAAATGAACAGCTTCTGTCATTATAATCCATGTCAAACACACAGCAGTGGTAAAATTAACTATTTCAATCAAGGAAATGGGCTGTTAACATCTTTGATTTGCTGTAAGGGAAGAATTCTGAATTGTGCCCTTGTTCCTAGACTAATTTAAATTTTTTAAAGAGCTAGTTTAGGTAATGGTCCAGTGAAAGTAAAGAAAGCATATTTATACATTGTCAGGAGAAAACAGAGTTACTGTCCAGAAAATAAAATGTCTAGCATCTAAGATTTAGCTTTCTGCTTTTAATTTACTTTCACTTTGTATTAATACAGTGTTTGTTACGCCATGTTCAAGAAAGCATCTAGTTTCTCCAGTGTTATTCTAGTACTCAAATTGATAGCTGTAAAACAGATAAATAGTAGCTGTACACCACTGACTCCTGGTCCATTTTTCATCTTTTGAAATAAAATCCCCAGAGTGTTGTGTTTTTCCCCAGAATAAATTGGAGATAAGAAAGTTATCTTTTGATGTGTATACTTCTGAACACGGCAGATTTGTGGAGTATTTTTTCCAGCTAGGACTTGCACTCTGCCTTTTCAGAACATATTGAATATTAAGAAATAATCATATAACACAAAATGAATTGACTCAATTAGAAGCTGAGGTATCTAAGGGCCAGATTCTGCCACCTTCACTCACGTTGATTAGTATTTTATTCCACAAGTAGCCTATTGAAATCAGTGGAACTACTTGTGAAGAAAGGTACTACTGATTATGAGTGAAAATGGCAGAATCAGGCCTTAACTCTTTTCTTCTCGTTACTGGGCACAGTTCAGAAAGCTGCCTTAAAGGGGCACTCGAGGATTCCCACTTTGCCAGCAGTTCTACACCTCCACTTAAGGGGAAGTGGGCAGGGCCGGCTCCAGGCACCAGCTTGGCAAGCTGGTGCTTGGGGTGGCCACTCCAGACAGGGGCGGCAGGTCCAGCTATTCGGCGGCAATTCGGCGGACGGTCTCTCACTCCCGCTAGGAGCGAAGGACCTTCCGCTGAATTGCTGCCGCAGATCGCGATCGCGGCTTTTTTTTTTTGTGGCTGCTTGGGACGGCCAAAACCCTGGAGCCGGCCCTGGAAGTGGGGAGCAAGGGGTTGCAGCAGAAGTGATAGGAGGCAGGCATTGACTAGTAAACAGTGCTACAAGGTCTGCTGCAGTCCAGGTAATTTAGAGCAGTCCTTAGGCTTCATCAGTTTACACAAAGAACCATTTTGGCCACAGGTTGATGTAAGATCAAGGGAACAGTTGGCTTAGAGACACGTTTGCCCCAAGCTGTCCTGTCATAGCTGAGGATTAAGCCCATCTTATTTAACTATGTTATCACATTCATCAATTTCAAACATTACAAAGAGATGATATTTTGGTATATGGTTCTACTTTATGGTATGACACATAGGAATGTATTAAACATTTCCAACTCAAGGAAACCTGATTACATTTTGACCTGAAATAATATCAGCTTAATGATTCTCAGTACATTGCTGCATATTTTCTGTTTTCCTGTTCCAGGCAGACCTTTTGAAAACAATGCAGTCTACAGCAAGACAAAATGGTGGCGCAAACTGCAAGAAATGGGGGAAACGTTTTAAAAAGCAAATGAACTAAACCTCTATATTTATAACTTGAAAACCCATGCTCCTGCTCTGCTTCATACTGAAGTTCACAGTAGATGCTTACTTCATTCATCTATATAGTCTAGCATATTTTTCATGCATCTAACATCATCAGACATCTAACAAAGGCATTCATCAGACAGATTTATAAGAAGACAAAAAATAGTGAACTAAACTGACAGCGTTCTGCAAAAATCATAATAAAAAGAAGGAAGCTAGATTAGTAAAAAGGTTAATTTGCCAAAGAATTGCCAAACTCAATTCTCAGTGATCCACCATTACTTAAAAATGGCATCTATACTATACTATAATGGTATCTATCTAGTCTGTAGAACATTCCATCTTCCATACAATTTTAAACTGAATGAAGGTACAATAACTATTAACTTGGGGCTCATTGATCCCACAAGTTGTTGAGCAGAATTGAGCTATAGACTTTATAACAGTAAAATTACTCTGCATAAGGGCCTACTCCAGATCCAACTGATGGCAATGACAAAACTCTCATTGTTTTCATGGGAACAAGTCCTCCTTTGGTGACCACAGCAGGAGCAGTGCAGCAGCCCTCCTCCTCTGCAGCATAAAGGCTTACCAGATCCCTATGCACCAGGCAATCCAAGGAACAAGCAGAAGTTCCCAGGGTTGGTCTCATATGTGGCTGGTGTAAGAAAAGCCCATTGTCCAGCTATTTTATAGTGGATGAGACATGCCACAGTACTCCTGCTAAGAATCCACACTCTCCAGCAAGCAGGTCCCTCAGTTAGAGAAGGCAGGGAAGAAATGATTGCAACCCTGGCTTCTCCTTCTAAGTTCACCCCAGTGATCTCCACAGCCTCATGCACCCCCCAATACCGTTGCTCCCTTTTCTATTCCAATTCCCCCCCCCCCCCCCCCCCCGATAAGGGCACACTGAAAATGTAGTCAGGTCAGTAGCATGGGATTTCCGGGCCTTGGTCTTTTGATCACCAGAAGCGATTCCACTTAACTATCCAATTTATCGAGGGAGTTAGATAATGGTGCTAGAGCTACTCATATGCATTGCTATCATAATTTGATTCTTTAGATTCCAGTCCTCTTGTGTTAGAAGTTTGAATAAAGAAGACTCTTCAATGATTTGTTGCTGAGAATGTGCCTTAATTATGTATCTGACAGCACTCTGGTGAAGGAATGAGTCAGGAGAAAGAAAGAACATGACTAGTCAGAGACTCAGAGATGACAGGAACATAGATTCATAGGATGAAATCTTGGCCCCATTGAAGTAATTGGGAACTTCGCTGTTGACTTCATTGGGGCCAGAATTTTACCCATAGTGCTTGGAGTTGGAAAGAGTCTTGCACCATTTTCAACAAACAAGAAGGAAATGCCCATACAGTATGTCTGTCCGTCTACATATATATGAATATTATAAAGTGGGTGTACTCAATTATTTTCACACAATAAAAGTAGCAAAGGGAAGTTTGTTGGGATGGTTAATTAATTAATACAGCTGGGTGACTTTTTTGACAATTTTTTTTAAAACATGTTGAAACTTTTTCATTTCAAAATGTTTTGTTTTGACTTTTCAGGATGGCATTTCAATTGCAGGCAATTTTTAAAAAAGGTGGGGGGATGAAAAAACTCACAGTGACCAAATCAAAATGAAAAACTTGATTTTTGTTTTGTTTGTTTCAAATCAATTCCAAATGTTTTGGTTGATTCAAAATGATTTTTTTTTCACTTTTTCACTGAGGAAATTTATTGAATTTTTTTTGTTTTAGTTTGAATTGAACTGGATTTTTTTTTCAGGTGTTTCAGTTTGGCCCCTATTATTCACTTCAGCTCTTTTAATGAATAGCCTGCATTTGATATCTGGTGTCATCACATAAGGAACATGGTCACTGAAATATTCTTAGATCTGGTGCCACCAGATGAGACTGGAGATAACTAGAGATGGAGCCGAACAAGAACTTCATATCTAATCCTCTCCAATCTTTCTGTTGTATGTGGTAGAGGGGGGTTGGAGGAGTTGAGGAAACTGTAGAAGAAGAGCTCTGATCTGTTAGAATCAGAGAGAACATCTTGGGAAAGAGAAGAAAGGGGGTGTGGATTAAGGCTTTGTCTAGAAACCATGCAAAATTGATCAGCTTTGCTCACAGTCCTGCAAACATGTATGTGAGTGCCCCCATTGAGTTCAATAGAACTACTCATGTGACTAGAGCGTTCTCCCTTCCCGTACAGAATCAGGACCTTAGTATGGTTTCTACCTCAAACTAGGTAAAACTTGTCATCTTTAGCTTTTCCCTGAGCTTTTCAGGCTCCTTTTATACCCCAATTTCTAGATGCAAAGTCATGTGAACTGAATTGCCCTCCCTTCAAAAAAACAAGAGCTCACCCACCCCTTTGTGAAATAAATCCACTGAACCTACTAATGACTTTCATTTGCTGATGCTCACCCAGTAGAAAAAGGATGCATAATCCTTTCCTCTTAAAGGAAATGAAGAACTCCATCCTCAGTGTGAGGGAGCTGAGGGGAGAGCTAATTACTTTTTCCATGCCAAGAAAGAAAGGACATGTGGCCAGAAAGAAATGTGAATTCTATTGACTCCCTGACCTCTGTATATATGTGAGTCTGGCTTGTAACTAACTACACTGGGACTGGTGAGACGTTTACAGTGTGTGTGGCATGGGTCTCAAAGGCAAAAAAGAATGACATGCAGCTAGAGGAATATAGTATAAATAATGTGTCCATTAAGCAGTCCATTTATTTGTGTGACCAGGCCTTTGTTTAGGCCATGAATTCACTAATCCAGTTGGGTATCAGAATATTTTAATTTTTGCCAGTTTTGAGTTTGGTCTTACTGTTGTAAGATGCCCATATGCTGAGGTGATGGATGCTAGTTAGAAATCTTTATATAAATAAAGAGAAATTAACAAAGCATTGTTGCTCTTACTGCTATTGGTCTGAAAAATCAAGTCCCCGCCTTCCCATTTTTACCCTCTTGTAACTGGCATTACTAAATTATTTTTTGCCCTGTGATTTGATTCACAGTACAGGATCCAGCCCCTGAGAATATACTCATGCAGAACTCCAACTGCTCTGAATGGGAGTTTTGTGTGAGTAAGTTACTGACAGATGGGAGTAGAACTCTGAACACCCGACTCCCAGTCCTAGACTTCCTTCTCTGCATGCTGTATCTGTACTGTTAGCATCCTTGTATTCACTCTGTAATTGAAACTGCAGTGTCTCCATCAGCATAAGAGACTGGGTCTGGCAGTGGGAGATAGGGAGTAGGACATGTTTCTTAATTAGTTCTTTGGTAGCAGTGTTCTTTTTCTCTTCTGATATTTTTCAGGATCAAGGATCTTTTTTAATAGAAAAAGATGCTTTTCAGTCACCCCCTTTTCTTGTTTCACAACCAGGAAATGCTAATTTAATTATTTTTATTCATTGCTTATTGGTTTACTATAGCTAAAAATTAAAGAAAGATATTGCCATATAGGGATGAGCTTTACACAAGAAAGAATATATATAGGGGAAAATCCTTATAAACCAAAATCCACTCATCAGCATTCACAATAATATAATACAAAATAAAAGGGAAAGTGCATGTGCACATATGAGAGAGAGAAAGAGAGAGAGAACATGAGGTAAAATATAATTGAATAAAACAAAAAAAAATGTATTATTTTATAGAAGGACTAAATTCATTCAAAACTGTACACATAAACCCCAGGCACCAAAATCTACTTTATTCATGAAAGATCACTGCAGAAATTGCCATAAAATTGACAATAAAGGGGATGTGGTGTTAAGTCAGTATATTATTATGGGGGGGAGGGTTAAAAGACCCATGTGTCTGGGAAGCCTAAGGAAGAGTCACTGCAGTTGTGTCCTTTACAAGGCTGTCCTCACATTCTGCAGCAGAAGTCCCATATCAAAAAGGTTCTTAACAGCATCAGCATTCTGAATGAAGACTTAAACCCCATGATGAAGCAACTTCAACTTAACTGAAAACAAAATAGCAGCCTCAGTATTTATGTAGTATAATTTAGTTCTCATTACTGAACATTTTTTTCTGTTACAAAAAATAGCAGGGGGGGGGAAAATCAGTTTTTCTCTTATCCAGGTAAATGTCTATTTCCATTGCTGCAGCCTGTAAAATCCTCTCACTCCTTATCATTAAAAGAAGGATTAACTGTTAGGGTGACTGTTGAAGTTGTTGAACAAGGGTCTGGATTCAAAGTGTGCTGCCTCACAGGGATACAATAACACTTACTCCATATATAAGACAAGAACCAATTCACTACAAAAGAATTATTTTTCTGAAATCCAAATTTAGTGACCTCACTCTTTGATCTGGAGAGATTTGACGTTAGACAGAACTACATGTCTCCACTTTTACTCCCTTCTGACCTGCCCTTGTTAAACATTGAAGTTTAACATAAATATCGCATAGCCAAAGAAAAATATTTTTGCTTTCAGTGAACAGAACGATATCAGCTCTGTTTAGTTACATATACATCATGATATCTCACAGTGAAGTCACCATTCGATATTTAATTCTCTGCAAGGTAATTCTTGTAATTATTAGAGCTGTGCAGAGGATGGAAGTTTAAGTTTTTTGAGATTTCAAAATTTGGATTCATTCCAAACTGGAACAAAGATGGAAAATTTCAAAATTTTCTATGAAGGCAAATTCTGAAGAAATTTTGATTCTTGATCAAAATGTTTTATTTCAATAAAATTCAAATGTGGCATTTTGATTTTGACTTTTATATTATATTATATTATACAAAATTTAAGTTTTTTCAAAGCAAATAGTCATTTCAAAACGAAAAATTAAAATGTTTCATTCCAAAACTGCCCAAGTGTGATGTTTTGGCATGGTTGTAACTTTTTTCTGGTTTTCTTCTGAAATGAAATCCTGATGAAATTGACTCAGTTTTGTGAACCGTTTAGATTTCAACAGATCTGCTCATTCAGATGTAATATGGTTCCATCAAAGTTTCTCTGATCAGTTCTAGGAATTAGTTGGTATACTATATGCTTGAAACCGTCTCCTTTTTTGTATGCAGCAACAGTAACTTTCTTTTCATTCTCAAAATGCATTTCTTCCATTAACCCTTTCAACAATAATCTATCAGTAAACTGCGGGGATGGGGGAATGAAAACTACTCTGCTTGGAGTCTAGACATTTCTAAACTTGGGGCAAAATTTTGAAAAGACCCCAAATGACTGACCTACCCACTATAGGTACTTATATGACCCCATCACTGAGCACTTCACAATCTTTAATGCATTTAATTATCATCACAACATCTCTGAGTTAGGGAAGTACTATCAAACCAATTTCACAGAAGGGACTATACAGAGAGAATAAGTCCTGCTTTACACTTAAAATGTAGGTTGACGTAACTACATCGGTCAAGGATGTGAAAAATCCAACCCCTGTGTGATAAAGCTATGTCAACCTAACCCCCATTGTAGGTGCAGCTAGGTCATGGAAGAATGCTTTCATCGACCTAGCTACCATAGCTCAAGGAGGTGGTGCCAACATAGCTACAGTGACATAACTATGCTGCTACAGTCCCCATAGTGTAGACACACCTCTTAGGACTTGCCTATTCAGGGAAAATAATTCAGATTAAGAGAGGGTGTGAATTTATAGCCGAATAGCTAGTCCTGTTTAACTCCCTGTGTGGACACACTTATTCTTGGATAAAAGTGCCTTATTCTGAATTAGCTTAATCCAAGTGAATTAAATCTAACTGAAAATCAGTGGGATTTAAACTCAGTACTTAAGACACTTTTGAAAATAAGACCTAGGGTGGGATTCACAAAGGTATTTAGGTGTCTAACTGCCGTGATTTTGATGAGTGTTAGGTACCTAAATATGTTTGTGAATCCCACTTATAGGCTTCTAAATCACTTGTGTGCTTTTAATAATTTTACAACAAGATGGTGCCTATGGTGACAAGGCAGAAGCAAATAATAGTGGAATATATCCAAATGTAAGAGTGTTAAAGTAATGTTGGGTACCAGCAACTTTTGCTGTAGAGATTATGGAACAAATTGTACCCTCAACTACACTTGTCCTCCCAACTAAAGTAAGTGAAGTTAGTGGGGTCAATTACATTAACTGGCACACTTGTGTAACCTGTATTACTAGCAAGGGGGTAAGTCCCAGTCCAGCAGAGCACTTAACCACAAGCATAGGCTTTAATGTTATGCTGAATAGAGATGCTTTCTTGAATAGTGGTCTAAATGCTTAATGTTACGCACACGCACAGGTAACTTGATGAACTGGACCTGAAAGCTTAAGTTGAATAACTTCTATTTTTCTCATGTTTTGTTTACATTGCTTTGTTTCAATATCCTGTCAATTTATCAGTAATGTTAGTATCATAAATAGCATGAAAGTGTTAATGTTACACCAGGCAAAAAGGCCTACGTTTGATTTAAAAAAAAATAGAAAGGCAATTGCTAGACCTGTCTGGAGATGGTCATTCAATGATCCGAACCTGTAGGACTGAGATAAATTACTTCTGGTAACATTTTCCTCTTGGAAAATCACAGATGAGACTAAATGAGACGTTTTATATATATAGTAGCAAACAGTCATAGGTACATTTCATTTTGAAAGTCCCATCTGTCTTGCAGTCCAAACAGTTTTTGATACCACAGAATGATTGCAGCACTTCACATTATATGAAAAGGCCGTAAGAGCTGATATACACCAGGATTCTAAAGAATATGCTACATTTTACCTTACTTAGAAATTATCTTAGAAAACGGCTTAAAAATTAGATCTATAATTTATTCATACTCTAAATAATGTGCTCTTTGGATTTCAAGACACTGTGAGTTGAGTATGCTCTGGAAATATAATTTAATTTGTAAATTTCAGTTGTCTTAAGAACAAATGCAATAAACAAATGGGATTTCTCCTTTGATCACATTTTTAATCGACTGCATTAAAATTTGCATACTAAGACAAATTTTAGCCGACATATTTCTCAGAGACTGATTCAACATGCAGCTTAAAACTAATTCTGTGGGACAATCCACAAAGCCAGTTTAAAATGATAATACAGACTTAACTATTACCCTCAAAGCAAAGAGCTAATTAGTTCCCTGTTTGCAGAATGGTTCAAAAATCCTCAAGTAAAATAACTTGAAATGATTGTGACTACCACCCGGAAAAATAAATGTAGGATTCATCCATGATTAAAGTAGGATAAGGGTTTATTGACTTATTTCTCTTAGGCCTGGTCTACACTAGGAGGTTATGTCGAATTTAGCAGCGTTAACTCGAATTAACCCTGCACCCGTCCACACAATGAAGCTATTTATTTCGACATAGAGGTCTCTTTAAATCAATTTCTGTACCCCTCCCCGACGAGGGGAGTAGTGCTAAATTCGATATGGCCGTGTCGAATTAGGGTAGGTGTGGATGGAATTCGACGCTAATAGCTCCGGGAGCTATCCCACAGTGCACCACTCTGTTGATGCTCTGGACAGCAGTCCAAGCTCGGATGCTCTGACCACCCACCAGCCACACAGGAAAAGCCCCAGGAAATTTGAATTCCTTTTCCTGTCTGGCCAGTTTGAATCTCATTTCCTGTTTGGACATCATGGCGAGCTCAGCAGCACTGGCAATGATGCAGAGCTCTCCAGCAGAGGTGACCATGCAATCGCAGAATAGAAAGGGCCCCAGCATGGACTGATCAGGAAGTCTTGGATCTGATCGCTGTGTGGGGCGATGAGTCCGTGCTTTTGGAGCTGCAATCGAAAAAACGGAATGCGAAGATCTACGAGAAGATCTCAAAAGCCATGACGGAGAGAGGATACAGCCGGGATGCAACGCAGTACCGCGTGAAAATCAAGAAGCTGATACCAGAAGACCAAAGAGTCAAATGGATACTCCGAATCCCAGCCCCAGACATGCCGTTTCTACAAGGCACTGCATTCCATTCTAGGTGCAGCCGCCACCACTACCTCACCACTGTCCGTGGACTCTGACGATGGGGTATTGTCGACGGCCGCTTCCTCTGAGATGTTCGCGGACAGGGAAGATGAGGAAGGAGATGAGGAGGACGAGGCAGTCAACAGCGCTTTCAACGCTGATTTCCCCGACAGCCAGGATCTCTTCATCACCCTCACGGAGATCCCCTACCAACCCTCCCAAGGCAGTAACCTGGACCGTGAATCAGGGAAAGGATCAGTAGGTAAACATTTTAAACATTTATTTTGAACAGAATAGGAATGGTATCTTAACAATGGGTTTTTCATGATTAGTTTGCCCTAGGTGCTTTAGTTTTTAGTCCTTGCCAGTGCAGCTACTGGAAAATTCTGTGAATATGTTCGGGGATAGAGCAGAAATCCTCCTGGGACATCTCCACAAAGCTCTCCTGGAGGTATTGTGAAAGCCTTTGCATCAGGTTCCTGGGGAGAGCGGCCTTATTGCGTCCTCCATGGTAGGAAAGTTTTCCGCGCCAGGCTAGCAGCAAGTACTCCGGGATCATTGCCTCGCAAAGCATGGTGGCATACGGCCCTGGTGTTTGCTGGCATTCACGCAGCATGTGATCTTTCTCTGTCTCCGAAATTCTCATCAGAGTGATACCACTCATGGTGACCTGCTTTGAATTAGGGGAATGTTAGTATTGGAACTGATTGCCTGTTCCTTTACATAACTGTAACCGGCGGTTTACAGCCACGCGGTGGAGGCGGGACATGGGCAGCATGCAGGGATCTTTCCCGGGGACAGCCGCGAGGGGGGTGGGACAAGGGCAGAGTTCATGCTGGTCGGATTGCCAACTGGCCAATGCTAGGAGCATTGCTTGGAACGTGAAAGGAGGGCACTGCTATAAATTAAGCTTTAAGCATCCAAAAGTCTACGGCTTACCATGTCCGCCTGCTAGCTGAATTCCGTTTTCTGGCCCTGCTTGTGTGATCTGTACAGCAAGACCCCAGGCACTCAATGGGAAGGCCAAAAATTTGACCTTATACTGAGTGCGCATGTGATAGGTACTGTGCATGGTCTTGTTCACAGAGAAAGACTATATTCATTGTTCGCAAAACTGTATCTTTGTGAGGAATTCACTCCCTTTTTCCCATCCCACAGCTGCAAGTGTCTCCCGAGCTACCCCGGCATCCCCCTCCCAGAGGCTGGCGCAGATCAGGCGATGAAAGAAAAGGACACGGGACGAGATGTTCTCAGAACTTATGGGCTGCTCCTGAGCCGAGGCGGCACAGCAGACCCAGTGGAGGGAGAACATGTCGCAATACCAGCGATCACACAGCGAACGGGAGGACAGGTGGCGGCAGGAAGACCAGCAGGTGACTCAAATGCTGCTTGGACTAATGAGGGAGCAAACGGACACGCTCCGGCGCCTTGTAGATGTTCTGCAGGACCGGAGGCAGGAGGACAGAGCCCCGCTGCATTCTATCTCTAACCGCCCTCCCTCGCCACAAAGTCCCATCCCCCCCTCACCCAAAGTCCCAAGAAGGAGGGGCGGCAGGGGCCATGAAAACAGGCAGACTGCTCAAGTAGCAGAAGGCTCTCATTCCCAAAGATTTGATAAGTCCTTTCCTTCACTCCAAAAGCACCTCACCCAAGCCCCCGTCCCAGTTTCATCCCCTAACTGTGTAGTTGTTAATAAAAAATACATTTCTGTTAATTACTGTTTCCGTCATGTTCTTTTAGAGGAGAGTGTGTTTGAAGGGGGGAAAGGGGGTTGGTAATTGGAGAGGACAGTCACCTTTACCAGGGTACAGACACGGGGGCAGGTTCAGCAGAAGGTCACACACACATTGCAGTCACTAGGCACCCTGGTCAGTCTGGGAGGTGGTTTTCATATTCTATGTGGGGGGTTATGTGAATTTGTGGCGGGGGAGGGCGGTTACAGATCTTATGCAGCGGTCCTTAGCCTGGATGACAGAGCCACGCAGCAGGGGATCTGTAACCGCCCTCGCCCGCCACAAAGTCACATAGCCCCCACACACAGAGTCCCAAAAAGGAGGGGGTGGCAGGCTCCATTGAAACAACCAGTCCATCACTGCGGACCGCTCTAGGAGCAGGAGCCTGTCATTCCTCGAGTTTAGAAGCGTCCTTTCCATCACTATGCCCGCTCCCCACCACAGTCTGCATCCCAGTTTCAACACTTTACCACGAAATCCTTAATAAAGAAAATGGTGTTAATGAACAAAGTTTCATTTACTTTATTTTTAAAGGTGTGTTGAAAAGGGGGGAAGGGAGTTGGTAACTGGAGAGGATAGTCAACATTAACTGGGTAAAGAAAGAGGGGCAGGTTCAGCTTCTGTTTAAACAAACTTAATAGTCACAGGTTACCCTGCTCACTCTGGAACCTAGCTTTCAAAGCTTCCCAGATGCACAGCGCGTCCCGCTGGGCTCTTCTAATCGCCCGGCTGTCTGGCTGGGCGTAATCAGCAGCCAGGCTATTTGCCTCAACCTCCCACCCCGCCATAAACGTCTCCCCCTTGCTCTCACAGAGATTGTGGAGCACACAGCAAGCTGCAATAACAATGGGGATATTGGTTTCGCTGAGATCAGAGCGAGTCAGTAAGCTTCTCCATCTCCCCTTCAGACGTCCAAAAGCACACTCCACCACCATTCTGCACTTGCTCAGCCGGTAGTTGAAGAGTTCTTTTTCACTGTCCAGGGCGCCTGTATAGGGCTTCATGAGCCAGGGCATTAGTGGGTAGGCTGGGTCCCCAAGGATCACTATAGGCATCTCCACATACCCAACAGTTATTTTGTGGTCCAGGAAGGAAATACCTTCCTGCAGCCGTCTAAACAGACCAGAGTTCCTGAAAACGCGAGCATCATGAACCTTGCCCGGCCATCCGACGTTGATGTTGGTAAAACGTCCCCTATGGTCCACCAGTGCTTGCAGCACCATTGAAAAGTAGCCCTTTCGGTTAATGTACTGGCTGGCCTGGTGGTCCGGTCCCAGGATAGGGATGTGAGTTCCATCTATAGCCCCACCGCACTTTGGGAATCCCATCGCAGCAAAGCCATCTATGATCATCTGCACGTTTCCCAGGGTCACTACCTTTGAGAGCAGTAGCTCAACGATTGCATTGGCTACTTGCATCACAGCAACCCCCATGGTAGATTTGCCCACTCCGAATTGGTTCATGACTGACCACAACTTCACAACGCTTGTCTGGCGTTGCAAGCTTCCAGAGGGCTATGGCCACTCGCTTCTGGACAGTCAGGGCTACTCGCATCCGGGTGTCCTTGCGCTTCAGGGCAGGGGACAGCAACTCACAAAGTTCCAGGAAAGTTCCCTTATGCATCCGAAAGTTTCGCAGCCACTGGGATTCATCCCAGACCTGCAGCACGATGCGGTCCCACCAGTCCATGCTTGTTTCCTGGGCCCAGAATCGCTGTTCCACAGCATCAACATGACCCATTGCCACCATGATGTTCACGGCGCGGGGTCCCGGGCTTTGTGAGAGGTCTGTGCCCCTCTCAGACTTAATGTCCTCACTGCGCTGCCGTAGCCTCCTCGCCCGATTTCTCAGCATCTGCCTCTGAAAAAGGTGGATGATAAGGTGCGAGGTGTTGACAACGGCCATAACTGCAGCGATGATCGCAGCGGGCTCCATGCTCGCGGTGCTGTGGCGTCCGCGCTATCAATCACCAGAAAAGTGCGCAAACTGATTGCCCACCGGCGTTTTCACGGAGGGAGGGCGGGAGTGATGGTTGAATGATGACAGTTACCCAAAACCACCCTCGACACATTTTTTGCCCCAGCAGGCATTGGGGGCTCAACCCAGAATTCCAATGGGTAGCGGGGACTACAGGAACTGTGGGATAGCCGCCCACAGTGCACCGCTTCCAATGTCGATGCTTGCCCCATTAGTGTGGACTCACAAAGTCGAATTACTGTCCTTAGTGTGGATACACATATTAGACTTTGTAATATCGGTTCCACAAATTCGCTTTAAGTAAAATCGAACTACTCTCGTAGTGTCGACATACCCTTAGGAAAAGAAATATCAGCAATACACAGAGCAACTAAAAACAATGACATCTTCTTCATGGAGAGTCTAACAATTACTTCACCTGCAATTAAATTATGAAAAAAAGTTTCTTTAAAGTTATGCTTATGAATGCACATTAATTGGATCCTATATATTCTTCCATTATCATCAAATGATATACGAAGGTTGGAGAGACAATGCTCCCCATAAGTTATAGGAGTCTGAAAGGTGAGCAATCAGGGCTTTATTTTCTAAATCATTTGGCCAAGATCAACCTGGGAGGCACCCCATTCATTTTTAAAAAGCTTTCTGTTTGGGATGGATTTTGCCTATATGTCTGTTTTCAGAAGTAATCTCCTAAATATCAGGAATGATTTTTGATGGGCCAGAAAGCCAATTTTCTCTTTGTCTGAATATTTTTGGAAAGCAAAGGCCTAATTTGTAGCTGTGCCAGAGCTGAAAGTAAGCCGGTACAGTCTGGTACCGCGTACCGGCAAGAGCCAGGATGCCATGCTGGACCGGACCAGCTTGCCCAGGCTGGAGCCCCAAACCCTTTAAATCGCCTCCTGAGCCCCGCTGCTGGAGCCCCAGGGTAGTGGCGGCAGGGCTTTAAAGGGCCAGGGGCTCTGGCTGCTGCACTGTGGTAGTGGCGGCCGGAGCCCCAGGCCCTTTAAATCACCCCTGTACCCCGGGGCTCCCAGCCGCCTCTGCAGCTGGTAGCTCCGGGAGTGATTTAAAGACCCTGGGACTCCCAGCCACAGATGGAGCCAGATTTAAAGGGCCCAGGTATTTAAAGGACCCACCTTTTCTGGTTGAGGCCACACCTCTTCCGGTTGAGGCCACGGCCCCTGCTCAGGACTCCAGCATACCGGTAAGTCCTTTAAGTTACGTTCACCCATGAGCTTTGCCAACAGTCCTAAGTAAGGGGGGCACGTTATTGTGCTATCCCAGGAGCAGACCAAGAACCAGACTGTAACTTATAAATTGGTCCCCTTACTTCTGGAAGAAAGTAATTTGCTGCAGACTAATTTGCCTGGGGGGAGCGGGTATGTGAAACTATGGGTCCCTCCACTCCCCCCCCCCCAATTACCTTTCAAAGGCCATTATACACTCACACCACTACCCATGATCAGGTAACCCACATAGGGGAATGAATGGCAAGTGTATGTTTCTTTATGCCCCCATGCTGGCACTTTGGGGGAATGACAATCTCATAGTTACAGAATGGGGATTGAACGGTAGAGTGGCTAAAGAGCTTTTTTCTGAATTCACAAGCTATAACAATACTATTTACAACTAGCTTATGTTTTGTTAATTCTTATGGGCACAGGATAAATTCTGCATAAAGGCCACCTGGATACTAGCAGGTGCTCTGTTTAATACAATAAGGTATTAGATAGCTGTGAAAAAGAATTTACACAAGACTTCTCCTTAAATATCAGCTTGCAGATGCAAAGGAAAATGGTACCTAGGAGCATCAGGCAGCCCTCTCAGCATTCTGAATCTGAAACAATGCTTAGGGACTATTTAGAATCCCAAATGAAGAACAGAGAAAAAACAGCTGAACAGCCAGATTTTCCTATTTTAATACTGGGAGCCAGAATTGGAAGGAATACAAGCCAATACAATGTGGCACAACTCAACATGCCCTGATAGACTACAATAGTGCAAACCATAACAGAAGGCAGATACACCAAAGATCACATTCACACATTCTTAATGAACAGTGGGACTTTGGTGCCATACTCTGACTTTCGGAATAACAGATGATTTAATTGAATCTGTACAATCTAATGCAATCAGTCTCATTTAACTAAATGTCACCGAGGGCCCTATTCACCAAGAAACAGTTTATATATACACACTAGGAATACAACCCAATTTATGAATCTTCCTTACCACTGTGAGATCAATTTCCATGTACGTTACATAGAAAAATAGTGCTATGTGCCTCTTCCATTTTGTTTACATTGTAATTGCTAAATAACACCATATACAAGGGATATATGAAATGTGAATTTTACTGCCTAAAAATGGGTGGGGGTGGAGAGAGAGCATTAGAATAAAATGGAAACATACATAATAATAATTAGTATTTATATTATAACTTTCATCCCGAAGAATCCCAAAGCCCAAGCTTAAATAAAAACATTAACTATAGACAGTATAGATATAAAATTACTTTACTCACCAGTCAAATTGGTGGGTAAACTCTGCAGATTTTGGACAAGAAGGGAACAAAAATACCATTCACAGTTTAAACAGTAGGGGAAATTTAGGTACAATAGGCAGACTGTTTCATAGTTAACCAATAATACTGGGTAAATAAGAAACTTTTTCCCATTCATGAATTTCCCATGAGCAAATCACAATTTCCACAAATTTGCTGATTTTGAAATTTTTTATCAAATGTTGTACGTAAACGAATTGCAGACTATGAATTGCTATGAATATTGCTGAGTATGGGATATTCACCAATCAAAATCCATGCTGTTTAGTTGGACACACTGCTCACAAAATTGGTTTCTATCTGTTTCTCACTGGAAAAATGGTTTTAATATGAATATTCTGCAATAACAGCTTAAAATTTTCCATTTTAGTGAACATTCCTGCCAATTAGAATGTTTGTAGAAAGCAGACACAAAAAGCATGTGAGCACAGTCAAGCAAATTTATTTAAGAATTCCATTGACAATGTATTAATTTTTTGTAATATTCACCCAGTTCTAATTTTAAAAACATAACTTTTATGAAAACTGACACGTTGAGTAAAATTTTCAAAAAGTAGTTCAGTGATTTAGGAGTCTGAGTCCCAATTTCAAAAGTGATTTAGGTACTTGGGGCTAGAAGCATCTAGTGGGATTTTCCAAGGGACTTAAGGACCTAGCTCCCATATGAAAATCTCATTTGGTGCCTATGTGCTTCTTTGGGTGCCTAAATACCTTTAAAAATGTGTTTCTTTAGAACTTGTCTCATTATGGGAGGAAGTCACTTTTGACAATAAGACATAGGCTCCTAAATCAATTAGGCACTTCTGAAAATTAATGACCACAAGTGGTAAGGACCTTAGCCTTAAATCTCATCTAGATGATGGCACCCCTTGCAGCACAAGTGCCAACTCATATGGAAGGGTGCCACCTACTGGACACCATTTTCTGGAGCACCTACATACTATGTCTAGATTTCTTCCAACTAACTAATGACAAGCCCAAGCCCTGCTTAGCTTTTGAAATCTGACAGGCTCACAGAACGAGAAGATAGAACAGTAAATGATCAAAAGCATTGGAATGTTTTTGAAAACGTCAAGAGCACAATTTAAAGTTTGCCCAGGTGACTTTAGTTTACTCAGCCAGCATTTATGAGACGGATAATGCATACAGATGTTGTCTCTGGAAGCATTACAGAAGTAGCAATTTTGCAAGACTGGCATGTTCGTTAACTGTTTTCTACTGTTTCAAGCAGGCATTGTAATCTATTGCTACAGGTATTTGCTAGCTAAGGCATAGATTTAACTCAAGGCAGTAACACAAGAGGCCTACAGACTCCCAGCCTGTAAGGCAATAGCTTAGCCAAATTGAAGCATAAGTCCTGAGAAGCCTTAACATAAGTAGCTAAGTAGGAGTAACCCTAGATCATAAGATATCATAACACCGAATGCTGTAATAAACAAGTATAACTAAACTGCTGATAAGTAACCACAAGATACCAACTGATGCTATCTTTGGATATTTTAATATACGAACATCAGTAGATGTTCAACCACAGGAATGTTAAGGGAGCCAATTGACTTATATGCTAATAAGCTTGAGGTAAATAGCATAATAACCTATGAGAGGACAGTACTCCTATATTGTTAAGGTTAAGGAAGTTTAGTTATGGACAGAGGAGGCCTAACATCCTATGAATATTAATGGGTGCCATCTAACCCTATAAAAGAGTTAACCATGGCCTAAGCCAGGGATTGGCAACCTTTGGCATACTCCCATCACGGAAATCTGCTGGCAGGCCGGGATGGTTTGTTTACCTGCAGTGTCCGCAGGTTCGGCCGATCACAGCTCCTACTGGCCGCGGTTTGCTGTTCCAGGTCAATGGGGGCAGCGGTAAGCGGCACGGGCCAAGGGATGTGCTGGCTACCGCTTCCCGCAGCTCCCATTGGCCTGGAACGGCGAACCACAGCCAGTGGGAGCTGTGATCAGCCGAACCTGTGGATGCTGCAGGTAAACAAACCGTCCCAGCCCGCCAGCGGATTTCCCTGACCTGCCACATGCCAAAGGTTGCCGATCCCTGGCCTAAGCTGTTGGGATCTTCTTGGCATGCCAGGGACAAGACCACTTGTGCATCACCTATCTCACTCGTTCTAGGTCTCTGCAGTGGATGGTGTGAGTATATGGATGCTCAGACCCTGGATGTCTTGACCGTTCTGTATTATCTCTAGCTACATTGCAGGATTGGAGTGTTTGTGATTTTGCTAATTGTGCTAATAAAAATATTACAAGGTCAGAAGGCCTTTCCTAAGTCTGAGTGTCTCTCCTGTGCACACTGGATATGACACTGCATCCCATATTCTTCATAGAGATATTATTATAACAAGATTATGGCATAACTATGATGAATGTTATACAAGATAGGTCATGTGAGATATCATTGAAAAGGTTATGATTTACTGAATATGATTATCCTATTTGTATGCATGTATCATTTTTGTATCTGAAGTTAGGAATATTGACTATAAATCTGTATTACAAATGTGTTTACACCTGGGGAACACCCACTAGGCAGAATGCAATCAGTGTAGATGGCTGGGAAGGCCCATTAGAGAAAACAATAGGTCTTAGAACCCGGGAGCCTTCCTGAGAACACTACCAACAGCCTCCGAGTCATGGCTGATATGACACTACAGGGGCATGTGTCCAGATCACCTGGTACTGGACACCATCTTGGAATACCAGTGTTTTTCCACTGGAAAACTTGGAGATAAGGGCTCCCGCCATATGCAAAAGCTGTTTAAGGCAGGGGAGTGACATTATTGTGGTTCTTCACTGACTCCCTGCCCAAATGAGACTGTTAGAAACATCTGAGGAACAAGGACTGAACTGGGGGGAAGTTCTGGACCCAAACTAGAGGGGTTTCTAACCTGTTAATGGAACACCTGGGATTTTGAGCTGCAAGCAAGTGCAGCTTGCCCCTTAAGAGCCTGCAACCAGCTTAAATCATCAATTTGCTACTCATATCCAATCTCTTTAGTATATTAAGCTTAGATTGCATTTTTGTTTATTTGCTAGGTAATCTGCTTTGATCTGTTTGCTATTCCTTATATTCACTTAAAATCTATCTTTTGTAGTTAATAAATTTATTTTTGCTTTGTCTAAAACCAGTGTGTGTGGGAGTCATAACTTGGGGCAGAAAGCTGTGTATATTTCTCTCCACATTGAGGGATGGGGAGAACTTCATGAACTTACGCTGTACGGTTCCCTGTGCAAAGCAAGATAGTATAATTTTGGGTTTACCCTCCAGAGAGCTGATCTCAGTGTCTGTATGTAGCTGCAGCTGGGTGTGTCCCTACCTGTATGTGTGCTGGAGGGGGCTTGAGGGCCTGTCACAGTACAGTGCAAAGAGAGCCCAGGCTGGTGCGTCAGGCAAGCTCAGTGGTACCCCAGTTCCAGGTGGCGCCCCGGGGGAACCGGTCACATCGGGGTCCTCATCAGAGTGAGAATTCAAATAATTCTGACACTGATATTGACACAGAACCCTGTCAAACCACAGAATGCTAAATGGGAATTCTAATTAAAACACACAACCAAAAAATCAACAGCATGCCCACAATATCTACAATATTGGGCATGCATATGTGTTTTATTTCACCTTTCTCTGACTGAAGAAACATAGCAATTGTGACCAATATAAAAAACAATGGAAACACTTCATAGTTCTCCTTTGTCTCTCATACCACGTTTCGGGGCGTGTGATTTTTTTTTGTAAGGTTAGTGTTCCAGAGTGTAGAACAATTGATACCACTGAACAAGCTCTTGTGTTAGTTATTGTCTACTGAGAATTGATAAGGTCTACCTTCTTGTAGTATATGGAGCTCAAGAGCATATGCCATGCCTTCTCTGCTCTCCTTCACCAACTTGGCTTGAGATTATCCACCAAAAACTTGAGGTTTATCTGAATTTAGAATCAAATTATTATCTCACGTCCCTTACCATTTACAAAGATGACCCTATATGAAAAAAGAACCTAGAATCAGTTTGGGCTGCTCCTCAAGTGTAGGGTTACCATTCGTCCGGATTCCCCTGGACATGTCCGGCTTTTTGAGCTAAAAATAGCGTCCGGGGGGAATTTGTAAATGTCCGGACTTCCCCACTCCCCATGCAGACCGTGCGCGGCTAACAGGACAGCCAGCCGGATGGTGCCACTTACATGGGTCTTCGACAGCCAGAGAGAGCCCCTCCTCCTCTCCCCTGCAGCAGAGATCACTCCCTCCCTGCATTCGCAGATCGCCTCCGGCAGTCTGGAGCTCCTCCCCCGCTCCTCCTCCACTGCTGCCCAGCGTGCCGGGACGAACGGCTCAGGCCGTTCCTGAGCAAGCTCACAGAGACATTAGGCGAAGGCCAACAACAAGGGGGCCAGGGGGTCGGAGAAGGGGCAGGAGCTTTTGGAGGGAGCAGTCAAGAGATGGGGGGGTTGGGAGTTCGTGGGGGCTTTTTGGGAGGGGTGGATAAGGTTTTGGGCAGTCAGGGTACAGTTAGGGGGTAGGGTCCTGGGCGGCAGTTAGGGTGGGGGGGTCTTAGGAAGGGGCAGTTAGGGGACAAGGAACAGGGAGGCTTAGGTAGGGGGTGGGGTTCTGGAGGGCAATTAGGAGCAGGGGTCCCAGGAGGGGACGGTCAGGGGACGAGGAGCAGGGGAGGGGAATTCTGGGGGCGGGGCTGTCAGGGGGCAGGAGTGGGGAGAGGGATTGGAGCAGTCAGGGGATAGGGAGCAGAGGGGTTTAGATGGGTCGGGAGTTCTGGGGGGGGCTGTCAGGAGGTGGGGAGTGGTTGGATGGGGCGTGGGTGTTCCAGGGGTCTGTCTGGGGGTGGGGGTGTGGATAAGGGTTGGAGCAGTCAGGGTACAGGTAGGGGGTAGGGTCCTAGGGGGCCAGTTAGGATGGGGG
The DNA here is from genome assembly GCF_011386835.1 of Chrysemys picta bellii. Taxonomy (NCBI): domain Eukaryota; kingdom Metazoa; phylum Chordata; order Testudines; family Emydidae; genus Chrysemys; species Chrysemys picta. The sequence goes on from NC_088801.1 coordinate 42,797,458, forward strand.
GAGGGTCTCAGGAGGGGGCAGTCAGGGGACAAGAGGCAGGGAGGCTTAGGTAGGGGGTGGAGTCCTGGGGGGCAGTTAGGGGCAGGGGTCCCAGGAGGGGGCAGTCAGGGGACAAGGAGCAGGGGGGAGGGTTGGGGGTTCTGAGGGGGGCGGGAAGTGGGAGGGACAGGGGTGGGGCTAGGGCGGGGCTCCTCCCGTCCTCTTTTTTGCTTGCTGAAATACGGTAACCCTACTCAAGTGTATACTATTAAGACGTCACAGGAAGGGCACTTTTTTAGGGTTGTAGGTCAGTGACTTAGTCAATGCTTCATTTATCCATTTCTCCTTTTCGTATAGTACAAAACAGACTAAGGAGAAAGAAAGCACTGAATACATTTAGGTTGATTCATCACCTGTCCTACTCTGAAGATCAATCAGTTAATAATTTCATTGACCTGGAGCATAATTCAGTACAATATATTTAATTCAACCATGCATTTAGTTTAATTATGGCTTGTGGTGGCAAAAAGTGATATTATAAGAGCTTGTCTACATGGCACGGTAAAGCATGCCAGAGGGGTATGATTTGTAAAGCACTCTAACATGCTGCACTCTAACTGCCCCATGTAGACTCTGCTGGTGTGAACTAAAAGGTACCTACTTTGTGCTAACACAGTCCTGTTTTCAAATAGGACTATGTTAATGCAAGCTAGGTACCTTTTAGAGCATGCCAATAGGGTCCACATAGGGCAGTTAGAGCACAGCACATTAGAGAGCTTTACAAATCACACCCGTTTAGTGCCCTTTGCCAGCACCATGCAGCCAAGCCCTCAGTGTGCTTTTTCACTGCTTTCCACACGTCACTGGGCTTTTCTCCGTTGACATTCATTTGCAATAGAGGTATTGGTGAAGATCACTTGGGTCATGGGTTGCTTTTTTTTTAGATTTAACACTTTTCTCCGAGTGGCTTGTGATGAGTTACCTGCAAATCCATTGTGCATTATTTGGAATTGTTTGCATGTGGGTGTAATGGAAACCTGGGGCCTCTCAGACACTTTTGGAAGAATATGGGTTAGATCCTCAGGATCAGATGTTTGGTGACTGGCTTGGGGCATACAAAAATGGTTGTAAGTTGGTTTGGTCCTGAGGAACACTTAGAGTGGACTCAGGGTCTCTGGGGGCTGTCGTGGAAATCAGGGACATCCAGAGCACAAGGCCATTCTGTACATGGTTCTTTTCTCTGGCCAGGCCCATTGCTTTGGGGCTGATTGGGGGCACCTTTGTACTAAACAGCTTTGTGGCTGTTTTGCACCAGCCTTTCAGCACATAGTAGCCACAATTTGGCCCATAGAGTCAAATTAAATTGTAACTGTACTAGTGTGTAAATTACATATTGAAAATAAATTGTGTGTAAGTAGCCATTAATTTGCACCAAATTGATATTAGGTTGGTGTGTAAAATGAATGTAATTTATACTATTCACCCACCTTGTCTCAGTAATTTATACTGATTTACAAGCCTGTGAGCACCAAATTCAGATATAGTGTGGGCTTCTACTGAAGTCAGTGAGAGGTGCCAGGGCTGAGCTGCTAGTTGCCCACTTGGTTTTCATGCAGACATATATAGGGAGGGTGAGTCTAGTTTATTTTACAAACGTCTGTGTGTTTGCTTTTCCTGTGACTACCCTTTTCTCCCCTGATTGTGTGCAGTGTTGGTGCTAGCCCACTGAGGGCCCCAAGCTGGAATATTTTTGATCCCCCACCCCCTCAGTACATAATAATTAATAGGGGCCCCCTTAAGATGCTTGGGGCCCTGAGCAATTGCTTAGTCTGCTTATGCTTAGCGCCAGCCCTGGCTATGTTAGCTCCATTCATTTTGCCAGTTATCCTGCTTGCCATTTACACCCATTTTGCATTCACGTTCACACGCACGCAGAGATTTCAAACCTTTGGGTCTATCCAAGCTACATGCATCAGAAGTTCTCAGTGTATAGGGGGAAAAGGTGAATTTATGCCACCTCTCTGTTCCCTCAATCTGGAGGGGGCGGGGCTGCCCCGGGACAGCTCATTCTCCCCCCCCCCCCTCGACCAGTGAAAGTTAGTTTCAAAACTTCTCTCAGCAACCCCCAGGTGATCACTGTCTGTTACAGCTGTCCCCCTGCTGGATTCCTTTTTTGAGTGCCCCCCCCAGCCATTAGGGTTACCATACGTCCGGATTTCCCCGGACATGTCCTCCTTTTGTGTGCTAAAAATAGCGTCCGGGGGGAATTTGTAAAGCACTCACAATGTCCGGGATTAGCAGAGAGTGGCTGGGAGGGCTGCAGGGAAGTCCCGGGCTGGACTCAGGAGCAGCTGTAGAGGAGCCGGATCCGCCCTGCATTCTGAGCCAGCAGCTCCCTTGCAGCCCAGTCCAGCAACACTGTGCAGGGCCAGACCGGGTTTTGTTGTGCAGGGGAGCTCAGCCACGTGTCCGGCTCGGCTGCACAGAGCCCAACACTCTGTTCTGAGCAGCAGGGTAAGGAGGTCAGGGGGCAGGAAGGTTCTGGAGGTGGAGGTCAAGAAACGGGGGGGGCTTTTTGGGGGGAGTGGAGAAAGTTTTGGGCAGTCAGGGTACAGGTAGGGGGTAGGGTCCTGGGGGGCAGTTGGGGGGGGTCTTAGGAGGGGGCAGTTAGGGGACAAGGAGCGGGGGGGGGGGGTAGGGGGCTGGGAGTTCTGGGGGGGAGCTGTCAGGGGGCAGGAGTGGAGAGAGGGATCGGAGCAGTCAGGGGACAGGGAGCAGAGGGGTTTAGATGGGTTGGGAGTTCTGGGGGGGGCTCTCAGGGGGCAGGAGTGCGGAGAGGGATCGGAGCAGTCAGGGGACAGGGAGCAGAGGGGTTTAGATGGGTTGGGAGTTCTGGGGGGGGCTGTCAGGGGGCAGGAGTGCAGAGAGGGATCGGAGCAGTCAGGGGACAGGGAGCAGAGGGGTTTAGATGGGTTGGGAGTTCTGGGGGGGGGGCTGTCAGTGGGTGGGGAGTGGTTGGATGGGGCGTGGGAGTCCCAGGGGTCTGTCTGGGGGTGGGGGTGTGGATAAAGGTTGGGGCAGTCAGGGGACAAGAGGCAGGGAGGCTTAGATAGTCCTGGGGGGCAGTTAGGGGCAGGGGTCCCAGGAGGGGGTAGTCAGGGGACAAGGAACGGGGGGAGGGTTGGGAGGTCAGGGGGGGGCGGGAAGTGGGAGGGGCAGGGGCGGGGCTAGGGCGGGGCTCCTCCCGTCCTCTTTTTTGCTCGCTGAAATATGGTAACCCTACCAGCCATGGAACTGACCAAAGTCACAGCCTGGCTCTGCTCATGGAAATGGCTTGTGCAGACTGACAGGAGCCATTGCTCTGCTCAGGGAGGTGGGGGCTTTTTCGCTCCTTTGTCTAGCTTCTTTGTTCGGACCCGGCTCGGTGTAGGGTGCTCTGCCCAGGTATGCGAGACCTAAAGTGGCCACATAGCTGAGCATATGAGTCATACCTGTGACTCAGAACTTGCCCAGAACATGTCCTGTGCCTACCTGCAGTTTCCCTGCCTTCTCTCCTCCCCTGGATTAAGGGGAACCAATCAAAGTTACTGGCGGGAAACTGCCTGAGTTTGCCTTTAAAACCAGACATTTTCTGATCAGACCCCCGGAGAAGGTCCTTGCTTTGCCACCTGGTCTGATCAGCTAGGGGTCTTTGGGGGGCCCTCTCCCTGCTCTTGTTTGTTTTTGAGCGTACCCCCGTTTTTAAACTCCCCTCCCACGAACAACGAATTTGTGCATGGAGATCCCCTGATTATTGTAAGCGAATCGAGTCCTCTCTGCGTCCTCTGATGCTGAAACTGCTGTTCCTGCTGCTGCTTTGGGGATTGGTAAGGAAAAACCTCTTGCACATCCCCCTTGTTCTGGCTGCTGGCTTTCTCAGGCAGACCCAAGCTAACTCCTTGGTCTGTATCTGTAATCTGCTTCTAGCTCCGCAGTGCCTTTGCTGCTAGAAATAAGCCTGCTTGCAGCCACCACTAGTTAAACCCCTCCCTCCCCCCCTTGAAGCTGTATCCTGGGCACACACCACTCTGCCCTCTGGAACTACCCCTAGTATAAGGTGCTCGCATTAGGTTAGATTTAGCCTTTAGTCTAGATAAATTGTAATTTAATTTTGCATAGTTGTGGTTAAGTTAGGTTTAGAAAATTGCTTGCATTGTACTCTGTAAGTTAGGCTTAAAGAATTGTTGCATTGTGTTTTGTTATTTGTACTTGCTAATTTGTGTAGTTTTGGTTAAGTTAAATCATAGATAAGCTTTTGCTGTGTTCTGTATAATTGTCTCTCTGCTGTTTAAACTTGCAGCCTGTCTGCTCTCTGTGTCTCCCTAAGTTTAAATCTCCCTCCTCCCTCTCTGCTCCACCACTTGCTCCTCTTCCCCCATCCCCCAACCTCACTCCTCTACCACTGCCTTTCTCTCTCTCTCTCTTTTAATCCCTTCCCCCACGTGCTCACCCCGCTCCTGCTGCTGCCAAACCTCAATTGTATTACTGAAGTCTAGCATAAAACCCCATTGGTTACCCTTTTTCTCTCTAACACCCCTCACATTTTACATTTACACCACTGTAACACATTTTTACCTAAAGTTGTTGGTTATTTAACACATTTTGCCCATAACTGTTAGTTGGTTATATGCTGCTGTGACACACCCTTTATATAGGAACTGTTAGCTACCTGTTACATTTATACTTCAGTGTTAATTCGTTACCAACTGTATTGTACCCCACTGTATTGTACCCCACTATTGAAACCCCCTATCCTATTTACTAAAAGAAACCCCTCCCCAATTGTCTACCTTAACAAACCCCATACCCCTCACTATTAAATTTTCCCTGTTTTTACATTTTCTTAATAAAGTTTATTAAGAACCCCACCAGTGCAGTAGTTGTCCCCCAAGATCCCCTACCTGCTGGCAGGGTCAATCACCAGCACTCAGGTTGTGGCCTCTCTGCTCCCTAAGGTATCCCCATCATGACCCCCATCCAAGATTTTATGCACTACTTTTAGCCTATGTCTACATTTATGGCAGCACGTAGATTATGGGCACTGCAGGGGTAGCTACACACTGCATTGAAAGGCAGGCTTCACCCATACTTGTCACCTAGTGTGTAGCTACACGCTGCACTGACAGGATTTGGCAGAGGGGAGGCAGTAGGACACTACACGGCTAAAAACAGTAGCGTGAATGTGGGAAGCACTGACTGGGCATGTAGAGAGCCGCATAGGTATATAGCCTGGGGGTTCAGGCCTGGGCATTCCACTCTACTCTTAGTCGTTTCATCATCTGCACTGCTATTTATACCCATGCTAGTTGGCTAAGTGTCCTTAGCATTGGCAGGGGGGCACAGTTTTCTTCAGCGAGTTAATTTTAAAAACCTAGAAGTTACTTCCTTGCTGTCGTTAAGAGATAGCTAATGGGGAACTCGTTTGCTTTGAATTCCTACCTTAGCATCTAAGGCTTTACTGGAGAGTTGAACTGGCACACTGGTTAATGTGTTTGTATGCACTTCCTGCTCTGTGTGAAGGTCTCACGCACATACCCATCATGAGCTTACCATGGTGATTGGTTTTGGCTGGATGATGTACAGTTCCCATAGTTGTTTATACAATTTTGTGCATTAAGTTGATTTCTTTTCTGTAATATATTTACAGAGGCTGTTCCAATAGATCTGATTCCTCCACTCACAAGTGTGTGAGTGATTAAGAAGCAGCAGTCACAGGTAGGTTTTGGGCAGATATCCATAATTGAGAAAGTTAAATGCAATGGGTTTCAGGTTAGATGTAGAGATTGATAGTTACTTTTACTCATTATCATCATTATTTATTTGCATTCTGATAGCACCTACAGACTTGCATCATGGCCCCATTGTGCTGGGTGTTGGACATGCCTAGTAAAAAAAAGGAATTCATTTTGCTCAAAAGTAGAAGATTGGAAGGCTTTTCTGGGGTGTTAATTGCAATTCAGGTGAAAATTAGTTCAGCTTTGATTTCATGATTATCATTAAATGAGATTTATAAAATAATTTCCCAAAATGTTAATGTTATATTTATGCCTATAACAATGATGATTTTAGCAGGAAACTGATACGCCTGCTGTAAATGATTGGATTTAAAAGGACATACAGTAGAATCTCACAATTACAAACACCTCAGGAATGGAGGTTGTTCATAACTCTGAAATGTTCATAACCCTGAACATAACGTTATGATGGTTCTTTCAAAAGTTTCCAACTGAACATTGACTTAATACAGCTTTGCAACTTTACTACGCAGAAAAAATATGCTGCTCAATTTAAATGAAACAAGCACAGAAATAGTTTCTAACCATGTCAAATCTTTTTTTTTAAACTGTCCCTTTATTTTTTAGTAGTTTACATTTAACACAGTGCTGTACTCTGTGTGTGTGTGCGCGCGGGCGTGCACATGCACGCACTGCTGCCAGATTGTATACTTCCAGTTTCAAATGAGGTTTATGGTTGACCGGGGGTGTGTGGCTGACCGACAGTTTGTAATTTTGATGTTCTACTGTATACAAGTTCTTAGATTTGGATACTTTACCTGACTCCAGGCTGGGGGAGGGCTAGTATGTTTTCTAATTCTGGACCAGCGAATCACCTGCATTTCAGCAAATTAGGATTGGATTAGATTAGTGATGGATGCACACCTTTTGTAGTCGCTCTATTTGAACCTTTGTGCAAGCAGAGTTTTGTTCGGATGACTGTTCATTGAAAATTGAGTCTCTGTCTGGAGGCAGTGGCTGAAATTTATTTTGTCACCAAACAAATCTCGGTTTTGGGTGGAAGCAAAATTAATAGATGTCCTGATTTTCCCTGCCAATTTGCCCCCAAAAGACTGTTCTCTCTTTGCAGTAGACTGCCATGATCAGCCCCTTGTGGGAATGCCATAGTGGGCGAACCTAGCCTTAGTGCTGCTGCTCATGTTTTTTCTATCCTGCGGTTTGAAAGGGAATTAAATGTGTGGGTTTTTTTAAAGATTCCTTTCTACCCTTTTCTTCATTCTGGCAGGTCCCTATAGTATCCTTATCCTTCTCATTTTCATGCCTCCTTTCATACTTCACTTTATGCTTGGAACTCAATCCATTTCCATCTTCACTGAAAAAATCATCCTATCCCTTTATTTAAATTCACCCCAGGAACCCGAAATCACATTTCTTCTAGGAAGCCTGGCACTGTTAATCTGCAAACGTTTGTTGGAAAAGAAATGTCTGGACTGCTTTGATCCATATTCTGCTTATCCGGTATCTAATGCATCTCAAGTTCACTGTCTTCAAACTGTGCATGTAAGTTTCTTGGGGTAGAAACCCTGTCTTCTATAGGTTTTGTACAGTGTCATCTGATATGATTAGGGGGTGCTTCCCCAAGAGCATTGTTCACTTCCCATTTATTGCTCTCTCCCCAATCCACAATTTTCTGTTTCATTTTTACTGTGAGTTTGGTCTGATTAAGGCCCCAATCCATCAAAGTGCTTAAGCACAAGTGTATAGATTGTAAACTTACATGGGTAAGTACCTTGTCCTTTTTTATGCCTAGAAAAGTGCTAGGTACACCTATGGTTCTATAAAAAGAAGATAGGTTTAAATGATGTCTGCAATAAGAACTAACCTTTCCAGTTCATCACTTATTCTCCTCTATAACACAAAGAATTCTTGAAGTTTGTATTGCATATATTTCAAACAAGGCTGGTTTTGACAAATTGACAGTTTCTTTCCTAGCTCTGTCTTGTTCTGTGCCTGGTTAAAAGAGCATCTATACATAATAAATTTGTAAGATATTGTTACTTATCTGCATCCTTCAAAAAAAGCCCTTTGAAATTGGACTGAATGCCCTGCAGGATTACTTAACAAATTTTAACTTTTCAATAGGGCTCTATTTTAAAATACATTTTAAAAAAATCCACAGTGGCCCAAATTCTGCTCAGTGGGGTCCCTCACAGGGATTACTGGTGGTACATAGGTAATTTATAGCAGAATTTAGTCCAGTGCATCTGAGATCTCCCACCAGAAATAAAGAGTAATTAAACTATTGAATGTTCCTCGTGTGCTGTATATACACATTTTTAAAAATAGGCAAAGGAGATCAATTCTGAAGTTATTAGCTGTTGTAAAATGCCTGTATATTGAAAGAGTTTAATTTATTCATTTATAATTTTTATCACACTAAAATGGGCCTCTAGGAGCAATTTAAGTGCAACAATAATGCAATTGTTCAGTAGAGCCAGCCATTAGTTACACAGTTATCTTCACACAAAAACAAAAAGCAAACCAGTGGCAAAACCCTGTATTTAAACATAAATTGATGGTGGATTTACACAAAGCTAGCAGATTGTTTTTCTTTTTCTTTTTTTCTTTTATGAACAAGCAACCTAAGTAATTCAATATGAAGAGTACTGGGCAATAAACTAATAGAGCCGATCTGGTTCAGTGCCCACAAAAGGAGAGTAAGACTCCAATTATAAAACATCCAGCTAACTGTTGTATCTATACGTTAGTACGTATAAAATGTAAACCTCATAACCCCAAAGTGAACTTAAGAGTTGGCTATATGCCTTAGATGTAGTCAACATAAAATGAGTTTAGCCCAAGGCAAAACATAAAGTATAGCTGTCATACATTAATAGCAGAGACAATTGGAAACCTTTTAGCCTAGGTATTTCACTGCACATGTGCAAAGGGTTGATTAGTCGATGGGTGTTCCAAAGCTCTAATTAAGTTTCTTACTAGTACTTCTTTATATTCAAGTACTCTGCACTTTAAATTATAATCCGTTGTACATAGATGGCATTCCTGACAGTCATCTTTAAGATAATGTATTATCTGCTGCTAAGTAACATAACTATCAGTAACACAAATCTGATAGTTTTTTAAAAGATTTCTTTGGGATCCAACAGCTACTAAATAAATAAATACTGGCTTTAAAAAGGTTTCATTTTTGAGTTGTACAGGTTTTATTGGCATGAGTTTGGGATGGCTGCATTCCTCATGACTGCAGAAGCCACAAGATAAAGATAGAGATAAAGGCTCAAATCGGCCTAAGAAAGTCACGCTGGGTTGGTAACTTGGCACTTTTCTGAGGCTGCTGTATTGTTCTCCAAAACCTCAGTTTTCATTTAAAAAAAATGAAGTCTGTAGCCCATGCTTGTGAAGAAAACCTTGAAAATATTAAACAAGTGTAAACCAATGCAGTGACACATACCTTCATTTGCAGAGAGTCTGAAACGATAGCTCTGAGGGGAGTGAGTATTCATTTCATCACAATGGAGTGTTAACTCAGATGCTCTATGATGATCATTTAAACTATTTGCTAAACTATTTCACTGCTTGCAAAGCATATAAGAAAGTTGCAGATCTGGGATCATCAATCTGTCTCTTGGGAGTCCAGTCTTATTTTGGTGGCACAAGTGGATACAATTTGGGGGAAGATTCCCTCCCCTCAATAGGACCTGTAGAGTCTAAAGGTTATATGGGTGGAGCAGAGCCCTACAGTGTATCTAAGCCTCACCAAAGAGAAGCCAATTCCACAGAAATCAGGAGGATATCCAAATCCCACTGAGAGAGAGCCACTGCTACAGAGCTAAGTGGGACTCCAAGCAATGCAACAAGCCAGCACTCCCTTTCCCTGAGAAATGCTCTGGTTATGGATATAAGGCCAAGTCCTGTTTCCCTGCCTTCTGCTGGAAGCTGTCAGCAGACTCAGGCAGACAGACATTGATATATTGATTACACTCAGGTAACATTTTGAGGCTTTTCTTCACAATCATGAGGGCTAAAAATATATTTTTTAATTAATTTAGATTCTGAGATCATCACACAAATCTGGGAGACAAGGATGTAGGCCGATGCTATGTCTTAATCTGGCCTGTCCAAGGGTGCATATGATCCAAGTTAGGGGAAGCCAAGCCTGAGAAGCCCAGTGGACATTGTCTGATTAACACCTGCATGGCAGAGGTGCTGGAACAATTTTTATAGTGGGGGTGCTGACAGCCATTGAACCAAAACTGTAAACCGTGTATATAATTGAAACCACTTCAAGCCAGGGGGTGCAGCAGCACCCCCAGCATCGCTATTTCCAGCACCTATGCTGCATGGTCATTTTGTTAACTCAAGTAGGTAGAGCTTGACTTGTGGGCAGAGTCTGTGAGAGTACCACCATATCCCTGTTCCCCTCTCCCCGCAGTTCAAGCCCTGATGCAGATCATCCCAAACAAAGTGCCAATAACATTTTAATTCTGTTTATGCCATCAAGCATTTTGTAGATAATGAACATACGATGGATAACTATTTTAGGAATGTTTTATTATTATTAGTTTAAAAATGTTTAGTGGGGCTATTTCTTGTCTTGCTCTACCTATAAGTCAGGTACCTTAGTTACCGTGAGTCCAGGACTCAAAGGAAGAGATAAGTGAAAACAAAACACCTTTAAATGTGACCTAAATTAGCTTTTCTAGACAATAATGTGATGGCTTCAGGGTTTGATATCTTGGACTCTGGTGGAACCTAGGTTAATAAATAGAGTTCTAATACAATTTCAGACCATCAAGAAGCCAGACATCACATCACATAACCAGTGCCAGTATTAGTCCATTGGGGGCCCTAAGCAGGAATATTTTGCACACACAAAACATACTAATAATTAATAGGGGGCCCCTTGAGCTGCTCAGGGCCCTAAGCAACTGTTTAGTCTGCTTATGCCTTGCGCCAGCTCTGCACATAACAAATGTCTACAATATAGACTCTTATTTCTAAAAATCACATACGCAGTCTCCATTTCACCAAAGCATATAATAAAACAGAGAAATCAAGAAGTCTATGAGATAATTCTTCACTGTTTTCACTTTTACTTAATAGGTTATTATTGTCATTTAGACACAGGAGTAGACCCTCCAAAGCCAATGCCTGTCAGTGTCACAGAAGAGTGTTGTTTAATTAGAGTTATTTAAACTAAGATATAATTATGTCGCTGGAAGGAGGGGTAGGCAAACTGGTTCTGATAGTACAAGAGCTCACTTGAATCTTTATCCAAACTTAAATTGACCAAAGCCTTTCATGAGGTTCAAATTATGCCAGTGAGATGAGAGTGTGTGTGTTATTTATAAACTCTTAGTGTATTTTATCACTTACGGGTAGAGATGGGTCTGAGCTTTCCCAAAGTTTGAGAGCAGTGACAAGACCTGGGTTTTTGTCTTGCCCATTATAGAGCACGGATCCTGATGGGAAGTTCAAATATGGATCCAAAATTTCTCCGGTTCAAGGGGTTGAAACATGTGGTTTGGTTCACTCCCATCTGTATTTCCTGTTCTGTATGTGCACTGAGACCAGATGGATAAATACTAAAATACCTAGAGAAAAATCTATCCTCAAAGTATTTCCACTTGTCTGAAACTAAGATATAGCATCTTGAGGACTAATTAAATCTTGACAAAGTCTGTTCTAATGAGATTTATGATTACAATTAGTATAATATTAAAGTAGTACCCAGAGCCGTCAATCAGGATGTATTATGCTAGTTTTGAACAAAAGCACAAAGTTTTATATAGTCCCTGCCCCAAATAGCTTACAATCTAAGGCCCCAATCCTGCAAAGATGTATGAACGTACTTAATATTATGTACAGTGAGCAGTCCCATGGGCTTTACCATCCCAAAGCAGGGCTGGGCTAAATGTCATAATCTATCCTATGCTGTTTTACTGCTAATATCAAAGAATTAATAATTGGGCAATATCAAAATGTTATTTCAGATGAAGACAAGATAACTATCAGGTATGATGCCAGCACCATCCTTTTACAAGTTAACAAGACTTCTAGCTTGTCCTACTAATTTCTAAGAATCTCTGAGGGGATTAATACCAAAAAAAGTATATATGTGTTGATGATAGAAAGCAGAATGAAATGTACTGATTTATTGCAACTCTTCATTAAGTTTAAAAGCATTCCACTATGGTGAAGACATCAAACATAGGCTGTTTTTTCACACTGCAGAGGAATAGTTACGGACAGGAAGACAAAAAAAGAAAGAAAACAATATTTTAAGTTGAATTCAAGCCAGATTTAATGAAAACAAGTCCCCGTACAAGTCTGTTGAAGCAAAGTAAGTTTACTGTACACATAGCATTCTCCTATTTGAAAGTAATGGATCTTAATTTTGTGTGCATTACAGTTGAATTATTGTGAAGTAATGTCACTTTACCAAATATACAAAATATGCATTATTGAACTTCCTTTAAATGTACAAGGCCTGATTCTATCTTACACTGGTGTAATAACATTGATTTCTGGGAAGTTACTCCTGGTTTACATCAGTTTAAAGGATAGGACCATCAGGCCTCAACTAGACAGAGTGCACAACTGTTTCCTAAATAACATGCGGAATCACAATGTATGTGCACGTGTCCTGGTATAATGGATCTGTAATGCTTAACAAACCTTGCCACCAATCACTTTCCTCAAAGAAAAATATGAATAGTATGTCATTAGCTGCAAGGATTGCATCAGAATTTGGCTGCTATTAGGCACAGTGGACCAAACTCCAGAAAAAGATAGATCATAGTTGTTTGGAAGTTTTTCAGAATAGGAACTGTCTCTTTCCTGGTACTTAGCACTCTATCAACACTGAGCAAATAATAAAATCAAATTCTGATATTTAGCTTTGGCCATGTAGTGTTTCAAATACCTATCTTCAGTCTGGTCTACATTGCAGACCTATATTGGTATAACTAGGTTGCTCAGGGGTATGAAAAATCCACACTCCTAGGTAACGTAGTTATACCAATCTAACCCTCCGCATAGACAGCGCTATGTTACCAGGAAGGCTTCTCCCATTGACCTGGCTACTGCCTCTCTGGTAAGTGGATTAACTATGCCGATGGGACAGCTCTCTCCTGTTGGCGTAGAGCATCTTCATTAAAGTGCTACAGTAGCATAGCTGCATTGGTGCAGTTGTGCCAATGCAGCATTTTAAGTGTAAACATGCCCTAAGGAGGACTAATTAGGCAACTATCAGGGGGTAGCCGTGTTAGTCTGTATCTACAAAAACAACAAGGAGTCTGGTGGCACCTTAAGACTAACAGATTTATTTGGGCATAAGCTTTCGTGAGTAAAAACCTCACTTCTTCGGATGCATAGCGTGAAATGCATCCGAAGAAGTGAGGTTTTTACTCACGAAAGGTTATGCCCAAATAAATCTGTTAGTCTTTAAGGTGCCGCCAGACTCCTTGTTGTTTTAATTAGGCAACAGCATTCCTGACTCAACCACTTTTCTTTTTCTTTGCACTCTCTCATGGCCAGTACCAAGCTCAGTACAGGATGAAGTTGTGAGGAGGCACAAATCCCTTCAGGCTCCTCCCTGCTCCAGTAATCAATTCCTCTCCCCTTCTCCTTGCCAGTTCATCCAATCAGGGATTAGACACTATATTTCATGAGCAGAGGCTTGAGAGAACTTTCTGGCAATAAACCACTTGTTTTATTTTAAGATGCTCCTCTAGGACAATGATGATTTTGGTATAAATGCCAAGATGGCGAGACTGATATGACTTATCTGCCAAATCACAAGTAAGCAACTTAGCTCAGATTTTGACTATCAAGTAGTGAGTTCTCTCAGCAAAATTGTTCATGATCAGCTCATTGAGGTAAAAAGAGTTGTTGAATACATTCAGGACAATCACTGTCATCTCAAGGATTGTCCGTAAGCAGAAAAAGAGGCTAAATACATCAAATGTAATATTTGTTGTAAATTATTTACTCAACTTTATCCAGTAACAACATGGTATACTTGCATTCAGTTCATTATGGAATTGAATTTTTCAATTAAAAAACAAAACAAAAATGTTACTTTTTAAAAAAATGTTCACTGAAAATACTCAATATTTTTTGATTGGCCTTAATTACTAGGAAAACCCAGAAGGACTGAAATATGAAGAAAGATTGAGAGCGCTACATGTGTATAGCTTGCCTAAATGAGTATGACTAACAGTGGTATGAGATAGTCTGTTGTTCTAATATTTAAAGAATGTAAGCAGCAAGGAGGTAAAAAAGACAGTATAACAAGGAATAAGAAGGAAGAACTTAGGCTGAATATCACGAAAAAACATCCTGAAAATGAGATCTATTAAACTGTGTAATAAACTCTCCATAGTAAGTGATGGAGGCCCCATCACTTGGGACATCTGAAACTGGACAAAATACTAGGAAATGTACTATACAGCAGGAGGAAGACTAAATGACCTGATCAATCTATTCATCTTTAGGTTCTATGGCTCAGACTCTGCAACCCTTATTCACGTTGAGTTGCACTTTACTCCTGTAGCGGACGCATTAATTTAAACAGGAAGTTTTATTGATAAGTACTAAAGATGGCAGAATCTGGGTCTGTACATGTATAATGATGCAGTCATATTAAATTGGTAGCAAACATTCAAACACACAGAGACGAGCCTCTGATACTATTAGAATTTAGGGTATAGTCTTATGTTGGCAATCAAGGCTTTTTCTAATAACTTCCATTTTTAAATATTTATGACCACTGATGAATCCTAAAAATTCTGTTGATATCTAATTGTATTTGAAAAACCTATACTGTGCCAATGGAAATGTTGTATGCTATTTTCTTTTTTGGATCTATTATGTTTAAATACATTTTAGTAACAATGATAAAGCAAAATAAATTAATCTAAAAATGATATCAATAGAACAACTAATTTTTTTCTGGTCTCAACAGGGGCCACAGATCCACTAGAAAGTCCACAGTGCTCGGGAAATCAGAGTACTGAATCTCTTAGGTGTGCAATGATTGAGACTCTCACAACAGGCTGGATGAACAAAATTAGCTGCAAATGGAATGGCAGGCATTAGTTTCTCTTTCTCCATTGAAGATAGGTGTTTGTGTTTAAGTGCCATTTAAAAGATCTCATAAAATGCGTTAATTACCTATTATTTCATAAACGATGCCCAAAATCATGGTTGCTGATTTAACTACTTCAGAGGGAAGTATTTATTAATCTAATTCCCACTGTTTTCTATTTCCTATCTTCTTTTATCCCGGAAAACTACCAATCCCACACAACTCTATTAAGTACCAATTAAAGAAAGATTTGTCATTCCAGCTCAAGACCATTGAACTGGGGCTGGAGCTACATATCTCCTAGCTTTCTGACAGAAATTATTTTAATTGGACTTTTCCTAACAGCATTAAAACAAACCCTGTGCTGCCAGGGAAGGAAGATATGACTCCTCAGTCAGATAATTTACCTTTTTTTCTCCCTTGCCATAAATCTTAGTATGAAGATGATTAGTAACTTAAGTCTGTTTTTTAAAGGCATCCAACTGTGACTACTTTAAGCACTGAAAAACATCACGTGTCAAGTATAAATGTCCTGTTGCCAGTTGATTTACTTTCACACATTTGTTGGGTGTTTCAACTATTTCTACACAATTTAATTTCTATCTATTTAAATATCTAATTTTATTTGGATTTTAAAATGGTCTGATGAATTGGTCTGCAATGCAGTTTGAACTCAAAGATGTATAGATACATTAAACATATTATCCATGTTTGACTGGCTAAAGCTATCAAGAAAAAGATGCATTTCCAGGGGAGCTTTGTTGATATGCCTAAAATCCAACCAAGTCTGATTTTGGTTGAATGACCTTTTTGTCAGAAGTTAAAATCCACCAACACAGAGTCTGACTAAACTCTGGATAAGTTTGTTTTGGACCCTGGGTGTTTTCCTTGCAGAAATGTAAATTCTTCCAGAATAGAAGGGTAAGTTTTCCAATGTCTCACTAATGTGGGTGTGTGGTGCCCCAGAATTTCTAGCATAGCCTGCCCAGTGCTCCATGTGGTTAAGTAAACACAGCATGGGTGTTGGGGCATGTGGCCAATGCTGAGGCCAGGATGAGGCCAGGAGGAAATAAGAGCAAATTCCTCTGAAATGATCTGACAGGAAATGACAGAGTGTCAGCCTTCTATAACCATACTCAGATAGAGAGAGAGAGGGCGGGAGAAGTTCTTCCTAAACACAGAGTGGTGCCAGATCTCAGTAGGTGAGGATGATGAAATAATAAAGCATTTCCCGTGTGTGTTTTTCATTAGTCCTATTTTGTTTTTCTTCCAAGTGCTGTGGAAACAGAACAGAAGCCCATGCTTCAGCCAGGACCGCAATGGCCTCCTCCCATGGGAGTAACAGCTGCATAAATAGGAGGGAAATCCTCAGCGGAATAGCTTCCAACACCTTTCTAATGGAAATAATGATTTGCAAAACCCAGTTTATGCCTCTGCCACATAATTAGTAGCCAAAAGAGCTAAAGATTAAAAACACTGTTCCAAGTCCCAGCATCTCTGAAATTTGGCAAGACCTTAAATATTGCACTCTGTGTTCCAAACAGGTTGCCTATATGTGAGCATTGCAAGGAAAGTCTTAGTCAGTTGAGTCAAGCCCTTGAATCAGTCAACACTTATTATATGGAAATTAACCAGTTTGATGTCAATTAGTGGAAATTTGTTAGCAGGCATACCCTGTGGGACAGTTTATTTTGAATTCCGAATACTCTTTATTGAAGCCAGCTAAGATAGTTGATGTGGTCCCTGACTCCTTCTTTAAAAATCAGAGTAGAATTAGTTAAGAAACAGCTAAGAAACGCAGAGAGAAAAAGCTACATTGAAACACTCTTCAACACTCAAAACCTACCGCTCCAAAATATCCATTGTTGAATGGGCATAAATGCAAGGAAATCAAGATCTGATTTTCTGTTTTAAGAAGGAACAGAAGTATTAGATGCATATCAGCCTGTTCTGTATTTGTCAATACTGAGCACTGGATGGGAAAGGCAATTGTTCTAACGACCATGCTCAAAACTAGCCACATGCTCACCTAAAACATTTTCCAGCTATAAAGCTGGTGTTTCTTTTCCATCATGTTGGTAAGTATATGCTTTATACTACTATGTACAAACTGGGTGTGTATGGGGGGGGGGGGGGAGCGAAACAGCTATGAATGTGGAAACTCTCATGGAGACTTGCTGCACTGAGAAAAGTCATAAAAGAATAAAGGAAGCAATAAAGAGCATGATCCTGCTCCCCCTGAAGTTCACTTCAAGAGTAGCAGGCCCAACCCTGTGAGTAGGAAGAGCACAAGCCAAAATAGTAGAGTAAATACAAGGCATCCTAGTGATTAGTAAGGTGCTCAGATACCATGGTGATGAGTAGTGTAAAGCGGAGATAAAGTCTACTCTTCCAAGAAATGAAGTGGAAATGAAAACCATGGAAATATACACGTTATATCTTAACATGAGAATACAAAACTGAGATCTTGGCAAAAATGTTATTTTGAACTATAGAGGGCAACAAATACCACTCACCTTGCTTGAAGGGATGGGAGTGTGAGCTGGTCAGCCAGACAGAAGGGGGACTTTGGTCAAGGATGGAGACGATCTGGAGGTTTTCCCACTTTGCTTTACATTCTTGTATACCTTGTGGTGGGGGAGGAGCTGTGTGAATGTTCAGCTGCCTCTGATTCCCTGAAATGAATGAGACCCCCCAAGAGCCATAGAAGTGGACTTCATTCATTTCAGGGATTTCTTTGTTCTCCTAAACTGTCTGCCATATCTGACATCTACTGTTCCCTTCACCCTGTGATTTAGTTAGTAGCTGTATGTTTAGTGCTGGATTTTCCCCCAGTGTTGAGTTCAATGGCATTTTGGTGTTAGGAAGGAATTTTTTCCATGATGCCAAAATTGCAGTGTGCTTTTGCAGCTTCATCTCAGCAACCAGAAGATCATGGTTTAAGAACATAAGAACGGCCATACTGGGTCAGACCAAGGGTCGATCCAGCCCAGCATCCTGTCTGCCAACAGTGGCCAATTCCAGGTGCCCCAGAGGAAGTGAACCTAACAGGCAATGATCAAGTGATCTCTCGCCTGCCATCCATCTCCACCCTCTGACAAACAGAGGCTAGGGACATGATTCCTTACCCATCCTGGCTAATAACCATTAATGGACTTAACCTCCATTAATTTATCTAGGTCTCTTTTAAACCCTGTTATAGTCCTAACCTAGTCCTAGTTATGCATGTTTATGTCTCAACTTTTGCAGGTATCCACTGTGCATTGTGCCCTTTCCAATGCCTGGTTAGCAAACTGATGACCCAAAGAAGGCATTGGGTGTGGTATGTTATGCAAGGCAACTGGGAGTCTCAAAGCTGAATGGGGATTGAGGCTCCCCTTATCCATAACTGTAACCCTCACATGAGAAAGGCATAGCCAGGGAATGCAGCTGCAGGAATATATCCCTTGATAAAGGACAGAGGTAATTTGACAGATTTCCTTCTTTATATGGCTTACGGGGCCCTCTTCTAGCAGGTGTGGGGCCAGGTATAGAAAATATGCACTGGATAGTTATGTGCTGAATAGTGGGTGGTTGATATGATTTCCCTTTTAATTCCAATTTGTTGTTTAAAATTAATAAAGTTGTTGTTGGAACTCCCTCCAAAACCTTTTCCATTCGGCTTATCCAGAACATCTCGTCTTGTTCTGGGAGAGCTCTTCATCCAGTTCTCTGAAATCCAAAACACTCAGTTCGACTCTAAATTTCGTCACTCAGGTTCCTTTATTTGGCATACAGCAAAGCTATGCTGAGTTGATCAGACTCAAGCGCAGGGGGCAGGTTTAGGGCATACCACACATCCAAAGTTACACAACAATCTCTTCCTTTATTTACATATTACACTGCATTTGCTATACATTACACCACACCTTTTAGAATTGGCTTGGTTACTTTGCAGGAAACAATCCCTATACAGCATGCTGTTCACATGGAACCTGATCTTTACATTCCAGGTTTATCTTATTCATAGTCCCTAGATCCAGGTGCTGCTGCTTATCTTACCTAGCACAGTCATCCTCCCTCCAGCATACTGTTTGTCAAGCCCATATTTACAACTTAACCTTCCATTCACCATCCCAATTATGCCCACTAAGAAATGAGGCAAGAAATTATGTCAAGCCAAGTCTACAGTTGTAGCATCACATAATATTTTAACCACACATAGCTGTGTCCTGAGTACTACTAGTCCTGTGTGGCAAGATCAATAATATACTATCAAATTAAATACTAGGATTTTGGGTTTAATCTAGAACTCCTTACACAAGCATAACAATGCTAATGAACCCAAGGGTAGGAAGGAATAGGACCTTAATAAACAAACAAACATGGAAAACTCCCATTGACTTCAAGCATGGATTTCACCCCTAGACTCTTCCCTTCACTGCTCCTGCCAAACTCACAGTAACTGATCACATAATACTTAATGTGATGCTCTTGTGTGATTGGTGTAGTTAGCAAAGCCTTTCCACAAACAAATATCGATAATATTGGCATGGTTGTTGTTAAGAACTGTTACCTAGTTGAAGTTGCTCTTTAAAATTAATGTTCTAAAATGTTCAAAATGTTTTTACATTGATAGTAATAATGTTCTGCATTAAAATTTGCAAACATTTATTAAATAAGCCATTCAAAGTAGTGCAGTACAACACTCCCAGAAGCTGGCAAAGGAGGCACCACTGTCAAAACATAATGTATTTTCTTTGATACTGATAGGGGTTCTGTAACCTACATGATCAATGCAATTTATCACCAGATTCAGGCAGTGACAGCACTTACTTGAGCACAGCCTGATAAAGTTGCAATTATCTTCTTTGGATACTGTTGGCCATCCAAGCTTCCATAATTCCACTAGTAAGGACTGATTCTAAGACCAGCACACTGTTTGGGTAAGGTCATCTTTACTTGTGGTCATAGCTATACTCAATTCTCTATCATTATTGGAAAGACAACAATCACATAAAATAGACTGGGGTTTTCCCCTTTAGGTATGTGAAGAAAGTGAAATTTCAACAGTAATTATATTTTAAATGAACTAATTACATTATAATAAAAACACAGGCAAATCTTGCACTGTCTTAGACTTTACAAAAAAATTAGAAATATCTCCAATTCATTAATTTATCAGGGGATTTATACCTATGTACTCAAACACATGAAGTAAAGGCTAGAGTGGAAAAATCAATCTAGATACATGTAACATTTCACTTCAGATTTGGAAAGGTCATTCAACATATTTTGTATAAAAAGGTTTTATATGCTGACAAATTAGAATATAGACACACTGGAATTTGGAATACTGGACCCATAAACTAGGGTAGGGATAGGCAATCTATGGCACATGTGCCGAAGGCGGCACACGAGCTGATTTTCAGTGGCACTCACACTGCTCGGGTCCTGGCCACCAGTCCGAGGGGCTCTGCATTTTAATTTAATTTTAAATTAAACTTCTTAAACATTTTAAAAACCTTATTTACTTTACATATAACAATCATTTAATTAAATATTATAGACTTATAGAAAGAGACCTTCTAAAAACGTTAAAATGTATTACTGGCACGCAAAACCTTAAATTAGAGTGACTAAATGAAGACTCAGCACACCACTTCTGAAAGGTTGTCAACCCCTGGATTAGGGTGACCAGACAGCAAGTCTAAAAAATCGGGACCAGGGGTGGGGGTAATAGATGCCTATATAAGAAAAAGCCCCCAAAATTGGGACTGTACCTATAAAATCAGGACATCTGGTCACCCAACCATAGATACTAATCTTTTCAGGAACAGCAAGACTTTAAGGGCCTGATCTTGCAGACCTTTTCATGTGTGTAGATTCTATTAAAGGCAAGGGAAGTTTTGATTCCGATTCACAGATTTTACCACACAGAAACTAAATACCTCGGAGTTTTGCCATCAAAATCAATGGGGCGAAAATTTCACACCTGGAATATATATTTTTCCAAAGTTCCTTATTTGTTCTATGTTATACACCAGTGATCTGAGTTAAGTGCACAGTTATCAATAGACAATGAAGCAGTGCCTAAGCAAGTTTTGGTATACTTAACATGGAGCAACCTTGTAGTTACAAGTATCATGGGGTAGCTGTGTTAGTCTGTAGCCACAAAAACAACAAGGAGTCCGGTGGCACCTTAAAGACTAGCAGACTTATTTGGGCATAACTGTAATTCTACTCCATGCATCTGAAGAAGTGGGTTTTTTACCCACAAAAGTTTATGCCCAAATAAATCTGTTAGTCTTTAAGGTGCCACCAGACTCCTTGTTGTTCTTGTAGTTACAGTAACTGTAGGTTGCCCTATTTTTCCAAAACTTCTGTGAGCCTGGTCTGGCAGTGCTAAAACAAAGCTTCTACTAAACTCAGTGGGAGATTTGCTTTAGTAAGCCTAGGCGTAGCTTGATTTCTATATTTGGGGAGTCAGCACCAGTCAGTCCAATGGGGCTCCATGGAGGAGGGCACAAATTTCACACTGGCTCAAGGCTTGCAGTTTGGGGGGGCAACGCCCCCTGTTCCCTTCCAAACTACACCCATGTTAAGGGCTTATGTAATTAATTTGTGTCACTCACAATTTAGGACTGGATGGTACAAAAAATATCAACAAAGTGACCCAAATAGCATGATAAATAAAGATTAAAACAAGCCTTTAGACAATTAATGCACTCTATTTCTGAAGGAAAAAAGGAGTTAATCAGACACACACACCCTTCTATGATTTTAGTACTGAGTTGGATGACCATTGACATCAATGCAAAGAGTCCATTGGCTTCAATGAATATTTAAGGTATATTTAATCCTGCCTCTACATGGAGGGTGGGATGGACTAGATGACCATGAGGTCCCTTCCAACCCCTACATTTCTCTTATTCTAGTATTGGATCCGTTCCATAGTTAACTTTGTCTGAGCAGATATATTTGTAATATTGTATATGCATGAGCCAAGGCAAGGAAAACTTTAAAAAAGAAAGTACATTTAAACTGTATGTTTTCCAAAACAAAAAAGTGTTCTGTAAACGAAAACTCTGGATTCACTAAGATATGTTTCCTTAACCAGCTACAATGTATTAATGTACATCTTCAAAATAAAACAAATAACCCTTCAAGTATTACAGTAAATAAGGCTTTATTCTGAGTGCTGTCTAAATCAAACGTATATGGCTTTGAGCATTTTTACCAAAAAAGAAATATGAAAGAGGCACTGAGAGTAACATGTCCTCAGGGGGTATTTCCATTTGCAAGTCATGCACTCATTTCACATATCATTGATGGCGCTGAGAGTTCTGTGTAGAATATACAGAATTGTCTGATCTGCAGCCTGGGCAAGCAGATATCAGTGCAGATCACAGAGAAGAATTTTGCCTTCAAACGCTTTTGGTCCACAGTTATGAAGCAACTCTCTAGAATGATCTCTTTGAGCCTTGT
Source organism: Chrysemys picta bellii (assembly GCF_011386835.1). NCBI lineage: Eukaryota > Metazoa > Chordata > Testudines > Emydidae > Chrysemys > Chrysemys picta. The sequence goes on from NC_088801.1 coordinate 42,819,790, forward strand.
AGGGCCCAATCCAATGTCTGCTGAAATCAGTGGGAATTATTCCATTGACTCAAATGGGCTTTGGATGAGGTCATGACGGTCCTCAGTCAATTCACTGTGCTAATCTTCCCTGGCCACCAGTGGGAGTTCCACACAGGGAATTGCGGGTAGAACATACTTCAGAAGTGCAGTTTTCTTCAAAGTGAGGGTATTCATTATGGAGAAAGAAAACCCAGTTTTAAAAGTTTCATTTGGACTCTGAATGGGAAAAAAAGTTATTATTTTCCCATTTCAAATTCAGGCTTCTTCTCCAGCAAATAGAAATAATCCATCCACTATTAACATAGTGAGGCCCTGCTGCTATCTCTATATCTATATGCACATGCTTACCTTTATGTCCCATTGAAGTCAAGCATACATGTTAGTGCTTTCAGGACTGGGGCCTCAGCACACGTTGGGCTGAAGGGAACAATATGTTGGAAGCCACTGCATTCATTGTGAGATGTAGTTTAAGAAGATATGAAAAGCCGTGAATTAAAAATATATATGGCAGATTTTTAATTACTATTTAAACAACAAAATCCCCCACTTTTATATTGTTTATATTTGTAACTAGTCATACAGGTAGTGTAAATCAGTGGTTCTCAACCAGGAGTACACAGAGGTCTTCCAGGGGGTACATCTAGATATTTGTCTAGTTTTACAACAGGCTATATAAAAAGCACTAGCTAAGTCAGTACAAACTAAGAATTTCATACAGACAATGACTTGTTTATACTGCTCTATATCCTATACACTGAAATGTAAGTACAATATTTATATTCCAATTGATTTATTTTGTAATTATATGATAAAAATGAGAAAGTAAGCCAGTTTTCAGTAATAGTGTGCTGTGACACTTTTGTTTTTTATGTCTGATTTTGTAAGCAGGTAGTTTAAGTGAGGTGAAATTTGGGGTACACAAGACAAATCAGACCCCTGAAAGGGGTATAGTAGTCTGGAAAGGTTGAAAGCCACTGGTGCAAATAACCAACTGGTAAATACCAGGCCAAATTATAACAGTATATTTGGAAGTGTTATAGGGCCACCCCATCCGGAGCACCCTCCTGCAGCAGGCTACAGCATGACAGACACGCCCGCTGCAGTTTTCCCATCATCTCAGAGTTGCCAGAATTAGTCCACAGAATCTCCCCAAGTATAAGGACAGCCCTCACAGGGTTTATTTACTACAAAAGTCACATGCATGTAAATCAAAACACAAGTCCCACAACCATAGTCCAAATTTCCCTCAGCATAGTCCAAATACATGCACCATACATCTCTCACTGTACCCTAGCTCTCCTGTCCTTGTACCAGGACAGCCACCTAGGATTGCCAACTTTGGTTGGATGAATTCCTGGAGGTTTCATCACATGACATCATCTTTAATTTAAGATTAATCTTTAATTCCTGGGGACTCCAGGCTAATCCTGGAGGGTTGACAGACATCCCAAGCCTTCCAACTGCAGTACAACCCCACTCTTCCCAGCAGGAACCCCCACAGCCTCTGCTGGAAGCATCACTGCCAGGGGAGTCCTTTACTCCCCCAGTTCTCTCTCTCAGTTCCTCTGGGTCCAGCTCTCTAGCCCATGGTGATGTCAGCAGGTAAACTCTGCTGCTCCCCTGCCTTCAACCCTCTCCCATCCCTTGGCTCCAGCTCTCCAGCTTAGAACCAGCAAGCAAAGGGAACTGCTACTGCTCATCCGGTCTTCGGCCCTCTGGCCTGGTCAGGGATGCCAGCCAGCAAACTCCCCTTGCATCTCTACTGCCTTCAATTCCTCCCTCTTCCCAGGGAGGGCCTGCCAAGTACTCTCTGCAGCTTTCCCCAGAGACCTGACCTACTCTACTCTAACTGGGACTCTCTTCCTCACTGGTCTCTCCTTGACCTTTTATACGCCCTAGGTGCTGCACCACTCTCTTAATTGGCCACATGGATGGACATGCATTGTTACAGGGAAGCTGTACCTACTTCATTTACTGGGGCCAGCCACCCTGTGACAGGAAGTCAATGGGACTGTAAGTCAGTGCAGTGTAGCCTCTGTGGACATAAATATGAATGTACAATAGACTGAGATGCATGATAGAACTATTACATCAGTCTTTTCTGTTTCATTTTTCAAGCTAGCAGATTACATTAAGTGCCAGATCCTGCAAGGCCTCAGAGCAGAACTCGGGATCTAAGGAACATTATCAACTATCAGAAATAGGGGCCTTTATTTTTCCTATTGCACCGTTTGAATGGACTGCAAATAATTTTCAAATGTATTCTAAATGAAAAGAACAAGGCTTCCTTTAGTGATCTCTCTAACTGCCTAAGACAACATATTCAATAGTATATCATATCCATCAGTTTTTAACAAAAAACAAACAGTTTTTCTATTTTTATGACATAAGATAAGTGAAATCTAGGGAACTTAATACTGCTAATGTCTTTTATGATACTGTACTGTCCAGTTTGCATGTCTGCTCAAATAAATATGTAAATTATAGACACAAGACAAACTAAAAACCTATTCCACAGTTCTTAATGTGTAGAAGCTTAACAATTAAGAGGAGGTACAAAGCCAAGCTATTATCAAGGCACCTTCTTGCCACCCAGGTGACAGTGACACCTCTGTACAAGCTGAACAGGAATATTTAAGAGTAAAAACTAAAATAAAATAAAGTTAAAGATCTAACAAAGTGATTGCACACAAGGAAATGTAGACTTAAAGTCACCCTTCCATAGTTACTTATGTATTTCAGGAACCTTAGAACAGTGGGCTATTTTGCTCTAATTGGCTTAATTTGGGGTGTAGTATTTCAGTGATGACTGAGGCCAGCTTTTAGAATAATTTATTTATTAGCTAAAAGCAATAAATAACTTCTAAAGTAAACATATTACTGGTGCTGCTATGATCTAGCCTAGCTCCATTCCTTGTCCTAGTCTCAGCAACTGGTTCCTGTCTCTGAGTCAGTCAGCAGGAAGTCGGGCACTGCAGTGTTCTGCTTCAAACTTCGGCTGAAACATATAACGTTTTGCAGGATGCTAGATACCTGCAGTTCTTACTGTGCTCAGTAGAAGTTTCAGGTGCTCAACAACACCGTAACAGGCCTAATATATGTGATAAAACCTATGACAGCAGAGCCCGTTAAAAAACTTACAGCCATAATTTTGTTTTTCTGATTTCATTAGTGAAACTTAGAAATTTGATCTTATTTTGAGGTACTATTATATATTCATTTCCCCTTGTTATGGATCAGTAATACATTATATATCATTTCTATTAACTGGGCCAAAAAAGGAACATTGTATGCGATTAGTCAGATGATGTGAGATCGTTCGTTTAGAATGTGAGACAATGGATATGTGCAAAATAATATCAATGAAGATATACAGAAGACCTTAATTTCATTTTTGTAAAAGTTAAGTGGCACTTCATACTTTTTTTTTTAAAGGCAGGCAGATGCCACTGGGTATATATTTGGTCCAGTAGTGGGACTGATAGTCCTTCATTCACCATTTATACAAGAGTTTGAGAGATACAATATTATACCAGATAAAGAGGCCAACATCATACGTTTGGATGGAAAAATCCCCAGCAATGAGTAACTGGCACAGGAAGCTATGTGCAGAAGTGAACATCCCTTCTCTCCATCAACCCACCCCCACCCCTCTCCAATAGAGACAAGTTTATAGGCCTCTGAAGGGGGAAAAGTCCACAAGCCCTGACAAGTGAGAGGAATCTCACATTTCAGAGCAACAGCTAACCATTCTGAACTACTCCCTAAGTCTGCCTCCACTCCAGGTTGTAAACCTCAATACCTTAAATCTTTATAATTCAACCAAGCAGAAGACAGAAAGCAAGATGTTATATAGACATCTAAGGTCTGAAACCTAAATAAGGATAATCAAACTATAGAGAAATTTCCTTGTCACAAATGTAAGACTCCCTGATGTGGAGAAAAGTAAATAAAAAAGTGATAATCTATGTAAATTATATTTTTTCTAAAATGGTTTCATTTGCCATGGCAATCATTGAATCAAATGGCAAACATTGACACAATTTTCCTCTGAAAAATTCAATATACTATATATCTCCAGGGCATCTTCTCCTTTCAGCTGAATGATTTATATAACTTCACACCACAAAAGAAGCAACATTCCTTAAATTCTTATTGATAATTGTTCATGATTAGTTATGGATACAAACAAACATCTGTAGAAGCATAGAATGCTCCTGGTTACATACATAGATTAAGTGAAATACTAGTATTTCCCCAATATTTTGTGTCAAAAGAAATAACTTATGGGCCTTAATTATAAGAAATCAAGTTCGATTCTCAAGATCACAACAAATATATATTATAATTATACTAAAAAGCTACATTAAGGTTGCAAAGCCACATAGTCAAAAAAGTTAGAACATGCCAGAATTAAGGTTGTCTGTGTAATGATAATAATTTGTTGAATAGATGTTCATTAATTGAGCACTGTTCATCCTGTGCACTGAATGAGGCAGGGGACCTGTGGGGAAAATAGCATGTGATCATGTAAATAAAGACAGCATAATAATGCATAGACAAACAGGGACTGAATTAAGATTGCACAAACAACTTTAATTCTGGCATTTCCTAACTTTTGAGTGCTTGACTTTGCAAGTTTAATAATGTCCTTTCAATGTAGTTTTGTGTATGTATAATTTCCTAGGTTTTTAGGAGCACAAACCGAAAAAAACCCAGAAATTCCATCATATGGCATCATATTGACAACCACATGTTCAACAGCAGGGTTAGAACCTTTAGATCCATCACACAGATCTCCACCTCTTGAGTACACAGAGTAACCGATAGCAATAGTAAGCTGTCATCCTCTGTGTGGACCTGCACTAGAGGGGAATGAAACTCACACTTTGCCAGAGGTTTTCACAGATATTTACTGAAAGCACAGGAATGGTGAGACTCAGGAATCTTGGATTCCTTTACAGGCTCTGAAGTGGAGTGTGCTGTAGTGGGCACAGATTTGTCTGCCCATTTCATACCAAGTTGGATCCCCTTCTGCCCCATCCCTTCAATTTGTCCCTATCGCAGTCCTGTCTCTTCCCCACCCTGTGTCTTTGTCTCAGTCCCACTCTCCTTGATTATCCAGTGCCTGTAATCACTCCTCAGGCTTTTCAACAAGTCTCCTTTTCCAGCCAGTCCTAGTTTCCCCTCCAGGTTCGCTGTCTGATTACCGGTCTCTCCTCCTCTCCACACCCAGTCCAAGTCTTTTTGCCCAGCCATTCCCAGTTACCACTCCCAGCTCCTTGTCAGATCTATCTATTCCCTTCCTCACCCCATTGGCTCCCAGTCTTAGTCTCCCTCCCCAGGCTCCTCATCCAATCTCAGTCTCCAGCCCCCATTCCCTTTGCCCAGTCTCCCCTCCTTGGCTCCTTACCCCTGTGTCATTGCCCAGCCAGTACAAGTTCTCCCACTGAACTCCAGGTCCTTCTCAGATTTGTTTCCCCTCCCCTGTTCCCATTCCCCTAGTCCCAGTCTTTGTCCAGCCAACTCCAATCTCTTCCCCTACCCCAGCTCCTTGCCCAATCACATTGTCTCCCCACCAGCCAACTGGCTTCAGCTCCCCCAAACCCATTTCCCTTATCAGTTCCCAGCCTGTCTCCATACCCAACCAGTGCCAGCCTCCCCTCCTGACTCCCCAGCTCCCAGTCTCCCTGCCTAGCCAGTGCCAGTATCTATACCCAGTTCCAGTTGCAGTCTTATCACACTCTTTGTCCCTTGGCTGGAGCCTCACAAACCGCCTCCTCCCTCCTCGGACTGGTCAACGATTCTAAGGAGAGAGGGAGGAGCTACTCAGTGTCCCTCATTGAGTATCTCCCTCCCTCACTGCTGGGGCTGTTCCTCTTCACTACCAGCCCAATCAACTTCCCCCAGCCATTGAGGTGTGTGGATGGCATTTCTGACAATAAGGGAGCACTGAACTGCAGCAACATCTTGGCCATATCCCTTTTATCTCTGCTACTCCCACCCTGCGCAGGGCAACAAAGATGGGGTAGGGATATGATTGGGTTATGCATGTGGTATACTACATGGGAATTATCCTATGCAGGTAAACCAACTTTTCATCTGCTTTGTACCACTCAAGCAGTAAAAAGTAAGTAGAATAAGAGCCCGGATCTCCCCCAACATGTGAGCCACCTTCTCAGGTGAATCATGCTATATTTCCTCTCCCTCCATCTTAAGTTTCATAGAAATTAAATCTGCATTTCTTCAAAGGCCACCCAAATGTATCCTTGCAAGTTGTTCTTGTTGCTTTTGAAATTAGGCAAGAAATACACATCCTGATTTACATAGAAGAGATCTGTGGCATATATATATTTCTTCCATGTAATTGGTTCTTTTTTAATCCTGACCTGAATGTAGATCATTCTTAATGTACAGCTTCAAATAGCCTTTGAACTAGGGTTTTTGGTTGTCGTTACTTTAAATGATGAAAAAATGCCCTCTTATTTTACAGCTTGCATCAGATGCACCAAGATGAAGAACAGTGACAACGTAGTTGTTCACCCATAACCCCAGGACATCAGGTAAACTGACAGTGTGTAATTACAAAGAGGTGATATTAAGTTAAAACATATCGCTAAAGTAGTGCTATTGCATATGCATCCCCTGTTTTTCAAGGCAGTGTTTAAAATAAAAAGGCTTCACTGAGACAGAAAAACTGCTATAGTTATATCATAGCACACTGAGTTTCAAACCTTTTAATGAAAGACATAATTCTTCTGCTGTCTGCATCATACTATATTCTCATGCAAAACACTTTAATGCATAGTGTAAATTATCTAAGACTTTCTTAGTATGTATTACATTTCTTAATCATATTGGATGTCATGTTGCAAAACAGATTGCTCGGGCTCTGTATGCTCGGAGGGTCTATATTTGAAAACTGAGGGGGGCTTTTTGTTTGTTTTTTAAATGGGCAGTATTTGTTTCTAAATGCATATGTCATCAATGAAGCAAAAACTATTTTGTCCAAAATGCTTAGCATTCTAAGTTTTTTTTACCCAAACCCCTCTGAAGCCTGGAAATGTGAATACAGCATCTGGATGATCCAATTTCTCTGAATTTCAATATAAAAAATATGGCCATATTTGGAGCTGAATGAGATGGAATTTATCTGAGCTAATGTTTTCAGCCACATTTATCCTTCTATTCAACAAGCTTTTGGTGCAGTCACAAAGATGGTGTTTTTGTTGTTGTTGTTCATTTTAAACAATGAATCCTATTTCAAGCAGGGCACTGCAGTTGCCAGCTTAGCAAACCACTTTGCCCAAGATAGGAGAACAGGAATTGCACATTATTAGAATGTAAATGGCTGAAATCTTCATTGGAAAGGTCTGAGCTTTGAATTATATGCCAGGTCTTATTGATGAGACCCTACAACCTGGTGATGCAACGTGCTATCTGATTTACTGACACATACGGTTGATTGGCATCATGTTGATTGGCATCATGAAAGTGCTAAATAAATCTTTTTATACATGCTGCATTCTGAATTTCATATGTGGCTTCCTAATTTTGAAAAACTCTAAGATACCAAACAATTTGGTCTCAGCACCTGATTCTCCACTGTCTTGGTCTGAGGTAGTCATTTATGCCTGAGCAAAGCAAGTGTAGGATGCTACCAAATCAGAATGGCAGAGTGGCATGGCCCCAAACTGCAAGCCTTGGCCAGGTGTGGAATTTACCCCCCACGTGTGACCCCTCTGGCCTGACTGGGGCTCCCCCCCCCCAAATATAGAAGTCAAACTATGCCTATGGTTTTACAGTGGTTAACCTTTCCAGACTACTGTACCTCTTTCAGGAGTCGGATTTATCTTGTGTACTCCAAGTTTCACCTCACTTAAAAACAACTGGCTTACAAAAATCAGATATAAAAATACAAAAGTGTCACAGCACACTATTACTGAAAAATGGCTTACTTTCTCATTTTTACCATATAATTATTAAAAAATCAATTGGAATATAAATAGTGTATAGTATATGGAGCAGTATAAACAAGTCATTGTCTGTATGAAATTTTAGTTTGTACTGCTAACTAGTGCTTTTTATGTAGCTTGTTGTAAAATTAGGCAAATATCTAGATGAGTTGATGTACCCCCTGGAAGACCTCTGCGTACTCCCAGGAGTATGTGTACCCCTGGTTGAGAGCCACTGGTTTACACAGATGCAAATGAGTTCATAAGGTGCAAGGCAGTGGGTAATAGGGCCCTCAGGTCTTGTGGGGATTTGGCATGGGCACCTGAGAACAGGACATACATATAAATACTAACAAAGCCCTGATCTTGTATTTAAAATTGCATTTATTGCATTAGCCATGATTTTTTATCTTTGAAGATAGCTCAGACATGCTGATTATATCAGCTCTCAAAAGACTGACTTGATTGTTGTTATATTTTTGTCTGTACTTAAGACAAATACATATAATTACAAACAATCAGCCAAATTTTTAGAACAATCAGTCATATTTTCAGCCTCTCAAGATTTGGCTCAATATTATTACAAACTGTCAGTGTTCTTGAAATCAGTTACTTTGAATTATGGAAAAATGTGGTTATCTAAAAAAAGTGTTGTCACCAACAATGTTCCTTGACCAATTCTCTTGGATAAATGGTTCCACAACAGCTCAGACAGTATTACTGCATGCCAAATATTATTAATCTTTATGAATATAGCTTGAAAACTTATTAATTGTAAAGCAATATGTAACTGTTAAGAATGAGCATTTATACAAAGCATGTAAAACCCAGTTTTGATAAATACAAAGCTTTAAAATTAATGTTTTATAATGAAATATAGACCAAAGTAATGAAAGTCAGAGACAACATCAAAGGTTGTGACACTTTTTTGAACACAGCACAAAAGGATCCAACAGGAACAACTTGTATATCTTTTGGTCTTTTTGTTCATAGTCTGGATCAATCACTGGCTGATGCTTGTAGCTGTTATTCATGACCTGTCTGGTGGCGTTATGACCTTTTCTATTTTATTGTTTTATTTGATGTTTGTGGTATTTTATATAATTGATTTATGTATGCTGATATGTTTGGGAGCTTTCTGGTAATATACCACAGTGCTTGAATGTCTATAAGTAATGACACATATTGCAGTTACTGCGCCTTCTTGGCCAGGTCACCATTGTAAATAAAACTTGTTCTCGATAGACTTTTATGTGGTTAAAGATTTTGACTTCTTGAGTGATTGATTGAAAGGAAAATGTTTGCTAACAGTCTACTGAGTGAACACAAAAAAAATGTATTATTTATATCACTAATCCAGAAAAAATATTTTCAGCCTTTTAAAATAATAGGATAAAATGTAGCATAAACCATCCAGCTTCTGCTTTGTTCTGCTATCTGTATTTCCCAAATTGCATGTTTCATAATGTTTTGCTTTCCTCTTACATCCAGTAAACTTCATTGTGTTTCACAAAGTTCATTATGGTACAAAGGAGGAAGTATCTCCAGTGTGGCAGATTTTATCAGAAAATATACTGGGACTGTCCTTTTATTTACTTTTTCTCCTCTCAAAACAGTATATATATATTTTTAAATCAGAGAATGCATAGAATTGGAGTGAATAATCAAGCTGCGTAAGTGGTGAAGTTCTCCTGCTAGTCAAAGGAAGTTTAAACTTCTTTTCATGATATGTAGGTTATACAAAACTATCAGAGTCAACTGATGCCTGCTATTTAATCAAGAAACATGGACCAGGCTTTACAGTAGAACCTCAGAATTACAAACTGATCAATTAACCACACACCTCATTTGGAACTGGAAGTACACAATCAGGCAGCAGCAGAGACCAAAAAAGTAAATACAGTACGGTTCTGAGTTAAATGTAAACTGCTAAAAAATAAAGGGAAAGCAGCATTTTTCTTCTGCATAGTAAAATTTCAACACTCTATTAAGATAATGTTCAGTTGTAAACTTTTGAAATAACTTTTTTTTAGAGTTACGAACATTTCAGAGTTATGAACAACCTCCATGCCTGAGGTGTTCATAACTGAGGTTCTACTGTAGTTATATAATACTGTAACATTAATTTTAGAATGTATAGATAGTGGATTTTCTGCTGTTTGTACTCTGAAACGTTCTCTGGATTTTTTTTGCTCAGCTTCCAGAGAACCTAATCATGATTTAGAAAATGAGCTGTTCAGCACTGTTCATACACAGTAAAGGTTCAAGGCTTTGGTAGTCTTCTCCTCACTAGCACCCATTCATAGATTTCAGGGTCAGAAGGGACAATTGTGATAATCTAGACTAATCTCCTGTATACCACAAGCCACAGAACTGCCCCAAAATAATTCCCAGAACATCTCTTTTAGGAAAACAGTCAATCTTAATTTAAAAGTTGTCAGTGATTGAGAACCTACCATGATCCTTGGCAAGTTATTCCAATGGTTAGTTACTTTGTTAAAAATGTACACCTTATTTCCAGTCTGAATTTGTCTAGCTTCAGCTTCCAGGCATTAGATCGTGTTATATCTTTCTCTGCTTGATTGAAGACCCCATTATTAAATATGTTTCCCAGGAAGATACATGTAGACAATCAAGTCACCTCTCAACCTTCTCTTTCAGTTAAATAGATTGAGCTCCTTGAGTCTATCACTATAAGGCAGGTTTTCTAGTCATTTAATCATTCTCTTGGCTCTTCTCTGAAACCTCCCCAATTTATCAACATCCTTTTTGAATTGTGGACATCGGGGCTGGATACTGTGCCAGCAGCAGTCACACCAGTGCCAGAAACAGAAGTAAGAGAATCTCTCTACTCCCACTCAAGATTCCCCTGTTTATGTATCCAAGGATTGTATTAGCCCCTTTGGCCACAGCATTGTACTGGGAGCTCATGTTCAGTTCAATATCTACCATGACCCCCAAATCTTTTTTGAAACCACTGCTTTCCAGTAGAGAGTCCTGCATCCTGTAAGTATGGCCTACATGCTTTGTTCCTAGATGGACACATTTACATTTAGCCTTACTAAAATGTATAGTTTGCTTGCACCCAGTTTACTAAGTGATCCAGATTGCTCTGGATCAGTGACCTGTCCCCTTCATTATTTACCACTCCCCTAACTTTTGGGTCATCTGTAAACTTTCAGTGACTATTTTTTCTTGCACATCATTAATTAAAGTATTAAATAGTGTAGGGCCACGGACTGATCCCTGTGGGACCCCACTAGGAACATATCTGTTTGATGAGGATTTTCCCCTTTACAATTAGTTGGATCTTGAGTCCTATCAGTTAGCCAGTTTTTAATCTATTTACTGTGTGCCATGTTAATTTTACATCTTTCTAGTTTTTTCTAGTTTAGTTGTCATCCAGCAAGAGGCTTGCCTTATCTGTCAATCTCAGCAGTGAATTTGTCCTAAGCTTTTACTTCTTTATACTTTCCTGAGCCCTGCTAACATATATATTAAGGTTCTGGACCATGATCTTCAAATAGTCAAGACATTGGGTTTACATCAACCCCATCATATGCAGGGTTTACAGTTTGGTTCAATGGTTCTCAGCACCCCCATGATACAAATTGTTCCAGCACCCCTGATGGGGGGGGGAGGGTAGGAGGAATAGCTCAGTGGTTTGAGCATTGGCCCACTAAACCCAGGGTTGTGAGTTCAATCCTTGAGGGGGCCACTTAGGGATCTGGGACAAAATCAGTACTTGGTCCTGCTAGTGAAGGCAGGGGGCTGGACTCGATGACCTTTCAGGGTCCCTTCCAGTTCTAGGAGATAGGATATCTCCATATATTAATTAATCTCATCCCCAAAAATCAATACTTTCAACAGCTCACTGCTTTCCCCATAGTACTGAGCTTGGGCACTGGTTCAGAACCAATGCACAGAGAAGAGAGCTACCTACTGTATCATCTTGGGTTTTCCTCTGAGGTCTCCCATACAAGTACTGACCAGGCATGACCCTGCCTTACTTCAGAGTTCTGACAAGATCCCAGTCCAAGGATTTATTGTAGGCTGCAGCACCCCCAGGCTTGAAGTAGTTTCCATCATATGCAGGGTTTACAGTTTGGTTCAATGGTTCTCAGCACCCCCACAATACAAATTGTTCCAGCACCCCTGATTGTAGGGTCATTAATCAGTGTCTACTTTTCCCCTCCCCCCACCCATGACTTAAAAATCTTAGGTTGCAGAAGCACTAGCAGAAGGAAACTTCACTGAGTAAATCACCTCAACTACCAAACAAAATTGCTGTTAATATCCTGTTTTAATAATACATCCCATAGGGAGAGTTCTTAGCCTTAATTCAGTGCAGTGGTTGAATTTATCCCTCGTATAACCTCATTCACCTACAGAAGTGTAACATTAGTGGAGTTGCAAAAGGGATACATATGAATATGGCCAGGTATGTTTGTTAATTTCCATCTAGTTACAGCTTCCAGGATAGCAATTTTCTATAGTATAGAACAGGGGTAGGCAACCTTTCAGAAGTGGTGTGCCGAGTCTTCATTTATTCACTTTAATTTAAGATTTCGCGTGCCAGTAATACATTTTAACATTTTTTAGAAGGTCTCTCTCTCTAAGTCTATATTATATAACTAAACTATTGTTGTATGTAAAGTAAACAAGGTTTTCAAAATGTTTAAGAAGCTTCATTTAAAATTAAATTAAAATGCTGATCTTACGCCGCCAGCCTGCTCAGCTCGCTGCCGGCCTGGGGTTCTGTTCACCTAGGCCGGCAGCAGGCTGAGCGAGGCCTACGGCCGGGACGCCAGCTGGCAAGGGGCCGGCAGCCGGGACCCCAGACCTGGGGGGCAGGTTCAGGGAAGAGAGCTGGGTGTGTGTGGGGGGGGGTGCAGGGCAGAAGGCTGGGTGTGGGGGGGGTTCTGGGGTCAGGGCAGAGGGATGGGGGTGTGGAGGTTCAGGGGTCAGGGCAGAGGGATGGGGTGTGCGGGAGTACAGGGCAGAAGGCTGGGTGTGGGGGGGAATTCAGGGGTCAGGGCAGAGGGATGGGGGGTGTGGAGGTTCAGGGATCAGGGCAGAGGGATGGGGGTGTGTGGGAGTACAGGGCAGAAAGCTGGGTGTGGGGGGAGTTCAGGGGTGTGGAGGTGCAGGGCAGAAGGCTGGGGGTGTGTGGGGGGGGGTTCAGGGCAGAGGGCTGGGGTGCTCAGCTCGTGGGAGTGCTCCCAGCCTCCTGCCCTGAGCGGCTCATGGCAGGGGGCTGGAAGGGATATGCCCTGTTCCACCCCCTTCCCCAAGGCTCCGTCCCTACCTCTTTCTCTGCCTCCTCTAAAGAGCAGTGAGCAGGCTGCCACTTGTCCCCCTTCCCCTCGCAAAGGCCATCAGCTGATCGGCGCAGGGAAGGAGAGGAGGAAGGGCAGGAAAGCACCATGCTGGGGGAAGAAGCGGGGGGGGGGGAGCTTGGCTGCCGCAGGACCAAGCTTCTGCCTTCTGCTCCCCCAGGGGAGAGCGGTGGGTGGGGGGGGCTGAGTGGGGCTGGGGGCCGGGACCGTGGCAGGCAGCAGCGTGCCACTCAAAATCGGCTTGTGTGACGTGTTTGGCACACGTGCCGTAGGTTGCCAACCCCGGTATAGAGTTTGCAGTAATTAGGTGGAAAACTTAGGAAATTACTACACCTCTACCCCGATATAACATGACCCAATATAACATGAATTCGGATATAACGCGGTAAAAAAGCGCTCGGGGGGGGCGGGGCTGTGCACTCCAGCGGATCAAAGCAAGTTCGATATAACGCGGTTTCACCTATAACGCAGTAAGATTTTTTGGCTCCCGAGGACAGCGTTATATCAGGGTAGAGGTGTACTTCTACTACTCCCTTTGTCAGGGAAAGGAAGGTGACTCAAGTTCATTTTTTCTATGAAGCTCAATAGATTTAAATAGATTCTCCTTTGGTTCCCCAAAAGTGGTGGACAAAATAGTTAAGTCTAACTGATTTTTTTGCTATACTTTGTAGCCACTTCTATGGAATATAAGGGTTAAAAAATTACGTTCAGAGGCTTCCTAACTACGCTTTTATTTACAGAGCTACAACACAAAGTTAAATGGTGGAACAGGAAAGAGTCAGATATGCAACAGAAGGAAAGAGGGAGAAATAATTTTTTAAAACCCCTGGCTTTTCCACTAGCTCTTCAAGTGATCTATCAGTGAGCTAACGGGGCATCTCGAATACCTGAAGAAGCTTTATTGTATTTATCACCCATCACTCTTTATATCTTCCCTCAAGCTCTGATATAAAATTTTAAGTAGAGATAAGCCAAACTATTGTCAAAAAAATGAGGTGCTCTTCAACACTGGAAAACCTCTGGAAACCTCTGGGTTGAATGAGTGTTTTGATTTTTGTGGCGGCCAACTAGTGGCCAAACATAAAGCACAGTCATTGGGCTGGATCCTTGCATTCCTTGCACACAAACACACACACTCTTTATGTAAGATGTGAGACTTTGCTAGATACAGTTAGGCTCCAGGGTCTTCGCTCAGGATTTTGGGGTGTACAAGAAATGGAGGATCTAGCCCTTAATTATCATCACCTCGCATCTGGTGACTGTACTCACTCTGTTTGCATTGTATACATGACCACAACTGTGATTCAAAGGGCTCTGGCAGTCCTTAGGCAGAAGCTCTAGCAGGGACTGTCCCTCTGGCCAAGCCATTAGGAGCTATGCTCAGCTCACCTTAGCTGGAAGCTACATTTGTTTGTGCATATCTTGTTCTACCCTCACTGATTTGTTTTTTTTTTCTCTCTCTCTCAGGTGGATGAAATAAATGAAAGCATCATTCCAGGAATGGGGGGTGTAATGGTACTGGGAAGATGAATTGGCTGTGATGTCAGAATCCTCAAGTGCTCCAAAAATGGATCAGGTACTACACAACTTATCCAGAAAGACTGGCATAATGCTTCTAGAGATTATGCTTCCTGAAATGAAGTCATAGCATTGGACAACTCTAATTGTCAGGAAGAATGATATCTAGTCCCAGAAGTACCACTTCCTTTCATTCATAGTCCATAGGCAGAACAGCAAGTTGGAAGGCTGAAAAACCCAACCATATCTCATCTAAGGAACATACAGTTTACCATACCAGATTGGACCAATTATCCATCAAGACTGGCCTTGTGTCTCGCTAGTGGCCTATGTTTGATGCTCTGAAAAAAAACAGCTGGCGAATTATGCAGTGTTCAACATGGTGGAAAGGGTGGGAGGATTATTTCATATCTCTGTGGTAATCATCACCCTGAATTATGCAGTTTGATTGCCCCATTCTAGCAAGTAAAGCTACAAATGTTATTACTGGTCATAAAATTATGCAGCCCTTTAAAAATCCTGCTACGGTATTTAACTCTTTGACCTCCACAGTTTAACTGCTGTACAAAGTAGTATTTTAAGTTTATTTTTAAATAAAATGTAAGTGCCTGAAAACTTGGTAGGCCACCAGTGAAATTAAAGCAATACACTATACCATTAATTTTAATGACAGCTTAACAAGTTTTCAGAAGTTTACTTTATTCAAAAATATTTAACAAACTACTAAATAAAGCTGAAATTAATTTGTCAATGGCAAGCGATACTTTTGGTTTTACTCAGATTTGCTTACCACTAAAGACTATTTGCTCCCAAAAAAGGCTGCATTTCTCTTTCTTGGATTTGCAAAAGTCTCTCACACACAAGACTGAGGCATCTGGCTAGGGCCAGAAAGAGCGTGCAGTACGCCATGCAGGCTCTCCAAACCACTCTGACTATGTACCTCCATGCTAACTTGCAGTACCTTTGATATGCTTGTTACTAAGCCTATCCAGTTCAAATAATAAGCATTGTGCAAATACCAGTGATAGTTTTGGGATACGAACAAGTGTCCACTGAATACAGCAATGAGGCAATCAAATTCACTTCATGTACATGACCACTGAACCCAGCACTCACTGTTAATGCTTTAATTTTCTCCCACAAAGCTTTTCTGAAAATTGTTTAAATAAGCTTCCTTTACAGAAAGAGAAAGCATGATGGGAGAAGGAATAACATCTTTAATTAGAAAAATTCAAATCAGCTCTTAATTTAATTCAGCATACCAGCAGCCATGATTAGATCTGCATCATGATATATCTCCAATACAATCAATTTTCATAAATGCAAACTTTCCTGAATATGGTTCTGATGTATCCTGACATTTTAAAATATGTCCTATTGTCCTTTTCTGTGCAGCAGACCAAGCACAGAGTGTTCAGTCCTATATCACTGTCACAGTGGTATTAGACCAGATGGCTGCTTCCTTGCAGAATCAAGAATTAGAGATAATTTATGCTGTTCACTGTTATTAAAATGTAGAAATATAAGGAGTCTGTAGCATCCATACATGAAAAGCAGCTCAGATCCATCAGCAATACACTGGTGAAAAGGCTCTTTATACTGCTACCACACTCTTCAGAGTAAAGTTTCATTCCATGGAGCTGTGGGCATCTGTTAGGCCAGCTGACTGCTTCTTTTGCACACGACATGTTGGAGGGCTAAACTGATCTAAGGTACAGGGTTACTTTGTTGGGGAAACATATTAAATTATTCAGTGAAAAATCTGAGAGCCCCTTCGTTTTTTATTTTCTTGGAAAACAATTGTATGAACATTCCTATTAATATTTGTGGGGGATGGTTGTTTGTGTTCATGAAGAGTTAAAAATTGAAGTTCTATTTATCCACAGGCTTGCTAAACAGTCCTGAAGAAACTTCTCTATGATATGATATATCCAAAGACTTAGAAAATACTTCCTAGGTTGAGAGCTACAGAATTCACTCTATGGTTGAAATCCTGACCCCACTGAAGTCAGAGAGTTTTTTCCCATTGAATTCAATGGGAGGGGTGAGGTCAAGATTTCACTCTGAACTGATTCACTCTTCAGCATGGACTGTCATCTGCCTAAATAATGTCTGTGGTATTTTTGAAGATAAAGAGATCCATAGCAACTCAGCAGTATGCTGAGACCACAAAACTCATTTCAGTTAGGAATCTCAATGTCTGTATTCCAAAGTTTAAAAGTCTTAATTGTTTTTATAATAAATATCATTAACAAGGTTGAGGGTTTGTTGTTGAAGGAAATACAACGTATTCAAGAATAAAAATAAACCATCAATAATTCTTCGATGTCATAGGATCATAGAAATTAGAGACACAAAAGACCTTTTAGGTGAACTTGTCCATCCTGCTACCAGTAAAACATCATTCACTGCCGTATATTTCCTAGTACTTTGTACAATCTAGTTTCAAAGTGTTCTAAGCTCTGGAGGGAGAAAATCTTAGTAACATTATCTCACCCCATTATTCTTAACTAGCTAGCAGATTATTTGCAAATATGGAGAAAATACAGTGGCAGAAATGGGGTAACTACAATTACACAAACAAAAAGTAAAAGAATATCAGTATACAATTTACCCAGTGGGAAAGGACAAGAAAATGGTAAAGATAGTGTACAGCTAGTATAGTTAATCAGTTTATTTTTCCAATGCTGGAAGTTTATCAGAGCACTCTCCCTACATGATTTCAGGTTTATACTCAGATGAATGACAATAACTCTCCCATCAATATCTTGGAATATTACAAGTCAATGGGGAAAATTTTATCAGCTGCTGCAGTTCATTGAGATTTAATTGATACGACATAGTTACTCCACATGAACCTAGGAAAGTATATCATTGAGTAAAATGATTTAATTCACTTTAAGCTCATTTTAAATTACGCCAGGAAACATTAAGGGCAGATTTGTTTCCAATTCTTCCTGAGCATAATTTGTACTTATGGCACACAATGTAGGTACTCTGACATAGAATGACTGACTAGCACCTTATGAAAGTCATTACTTATGTATCAAGACCAATATTTGTAACATAATGTGTTCTTAAACTGATCAGGACAGCAGGAGGCAGGTAAGTGGATCACTTATCTTTATTTTGTAATTTAACCTATGCTGTGACAAGGCACCAAAAATTAGATAATTTATCATTTCCACTCAGCCCTGCATACTTTGAAGTAATCTTATAAGTGTTTAGTAATATTATAAAGTAAAGGGATTTTTGCTGCCAAATAAAATGGAAAATGAAAGGTTGTTTTAGAAGCAGAGCATAATGAATTCCTGGCTGGATGTTGAGACCACATCATGAAAGACCTCTTTCATTTTAGATTCCTGTCCAGTATTGTTGATGCCTGGATTTCTCCTGATTCCCTCTCTGTGCCTACTAGTAATTTTATTAAAAAGTCCATCAGCATGGAAGATAGTTGTTATGCAGGAGCAGTAACTCTCATAATGTGAGATGGCATTTCTTTCCAGCTCTTGCTGCTCCGCTGGGTCTAATAGCAACCTGGAGCTCAATTTCCTCCTCAAGAACATTGCATTTCATGTGGAATGTCAATTATTAAAATGCAGTGTCCCGTGTCTTACTTTTCACTAAATGAATTCATTTGCAAAACTTGCTAATTTATGCAAATGATCCTTAACCTCTAACTGCCTGGTATGTATTTCTCAGTACCTCTTTGCAGCTCAAAAGTATATGAGGGAAATAAGTGCATAAATGCTCTAACAACCAAGCAGTGATGAAATCAGTCTTATCTTGCCACTACTACAAAAATAGAGATTTAATTAAAAGAGAATCAAGGAGGAACTATCTGATACCTATACCTACTGTCATGTCTCAGTAGAGTTAGGCCACACTGCCTGTATCCTGATACATAATCTGCAGAGTCATCCAAACCCTGGTGAAAAATTATTTTGATTCAGTTGATCTTTAAAATATTTAACAGGATGCTTTGTATAAATAAAGATGAACTGAAACTTCAGTTCTGAGAGAAGTTGGGGGGGAGGGGAAAGATCCAATTTTTAAAAAATGATTGCTGTGTATATAACAGGCCAGCCAAAACCCTGCCTCTGAACCAGCACAAACTCTGGGGTATTTGAAATTTGATTTCGGATCTAGAGCCAGGTCCAAGTTTTGGAGCATAGGCCCAACTCTGCTCATCAGTAATGATAATGAAATAGGTAACAGTGCCTTCACATAACACATATAACTTCAAGGGAAATTTTTCCATTTGGATTTTAGAAGGCACAGCCACAATTGTTTTAGTGTGATTACATCTCACAAGTGAAAACTGAAAATGGCTCCCAGGTTCTGGCTGCATCAGCTACATCCCCACCAGAGGTGGCATAAAACAGTTATTGATCTACTGATGGTGCAGTTGGAGCACTGCAAGATTCTGCTGCTTCACTTCCCAGGAAGTTCAAATATTTTCCTTTTTCAGTTCATGCAGGTTTGCATGCCTGAGTATTTTGCTTGGAGTTGTAGTGAAACCACAAATAGCAAAACTTCTGACTTTTGCCTGGTTTCAAGGCCATCACTTTTTGCTTGCTTTCCACACAAAAACCTAAACATGCTCAAGCATGACTAGAGTCTTGAATCTTGTGGTGAATCTACCCCAAGTTTTGGGTTCTAACAAAACCTGACACTAGCAAGTTTCCTCTGAGTTGCTTTTGTTACTGTTCAGTAGTTTCATACAGTCCAAGTACAATAAGCCAAGTTTCCTATGTCTGTCATTATGCCACAACCCCAGTGTCATTCACTGAAATCAGTAAAGAGTCTTTCACTGGTTTGTCAAGAGACCTTGGGCCAGATTATGGCCTCTTGTGACTTGCCTTTTTGGATGGAGAAGACAGGTCCTTCTGATTTATTTTTAGACTCCTCCCACAAGGAAATCTTCCTTTCTTAGGAATCAGATGAACAGGACTCCTTTGGTTCTAGCATTGCCATTCTTCAGCTAGCTAGAGGGGTCACTGCAGTGCTCCTCAAGTTCCTGCTAGCCTGGGAATCTCATGACCAGTCTGGGATCCATGATTTTGTAATTAACAGTCTCCCCCGCCACACACACACACACACACACACACACACACGATTTATTTCAGATGATCATTTGAAATTCAAGTAAGTGAGAGTCAAAAATACAGTCTTTCAACCTACTGCTCAATCTCTTTCACAGAGGACATAGCTTACAGAACAATGTCGCTTTAAATCTACCTCAGAAGATGGTCCTTCTGGCCCACAGTATGCCAAAATGACTTGATGATTTATTTCTGTGGAGCTTGGCAGGCCGTAGTCCAGATTGTGGCTGAAGCTGAATTTTATGAGCATTTCCCCTTGTGAGTAGATTTAAAAATATTTAAGAAAAATAAGGTCTTTCGAGAGTTTGGCACAAGTTTCAAGCAAATATCAGGAAGAAGAATGACTGGGAGAAAAGTTTTAAGGCACTACGTAAATATTAACCTATTGGTATTATTGTGTTCAGAAGCTTGAGGTTTTTTCCATGTGATCTTTAAAAAGTGGAAGTTTTCATTTTAGCAAAGAATAACATTTTGAATGGAATGTTTTAGCCATATATAACTTGGCAATTCATACAGTGAACTGGTATTTTTTGCACAAAGATAAATGTCTCATTGTCATTCCAGAGGATATAAGCAGCAGCATGTTGTTGCAGTCATGTAAGAAAGCAATTTTCTGTCCTGTTCTATTGATTTATAGTATTTTAGTAATCCTGTGACTGATAAAACGTCGATGCTATGGAAAAGAGACCCATGTGATCTAGTGGCAGCAGAAAAGAGCTGGGCATTAGGCTGATCAAGGGTGAACCTGTGCTACTAATTTAACCTTGTTTCTCAGGCCCCATCCACACTAGACCAATAACTGAATTTAAATATGTTTTCTCAGTTTGATTAAACACTTTTCCAGTTAAAACATTTTCTAACATGATTCATCTGCTCAATATGGACAGAGTAAAACTGTTCTAATCCAAACGCTGGAATGTGGCTGGTAAAGAACAGCTATGCCAAGGATTAAGGAAATGTGCTGAGGTGCACAGCACCAGTGGCAAATGCCAAAGGTATGATTCCTACTAAGGACAAAGGCAAGCAGAATGCTTTCAGAGTGCTGGGAGTGACAGACTGAGGCAGCAACTGCTACACCTTTTAAAAGGGTATTGTGCACACTCCTGGCAGTGATGGACTCTAGTCGCTAACCAGTGGGTACAGGAAAGGCCATGCCCTTTCCCTTGCTATGTCCCCTTTGGGATGTCTAGCACTTCTGATGGCACTTACATTCCCTCCCCCTCCCCAATCCCATATGCTCAGTATCAAGATTCTGACTGTTCCCTGGGCAGGTATTTAAGAGAGGAACAGTTTCTGTCTCCTTCCCCCTGTTGAGCACTGACACATAAGGGTGTCTGGCTCTGTACCTAGGCTAGAACATGTCGGGGGGAGGGGGGGCGATTTAAAACATGGTTTGGCCCTGTCACTGGCTGGCCAAATTGTGTTAGAAACCAAATAGGTTGAAACTTTGTTCAAGATTGTTCCTCAATTTGGTATGAAGCCTGATGTATGTGGGTCCTAAGTCAACCAAAATAGGAACTGGATAAAGAGCAAGATGACTTCATTGAAAATCAAGTGCTGAAGCTGAGCTGAGGTGAGCTTCCCAGACTAAACCCTGAAAAAAACTCTCTTGAAAGTTTCCCAGTCTAGACAACAATCAGCAGAAAATTCAGCTTTCTTGTTTAATTAGCGGACTTGGGGCCTCCTCCTGATTGTCAAATCATTTGGGGGAGGTGAACATTGCTGAAAACACAATGGCACACCAGGCTGTTCGCCAGTCTTAACAGGGAGACAATTCCTCACACTCTAAACTGAGCTACGGATGCAAAGGTGTCTAGGCAGGAAAGGTATGTTCAGATCAGCCCTCTAATCCAGTCTTCTGAAGATGTGAATTGGAGTTTTGCATGCCTGAATGAGGGCAGAATTTTATCCCAAAAGATAGCCACAGAAACAACAGGCTTGATTCTCTCTTACTCAGATATTATCAGGAGGAACTCCACTGAAGTCAAAGTAAGAGAAATCAGGCCCAGTATGTCCACCAATGTCACCAGAGCCAACAGTAAAGACATTCACAAAGTGAGCCGTTGGAGCAACCCATACGCCATGACTACTAGGAAAAAAAATACTTTCTAGACCATGGTTGTGCAGCTACAGGGTACTTGAAAACGAAAGATGACACACCAGCACCAAATCTGCCCCAATTCAAATCAATGCTCTTTTCAAAACAGAAAATATGTATTTGTAGATTGAAACAATTTCAGATCATTGAAAATGACTCATTCATGGTTAAAAATGACCAATCAAGATGTAATCAAGTGGTGATGCTGCTAATCAAATAGATAATGATTTAAAAAACAAGAGGAAGTTGCAGATGATCTTTCATATAGTAAATTACATGGGACTTGAAACGGTGTAAATTCAGACCTCGCTATTTTATTCCACTCTGTTATATTGAATCTACTGTTCTACTTAACTCAATTTTGTGTTTTTAGTGGTCTGTCAAAAGCTCAGTCAGGGCCCACTTTATTTATATTTTTAATTAGTCTAATACGCTCACCTACAACTTTCCATTGTTGCTTTTTATTTGAATTTTATAATTAACTGTGAAAATTCCTACATGCTGATCATATTTTTTGCATGGTGTCTGTGTGCCTTTGTAATGTTGAGGCTGCAATGAGATGTATTAGAGACAGAAAAAATGTATTTTGCCTTATGAAAGGGTTCATCTAAATAATACTCTGCAATCTTCTGGAGAATTGGTGGAGTTTTGTCACGTATCATCCACTTAATTCTTTTATTCTAAGATGCAAGAATGTGAGAGCTGTCATTAAGGGACTCTTTCATACATTAAGTACACACTCGAAATGGTAGAAGTAATGTTCATGAAAAGTGGCAAATTAAGTCTCTAAGACTGATAATCTTATTTGTCCACAGGACAAATATAACATGGACAGCAACAGTTTAGACTTCCCTCAGACGAATACAGCCTGCCTCAGTCCTGACTTGGACTGATCACCTCTAGGGGTGACATTGAAGGTAGTTCTCTAGCCGTATTGATTCAATCCCTGGCCTCCCTGCTCTGAGTCCTCCTGAGAGCTGCAGTCTTTAAAGTACAAAGTGATGGGGGAAGTTCCTTTCCCCTTCTTCCCCATTGTGCACCTGCATAAGGGCCATGGTCAATTTGACCCTAAATGCTT
Organism: Chrysemys picta bellii; assembly: GCF_011386835.1. NCBI lineage: Eukaryota > Metazoa > Chordata > Testudines > Emydidae > Chrysemys > Chrysemys picta. Next base: position 42,842,904 of record NC_088801.1, read on the forward strand.
ATCCTACCTACAAAGTGCAGCCCCCATATATTTTGGGGGACCAATACATTTTTCACAAAAGCTCACTGATCCAAGCACCCAGATACTAAGGAGATGAACACAGTAGAAATGTCTAGGTAGATAAGAGATTCTCTGTCTATCCAAGCAGACACTGTATTAAAACTGTGTCATCCAGTATACTGTATCTTCATATTAAACAGTATATGGAAAAGAAAAGGGATATTGTGCTCTATAGTTAATGTAACAGACAGCACCCTATTTGGCTAAGGCATTCTCATTAGAGTAGAGAAAGACTAGATTGTGTTATGGTAGTAGGGACTGATTCAGTTAGAAAAGACAAATACAGCAGTTTTGAGTGGATTCTAACAACAAGCATAGTACACAGGGAAGACCACTCTGGATTCTAAGATTCAACTGTCCCATCAGCTAGAGCTGGCTGAATAACAGAAACATTTCTATTCATTTGAATTTTCAGATGAATTTGCCTTACCCCTATTTACACCTCAGTTTGTGTTCATATTCCCCTCCGAACTAGCAAGCATGTTTACCTGCAGAAATTGTCAAGGAAATGGTACATGCTAAGAAATTTAATGTTGGACTCCTATACACAAGTAGTCTCACCAGATCCCTGCGTCTGTGAGTGTAAGTCATAGAATCAGGTAACAAAAATACCACATGCCCCTGTGTGTCCAAGAAAAAAAGCTAACCAATGCATCTAAAATTGTGAATTTCACATAGCAAATACTCAAGATGACCTGCTTGCAAACAGACAATCTACCGATGAAGAAAATCACAGAAGTAATTTGGCAAAAAGATTCAATTAGTAAATACATTTGCAAACAAATCACAAGATAGTTTCAGACAATTCGTAAACAGAAAGCAGGCTAACTTCATGGAATACATTATTGGTTCAGATCTAGAAACAGCATACCATTTTACGAATAAGAATGCCCTTCTTATTCTTATAACATATGTTTCTCACTGCCAGGGCACCTAAAACATAATGGTCCTAATCCTGAAATGTTTGGACTTTTCACCCACCATGTATCTCCTCCTATGCTTCTATACTGCTGTTTAAATTTGTAGACATTGCTTTCTTTATAGCAATGAGAACAATGCTTCATGATGCTCTCTTACTATTCAATGCTGTATGGCAGTTGCTTTGCTTTAGGCCCTAGCTCTTACCTACATCTGTGCTTACTGGAGTGAGACTTTAATTTGCTACACCATGCCAGAGTATTAATAGACAATTATTTATTGCAAATCTGAACCATTTATACTGTTTACTGGCTGACACAATGTAAAATTTTGATCCAAATGTTAATGTGTCCATGACATTGCATAATTCTGTTCCATGCCAACGTTTTTTCTCTTCTAAATGAATCAAACTTGCAGTATGAGGAAATAGAGTTTTTAAATGGATGACTGATTTACAGTCTCAAACTTAAAACTGCTTATTTGTACAACTAAGAGTGAATTGACCAATTAAAATAAAGCATATTAGAAAAATATAGGATTTTACTGGGAGCAAAATTACTGTATAGGAAGAAAATGGAAATAACTTGCAAAGTACTTAAAGGGTAACTGAATAAATCTTACTATAGGCATTCTAGGGCAATTGTATTTTTTTTAGCAGGTACCTTTGAGGCCAAGCAAACTTATAAATATTCAATTAAGTGGCGCACAGATAAAAATTACCTCTTCATAAAGAACCATATGGATAGAAAAGCACTTCCAGTTCTCCAAATGTTTTCTGAAATTATCTATACAAATGTATTCTGCAGTAGAAAAAAAAGACTTTATAGTTATGCGATTTTCATTAAAAACCCCGTAATTTTGAGTGTTTACATCTCTTTAGTCTTGGATGCCATGCTTGTAACATTCCAAGAGAAGTGGATTCTTCTTTAATGGACACTTGCATGAATTTTCAAAATAGAAAAGTGTGTTTGAGCAAAACTCGTTTTTCTAGAGATCTTGCCTTTCAGGCATTTTATATTGATCCATTCTCTTCTGTTAATTTTTTCTAGCTTTACCAGCAGAGAGATTGTTAAGCTAGAAGTACCATAATACAGTTCCAAGTCTTACAGAATGATAGTCAAATAGTAATATTCAAAGTCAGTCTTCAACCCATTAGTACAAGTAATCCAAAATTAAGACTTATGGTATTGAAGTTTATGTGGGCATGGTTCCTTTGGATGCCTATACCAGATATGATAAAAAGTCATTTAGGATAAGAGTTTCAGCTGTAAAACTGACCTAAAATTAACCAAGACCATTTCATTTACTCTAGAAAAATGCCCTTACTAACCTAGCTAAAAACTTGATTGTGCAAACAACAAGACTGACCTATTTGTCCATTTTTCTCTGTTTCCCCCAAAGTTGCACTGGCCAACTCCATGGTGAAACCCCAGAAGGTATTGTTCTGTCATATCATGCATACCAATCAAATACTTTTCAGGTATGAAACCAGCACACTGAGTTAGAATGAGTAGCATTTTTTTTAATTATATGGCATAGTTATGTGGTAGGCTCCAGCTGTGCTACCCTGAGAGCAGTGATACCAGAGAAAGATGCATTCCGGGGCATCACAGCAGAGTGAAACCAGCTGGTGCAGCTTCATGAACTACATAAAAAGAGGAAAGAGGCATTCAGCATATAGGTCTGAAGTACATGAAAAAAATCAATGAAAGTAGGAGCATGGCCTTTAATTGCAAGTCATTTTTAATTGCTGCATTCATAATTTTTGTGGACATACATCAGCCTGAAGGTAGGATATACAGTGGTTTACTTTGTTTTTACTTAATATTAAAGAAGAAGAAAAATGAGATCCTATGGGTTTTATGGCTTTTTCAAACTAAATATCATTCAGTGGTGGCTACAAGTTAGATTCTAGGCAAGGTATTGTAAGTAGCCTTTTTAGTTACATGCGAACATATTCGTTTAGAGAGACAAAGGTGACTGAGGTATTATCTTTTATTGGACCAATTTCTGTTGGTGAGAGAGACAAGCTTTCAAGCCACACAGATCTGAAGAAGAGCTCTGTGTGGCTTGAAAGCTTGTCTCTTTCACCAACAGAAGTTGGTCCAATAAAAGATATTACCTCACCCACCTCTTTTCTCTACTATCCTGGGACCGACATGGCTACAACTACACTGAATACAACTTATTCATTTAGGACACTTTTGAAAGTACCCCTCAGGACTCTGTGGGGAGTACTAGGTTGTTCAATCTGCCGCTGCTTTCTGGGAGCCCCCTAGTTGAGTATGTATAGCAATGACCCTTTCAAGGCCTATTACTTTACTGGCCTGGGCACTGGAGCAAATTGCCCTGACAAATTCTTCACATAGAAGGGCTATCCCATTATGAAATTAAGAGGTGAATGGCAAGTAGAACTGAGATTTGGGTGCATCTATTTCACTTTGAGTTTTCCCCCTTCATTCTGAGTGAAACACTGATACAGCTGATCCAACAGCAGCTCTGCTCACAATCCTTTATGATTAAGCAACTTTTCTGTATTCTTAACATTCATGTGCACTGGAACAACTCCTTTTGAGCCATTAGGGTATATGCTGTCAGTGCATATTAGCAACAGTATGATTTTTTTTTATTATTTCTCCAGAATACAGAATATGTCTAGCCATGTTTTGTTTATTATTAGAATACTCATTGACAGCAGACACCAAAATAGCTCTTTTAGAGCCTTTATATGATAGGCAGCAAATGTGTATTAACAATAGTACACATTTCTATGTTATGGATTCATAAAATGTATGTGCATAATATGAAATCATAATCCCAAATGTGCAGTAAAAATCCTTATGAAAAATAGTTACTGCTCATCTACTACACAATGGTTGATTTTAATCTTCACTACCTCAGATGTGGGATTGATCATTATGGATTTTGTGTATAACTGGGAAAAGGGCCTACCCCATCTTATGGACTGAAATTCTATAAGTTTCATTTCAGGGGGAAAATGAACCAATTGTTTTATTACAGGAATATTCTATAAAATGTAATAGCCAAATAAGTCTGTCAGTAATTTGAACACATATTACATTTAATAAGAACAGTATTTCCAAATTGAGGCCTTGTGTTCCAAGATCCAGACCAGAGCCTGAAATAAACAGGAAATGCCATCAGGTCTTACCATACAAGACACCAGAGGGGAGGGTTCGAGGGGTGAATGCTGCCTGCCATATGCACGCAAAACTCTCATCAAATTCAATGGGACCTGATCAAGAATGAGCTCAGGGTAACTTGAAAAAGAGTGGTGTGTAGCTCGAAAGTTTGTTTCTTTCAGCAACAGAAGTTGGTCTGATAAAATATTATTTCACCCATATTGTCTCCCAGGATTAAGAGAGAAATCATGCTAAGAAGCCACCCTTCAGGCTTAGAGAAAACACATGTTAGAATTCAGATGCTGCAATGGAAATTCCTCTGAAAGGCTGTACAATGGAAACCATAATATTTTCCTCACTATACAATGGCAGAAACAGGGAAGACTGTTTCAGTATCACTTTTATATCACTGCAACTGCATGCAGTACAACTATTGACTAGGTAGTTATAACTCATGTGGTCATAACTAAGACTATGGTTGTCACAGCTATGATTTTTGTGGAGAAAATAGTGAGTTTTACTTTTTCTTCCCCCTTTAAAAAGGTCTTTTTCACCCTGGTGCCTACACAAGACTATGCAAGACTCTTCCAGAGAATTTGTTTACACAGCTGGATTTTTTGTGTGTGTTTTTCTACAAATTAATGACAATTAATTAGCACTTTATTAATGGAAAAATAAACTTAAGAATTCTGTGCCACGACTTTTCCTTTTTCCCCCCCTTTAAACTAAATTATCACTTGCCTTTTTGATCAATGAAATAGCTAAGGCCTTAGTCTGTCTGATGGGGAAGAAAACAGACAGCCTTAATTGTAGTTAAGGCTCCAGTCCTGAACGTGATAGCATGGATACAGCAGGGCACCATGCACTATCAATTGCAGATTGAGGCCATGGTGGATCTTTTTCCCTTTATGTAAGGAATATTTTCTTGGTATCCAAAAAGCCTCAGCATTGAATTATATGCTAAAAAATTTCCAAGCTACCAGTCTTCAAAGGCCTGTGGTTCCTTTGTTCATCCACTTTGCTCTTAGCAAAAGGATGCAAGTGTAATTATTAGGAAGCTATGTTTGACAGAATGCATGGGGGGTGGGGAATTACTCTTCAGATTGAGATCAACATTAACATTTTTATAGCATAACTCTCAAACAATCTCAAAGGGGTAAATTGCCAGGAAAATAAATATGAATCTATTTGGTCATTGGACACTACCAGTGATTTACAAGACATCAGCCAAAGGCATTTTTATGGCTATTAAGAATTCATCAGTTTGATGATAATCCAGCACTTCTGATTTCAGCTGATCTTAAAAACAGTAAAATAAACTCTTCTTACAACAATGGATAACAGTGGGAATTATCCTTTTCATTCAACCCTGTTTTATATCAAAGTAGACAGCTACATCCAGGTGCCTCTACCTACATTCGTCATTGTCTGTGAGTGCAAAACATACAGATTTCACACAACAAACTCTCTTTTTAAAAAGTGGAATTACAATGTTATAGTTTACTTAGAAGACAGTATTCTCAGACGCAGCTGTGAAATCCCATCCTCTGACTATTACCAATCATTAATTGTAACAAGGGAGGAGAAGGGGAAAAGATACATTTTTAGAAGTGATTTGGTCTAGGATTTATTTGTGCTGGTTACCTCAGCCATAACAGATTGTGCTCTGAATGATTCTGGAATCTTCTTCTTGTCAAATGCTGCAGATAATGCTGAGAGATAACTAATTCGAGCACCAAAGTGGCAGGTGAGCTGACTATCACTTACAACCCCTTCCCTGTTTGAGTAGCAGGACTTTCACTGACAAGAAAAGTAGCCCCTCACCCATCACCTTGATCAGGGCTAAATTAAGACATAGACAGTGCTGGACAGACAGTACGTCGGGCCACAGCTCCTGGAGTCATGTGATTACATCAGAATTTTTTTTAAAGTAAGTTTCTAGTCCTCATGGTTGGAAAGAAAAGTTTGAAAACACGAACTGAGTGTGATCAAAGCAGGAGTAGCAGCCTGGAACAATATGAGAGGTATGAACTCATCTTAGTGGGGTATTAGCTCCAAGACCGCTGTTCTGGGCATCCTGCCAAAGCCTCTCCATATGTATCAAGAAGTGCAGTGGGCCTAGCCCACCTACCCAAGCAGATATATCCCAGATGCTGGGCTAAGTACTTGAGATTCCATGATGCCACCTCTGCCTCAAAGGGGATCCTCCTGCTGCTGCACCTGGGTGAGAGAGCAGAGGTGGCCTTATGCTGCTGCCACTGCCACTTGAAGTGGAGGCAGAGCCACAGGGGGCCATGTTACAGTGTGCCTACATCAGATTGCCATCATCTTGCCCTGACCTTGCCTGGAGAAAAAGTTCAGGTGAAAGGGATGCAATGAAAGTGTGATTTAAATGTTTTGTTAAAAAGACGCTAGTGGAAGAAGAGTAGCTCATTTTTTAACATGCATGCTGCGGTGACAGGAAAAATAGGATCTATTTCTCTCAAGGCCACGGGCTTGGTCCTGCATACTTGCATAGTCAACAATCCCACTCGCCTCAGTGGAAGTTTTAGGGTACACAAGGAATGTAGGATTGGACCCTGAAGGGTAGTAGCTATTTTTTGTTCTAGAGACTCTGGTTACACACCTAAGAAACATTGAGCCAAGTTCTGTGGTCATTACTCAAGGCTTCAATAGGATTTGTCCAAAGTTGGAACTGGAGGTGTTTTATATGATGCATACACCATTTCTTGCATCTGGAGAAGTGAGGTTCTTACCCACGAAAGCTTATGCTCCCAATACTTCTGTTAGTCGTAAAGGTGCCACAGGACCCTCTGTTGCTTTTTACCATTTCATAGCAACTTTTGGAGAGGGGGGCATCTCTCTCCTACAAGAGAAAGCTGCTGTCATGGGGCAAATTCTGTACTGCCTTGCAGCTGTGCTGAAGTCAATGGGATTTACAGCAAGACAGAATCTGGCTCTTTGAATTCTGCCGGATGTAAGTTTCAAATCCATAAAGGAGTCAGAGTTAGGGATGCAGGGCTTTCAATTCGCACATGAAAATCGGGAGCAATTACCTTAAGCACCTAATCTGTAGGCACAATCGGGTAGACAGACATCTAAATGGCAATAACCATGGGCTCAAAATTGCAGGCAAAAAAAGGGAAGTTATATTGGGGAGGGGGGGGAAGAGTCAGGCTACTAAAATACATGACCATGACCCAAAGGGGGAAAGAGAAAGAGAGAGATCATTAAAAAAAAAAAAAAAAGCAGAGAAGAAGGAAAATGCTGGAAATGGATGAAGTTTTTCATGATCTCACTTTCAAGTTCAACCCTTTTTATATCAATGATTTACAATGATAAACAATAAGATAGCACCATGTATGTTAGGGATGGAGTAAATTTGGGCCTAAAATAGCAATGAACCTTGTAATGAGGTACAGTTGAGAGGTATATTGCTTCCTTTAAATATTAAGCTACTTCAGTGAGGTACCTTTTTTCAAGATGATACAATATTTTGTGCTCATTTTAATAGAAATAATAAAAATGAGATACTAAAGAGACATCCGTACTTGAAATAGCAAAAGTAGAATTTAGAACTACTGCTCCACAAGTTAACAGAAGAAAATGCTATGCCGGCATGGCGCTGTACCTGAATATTAGCAATTGACTATTTATTTCACTATGTGAAGTGGAAACTGGTGACCTGTTTTTCAGGTAATACTGATATACATGTGAACTCTGAACGTGTATAGTTAAAGATTACTTTGTTTCAGGCAACAATAAATAGCTGGCAGTAAGATCTCTCTCCACTGAAAAAATGCTATAGGGCTGAATATAGCCACTGCAGTAGCGCAGTAAAATGAGATGAGCTTAACTCTACCAGATGGTACCCTGAACAGTGCCTGAAATAAAATGGAGAATTAGGGTGCCCTAAGGTGTGCACAGGGAAGGCAATTACATGAAATAAATGGGCCTCGGGCCTACACGATGCTCAAGTATGCTACACAGGAGACAGATAGTACATCTGGTGAACAGATTTTATCACACACTGGAAAGCTATAAAGCATGCCGTTGAATTTCAGATCTTGGTTTCACAATGACATTTTACCTGTGTTGGTATTCAGTGCTGTTTATTTTTAAAGGTGTTGTAATCTCAATGATGTGTTTTAAAAGCCTTCTTAACATTGTTTTCTGATGTATCCCATTTTCTGGGCAGATTGATGTAACAGTGTTTTCATGAACAAAATACAAACTAGCCTTGCTGCAGACAATGTTTTTATTTAATATATCGCATTGCTGATGTGACTTTAGTAATATGATGATACTTGTCAGCACTCCCTGTTAGGGAGGAAGCCGGTATGTTTAATGTTATCTCCACCTTCTCCATTTCATTTCAAGGTCTTTATTTGTAAACTAGCACAAAAACTCCTTTATTTAAAGCAGCCATGAAATTAGTAGAAATCTATGACAGTGAATCAGGGGTATTTTCCCTCTTTTGTTTACAGGGGAAGTTCAGCTTGTTTTCTGAAAACTACTTGCTCTGCGTTGACAACCAAAACCAGCTGATAAATAAAATTCATTAACCTTATCATTAAGAGGATATATTTTTTAAAATAGGAGAAAATTTGTTTTAGTTCCCTATTCACAATATTCACTCTATTTTTGTTAATTCCCCAGACACCAAATGCCACCAAATTAAAGGAAAATGCAGGCACAGTATAAGGGGTATCTTCTTCACACTAAGAAGTACGAGCTGTGGAATAGTATCTCAGTGGAAATGGTGAAAGCCCATCCCTTGAAACATTTAAAGTTGGAAGGGACAAAGCACTAACAATATATGGTGGATACAATCGTGGACTGGCCCCCAGTGGATTGACAAGATAACCTAACTGATCATTTCCACCTGTAATATCTGAGATTCCATATACTATTATTCATACTCAGAAACTGCAATTTAATAAAGTTAAGAGTGTCACTCAGAGCTTATCTACATGTGGAAGCTTACTAGCATGCACACAGGAGTATAATCATACTGGTATAACTCCCTACGTGGTCACTCTTATTCTGGACTGAGTATTGTTTCTAGAAAGACTTAACTATAGTCATGTGGATAAATTTCTCCATGTAGACAAGCTCTAAAATTCACTGTCCCAGCTTCTGGGCAGCTGGGAATCTTGCAGTGAGTTACTTCCATGTTGGAAGAAAAGCACATAGGTGCACACATAGGATACTGAATTTCCACTCTAATTTTATTGACAGACATATGCACCTTGGAAGAGGGATATTGATGACAAAAGCAAAACTGCAGCTAATAGCTCTCAAATGTAGTATCTCTTGCAGAGTTCAGGCAAGACAGCCCTGTGTTTAAGGTCTAGACAGAATTCTCAGGTTCTTCAGCTCCTCCCTAAACAGTCTCAAGACAACTCTGTCTCAGCTCTTCCTCCACACATTAGAAGGTTTCATGCTAAGTTTTTAAATGATCACACAAAGTCACCTGAAAAAATATTATGAAACTCTGACTGAAATAAATTAGCGATTGGCAAAATGACTTCCTTAAAAGAAATAACTCTGTCAAAGATAATTTGTTCTGACACAAAATACTCCAGGGGCTCCAGTTTATGTTTTGCAGCAATATACAACAAAATCATGCCTTTTGACACAAAAATCATTTGAGCTTCAGAATGTTAATTTACCACTTTTTGGTGTGGGAGAAGAGGGGTTTGGGCTATGCTTGTAATAAAAAAAAATCCTGCCACAAGCTTTTATTCCAAGGTACAAACTAAGCAAATTTTCAAGACCACAAAAGGGTTATAAAATACAAGTGACAAGTCATTAAATATGCCAGTGTAGCTAGGCATTATTCAGTGTCCATTTAGTACTGCCAGACAGCATCTTTCAAACCTGTTTTTCAAAAGCTCTGCATGTCTGCTTTTATATACTTCACTCATCATATCTCAATGGTGCAGAATCTTAGCTATTAATGCCATATACACCTCAAAGTAAGACCATAGTAAGCCCATTACTTCTTGTCTTTCCTTTAGTGAACATGGAGAACAATTGATCACAGTCTTCTTTATAACAGCTCTTAACATATTTGAAGACTGGTATCAGGTGCCCCCTCAGTCTTCTTTTCTCAAAACTAAACATGCCCAGGATGTTTTTAACCTTTCCTCAGAGGTGAGGTTTTCTAAACCTTTTATCATTTTTGTTGCTCTCTTCTGGACTCCCTCCAATTTATTCCCATCTTTCCTAAAGTGTGGTTCCCAGAAATGGACACAATAATCCATCTGAGGCCTCACCAGTGCAGAGTGGAGCAGGATAATTACTTTCCATATCTTACATACAACACTCCTGTTAATACACTTCAGAATGATATTTGCCTTTTTTGAACTGCATCATGTAGTCTCATTCAAATTATGATCCACTATAATCCCCAGATCCTTTTCAGCAGTACTACTAGCTAGCCAGCTATGCCCCATTTTGTAGTTGTTCATCTGATTTTTCCTTCCTAACTGAAGTTCTTTGCACTTATCTTTATAAGATTTCATCTTGTTGAATTCAGACCAATTCTCCAATTTGTCAAGATCCTTTTGAATTCTAATCCTGTCCTCCCAGCTTGGTGTCATCTACAAATTTTATAAGCACACTCTCCACTCCATTATCTAAGTCATTAATGAAAATATTGATTCTTACTGGATCCAGCATTGTCCTCTGCGGGACTCAACTAGATATACCCTCTCAGTTTGACAGCAAACCACTGATAATTACTCTTTGAGTACAGTCTGTCAACCTATTGTGCACCCTTCTTATAGTAATTTCATCTAGACCGCATTTCCATAGTTTGCTTAGGACAATGGTTCCCAAACTTTAACAACCTGTGAACCCCTTTCACTAAAATGTCACGTCTCGCGAACCCCCTCCTAAAAATGAATATTTCCAGGGATTGTCTCCTTTACCTGAGTATAAATTATAAAAGCAGTGATCTTGGCAATATCAAATTTGTTTTTATGACATGCTTATTACACACTATTTATTATTAATTATTATTTATAATTACATTATTTTTATTACATTATGAAAACGGCAACACTCTTCCAAGATCTCACTTCCGTAGCTTGTATGACTTTGAATAAGCCTGTTATGAGACAAGGCTCCTATGTTTCATCAAGGAGTATCAGATTTGAAACATCATGAAGGTATTTAAGAAGCCAACTCAAAGAGTTCCTCCTACATAAGCATTCAGGTCTTGAGTAGTCCAGGCAAACAGCGCACGTTACAACAAAGCTTAAACTTGTTCTTCATAATAATTTTAAAAACAATACTAGCTGCCTATTTAATTTTAAAAACAGCAAAAAAATATCCACCTCCCTTTCCATGTCTTATAAGGAGTCTTGAAGTTTAAATCTCCTCAGTATGATAGATATGCTTGCTTTGATCTGCTTAGCTCTTGGAAGTCCAGGGGCTCCAGGCTGCTGACCCCGTGCTGTCCGGGGTCCCTAGGAACAGCTCTGTCCGCCATTAGGGAATTTTTTCCCGAGAACCCCCTGTAACATTTCGTAAACCCCCAGGGGTTCACAAAACCCAGTTTGGGAACCACTGGCTTAGGAGAATGTCATGTGCAACTGTGTCAAAAGCCTTATTTTTAAAAAAAAAAAAAGATACCTTATGTCTACTTCTTTTCCCTACCAACTATGCTAGTAATCTCCCTGTCAAAGAAGGAAATTAGGTTGGCTTGGCATGACTTGTTCTTGATAAATCCATTCTGGCTATTCCTTATATTATCATCCTCAAGGTGCTTACAAATTGATTGTTTAATAATTTGTTCCAGTATCTTTCTATATAAAAAAGTTAGGCTGATGGGACCTGTTTGTTCCTCCTTTTAAAGATAGGTATATTTACTCTTCTCCAGTCCTCTGGGACCTCACCTGTCCTCCGTGACTTCTTGAAGATAATTGCTAACTGTTTTGAGATTGCTTCACCTACTTCCTCAAGTACTGTATGATGAATTTCATCAGGCTCTGCCAACATAAATACATCTAACTTAATATTAATTGTGTTGAGTGTCTGGTGACCATTAACCTTTTTAATGAAGACTGAAGCAAATAGGCATTAAACATCTGCTATCTTGATCTCATCAGTTATTAGCTCTCCTTCCGCGCTAATTAGAGGACCTACACTTTTCTTTGTATTTCTCTTCCTCTTAATGTATTTAAAGAACCTCTTATCTTCTTTATGTCCCTTGCTAGGTGTGCAGGCATTTTTGTGCCTTAGCCTTTCTGATTTTGGCCCTGCATGCTTGTGCTATTCTTTTATACTCCTCTATAGCAATTCATCCATGTTTCCGCTTTTTGTAGTCTTCATTTTTGATTTTGAGATTATTAAAAACTCCTGATGGAACCAACGAAGAGCCTCTCCAACTGAAATGTGTCTGTTATTTTTCCACATTCTGTATCTGCTGAGTCAGAATGACCTTTATTTTAGATTAACAGCACAACAAATCATGAAAGCACAAGAATAAGGTCTCAGTGAGAGAGCACACTGCATGTCTCCTCTATAACAAGCAGCAGCAAACAGCTTGGCTGCTGACTGTGCTGCAGAAAGGCACTCATCTATGCACTGAAAGAGAGCCAGATCCTCATCTGATAGAAATAAGAGTAACTTCACCGAAGTCAATGGAGCTACACCAATTGACACAAACACACAAGGCCCTTTCAATGGAAATTGTGCTTCTAAAATCACTAACACACATATCCTCAAAGACATTTAGGCACTTATTTTCCATTGTTTTCAGTGGAAGTTAAAGCCTAAATACATTCTGAGGATCTGGGCCTTAGGTGCGATTTAAAAATGTAACTTTCAGTACACACACTATTCCTTGCTTCTTTGATATTAGTTACAAGTTTCTAACAGGCCATCTTTTTCATGGTAGGAGGAGCCTACTTTGCTTCAGTCCAAGGCAAAGTAGTGCAATCAGTTTTGGAATATGGAGAAAACTAAATTGGCATCATTACTGCCAACTCCAAGCATTCTACCATCATGAGTTAGACCACACACACACAAAAAGTCATGCCACATACACGAGATTGACTTAAAATACAACACTTCAAAAAAATGTTTATCTGATTTGAGCCCTTAAGGGACACTTGGGCGGCTTTTCCAAACTTTTCTCCATGACCATTAGGGCTAGAAATTGACTTTATTTCAAAATCAAAGCTTAAATGCTCATTGATTCACATGCCTTCAGGATCTGGAGCTTGAAGACAACCCCCAAATATCATGAGACTGGTGATAAAAACAGGAGAGCTGGCAACCCTGAAAAGACTGCAATGGACATTCATCATAACCTCAGACAAAGCGTTATTCTTCTATATGGGCCTCATTCCAATGCAAATACACACTTTAAAAAACCCAAACAGGACAAAATTCACCTCTAGCCTATCCCACGAGGAGCAGGGCAAAACTCCTGACCGTAACTTTAGGATTGTCTCAACTAATTTAGCCTCTTTTATCTCTGGTCTTGGAATGTCAATAAGCGGATCATTTCCTCAAATGTATTTGTTATTCATTCTCTCTCCCCTCTACACACACTTTTAAAAAATTCTGTAAATCATGAACTGTCACTGCAAGAATTCAGGGCTTGTTAGTTAAGCTGTGTTGCTTAGTCATAATTGGTCAGAAAAGTCGCATTACGTTTTTTTCTGTTCCTTCAATGGATGACTAGAGAAGCACTTTTGCATTTTAATTTGACACACGAATCATCATCAGATTCTACAACTTTGCAATTAACACTCCATGAACATTTGGGCCTGTGTGATTCAATCACTCAAATGTTCATGAAAAACAAGTGCAAAGGGGAATGCACATGATCAACAAATGCATATAAAAATCTGCAAATATTTGCAGATTTTTTTCACCCAGCTCTAGTTTACATCTCTCAGAAATTCTTTGTTCTGAGAACATCTTAATTTACTCAGTGCATTTTCAATGTTTGATTTTAAAGGAAATTACAGTTCATTCAACAGAAGAGAGTTAGAATTTTGAAAAGATTCACCACCAGAAGAGCTAAAAATAAAAATAGTACTTCACTAAGTATACAAGCAGAGTTCTCATAAACACAATACTGTTTCAGTCATTGATTAGCTGTGTATTAGAGGGATGAACAAACCTCTGATAGAATAGTGTAAATATACAAAAGATTAATATCCAACATTTATATGCAAGCAATACATCATTAATGATCATTATGGAGAACTTGCTTAGTTCAAATGAGGTTCCAGAAGACTGGAAGCATTTCACTGTAGTACTGATATTTATAATGGCCACTCTAGGGAACTGCAGGCCCATCAATTTGACATCTATAATATGCAAGGTAATGGAAATAAGTAGAGGTGAAGTACAGATGTGGACATTGAATTATCCTGGACTTTAAATGGTATGCAGATAATTAGAAATAGTCTTGTATATTTGGATGCACAATGCAACTATAGCTTTGGAAACACTGACTTATTACTTGCAACATATTATCTTGGAGCTTATCACACAGCACGACGTGAGGAAATTAAAAGGACATGTGCCATTTTCTGTTTTTAATGATTTAAAAAAACAGATATCTAAATTCCATGTTATTAAAAATCACATAGCCATTAGAAAGTTCTGATAATGGGAACCCAACCATAAATAAGTCTTCCAGGTTGAAGTCGGAGGTTTCATAGAAACATACTAGCAAGATGGATTTTTTGGATTAGTTATTTACAGTTTGCTAAGTATAGTAATAAGATACATACTGTCAGATTATATTTAGGGCAAAACAGACTCAAGTTTTGAGAAGTTATAGAAAAAAAGTAAGTATACCTCTACCTTGATATAACGCTGTCCTCGGGAGCCAAAAAATCTTACTGCGTTATAGGTGAAACCGTGTTATATCGAACTTGCTTTGATCCACTGGAGTGTGCAGCCCCACCCCCCGGGAGCACTGCTTTATCGTGTTATATCCAAATTCGTGTTATATCGGGTCGCGTTATATCAGGGTAGAGGTGTAGTGACAGTGCATTAATAATTCACCCTATGCAGAATACCTGCACAAGCCTTTCATGACATCAAAATTCTACCTACACTATCAATTCCAAAACCTGATTCAACCTTGAACCCCAAACCCTAACCTGAATTTGGATCTAACCGCCACCTCTTAGCACATCTCTAGTTTTGAATTTTGGCTGCCAACAAAAAAAAGTGGCTGATGAGTGAAAAAAAGATTAAGAAATAGTAAGACAGGGTGCTTTGGCTGAAGAACTGACATATGGAAAATCTAATGTATTATTGACAAATGCAGATAATAGTGACAAAAATAATGAATACCAACACACAAGGAATAGGACTGAAATGGGACCACAAGACTTTGAAAAATATGGCATAGTGCATCATAGATAATGTTGTGAACATAATTTAAAAACATCCAGTAGAATTGCTGAATAAGTACTTAGAACAGTACGAGACAAATCTGGGCAAGATAGAATGAAATTATAGAATTCTGCACTAAGGCCCATGTGCATCAGAATGGTGAGGTTTCTCTGTGAAAGGTGCGTGGGCGAGGGGGAGGATGATTTGGTAGAACCATCAATAGGTTGTACATCCTGTTTGTGACACTTCCTACACAGTATGCTCACATGGAAAGGCGAGAACAGGGACAAATGATCTCCTATTGTGTGGCTCCTCGGTCCCACCCCAACATGGGGGTGAGAGGGAACGGAGTAAACATCCTGCATTCAGCCATTCTGGAGTGACTGTGCAGCCATTCCATGGAATGAGTGGGGATAATTCCTGCTCTGCACACCTCCACTACATTAGCTCAGCTACTCAGACCAGGCACTGTGATCTGTATCTCCTATAAAGGCGATGGTGTCTGTCCAACCCTAAGGGTGACTCAGCAGTCACACATTCTAAGCTGAGAAACCTTGCCAGCTTTAACCAATCCTTATACTTTGTCAAGTCAATTCTTCTAATTACACTTTCGAGTGTTAAGAGCCAGCTTCTGCTTTCTTACATCTACTCAACCCCACTAACTAGAAATGCAAAGGAAAAGAGTGACAGTAAAAAGCCTTTTACATACTGAAAAATCAGTTCTGTATTACCACAAAATAAGAGACGGTCTTAATGCACCAAAACAATGAGATTGTGGATGGTACATGTGTATTAATAGAGCGAATGAGCCTTCATGAGCCAAATGGCTTTTTTCACACCTCAAAAAAATTTTTTTTACACTAGTTGGCAAAACCAAATTAGAAAAAACCCATTATGATCTTAAACAAATGGGCAATAGCTAATATTGCTAAAAACAACATTAATTTACAGTGATATAAAAAGTTATATCAACCCACAAAATCCCTTATAATCTGAATATTTGGGATGTCATAGAATAGAAAAAGAAATATAGAATAAGGACGTCAGGGTTTAGTACTATTAGTGCTACATGTACTTTAGCAGAAAATGGGGCTAGACTGCTTGAAAAGGTACCTCACTTTAAAAAAAAAAAAACCACCTTATCCAAAAAGTTACATACAAGTAAAGTTAGCAACTTCATTAGCCTTCCAGCACTTTGTATATTTTATTTTTTCAAAGGGTAATATTTTTCTTGGTTGAATCATCCAAATATTTATTTGAAATCTAATCCCTCCAACCCCCGTTTCCCCCAGCCTGTTCCTCTGGCGGTCCCTAATGTAGCCACCTCCAGAGCATCTCATATGATAATGGCTGCCTCTACACTCTGGTACTCAGCTTAGGTCCCCTGCCAAACATCATAGTCTTCAGGGGAATGGAGAGTGCAGCTACTGGGGTGAGAGGAGAAACCCAAAGAGAAGGGCACAAGAAAGAAATTGGGTGGGGGGTAGGAATGTAGTGTAGAGAAATAAGAGACAAAATGGACAGGGGGCAGGGGAAAGACAGATGGTGTCATAGCATGGACAGCACTAGGTCAGTGGGAGATGCTCGTTGGGGTGATTTAATTATGCTGATGGGAGAGCATAGGGTGACTACATGGGAGACCTTGCAGAGGGTGCAGCGGTACAACTGTGCCACTGTAAGCTCTCTAGTGTAGACAAAGCCTTACTCAGTCAAGCAAAGGAATAAGGGGGAGTATTGCTTCCCCTCACCCTCTTGCTCGGCCTACTTGAATCCTGGTTCTGGGTCTATCATAGGATATGTCTACACTTGGAGCTGGGGTGTGATTCCCAACTAAAAGACATACCCACACTAGCTTTCATTGAATTAGTGTATTAAAGTCATCGAGCTAGTGTATTAAAATAGTAGTGTAGCCATGGATGGGTAGCCTGAGCCAATACTGCAAATGCACTCACAGGGTCTAGATGGGTTTGTACTCAGGACAGCTAGGCCCTCCTGCTACCAGCCACTGCCCATGCTACCAGAGCTATGGTATGACATATTTTTAGTGTGCATCTCAATGAGAGCTAGAGTGAGTATGTCTCCTTGAGCTGGGACTTTCATCCGCAGTGGCAAGTAGACAAATCCTTAGAGTTTGCTACTACAGTGATGTGTAGTAGTATCAGACAACCTGGATCTGGTGTAGAAAGCAGTCCAACTTTCCAAATATTCTCCCCTGTGAGGAAGTGGGTGGTAAGGAACAGGGGGAAGGCAGCACTTATGACTCAGAATTCCTTCCTGTTGCTGTTTTGAAGTGGAGCAGTTGTGTGCCACCCCTTTATTCCATCTTGGCCGAGCCTAAAGGCACAATCTAGCTCTTATGTATCATATCCAAATTATATTACTAACCCTTTTTATTTCTGCATGATGACAGTGTTTGATTTCATTCTGGATTAAGTCTGGAATTTTATTTTTCTTAAAAACAAAAAAAAAAGGAACAGAGGAAAAAGACAAAGGAAGAAAGGTTTCCTCATAAGGCATGCCTGTTTATCACCAATTGCCAAGAAATTTTACAGTAGCTTGTGAAATGCAGTTAGGGTGACCAGACGTCCCGATTTTATCGGGACCGTCCCGATATTTCCTTGTTTGTCCCGCGTCCCGACCGACATGCGGTCGGGACAACCGGACAAACAAGGAAATGCCCCGAGCCTCGAGCCCGGAAGTGCTCGCGCCCCCCCCCCCCCTGCCCCGACTCCGCCCCCTCCTCCCCCGATTGGCTCCCTCCCCGAATCCCCGCCTCTTCCCCGGGCTCACCATTCCCCCTCCCTCCGCAAGTGCTGGAGGGAGGCCCGGGAGACGCAGGGGAAGCGCGGGGCCGGGGTGAGTAACAGTCCGGCCTGGCCCAGTGCAGGCAGGACTCAGTTGGGTGGTTGGGAGAGGAGGGGGGCGACCCGCGGGGCCAGGCGACGGGGGAGGAAGCGGCCATGGCGCTCGGCGGCTCTGGCGCCCCCGAACCCCCCGAGCCGGGGCCTGCAGCATCGCGTACGCTGGGCCCAGCCCCTGGCTAGGCACGTCTGGGCTGCCCAGCTGGTGCTATCCCGCGGCGGCCCCGGGGCGGAGGCATCGGCAGCCCAGCCCCGTTCGTTCCCCTGCGGGACGGGGGGGCTGGGGCCTGCTGCCCCCACTCCGGGGCCGCCGCGGGATAGCACCAGCTGGGCAGCCCAGACGCTGGCCAGGGGCTGGGCGCAGCGTGCGCGCTGCTGGGTCCCCGCAGCAGGCCCCGGCTCGGGGGGTTCGGGGGCGCCAGAGCCGCAGCCGCGGAGCGCCATGGCTGCTTCCTCCCCCGCGGCAGTGGGAGCTGCAGCAGCGGCTGCTCCCGAGTCCCGCTGCCCGGGGGTGAGAACAGCCGCCTCCTGGCCCCGCGGGCTGCCCCCCTCCTCTCCCTACCGCCCGACTGAGTCCTGCCTGCTCGGGGCCAGGCCGGACTCTTACTCACCCCGGCCCCGCGCTTCCCCTGAGTCTCCCGGGCCTCCCTCCAGCACTTGCGGAGGAAGGTTTTTTTTTTTTTTTTTTTGGCCCCGCCCCCCGCCACGTCACCCCCCCGCCACGCCCCCCCCCACGTCACCCCCCCCCCCCGCGTCCCGATATTTGTCTTTGGTGATCTGGTCACCCTAAATGCAGTAGTTCATACTACGGTGTGGGAATCTAGGCCAATGTGGGAACTTAAGCTAGGGCCCCTTTCAGTTTTTGTAAAATCCCTGCTCTGGGCAAGAAGTCAAAAATAACATTCAAGTAATCTAAGAAACACAAAAGGTCATGCAGGATGGTTTCTCCTGATAAAATCCTTCCATGAGGCTTGTGTAGCAAAGTAAGCCACTGATGGTGTACATCTGACTTTTCCCTCCTATATGTATAGCTCACAGCTTGTCAGTTTCAAATTCTCATTTGCCTGTATCTCTGTTACTGTCCCAAGAGATAGACTTTCTAGCAGTGTGATCATCTGTGTATTATTAACTAACCACAAATTAAATCATTACTTGGTGCTTAATTTTATGTAACATTCCTCAGTAGTGTGTACAAAAGAAACGTGTTTGGAGTTTTGTAAATATGTGCCAAGATTAATTGTAGGGTATCATTGGTTTAACAACTCCAAATTTGATTCAGTGCAATAATTTGCTCCAAAAAGTTCATCATAAAATCTGCAGGTTAAAGGCAGAAGCATAGGAAGGGCTAAAAATTGTCCTTGTATTGTACAAAGGGTCCCATTTACCTCAGTTCTTTAATTTATTCCTTTATCGCCACTGAAGTAAAAAAAAGTTTGCAGAGCTAAGAATTTGTCTCTAATGTGGGGGTTTTTTTTTTAAAGTTAGGCTTACATTTTAGTATGTAGAGTAATAATACAAGGAAACAAGATACATTATATATTAGATGTAATTTTAAACTCTATTGAAACTAAACCAAGAACTTATTTCCACGATCTATGTCTAACTCTCCAAAACCTGGTTATTCCATACTGAGTATTCATATCATGTACATCATATGTAATAGCTAAAGCTGGTTTCATAATAATCCCTAATTGTTTGTGAAGATTTTCCCCACCATTTGAAGAATAAATTAAACATTTTTCCTTCAGACAGCTCTAGTAACATCCCAAGGAGAGACAACATGTGTCTTTCTTACTAATTTTGTTTAATTGCTGTCAGTGATGATATACAAGAAAGAAAACCAAGTAGACACTATAGGCTAATTAATGGCTCTGAGAGCCAATAGATTGCTGCAGGGACTGTGTAGGTTTAGCAGCTGTATTGAAGAAAGGCTGTGGAGCTGCCCCACAACTTTATTGGGGGCACCATGTTAACCCTACCCCTTCTCCTGTACAAGGTCCACTTATTCAGGTTCTACGTGGGAGCAGCAAGGGATGGAAATTTCACCCTGGGTGATCTGTTCTCCCCATGATTTGTCCACATAACTTGCATTAATATAAATTGAATGCACATCAAGGACAGAGTACACCCCTGAATATGGTGCCATGTTAGGATCTGAAGCATAATTCAGTTAGATAAAATATGCCTGATCAAAACATCTTGAGATCCTGCAATGAAAGCCGCAGCATAGATGAAAGTTCCCCACAAGGTCCATGTTCAGTGATAGCAGGAGATGGCTGATCCACTGTAGCTCAGCTCTATCAATGTCTTGCTATCTTAAAACATTGAATATAAATATTTGACCTAGTTCAATATCACCTAGGAGCGATTAGCAGCTTGTTCTCTAATGCCAGTTCCCAACAAGGTTCTGGGGAAACACCCACACTTTTGTATACTTCACTTTCTATGGTATCTAAACATCATACAACCCTTTGGGTAACAATGATACCAGACAGAACAGTCACTGAGGAATATGCATTGAAAGCTGCATGAAAATTAATTATCTCTGGGTGCCATCGATAAAGAGTTCAGAAATAGTTACACTGTTAGCCCAGAAACAAAAGTCCATTCCTAGTACCATGAGAAACCACTGGCATTTTGTTCTTTCCCCTCCCCTTCCTTTTTTTCTTAAGGAATTTTAAAATTTTGTGTCTGAACTTTTTAAAATACAAGCCAGGGGAAGCACGAATGCAATCAAAATATGAACACAGCACTCTTTACAACATGAACCACAATTTCTGTACAATAAATAGGGCACATTATTATTTTAATTGAAGAAATGCATAAAGTTAAAAAATGTGGGTGAATATTCTGTTAAATTTTGTGTAAGAGAGGTTGGGGAGGGGCAGGAGCGAGATAGAGAGAGAGACTGTATGCCTCTATAACAAGGTGAGAGGATTTATGGTTTCCAGGAGAGATACTGACCTTCCACCCTATTTCTTTGTGATACTGTAATTATTGGTCGCACCCAGCACCTAGCCATGTTAGAAAGAAATAGCTATTTGCCATTCCAAATCATCCTTAACACATAAAAAAGGGCATGGAGTGAAAAGATGCAAAACAATGCCTCCTCCCAGGGTTACCAACTTTCTGACTGCAGAAAACCAAACACCCTTGCCCCACCCCTGCCCCTTCCCCAAGGCCCTGCCCCCCGCTCACTTCATCCCCCCTTCCTCCATCGCTCGCTCTCTCCCACCCTCACTCACTTTCACTGGGCTGGCGCAGAGGGTTGGGGTGCAGGAGGGGACTCTGGGCTGGGTCAGGGGCTTGGGGTCTGGGAGGGAGTATGGGCTCCAGAGTGGGGCCAGGGATGAGGGGCTTGAGGTGCAGGAGGGGGCTCAGAGCTGGGGCAGGGGGTTGGGGTGCAGGAGGGGGTGCAGGCTCTGGGAGGGAGTTTGGGTGCAAAATGGGGCTCAGGCTTGGGACAGGGGGTTGGGCACGGGAGGGTTTTCGGGGTGCAGACTCCAGACAACATTTACCTCAGGCGGCTCCCGGAAGTAGCTGGCACATCCCTCTGGCTCCTAGGTGCAGGGGCAGCCAGAGGGCTCTGTGTGCTGCTCCCATCCGCATGCATCACCCCAGCAGGGTTGTGGTTCTCGGCCAATGGGAGCAGCGGAGTCGACGCTTGGGGCGGGGGCATCGTGCGGAGCCCCACTAGCCACCCTTGCGCCTAGGAGCCGGAGGGACATGCCAGCCCCTTCCAGGAGCTGCGCAGAGACAGCCACTGCAGTCAACTGAACTTTTAGCAGGCCGGTCAGCGGTGCTGACTGGAGCCACCAGGGTTCCTTTTCGACTAGGCATTCCGGTCGAAAACTGGACACCTGGCAACCCTACCTTCCTCCAGCATAATATCCAGTCTAGCTGAGCTGTGACGTGACCATCAATGAATGGTGCAGTTTCAGTGAGGGGAGAGTTTAGACAAGGAACATCAGTGCTTCTGTAAATTCAGGAGAATCATCTGCCTGCATGTATAATTTCTGTAGTCCAAGCATACAGCAGATTGCTCACACTACTGCTGGGTTCTATTTTATGTGCCATCACAGATTAGCTCAGACTCCTTCTAGGTGATATTGAACTAGGTCAAGTGGAGAAAATATGCACAGAGAACTCTGAGACACACCCACATAAGGATAAAGGGAGGATAATGGTGTCATACTTTTAGAATATTTATATTCAACATTGTAATAGAAAAGCAAGACATTTATGGAGCTGATTAACAAAGTTACTGCTGTATAAGTGTAGAAGAATGGTAGGGGTAAAATAACTCACCATCTTGGAGAAAGCATCATCCAAGGCAAGATCCATCTCCCTTTCCCCACATGCCTGAAATGTACCTATGACAAATATTGATAACATTTATTTTATGCTGGGAATCACCCTTCCTGAGCTGGTCCAAAACACGATACCCTACTAGCATTCAAGTCCCTCCTAAAAACCCATTTCAACAGTGATGACAAGCAAGCAAGCAGCTGACCAATAATGACAAGTTTGAGGCATAACTAGGGTTATTCTAACAAACAAAAATCAGTTGTGTTATCAAATATTACGGGCCAGATGTTCAAAGAGTTCAGAGCTGGATTTTCGTATGTTCAGCATCCATAACTGCAGCTGGAGTCTCAGGAGAGCTCAGCTCCCAAACAAGGGCCAGGCTTTCAAAAGAACTTAGCATGGGACAGCTTCCACTGTGAAACTTACGACCAGTCTTTTTTTTTTTTATAACACCGCTCAGATCTCAATGTGTTGTTGGACATGGCCTAGTCCTCTGGCCAGGTCACTGCTCAGTGCATTCCTCTTCCAGGGGTTAACAGAAGAGTCCAGAAAATAGGAAACAAAATCTAATGGCCTTCAAGCCCATCTCCCTGCCTCTTTCTGGCACTTGCTGTTCTTGGCTTCTTTTGTTCTTGACCCCTGTGCTTCTCCTGTTGATATGGGGGAAGACAATAGGGGAACCCAGCCCAACCCTCTTCTTTGGGTTCCCACCAATGGAGCTTGTTTAGGCGGATAAGTACCGCTCTTTCAATCCCTCCACCATTTTCCCTGGGCTGCTCCTATCTTTACTTCATTCTTAGACTCAGATTCATCATCAGCATTTTCACAAGATCTGCAGACTCTGGTGCACCCACCTGAACTTTGTGGTTCCTCATGGCTTTTCCTGAGGCCAGCTACAGAGGCATTTCCTAAAAGCCAGTCTCAGCTCTTCCCTGCAGCAGCTGAATTGTTGTGCTAGTAGTTTTCTCAGGTCTCTTGCTTTAGGTCAGTCAGTCAGCCAGTCTTATTCTTCAAGCAAGAGTTCCCTCTTTCTTGAGCTGAAGTTTGTGTCTCAAGCCTTAGATTAATCAGCTGCAAGCTCCCTTCAGCTGGATACCTTTCCCAATTAGCCTTCCAATCTGCTGCATTCAGCAGGCCAGCCTTCTCCTGTTAGTGGCTACCCTAGTGTGAGGAAGTAGGCAGCCTTTGTGCTAGTCCTCTTCTCCCAACAACTTCCTAACTGGCTGAGTGAGAGAACCTTGCTCCATCCCCACTAAAAGGCTCTTGAAGGTACAGTAACAAGACTCCTTCTCCAAGCAGTATTCATTCCCAGGGCTGCTTCCTCAAGATCTCTGACCCTCTTAGGTCTCGCTATACCTTCCATTGGGCCTTTCAAACTCTCAAAGGGACATGCTAAATGGAGGGGGTAGGCTGACCACTAGATGCTACTGCCCTTGATGGAAGACTACCTCATCCCAAAGGTCTTTGCCCAACTCATGTTCAGTATAAGCTCCGTCCTAATGTTGCTTGGCTTTCTGACGCAGTATGCTACAGAGTGATGAGAGGAAATAAGGCAGGAGACAGGAGCATCTTGAGCCTGAGAAGTGCCATCCAGTTTGTTTAATATTGATTATTCCAGACAATGGCTAAGGAACAGAAACCATATTCATAACAGACATTTGGCTCATTATAGGAAAGATCAATCACCCTTACAAACTCAGAAGGAAACCCCAAAAGGCACACATCCAAAAGCACTGATTTGCCCCAAGTATAGTGTCTCTCTGAATAGGATGACCAGATGTCCCGATTTTATAGGGACAGTCCCGATTTTGGGGTCTTTTTCTTATATAGGTTCCTATTACCCCCCACCCCCTGTCCTGATTTTTCACACTTGCTATCTGGTCACCCTATCTCTGAAGGTAGAGTGACTTACCTCGTTTTTTAATCTGCCAGTCACCCTGATATCTAGGAACTAAACAGAAAAGCCACAGTGACATCCTGTAAGGACTATATATGCTATTCCTCCCTCAATGGGATTTTATTTCTAATGGGGAAATAGGCAGTGGGGCTGGGGAAGAAGGCTACGCTCACTCAGCCAGATCCTCAGCCTTATTTCACTTGCTTTGTGCCACTCTAGTGGCAAAAAGCACTTATTCCCTCAGTACAGAGAACGCAGCTCTATGTACCCTCTTTTAAATTCCAGCACAGGGGTTTAGATGTGGAAAAGGGGATATAGCCAAGGCACTCCTACACCCACCAATCACCAGCTTCTGAAACATTCTTTTTGGGCTGTGGACAATCAAGGACAATCGGAGCAGCCCTGAGGCTGCTGAGTTATGGTAGGGACTGACCCACAGGATGGAGAGCCACAACAGTGGCATAAAGCTGTCTTTCTCCCCCTAGCTATGGCAGATTCTTCTCAGCTACAGCCCTTATCTGTCCCCAACACAAGTATATCTTGTGCAAACAGATGGGTCTTGAATTGTGTTCTAAAGTAGGAGAGATGTACGTGCATCATTATCTGTTGCAGAAGAGCCTGGACCCTTCACAGAAAACACCTTTTCTCCAGCTTTGTCTTAAAACCACCACCAGCGGCATCATCCCTGTTGGTCCTGGGGTGGGGTGGAAGGAGAAAGTGTTCTTTCAACAGTTAGGCCAAGATCCTCGAAGGTGTTTAGGTGCCAAACTCCCCTGGGGCTTGAAGATGAGCACTCTGACCTTGAACTGAATTTCATACTCAATGAGGAGACAGTGTAATGGGCACAGTACTGGGGTGAAGTGTTCTTGTCTATCTTTTCCATTTAGCAGACAGACAGCTGTGCTTGGACTAGCTGCGATTCTGTAGCCCCTAGTCAAACAGTATCACCATACGCCAGCCCCGGAGTAACAATGACCAGCAAAATGAGCTTTTCCTCCACGTTTTCTCACAAATTCTTTTAATGGAGACACTGTCAGTGTATTACCCTAAAACCAGCTGTTTATCACAACTCTTCTACCTGGCACATCCCCTTCCTCCCGCTGGAAGACAAATGAGCCCTTCTGGGATAAACTCAATTTTAAATCATTAGGAAGCATCCTCACTGTTTCTGAATGGACCTAGCAAGCAACTTACTTTTCTTTATATGCTTGTAAACTGGTTGCAGTTGTAGGGATGAAATCTGATTGGTAAATTCTGTTCAGCAGGTATAAAAGTCCTTTATTTAGGCTATATTGTTGAAGTGCCTGCCATGAACTCCAAAGCAGCTGTGATTTTAATTGATTCCTAGAAGTGCAATGAAAGTATTGCAGATAAAAAATGACAGAGTTGTTGCTGATGCAAATGAAAATGTTACAGCAAAGCAGCTGGGGAGAGGACTGTAGATGTTTACATTATCCCAACATGCTTACATTGTCTCTTCCACATTTTCCAGCCAAAGCTCACCTGGTTTTGCTGAAGACCTGGGATGCAGTGAATTGTATGCAGCACCAAATATTTATTCATGCCATTCTCAAGAACATCTTTGCAGCTCTTGCCAAGGTCTGTCATTGAATGTGTTTCTTCAGCTGCATGGCAAAAATATAATACACAGTCATCATTTTTACTCAGTCACCTACTCAATAATTTTCTTCTCTGATTAAATTAACTCATAAATACTGTGCTTTTCATGCCAGAAAATCTTACTACATGCAGTCAACTGAACATCCATTTGTACATTTTTTTATGTTCCTGGACATTTAGTTACTTCACTAATAAGTTCTAAAATAATGAAGAAGCCAAATCATCTAATTTACCTGGGACCCTGTAAGTACTAATTATAATTAAAAGAGATTATTTATTCAAGCACATCTTTTTTCACGAGCTAAATCACAGTATTATACGCTAATGAGCTTTAGCAGATTGTGGTACAAATGAATTAAAAGGATACATGTTAGAAGACATGCTTGCCTTCTGTTGAAAGTGGGACATCATTTTAAAACAGACCCAGTTTGACGGATGCAAGGGAACAACAATGTCTAGGTATATTCAGCTTTGTGCTTTCAGAAATATAGAAGAGCCGTTTTTAACTAAGCTGTGAAATTTTTTAAAATATGTACTAGCAGCTTACTCTATTGAATTGCCTACTGCACATCTACATAGGCTGTGACTACACTAGTTTTTATTCTCTATAAAATTTCCCACCATGGTTAACATCTGTGTAGCTCCAAAGCTCATAAGAACAGCGGGAGCTATTTGCAGAGCTCTAATTGATTTTTCGGTTTGGTGGCTGAACCAAAAAATATCATTTATGTAAGAACCCCCGGGTCTAGAATCAGGGGCTGCAGGATGCAAGACAAGTACTGCTTTGGGTTCAAGCAGGGTTGCCACCAAATGGAAATGAGAGGCTAAGCCCTGCAGGAAATCCTTTCCTAAGGGCCACGAGCAACAGCCCTCCGTGACTCCCTATATAAGCCAGGAAGCCATTTATGGGAGTTATCCAAGTAATGCAGACCTCTGGTGTGCTTCTGCCTTAGACCTTACCTCACCGCTTCTTGCTGCGACTCACGTTAATCCCAGACTCCTGCCACTCAACCCTGATACTGGTTTACTGACTCCAGCTTAAGATCATTGCTGACCCTGGTTAAAGAGCCTAGCCCAGCCTGAGCCTCGCTTCATGCTCTTAATTTGGGAACAAAATCTGACTTTCCAGTTTTGACCTGGCCTGGGTCTGGATTGATCTTTGACCTTCAGCCTCGATACTTAGCAGCTCATGCCATACCCCAGGCCACCTATGATCCGGGCCTGACAGATTACTCAGACCACCTCCAAAATTCCTCCTTCTGCAAATCCCTCAACAGAAGATGGATGGGGCAGGTCCATCTCTCATTTTCCACAGGGTCCCAAACCCTCAGGAATGAGCTGCATGATTGCAAATGGAGACCCTCACGCTGCAAGCCCAGTTAGCGCAGGCCATGGCTGAAGGGCTGGCCCTGCATGAGCAGCTGGCTCAGTCACAGACCCATGCCACACAATTCATGTCAGAAGTACAGGCCCCCCAAGAGCAACCTGCAGATTCGCAAGGAAAGGCAGCTGTCCTGAGAGCTCACCCCCTCCTGAGCAGGGGAGCACTGCTACCAGAGCAATTCAACAGGGAGCACTGGTAATATCAAGGTTCTCTAAACCAGTGCTTTTCCTTCTGCGTCCCTGAACGTATTCACAGACCAAGAAAAGGCGGGGCTGGTGATTAGCCTGCTCACGCAAAAAGCGCTAAATTGGACCTCTCCTCTGTTAGCCCAAAACTGCCCAGTATAATCCAACTGGGATGCCTTCCTGTGAGGATTCTCGATTATCTTTGATGACCCACACCATGACTGCTTAGCAGAAGCTGCGGTCCAGAAGCTGAGGCTAGGGAAAGGGCTGACCACTTCATGTGCTGCTCACTTCTGAAAACTGGTGGCTGATGTTGAGTGGAAAGAGGCAGCATAACTGCACCAGTTCCTGTGGGGTATCCATGCAGAGGAAAAAGACAAGCTTTCTAGTGTAGAGAACACTACTTGACTCAAAGCCTTCATTTATCCTGTCCTTCATATTAACACCTGGCTGTGCAAGCAAAAGGAGAAGACAAAGTGGGCCTGATGCCACCATGCCCACATACTGCACCCAATCCCATGAAACCAAACCCTGAACAAATGTGGGTGGATCTAGGTCACAAATGTTTGTCCTGGGAGGAAAAGGAATGCCGTTGGCAACTTAACCTCTGTTTCCACTGGAGAATGTTGAGAAATTTCCTGTCTATTCAGACCGAAACAGAGACATGGACAAATCCAAGCCCAGTAAAATCCCTAAGCTTGTTCTTCTGCCTTTGAAGAGCCTAATCCAAACTCCACAGCCTCTCCACATTTACAGATACCACTGCAATTACATGTCCTAGGGAGATCAAGATCAATGGCCCTGCAGTTAGTCATGGCCAGATCCTACAAATTCCCCTTTGGTCCAAACTTTCACTGGACCTGATAGAAAATAATCAATAGGTCACCCCTGTCATCCGGTCCAGTAACCCAAGAAACTGTTCTTTTAGGACCAGAATGGGAGAGCACTGTGAGTTACTACACTTCCATGTGATCCACTCTCCACACTGCCCAGTAATAATAGCTAGAACCCACAGGCCAAGAATGGTGGTCTGCAGGGTATGAGACAGGTGCTGCTTCCTCATCGCCAACAGGGGCCCAGGCAGGATTGCCAAAAAGAGGAACTGAGAGGCTAAGCCCTGCAGGAAGTTCTGCCCTGAGGGACATGAACAACAACAACCCTCTGTGATTCCCTGATTAGCTGGCACTCCCCATATAAACCAGGAAGCCATTTCTGGGAATTGTCTGAACAACGCGGCCTTCGGTGTGCTTTTAACTCACTCACTGCACCTTACTGAGACTCTCTTTAATCCCAGACTGCCGGCTCTCAATCTATTTTGGGCTCCCGACCTTGATCCTGGTTTTCTATATCCATCTTAAAACCTTTGCTGACACCAGTGAAAGACTTTGGCCAGGCCCAACCCTGATTCTCACTTCATGGTCTCAGTTTGGTAGCAAAATCTGACTTTGCGGTTTTGACCTGGCCCCAGACTGATCTGACCTTTGCCCCAATACGGAACAGCTCATTCTGTGCCCAGAGGCCAATTTTTTTGTTACATTAGATTTTTAAGTATCAGAGGGGTAGCCATGTTAGTCTGGAATTAGATTTTTAGGTATTCTTACATTTTAAAAAAAAATTAGCTCAATTTCAAAACAAATCATCATTTAAAAATAAAAAGTCAAATCATTCCATTTCAAAAATGTTGAAACGAACCATTTCAACTTAATTTTTTTCCTTCAATTTTTTATTCAGCTGAAATTATTTGCCAAATTCAACCCAAATTTATGAATAGTTTTGATCATCCTGAAACTTCATTCTTCAGCAACTAAACTATGCTACCAGAAAATTGTTGCCCAGCTCTAGTGGGAGCACTACTGTCAATAGAGCTTCCGGTGACCAATGACATTTTAAGCACCATGTCACCTAACTGTGCTCAGAGCAGTTCAACATGAGATGGTGTTTAGAATGTTATTGGCTTCTTGTCTACACTCACATTCCCACCCCTGCTACCACTGGAAGAACAGAGCTGGTGATGGAATCATAGAATCATAGGACTGGAAGGAACCTCGAGAGGTCATCTAGCCCAGTCCCCTGCACTCATGGCAGTACACAAAGTCTGATAATAGCATTGAACATTCTTTATACTTAGTTATTTGTTGTCATCCCACACGTGCATGTATTTCTGACAGTGACACAAAGAAATGCCTGTACACTAATCCCATTTTTGGGGAGGATGGGGAAGCAGATGTCTTGAATTTTGTGTGTGAAATTAGTTATTTTGAAAAATGCCAGCCTGAGCTCTCGAGAATGACGTCCTGTCTTCAGCATTATACAGATACAACACAGACAGCAGTTGTGCAAGTTTCTCCTACACTGCCCCATCAATACACTGCAACCCAAACCTAAAGGGCTGAGTGGATCATCCAGGATCGCCATTTAATCCTTGGTCATTCTGCTGAGACTTCCAATAAAGTAGCTACAACCAAACCTCAAAACTTTCAAGGCATTTTGTTTTCCCCTGGCACCGTCTGACCAGCACTTACCTATCTGTGGTCCTGGTGAGGGAGGAGTGATTGCAATTTCCATCATGCTGAAAGCCTTGAATACAAGCACTTACTTCTCTCCCTGCTTTCTCCCATTTAAAAGGTCAATTTTTCTCCAAGACACCTATCAATGATAGTTCTCAGTTAAAAAGACCCAACTCAGATTGTCTCAAATAAAAGTGAATTTTATTGTCCAATTATTTAAGTAGAGAGAAGTCATGAAATAAAAGCACCAGTAAAATATATGCTAGCCTAGATCACTACTCTGAAAAGTTCTGATAAGCAGGACTATATCTAACACTAGAGAACATTCTTCACAATAGCTGACAATCTTACACTGTGGAAATATCTTTGCTATGAAGCAACAGTAAAGCTCTGTCACTTCTCAGCTCATTATTCCACCTCCCAAAAAAATGCTTAGTGCCTTTATGGGAACACAAGGGGTTAAAATACAGGAAAGTCAGGGGTGAAGTGGGAAAGAGTACAGCTCCTTTTCCTCTGCAAAAAGCAGTGGGGAGCTCCCCCTACTCTCCCTGGCTTGAGTAACTAATGTTCCCCCACTGCCCCATTTCTAGAGCCACTCAGATGCATGGGCAAAAGGGCCCTGGGTCCCCCACTTGAGAGGACCCCCAAAATGATGGCGGAGTGGCTGGGCCAAATTTGAGTGAGAGGTGGTGTGCCCTCGCTTTAACAAGTAGGTTTCAGATTTTCATAAGAGAACCCGATCATAGAATTTCTGTGCTGTGGTTCTAATAGTTATAGTATTTAAATTATCCTGTTAGTCCATAGCTGTGGAAAAGCTGGTGTTTATATGTGGAACCCTAAACTTTCATTTACAAACTATTTGAAATATTTTGGAATGCATCAGCCGAGGAAGGAGACCAGCATATTGCAAATACCATAAGGGCATTAAATTTGAATTTGCCAAAGAAAGAACCAATTAACCATTTTTACTTGCCTTGTAGCTATTTTTTTAATTCTTCCTGAAGAGGAATTATTTCTAACTATGTTTTGTATTTAACTGTGGAGTTTGAGCCACAGGAAGAACCAGGTTGGTATAAAAACCTTGGCAGGTTTGTGGTCCTTTCTGATGATTACCTAATGCATTTGTGTCATCTGCCTTCCTTGTGTGAAAACACACTGAGGAAATGTGTAAATGCAGTGAATTGTTCCCAACTCTTTTATTCACCTTTCAGTATGCTAGTTCCTTCCCTTGGCATTGATATCATTATGCATTTGTCAAAGATAGACTGTCACTTTCGTGCTTCTATTATGTGCAAGATTTGGCAGCACATTTTGCCTTTGGGATTTGCTTATATCCTTTGTATGTTATTGTACTGCTCTGGCATTCAGTAAATTCAGTACACCCATTTCTTTGATGTTCATTCCAGCCCCTAAATGTGGAAACAATGACTAAAATTTTGGATCAAAGCATCCCTTAGATGGCAGGCAACATAGTTCTGTGATAATTTATAAAAACAGAATGTAATCCCATAGCTAAATTTTAGTCCAATAATCCTTTATGAACGGTTCTAACTTCCCTGTACTGATAAACATGCAAGGAAGTTAAAAGGGGGCTGGGGGTTGAGAGGTTCAGGACAAAGAGTGAGCCTGGCTTGAGAAACTACTGATGTGAAACTTCTGGAGATTTCTAAATATAGAGAAGAGCAAACAGTTATTTTTCTATTTTGAATTGATTTCTGGGCATCAAGCACATTCCTGTTCCTCACTGTAATAGCAAAACACAAAGAGTAAATAAAGACAGGCTGCTGCAGTCTTTACACTATTCCTCAAGCAATAGGCCCTACATTTGTTCCACTGTCTGGGAAAACCCAATTACATTACATGAAAATTGTTTCTATAGTTTAAAAAAGTTAAGTAAAAGGAGATTTGGATGCGTTCATAGTTTTGCAAATTAATATAGCTAGCAAAATTCAAACTATTTTTTCAATCGGCCTAACTAACCATTCACTGCTCTTAAGTCTCTTTCCTCTCTCTTCATTTGTGTGGATGAAGGTGTACAGAGTAATTAAGATATTAGATCTTTGCAAGATTTCCAGTTTAAGCGGGGGGAAATATTTAAAAGCCGTATCTTAATAAGAGGTCTCCCCCGTTTTGCTTTTAGAAATGTGTGACAGGACAACTACAAAGGTATAACAGTATTAAAGACATATATTTCCATTTTTACTAATGTGTGCAAGAGACACAAGCTTTTACACTTTCCATCTTGCTATAAGAATTTCTCATTATCACACAATTTATTTTAGTAATTACACAGAGGACAACTATGCTTAAGACCCCTAAACTATCATTTTCAAATTGTGGTCTTTAAGAGGTAAGTTTTTTACTGCCAGATATATGCAACAGTGCCATCTAGTGGCTGCTTAGATTACTACATGTGTACATCAGGAATACCGCAGACATTACAATTTAAAATAATAAAATAAAATAAATATGCTCTTTTTAAAGGCTGTAACCTGGATTCAAATCAAATGTTAACTAAAGTGCATCAGTGCAAGAATAGCAGTGAGTTGTTGCAAAATCCTGCATCCACTTTTTCTACCACATTTTAACATTACAAATCAGGCTTTACATTCCTATATGTAACGTGTGGGGTGGGGGAGGTGATCTGCCATATGGACAGAAGAATGACACTCTTGCTATATTATACTTTTACAAAATTCAGAATTGCATATGCCTATAGAAATAATCCAGGGCTCTGGAATTTGACCTCTCATCTTAAGTCTCTGTGACTAATCTGGAGACTAATTGAAATTTAGGTCTTCTGGTTTAGGACACTAAAATACCACCCTTCCTTTTCTTCTGTGGCAATGAGGCCTTTTCAAATGATAATAACGACAACACTTTGCACTAACATAGTGCTTTTGATTATACAATTTGAAAGCCCTTATTATTGCACAATATACAAACACAGATACACAGAGAGAGAGAGATACGATTAAACAGACCAGACACATGCTTTCTGGAGTACTATATAGAAATAAGTTACTATTATTATCATACCTTATTTATAAGGATCCTTGAGTGCTCACTATTGCTTTACAAAAGGTGTAAGAAAAAAACATATGCTATAAAATTGTACTCAGATTACTTCCCATGCATGAAGGGCAATTTTGGGGTATCAAAAACAAACAATTGAAGGTCTTTAATTAGTTACGTCTCACACAACAGCTCTGTGAGACATGTAAATATCATTATACCCACTTTAAAGATGGAAAAACTGAAGCACAGAAAAGGGTAAGTGACTTGCCCAAAGCCATGCAGCGAGTTAGCAACGCAGCCAAGGAATAGGTCAAGTAGTCCGGACCCGTAGCACTCTACACAAACAACTACCCCACACTTGAGGCGTGGGAGGGACTGACAAAAAAGGTTACTGCCCTATCTTTCAGGACATGAAAAGGACATTTTAATGTATGAAAGGAAAGAAACATTTCAGCTCGTCTTTTCGGAGGTTTTTTCAGTCTGATAGCATTTGAATTGTAAGATCTTCCCCTTTCTTCCCCAAAGTGGCTCCACTGGATTTTATTTTAAAAGAAAGGTTCATGAGAATTGCCTTGCTGGATCAGAGCAGCAGTCAATCTAGCCCAGTATCCAGTTGCCAATGGTGACCAGTGTGCATACTTCAGAGGAAGGTGCAACCCCCCCCTCCCCGGCAATAGGCATTCTCCCCGGACTCTTACTTGCCCCAGGGAATGTTTCCTCCTAGCCTTGGAGAGTTTGGCCAAATGGAATCAAGGTTTCTCCAGAGCTCCACTGAGATCTCAGTAAAAAGATGTTTATATTTATATGGCTGCATACAGTGACTGCACAATATGGAATTATACCAGTTTAAGTGCCATTGCTGTTAGTTTGCCTTCTTCAGGGCTGATTTGATTTAGAAGTAACAACCATGTCTGGATCTCTCATAAACTTGTGCTGAGAAAACCAATCCAATTCCAAATGTTCAGAGACAAAAGCTGCACTTCGCATGCTCTGTAATGCCTAAATAATATGAACATCACAGGAAGTCTTGTGATTTAGGCCTCCCTTCAGCCAAGCACTTAAGCACATACATGATTTTAAGCAGGAGGCTAATCCCATTGGAATGAATGGGACTAGGCATGTGTTTAAAGTTATATACATGCTTAAATGCTTTGCTAAATTGGGAACTCAATGGCAATAGTATATAGGCAATTCTGTGCCTATGATACACATAATTGAATTCTAGTTTCTATTTTTGGGGTCTCTAACATAAAGAGAGACCCCAAAAATAGAAACTAGAATTCAATTCTGCACTTCTTGGCACACAAAATCTCCAGTCACTCCATTTGGGGCTTGGCATGAGCAAGAACTGAAGGCTACAGAGATCATTCTTCCTGCACACTAATAAATTAATCTCATTCCCACCAAGAGGAGCTGCACATGTGTAGGGAGAGGAGAACAGAGCTCAACACTTTAAACCTTATTCAGAATAAGTTACCATTATTGCAGCTCTCTCTTTTTCCTCCAGGAGTAAGAGAGGGAGGCCTCTGTATTCCTGAAGGAGCCCTGAAAGTCTTCAGTTTTTCTTACTTCTGTCTCTCCTCCCCCCACTTGAAGTCATGTGTTGTGGCCACCACCCTCGACACTGAGGCAGGCTGGATGGGGTTCCCTTTGGAGCCTTGCCATGCAGCGCCAGACCCAGCTAGAGAGATTGTTGCTGAGCCACGCAAGACACTCTCTCCCCTAGGCGTTGAGTCCTGCTGCCTCATCCGAGCTACTAGCTCCTGCCACCCAGAGAAGCAACAGACTGGGGCTAGGAATCAGTACTCATATTTCCCTCCTAAAATTCCAAATTGCAGGCATGTTCTTGTGACTTATGAAGATTTCTTCAGCCTGACATATAACAAGCCCATAGCAATCGGTGTATGTTTTCTTACACCCTACAGGTAACCATGTATTTTGTTATATTGGGTAATCTAATAATCCATTAATTTTTTAGGGATATTTTATACTTCCAGCAATATTTTGATGGAAACATACACAATAAACCTGTCTGGCCAAATCCAGACCTTACAACACAGCTGAAGAATTTGTTTTACAAGCTTTCTATCATTTTTACATGGTCAATTGGCTGTTTTTTGTATCCCAGAACATATCAGAGCATCCGTAGGAAAAATATAAATTCTATTAAATGGTGGCAGGGTTTCTGATTTACTGACAGTTGCTTGTTTGAGTTTTCAGAACAATATTTAGCTATAGGACCAATGTATTAGGCATATTCTTAAAGGTAAATAACTGCAGCCAATAAAAGTTCAGCCCATAAAGGGTCCCATCTTCTAGTAGTTTTCTTCACTGAGAATTACTACCAGCATAATCATGGCTCCCTGCACACTAATATTTCCTCTGATACAATATGATCAATGTTGTGGAAAAACATTTATTATATTTCTTCTAGCTACTTAAAGGCATTACTGAATTATGAGCATCGCAAAACGAATCCACTGTGCATTTTTTCTTTATGTGACGTTTTTACAATCTTCATTTTCTGCTTTGCAGCCACTGAGCTACAGTGATCACACTATCTCCCCTCTTATAACTGCCACAGGGGCCAGGAACTCCTTTCTGCCTGATTGCATTCAAAATGCACTTCATATGATAACATTCATTTTCTCATTCTGCATTGGGTCCTTATTTAAAAGGAGAAGTTATGAAATAAATTAAACAACCCGTGTGTTTTTTGTTTTCTTCGTAACAGTTCCTAACATCCTAACTTAACAAAGGTGATAGACTTGGAAAAGGACAAGGAGATATTATTATTTTACTGAACTGTTCCTAAAATAACTAATAGACTTGAAAGAAATGCCCATTTTTTTTCCTGACAGTTTTGACATTTAACAGTTTTAACACTTCACTTATTTTGGGACAAATCCTCACTTCATTGGGAGTTTTTCTGAGCAAAGAAATGAGTAAAAGTTGAGTAAAGACTGAGATTTGCCTTTATAGTATTTAACACACCATATTTAAAGTTACAGAGGATGGCCCAGTTGGAGAAATATTAAAAACCCTTGTGGTAAAGAATCAATTAAAACACGGGGCAAAAGCTAATAGGCAAATTGGAATTGTGTTTTTTCTTTTGGAGGGAGAATCCATATGGCCTCTATTCAGAAAATAATCCAAGACGGCAAATATGTTTTTCTTTACAGGGCTAAAGGAATTGCTTATTTCCTCTAACTTTTCCCCTTTAGATTCAATGGTAATTTGCAGCCAAATCAAGTATTTAATGGAAGGAGAGTGTGAGGTAAGAGAGGAATGTTTGATAATTTTTAGTAGTAGAACCCATGATTTATGACCTAGAGCTACAGCCAACTTTATTACAAAAATGACTTCACCTATAATAACCTTATTCAGGGCTCTCTGGAGGATGATGTAGTACTGAACAGCATTAGAATATAACTGGTATTCACAAGCAATTCAGGTCTCATGCTCAATTCCCCCGTCTCCTCCCCCCACATACACACACATCCTCTGTTCCCTCCTTCACCTGCTGCTGGAAGTAGGATTACAATGGTACTTCTCTCTGTGCTCCTGTGGGGACTGGCCAGGGCCTGTCATTTATCATGATCTAACATGGAAAGGTTCTTCCTGTATTTCTGTCATTCCTTTCCCCCCACCTCCTTCCCTGAGGGACAGCCCAACTTTTAGAGTGACCCTCTTCGGTAACTCATCGAGTTCTGGAGATTTGCTAATTACCCCTTTGCTGTGTACTATAACAGATGATGTTGGGCATTCAGGCACAGTCTCCAGAGCACAACACAATCCACCAACTAGCCCTCTGTCTTATTAAACGATTGTGTCAGTTTCCAGCAATTGTTTTAAATTCAGATCCGTGTGTGGCTTGTGGGGACTGAGTGTCCATTTGCATTAAAGCTGGTTTCTGTCTTTAAACTGTCTAGCTATAAATTTACTAAAGACAAATTAGCAATCTCACTAAATATCATTAAAATACAATTTCACGTGATGGAAACAGCCAATGCAATGTGTTCAGTAGCAGCAGGTTAGCAGTGACAGCCCACATCTAGCAGTGCTACTGTCACACAGGAAACGTGAACTAATGAATAGAGATGACATTTGATTTGGGGTGGAGGGATGCTGGCTGCATTGCTTGTAAAGATCCTCATTGTCAGCCATCACCAGGCATCCTCAGGGATGAGGCTGAAAATGACAAAAAACATTCCTTCTGGCACACTGGGAGTGTGAAAATGAACCAGGAGCTGGCATTGAAGATGGGGCAATCAACAAAACACAAATAGTACATTATATTGTTTAAGTAGCAGAGTTCATTTCCCCCCAAAAAATAATACTATTGTATTATACAAGAGATATAAGACTGGCTGTCGGCCAGATTTCAAAGCATAGTTAAACCATGATCTCATTTATGTATAGTCTTTACAGGCAACAGTAATATATGTATGAGTGACTGCTATATTTAGGAATGACAAGATGGGCATTATTAATAGCTTAATTGACATTAATGCAATTACCCCTATCCTTATTACAGTCTGCAGAATTACAGGGAAACTACTGGTTGAGGCCTTATTTTCCCTAGAGCTACCCAAGGATATGACTTTTTATTCCATGCCAGCTCTAGGCTTTGACATTAGATACTTAGCTATAGAATCATTCCAGTAAATCATTATAAATGCATTATAATAAAGATGTTATGAGCTATCAGATATTAACCCCCAGTCTCTAAAGAGAGATAAATAGTCTGGTTGCAAGATTCCAGCTTTTATTTTGTAAGAAATAAGCTTTTGCCAACAACTAATGAATTTGAAAATGTTATGCTGATAATTAAACAATGCATTTTACTATCTCCTATGGGACTGAAGCTATTCACACCCAAACAAATAAAAATGTTCATAGAACATAAAGGGCTAAATTTTCAGGCAGCTTCAACCCAGCCTCCTACAGTATACAATTTGCATGTATACTCATTTATGCATAGAGTTACTGCATTTGCACATGCAAATGCACTCATTAGGTACGTGATTACTCTACTGGCACAGAAAAATGCCTGCTTACAAGTGCAACTTCAGCCATTATACTCACAAATGGGCTCATGCACAATTGTGTACGTGCAAAATTTAGATGCCAATTTTTGAAAAAATCTGACCCATAAAACTCAAGAAAGGCACAAACTTTGTCATTAGCTGATAAGACAGGCATGTCAGCTGTCCATCCCAGGCACAAGAAGTCAAAATGAATGCAAGTTTCAGACTAAGAGCTAAATTTTCATGACACCAAAGCTCTGAACATAGGAGATGGGGGTGGCCAAGTTGGTGTTAATCCATCTTTTTGTCCCCCAAGTCTACAGGAAGCCGGGGCTAGTTCAGTCCCCAGCACATTTAAATAGCCTGAGGAATTGAATTATTATTATAATTTATTATTTGTATTGCAGCCATGCCTAGGAGCCTCACTCATGGACTGAGGCCCATTGTGCTACGCGCGGTACACAAAACAAAAAGATG
Organism: Chrysemys picta bellii; assembly: GCF_011386835.1. Lineage (NCBI taxonomy): Eukaryota > Metazoa > Chordata > Testudines > Emydidae > Chrysemys > Chrysemys picta. The sequence goes on from NC_088801.1 coordinate 42,881,691, forward strand.
ATTCCTGCCTGAAGATCTTACAATCTAAAGGCTTGTCTATACTTACAATGCTACAGCAACGCTGCTGTAGCGATTCGGTGTAGACACCAACAGGATGGATTCTCCCATTGGCATGGGTAATTTACCTCCCCAAGAGGCACTAGCTAGGGCATTGGAAGAATTTTTCCTTTGACCTAGCGCTGTCTACATGGGGACTTAGTTTATCTAAACTACACTGCTCAGGGGTGTGGATTTTTCACACCCCTGACCAACATAGTTAAATTGACCTAATTTTCAAGTGTAGACCAGGCCTCAGTATAGGACAACAGGTGGATGCAGACAAGCATGTGGCAATACTGAGACAATATTGGTCATCATGAAAAGCTGCTATCACAGCACTGCTATCACAGGTGCTTACCCAAATTAGACCTTTAGAGCTACATTTTCAAAGAAGCAGCAAAGAGTCCTGTGGCACCTTATAGACTAACAGACGTATTGGAGCATGAGCTTTCGTGGATGAATACTCACTTCATCGGATGCACCCACGAAAGCTCATGCTCCAATACGTCTGTTAGTTTATAAGGTGCCACAGGACTCTTTGCTGCTTTTACAGATCCACACGAACACAGCTACTCCTCTGATTTTCAAAGAAGGTTATCTATGTTGCTTCTTCAAAATTTTATGCAGGGAAATGCCCATTTGTTGATTTCCACATGCTAGTGCCTGTTGTAATGTGCAAATATGAGACTGGCATGCACCAATTTTGTGGGTATAGCTTGGCCAACAAATAATTCTATTTTAGGTGTACAGTGCCTTTGTTTTTTTATTTGTTTCTTGTGGAGAAGCTGTACCATGCACCACTGGTCTCAGAAATCTTTATCCACTACAGCTGAATGGACTAGTAGTATTTTCGAACCCCAAAAAAGAGAACATATAGAATTGGAGGATCTCTTAAATCTTTTGGGAAATTCTGGGACCATTAGTTCACTAAGGACACGGGTCAGCTACGCCTACCACAAACCTGTTACATTCCACTGAACAAACTCAGAAACACCACAACTATGAACAGTCTCACCAGAATGTCCCTCTATACACCATCTACTCAACTGAAGCCAGTTGGTGTGGTGGTTGTGTTGGATTGTTGGTTTATTAAATTAAAACACTCAAACCCACATCCCTATATGACTTCTGTGACTTCCATTTCCAGATACAGATATATGGATTGTTTGTATATATACAAATAATATATCAATTTTATATATATGGGCACAGGAGAGGTCACAAAAGCTTCATAGTATTCATTCTTTACTTGTTATTTCTTTACAGTATCTTGAATAGACATAGGTTATGACAACCTTTTAGAACCACATTTCAGTATGGATTGCGATTGTGGTTTTAGGGACTTGTTATGGGAGGTGACTAAGAATACATTCAGCTTGGATTACGCCTAAAAGAGCTGTCTTTTGTGTAACTGACTGCTCAGCTCTGCTAGTCTGTTAGTTTTCAGGGCAGAGTTCACAAGCTCTTATCTGTAGTGGTTATGCTTTCTAACACTGCCAAATTCTCAAACCAAACAACTCCCTTAATAAAAGAGTGAATTAAGAATGAAGCTTTAGCCTTAACCATGCATTTCTTATCTTGGGAAGTCTTAAGGCAGACACATCATTACACTTCAGCTTCTCACAACAAACATGGTGCTGGCATCTAATGAAAATATTTACTGGAAGAGCTTATTCTTTGCCAAAGTAAAATCCAAGACAGATAAAGGTCTAGGGGAGTGCAGTGCCCTGTAGTAAGTCAATCTGTAATTTGAATATATATTCATGCTCAAGATAGTGGTTAAGTACTTGTGAAATAAAGACTCAAATTAGAAAGGAGACACAAATTTTTAGCAGTGAGGGTGATTAACCATTGGAACAAACTACCAAGGGAAGTGTTGTCTTCAGCTCAGGATTGGATGCCTTGCTGGAAGAAATGATTTAGTCAAATACAAGTTATTGGGACCAAACCAGAGATAACTGAGTGAAATTCTATGGCCTGTGTTATACAGGAGGCCATGCTAAATGATCTAATGGTCCCTTCTGACCTTAAAATCTATGAACCAATGACTATTTTCTAGAACACTGCTGCACCATTTTGTAAAGAATAAGATGTAGGGCCATGCTTTGTTATTTCACACCGTGGAGTTGAGAGAAGAGAAACCCCCCCACACACTTTTAGTTTGGGCCAAAATCTGTGAGATGCACCAACATTATTAAAATCCACCATGCTTCTGTGGATTGGAGAGCCACAGCTACTGTCATATGAGGGAGCCTGCAGTAGCAGCTGTAGAACAGTAATGGCTACTGTTACCTATGCCTGTTCCCTGCAAGCCATTACACTAGTTCTTAACCTTTGCATAGGGCACTCTGAAGTCCTTACTCAGCCCTCTGAATTTAAGAGTGGTGACAAAGGATGATCTTCGGAGGAGACCTGGGTTCAATTCCTACCTCTACCACTGTAATACAAATAAGTGACCCAATATGTTTTGCAAATTATAATATAATGTTTATAATTCCCGGACGTAGCACATTTCTTACACAAATTGAAATGTCTTTTAAAAGTACTGAAACCAAATTAACTTGATTTTGAGCAAATTAGTTGAGGTTTGGGGTTTGGAGCAGGGGGTAATTTTGAGAGTTGGGGTGGGGGCAAAGGGTAATTTCTATCCATAGTTGTCTCTGAATTCCCCATCTCCTAATGCATCACTGTCCCATCAGCATTATTTGTTCTGTAGATATAAAGTATGGCACAGGCCCAGCTCTCCATGAAGTGACACCCTGATGCAGCATCAGGCATTACCTGTAAACAAAGCAACTTTCACTCCAAAGGCTCAAACTTGCTTTCAACTTAAAAAGGAAAACATTTTTTTGGAATTAATGGTCCATTCTTGTGACTACCCATGGGTGAAGGGCATTTCCTTCTTTCACATCTTCAATAGCAAATAATTAATGACGTGTTGGAAATTAACAACAATTAACAATGCATGGGAACAACAGCAGAAGGTGTTTGATCCTCTCTAGATGAATTTGAGAGGCTTTGTTTCTCAGGCAGGAGCTTGTGATTGCAAGGAGGGAGAGATGGAGGAGGATTGCTAATGGGATCCTCCTCCTCCTCGCCATCACCTTATTGAAAGTCATTGGAGTGACTAGTCAAGCTGGAAAAAGAGCACTAAGAACCCAATCCTGTGATGTGATGCACAAATTCCTCAATTGCCTTAAATTCAATAGGAACTTAAAGCACTCAGAGCCTTGCAGAGGGCAATCAATGCTTCGCAGGATTGCCCTTAAACCAGTACTATATAGTTACATGGGCCCAAACTAGTAGTGTGTCAAGGATATTCCCATAACAAATCCATCATTTGCATCTTTCATACTAATCTAGCCACACTAATATCCTGTATACAACATGCTCTGAATAAGAATAAATATACATGGGGAAATGTACAGCCTAAAAGTGGGAGCACTCTCATTCTTCTTCTGCCTCTCTCTCTCTCTCTCTCTCTTTTTTTTTTTTTCTGAACAAATTCAGGTCTGGATCCTTCTACCTGGCCAAGCTGTATTCAGCACAGGACCCGGGGGGAAGGGAGGCCAATGGTAGCTTTATGTTACCTTTGTGGATCCCTATTCCTGAAGCTATCTGGGGGCTCAGCAAGTCCCCATTGCTGGGGCCTTTTCCCCAATCATTTGTCAAGCTTCAACTTCAAGCCATTTGCTTCCCATGTAGATTACAGCTTATATGTAACAACATGAGGAACAAATATTTAATAATGGACTCTTCAATGTAGCAGACAAAGATATAACATGATCCAATGGCTGGAAGTTGAATCTAGACAAATTCAGACTGGAAATAAGGCATAAATTTGTGACAGTGAAGATAATGAACCATTGGAACAATTTACCAAGGTGGATTCTCCATCACTGACCATTTTTAAATTGAGTTTGGATGATTTTCTAAAAGATCTGCTCTAAGAATTATTTTGGGGAAGTTCTATATCTTGTGTTGGACCCTTCTGGCCATGGAATCTATGAATCTTTGAACCATGCACTCAGTGGCAGAGGCAGGTGTAGAGTTGCTATGATGGGAGAATGGCTTAACCAGCTTTATTACCTTTTTGAGGGGCAGTACAGTGCAAAGGAGGTATGGCATGCCAACGATCTGGCTCTAAGTCAACAGGCATAGTATGAAATGTTTAACCAACTTGTCTGTACCTGGACATTTAATGTTTGATACACTGAAATCAACTGGGAAAGATCTGCCATTACTGAACTGTAGTGTTTGGCTTAAATTCAATTTGCTGTCTCTGTATATTTGAGCAAATGGAGTATGGAGAGTACGACAACTAACATTCTACCCACAAAAGAGAGAGGTGGAACCACAAGAGAGTGTCAGAAAAGGAGCCAGGTCTAGAATCCACCCACGCTTTTTCCAACCAAGTTCCATTTATTCTTCAGCCTTTGATCTTGCAATCTTTTAATTTTTAATCTATGGGGAGATGTTTGTAAAAAGTTGTACAAAGTTCAGAAAGGTCTAAAGAAAAAGAAAGAACAAGACACGGGCAGGGAGAAAGAGAGAGAAGGGCCCTCCAAATGAACAAAAAAGGAGGATGGGTAATCACATTCCAATTTCTTGATTGAACTTAGAAAGGGGCTTCGCTCTCATTTCTGAGAAAGAATTGAAGCTGTACGAGTAAGCTTTATGTAGTAAACCCACACTCCTTCCTTCCCCTACCTCGTATTTAACCCAAGGACTGACAAGGTTTGCTGAACAGAACAAAAGTAAGTAATAATCCATATATGAAACACAAATTTAGCTCACTGTGAGTTAAATGTACAGCCTGATTCCAGCTTCTTGGAAGAATTGCTTCTGGACAAATTTTCACATGCTGACTATGTCACAGAAGGTACCACTATAATTGGCATCTTTCTTGGCAGTCTAAGTGGGATAAGGACTGACTGATCTAGAGGGTTTAAATGTGCTCTCATTCTTTTGAGAGGTCTCTTGAGTTTAGAGGTCGAGATATTAACTCCAGAAATTACCCCTTCTCCTCTCTCCCTGCTACACACCTCCTTTCCAGAAACCTTCTAGTGGAGAGTTGAGACAGAGCAACTGTTGTTAACTGCTATTTTTATAGGCAAGGCTTCTTAATAGGATATCCATATCCTGCATTTGACGCTCAGATGTAATGTTAAACGTTTACACCCTGACCTGAGAATACAAATTCAGGATCTGGTGAATTGAAGCACCTGACTGTGAAAATATTCGGAGAATTATTTTTGCTACTTCACATTTACTTTGGTCATTACTGATTAATTTACCACCTGAAATAGTTACATTAGCTGTTGTATTTCTCATTCTCAGGATAAGGAATACCACAAAAATTATAATAAAGTAATCAAGGTAAATACCGCAGTCACACATTTATTACCTGTGCCCAGTGCTTCTTAATAACTGAGAATGAAATAAATAAGGATCTTGGCCTCTAGAAGACAGCAGAGCAAATGGCATCCATCCCATTCCTTTAATCCACAATTACACAGGGAAAAAAGAGCAAAGAAAGAAAAGAATAATAAAGAAGTGAATACAGAGAACAGTTCTACAATCACAGAGTCCCAGGGGCCTTGTCTACAAGGAATAAGATGGGTAAGGGTGGAGAATGTTTACAGAGATAAAGCAGATGCATGAAACTTCAGAGGCTGCCGTGTAAGGTTAAGCCTCCACTTTTTAGGTCAAACGGTGTAGACAAATTTGTCATTTAGTGCATTCTGACTAAGTGATAGGAGCTCTATTTAGTTTATATCTACAAGCAAGGGTCAAACACCGTCTGCTCAAACAAACTGATAGCGGGCAGTTTCATCTGAGCCAACTTGGTAGGGAAGGAATGCACTTCAGCAGTTGTTAACATCCCAATGGCTTTATTTGAACTTCTGTGACATGACAGCATTAGTGGTATTTATGGCTTAAAAGAATTTCCATCTGCAAGTTTATCTTCTTGTAAAAATCAGGGGGAAAACCCCAATTAAAATATACTAAATCAAGTTTACAATGGAGTAGAAGGATTTATCCCCATTATGTAAACCACCAACCCTTTTACCATGCTACTATTAAATATTGACATTATTACAGTTGCAATAGTGTTTTTTATATATTTATTTTGTGTTTTCATCTGACTGGATACCCAGAGCCTATGAAACCAAAGACAAATAGAGAAAGAGCCGGATCTACTATTCTGTGACAGATCTGGGTGCATTACACATGGAGAATTAGACCTATATTACTGTAATGTCATTCATGGGATTATAAACCATCCCAAATTTCTCTACCTTATCCTATAATTATTCATCCTTATTCATTTTACATATTACTTATTCATAATTATTTCATAAGAGGCCTGAACACGCGGTCCTTATTCAGGCAATATTCCCAGTGATTTTAAGTACTGCAGGATTGGGCCCTACACCGATACACCTAAATATATTACCATACCAGTGTACTCTCCCCAAAGTGGTTGTTTTACTTTTGCTGGAAGCCAAGCTAAATGAAGTTAGTATATTTAATGCAAATATGGGCTCTGTTACTCCCAGCGCACAGAATGTGCGCTTTAGTGGTCACTTGCTTACATTGTGCCACCGGCTGATGGGCTAAGTATAGAGTTGTCATCTTCCTTTTTTTAATAAACCCAAAACACAATCTATAGATAAATATATCATGAAAAAACCCTTCTGTGAAATAAACCATATATTCATTCAGATGTGTTTAAACACAAACACTCAGTAAACACATTCACAAAATTGGAAAACAGCAATTAACCGTTTATAGAATATCTCAACACCAACCCAGGCTCCTTGGCCATCTACTCCAGAAGGCCATTTAAAATCACCTTCTCCCCAAAAGACTGTGCAATAGCCAGGCAGCTTGCTCTGCAGCTCCTCAAAGCTGAGCCCTGGTAGACCAGTCTGAGGAGTACGGGTGACATTTCAGCACCGGTGACTAGCCCTAGTGGCCTGGTTGAGCGCAAGTTCTGCGGAATCACAAAATTAGAGGGGTGAAGGAGCCAGGGCCAGCTCCAGGCACCAGTGCAGCAAACTGGTGCTTGGGGCAGCCCATAGAAGGGGGCGGCATGTTCGGGTCTTCGGCGGCGGGTCCCCCAGAGGGAAGGACCAGCGAAGAATGAAGCGGCGCGGGAGAGCAGCCGCTGAAGTGCCGCCAATCGCGGCTTTTTTTTTTTCCACTCTTCGCCGCTTGGGGCAGCAAAAAAGCTGGAGCCGGCCCTGGAAGGAGCCAAAAGCATCAATGACTTTACAGGTTAAAGTAAACTTGAACTTCATTAGGAATTCATTTGGTGACTAGTGGTAAAACGAAGATGTAAACAATAAACATATCTTTCGTATAAAGCCTCACTTATCAGGTGGAGATCAGGGAAAGAAGCAAATCTCAAACTCTTCCTTAAAATACCCAGGAAACAAATAATGATCATAATATTTAAATTATAAACTGACTTCCCTCTAAGGTGCTCAGAAGGAGATGGGGCCAAAGATGACAAAAGCATAGCTGAAACATAAAAGAAAAAGTCTTAGGCTAAGATTTAAACAATAGAAGCCTGAAGTTAGAGTTCTAAATCCACAGGAGGTGCCTAAATCAATGGCCTGATTTTCAAAAGTGCAAAGCAGCTAAATGTAGATATAGGATCTTTACTTTAAATCTTACCCTACAGTGTGTGGTCTTGTTTATTTTTGTAAGTTTTGTTTATTTGTTTGTTTAAGACAAGTTGGATTTGGGAAGAGTACACACCTTCTGTGTACCATTTCAAAGTGCAACAGCCTACTCTCCTGATTATTGGATTCCTTATAGGCCAGAGCTCAGCTATTAGCTAGGACCAGGTTCAGGAAGCTGACCTAGTTAGCCAAGGGCTTTCATCATTTAGGTTGCATCTACAACACTTCAAAATGGAAAAGAAATTTCAGAGCAGTAAGAAACACTTAGGGATCATGGTGGGACTATACTGAGACCTGACTAAAAAGAGGATCAGCTAAACTACTGTGGAGAGCACAGGTGACCAGCAGAGCTCATCAGCACAGGTAACCGTGATGGAGTCCCAGGATCGCAAAAGAGCTCCAGCATGGACCGAACGGGAGGTACGGGATCTGCTCGCCATATGGGGAGATGAATCAGTGCTAGCTGAACTCCGTAGCAGTAAACGAAATGGCAAAATATTAGAAAAGGCCTCCAAGGCCATGAAGGACAGAGGCCATAACAGGTACGCATAGCAGTGCCACGTGAAAATTAAGGAGCTAAGGCAAGCCTACCACAAAGCCAGAGAGGCAAACGGAAGGTTCGGGGCAGAGCCGCAAACATGCTGCTTCTACGCAGAGCTGCATGCCATGCTAGGGGGTGCAGCCACCACTACCCCAACCGTGTGCTATGACTCCGTCACTGGAGAAACACACAGGGAAGAGGGTTCGGGGTACGAGGAAGAGGAGGATGAAGATAATGTAGATAGCTCACAGCAGCAAGGAAGTGGAGAAACCGGTTTCCCCAACAGCCAGGATATGTTTATCACCCTGGACCTGGAGCCAGTAACCCCCGAACTCACCCAAGGCGTGCTCCCAGACCCTGAGGGCACACAGGGGACCTCTGGTGAGTGTACCTTTGTAAATATTACACATGGTTTAAAAGCAAGCGTGTTTAATGATTAATGATTAATTTGCCCTGGCAATCGCGGCCAGTACAGCTACTGGAAAAGTCTGTTAACGTGTATGGGGATGGAGCGGAAATCCTTCAGGGACATCTCCAGAAAGCTCTCCTTCATGTACTCCCAAAGCCTTTGCAAAAGGTTTCTGGGGAGGGCTGCCTTATCCCGTCCGCCATGGTAGGACACTTTACCACGCCAGGCCAGTAGCACATAGTCTGGAATCATTGCATAACAAAGCATGGCAGTGTATGGTCCCGGTGTTTGCTGGCATGCAGACAACATCCATTCCTTATCGCTCTTTGTTATCCTCAGGAGAGTGATATCATTCACGGTCACCTGGTTGAAATGGGGTGATTTTATTAAGGTGCCCGTTCCTGCTCGGCTGAACAGAAATGTTCCCCGCTATTAGCCACGCGGTGGGGGGGAGGAGTGAAGTGATCATCTTGGGTGTGTGTGGGGGGGAAGGGGGGTTAGTTGGGTTTGTGCTGCATGTTAACCCGGGAACCGCAGCCCCTCCTTTTACATTGCAAACCCATTTTAAATGGCCAACCCAATGGGTGTTTGGTATGGGAAATGAGGGTGCTACTGTTTGAAACCATTCCCACATGTTAAGAAGGTTAAAAAAGCCAAAAGACCGTGGCTTACCATGGCTGCCTGCAAGCCGAAATCTGTTGCCTGGCACTGCGTAAGTGATCTCTCACACCAAACCGGCAGGCCCTCAATATAAGAGGAAAAATGCGACCTTGTAATGAAAGCACATGTGCTGTGTAATGTGAACAGCAAAATTTAACATGAAAGAGTGTACCCATTTGTCATAACTATAAAGGGAAGGGTAACAGCTGTCCTGTGTACAGTACTATAAAATCCCTCCTGGCCAGAGACTCCAAAATCCTTTTCCCTGTAAAGGGTTAAGAAGCTCAGGTAACCTGGCTGGCATCTGACCTAAAGGACCAATAAGGGGACAAGATACTTTCAAATCTTTGGGGGGGGGAAGGTTTTTGTTTGTGTTCTTTGTTTTGGGAGTGCATTCGCTCTCGGGACTGAGAGGGACCAGACATCAATCCAGGTTCTCCACATCTTTCTAAACAAGTCTCTCCTATTTCAAACTTGTAAGTAAATAGCCAGGCAAGACGTCTTAGTTTTCCTTTGTTTTCTCAACTTGTAAATGTACCTTTTACTAGAGTGTTTATCTTTATTTGCTGTACTTTGAACCTAAGACTAGAGGGGAGTCCTCTGAGCTCTTTAAGTTTGATTACCCTGTAAGGTTAATTTCCATACTGATTTTACAGAGATGATTTTTTACCTTTTTCTTTAATTAAAAGCCTTCTTTTAAGAACCTGATTGATTTTTCCTTGTTTTAAGATCCAAGGGGTTTGGATCTTGATTCACCAGGAGTTGGTGGGAGGAAGGAGGGGAATGATTAATTTCTCCTTGTTTTAGATCCAAGGGGGTTGGATCTGTATTCACCAGGAGTTGGTGGGAGGAAGGAGGGGAATGGTTAATTTCTCCTTGTTTTAGATCCAAGGGGTTTGGATCTGTATTCACCAGGGAATTGGTGAAGGTTTTTCAAGGCTTCCCAGGGAGGGAATCCATTGGAAATGGTGGCAGCAGGACCAGAGCTAAGCTGGTAGTTAAGCTTAGAAGTTTTCATGCAGGCCCCTACATTTGTACCCTAAAGTTCAAAGTGGGGATACAGCCTTGACACCATTGTTCTCTAAAATGTGTCTTTTTTAACCACCTCTCCCTTCTCCTCCACCAGCTGCAAATGTTTCTCCTTCACAGAGGCTAGTGAAGATTAGAAGGAGAAAATGGCGGACTCGGGATGACATGTTCACGGAGCTCCAGATGTCCTCCCACCCTGAAAGAGCACAGCAGAATGCGTGGAGGCAGTCAATGTCAGACTACAGAAAAGCACAGTATGAACGAGAGGAGGGGAGGCGGGCTGAATCGCGGGATGAACAGAGCAAGTGGCGGGCTGAAGATGATAGGTGGCGTCAACTTGCAGACAGAAGGCAAGAGTTGATGCTCCGGCTGCTGGAGCATCAAACTGATATGCTCCAGCTTATGGTTGAGCTGCAGGAAAGGCAGCAGGAGCAGAGACCGCCGCTACAGCCCCTGTGTAACCAACAGCCCTCCTCCCCAAGTTCCATAGCCTCCTCACCCAGACGCCCAAGAACACGGTGCGGGGGCCTCCGGCCACCCAGTCATTCCACCCCAGATGATTGCCCGAGCATCAGAAGGCTGGCCTTCAATAAGAGTTAAAGTTTTAAACTGCAGTGTGTCCTTTTCCTTCCCTCCTCCCCCACCCATCCCGGGCTACCTTGGCAATTATCCCCTAGTTGTGTGATGAATTAATAAAGAATGCATGAATGTGAAGTAACAATGACTTTATTGCTTCTGCAAGTGGTGCTCGAAGGGGGAGGGGAGAGTGAGGTGGTTGGTTTACAGGGAAGTAGAGTGAACCGCGTGGGGGGGTGGGGCGGAGGGTTCATCAAAGAGAAACAAACAGAAGTTTCACACCGTAGCCTGGCCAGTCACAAAACTCATTTTCAAAGCTTCTCTAATGCGCACCGCACCCTGCTGTGCTCTTCTAACCGCCCTGGTGTCTGGCTGCGCATAATCAGTGGCCAGGCGATGTGCCTCAACCTCCCACCCCGCCATATATGTCTCCCCCTTACTCTCACAGATATTGTGGAGCACACAGCAAGCAGCAATAACAATGGGGATATTCTTTTCGCTGAGGTCTGAGCGAGTCAGTAAGCTGCGCCAGCGCGCTTTTAAACGTCCAAATGCACATTCCACCACCATTCGGCACTTGCTCAGCCTGTAGTTGAACAGGTCCTGACTACTGTCCAGGCTGCCTGTGTACAGCTTCATGAGCCATGGCATTAAGGGGTAGGCTGGGTCCCCAAGGATAACTATAGGCATTTCAACATCCCCAGTGGTTATTTTCTGGTCCGGGAAGAAAGTCCCTTCCTCCAGCTTTCAAAACAGACCAGAGTGCCTGAAGACGCAAGCATCATGTACCTTTCCCGGCCATCCCACGTTGATGTTGGTGAAACATCCCTTGTGATCCACCAGGGCTTGCAGCAGCATTGAAAAGTACCCCTTGCGGTTTATGTACTCGGTGGCTTGGTGTTCCGGTGCCAAGATAGGGATATGGGTTCCATCTATCTTCCCACCACAGTTTGGGAATCCCATTGCAGCAAAGCCATCCACTATGGCCTGCACGTTTCCCAGAGTCACTACCCTTGATATCACCAGGTCTTTCATTGCCCTGGCAACTTGGATCACAGCAGCCCCCACAGTAGATTTGCCCACTCCAAATTGATTCCCGACTGACCGGTAGCTGTCTGGCATTGCAAGCTTCCACAGGGCTATCGCCACTAGCTTCTCAACTGTGAGGGCTGCTCTCATCCTGGTATTCTGGTGCTTCAGGGCAGGGGAAAGCAAGTCACAAAGTTCCATGAAAGTGTCCTTATGCATGCGAAAGTTTCGCAGCCACTGGGAATCATCCCACACCTGCAGCACGATGCAGTCCCACCAGTCTGTGCTTGTTTCCCGGGCTCAGAATCGGCGTTCCACGGCATGAACCTGCCCCAGTAACACCATGATTTGCACATTGCTGGGGCCTGTACTTTGTGAGAGGTCTATGTCCATATCAATGTCCTCATCACTCTCGTCGCCGCGCTGCAATCGCCTCCTCGACTGGTCCTGGTTTTGCTTTGGCATGTCCTGGCTCTGCATATACTCCAGGACAATGCGCGTGGTGTTCATAGTGCTCATAATTGCCGCAGTGATCTGAGCGGGCTCCATGATCCCAGTGCTATGGCGTCTGGTCTGAAAAAAGGCGCGAAAGTAGTATCTGACGGACGGAGGGAGGGAGGGAGGGAGGGGCGAGTGACGACATGGCGTACAGGTACAGGGAATTAAAATCAACAAAGGTGGCTGTGCATCAGGGAGAAACACAAACAACGGTCACACAGAATGGCCCCCCCCAAAGACTGAACTCAAAACCCTGGGTTTAGCAGGCCGTTGATTTCACGGAGGGAGGAGGAAGCAAATGAATACAGAACAAATCTATTTTTTACATCTTAAGCTGACAGACAACGGTGCAGCATGACTGATAGCCCTCGGCATCTTCTGGGTGCTTGGCAGAAAATACTGGGTGCTTGGCAGAAAATAGCATACTACGACTGATAGCCATAATCGTCGAGACTGTTCGATAGGACTGAGTATGTCTGCCCAGGTGCCCATGATTGACAGCCACTGCAGTACGACGACGATGGATATCAATCGTAATATACCATCTTCTACCAAAAGGCAAGGGGCTGCTGCTGTGTGCAATGCAGCCCCATGTCTGCCAGCATCCAGATCGCTGATGAAGGCTACCAGTCATACTGCACCATCTACTGCCAAAAGGCAATTAGCTGCTGCTGTGTAGCAATGCAGTACCATGTCGGCCGGCACCCAGAGGACATATGGTGATGGTGGGCTGAGCTGAGCTGAGCGGACTCCATGCTTGGCGTGGTATGTTGTCTGCACAGGTAACCCCGGTAAAAAGGCGCGAATCGATTGTCTGCCGTTGCTCTGACGGAGGGGGAGGTGCCTGACGACATGTACCCAGAACCCCCCGCGACACTGTTTTGCATCATTCAGGCATTGGGATCTCAACCCAGAATTCCAATGGGCGGCAGAGACTGCGGGAACTGTGGGATAGCTACCCATAGTGCAACACTCCGGAAGTCGACGCTAGCCTCGGTACTGTGGACGCGGTCCGCCGACTTCATGCACTTAGAGCATTTTATGTGGGGACACACACAATCAGCTGTATACAACCGATTTCTATAAAACCGGCTTCTATAAATTCGACCTAATTTTGTAGTGTAGACATACCCTTAGAATTCTGATACTGAAGAAATAACAATCAGTTCTTTATCAAACTCTGCAGGACTGGCACTTTCAGCTACTTTGACATCCATTAAATGTTTCGTTTTATTATATCTGGTCAAATTACATTTTTCTCGCTAAATTTAATCTGAATATTTCTGGGAAAGTACAGCCACATAAGCACTAAACAAGATTAATTTAACATTCACTGCAGAGACTTACTATTGTGAGTTACCGGTGTTAAACCTGACAACATGGAAGTATGCTGTCCAAAATACACTGGGTTTTTTTCTGGCATCTGTTCAACACATATATCACACCTCACTCAGAAATATCTCAGAATGAATGTAAAAGGGGAGTGTTTTGCACAGTTCACTACTGGTGGCCTAGGAATTCTATAAATTTTGCATGTATCCAAAGGTAAAAAAAAATGGTCTAAACTAAGTCCTAAATGTAATTTGGCTTTCTGGCAAGACAGATTGCTCTTTGATATCCAGTATTCTCCGATTACATTATTTGCAACTAGTTTCCAGCATCTGTTATATTATTAAGAATTCCTTGGCAGAAGCCAGCAACAGTGACTTAGGTCCAGATTTTTAATGGTATTTATGCATTGCAGTACTCAGCATTGCAACAGCTATGTGATTTTAGAAGCCTAAATCACTTTCAAAAAGGATTTTGGCTCCTAAATAGGTTCCGTATTGAAGTGCTGAGTGGTGCAACGTCTAAATACCATTAAAAATCTAGACCTTGGTGCTATAAAGTTCATTTTGCAAAGTATGCTGTTTAGTAGTCTGTAGCTCTTCATTATGTAAAGTGAAAGGTTAACACCCAGACGATATTTAGATTTGCACAAATATCTAAATGAATTTTCATCATCTATCCTGATGATTATATGACCCCTCTTCCCCCCATCTCTGTATTATGAGAGTCCCAGGCTTTAACTTCTGTGAGAAGAAGTTACCAAACAGAATATTCTATCAGAATAAGTCCTGTATGAAATGCCAGAATTCCCATTAATCCATTGGCAGAGTGCAGCAGGGTATACGTGTGTGTGTACTGGAAGAACTCATTCTGACAGCTCCTTTCCTCCAGATCACAGATTATGGATTTCAAGTACTGGTCTATGCCCTTAGCTAGTTTCACCATTTAGGACATCCTTCTCCCATTCTAGGAGACATTATTATAATATCAACAAATGGAGAAGGTTTCACATAAGAACATAAGAACGGCCATACTGTGTCAGACCGAAGGTCCATCTAACACCAATATCCTGTCTTCCGACAGTGGCCAATGTCAGGTGCCTCAGAGGGAATGAACAGAGCAGGTAATCATCAAGTGATCCATTCCCTGTCACCCATTCCCAGCTTCTGGCAAACACCATTCCTGTCCATCCTGGCTCATAGCCATTGATGGACCTATCCTCCATGAATTTATCTAGTTCTTTTTTCACAAGTGAAAAAAAAATGTCCACTATAGTTAGAAGAGTAGCTAAGATTCTATAATAATAATAGCCGTATATGGGGCATGGAGGAGCACTCAGAGAAGGTCATCTTGGAGAACCAAAGTGAAGCCATCCAGTATTCACCATCTTTCAAAAGACAGATCACACACATTAAGGATCTCAAAGCACTTTAAAATCATTAATCTTCACAACAACCCGCAGTCAGAAAGTACTATTTCCCCCATTATTTTAGCATAAGGTAAACTGAGGCAATATTACCTAAACTGAAACAGGAGGGTTCAAGATACCTATCGCCAAATTCTCAAAATCATATCTGTAAAATCTATGTCCACAAAGTGCCAAATACATTGACCTTACTAACCTGGCTACCCTAATGTTGTCAGAGCTCCTTGATGGGTGAATATAGCCTCAGAGCTATTAGCTACCTATCTAGTATCCCCAATAAAGTAGATTATTGATTAGATAGATAGATAGATAGATAGATAGATAGATAGATAGATAGATAAAATACACCATACGTTCATTCTACAATTAATTAGAGACATCTATAAAAACTGAAATAGGAGATTATAATTCCATCTGCAGCACTGGTGATATACACAACATGAAAAAGAAATCTGAATGGGATTGTCATCAAAGACACAGAATGGAATTATAATCCCATAATTCAAACTGTCTGTTTTACTTGATACAATGCTTAGATCTCTGACCTGTATCAAATCCCTATACAGATGCCCTGAGAGCATCCCCTCCTAATTGCTCCTACTGCAGCTATTTTCCCCACTTTAACACCCATATATTTCAAGTTTGCTTCTCTGTCACTCAAGGTCTCTTATCCCTACCCAATTCTCCACTCCCCTCCCCCACACCTTGAACAGCCCTAGTTTGAGTGCTACTGGAGATGTTTTCCAAACTGAAAGGCCCTTTAGCAGCCGAGTCAGATGTGGCAGCCTGTGGTGCCAATTCAGATATTTCTTGTGGGTGAGGGAGTACAAATTCCTTTTCCTGCCTTCACCCCCCACCCCTCAGCAAAGACTCTGTTCCTGTTCCCACTCATCCTCCCACAGGGACCCCAGCCCTCCTCAGCATGGGAATCTCCTCTCTCTCTTACGTAGGCAGAGCATGAGTTGGGGCCGCCAAGAGTCAAGTCTCAGCAGACTCCTCTGCACTCCGTCACATAGGAACTGATTCCCCGTACCCCCGGTTGCAACACCGTTTGGCCTTGCTACCCCTCCATCTCAACAGAGGGGAAGCCAGGCCAAATCTCAGTGAGTGGCGTTGCGACCTGGTGCACGGCATCACACCCCCACCCACTGAAATGTGGCCTACCCACCCCTCCAGATGTACAGAGAAATGGCTAGCTCAAATTTCAGTGGCATTGCAACCACAATGCTGGAGTAATACCCTGGACCACTCCAGCAGCAGCTGTACTGATTTAGGATGGGATCACTGCTTAAAACCAGTCAGGCCATGCCCCTCCCTCCCCCAGCCCCACAACCTATGGAGCTTTGAGTAAGTGCAAAAACCTGGGAGAAGAGGGGCGTTCCCTGACCCCAGCTCCCCCTAATTGATACCACTGGCATATAAGATTTTCAGCGAGTGACTCAGAATCCATTAATGTGATGTCACAACTATGAATATAATTGCTAAACTTCCATACTGTGGGTGAGTTATCGCCGCCAAAAGTTACAAGTTTATATGTAGCACTGCAACTCTTGTATTTTTGTCCTATACACTGAGACTGCAGCTGCAAGTCTGGAAATTTAAGAGTTTCTGGGTTTCTTAGGGACTAAAAGAGAGCAGTTAAAGTCTATACCCAACTGATCTTAGACTTAGATGGACCTACCCATAGTAAAGAGATCTTCCGTTTAATCATTTTTCCCCAAAAGAAAAAATAATTACGGGGTAGGCATGTTAGAAAGGGAAAAACAAAGAGAAACTGAGTCCCAAGAGTGAAATATCTTTCAAAGAACAGGTAAAATTAATTAAACCTTTAGTTAAGGATAGATAATAACCAGGGTCAGATTCTCAAAAGTGGCCTCCAAAATCATGCCTATAACACTCTTTGCACACAAAAGGGCTATTTATATACCAGTGTGAATCCAGAATAACTCCACTGATAGTGACTCTACAAGCATGCATGCAAAATGGTTAATTCCATGCATTTGTTTTTGTTGTGAGAAAAAAAGTGCAGGTTTTGAGTATACAAAGAAATGTGCGTGCAAATTTTAGGGGTGGAGTTTAGGAGAGCAATGTATCCTGGAAAGTTTAATACCAGCAAATTGAATCAGAAAGGCAGAGCTAGGTGATTCTTCTTTTTTTCAGGGAGATATATAATCTGATGAAAGGCTTACAATAAGTTTGTACCTTTGACATAAGATGATGATGTGTGTCTGGATTTTCTGGTATGTATCCCATTGCTCTTGGCTATTGAGAGATTCTGAAGTGCAGAGAGTAGAGAGACAGGTCCTTATAAGGGCTTCATAGGGAAAGAGGGAGTGTTTAGATGATTTATGGGGAAAATTTACAGTAGCATGAGAATTACAAAGCAGAACAGTACAGTATGAAATAGATACTTATTCCCCAAAGAAAAATCTGTCTAAGGTCTGTCTCCAAGAGGTTCTTACTGTCTACAGTCCTAGTCAAAATGATGGCAGACCAATACCCTGCTAAGAGAAGTCAGCACTTTGGTATACCACCGTTCCAGTTAATAGAGTTAGCTTTCCAGATGAAGTCTTCTATTAAAAAGAAGAGCCTGTGCCACTGGGAGAATAACTTCATTTTTCCAACATCTCATGACAGAATGAAATTAAGCAGCTTTGTAAAAGATAAAGAATGTATAAAGGGTGCAACTCCCAGCTCTGTTAAGCAAAGATTGGAGAGCTCATTGAAGGATACTCACATTTCTAAAAGGTTCTGGCAGTTTTAGCCCCAATTTTAAGTTCAAACTTCACGATACAAATGCCTAATTGTTATTGACATTTTGTCACTAAAAAGATCAAGCTAAAATTATTAAGCCAAAAAAAACATTAGAACAGTATGGAAACAGATGTGGCAGAATAAAATTAGTTTTATGGGCCCTAATTTTGAGCTAAATTCTAACTTCAGATAGATTAGCATAAATATTGATTTCAGTGTAGTTACTCCAGATTCACACTGTGCACTGAGTGAAAGATCTTGTCATTTTTAAGTAAGGGTGTTTGGCCTCATTGCTAAACACCACATAACTTGATATGGTTCTCAGCTTCTGACCAGGGGATTCTCAGGACTGGAATAGTGGAAATATTATAGTCCAAGTACCAAGAATTAGGTACATTGACAGAACGGTCTGAGATGCACATCACCTGCTCACACTATGTCTAGCTCTTGCGAATACCACTTATCTATCACTTTAGTGAGCAAAAGATTGGACTAGTAAAGAATAGTTATGCTCCAAAGGTGTTGTCAAATACACTAGCGTGTTAATATTTACACCTCAGATTCTGATTCCCACTCAGGCCCTGTCTAGCATAGGGACGTTTTTCAAAGATTTTTCAACATTGCTAACACCAGTTCACCTCCACTGGTGCTAAGAATAGAGGCTCTCCTATCAAGTGGAGGCAGGCCACTGGCTTCTGTTTAATGCTCTGAGCCAGGCTAAGTGCCACGACGGTCCTTACAAATTGGTGACAATCAGTGAACTGTTCGCTAGGTCACCTAATGCTGGTGGAGAAAAAATGAGGTTAGCTGTGATGAAAATTTTTCTAAAGTTTCCTTAGTGTAGACAGGACCAAAGAGCCCTGAATTCTAAGTGACATGAAAAATGCTCCTTTGATATGAATGCAGGAAGACAGGAAAATGAAGGGAAAGCAAATGAAGTACCTATTACAAATGGAGTTCTGCCAGAATAAGGATTTAGCTAGGCATGAATACAGTCCACATTCATAAATGATGTGGTATCCTTGGACCACCTGAACAATGACACCCCTTCGGGGGCTCCACATAACCCTAACAAACTCCCCCGTATAGGTTGCAGCTGCTTTTCACAACCACAACTTAGTCCCCTGATGGATTCTCCCCACCACAGACCTCCATCAATATTAACACCAGCATAATTTGGTATACCATAGGTAAATCTGAGCTAGTACCTACAATAACCACTGTACATAGTAAAAAAATAAGTGAAAGGACAATGTAGTTTCCAAACTATCTCTGCAATTGCAAAGTCATCCTAAGACTAAAAGGCTTCAGCAAAGGAAGAAAGAGACAAGTTAGCATATTTAAAACATTTTCTCATTAATGCTAACAACAATTAATTACGAATGTTTATTCTAATTTATGGACACCTGCTTGATATCAACAGAACGGACACACCCCTGCAATTACTTTCCCATCCAAAGGCACATTTATTTCATTCTGATGACACATGGCTTTTCTAATTTCCTGTGTAACCACCTCCAGCTCTCTGTATATCTTCCCATTTTAAATTGCCAACAGGCTTCATGCATATTTGTAGATGTTTGAAAACAGCAGGAAGATCTTTTTGATGTTTCTAAAAATGCTCAACAAAAGTTCTTTCAATGTATGCACAACAGCTCAATATTCTCTGTTTGCAAAATCTCTCCTTTAACTCATGTCATTCATATGAAAGGACTTAAGTCTCTGAGAAAGAGTGATTTGCCATACCGTTAACATCTGTCCAAACTGCTGTAGTCAGAAGTCTTTCTTATTAATGACAACGCCACTGTGAAAATAAAGCAGCAGGAACCATAGTGGTATTGGTACATTTTCAGTAGTCAGCAAAAGATCTTATTTTCTATGATTAGCCCTTAACAATGTCAAGTATGAAACTTAAATTAACGAGCACTTCACTTCAGCACTTTTGCTATTTTCATTGATTTCTATTTACTTTGGCAAACACAGACACAAAGAACATATTTCTAGATGTGACTAAGCAGACTAGTAATATACTAGCATAGATGGATAAAGTGATCAAACATTACACTTAACTCTGAGGCTATTCTGAAAAATTAACATAATAAAAGAAATATGTTATTTATGAAATGCTGTTATGGTTTCTGTGTTCCAGTCAGTGTCACCTTAAAGTTATTTTCTCCTTGGTCTCTCCATGCTAATGACTGGCCTATAGTACTTTAACAGGGTGGTAAATATGGTGTCAACATTTTTAATAGAATCGATTTAAGTTTGCACTAATTTATTCATCATCCACTACATACCAGCAAAATAGTAAATAGTACCATAGCTACATTCAAGCCATGCTAGCCTCTTGGCAGAGGTCAACATAAAGGACTCAACTGTGCTTGGCTCTTGTAAAAGTGTGAAAGGTTGGGGAGCATACAAGGAACCTTTCCCTCCCCCATTTTATATTCCCTGTATGGGATCCAGGTGCATTTCCTGCTAGTACCGCCCATAGTGCTAACCAACTCAAAAGGTACAGTGAGAAGAAAAGGCCATGGCCCCATTCCGAGGGGCCTGTCAGAAGAAATGGTCAAATGGAAAACAGAGCACCCAATAGACACTTTTAAGAGGTGATGCAGTAGTGTGGCCAACCCTCCAGGATTTTCCTGGAGTCTCCAGGAATTAAAGATTAATCTTCTGGATGCTGCTGCAAGCAACCTGGCAGCAAAATCATTGGGAATTCTCAAAATGAATATCCCAGCAGGGGCAGTCAGAGAAAGAGTGGCACCACTCTGACATCGGCATCTTCCACCAGGTTCATCAATCCGTCTTGGGATCCTCTTGGCCATAGGCTGGGTGTGTCTGACTCCAGCTCTATCAGAGACTCAGTCATCCTGGCCATTTATTTTTCTTCTGAGTGAGCGTGTGGGCCAGGGCCCGATTGGGAGGCTCCCAGAATACATCCTAGCAGAGTTGATAACCCTATGCAATAGGATGATCCAAGTCAGAGAGCTCAGAATAGGAATTGTTTTAGGGAAGTTCTGTGGCCTGTGTTATCCAGGAGGTTAGACTAGACGATCACAATGGTCCTTTCTGGCCTTGGAATCTAATCTATAAGATTGCACTGTGCCTCCTGGAGCTCGCTGCCAACCATGCCGAACACAGGTTTGGTTGTGTCCTGACCCTAAAA
This sequence comes from Chrysemys picta bellii, assembly GCF_011386835.1. Classification (NCBI taxonomy): domain Eukaryota; kingdom Metazoa; phylum Chordata; order Testudines; family Emydidae; genus Chrysemys; species Chrysemys picta. Next base: position 42,902,844 of record NC_088801.1, read on the forward strand.
CAGGCTTGTGCCTTAATTGCACAGTGTGGCCCAAAGATACTACAACTAGATCCTGAGGTCAATAGGAGTTGCAGTTGCAGGCATATGGTGTAACCAGTAGTGGAATTTTAGCCTAAAGCAGCAGAATATCACTATCTTCAAAATAAAAGCATGTTTGCAAAATTGACAGAGATGTGGAAAAAGAAGGATTTTACTCCCTTTGACCTCTTCTATGCCCCACATACTCCCAGACCCTACCCCATTAATGTCCATGGGAGTTTCTCAATTGATTTCAATAAAAAGATCAAGTTTGCAGGGATTTACCTAATTGTTATTGTAAGTAAAATAATTCGGCTATTTCGCTTCAACATTTTGACCTCAATACTTTCCCTCCTAATGGCATACATCCTAGAAAAATATTAGGACTTCTAGGTCCTGGGCTTTCTTCTTGAACCACAGGGGCTCAGCCACAGCAAAACACCCTAATATTTACCGAAGGCCAAATCTGCCATCCTTACTAATGATGTGGTGAAGGAGACTCACAGAAGCCCCTTATTAAAATTCTACCATCAAAGTGAAAGGAGGTTTGATTTTGGATGGAGTTCATCCCTTTCTCCAGACAGCTAAGTCATCTCTAGGGCTCAAAAGGACACTTCTGAAGAGCACATAGTTTGGTTTTGGGAAAGGATCAGACTTCACCAAACACTGAGTATTAAAAACAAAAAGATCCTGGGTGAGCATGCCTTAACCCATACAAGGTCTGCACCACCAATCCTTCATTTGAAATCGCTGTACTCGGATTGAACGCTGCAGTATGTTTCCTATATACTTAGGGCATTACTATACTGATGTTGCTTTGGAAGCAGGATAAGCTAAATTTTAAAAAGGTGCTCTTATTACAGAATAAGAGTGTCCACATGGAAAATTATACTGGTGTAAGTATAGTGGTATAGTTATACTGGTATAATTATGCCACTGTGAATTTCCACATGTGGACAAGCCCTTTGTGTGTTTTTGAGAAATAAAATGTAAACATTTCCAGCAAGTGCCCTTAAGCTGCCTGTTTATGAAGTGGTCTTGCCTCCCTCCTTGGTTACAGTTACAGTATGTGAAGTTTTCTGCTTAATTAAGAAAATAAGGGGAAAGATTTTCCAATTCCCCTTACTCCTGTTGTCTACAGGCACCCACATTCCCGACAAACAAATTTTATCCTGTGCTAAAGAGGAAATGTTTCATTTCATCTCCTTGTTGACTCAGGCAAAACTAGAACAGTTGGAGTTGTGCCTGAGTAAGGATTACAGGACTAGGCCCAGAGAGTCTTTTATTTAGATCCCAAAGATACACCAAATCAAATACACCACTTTTTGGAAAGTTTGGATTCAAATCAGAATTTGTGGCTTGAGTTTCCATCTAACTCAGTCAACTACATTATGAGACACTACAGAAATTCTTCACTAGAAGCACTGCAGAATTTTTAGAAGAGGGAAGCAAAAAGTAACTTATCAGAAACTATACCGGGATATTTGGTAGGCAGAATGTAATTATTCAAGATGGATTTTGGCAACCGTTTGGGGATTAACATCTTTTGTGGGGGGGGAAAGTGGGCTCTTTAATGACCATCACTAGTCAAGACATGATTTTACATTTCATCGTTGGAAACATCTGTGCCATGTGACCAGCACTACTCCAAGTTTTCTAAAACTGGTTCAATTTTTAAATTATAGTTGATATTTTTTCCCATGGCTCTTCTGTAGCAATGCTGGAAAAATGGCTACACAATGTGCACTCACTAAAACAAACATAAACCAAACATGCTTTAATGAACAAAGCTCTTCCCTGCAACCACTAAATTTTGTGTATTTATTACAACCAACACATTGTAATGAACTGAAGCTATGCCTGCAGAAACGTTCAGTATGGCAAGATAAGAGTTTACCTACCCAAGTAACACAGTATACAGCTCTGTACAGCTTGTAGATGGGTGTTTCGTAGAATTGTGCAGGGAAGGCTCTTCCTGTCCCAAAACAATTTTCTAGATTTTGAAAGAATTTTCTGTCCTGAATTGGGATGAAAAGTCAAAATCTCATATTTTGTGAACCAATAATCCCCCCCAAAATTGGATTGGGTCAACTGAAACAATTCGTGTTGATAGTTTTGAAGCATTTTGTTTGTATTTCAACCTTTTAGTACAAATTAACTAAAATTTCTAAACAAAAAGTTGGTTCACACCAAAACCAAAACTTTTTGTTTAGAAAATGTCAAAACTGGATGTTCCAACCATTTCAAAACCTTTAAGAAAAACAGTAAATGAGGAGATTCAGCTAAACTGATCCTTTCTGGTGAACAGTTTTGGTCTCAATGAACCCAGATTTTCTGACAAAACATTTTTTTAATCAGAAAATTCCCGATCAGTTTTAGTTTGGGGCAAAGATTTTTGAATACAGCTTTCAAATGTGGACAAGGGGATTCCCTGTATTGTACTAGGTAAAGGAACTGTATCAAGGAATAATGTTCCCATAACATATACAGCCATACTGGCTCTAGTATATAAGGATGTAATAGACATATTAGCCCAGTTTTTGATGCCAATTATACAAGTCTGAAATAAATAAAATCATAATTCTACAAAATGTAGCTACAATGTGCTGTCTGCAGCTACCATAAGCCTGCTGCTGCCAGTGTTCAACCTTGGATTCTGTGACAAGGGCATAGTTGAGACCATGACATGATGAAATGAAGGTAATTACAGACTCATACCACTTCCAACTACCCATCCCATAAAGCCCCCTCCCCCCCAAAAAATAGAACTGAACAATAATCACTTATTGACAATTGGCTCTTGGAAGTGACTGCTCGATGAAAAAAATATTGCATCTGGAAGGAGATTTGGAACCGAACAGTATTATTGTCATGGGCCATGGAGAAACTCGCACTGAACTTAAGGGCAGGCTTTTCTTACATTGCCTATGAGAACAGTTTTTGACAAGTGATCAGATAAAGAAACATGCCCTCTACCTTATGCAAGAGCAAAATTAAGCCCCTGTCTACTGCCAGAATGTGTCTGGGGGTGGAGGGGCATAAATTGTTCTTTGAATGGGAAGTACCTGGCAGGGAAGGTGTACATTTTGGGGGATTATGGTCCCACCATAGGCACTGACTCTGTGGGTGCTCCAGTCGGTGCTCAGCACCCACCGACAGACCCCACCAATCAGCTTTTTCCCCTCCCTCCTAGCACCTCCTGCCCGCCACTGATAAGCTGTTCAGCGACTGTGGGGGAGGAGGAGGAGGAGCAGGGGCAGGAAGAGGGGCTCAGGGGAGGGGGAAGAGGTGGGGCAAGGAATGGAGCAGGGGCGGAAAGGGATGTTGCAATAGGCCTTGGGGAAAAGCGTGGAGTGGGGGCATGGTCTGGGGAGGAGTGGAGGTCAAGTATTCCCAAGGAAATCAGAAAGTCAGCACCTCTGGGTCCCACTATTAAGAGGAGTGGTGCCACTTGGTGTGGGCATAAACAGTCGCCTCTTCAAAATGGGAAAATGGGCTCCTTTTCATGTTTTGGGGGGACATGGTTTTATTAATTGTTAGAGTCCATCAGAACCTCTTTATGTTCTTCAGGAATAGTCTGGACTAGACCCCTCTAGCGGTTCTCTGATCCTATGATAAGAATAAGCTTAAAAATAATAATTTAGAGAGCACTAAGACAGATGGTATCAAACTACTGACACTTGGTATTCTCTACCTTGCACCATCAAACTTAACAACCTGCAATTCAGAGAAACACAGGGAGTACTCATTGCAACTAATCAAAGTTTAGAGGACGGTTTTGTATTAAAAAGATATTACTCCAGCATTAACTCCTCTCTTTCATATTATTACTGATTAGGAAATATACATTGATTGCCTGTCATTAAAGAATTGTTTTGCCCCACAATGCAGTTGTTTGCATATTTGCTGATGTTTCCCCAAAAGCACTGGGGGAATGAATCATTACTGAAACAATTTACTTTCAGTTAGTGCATGAATGCCTTCCCATGATGCTTTGATGCTTTGTTTGTCCTCCTATAAAAATTATTTATGACCCAAGTGTGATCTTTTAAATCAGAATACTTATTCGGAAATCAAAGCTCCAGCATGCTAATGCAAGTAGATGCACGGACTAATTTTTCAAAGCCACGTTGAATATTCAAAAGCTGGAACTGAAGGAAAGGAGTTAACATTAATTAATATTTGAAGCAGTAAAATAAAAGCAACAGTGAAGCTAATTTTGCAGGACAATTAATCATGAGTCTTGCTAATTACACATGGGATTTTGCAAATGATTTTTTTCTCAGGTAGCAGAGTAAAAATGATAATCCACTACCCATCAAAATCATTGGCTTTTTACCAATGTCCCCAGCAAGAGCAATTAGTGAGAACAGCAGAGCCCTAGTAATTGCATGTCAAGAGAGGAGAATGTTAGAATTTTAATTGCTCCAAATAAAGACCACTTGCTCAGACATACACCTGATTGTCCAAAACAAGTCTGCAAACCAGAGCAAGAATGTAACCACTGCCAGGTGTCTGCATAAAAATAACTCTGTGGGAGAAGCACTCTCTAAGCAACACTTGCAGTTTCTGGAAGAAAATATCAATATGCACTTACATTCTGAACTGCAGTGTCATCACTTGACTATAAGAACTGCAACAAAAATATCACCCACTTGGGGAAAATGTGCATATTTTTTATATTTGCCAAATATTTATTGCTGACATTTTTTTAAAAACTTTAACTATCTTCAGGGTGCCAAGGGCTTCAAATTTACTGAATTTTAGGATCACCAATAAAATGTTTTTAACAAGACATCTCAAGAGGGCATAAAATAAAAATTACCATATTCATGAGTGCAAGCCCATAAGATTGCAATGCTATAAACTGGATGTCTATAATTTGCATGTGACTTTCTTAATTAAAAAAATCTTTGGTAATTGGAAACTCCAGTACTATTTTTGCACTTCATCCCAAAACACTTTACATTATACCATTACTTTTTTTGTTTAATATATGTACACATGAATGCACACAATTGCAAATGATCAATAATATTTAACTGTGTATCTAAGATCTAAATGATGATGGATACATTTAAATATTGCTTTCCAGGAAATTATTACTCTACTGGTCATGAAGTAGCTTAAAACATTTATAGTTTAAACAAGATAGCTACCATTTTTTTACTCTTCAAAACATGCACCATTTACTCTCATTTTTAAACCAAATGACCAAATTGCCTTCCAAGTGCCACTGATTCCTATTGTCTTTTGGTCTTTCCTTCCATCTCTAAGTACAGCATATTGAGGTGTTAAACCTTGTACTTCCTGCTATTAGCTTTGTTTGTTGGGCATCGAGATGACAGCAGTAACCTTTACTTGCCTCAATATATTCTTTGCATGTTCAAAATCAGTGTACACTGTTTATTACACCATGACTACTTGAAAGAAAAAAGCAGGTCATGTGGAGTGCTGCTTCCTTTCCTGAATTACCAGCAGATCACAGGTGTTTATCAGACTCCCGGAGGTGATTCAGGTAATAAACACTAGCATGGCAGTTTAAATGGTTAGAAGCTTTTCCACAGAACTGAGTCCTTGCAGTCCTATCATTTTGCATATATTGCTCACAAATGGCAAATTATTTATGCAGCCTCTTTAAGTGGTTGCTTATGGTTTTTATTTTATTTTTCCAAAGCAGAAACCTTTTAAAGATGTGTGTTCCCATGACAAAGCAAATTATAAATTCATCCATAGGTCTGATTCATTTAGGGTGACCAGATGTCCCGATTTTATAGGGACAGTCCCAATTTTTCAGTCTTTTTCTTATATAGGCTCCTATTACCCTCCACTCCCTGTCTCAATTTTTCACACTTGCTGTCTGGTCACCCTAGATTCATTTCTTAAAGCTCCTGTAGACGCATATTGCCTGTGACCTTGCTGTGCCCTCCCACTTAGTTCAAATGTCATTTCTGACAAAGTGCTGAGGTCATAATAGCAGTTACTTATCTGTACTTGTGTTCGGAGGACAACAAGGATATCCTGCGTGCTGATATGGAACAAGTTTTGTCAAGAAGCTCTTTATGAAAGTAGAAAGACAGGAGTGAAGATTGAAGCTCTGTTGGACAATGCAGTCTCTAAGTCTGATGTGGCTTTAGAAGGGCCAGGCATGAATTAGAAAATGAATTTTCAGACAAGAACTATTTACTAGTTAAAGACAACTATGAAGGACACACTATTGTCAAAGCTGAGCAGATTATTTCATAGTTTGAATAAGTATGACAATTTCAGAGACTAAAGGGGTTTTAAAATTAGGTGTTTGCCTGAGTTTATGATGGTATATAAGTGCACATATACCCCAAGCCCTGTCCATGGCTAAGGGCCTATTTTTCCCTTGAATTTGCTAGTGCAGGGGATCTCAAATATTTTCATAGGCTGGCCCATATTTTAATACAAAGGTTGTAGTGTGGGTCACTTCCCTTCCCATTCACAAATGTGCAGACTACCACCCTCTTCCATTCAGAATGATAGAACAGCTCTGTGGCAACCACACAGCAATTGCTTACATGGAAGAGCAGTGTTAGTGGAGTATTTCTGTATCTTTAATGCAGTTCAGCAGCTGGAAATAAAGAGAAAAAGCCAGCATTGTGTGACCAGCCAGCTTTCCATGGACCACCAGACCACAGTTTGAGAACTTCTGTGCTATAATGTTATCAGCTGTGACCCTAACGTGTGAGGTGCTGAGCACTGAACTCAGTGGGAGTTAAGGCTGCTCATCCCCTCTCAAGAGACACTCAATACCTTGCAGGATCGGGCTTTGTTGTTAGTATTTAATTGTATTATAGTAGACCTTTGAGACCCAGTGAACAGCAGGTCCCGTTGTGCTAAGTACTGTACATATATGTAGTATGATGCAGACCTTTACCCAAACGGCTAAGAGTCTAAATAGACAGAATTATTATTCCCATTTTATGAACAGGGAACTGAGGCACAGGGAGATTAAGCAGTTTGCCCAAGGTCACACAGTAAGTCTGTAGCAAAGCCAGGAACCCACATCTTGTAAGTACCAGGCCAATGTCTTAACCATAAGCCCATCCTTCCCCTGTGATTAAACACAGCAACTAAATATGTCATTTTATATCTGTGTTCTCAAAACCTAGTAAAAACTAGCTCAGAAAGGAAGTGTTAGATATTTTCAGGCCTTGCCATTTATTGTACTACGAAGTACATAATTCAAGTTCAGATTGACCTCTATTCTTTTAATACTCTCTACTGCTTGTCTAGAATTTAGGTTCTCTAGTCCTGTCTGTATTTTTGGTGCCATTTTAACCTGTCAGTGTAGTAAATCTGATCTTACCTTACAAAATATGAAATACTGTTTGTGGCAGACCAGCCAATACATGTGAGCAAAAGAAAGTGAAGCAGGAAACGCCAGTGGTTTGGGAGAAGTTAGAAGGGTTTCCTATAGCTTCAGTTTCATAATTCCAGACACTTTGGAGGGTAATAATTTTCAGAAAAGGAAAAGTGGCTCAGTACCAGATCTGTGTTAAAAGAAAACAAATATAAATTCAAATGAATTCATATTGTAGGAATGTCCCAGATTATTCAAGCAGCGCAGGAAAGGTTGTTTTTTGTTTTTTTGGTTTTTTGTTCATTCTTTTTCTTGTTAAAGAAAAAACTAACAAGAAAGAAATCACTAACTCAACGACGCCACAACCTAATCAAAGTTAATGGTGAAACAGGCTACAGCAGTGACTACTGAAGAAGTAACATTTTCTAGAAAAAGGGAAGCAATACATTTTAAAATACTCCACTGGCCAAATTCAACCTCGGTGTAACGTCAAGAGAATTACACCAAGCAAGAATATGGCCCCATATTTTAATTGCACTGTGTAGATTTTCCATCTAACAAAGCATTCTCCCAAATCACCATAAGCAAAGGAACTAAGCAACTGGTACTGCATATGGCATATAATTTGCAGATAGGTCAGATGAGGTGCGTGCAGTACAGCTGTTTATATCTGGCAAACAGGTGCTTGATTTTGGATCTGCTGACTAACTGCAATTTTAATGACTTTTCAGTGAGAGGTAAAAGGCGAACTGGGGAGTCCCCCATACAAAGCTGAGGCTCTGGCCCAGAATGTGCCAATGAAAAAGAAAACTGCTTGGCATTACAATTGCTAGATCCTGTTGATGGAATTTGTTAAGGGAAATAATGCAGCATGGATAGGCCAAGTAGGAAACACAATCTAGTGGAGTTTCAGAAAGGTATATGACATAGTCACTCATAATAAACTACAGCAATTTCTAGGGCCTGATTTTTTTGAATTACAGGTGCAAATAATTGTGGACACCTCATATAGCACCCTAACATCTAACCACAAATCAGGTAACTAGACATCTAAGTGCTATAAAAAAGTCCACAAAAATACAGGCACAAAATCCAAGGCCAGGTTGAGGTTAGACTAATTTATTTAAACTAATATTAAACTCAGGACTCTGTGGCAAAGGCTAAAAAGAAGGAACTGGCAGCAAATGTAGAATTTAGACTTCACCTTCCGTCTTCAGGGGGTACTGGGTGCAAGACTAACCCGAACAGACTATCTCAGGGTGTGATTATTAGCTAAGAAGCAGGGTAATGGAAAGCTCTCCGGCTCTCTTTTTTACATTCTTAATGGTAAAGTACATTTTAAAAGACTTCTCTCCTGAGCTCAAAGGAACATGGCTGTGTGATGTTTTAGAGCAGAAGGTACTGAGTGGGGAAAAAAGAAAGCTGCCTATACTTTCATGCTTCACATTATGCAGACTAAACCCAAATATTGTCTTTTGAAGTTCAAGCTTAGTTCAGTTGTCCGTCCCCAGTTGCTCCACAATCCTTCTCCAACACACATCACTATGAATGTCAAATAATTGCTCAGAAGGACACTATCAGAGAACCACAGTGACCCTGGTTAAATGTAGTTTTGCACCAATCCCTGTCCTGCCCCACTCCTGCCACTGAAGAGAGTACTCCCTGTTCAAACTCATTCCAAATTGCTCCTTACCTTTCTCAAGATCCTTTATCTTGGCCTTTTTATGTTTGCGTTTGTGTTCTTACTTTTTCCACTCTTTGACCTATTTAGCCAGCTGTTTGGAACCTTTTCAGGTGCTGAAATATAAAAATGTACAGTGAGGAAGAGAAGAGAGAAAAAGATATAGGGCAGCATTTCTCAAACTGGGAGTCCCCACCCAAAAGGGGATCGCAAGCCTATTGTAGCCACCTTACTTCTGTGCTGCCTTCAGAGCTGGGCAGCCGGAGAACAGTGGTTGGGTACCCAGCTCTGAAGGTAACGCCACCACCAGCAGCAGTGCAGAAGTAAGTGTGGCATGGTAGGGGTGTGGGGTTGTCACTTTTCGGGGAGGTCATCACAGCCTGAAATATTTTCAAAGGGGATTCCAGCAAAAAATGTTTGAGAACCCCTGATATAGGGGAACAGGAGGCAGGTACAAGAAATCCTCAAATTACCTCCTACAAGGCAGGTCCCTTAAAAATTACCCAGAAAGCTTAGATTCAGGTACCAAAGTTCAACACTCTGCTCATGACATTTACTTCTTCTCTTCTCCATGTAATGTACATATACATTTTCAGTGGTAAAGAAAGCTGGAAATGTTCAGCGTGAATTAGCACAAAGCTATATACCACAAATATCTCTGTGACAGTAATAAATTGGGAAAATGCAGTATTCAATAGACAAAGCTCTTCTATGTGATTGGAGTCTGCCTAGTATTCACTATGTATTGTATTCATCAATATGGCGGTAATACTCTATATGTTGGAGCAGATATAACCAGAAATCCCTTTTCATTAAGGGCTAAATTCTTCTTTGCCTTGTGAGGGTATGCTGGGAGATTGTGTGAAGAGGCCACAAAGAGCCTTTCCCCACCACCACCACCAGATTATTTGACCAAGAACCAGGCAAAATGTAGCAGTGCACAGATGCCAGATGGTACCCCTCGACCCCAAAAGGTGGTTTCGGATGTGGTCTGAACCTCCTGTGGATGTCTGTATTAGGAAACAGGTGCTGGAGAGAGGAGTAACACACACCTCTTTCTGCACCAGCCCTATGGAGCACCTTCTGATTGAGCTGCCCCTAGGCTCTCCTGATAATTCTGTCTATGCTCACCCTGCATTGGAAGAAAGATGCAGAAAACCTTCGCTACGCTGCTACGATTGTGCACACAGAGCTCCATTAAGGAGAGCAGAATGTAGTCCAAAACTCTGTCAAGGTGACTGGAGATAATAGAACAGCTTGTAATAAATTTCATTCTTTAATTAAACATCTCTGACTCTAAGAAAAGGGAAATGTGCTCTGTAATTATCTATGTGTTATGTATTATTATGTAGCCTTCAGTTTCTCCACTGCAGAGAAACACATCTCATACTATTTCCAGGAAGAACTGAATTCCTGGCTGTACATATATACCCTGTGTTTGTTGTCAGATAGTTTCCTTCTCACTGAATCTGTGACCTAGGCAGTCCCACATGTACTCCCAAAAAACACACCATTTCTCATAACACCACAGGCTAACCCAATGACCTGGCATTCTTTCTAAATGATTGCACAGCATCAAAACAAAGCCATGGTGCATGTTAACACAAGGAAAGCATGCCTGCCGGTGCAAGATAGAAGGTTAACTTTTCTTTTAGCTTTCAGCTCTCCTTTCCAAAGCTATCCCTTTTGTGGAATCTAGCAGAGCACACTCTCTAAGCTACTGGATACTTTTAAATGTCATAGAGCTTGAGTGGTCAGGAAAGGAGCAGCATGTGTAATGGCACTCATTGGGTGGATGGGGAGCAACCAGCAATTAAATCTCCTTTGGAGAAATGGGTCATCAATAGTGCTACAGGACCCAGCTAATGAAATGACAATGGGACTAAATCCCTTAACACATCCACTACTTGCTACAGAGCTCTAAGACGCTACTTCTTTCTATTAGAAGCCCTCTACTTTTCTATCACTGCCTATGGCAGGGGCTCACTCCCCACACCACCAATGCTGTAGCAAGTACATCATTCTCCTAACAATAAAGTAAAATCAAACAAGAATCTTTTTGAGAAAGTTCACACCCAGAGTCAAACTTCCATCTCTATAATGGGCCTGAACTGAAAAACCAGAATTCAACACCATGCCCTGAACTTGAAGAAAGCTCAGAGCTAGACATTGATCCATATCTGGACTTTATGAGTTGGACCCGTCTCTACAATATTGTAATAAATTCCTTTAATTTCATCTCCTTAACGTAGTTCTGCGTGTTTCTGACCATGGCTCTAGTACTTTGAATTGCTTCTCTTCATCATATGCGCTATTTGATTAACTGGTGACCTTGGGACTAACCCCAGCCCAAACTCTCTTTTCTTAAATGTCCTGGGCCAAATGGATGGAGCTGCAATGAAGTTAATGGGATGAATATGGCCCATCATACTGGGTCAATGATTAGGCCAGTCTGCCATTTGGTAATAAAAGGTGGTTATAAATGCAGAGTGTTATTCATTATTTTATTTATTGTTATCATTCTTATTTACTTTCATTTAATAGCAGAAGCAGCCTCACCCAGAAACCATGCAGTGTCTGCCACTTTTTCAACAGAGAACAACTTTCTTCCTTTGAACAAGCATTCCAGCACAGAAGTGCTTCATGTCAGACAAACTATTCAGCCCACCTCTCCTTTTCTGTGGGGGGAAGAAAGCTTCCGATTGAAAGAAAAAGCAATCTTCATATTAGGTACACAATGGTAAAGACCATAATGGCATCTAAAAGCATTTCCAGTAACACTGACAAATCTTTATTGCTTTCTGCATGCTTGTTAATTACATTAATCATGATGAACTCTAATATTATTATCTACTAATAATCTTACATTGATATTGGTATGGATGCTGTGACAGTGTACCCCATAAGGCTTTATGGGGAGGGGGTGCTTATAAATGTATGTATGACATAACTGGAATATGTTTTGTGCTGCCTGTGCCATGTAACATATCTCCGTAAGGGTTATGATCTACTATATCTATTCATCCTATTTGTACGTATATATCATTTTCTACTCGAGCTTAAGAATATGGGCTGTATGCTTGCCTGATTTCTAAGTAAGCTTTGTGAGGCATTTGGTCAGCTTCTTTAGGAAGGAATTTGCCAGGTTAAGTACCTGATCAGGAGACACTTAGGGAACAATGCATCTTGGAATGCTCCAATCCACATGAGAAGTCTTCCTGGAGACATGCAAGATGCCATGTGGACAATGCAAAGACTGAGTCATGCAGGGGCATGTGACTTGCCCAGGTGACTCCAAAACTCCATCTTGGAGCTGGGCTTTGCATAGGAGGGAGGTCTCCACCCACAAGAGAGAGTCTACTTAAACCTGTGGGAGACCCCTCCATTTTGTCTTCAGCTGGCTAAAGAAGGAGCCTCTCCACCCCCCCCCCCCAGGATACTTGAAGGAGACTGAAACAAAGGACAGTAACTACAGGGGGTGTGAGTGATTGCTGGACCCAGGCTAAAAGGAGCTTAGCCTGTAAAAGGGAGCACTCTGGAACTGGTGAGGAAATTATCTGTATTCAGTTTGATTAGGCATAGATCTGCGCATTTTATTTTATTTTGCTTGGTGACTTACTTTGTTCTGTCTGTTACTACTTTGAACCACTTAAATCCTACTGTCTGTATTTAATAAAATCACTTTCTATTTAGTAATTTACTCAGAGTATGTATTAATACCTGGGGGAGCAAACAACTGTGCATATCTCTCTATCAGTGTTATAGAGGGCGAACAATTTATGAGTTTGCCCTGTATAAGCTTTATACAGGGCAAAACGGATTTATCTGGGTTTAGACCCCACTGGGAGTTGGGCATCTGAGTGCTAAAGACAAGCGCTCTACTGTGAGCTGTTTTCGGGTAAACTTGCAGCTTTGGGACAAGTGATTCAGACCCTGGATCTGTGTCTGGAGCCAAACAGGAGTGTCTGGCTCAGCAAGACAGGGTGCTGGAGTCCTGAGCTGGCAGGGAAAACAGACGCAGGGGTAGTCTTGGCACATCGGGTGGCAGCTCCCAAGGGGGTTTCTGTGATCCAACCCGTCACAGTGGCGTAGTCGGCAGGATCTGTGCACAGTTGATTGCTTTGAGATACTGGTAGTGATTTTAAGTGAGTTTTAAGTGTGGTGGCTGGAGAACAGACAAAGTGGTTACTGGTTTGTTATTTTCTGTTTGCTTATTTCGGGCAAGGGAAGTAGGGACAGAAAAGGAAGCTCTCTGTTAACTAAGAATCCCCTGAGCTGAGTGCATCTCAGTTCCTGTGAACTGCAGAGTGGTTGTAGCCCAGCACGAGAAAGCAGGACAATGAGTACCAGTGACGCTGCTATTAAACTAAAGCTGGCCAGGTTGGAAGCAAAAGAGAGAGAAAGTGAACATAAGAGACGGCTGGAACTAAGACAATTAGAAATTAGTGCCATGGAGGCAGAGGCAGCGAGAGAGGCAGCGAGAGAGGCAGCTGCCCACGAGAGGGCTATGGAGGCCCAGAGGGAGGCCCGGAAGCATGAACTGGCTGTTATGGAGTCAAAGAGACGAAACCCTCCCCCTGCTAGCTCCACTTCCCCAAAAATCCACAAATGGGAGCGGCTATGTCCACAGTATGATGAGTCCAGCGATATCGCCGAATATTTCATCACCTTTGAGAGACTGTGCACCCTCTATGCCATCCCTGAAGATCAGAAGATGACCACATTGATAGCAAAACTGACTGGCAGAGCTCTGGACATATTCAATAAGATGCCTATTGATGATGCTTCAAACTATGGTAAATTTAAGGAACTGGTTTTGAAACAGTTTCAGGTTACACCTGAAACCTACAGGGTTAAATTCAGGAGCCTTAAGAGGGGATCTGGATTAAGTAATGTGGCTTATGCCAATGAAATGAGAGATTTGGTAGATAAATGGGTGCGGGGGAGAGGCATTACCAGTTTTGAAGGGATGTGTGATCTAGTTACTCAGGAACATTTCCTGAATATGTGCAGTGATGAGGTAAAACAGTATTTGTGGGACAAAAAGGTAAATGCAGTGGGTGAATTAGCTGAGTATGCTGACTCTTATGAACAAGCCCAAGCTGCAATCAAACACAAACCACTGGCAGAAGGGTATAAGGTTGGGGGAAAGCAGAATCACCGTTTTACCCCTGGGTCTGGGAAAAAAGAGGCTGGGCGGTCACCTCCCCATTCCCCTGGTACTCGACCCAAATTTCCTGTGCAAGCAGAGGAGCCCAAGAGGTGCTATCATTGTAAGTCCACTGAGCACCTGAGGAATAAGTGTCCCTTACTGAGTGAAGCTGCGGCTTCTCAGAGCCAGGCTGTGGCCTCTTTCCACACAGGGTTTGTAAAGCTTGCTTCCACACAACCCAGCAATGAGCATATGCATGCTGTTAAATTGAATGGTCAGATGCTTCTTGGATTAAGGGACACGGGTGCTGAGATTTCTGTGGTCAGGAGGGACCTAATCCAGGAGAAGGATCTGTTGCCAGGTAAAATGGCAGAATTAGAGCTGGTCGGGGGTTACAAAGTCCTTGCACCTTTAGCTAAAGTACACATGCAAACTCGGGATTTGCAGGCTGAGCTGACTGTTGCAACGGTGGCAAACAATTTTGCACCGTTTCTACTGGGGAATGATTTCTTTAGTGTGGCAGAATCTGTCCCAGGGTTGGTTAGCAGTGAGAAGGAATCTTGTGCTAAAAGCCCCAGAGAGGGGGGTGAAGTCACACGGACTGCTGGGGGAATAGGAGAGTGTCTCTTAGGTTCCTCTGCAGCAGTAAAGGATGCAGCTTCGGGGGCAGGGCTGGTTGTGGCCAGTTCCTGTAGCCCTGGGGCTCAAGGGAAGTTCCAGAGGGAGGAGCTGGATGAAGCCAGCTCCTGTCCCCTAATCATCTCCCCTGGGGAGGGGGATGTACCACCTTGTAGCAAGGAGGCCACCACAGCTGCTGACTGCCAGGAAGTTGCAGGTCAGCAGGGGGCTGGGTCTGCCCTGGGGTGCACAGAGGCGTGTGTCCCAAAGGTGGAAGTTGGGGTCCTGGGGACCGCTGTGGTGGGAACAGGCCCCAAGGACTCTATAGCTGAGTGCCAGCCCAACCCGAGTGGAAGGGGAGGGATTTTGCTGGCCAGCGAGAGGTCTGTTGTAGCTGGTGGCTGTGAGTCCACAGCTGGGGCAGGATCACCTTCCCTTTCAGGGGACACAAGAGTGTCGGTCCCAGAGGGGAGATCAAAGAGGGAAGCCCAGATGGAAGGTCAGGGGGGGCCAGAGAGTCCACCCACCTTTTGTGGGGAGGGGCTTTCCCAGGAGGAGGGTGAAAAGTCTGCGTTCGAAATGCCAGCCCCCTCTCCTGTGGATCAGGTTTTAAGGGAAACCTGGGGGTCAGGCCTCCAGGATGAGGGGGTCTATCCAGCTGACCCATTGGAAACAGAAAGTGGGGTGCCCAAAGGGGTCCAGAGCACCCCAGGGAAAGCTGCTGTTCTTGCTACACTTGCAAGAGATAAAACTCTCTCTCCAAGACAGGGGAGGGGAAATCTCTTCATGGGAGGAACTTCACAAGGGAGTGGGGCCCAGCCCAGAGAAACTCCAGAGGGAGGGGCCGAGGACAAGTATGGTTGTAGTACACCCTTTCCTGGCCAAAGACCCAAGCACATGCCCGAACTAGAAGTCTTCCCCAAAGAGGCAGAGGAATCTGCATCAGAGGGTCTACCAGAGGGCACAGAGAACTGGGAAAATGCAATGGGTGCTAAACAAGTCAAATTGAGTGAACGAAGCCTGTCCACTGTAGATTTGCTGTTAACCTTGTGTCTTTTGCTAATTCACCTATGGGATAAAACAAAAGAATTCACACTAGTGGTAAACCCTTTAAAGATGTGGAACATATTTGATTTGTGGAATAAGCTGTTATACATGCTGGGGATGGTGACAGGACAGCCCCACCAGCATGTTACTTTACAGCCCATACCTGTAAAAAGCAGCAAAAGCATAACAGGCCTATGCTGCTGTGTAGAAGGGGAAACTGAGGCACACCGCCTCATGGCATTGGTGGCTAAATGCCAAGATACCTCCACGTTAATGAGTATTGCTGCCTGCATTCTGTTAGCAATACTACATCCCTACCTGTTTGCAAGCATCTGGGGACCAGGGACCGCAAAACGGGCTAGAACCCCCAGGAGTGACATCATATGGTTTCAAGGTACTGAAAGGAAGTGTGACCAGAAACAAACAGAAATTTTACAGGTACTGCCTCCGCCATGGACAGTGTCCAAGTCTCTGGCAGTAAGTTCAGGGGGAGGGTGTGACAGTGTACCCCATAAGGCTTTATGGGGAGGGGGTGCTTATAAATGTATGTATGACATAACTGGAATATGTTTTGTGCTGCCTGTGCCATGTAACATATCTCCGTAAGGGTTATGATCTACTATATCTATTCATCCTATTTGTACGTATATATCATTTTCTACTCGAGCTTAAGAATATGGGCTGTATGCTTGCCTGATTTCTAAGTAAGCTTTGTGAGGCATTTGGTCAGCTTCTTTAGGAAGGAATTTGCCAGGTTAAGTACCTGATCAGGAGACACTTAGGGAACAATGCATCTTGGAATGCTCCAATCCACATGAGAAGTCTTCCTGGAGACATGCAAGATGCCATGTGGACAATGCAAAGACTGAGTCATGCAGGGGCATGTGACTTGCCCAGGTGACTCCAAAACTCCATCTTGGAGCTGGGCTTTGCATAGGAGGGAGGTCTCCACCCACAAGAGAGAGTCTACTTAAACCTGTGGGAGACCCCTCCATTTTGTCTTCAGCTGGCTAAAGAAGGAGCCTCTCCACCCCCCCCCCCCCCCAGGATACTTGAAGGAGACTGAAACAAAGGACAGTAACTACAGGGGGTGTGAGTGATTGCTGGACCCAGGCTAAAAGGAGCTTAGCCTGTAAAAGGGAGCACTCTGGAACTGGTGAGGAAATTATCTGTATTCAGTTTGATTAGGCATAGATCTGCGCATTTTATTTTATTTTGCTTGGTGACTTACTTTGTTCTGTCTGTTACTACTTTGAACCACTTAAATCCTACTGTCTGTATTTAATAAAATCACTTTCTATTTAGTAATTTACTCAGAGTATGTATTAATACCTGGGGGAGCAAACAACTGTGCATATCTCTCTATCAGTGTTATAGAGGGCGAACAATTTATGAGTTTGCCCTGTATAAGCTTTATACAGGGCAAAACGGATTTATCTGGGTTTAGACCCCACTGGGAGTTGGGCATCTGAGTGCTAAAGACAAGCGCTCTACTGTGAGCTGTTTTCGGGTAAACTTGCAGCTTTGGGACAAGTGATTCAGATCCTGGATCTGTGTCTGGAGCCAAACAGGAGTGTCTGGCTCAGCAAGACAGGGTGCTGGAGTCCTGAGCTGGCAGGGAAAACAGACGCAGGGGTAGTCTTGGCACATCGGGTGGCAGCTCCCAAGGGGGTTTCTGTGATCCAACCCGTCACAGATGCAATATATAATACTATAGAAATTTCACATTTGTCTGCATGAAGGACAAATGGAGTGCATTTTTTTCATTACAATTTCAGCTGCATTTTCTTTCTATGCCTTGGGTAAAGTCAATCATGTATTGCCATGAAAAGAAATCCATAACTCATACTGCTCTGAGGTCAGTATTTCCTATTTTGGGGAGAGAAAGGTTCACTTAGTATAGACATAGAGCCTGTTGTATAGCTCTGATAAAGGGGTAGTGCATTCTGAGATTTACATGCTTCAACCAAAAACACTTTATGAATGTTAATAATATTAAATGCATAAAAGAAATTTGAATATGAAGATTAATTTATCATCTGTTGACAATAACATTTTATACTTAATGTTGGAGGAAAAAAGGTTTCTCATGAAATGGATAGTGCTAATAAATATGCCTAATGCCTCTCTATATAAAAAGTGCTCAGGTTCTTCAGCACCATATATAAGTTCGCTGACTAAACTCTGTCAGAACTTGGATGTCAAGGAATTGTTTAGCAAAACTCCACAGCAGAAATGGGGATTTATAAGAGTGAAAATGAGGGCTGTTGTAGTATGTGTTAATAAGGAAAGGATGGTCCACTGGTTGGGGGTTAGCCTGGGACTCAGCAGATCAAAGTTAAATTCCCTACTCTACTGTGGGCTTCCTGTGTGACTTTGGCTTAGGCTGAGTTAGTTTCTGTGTGCCTCAGCTCTCCACCTGTAAAATGGGGGTAAAAGTACTTCCCTTCCTCACTGGGTGTCATGAGGATCAATACATAAAGATTCTGAAGTGCTCAGGTACTATAGTAATGGAGGCCATAGAAGGTACTCTAGACAGATAGAATATGGACTTGATCCATCACTCTAGGCCTACAAAAGGAAATCATTACAGCTGGTAGAAAATTGTCAAACACTTAACGTTTGTCAAGGAAAATTTGCAAAAGTTTTCTCCAAAGAGTTACTGTTTTTTAACCAGTGGTCAAAATGTTTTGAAATTAAAAACAAAAACAAACAAATTTTAAAACATTTCTGTGAATTTCTGCATTTTTTCTGCTATATTTAGCTGCTTCTCCAGGAGATGAACAAGTTTAAATAATAGTCTGAATAGAGAAATCTGATCCTTCTTACATTTGCCTGTAACCGTTTCTAGCTAGTCTTTTTTAAAAAAAACACCACCACCTTTTTATCAATTATTGTATTGCAATAATCATAGTAAGCATAATACTCAGAGTTCTGAGTGGATGCATTTGAAACAAATAAATCAAAATAAATTAAAATAAATTAAATGTAACAGCAGCACTAGAAAAAGAGAATAAGTCAAATTTATCTATGACAAAATTAAAACCAGTGTGAGATTAGACTAAAACCCAGTAGTTTACGATGAAGACAATGGAGTTATAACAGGGATGAATGTGGCCCATGTTTTACTAGGATAAGGTCTATGTAATCTGTAATACTGTAACTATACAGTGCTGTTGTTGCTGTGCTGGGCCCAGGCTGTTAGAGAGACAAGGTGGGTGAGGTTATATCTTTTATCGGACCATCTTCTGTTGGTGAGAGAGACAAGTTTTTGAGTTTACACAGACCTCTTTGTAGTTTGAAAGCTTGTGTCTCACCAACAGAAGTCGGTCCAATAAAAGTTATTACCTTGTCTCTGTACTGAAACTAGCACTGATCACAATAAACTATGGTAAATACATCGGTGTTCTACTATGTATTAATGAAGACCTGTCACATATAGCATAGGTAGTAAGAGTGTATGTCGGTGAATATTCAACCACAGAAATTAGATAGGTCATCCAGTCCATTCTTCCTGGGAGCCAGTACTGGCTGAGTTGAATTATATAATGAATGAAAAAATCTATAAATTGGCAGTTCCTAAATAATAATAATTACATGAGTGTATTCAATGCCCATATGTTCTCCAGAAGCTAGATCATTATGTTTCCTCTTTCCAGTTTTTTTTTTCACTAGAGTCCAGTGGAAGAGAAAAAAATCAGAGTTGGTCAAAAATTTCATTCCAAATTTTTTTCTAATGAAAAACAGCCTTTTTGTAACCAAAAACATTCACAAAAGCTTTCTCTTTTTAAATTTTACATTATTTTGCCATAACAGACATTTTAACATTTCATATAATTAATTTTTTGTTTAAAATTTTGATATTTTCCCTTTTACTCTCCATTTTTTCTTTTTTCCTTCATTTAGTTTTGCTACTGAATGCAGTAAAACAAGTGATGTCTGATTTGCTTTTTTAGAGTTTCTTTTTTTCTTTTTCCTTGACTTTTGCAAAAATACAAAGGAAAAATTAAACTCTGTAACTACCACCCTGAAACTTTTCAAAACTTCTCCAACTTTTGAAAAGTTTCAGGGTAATAGAGTTAGGGAGTAGCAAAAAAAAACCACAAACTACTAACCCTGAACAATGTTCCTTTTAATGCATTCAGTAGCAAAAAGAAAAAAAAGAGGAAAAAAGGGAGAAACAAAAAAATGTTTTATTTTTATATATATATAGTTGAATTTTTTTAATATTGTTCTGTTTCAAGCCCTGGAAAATAGGAACAGCTTCAAAAATTCACATATTTTTTGTAAAATTGTTATTTTCATTTTTGACCAGCTCTAACCCATGCCCCAACTTTTTGGGTACGTCTACACTACCCGCCGGATCGGTGGGTAGTGATCGATCTATCAGGGAGAGGCGGAAGCGGAGTCAACGGGGGGAGCGGTGGCCATCGATCCCGCACCATGAGGACACAAAGTAAGTGATTCTAAGTCGGTCTAAGATATGTCGACTTCAGCTACGCTATTCTCGTAGCTGAAGTTGCGTATCTTAGATCGATCCCCCCCCAGTGTAGACCAGGCCTTTGCCTGGTTGACGACAGTAAAAGACTGAACTGTCCTGTTGTTCTTAGTCTTATCCACTGCCTAAAGTGTTCCCACAAGTTTAAGTCCTACACTTTCACTAATAGAGTCAAGAGGATTTATTAATAATCATGTTTTATTATGGTAATGTCTTAAGTCTGAGGACCAACTAATATTGGTGCCCCCATTGTGCTAGGCACCGCCTAAGCAGAGTAGCAGACAGTCCTGCTCCAAAGAGCTCACAACTGAAATAGGAAAGGTAGACAAAAAGTAGGGGGAAAGGATATACCATAATAGCAGAGTGAACAATGAGATAGTCTGTGAATGTCATGGTAGTTCCCCACTTTTTTGTGAGATGGAGTAATTTAGTTCAGAGAGGATAAGATGAATGGAAGACAAGGGAGAGGGATGAAAGGGACAGGTCAAGGGAGAAGATACTGGACATAAGTTATTAAGAGTCGAAACCTGAATTTCTTACTCATTTTCTACTCAGCCCTTTCCCATGCAACATTCCCACTGACTTCCACAAGAGTTTTGCCTGACTAGGGACTACATGTTTTGTCTCAAAGGGAAAAAAAAACTATAATAAATGCAACACTATTGCAATAATGAATGGAGCAGTCATCAGAAAAGCAGTTGTGGCAATGAAAGTATCCACTGGTGTGAACAATCTGCTGTGGGGAAGGATCTGCAGAAACTGACAATGACCAGGGGCAGTGGCACCACGAATGACCAAGTTCTAAGTAATTCACGTACAGAATGCACATCTAATATGTAAATACCTCTTCTTCCTGCTCCCACCTCAGCACTGCATCTGCCACTGAATTATGAAGAGATTGGCTGGACAGCCACAATATATATATAAAAAAAAACAATAAAGGGGGAAGAGGATCTCAGTTGTCCTCTGTACCTGAGCTGTGATGCTGCTTCTATAAGTTCTGAACTCTCTCCTGCTGCCCAACTGCCCATACCCTGCTCTCCATATTCTAGCTATTTCTATTTACTGCTGTTGTGCTCAGCCTAAACTGTGCTGTGCCTACCAAGACGAACTGCTTTTCATTGTCGCTACTGCAGAGACTCTCTGATGAAGGATACCTATCATTTTGAAAAAGTAGAGTTCTATCTGCTTATTTTTCTGAGGCGTCTGCCTCTGCGCTGCACCCTTTAAAGTTCAGATTTCACCCTTATTTTTTCTGTTTTTCAGAATCAAAATATTCCCAAATATTTCTCAATAATAGGATGTCCAAATGTGACTATCTTCTGAATCCAATCATCACTCATTCTTACTAAAAATCCTCTAAACGAATCAAAGTCAGTCAGAACCTGTGTGAAAAGGATCAGAGTCTAAAGGAGAAGCAGATCACCTCCACCACAACCCCAGCAATACAGAATCATAATCAAACCAAAGTCAGAACCAGATCACAGCTGATTCAATCACCCAGAATTGAAATGAGAGTTGAGTCATAGCCAACTCTTCCCTTCTTACAGTCTATGAATATTGAAATCTGCTTTAACTGAAAAATATGTATGGCCATGGCCATGTTCTTTTTCAGTCATCTGTGCGACAGGATCACAAAAATGATATAACACCTTAGATGCTTCACTTTGCCCCAGAAAAATTGTCTGGCCTTTTTAAAAAAGAACACCGTGTTTGAGTCTGAAGGAAGGAAAGAACATCTCATTCTCAGTGCTTAGTTGTAAACTAATTTTATTGCACCTAAATCAAATTGTCAGCTCATACTTCATTTATCGTTAGTTTTATATACTGTATATTTTATGGCTGCGATTCCATGTTGCACTTCAGAAATACATTCACACAAAACAAGTGTATTATAAGAGCAGAACATTTTAAAACTAGAACACCTTAAAGAACAGGCAGTTTCTATGATCTAAGAAGTTTGTATGCTATATTAATTTAAGAACTGCCAAACCAGACCAGAACAACAATAGGTAGTTGTGGAAACTTCAGAGAAAGTTCCAAGAAATCCTGTAATTGACTATCATGGATAACTTATCGAAAGGGAAGTTTCTTCCCAACTCCAGACAGAAGTGATTTTATGCCATGTTGTATTAGCATATCCCAATGTTTCCTATCCATATAAATGTCTAACCCTACCAAGCTCTTGGCATCAGTGACATCTTATGGTTGCATGTTCCACAGGTCAACAATGCATTGTATAAAGAACAGTATACCACACACACCCCACACATTTTTGCATCATATGCAAAATACATGATGATGTGGTGAGGTACGAAGGTTTCATTGGCACTAGTTTGGGATCACTTGCACAGCTTACTCATGGCTTTACCACTTCTGAGTAATACAGGGCCATTAAAACTTTTATACCACAAAACACTATCATGTATTTTACATATCCATATTTATTCAGAACAAATAAATGTCACATATATATATATAAACACCATGGGCAGGTTGTGTATTTTTGAAATTTGGTAACTTGTACATTCACAGTTATCTTTTTTCACCTATGTACTCTACATAGCTTAACAGTTCATTTGATTGATGGATTACTAAATTATATTTAAACAACAGAGTGCAGCATAATTTTTTGTAATTATGGGACATCACAGCAAATACCAGTTATTGAAAAACTCCCACAATACATATTTTCATAGCAAAGTCAATGATTTGCATTTAGAGAGCTTCTAAATTGGGCACTATAGAATTTTGCTCTGTTTGACTGAGGCTGGATACTACAAGTACTTCTGAGTACCCCTCTTCTGAGTTGCTGAATACACCAGGGGTATTCTATCCTACTAGCTTCAGTTGAATGGTAATAGAAAAAAAAATACTTCGGTAGGTGCAATGGAGATAAACATTAAAGGAGCTCATTTTATTTCAAATCCTGTACATATATAACTTTAAGACTGTGACATATAGAGGGAGATTGTCAAGTGGTAGTTAGGCACCTAAGTGTCGTTACTGCCCTTAAAAATCGCCCCCAAAGTAGCTGAAAAAGGACCTTTAAAATTAAGGCTGAAATTCTGAGCCCAGTTCTGCCCTTAGATTCACATGTGAGCTCAACCAGTACCAGCGCATCTGAGGGCAGATCTAGGCTCTCCATCCTGAAACTCATCCCCTAACCATGTAGCACCATGTTTTTGCAGGGGTCTCAAATCAGTGTCCATTGTAGCATTCAAATTCTGCTATTAGTCTTGAACATTCTTGCTTTTGTCTGTGCCAAATTGTGACATTGTTGGAACTCAGAATAGGTAGCAGGGGGTTATTTAATGTAACCTTTATGTTATGTGATGGCTAGATAAACTTTATTAAAACTACCTCTCATGTTCCAAAAGAATGCGGCTGCATTATGTAGCTCCCTTAATGTTCATCCTATTATATCTCTGGTTACCATGGCAATATCCTCCTAGGTATTTGTAAGGTCACAAAAAGAAGAGCTAACCCTCTTACTCCTAGAATAACTAATGTGGTTCTGTTACTGGCTTGATGTAAATAGTCTCAGGTGACAGCAAACTATACATATAGTCAATTACAACTGTTCAAAGGAAATGATTTGTTGTAACAGCCACTGTTCAACCTTTGTGACATCAATGTTTCTATGGAAACAGTTGCCTATTGCACTGCTTAGAATTGAGTATTGATCAAACTAGGACCAACGCTATTTCAGAGACTTGCTACTTTTCTGTGTGGCAATTTACGATAGGAACTCATAACATCACTGTATATTTCAAGCCCCAAGGAACCAATTTAGCAGACAGTTACAGTAGAATATTAGCAGAGGTCAATAATGGAAGTCTGATTATAGTCCTAGGACAATTATTCAATGCTTTTGTTGTCTGCCCTTTCAACATTCCACCAGGTTTTAAAATTTTCAAATAATAATATTCATGCCTGAAGAAAGTGCTGAATTCATTCATCTTCTATTTTAAACTTTATTTTTCATTGTTATGTTATCTATCAATAAAATTATTTAGCTATATTAGCCAAGCTCTGACCTCTCAGAAGTAAATAACTATTGATCAAGAAGTGAAGCTCTGATTGTGTACTATGGCATTTCCATTCATGGTCTCATTGGCCCAGCAGAGAAGGTGACTCTTACAGAAGAGCAGACAGTATGGGAGTGAAGGATAACATTAGACAATACCTTACAATGAACAATAAGAGATAGAACTCCTAACCACAGCTCTATGATGGGTTCTTCTCCTAGTTCTGTTAGCAGTAAAGCAGAAATCCCGTTATAAAATAGAATCAGCCTAGAAAGGGACACACAGAAAGTGGATGGGTTTTATAGGAGCTGTTTTGCATCTCTTTCACACAACCTCTGCATCTGTACAATCAACTCACTTCATAAAGAATTAGGAAAGTCCCAATTGTCATCTCATTAATTTTCCTTTGAAAAAACAGAGAAGGCACAATTTTTGCAGTGTTAATGACAAATATAGAAACATTAATGATCATCGGGAATTTGTGAAGAAATAATAATAAAACAACTTTCGGGGAAATTAGTGTCACTCCTACCATGCACTATTACTGAAGTCATTGGAGCCACAAACAGACATCAGAGGGCAAAATTTGCCCCATATTGCTCTCTATTTTCCTAGAGAAGAGGCCTATGGGGATTTCTGTAACTCCTATAAAGAGGTAATTGGAGTTATTCATCCAGTTGCTCAGTGGGAAAATAGGATACACAAATCATTAATGCTATTAGGTTCGCAGAATTAGAGGCACATCCACCTGCAGATGAGTAAGTTCTCTTTATTTGTGGAATGAGAGGCTCAGGGATAAAAGCAGTGCAGCATCCTACCTATCACAGCAACTAGACAAGATGAAAGCTAGTTGACTTTGACTTCAGATAAGGCAGCTATGATGCTGGATGGCAGGAAGAAGCAACCAAAGAGATAGATGTTAGAGATTTTAAGCACTCTTTCTGTTGAGGAGGTATGCCTGCTTTTTAGTGAACTAGGAGCTCATTTCGGCCATCTCCTGCTTCCAGATATCCAGAGAGCAGTAGTCACAAGAGTCTTTTTAATATATGCTTGGTCAGTGATATTGAGACACTTCTTGACAGATGCAGACCTCATCCAAGGACTCCATGCTTTGTCACCCCTAGATTGGAAGACAGCAATGAGAGCTACATAAAACTATTCCTGAAGACACTTCAGAAAGTTCAGCTAGTGCCGAATGCTGCTGCTCACTTACTTAGCAAAGATTTATGCATGGAGCATATTGCACCTGTGCTTGATAAAGTACATTGGCTTCCAGATGTTTTGTAGTACAAATCAAAAGTCTGGTTTTGCTCCATAAAGCCATTTCTCGTTCGGGATCACCACTCTACACATGGGCCAGCACAGCATCTGAGAACAGCTCGAGCACACAGTCCTGAGATTTATATGGTTCAAAGCAAGGTATTCTCAGAAGAATGCTTCCCCCAACACCAGTCCAAAAGAGCTTGAGTTGGATGACTTTCAGGCAATATTGCAAGGCCTAACTATTCACTCAGGCTTTTCCTGATGGGTTGGTTAAAGTGCATAGGGTTGCATGAGACTTTTTGAGGTTAGGGAGTTTTTATTATTTTAATTGATATTGTGTCCATTGATCAATGTTTAGATGTGGTCTTACAATTTTTGCACAAATGCCTAGGTGCATTCTTTAAAATGGAAAAAATAAATAAAATAGAAAATGAAGGAAGCAAGAAAAAGGTTGCTAGTTCTTGAAACAAGTCTAGGAGATGTCAGTGATGTCTTTTAGGTCTTTTTTAGTGTCTTAAGAACAATCCTCTTCAGATTTTTGAGCAGGACATTGGAACAATCTAATAAGAGATTGATCCAGAGAATCTTTCTGAGGTTTCCTAATGAGCCCAGCGAATGCTGGGACAGAACTTTCAATGCTGTGTGGATATAATCAATAAGGTTCATAGTTTATGTTCCTGACCTCTGCATCACAGTGTCATGATTTAAGGAGCTCTCCAACAACCTAAGACATAACGTTCAGTACTGGGATAACTACAGTGAAACAACACAAACTGTGTGGGCTCATCTTCCCATCATTCTTCAACACAATGATCATGTCTTGATACTGGCAGAAATGTAACCCTCCTGCCCGCACCACCTTTGTTACCACTGCATTTCCCCGTATAATCAAGCCATGGTTATTCCCTTTACCAAAATATACTTGGCCAAATCAGAGAAGAGGAATCAAAGAAAATAGTCAATCTTTTCTTTCAATGGTTTTAGAATAATTTCATTCATGGCAGGCATAGCCTTTTAATCAGTCAGTCATAGCCATCTGAAGAGTCAGGCTGTTAAGTGTGATTCCTCTTCAGAATGGGTCCTTTCCACTCCACTTTAGCAACTAATCTTGAGCTGACATTACGCACCACTCTCACTATCAGTGTCAAAACCTACTGTATCAGCCTGTGTAGCAGCAGAAGCAGCATCATATGGATAAATTGAAGAGTCTGCATGCCAATCATTTCACATTCTCAGCATTCAAACTTGCTCATCAGCTAGTAAGAAGTGGTCATGCCCTGGAAATAAATTCTGAATACATATTAGAAAGAGGCAAATTTTAATAACTGATAGTAGTTAGAGTTAAGGCAGGACATAATCTTTGCTTGAGTAACCATGCAAGGAGGACTGCCATTCTTCTGGTGTTTTATCATCATTAAAATAGGTTTCCTCCGTAGCTAAAACCAGCAGTGTAACAGAGGTGGATTTTTATCTGTTCAGTCTTAGTAAAAACATCAGTTCTATGCTTCTCATCCCTGAATCATGGTTTAGACCTCTTTAAAAAACTAGAAGTAAGAGATAGGGAGTTTGGTGCTTCTGTGTGTGCTCATTGTTCTTTGTCTGCAACAAGACAACACCTCCTACCGCCTCTCTTTATGGCATTTCTCCCTCAGTGGCAGTATTAGGAAGTTAGATTTGAAGTTTATTCCTAAACTTTGGCTCAGAAAGGACAAATAAGATCTACTACAAGGACTCTTCCGTGTTTGTTACTGTCATGTCATCATCAAATTTGGTACATAATTGTTCATTGACTTCCTAGCAGAAGTAACAGTATCATTTTCAAAATCTTGTCTTAAAGGTTTGCTTTTATGGTGACTTTTCAGAAAACTGAGGATGGAGTTTTCTGTGCAAAGCCAGTTTATTCAGGACTCATGCTGGGGACTAGGACTCGGCCCTTAGTTATAGATAACAAACTCCTAAACTGTTATCTTTGCTACCTGTGAGTACCACAGGGGCTCAAAAAATTCCCAACACTTTACAGTTAAGTGCTTAGCACACATTAAAGCTGCAAAAGAACACTGAAGCCACTGTAATTAAACATATCTATTTGGTGAAGTATGTTTCTGCCAAAAATTACAAATATAAACTAAAAAGGAAGCTTTCTCAAACAAAAGATTCTGTTTATTCCTGCCCAGAAAACATTAAGGGATGATGAGACTCAGGCCCTCAATCTATAAATAGAAACTGTAATAATTTAAAATGTAGAGCCATTTGGCATTCTGAGTGTTTTAATTTTTCTTTACAAAGGTAACAAAAAACCCTGGAGAAAAATGCTAGAGCTAAGGACACCTAGGTTCTGTGGCATTAGGAACTCCCTGAGTATTCTCAATATGCAGACTTTGTTTGAGATATTATTAGAAACTAAATTAAATCCCATTCTGCTAGTGGAAATTTTTTTTTCTAAATTCTCAGCCTTGCTTAGAGGTGGACAAGGGGTTTGATGCAGTTAATGAGGTGGGGGGGGGGGGGTTCAGTGTTTCCAGATGCTTAAATTGCTTATTGTGATTGTGAGCAAGGACAGAGGTTTGTTAAAAATTAAATTAAAGGAAAATGTTGTCATATGAAAAAGCATATTCATATGTTCCTCATTTTGGCCTACCTAATGTAATCTAACTCCTGATTCACATATTTTAAGGCCAGAAGGGATCATTGTGATCACCTAGTCTTACATGCTGCATAACACAGGCTACAGAATTGCAATCAGTGATTCCTGAATCTAGCCACGTAACGTGTGGTTGAAATGGAGCATCTCATTCAGAAAGACATCCTGCAAACACTTACATATGTGAGGAATTTCACTCCCATGAGTAATCTCATAGAACTCACAGAGGTAAACGTACTCATAGGATTAAGTGTGTTCAGGATCAGCCCCTCAAACAAACAAACAAACCTCAGTTTGTCACAAGCAAAATTCCCCATCAAAAGTGGAGACGTTGTTGCATCTTACTTCATAAAGCTTTAGGTTGTTCTTGTTGTTCAGACAGTTTTTTGAAGATGATAAAGTGAAGAGTGTTTGGTGCTTAAAGCACCATCCCCAAAAGAGGACTTCCCTATATTAGGAAAGAGCAAAACCCAGCTCTCAAAAAAACCAATCCTATGTATGAAAAAAATAAAAGTGGGAACAGGCATCCCAGTCATTAAAATTCAGGAAGGCATTTCTATAGATATTGACTGTTGAACAGTGGCACTCCAGGGTCTTAAAAATGCTTGACAAATTAAATCTTAGACATAATCTTAGACAGCACTATGTAAAGAGGTCATCTGAAGTGGATTTCAAAGATCATTTGTTTTTATTATGATGATGATCTGAGTGCCATCAGTGTGTGCTGTAGTCTTGTACAATACATAGAAAAAGGCAATATTTTGCTACTACTTTATTCCTCATGGTCTTTTTTTTTCCCTCTGACCTTTACCTGAATCGGCACCATGATTACTGTAGTTCTTGTCATCTTGTTCTGTATTTTGGATTTTCGTAATCTTATTTTACATTTTCAGAGCATGATATTAGCAAGGAGTTTCAAAACTGATTGACAAAAAGAGTTAAAAATAAACACTTATTGTATCAAGCTACATTTTAACTCTGGGTACACAGACACAGCTTCCACTGAAGCAAAGGGAAACCCTTATGTTATTTGAACCCCTGATACCACCCATTTACATTGATTTAAATGGTTTGTTCTATTATTAGTTTAGTATGTTCTCAAACTCCTATTAGAAAGAGGAAGAATGTGCAAAAGTAAGAGCTGCATTTCAAACCCAAAGTTTTGGGGGTACTCAGAACCCAGAGTTTGGTTTGGGCTCATCTCTAATTCCAATAAATGCCTTTCAATTAACCAGTCTTGTAGATTTTGAGAAGATTGTTTCACAAAGTTGAATGTGCTGCAAAATTTAGACTCATCTTTATGAGAGACAGGGCCAATTTCTTTTCAGAAGGAGGAGCAGTGAAGGGGGAAGGAATGGTCACCTGCTGGACTGAGACGCCAGAGACCTGGGCTCTATTTCTAGCTCTAACAGTGACATGGTATGTGACCTTGTCATTTCACCTCTTTTTTTCACTCTCATAATCTTTGTCTCTCTCGTCCATTTAAATTGTAAACATTTCAAGACAGGAACTGTCTATTACTATGTATATGGACATTGCTTAGCACAAAGGGGCCTCAATGGTATCTAGGTTTCTTAAACTATAATAATCCAAATAATAACAATATTAAAATAATGCAGACCAAATCACTTAAGAGCAAACAAGAAGTTTAGGAGACATGACAAAAACCTTTTGAGATAATAATGTAGCCTGGAACATTTGAAAGAATAAAAACTTGGTACTGAGAATGAAAAAGACAAGAGGAGAGGGAGAAAAGGGTGAGATAAATAAGGCTAAAAGAGAGAAGAGCATAATGGCGGCCATACTGGATCAGACCAAAGGTCCATCTAGCCCAGTATCCTGTCTTCCAACAGTGGCCAATGCCAAGTGCCCCCGAGGGAATGAACAGAACAGGTAATCATCAAGTGATCCATCCCCTGTCGCTCATTCCCAGCTTCTGGCAAACAGAGGTTAGGGACACATCCCTGGCTAAAAGCCATTGATGGACCTATCTTCCATGAATTTATCTAGTTATTTTTTGAACCCTGTTATAGTCTTGGCCTTCACAACATCCTCTGGCAAGGAGTTCCATAGGTTGACTGTGTGTTGTGTGAAAAAAATACTTCCTTTTGTTTATTTTAAACCTTCTGCCTATTAATTTCATTTGGTGACCCCTAATTCTTGTGTTATGAGAAGGAGTAAATAACACTTCCTTATTTACTTTCTCCACACCAGTCATGATTTTATAGACCTCTATCATATCCTTCCCAGTCGTCTCTTTTCCAAGCTGAAAAGGACCAATCTTATTAATCTCTCCCCATACTGAAGTCATTCCATACCCCTAACCATTTTTGTTGCCATTTTCTGAACCTTTTCCAATATATCTTTTTTGAGATGGGGCAACCACATCTGCACTCAGTATTCAAGATGTGGACGTACCATGGATTTATATAGAGGCAATATGATATTTTCTGTCTTATTATCTATCCCTTTCTTAATGATTCCTAACATTCTACTTGCTTTTTTGACTGTCGTGATACTTTAAAGGAGACAGGAGGATATCTAAGCTGAAAGTCAGATGCAAGAAAAATATAGTTTCCTGAAAACTGCCACTTACAGAATGCAGCTCTCCCATGCTGCAGCATGCAACATGGCACTGTACAAGAAGGATTTAAAGTCAGTGCTTTTCTAAGCAGTGTGGACACTGCCTACACCTTTATTACTGAAGGAGGGTGTTTTTATTTGCCTTGTGCAATGCCTTATGCCCATAAATTCCATCCACTCAGCAAGTCAAATTATTGCTAACCTCCAAGATAGATTAGGTATGGGTTTAAATCAGTCACTTTTTAAGATATACTGCAACCTAGCTCCTATCCAGATTTGTAATATATTCACCATTTAAAATAGCCAGCAAATGTTCTTCATAATGCATTGTTCGTGAAGTGGTCTTACCTCTGCCAGCAATATAAAGAATACATGCTCGAATTTGTATTGGTCTGTGATTACTACCAATGAAATTGATGGCTGCCAAAACGCTCTGAAGCCATGGGAAAATGCACTCTGCTGAAACTCATTAGAATTAGTGATATAATAGTAAAACTAATGGGCAAACATAGTACTTTCCATCATGAGCAGTTTGTGCTAGGATTCTATGACAATGAGAAACCTTTTCAGGTGATAGCAGACAGGGAACAGCCAATGAATGATGTGTGAATGTCTAATGGTGTATAGCAACATTAAGATATGCTTAATGGCGATGTTCAAATTTTGTTCCACTTATCAAATCCTCCTATTTTACACAATATTAAGCATTTGTGTACATTATCAATTGCCATCAAAATAATTTCAGAATAATAAACTAATCCACACCATCATAGTGCTAAAAACTAGTACAGTCATCATTTTAACTAACTGGGGAAAAAACAAATAGAAGGCAAAATTCAGGACACAGAAGTTTATTAGTCAGAAAAATCTTCCCCTTAAGGTTAAATGCAGAATGTAGATATATTGCTACAGCATGTGAGACTCCTTTGTCAATATTTACCAAGCAAGTGGAGTAATAATGTGCAGTCATTATTGAACTCAGACAGCCTTCTAAAGTTATAGTTTTCAGCTCATGATATAGCTACTCTGTATAAATTATGCCAGCGATTATGCTTGGATTGTGCCATTGGCACCATTATTTCAGATCTATCTCTTGTTTCCAGATGGTTCATCTGTTTGTTTTCTCAGATATTCAAGATTCATTATTTTTGATATTCAAGATCCATTGTGCTTGCCACAAATTTACGCATTTTTAATGTTGGTTAGTTGAGTAAATCTGTTCTCAGACAATGGATTAAAAAGAGAACATCTGTGGTTTTTCATACTAATGCTGACTTAAAATTTCCCTAAATACGTGAATCCACAATAAAGTATTTTTGTTTATGAGATTATCCAACTATTATAGAACTTCTTGCTCATTGGCTATTATAGGGAACAGAAACAGATCTGCTCATCTTTGCCAAATTATTTCTTTCATTATATAAAAGTTAAAATGTGCAAGTCATGTTCCATATTTCTTTTACTCCGGTAGTAGTGACAGAGTGTGAGGCTCATCAACGGAAGGTTCTTATATAACAGGGTGGATTCAAGTCATGTACCAGAACATCAGTATCACTTGGCAGCATTTATGGTTGGAGTTTCTCAAGGCCAGCTACTGTGTCCAGCAATGGAAAGAAGGTCAATCAACAATACTCCTTAACTTCAAGCTTAGTTATACATCACTTTCATATTCTGTAGCCGGTCCCTACAGCTTGAATATTTCTTGTAATATTTTCCTTGTGAGGCCTCAGTCTTATTTCCTGTCTGAATTCATCGAGCTTCAACTTCCAGCTATTGGATCATATTATACCTTTCTCTTCCAGATTGAAAAGCCTATTATTAAATATTTGTTTCCCATGTAGATACTTATAGACTGTAATCAAATTACCTGTAAACTCTTATGCCTTTGTTTAGACAAACAGATTGAGCTCCTGGAGTCTATCACTATAACATGTTTTTTAATCCTTTAATCATTCTGGTGGTTCTTCTCTGAACTCTCTCCAGTTTAGCAATATCGTTCTTGAATTGTGCACACCAGGACTGGACACAGTCTTCCAGCAGTGGTCACACCACTGCCAAATAAAGACATAAAATAACCTCTCCACTCCTACTCAAGATTCCCATTTATGCACCCCACGATCACATTAACTCTCTTGGCCACAGCATCACACTGGGAGCTTATGTTCAGTTGTTTATCCACTACGACACTGAAATCTTTTTTAGAGTCCCCAATCCAGTAAGTAGGGCCTACATTCTTTGTTCCTAGATGGATACATTTACATTTAGCTGTATTAAAAATGCATATTGTTTGCTTGCAGCCAATTTACCAAGTGATCCAAATCAGTGACCTGTCCTCTTCACTACTTACCACTCCCCCACTTTTTATGTCATCTGCAAACTTTATCAGTGATGACTTTATGTTTTCTTCCTAGTCATTGATAAAAAAAAATGTTAAATAGTATAGGGTCAAGAACTGATCTCCACAGGACCCCATTAGAAACACACCCGCTTGATGACAATTCCCCCTTTACAATTACATTTAGAGACCTATCAGTTAGCCAACTTTAATCCATTTAATGTGTGCCAGGTTAATTTTATATCTTTCCTGTATTTCCATCAAAATGTCATGAGATAACAAGTCAAATGTCTTCTCTTAAATTACCCCTAATACTTCTATCAACCAAACTTGTGATCTCACACAAAAAAAATCAAGTTATTTTGACAGAATCTATTTTCCATAAACCCACACTGATTTGCATTAATTACGGTATCCTCCTTCAATTCTTTATTAATCAAGTCCCATATCAGCCATTCCATTATCTTGCCAGGACTGATGTGAGGCTGATAGGCTCATAATTAACTGAGTCATCCCATTTACCCTTTTAAAATATTGGCACAACATTAGCTTTCTCCCCATCTTCTGGAACTTCCCCAGTGCTCCAAGAAGAGAGAGTCTCTCTCAGTCCCTGCTGTTGGAGAGAGAATAATAATTGCATAAATAATTAAATACTCATTAGGACAGAGAGATAGAGACGGACTCTATAGTCCCCTGATTAGTGCACACACTTGAGATATAAGAGACCTAGGCTCATGTTCCTGATCCAAATAAGACAGAGCAGGGCTTTGAATCTGGGTCTCCTACATGCCAGGTGACTGCCCTAACCACCATGGTATTGGCTATTCTGGGATAAGAGTAACTCTCTCTCTCCTTTTTTTGACAAAAAGCCTCAAAAGGTGTTGATTTTGTCCGAATGTAGAATGGGAAAAATTTTCAAAATCTCACAAGTTTTAATGGAATTAGAAAACCATTCTGTGCCCAAATCTTCTATAGAGTCCCATTCTAATAAACTAACCACAAGACCAGCCTTCCTCCCATGTCAGAGTACAGGCACAATGGCAAGGACATAGAAGGAAGCCTGCAGTGTTGGGGTCCTGCTGTTCCAGTTATGCAACTAATTTGATTATGTTCTAATCAATCGCCTATGAGCTCAACGGGCATGGGAGCGGGATCAGGCCCTTAGTCTCTAGATCTATCAATCCACTTCCATGAGAACTAAATAATCATTAATCATAATTAAAATATATTAAATCCAAAAAGGAGGTACATGGTGACTACTTACACATACTTCCAAAAGCTTTTAACCTGTCTCTTCCTACTTTTATCTATGATTAAACAAAACAGTGATGTGAAGAGGTTACAGAAATTACATTTATAATACAGTGGGAAAATACTGTCCACCATCTGTTGTATATGTCTGTTTTAGCTGCAGTAATGTACCTTTTCTAAGAATAAAACATTTTTATTTTAACTACCAGTCATATAGTCTCAACAAATTTATTCAGAAGAGATTAAACCAGATTTAGTAATCTGATATATTTCTGAGTTAACTGTTCATAACTAATACTGCCAACACCAAGCATTCAAAAATTATGAATTAGACAGGCCCAAAGAAATCTTGAGACTGGCTTAGAAATCATTTTTTAAAATGAAAGCCTCAATAATCACATGACTGCAAGATCTGAGGCATTAAGAAAAGCATCAAATATTGCAACACTGCAAGAATATGTGAAGGTTGAAGAATAATAAAAATTTTGATTCTCCAGATGGTTATAGTCAAATATTGTGGATGCATTTCATAAAAGGGTTAATACTTTTATCATTGGTTGTTATGCTTTGGAACAAAAGATGATCAAAGAGGTAAGAAACATAAGAACATAACACTGGCCCTAGTGGGTCAGGCCAAAGGTCCATCTCTAGCCCAATATCATGTCTTCTGACAGTGGCCAGTACCAGGTGCCCCAGAGGGAATGAACAGAACAGGTAATCATCAAGTGATCCATCCCCTGTTGCTCATTCCCAGCTTCTGGAAAACAGAGTTTAGGGACACCATTCCTGCCCATCCTGGCTAATAGCCATTGATGGACCTATCTTCCATGAATTTATCTAGTTCTTTTTTGAACCCTGTTATAGTCTTGGCCTTCACAACATCCTCTGGCAAGGAGTTCCACAGGTTGACTGTGCATTGTGTGGAAGAAATATTTCCTTTTATTGGTTTTAAGCCTGCTGCCTATTAATTTCATTTGGTGACCCCTAGTTCTTGTGTTATGAGAAGTAGTAAACAACACTTCCTTATCTACTCTCTCTACACCAGTCATGATTTTATAGACCTCGATCATATCCCCACTTAGTCGTCTCTTTTCCAAGCTGAAAAGGCCGAATTTTATTAAACACTCCTCATACTGAAGCTGTTCCATACCCCTCACCATTTTTGTTGCCCTTTGCTAATTTTTTTTTTTTTTTGAGATGGGGTGACCACCTCTGCACTCAGTATTCAATATGTGGATGTACCATGGATTTATATAGAGGAAATATGATATTTTCTGTCTTATTATCTATCCCTTTCTTAATGATTCCTAACATTCTGTTCACTGTTGTGATGCTCTAAAGGAGATAGGAGGATATCTAAGCTTAAAGTCAGATGCAAGAACATCCTTCCACTTGCCACTGTCCACCATTGCATGCCCCTCTCCCCCCCATAATCAATTGTACAATTGATTAAGTATATTAGGAGGTTTTTGCTTTTCTCTGAAGAATCAGGTATAGCCAGCATATTGGAACTGATGGACCACTGGTCTGATCTGGTATTGCAACTATGTTCTCGAATGTCTGCAGAGCTCGTTGGCTGGATTCACAGCAGCTTTTCCTATATGGCTGCTAACATTTCCCCGCACCTACACAAGATTAGAGCTTGTTGAAAACCAGGAAAATGAAATACTTTGAAGTGTCACCGTTGTTTGCATTTCACAGGATTCAGAATGGACCCATTTTCCTTTCTCTCTGTCTCATACACACAACATTTCTGCAATATTTTTAAATTTTCACTGCATTTTAATCATTACTGACACTTTTATATGCCAAACACCATATTTTCTTACTCAAAACTTAGATTTTACTAAATAATGTACTATGCAATTATTTTTTAAACATCATTAAAAATTGAATTAAGAATATCACAGACAATTATGTGAAAAACAGAACATTTTGTTAATGTTGACAATTTTCATTAAATGTTTCATTTTTCAGGTGGAAAAAGCCATTGTTCTGACAAAATAAATGTTTTAATGCAAAATATTTTGACCAGCTGTACCCAAGATGGATTTCTGGAGCAGCTGTCATTAGGGACTACATAGAGCATGAGTACGTGTTGCAAAGAAGGCCCTTTGACCTCTCCCCGACACTGGTACCTCCCATGGCTATACTACAATAGGCAGGCTGGTAACATGCAGAGTAGGGGTCCTTGAAGTCTCCACATTTGCACGTGCAAATGATGCCATTTGACTGCACCTGATTTGTAAGTACACTGTGGTAGATGTCCAAATACTGTCAGGATAACAACAATTAATTGCACCCTCAAAATCGGAATCCAAGCTGAGGCCCCTTTAGGAATTTGGCTCATTAGGTTTAGATGTCACAAGTATCCATAAACAAAAATCCAACCTTTGGAAAAAAAGGTTTTTTTACTGGACTCTCTCCAGATGTTCATAGCAGATCTTTTCCTCTCCTGTCTAACTCCTTTTGTACCATTTTCTGCCTGAGAGTGATAATGTCTGGTTTTTACTTGAATAACCAACAATGCTAATGTGGTTTAATTGTGTTTTTTTGTAATGTTTCCTGAAATTGCCTAATGTTTATGGTACATGAGATATATTCTGAAGCCTCCGATCAAAACTATGGCATGCAAAAAATAGTTCTGTTAACTACTAGGCCTTATCATCTGTGTCCTACAGTACATTATAGCTTTAGCACTGCTGAAATTTTGTGGGTTATAGACAAGAACACCAGCTTTTATATCATGACTGGAATTTTAATCACGATGCAGATTTAAACATTACTTGACCTAGGTGGGTTTTTCTCTTTGATATAATGCAATACCAAGGAATAAATATGCAACATAGCACGCACTTGAATGGAGACATGGGGACAAATCCTGGTAATCAATCCACAGCCTGAGCAGCTGGGCTGTTTACTGGAGTTCTCTGCATTGAGGCGAGGTAGAAGACCATGGCCGTGTGTGATGGGGCAGAGAAGCCCACATTGGCAAAGAGAGGGTTAAGACAGGTTCTCCACTGGTAATGAAAGGGTTAGTGAAAGCCTGTGGACCCAGTTGGCCCCTCCTTGCTACACATGCAGTCAATATCAGGTGTGGAGAGGAAAGATAAAAAGGAGAGGGCCTACCTTAGTTGAGGGATGTTCTGGAAGGAGGACAGAGTTTCACCCCTCTCCCCCGGTTGTAGCCCTGATATGGAGCTTGCCTGCCAGCCGGAGCAGCCCTCCTGGGAGGGATGACCAGATCAGAGGAAGGGAACTGGTAGAAGCACAGACTATTTAAGAGACAATCCTGAATAAAGGGGTGGGGCCCCACTGAAGGTTGCGGGATAACCCTGATTTTGACTTATGCTTATTTTTTGTTTCTGGTTACATTTGAATCTTAAATGTCCTGAACAAGGTAAGACTGAAGGTTACTTTGGCCAGAGGGCCAAACCATCACTATACTGAACCTCATTGTGACAAAGACCTGTAGCTAGGTGAGTTGTGTCTGAGAGGGCCACAAGAGAGTGCCACCCCAACAATCTGATTACACCATGCCTTATTCCCAAGCCACACAGCAACCATGAGACTGCAATAGCTTCTGTGTCTCCTATGCCCACGCTCTTCAGGGAGAAAAAAAAAAAGTATATCAGCAGTATTCCTTGTGTAGTCTCCCCTAAGTCCTTCCCTCTTTGTACAGGGGAACCACAGTGGTTCTACTTCATCTGAGAGCCTGTGAAGAGTGAGAACAGGATTTGCACCATCTGGAGCATACTCTCACTTGTGGTTCTGCACAGAACAGGAAGAAACTTGAAATTTATGTTGTGTCCAGATTTTGTAATGAGGTTTCACAACCAAAACTCCAAATCTGAACTCCCAAGAATGCTGAGGAAATTCAGATCCAGATTTTGTAGCTTTTCTCCTGAACAGCTCCTACTTTTTGTGGATCAGGCCCATCTCTATCTCTTGTCCAGCATAAGGATGCAGTAGCAACTGCTGCTGTCACAAGCCAACCCATAAGAAGCACCATAACCCACATTAAATAGGAAGCCCAGCTCAATGCAGCAGCTGTCAGCCAAGTAAGACTGGGGTTCCAAACATTTGATGCTATAATGTGGCTCACAGATGGATAGAGAGGTTACCTCCCAAAGAACCACTTTTCCATTCAACATCATATATAATTCCTGAGGCAACTACAGAGACTGTTTACAAGGGCAGTATTTATGTATTTTAGCCAAGATTGGATGTTTCTTTAAAGATCTGCTCTAGGAATTATTTTGTAGAAGCTCTATGGCCTTGTTATGCGGAGGTCAGACCAGATGATCCTAGATGGCCTGGGAATGAATCTGTGATAGAAGAAGGGGTGGAAAACCAGGCATGGGCTGGTTTCTGCTGTTGACCAGAGTCAGGAAGATCTTTTCAAACCAAGCAGAAGACTAGCCCTAGCAGCCTGGAAAGCCAGCTACTGGCATGTATGGCTCCTCTTACAGTAGGTTTTCAGGATTCATTCTGGGATTTGGCTACACCACTTGAAACATATCAGAAAACACAAACCTCATGGAGGCTCCACCTGGTCTAGCTGGAAATAAGGTGTTTAAGGGCTCTACCAGGAACGAAAGAACCCTAAACTCACTGTCAAGGTCATCTCCCTGATCTTCAGTGTGGCGTGACCTCTAGTAAGTCCCTAATGGTTCATCAGGCATAAGCAGAACCAATAGCCACAGCAGAACCATCCAGGAATGAACAGATACTCAGACTCAGGAAAGAAATGCCCCTCAGGCCTTACTAATCCTGGACACTCAGGATCAACTATGTAGAGCCCAATGTGGAATATAAATTGGATTTTGTAATCCAAGGTGCTAAGATTAGTCCCACTGGCAAGGAAAATTTTGGTTTAAAACTATTCATTTTCACAGCACCTTCTAAATGAGGACTTCAACATACTTTACAAACACCAATGAATTTAGCCTGCTTATTATTCCAATTTTACTGATAAGGATACTGAGGTAGAGATATCATTGGCCTGATTTTGAAAGCATACAAGCTAAAAGTCCCTAAGAACAGGTCTACACTACAGCCGAGATCAACGTTCTGAGATCGATCCACTGGCAGTCGATTTAGCGGGTCTAGTGAAGACCTGCCAAATCGACAGCAGATCGCTCTCCAGTTGACCTTTGTACTCTACCCCCACTCTCCTGTCAACCTCCCACTGTTTAGACCCCGCGGTAATGCGGCCTAAGGTACATTGACTCCAGCTACATTATTCACATAGCTGGAGTTGTGTAGCGTAGGTCAACTTACCGCGGTAGTGTAGACATAGCCTAAGAAACACATGCAGTTGCCATTATTAGGAGTGTATTTGGCATATTTGCGTGTGCACATGCATGTCTAATTTCCACATTAAATAACAATTATGCATCTGACTATCCAATTGTATACATGTTTTTGAAAATCAGGCCCTAGGTGACTTACTCCAAGTCAAAGTATCTGATACGGGCAGAAGGAAAATCAAGTTCTCTTGACTTTCTGTCCTAGACCCCAAACACAAGAACATTCTTGCTCAGCATTTGAGTGTCCCTCTAAAAGCTTAAGAGAAGGAGGAGAATTTTTCCACTGATGTGGAAACATATTTTCTAGTCTTCAAGTAGTGCATATACAATTCATCAGTTAACACCCTGTGTTAGATAATAAGCTATCAACACTGTTCACCTGCACTTCAATGAAAATGATATTTCCACTGGCTAGCGAGCCACCTGAATAAGGAAGTAAAAGAACCTGTGCGGCCACATGTTTCAAGTTTCTATCCATCAGCTCAGAGTCATACTGTGGAGGCCAAACAGATGTGCAAAATAGGTGTTTAATGGGAGAAATACAGTAAAATTGTTTATAGTGGGACAGTGGGTTCTTACAGGCAAAGTAAATTACAAATAGATTTCTCAATTACATTTTAAGGCTTCATAGTTGATTCTTATATAATGTTCAAAAATCAATTTTGCATGGAATTCATGTGAATGTTTCATTACTAATAAAGCAGCAGTAGGAAACCTTTGCTGCATTCCCACAACAGCAACACTCAATGGGAAAGTAGACAGCCAAAGCTTAATGCATTACCATAAAATACTCCATCCTGCATGCTTTGCACATTCAAATCTCTATCTGGGATCAGGTCCTTGGTGCTACTATCAAAAAGTACAAAAATGAGGAGAAAAACAAACAGCATAAAACCAAGCTATAGTTCAGCATGTCTGGCAGTCTCTGCTCAAAAAAGCACGGTAATAAAGAAAGTGTCAGAGGCCAGGATGGAGGATTATCAGTAAATCTCTGCAGGTTCCCATTTTACCTGGCTCAAACAGACCACAAATGTAAACCACTACATTCAAATAACTGTCCTTGAAACTGGAGAGAAGAACTCCACGATTAGAAAAGCATATTTAAACAAGAAAGGAATAATTAGCATCTACTCTATGCATTTGCATAGCACCAAATGCATGCTGTTAATTTTTTTAAGTGAACAATTTACCTTATTCCTTTTTTATTTCCTTTGGGTTTGCTCTTCACGTCTTATTTTTTACTTTAACAAAAGTGAATTTCTTTACATATAGAGTATTGTTATGATTATAGGATTAATGGTCAGAAAAGGGCATCCTTTATAATACTAATGTCGAGTAACTCTTTGAGCAAGTATATTTTCAAACACCATCCACTCTGAGCTTGAATTCCTGCGCATCCAGGACTTCTGTTTA
This sequence comes from Chrysemys picta bellii, assembly GCF_011386835.1. NCBI lineage: Eukaryota > Metazoa > Chordata > Testudines > Emydidae > Chrysemys > Chrysemys picta. Next base: position 42,944,017 of record NC_088801.1, read on the forward strand.
TTCCCTAATTCAGGAAAGCAATTGGTTAACTTTAAGCATATGTATAAATTCTTTCATAAACAGGTATATGTTCCTGAACTGAGGCCATAACTGCGAGTTTGGGGCACACAAGGAATGCAAGATTAGATTTTCAATACAGTATATTGAGCCCAAACACCCCAAGAAACCTATCAGACATGTTTGGAAGGACCACTGGTGCCCTGTAGTCCATTGGATGTCTAAGGGCCCCAAGCTTTATGTGATCCAATTTCCACCTGTCTTCTAAAGAAGGAGTTTAAAGTCCCTCCCCAGGCGTGAAAAGATTTCTTCTGTTAAGGGAAATAATGCTCTGTACTGCCCCTAGTGCTTATGAATTGGTAGTGATCTTTTCCTGATAAAGTCAGTCTTGAACAGGTTTCAGAGTAACAGCCGTGTTAGTCTGTATCCGCAAAAAGAAGAACAGGAGTACTTGTGGCACCTTAGAGACTAACAAATTTATTAGAGCATAAGCTTTCGTGGACTACAGCCCACTTCTTCGGATGCATCCGAAGAAGTGGGCTGTAGTCCACGAAAGCTTATGCTCTAATAAATTTGTTAGTCTTGAACAGGGAACCTCACATGCTAGACAGAAAGAGAAAACGTTAGGCTTTATTACACAGCATATTAAATAGGCAGATGAATTTGCGTGCCCTGAGTGGTTAATATATAAAATCAGAACAGTGACTAGTTCAACATAATTCACTGCTCAGAATTTGAGACCTCACTTAATTAACAATATAAATATTAAAACCACTTTTTAATAAAATGTTATAATTGTAATAAGACACTCGACTGCATGAATTATGGGGTGTTAATTTGCACCCAGTTGTGGGCATGAATGAATATGCCATAACTCACACCTCGGTATGTCCTATTTCTTAAAAATTAAAATGTAGACAAAAATATTCAAAATTCAAGGGAAAGACACCTTACTGGGAAAAAAAAGGTTTTCAGTGTAATTGTGTTCCTGCGTTTAGTAACCACTTTGCCACATGCTCAATGAGGTTTGATCTTGCAGTCCTTACATAAGGGAAGCTTCTATTTGGCCATCACTTATTCCAGATTTACACTGATGTACCTGCACTGACTTCAAGGATCTCTCCTTTGGTGAAAATCAGAAGTAACTCTACTGATGTCAATCAAGTGACAGCATGGTTTGGCCCACTGACTTCCAGAAAAGCTTCGTCCAGGAAAGGGCTGGAGAACCGTGGATCTTAGCTTGTAAGGAATTTAATTTTCCATTCATTTAAAAATCTTGATAGGGGAAAGATTTATAGTGGGGCCAGATTGGATCCATACTTCCCTGAAATTCACCCAAATGGAGATCGAAACTCTGATGTTAACCCCTGTCTTTTGGAAGGGGCCAACACACCTAACTCTGAGGGAAATCTGGGTCCTGATCCAAACTTTGTCATTTTTTCCAAACTTTGTCCAAACCTCTCTTTTTGTACCATTTGTCTATGTTCTTTGAGGGAGGAGGGTCACTATAAATCTAATACCGAGAGCAAAAGCAATTTGGACTAGACTGGGACTGGTTCTTGTGTGGGTGTGGGAAGGCAGGAGGGTGCATGCAGTCTTTCTGCATCTGCATCCCATGCAATCTCAGTCCCTTTATGTGCCCCTTTAGGGGCTCAAACTGACTCAGAGAGGCAGGAGCCTGGGCCCACATTTCCTCCCCACCAGGTACAGTGTGCTATGCTAAGGGATAATGCAATGTGAGAGCCCATCCCCTGAGCACCCAGAGAGGTTGTCCTTTGAGGCTGGGTAGCTCCATGCTTCCACCACAGCCTATGTCTATCAGGCATAATCTGGCCCTTTACCTTTTTCCCCCACCTTTGCTATTATTTATTACACACCAGAGAACTCCGCTAATATTAAGAGGGACATTTTCAATGTCATAAACATACAAAAAGTTATTAACCTTAAGGAAAACTGCCTTGCTACTGTGATGTAGTAAATCTACCCTTGAGAGTCTGGATCCCCTTGGCCCAAAGAAATTATCTGACACATGCAAGGAAATTCAGGGGAAACTATCATGCTACTTCAGTTTGGCTTACCCCTGACTCAGACTGATGGGAGGTTTGGCAGAGTGAATACAGGATGGAATCAATCTCCCTGCATAGGCCCTATGTATTGCAAGGGTGCCGTGAAATCCTGGCCCCTTTGGAATTAATGGTAATTCTGCCATTGACTTCAGCATGGCCTGGATTTCACCCTGGGTGTGCTTAACTCCTATATGTGCTGCAATAATGAAAGCTAGGGAGGATTTCTCTGATAGCACATGGAGGACATTTATGGACTATATGTATATTATGAGAATGTATAAGATGGGAGGAAGTATGTAAATTAATTACTAGCACTATTCATGCATGCACTATGCATTTCAAAGTTCAGGGTTAGAAGAATATTAACCTTTAAAAGCTTTTTTTGTTTCTATGTGGACTAGGTAGGTCTTTAAATATCTTTTGTGGGAGGGACTTATGGAGGGGGTGATTGCATACACCAAAATGACAGCCTATGTTTTATTTGTTGTAACATTCTTTAATAAAATTGTAATAATCTAAACCAGAAGGTCATCCTTGCTCTGAATTTCCTGCCTCCTGTCAGTTTAAATCGGGTCCTTAATATTATCCTAATGGCAGCTTTTCTGCATTTGAATTAATTTTACTTAAAAAAAAGTTTGAAGGAACAAAAAAAAAAAAGCTGGAAGAGATAATTTGATCCCTCATGACTCTTCACTGACTGCATTTTCCCACCAGAAAAATTACTCTCTTCTTTTGGAAAAGTGGCTCAGCGCCATTCCATTGCAGAAATGGATTCAAACTGCCTTGGAGCGGTGCCATGTGGAACAGGACAGATGCCAGACAAACTGGCTGAGGTGTGGTTAGTTTTTATGAACTTCCAATTTGAAAGTTATGCTGTACATAATGTGGTTAGATCTGACTGGAATGTTATTCCTTATTTTCTTTTATTGAAATTTAATTATTTCCTTACTGTACTGTCATCCCCCCATTTAACTAACACTTGTACATTGCCAATGTGATGTGAGGTCTAGCCTGTTTATGTCTTTATATACCAACACTATATGAACAATTATGTGTTCCCTAATAAAAATTATAAAAAAGTGAATCCATTTTTAAGGGCTCAGTCCTGCAGTCCTTGCCCAATCCCTATTTTCAATGGGAGTTTTGCCTGAGTTAGGACTGCAGAGTGAGACCCTAACTCACACAAACAAACAAAAATCCAAAACAGGGACAATCCCAGTTTCGGATGAGCTCATACTGTGTAAATGGATGGCTGTAATTATTTTTTTAGAGTCCATTCCTGCATTATGATCTGCACAAGCTGATCGTTGAACCCACACAAAGCCATATTAACTCCATGCATGTGGATCACAGTGCAGGACCAAGGCCTTAATTCTCATACCAAAAACAATGTGATCTCATGCACATATTAAATGTATTTGAAACTAGTTAACTCACAGGTCTCAAAATGTAATTTGTAAAGAATTGTCATCAAGAGGGAATGTTTCCAGCGGGTCCCTGTCATGGGGAGGACTCACCCCTGCAGCGCCTCCTGTCGGTTGTCCAGGGAATTACTCATCCAGCCTCCGGAGCACCCTCTGCAGGCCGGTGTCCTGCTTGCCTCTGGGCCTGAGTCCCTCCTGGACCCCGGTACCCCTCTCTTTTGGGGGCTGCCCCCTGGCAGTACCCCCACAGTTTCTGGGTCTCCCTACCCAGGGGAACCCCCACCCACTATCCCCACCTCACCTCAGTATCGGGCTACTGCCAGTCACCATCTAGCCCCCTCTCACTGGGACAGACTGCAGTGTACAAGCATTCATCACAGGCAAGGGGGGAGGGGTTGGACCTGCTGCCTCTGCCTGCCCTTGGGCTGCCCTTCTGCAACCCCAATACCCTTTCCGGCCTTTAACAAGGCCTGCAGCCTGGAGAGTTTCTGGGCTGAAGCTCCCCCAGCTCCTTTAGCCTTCCCTCAGCCCCACTCTACTTTAGGTACACTGTTCAGGTCCCCAGCAGCCAGGCCTTTCTCCCTCAGGAGCTAGAGGGAGAGTCCTTTAGCTCCTGGCTTCCCTGGCCTTTATAAGGCCAGCTACAGTCTGACTGGGGCATGGCCGCAGCTGTGGCTGTTTCCACAATCAGCTGAGGCTTGCTGCTTTCCCCAGCAGCAGCCCTCTCGCAGCCTCAGCCCTCTCCCAGGGCTGACTTCAGCCTTTTAAGGCAGGAGCGGGTGACCACCCCGCTACAGTCCCACAGGGATAGATTTTTGGCCCTATGCTATTTAACAGCTTTATCAATGACCAGGAAGTAAACATAAAATCATCACTGAAACTTTGGAGAGGAGAGGGAGATAATGAAGAAGACAGTCACTTATTCAGAGCGATGTAGGTTGCTTGGTAAGCTGGGTGCAAGAAAACAATGTGTGTTAATATAGGTAAATACACCTGAGAACAAGTAATGTAGGCCATACTTACAGGATGGGGGGGGAGAGGGAACTCTATCCTGGGCCACAGTGACTCTGATAAAGATTTGGGAGTCATGGTAGATAATCAGCTGTACATGAGCTCCCATTGTGGTCCTGTGGACAAAAAAAAAAAAAAAGCTAATGAGATCCTCAGATGCATGAACAGGGGAATTTTGAGTAGAGCAGACAAGTTATTTTACCTCTATATTTATCAATGTAGCGACCACTGTTGGAATACTGTGTCCAGTTCTGGTGCCAACAATTCAAGAATGATGTTGCTATATCGGAGAGAGTTTAGAGAAGAGCCATGAGAATGAGTAATGGATTAGAAAACATGCCTAATAGTGATAGACTCAAGGAGCTCAATCTGTTTGGTTTAACAAAGAGTTAAGATTTAACAAGTGATTTTATTACCGTAATAGGTATCTGCAGGGGGAACAAATATGTAACAATCTAGCAGAGAAAAGTATAGCATGAACCAGTAGCTGGAAGTTGAAGCTTGACAAATTCAAACTAAAAGTAAGTTGTAAATTTGACAGTAAGGGTAATTAACCACTGGAACAATTTATCAACGGTTGTGGTGGAGTCTCCATCACTGACTCTTTTTAAATCAAGATTAGATTTTTCCCAAAAGATGTGCTCTAGGAATTATTTTGGGGAAGTTCTATGGCTTGTGTTACCCAGGAGGTCAGACCAGATGATCACAATGGTCCCTTCTGGCCTTGGAATCTATGAATCTTACCATATGCCATGTTCTGATTATAGCATATTTGTATGGCTATAACTCTGTTGTTATTGGTGTTCAAGTCAATTCCTTCCTCTATGGTTTGGTACCAAATGATTTCTGCACTATAATAAGGTTTGTGTTCTAAGGAGAGAATGTACTTTAGGTTTTCAGATTAATGGACTTTTAAAGGTCAGAAAGGACCATTATAATCATTTAGTCTGAACTCCTGCATAACACAAGCCAAAGAGTGAGAGGGTTATGATACCTTGGAGTATTTTACCTCTATATAGCATGTTCAATTCCACCCCAGATCAGTAGTGACCAAAAGTCATTAACATCTGACAGCTGTTTGTTGGCCTATGAGAACTGGGTGACGTTAGCCTACTACCCATTGGTCACATGTCCACATTTCAGAAACCCCTAATGCAGGATACCTAAGGACTGAACAGTGAATGAATGACCACTGTCAGTGGGACATTTTGAAGAAACTTACACAGAGAATGAAGATTTCCATGACTATCAATCCATTATCTTTCATACCATCTAAATTAATTCATTTATTTAATGTATTGCAATGGAGCCTGTATCAAATACAGCCTTACTCTCGAAAGTCTTGAGAGAGGGAATGCTGGATGTACACACTGTGCCTATATTCCATATCTAAGATTGACAATTAATATAAAAATCCCAAAGGTACAATTCTATTTTGTCCCAAGTAAAGCATTTGAATATTTGTATTATTATTATTCTTCACTTGCTTCCCAACAAATGCAAGCCCCAAAGTGCTGTTGAAACAAACATCAGAAGGAAATTCAATTGGGTATTCTTTGAAAGGCTAGGTTTGCTCGGAAAGGTGAAGTGCTAAATGCATGTCTTTTCATTCAGCTCCAGAAGCACGAAGGTAAATATTTGAAAGTTAAAATGGGTTTTTCCCCCCCATGTCATTGTATAAATCAAGGTAAAATAAATTACATGGTTACAGAACTTTGGTATAAATGCTTGTTTAATATAGCAATGTAACACCTTGTTGTAACATCCAGTGCCAGCACTGGCAAGACATGGGCTAGCATTGTTCAGTTCAATTAATAATAGTTTTGCTTGCTTGCACTGTCCCTGACCATAGGACCACTGTTTTTTCCTTTTCCCTAATGCTCTGTGACCTGGCTTTACTATCAAACATTCAATGTGGGAGAGCCAGCAGGAAGGCATTATCAGCAACAATCATGTCAAAATACATTAGATTAATGCAAGCATAGTTATTTCCTGCTTTTTTTTCCCCCCTTCCAAGTTTGGCTGTCATTTCTGAATGTGATTTGGATAGTCTGCATGTATACCACTGCCCTCTACTAGAAAGAATCTGAATGGCTCAACTTTGTGTCATAGGCCCTATTCCTTTAACTAATCAAGGAGCATCTCCCTTAGTTCCAATGCAAAGGGCTGTGATTTGGAGGAGGAATATCTGCACAGAGACCATAAAGTTCCAAGTGGCCACTGCATACAGCCCAGTAACAACTGCTAGGAGGTCTTAGATTGCTAAAATATAATGTTGCTTTCCATCCAAACCCCGAGTGAAGTTATAACAAGGTTTGACTGTACTTGTTATCAGTTTTTGTTTAAAGTCCTGGACCAGAAAGGCAGAAGTAGGGAGCAGAGAACAAGGAAGGAAGAGCAAAGAAATGGTGTAAGCTCATTCCTTTAGTGTCAAAGAAAAAAACCTGGGTGGCTGGGGGAGGCAGCAGAAAGATGCACTGAACTGTAAATGTGCAAGTTCTTCAGAGAATCCTCTTGGGACCAGTGGTTAAAGTAGTTCAACAATAAAGAACAGGAGGGGGAGCGCTCATTGCCACAAAAGCCAAGCAGAAGGAGGAGCAGTGGGGAAGTGCAGCTTATGCTTTATGGGAGAGGTGGGGAACAGGGCCGGCTCCAGGCACCAGCTGATCAAGCTGGTGCTTGGGGCGGCAGATGGTTCGAGGCGGCATGCTGCCCAATCCTAGGGCAGCATGGCTGCTTTTTTTGTGTGTGTGCCCTGTAGGGGGCGGCGGCGTGGAGAACCAGAGCACCCTGCAGGGCAGTCCTCTTCCTTCCCTCCCCGCCAACCGGAGCAGAGCCCTCGCAGCAGGCGGCAGGAGGCGGCGCAGCGGGAGGGGCCGTGTGAGCGCCCCTGCTGTCGCCCTGGCCGCCCCCTTCTCCCTCTCCCTTCCCCCCGCCAGCCGGTCCCCCTGCACCCATGCTCCGGCCGCGCCGCAGGTTTTTTTTTTTTTTCCCTCTTTTTGCTTGGGGCAGCCAAAAAGCCAGAGCCGGCCCTGGTGGGGAAGGAGCTGTGCTCCTCTTCACTCCCATTTACTTTAACATCTGCTTTAGGAGGCAGGGAGATCCTCCTGGCAGGAAGACCAGATGTATCTCACAATAGGTCCTGAAATGAAGGCAAAGGCAATCTTTTCTTAGACGCCTGCAGTCTCCATTATTGCTGGCAGCTATCAGAACAAGCCGCTGGCAAACTCCCTGGGAAAGAAAGAAGCAGAACTATGCCCAGAACCAAAAATAAATGATGAATCAGATTTCTTTAGTTCCCAAAGTCTCAGAAGCACCAGTCAGGGAGGCACCATCTTGCATACTTGATACAAGATCTCTACCAACCCATCAGCCTTTCTGCCAATCACTTTTAAGATGCCACCATGAAATAAATTATCCAAATGGCTGCTTTAAAACAAACAATTGACAAGCTTCTAATTCCTCATGGGGTTGAGGTGAACAATCAGGAGGGCACATTGGATGAAATAGGAAAACATGCAAACTCTGTGGAAACCCAAACTGTGAAGAGAGGAAATTCTTGACCAAAATCCAAAAGAACACCACAAAACAACTGAAAGGAGGCTGGGACTTGGCAGAATTAATAATGCTGCTGGAATATCATTATGCTGGGCATGCTGACCATGAGTGAGCATAAGAAACGTATCACGCTTGAGAACAGCCCCCTCTACACTGAAAGCTCAGACTGTCTCCTTATAAGGAGAGAGAAAGTTAAGAAGTGGTAGGATTCACTCTATGACATACTCTGACTCATGAGAGCAGCACAGAATACTCCTGGCAACTAATCAAGAACTGATATAGGGCCAAATTATCTCTTCTGATCATAGCCTAAGAAAATGCACCTTGCTCAAGTGGCTCAGCATTGGTCAGGGTGGCCAGAGTTCTCCCGTCCCATTAAGTGGACTAGCAGTTAGAGCCACTCCATATTGCAGCATACCCAAGGGGTGTAGGTTTGGTCTGTGGATCCCTATTGTCACAGAACTATTGTGGCCATGTCCTCCCACACCTTCCCCATTCCAAATTCCCCTCTACACAGATGCACTTTGCATGGACCTCAGGATCTGACCCATGATGTGGAAAGGCTCCATACTCTTATTCCTTTCCAATCTCGGCCATGTAACATAAGGGGAAAGATGGAATCTTTAAAAGAAGCAGGTATTTAAAGAGTTTCCACAATTGTATGTGTCCCTGCCAGTCCTTTATCCTGCCCAAGGACAATGCTTTTTTGGAAAAGGTTAAAAAATAGGATGACACTGCATGCTTGACCTTGCTACCAAGTCTATGTACTGCCAGACTATATGCCTCCCCCTTTTTTTGTTGTTCTTCCTACTATGAACTCTTTACAAATATCAAACCATACTTCCTTCTTCAACAGAAAGCAGATAAACCTGATGAAATGACTAAAGCTTCAGAAATTGCGCTTGCCTTCATTGCAGGAATTCTTGTGAGATACATTGGACCTCTTGGCCCCCAAATCAGGAGTTAAAGTAGATGGGAGTAAAGAAGAGCAGAGCAAGGGAGAGTACAGTGCCTGCCCTTCCTTGCCTTGAGTAAGCCCTTGCTACAAAACAAGAACGAAAAAACAAACAAAAAAAGCCAAAACACACCTACTTTCTTTGCCTATTCATTATTGTTCAGTTTGGTCATAGATAATGGATGTTTTAATGCAACAGAACACTGCTTGTGCCTTAGCAGAAGGAGCTTGTTTGGAAATACAGCTTATTCTGTTAAATGTGGAATGAACAATTAAAAAGCAAAGGCACTCGGCTTTCAAACTAGCTTACTGAAAGATGTTCTAGCACATTCTTGCCACTGCAATCAAATGAATCAGGGTGTTGATATAATGAAGAATCCTTATAACATTTACCCTCTAAACTATAGAGAATGTATATCAAACTTAGTTATTAAACTGAGCTCTTCGTTGAACAATGTTCTTTTATATTTACAAGCTGGACATGTAAACAGCTCTGCATTTTTACCTTTACTTTTTTTACAGTCACAGTAGCTTGTAGTTATGTTTGGTTTGCCTCATACTAAGAAACCCAGTCCAAGTAATTTCTCCTGACATCCATCCACAGGGAAAGGTAAGTCTGAAGCCAGGACTATCAGATAATGTGTTCAGGTTTGGACATCTGATTTAATGCATACCCATGTTAATGGTTAAATATTTCACTGTACTGATATAGCTGCACACATAGATACTGTAATATTTAAAATCAGTTAGCTAGGTACTTTGTTCCTTCTTTTCCCTTTAAAATAACCATATGCACTAAACTCATTAAGAGTTCAGAAAATTTAAGAGCTTAAGAAATAAAATCTAGACATGGCTCCTGTTGAAAAGTGAATCAAATTATATCCTCAAAGCACTGAATTTTTAGCAAAGTTTTACTCTATGGTAAAACAAAACTACAGCTGTCAGAAATATGGCAGTCTAACCTCTTAAATTAAAAAATACCATCTGCAGGCAATGTGGTGCAGATTAACAGATGTTGCAGAAGTACAAAGCCTAAAGAAGGGAAAATGGCTTGACAGATCTAAGGTTAATATGTCTGAAAAGAGATAACATATGTTTCTCTGACAAAGAGAAAGAGAGAGTGCAAAATGCAACAATTGCTAATGTTTATAAATAGCTATTGAACGGGCTAATGCACAGTAAATACCTGCATACATTTTTTTAAGTTTCCTTAAGAACAGTAAGTAGATCAATTAGAGAGGACTACAAGTTCAGCATCTTTCCATGTACCATTAGTTGTCTAGTTTAGCTGGAGAAGGTCCCTACACTATCTTTAATCTGTTTGTAGGGGTTTTTCTGTCCAGGAACTCCTCTCATTAAAACTAACTCTTTTGAAATATGCAACACTGGCTAGCTAGTCCCACTTGCTAATGGTCCTGAATTGATTCTTAATTAGTTGCAGTTTTGGACAGAATCCAATTAAAATAGCTGAGAACTCCAATAGGAGAAAAGGATTTGGCTAATATGGGTTCTGCTTTCAGCTCTTGAGACTTACATTGAGCTAGCACCAGCAATGGCATCTATGCAAAATGTAGCAGAATTTAAATCATACTGTGTTCAGGTTTTGAACAAAAACCTTCATATGGTAATTTATCCTCAAGCTATAAAATATGATCAAGAAAGGCATCCAAATGCTGTTAGAAAAATTACATTCTTCCAGTACTCTTCTACTCTCTCTTAAGGAAAAGACAGGATACTAATTCAGGAGAGGAGTATGAAATCTTTTCAATAAATCACTGAATCTTTTCTGTATAGTTTTATTTGTTGTATATTTTCTAACCTTCTGTTTATATTCCAAAAAGCCTCTGGGAAGCTAAAGATTACATTTTCATGTTTTTCTTCCAAATGACTGAATAGTTGCTATGAGCTGAAACATATTTTTGTTTATGAGGGCAATCAAAGGTCATTGGACAGGTACAGTTTTATGGTTTGAGTTTAATTATAGAAAAGTGGTGTATTAGAAAAGCAAGGTCTTCTATCTGGAGAGGGTGTCACTGCAGTTAGGTGACAGTGATGTCACGTGAACAGCTTTTGTATTCAGCTGCAATAATTCACTGCCTGCATGTGGGGATTGATCCCAGCCACGGTATCCCCAGAGGAGCCTCCACCAGGAATGGACTCACATATTCTTTGATCTGCAGATTAACATGAGCAGGATCAGAAGCCTTTGTCTCTTGTAAACATCTTATGTCTCTAAATTTCTATCTAGCAAAAGGCTGAGTCTTGTGTTTATTTGGGTAATGAATTGCAGTAATTAATGCATGCATTGATTCCTCTACTGACTCTCCCCTAAAGGCCATTTCCATTTTTAATTTATAGAAAATGCATACAATTCCCTTAATCAGAGCACAGCCTGAATTTGAAAATAAATATAAGGTTTAAAAAAAAAAAAAGCAAGAAAGAGAGAGAGAGAGATTACAGGGCTGAATTAAGGTGGACAAAAGATGGATTTAATATTGTGCTAAAAGACAGTTAAATAGCAAGGATTACATTGTTTAATTTGGGGGCCAAACTCAGCCCTAGAATAAACAGGCCCAAATCCCATTGATGTTAATGAAAATACTTCCACTTGCACCAGAGCCAGGTTTGGTCTATAATACATGAATGTTTATTTACGTCATATGTGACAGGGATGTTTTAGATACAGGATTGCTTTCTTTCAGTCTTTTGCATTACAAAGACTATACCATTTACTAAACATTCATGAGGGGAAGGATTCAAAGAACTAATCTGCACTTCAGTTGTGAATTATGGTTATCATTTACTACTTAAGTGCCAACAATGTGCTTAGCACTGTACAAGGTGCAAAATACAGATAGACCCTACTCTGAAGAGTTGAAGATCTTGCGATCCAAACAAGTTTACAAACTTAAAAATAAATACTACCCTGGCTTAAACTGGTCCATTCACAAACCAGGGGCCCAACTCTGAAAATAAGATACCATCAGACCACAGTAAAATCAAATGCTCCACAAACAAACAAAATTATTTAGAAAATGAAAGAAACAAGTAATATCAATATTTAAAGATATCTGTGATGCCTTTAGGCACTAAGATTGTAATTTTCCTTATTTGTGAAATACTTTCTTTATTTCACACCAAAGTTCTTTGTATCTATAACATTTGTGTGTCTCTCTCTGTATGCGTGTGTGTAATATATGCCTCTGTGTGTGTAAAAATATAGCAGTATAAATACACAGCAAGGGAGAAAGTGTTGTGCTGAGGAATGCAATCTAATATTTATCTGAAATGCACAGGTAATATAAATTAGAAAATACCCCATGGCATGTATGCAACATAAAAGGACACAATAAAAAAATGATTTGGAAGCACACACAAACTAAAAGAATACCTGATTAACCTTTCACTGACTCCTGAGCCACGTGATGCAAAGCTTGCCTTCCTCCTAGAGTGATGGCTTTAGAAGAAGATGTTAAATTTAACCTCTGGCGCAATGATAAATTGACAATAAAAAATTCAATGGCTTGGTAATTACCAATCACTTTGGACATCGGCAACATTTTTCAGTTCTGTCAGTGCTCATTGGCACAAAAGCTTCAGCTGAAATTTTCTCGATCTCCCTCTTTTTAACTTTGTTTTCATGATGCAGATTAAATCTGCCACCCTATTACTGATTCATTTTCCTAATTTTTCATGTCTGCACCAGGGCCCAGCTGCACCAGGCTGATAATTGTGGAGCCCAACCCTGATGATTAACATCAGAAGAATTAATTATGCCTGCCATTAAAATTCCAGGTTGCACATGGTGATCAAGAAAAATTAAGTTTCTCTAGACCTCTAAATCATTTCACCTTTGAGGAGAATGATAGTGCCTCGACAGCTAAACTGCAGCCTGTATTCCAGCAAAGGTCTAAACCGTGCACCCTTTGTGCAATTCACTACATACCTTCCTCGTTATTCTGACTGGTTTATTCTACTTACTAAAAATATTTGGTATTCAGCAAACAAAAAACAAAAACAAAAAACCACAGAATTAAAATATCTAGCTGAGCAGTGGATTTCAGTCAAAAACACAAACCTTTTTTTCTTCTATTTTCTGAGGCTTTTCAAGAAGCATCTGTTATATTAATTTATAGATTAAAGCATCATATGAAGAATGAAATATCCAGCCACAGAACTAGTTGCACAGAGGAGTGTATAAAAGGTAGATCATTTACTTTTACAACAGTTATAAAATGAAAAGAAATAATTTTAGTGCTAGGTAAAGGCAATGATATTTCTCAAAAATAAATTGATAATGGAATAAACACAGATTCCTAAGATCTTTAGGCTAAATAATAATGAGTAAGGAAAAGCCTGTTGATTGACTCATTTCCAAAATGATTGTTGCAAGAGAAACTCAAAGTATATTCAGTCTAGCCTAAGGTATGAAATTTACTAGAGCCATAAAAAATAAGATGATATGCATTTATCATGTTCTTTTTCAACACTATGTTTTCTTTTTAAATTACCATACTAATGTAGACCACAGGGATAGCTTTAGAAGACTGCAACTGAGTGTCATATTTTGATGAACAGATGTAAATATCTTATGTCTAATGGTAAATGTCACTCACAACTATACAAAGAGTATGCATAAACTATGCATCATATCTGCTTCATTTGTTATATTTAGGCACTGCTACCACAGGAAGACTATTTTAGATGCAGATAGTCTTGTTGATTTTTATAGTTAACAGACTTCTAGAATAAGCTTAACAAAATAGGAGCAAAGCCCATCACAAGAACAATTCTCTTAATCTATAAAGTATGTTATAAAACAGGAGGTCTCAGTGCACTGAGAGATTGATTAACTTCTACTGGAAGTCATGTGCATGGTGAAATAAGAGAAAGACCCTTACACTTAAATCCTAAAGCTTAAGATGAACGTCACTTCTACAACTCAAGGATATTGTATTCTATATAAAACAGGCCATTTAGTACTTGTGATAATTTTATAGCACTGTCCCACAAATGACAACTTGCATAGTATTCATGATTAAATGAACATTTATTGTATTTGTAGCGATATTCCAGGAATGCCATAAAATGAGCGATGAGGTCATATATTCAAACATTTTAAAAACATTTCTTAAGTGAAAGTGTTGAAAGGGGCTGCCTACAAGATTTTCAGCTATTCGTATTCATCCAAACCCTTTTTCTCCATGGCCACAAGTGTTGAATTCTGAAGTGTCTGAGTTTCCAGGAAACCTCAGAGGTCTCCCCAGAGTTAAAAGAACACCAGAGAAGACTGTCAAAAATGTTATGCAACAAAATGAGAAAAAATTTGAACAGATTAACAGATTTTCCACCCCTATCTTCAATGAGGAGAGAGTAAATTAAAGGAGAAATATATGACAAGCAACATGAGGAAAAATAGATCAAGACACTGTCTTGTATACTGCAAAATTATATGTCAAATATGTATTGAAAGACTGGATTTTAAAATGATCAGTTTATGATGATCAAAGACAATGAATCAATACACTACAGTATTAATAGGCTTCTCACACATCACTCACAGATTAATTTTCAACATTGCCAAAGAGAACAAATAATATGATTTCTATGAGTATACTAACAATAATAACAGCATGAAAATGAACTGCAATGATATCTCATGTGTGCTTAAAACAAACTCCAAATAGACTCTGGTCTTTTTGGATTACCAATATATAGAAAAGATTCATACTAAATAATAATATTGTATATTTTACATAGTGCTTTCTATCTAAAAAAATTGCAAAACACTTTACAAATTTAACAAGCTAAAATAACCCAAATACCTGGCTGCAATTCCCTTTGCCTTCCCAAGGAGTTACACCAATGAATCAAGGGCAAAATTAGGCCCAGTGGGTCAAACCATCATAAGCACTACATATCTACAATCCACAGGAAAACTATGCACATTAGCACAAGCATTGGAAGAAAGTTATCTATACATACTCTGACTTTCTCCAAAAATTGTGAAGATGCCATTCAGCAAGCTATCATGAAAGGAGCTTAGAAGAATACTCTGGGACTAAGCCTTAAGGTGAAAGGAGTTGGGGGGGAAATGTATGTGTTTATATTCTCCTAAAACAACCCTGGACCCCCTACACACAACTCATTGTGCAAGTCATTCCTCCTAACTCACAGATAATTTCTGTATGTATCATTTTACCCACTACTTGGGTGAAATACAACATCTGTTTAACAGTCCACAGCAACATTAGGGATAGTCCTAAATCATAGAGTTCAAATCCAAACTTCCTCAAATGTAGATCTGTTTGAATCTAGGATTAAGTTTTGACCACAGATATAGGGCACTACATGAAGTTGAAATCAGGAAACCCAGATAAACTATTTCAAAAGTTAAGGGGTTTCAGTCATGAAAACAGAATTTTGGCTCAGGCCTTTGCCTAGTCTAAACATAACAATTAAGGACAGGAACACAAATTACTATATAATGAGGTGTAGATGGGGGAATGTAGGGGAAATTTTAGATGAGTACAATAATGCTTATATAGTCCTTTGAAGATGTAGAGATCTATATCAGACCACTGCTAAGAATTAGCTAAAAGACAGAGTGTGAATTTGCTCCCAATGGAGCGCAGTTACACATGAGTAACCTTGGCTTCAATGGGACTATCTCTGGGTGTAACTGCTTCTCAGTGGGAGGGAGAGGTTCACTATCTGCCACTAAATAACCCTCTCAACACTCTGTTGGACAGGATGGTAAATATGATTATCCCCAAGCTACAGGTAGATTGGCTATTATCCCCAGTCTTCAGATAGATTTAGGCAGACATAACTTGCTTAGGAGCTAGTTCATTTAGTTTTAAATATCTTAAATAAAGGGGCTTCCTCCACTTTCTTTGGAGATTATCTCAATAGCTATTAGATCTCATTCTGGAAGATTTTCCATCAGTTCAGCCGATTTTTTTAAGTTTAATTCCATTATTTCCTTTTACCATCCTATGTGATTACTTTCCATTGTTGGTATTATGTTATGGTCCTCCTGGACTCCTGCTGAGTAGTGGTTTACTCTGCCCCATTTATTGCAGTGGGATGATTGGCAGAATAAATTACTATTTGACATTAGTAAGGATATGAGGATCTGGCCCTTAATCTTTCTTCAGTAAACAGTTCCTGCAACCCCCTGGTCATTGTAGTGGCTCTTCTCTGAGCTCTTCAATTTGTTAACATCTTTTAGGCCTGAAGAGCCCAGACCTGAATACAACATTCCAGATGAGATGTCATCAGAGCCTTAGAAAGAGGAAACCATCTCCCACCAGCTCCATGACTAGATGTCTCTGCATATGCAGTCCAGAATTACACTGACATTCCTTCCTGGCATATCACATTGCCAGCATAAATATCAGTGCAAATTCTGTTCGCCTTTCACATAGCAATAGTCCTACTGACAGCAATAAGACTGCTTGCATCAGTAAGGCATATAAGATTTAACTCTTAATGTGTTGCCCATTTTCTCATCATGATCTTTTGTGGCATCACTGCTTTTCATGGGCCTGACCATCCAGAGAAATGCACACACACAACTCCTATTTAAGTCAATAGGGAGTTGCATTTGCACCTTTTCTGGAATGATTAAGCCCAAGTTTTCTCCATCCAATCACTAAACAGTATTATTGGGTATGTGTCCTCAGGTGTGCATCATCAGACCTTCCTCACTAGGAACTGGTCCACAGATTATATATATTTACAGAGTTTAATTGCCAGAGGGATCATTATGATGACCTCATGTATAACACAGACCAGAGAATTTCACTATGTAATTCCTTAATATAAGACCTAGTAGCTAATAAAAACTTGGTTTCAGCTCCCCTGGTTGTGAGTCTCGGTATATGTGAGCATGTGTGTATTAGGGAAATGGTTGAATGTGTAGTGAAAACTCATTCAGTCTGGAATTCTGTGGTGATGTGATACATCATCTATAAAGATCTGTTGATTTTAATTGTTAGTAATTATTATTACTATTATTATTTGTTTTACTGTGGTGCCTAGAAGCTCCAGTTGTGAGCCAGAACCCCATTGTACTAGGTGCTGTACAAACACAGAATGAAAACATAATTCCTGCCCCAATGAGCTTATAATATAAGACAAGATACAACAGATGAATGCAAATGGCCTAACGGGGAAGTACAGGGAAACAATGAGATCATATTGGTAAGAATGATAGGCAGTAGTGTCAGCACATCAGCAGCCTAACCACTGTCAAGTATTTTGTAGGCCTCATGGCAAAGGAGAGTTTTAAGGAGAGATCTGAAGGAGAATAATGAGGGTACTTTGCATAAGTCTTTGCGCTCCTCCCAAGTATGAGGGGCAGCATGGGAACTATATGCATATTTTTGTGGGTGTAAATTCTTAAGGCAGGGGGTGCTTGTAAAACTGTTATTTGTTCCACACAATACTCATTCATTCATGTGGATTTTCTCCCATTTCAGGATTTCCCCCCCTTGAATTTAACATTTTCAGAATTGAATGTACTAGGTAGAAAAGAGCTAAGAGAACATTCAAATGCCCTGGGAGGAATTACAGAAAAAAGAGAAGTAATAGAATTTGTGATGAAACAGACTTATGATTCAATGGACAAAGACACTGCCTGGCAACAGCTAGACATATCTGTTGTGTACAGTGAATGAGTCATTTTATAAATACAGGCAAAAGTAGAGAAGTATTTTCTTATATTATTGATAAATGAGCCATCAATACAAGAGCCCAAATCTGCTAACCCATACCCAGATAAGTAGTCTTTGACTTCAGTGTAACAACTTATGTGAATAAGGACTATGCACAAGAGCAAGGTTTGCAGAATTAGGCTCCAAATTTGCAAAGCATCTCAGTAAAAAATTGCCAACAGTGAATGGTACTGGACTACAGAAAACAGATATACAGTCCTTGTAGAGCAGTACTCTAAGGGCAGGCCTAAGCTATGGTCATTGAATGATAGACTGCTACCATAATACTGCCCTCTGAGCTATTGTAATGGGGAAGACATGACTGGGTGTTTTGGCTTCTATTGTCTATTCCCTCTTCTACAGAAGAAGTTCCAGTCATGGTCTGGTGCTGTGAACTGTGTGTTGCTCCATTTCAGAGCCTGCAGTATCTCCTGTGGGCCATGGTACCAGCTGCACACTACAGCTGCATGGCATGTAACGTGGAATATGGAAGTTAAAGTCAGGACATGCCTCTTCTGTGCTTTGGCCCAGTGCCTTTGTGAGCCTCCAGGAGCATTTACTCCTGCGTAGAGAGTGTATAGGTGGACACACACTCTGGTAGTTAATATACAAGTGTGTTCATTTTGCTTAAAACTACTGCACAGTGGCCCTTTTTCTAAAGAGGTATAGCCACCATGAAATATGTTTTGGGGGCAGACTTGATAGACAGATTTGTCCTAGATAAAGGAATATTTGCCAGAGACAAAGTTACATTCACATATGAATCAACAAAGAGATGAGAAGTCAAGAGGAAGAGACAAACAGCATGGGAGAAGAACTTTATCTGGGGATACATTTCAAAAGAATACATTTCAAATGTTTTCTGGACTATATGAAGGGGCTAGTTAGTTATCCATCACTTAAGGGACAAAACAGGCTAGCAATCTTGGAATCTGTGAAAGGTGGATTTCTCAACTATGCAGATTGAGGACACTGAGAACTGACTGCAAGTGAGAAACTGCCTGAGACCAGGATTATAATCAGTTAAATTTTAGAGACTAGAAAGCCCTTTTTTATTATGAAACCATCTCAGTGCTGTGTAATAAGTTAAAGAGCATGTCCTCTGTGATGAGTGTACTGATGAGTGTACTGTCTCTTTGGAGACAGAATGTAATAATTTCTGTGAGTGTCCAGTCAGAGGGATTAGACCCAACAGAGAGACATCTCTGGGGAACTTTGGAACCAGGGTTCACTGAACATTACCTGCAAGGCAAAGTAACACTGGCAGAGTCTCAGGGAGTTTGTTGGTCAGGCTGACAGAACTGGAGTAGCAGGGAGCTGACATGCAATTAAAGCCCTAGCAAAACTCTCCTTGCTTAGGCAGAAGGGAAACACCCTGGCTTACGGTTCTGGGTGCCCCAACAGAGTGTCACAGGGGTCCAACGTGGACAATCAAATCAGAAAATGGAGGTTGCCAAGGCATTTCTAGGACAAACAACAAAAATATCTGTAACACAAGACCTGCTAGTAATGGGAGACTCTAACTACCCAGACATCTATTGGAAAAGTAATACAGCAAAACACTACATTTCCAATAAGTTCTTGAAATATACTGGGGACAGCTTTTGTTTCACAAATTGTAGGAAGTAACCTTGGGGACAGCCCTTTGAGACTTGATTCTGACCAGCAGGGAGGAATTGGTTGTGAATCTGAAGGTGGGATGCAATTTGGGTGAAAGTGATCATGAAATGATAGATTTCATGATTCTAAGGAAAGGAAGGAGTGAGAGCAGCAGAATGAGGACAATAATCTTCAAAAAAGTAGATTTTAATAAATTCAGGGAACTGGAAGATAAGATCCCAGGGGAAGAAAATCTCAGGGATAAAGAAGTTCAGGAGAGCTGGCAGTTTCTCAAGAAGACAATATTGAAGGCATAACTGCAAACTACTCCAATGCGAAGGAAAAATAGGAAGAATAGTAAAGCCAATATGGCTCCATTAGGAGTTATTTAATGACCTGGAAATCAAAAAGGAAGCCTACAAAAAGTGGAAACATGGACAAATTGCTAAGAAGGGGTACAAAACTGTAGCACAAATATGTACAGACAAAATCAGAAAGGCTAAGGCACAAAAGGGACATAAAAGGGAATAATAAGAGGTTCTTTAAATACATTGGGTCAAGAAAAAGACAAAGAAAGTATAACTCTTCTACTTAGCAGGGAAGGAGAGCTAATAACGATGACATCAAGAAGTCTGAGGTGTTTAATGCCTATTTTGCTTCAGTCTTCACTAAAAAGGTAAATGGTAACCAGATACTCAACGCAACTCATATTAATGACAAAGGGGAAGTAACAAGCCAAAATAGGGAAAGAGCAGGTCAAACAATATTTAGAGAAGATAGATATATTCAAGTAGGCAGGGACTGATGAAATTCACCATAGTGTACTTAAGAAACTCGCTGAAGCAATTTCAGAACCATTAGCAATTGTCTTTAAGAACTCATGGAGGACTGGGGAGACCCCAGTGGAAAGGGACAAACATAATACCTACTTTGAAAAGGAGAACAAAGAGGATCCGGGGAATTATAGACCCTCAGCCTAAGCTTGATACCTAGAAAGATAATGGAATGAATTATTAAACAATCAATTTGTAAGTAGCGAGAGGATAATAGGACTATAAGGAATAGACAACATGGATTTGTCAAGAACAAATCATACCAAACCAACCAAATTTCCTTCTTTGACCGGGTTACTGGCCTATAGTGTACAGGGGGAAGCAGTAAACGTAATGTATCTTGATTTTAGTAAGGCTTTTGACATAGTCACACATAATATTCTCATAAGCAAACTAGGGAAATATGTTCCAGATGAAATTACCACAAAGTGAGTGCACAACTAGTTGAAAGACCATACTCAAAGAGTAGTTATCAATGATTTGCTGTCAAACTGGTAGAGTGTGTCTAGTAGGGTCCTGCAGGGGTCAATCCTGCATCCTATACTATTCAGTATTTTCATTAATGATTTAGTGAATAGAATGGTGAGTATGCTTATAAAATTTGTGGATAATACCAAACTAAAGGGGGATGGCAAGCACATTGGAGGACATGATTAGAATTCAAAAGGACCTTGATAAATTGGTGAATTGGTCTGAATTCAACAAGATGAAATTCTTTAAAGATAAGTACAAAGAATTTTACTTAGGAAGAAAAATGCACTACTACAAAATGCAATACTGCAAAATGGGGAATAACTGGCAAGGTAGTAATACTGCTGAAAAGGATTTGGGGATTATAATTTATCACAAATTGAATATGCAACAACAATGTGATGCAGTTCTGAAAAAAGCGACTATAATGCTGGGGTGTTTTAACAGGACTGTTGTATGTAAGCCATGGGAGGTAATTGCTCTACTTGGCACTGGTGAGGATTTTGGAATTTTGTGTCCAATTCTGGGTACCACACTTTAGCAAAGATGTAGACAAACTGGAGAGAGTCCAGAGGTAAGTAACAAAAATGATAAAAAAATAGAAATCCTGACCTATAAAGAAAGGTTAAAAAAACTGGGTACGTTTAGTCTTGAGGAAAGAAGACTGAGGGAGGAACTGATATGTTAAGGCTGTTATAAAGAGGACTGTGATCAGCTGTTCTTCATGTTCACTAAATGTGGAACAAGAAGTAATGGGCTTAATCTGCAGCAAAGGAGATTTAGGTTAGATATTAGGAAAAACTTTCTAAGTATAAGGGTAGTTAAACTTTGGAATAAGCTTCCAAGAAAGGTTGCAGAAGCCCCATCCAGGGAAATTTTTAAGAACAGGTTGGACAAACATCTGTTAGGGATGGTGTAGATTTACCTGGACCTGCCTCAGCACGGGGGGCTGGATTTAATAACTTCTCAAGGTCCCTTCCAGCCTTCCATTTCTATGATTCTATCATTATTATTAGAAAATTGAAAAGAATAGCTAAATATTGCATATTCACAAAGTCTAAACCGAATTACACTGTAAACCCTCTTTGATTTCAAGTGGGGTGCATGGGTGTATATAGTTTCAGAATTTGGTCCAAAGAATGTATCTCCTAGTTACAGAAATATATAATGACCCATGAATACAACACCAGACGTATGTTAAGAGATTAGTATCTCACTCTGTCATCACAACTTGACTTTCACTGTATACATGCAATATAATACACAATAGGATATGTATATATTGTAAAATCAGGAGGGTGCAGTCTACATATACACATAGCAGGATGGCACAATGATGTGGCATTGTATAAAGGTTTTATTGGCATGTGATTAGTATGGCTGTATTACTCATTAATTCAGTGGAGCTGGCCTGAGAACAGACTCGAAAAAACTCAGTAAGTATTTGGGGATTTGGTCCAATTGTAGGGATTTCACTTGTGAGTCACAGTACAGTGATGTATTTCCTTGCTGTTATCATTAACATTCTGAATTTATTTTTATTTTCAATTTTGCAGAATATGTCTCAGAACACAAAAGGTGGGGGTTTTATCAAAGTACATGTCAAAACTTTTCTCTAAGATTTTCCATACGTTTTACCAAAAGATTTGAATTGTGGGCCATCACAGAAAACATGTGCATTCGCATGTGCCTGCTGACCTCTGTCCCCATCCTCTCTAACAGAGGCTGGTCTCTGCCAAAGTAAGTTTAGCTATTCAAATTGAATGTAATAATGTGGATTTGTTCTAGAAATAAATTGAACTGATTCACTGATTACTGTGACCATAAACATGGGGACTGATTTTGCAAAACCTCATTTACACAAGTAATCCCATCAACTAATCCCAATGGGATGATTCATATATTACAGTTTCAGAACTCCAAGGAAGGCTTGGCTGAGAACATAGATGCAACTGATTTAGCTCGTTTTAGCATAGTCACATGGAGGAAAACTAAAATGGCAAAGAACCCACAGCCATTTTTACAGGAACAATACTTAGAATTGTACTTTTCCCTATTAAAAATATTGCTTAGAAAAAAATCAAAGCACACGTGGGAAGTAGTGATTAATAATGTTCTAGTCTGTTACACTCTTAGTTGATGAGGATCTGCTAGTTGGGTCAATATTTCATCCCTGGTGATTTCCCTTTTTACATGCTGCTAATCCACGCTCCGGGTCTGGAGAACAGACCACTAACTTTAAACAGTCTCTAATTCCTTCCATTTTACAATGTCAGCTATGCTTCACTTAAAAATATCTTAATTCTGAAACAATAATGGGGTCCTCCATGGGCCACAAAATAATGGAACCAAGCAAACTGCTGGCAATTTAATATTTGCTTCTTTTAAATCAATAACTTTAAAAAGTTCAGGCAGCCAGTGTCAGAAGAGACGTGTTCCACTGTGAAGAAAACTATAACGCAGCCATGCAGGAAATGTCCTCATCTGATCTTCCAGGGAAATTCTCTAACTTTTTTCATAAATTGGTTCTTTTTTCATATACTCTGCAATTACAGCGATTGCTGAAAACACTGTTCCTGCTCAGAATCAAGCTAGAATCTTACAAAGCAGTACAGATGATCATCATACATTCTGCAGTTACCAGGATGTTCCTCAAGGGGTTGGTGGAGAAAAGAGAGTCTTTCCTTGTGGCAGTTTCCCCTCATCATTCTGTATGCAAGATAACCAGTGGCCAGGAAAGGTTGAGGGACACATAAGAGATGATCAGCTGAATAAGGCATTACCAGAGACAAAGATAAATTGACGTGGATGTGGGATGCTGAACTGAAGGAAGAATTTAAAAGATATCCCCAATGTTGTGGCATTAGTGACAGAATAGAGCACTGGTTCTCAACCTGCGGCCCACGGGCCACTTGTGGCCCAATCAGCACAAAGCTGCGGCCCATGTGACATCCTCAGGGCCATACAGGTAGTACTGGATACAGCCCACATAACACATATGCGGCCCACAATGGTAAAGAGGTTGAGAACCACTGGAATAGAGGCAATGACATACCCCCATTCCACATGTCAAGTTTAGTTATACACATTAGCTGAAAGCACTGGGAAAATGTTATGTGATATTGTTTCACAAACCATAGAGACAAATGTATTTTTACTCAGTCCTCATTCAGGCAACACCTGATTGAAGCTAATGAATAAGGACTGAGTAAACCTGTGTGAGGCTCTCAGGATTTGGGCCATAGCCTGTAAAAGGCAGTATTCTCAGGAAGTGATGAGCAAGTACTTGCAGGTTTGAGGACAATGAGGTCATGTCATCAAAATACCAACCCCACTTTGGGGCCCATGTTAAACATGGAGTTCATGGATCTGCACCTCCACAGTTACACGAGTTTTACACTGCCATAACCATTGATTGCAAAGAAGTGACCCTAGTGTATCAGGGTGAACATTCAGGTCCCATATCTGTAGTTTTCCGCTATCTGTATTCAGTACTCTATCAGACTCCTTTGTCCATATTTTACTGGTCCAGGGATACAGATCTATTGTGCGTTATGACTGGGACTAGTGATGAGTGAATCTGAAAAGTGTCTGGAATTAAGTGTGATTTGGATATGCACCCACATTTATACAAACCTCCCTGGCTGTAGACTTCAGCTGGAACCCTTCACCAAGTCAGTCTTTTCATGAGATTTCTAGTACCTCCTATTTTTTAGTCAGGTCACAGATTTCATAAGGATAAATTTCCGCGAGATATTATTTTGACTTCCAGCCACCTTTCAACTGCAAAAATGCAGAGATGTGGAGGAAAATTTTTTCAAAAAATTAGCAAAACTTGTTTGAACCTCAAAAAAATTGCCCTGGTTCAAATGGGTTCAATTTTTATTTGATCCAAATTGGTTTGATCAATGCTAGTTGGTATCTTTCTGGAGCAGAGTTGACTAGGGTATAACATTACTAGCCTCTTCTCTAAGAATTGCCTCACTGCATGAAGAGATTTAGCTTAGGCTGTAAAAGTGGAATTTAGCTCTACCTATATGGGAAGGTCTCCACACGATAAAGATGCTGTATATTGAACAGAGTGGCAACATTTCATTCATGCAGAGCAGGAAAATTTAGCTCCCCTGGGTTTGATGTGGGTTGTGTCACTGGGAGGTCCTTAAATCAAGGCACAGAAACTCAATATTAAGGTACATAAACTATGAGCTTCATTGATCATGTCTGCTGTGAACAGGTATTCTCCCATAACTAAGGACTTCATTCGGCAAATTGCTGAGCACCCTGACCTGCCAAAGTCCTGTTCCAACATGCACTAGGCTCCGTGTAAAATCTGGAAGGAATCTCTGGGGTAATCTCTTCCTTGGCTGCATCAAATTCCTGGTCAGGAATTTGAAAGGGGATATCTGAGTGAAATTACTGGATGTTCTTTTCAGTGGATGAAATCAGCTGTTTGGTAGGGTTCCAGGATAATGTGAAATGTCTTCTGGTAGGAGGCCAATGTCATTCTGCTTTTTGATCTAGTGCAATACTAGTTTTTAATACTTATTTATTTGCATAACTTTGCTTTATATCAATACATCTGAGTGGCTTTTTTTCTGTCATGTATGGAGCGATAGTAAATAAATGCAAAAGAGGACAGCCAATGCAAGGTGAAGGAACATGCCAAGGTTACAAACAGATACGCATATTTACAATCAAGCCTTATTTTCATGAGAAGTTTCTTTAGCACAGATAGCAAGCAAAGTATATCAGAGCTCACTATCAGGCAAAACCCTCCTTGGCCCATTCCTGTAAATTCTCCTCAGTGGCATGTTTTATTGCCCAGGAGACATCACGTGCTGGCTATTTACTTAATTGCTTAGAAAACCCAGCCAAAATGGGGTGTCTCAAGTGTGGCATGTTAGTTTCCTGCTTGCAGATTTACAGTTTAGCACCATTTTGGTTTGCAGAGTCTCAGTGTTAAAAGTGGAAGGGGCCCATTTCACCACATGAAATGCAACTGCCTTATATGCTTTCACAATGCCAAGATCCCCTGAAAGGCACAGAACAGAAGGACACTCTGTTTAGAAACCGGTGTGGGCCACCCCTCAAGACCCTCATTAATAGTTGGCATATTCTCCTTGTAAACCTGTATATCAAATTCAGTGTTTTCTCTCTCCTCCCTTTCCCTTCTTTCCTCTTGCCTAATTTTATGGACAGACAACAGTAATATGTGATAGAAACATAACTCTTTAAACTGAGAATATCACCACATTAGAATACAAGAGAGTGGTATGTGTCATGTGTGTCTGCAAAATGCAGTTGCTGTCTGTTACAGTCCATAGCAACTTTTAAATCTGTCATCACGGCATGAATTTCATATTAAGCTCCTTCCCAGTGCTTTAGCCAGGAAATAAAGGGGGGAACATACTGTATCATTTATGGGCATGCTGGTGCTGGGTCAACCATGACATCACTCTCTACTCCACTGAGCTGTAATGAGGTGAAAAGGTAGCTATAGAACAACATAGCACTTTATTTATTAGGAAAATTTAAGTGTGTGTGTATTTCTATTTATGATAAAACTGAAAACAAAAGCTGTGGATTATTGCTCTCCTAAAACACTAAGTCAAAGGTGGGGGAGGCATTTTGTAGCTGGTGAAAGATTTAATGCACATAAAACATGGAAGATTGAAAGGCCCAGGCAGGCTAAAATCCTGTACTGACAGCCCAACCAATTAGAGATGGTACGCAGCACATTCTGCGGCGGTCAAATTATACTCTATGCTTTGATCGGGAGGACGTAGCTGAAGCAAAATGATAGTTCGGTCTCTGTGTTAATGTCTTGAAACTTGCATGAAAATTAGCATCTGAGCAGAGTAGAGCTGAACCATTTTGGATTTTGGGTATGATTCATATGAGCAGAGTAGAGCTGAACCATTTGGGATTCTGGGTATGCAAGAGGCTAGAGGCTCTCAGAAAATCTTTGATTATGGAAGGTAGTTTTTAGTACGCTGCATTGCTTTTCTGGCATTGGTGAGCATCTCTTTGAATTAATCCTTAAGCGGGAAGCATGGATCAGTGTTCATGTTGTGCTCCCCATTGGTATCCGGCCTGGGCCAGGGAAGCTAATGATCCAACCAGTGGGCCAAATTCGGTGATGAATCCTGGTCACGTGTCATCTGAGACACGTTGTGAATATGCTAAGAAGAATCCTTATGCACATGAGAGACACTGATACTTTACAGACTCCTTTTGTACAGTGCTGAAAATGGGAAGACAAAGGTGCAGGAAAACCTGTAACACTACAGCACGTTCAAGCTTGGAATAAATCAAGGGAGGTATATAGCAGTGAGCAATGCAGAACAGGTCCAATCAGACCCTGCAGTTACTGTTCTCATTCCTTCTTCCAATTACTTCCTTTAACGCTCTATTTCACTCTCAAGCTTAGCATCATTATTTTTCTTGCTTAAGTGAAACAGTCAGAAGCATTTTATTTTTATGGTGGGAGGCGTGCCAGTGCTCAGCTTCTGCTGGAAAACACAGCCAGAACTCAGCTCCTGCTTACTTAGAACCCTGCCTCACACGTCCATCCCAGGCCAAGCTCTCTAACTTGCCATTTCTGCTAGTTACCATTTCAGTGTGCACTTGGCTGGGACACATAGAGCACACTTCAGCCACAGTGCCCAGGGAAACTCTTGAAAGAGTAAGCTTGGTGGGGCAGGGACTGCCTGTATGTTCAGTGTTCATACAGCACCAAACACAATAGGATCCTGGTCCATGACTGGGGCTCAGAGGCATTATTGCAATATACTTAATAAATAACTTTCAACATTTGTAAAAAAAGAAAATTATTTTTACAAAGAAAATTTAAGATTTTTTTATTTTGATGTAAAAGATTATGAACTGTTCCTTCAACAAACCCGAACCCAAAATTTAGGTGTGCAGATACCTGAAGATTGCTATTGTCAGGTCATCCTTGCCTATAACCTTGTTAGATCCTGCAAGCTTAGCAAGACTGGGTCTGGGCAATATTTAGCAAGGAAAGCCCCAAGAAAAACCCAGCTGCAGGAATTGGTGCTATTCCCTAGGAAGGGGGCAGTCTTACCACTGAATCAGTACTAAGCCAACATCTCAGCATGGTGCTAGCATACAATATACTGATGGGGTTGTTATTTTTCAGATAAAATATAAAGAACATAGTCCTGGCCATTTGTAGCAGTTTAAGATGTCATGGCACTTTGCTTAGGGAAAGGTGTGTTACTCCTGGCCAAACTCTAACATGGATAATTACATTCCAGGGAGTGGGTTTGCCCCAAGCAGGAAAAACATTCTTATGTGAATTTTCACAAGTCTTCTGAAAAACATTTTATGAAATGTCATAGAAATATTTTTAAAAGTCAAGCTTCAAAAGCTAATGGCAAATCTGAAAAAGTGACAACTGGTAATTTTGCAAATGTGTTTATTTTGTCCAAATATATCATACAGAACAAACTATTCAGCCAGTTCCAACCCTAACATTTCCAATTCTGCCCTATCAAGTTAATTTGTTCTCTGCACTACATTTTGCTTGTTCTTCCAATCTAACAATGAGTATAGGGACAGGATGCTGCCACCTTTACTCACAGCAAGTAGTGCCTGCTCTGTGACAAATCCCATTGAAGAAACTGGTCCAACTTGTGGAATAGGCTATTACTGAATCAGAGTAAGGGTGCAGAATCCAGCACAGAACTATTACCTAGGTTTGTTTTTTCCCCCCCTTTCCTCCATTCCAGTGCTATCTTTTGAAAAGTGATGCTCATATACTTGCCTGTCCCAAATCTCACCACGTAATCTGACCTACCCTCTATAAACTCAATTGCTTTAAAAGAAGCCTAAAATTTCTCTGCATACCTAGCCATGAATGTAGATCCAGTATTATTTCGCAGAAAGCTACGCTGGAAAGTCTATTTGTTAAAGTGAATTTTAATTACTTAAACTTGGTTTGTAAGATGTTCTTTCTACTTCCATACACACATTACTTGTCTCAGGTTCAACTCAAACCTGCAATAAACACTGCACTCCATCTTCTTGTGAGACACCCAGGAGACAGAAGATGGTCCTCAGGTTCAAATTATGATTATACAAGGTGGGCGAAATTCATTCCTGGTATATTTCCACTGACTTTAATGGAATTATATCAGGAGTGAATTTGACTCTCTAGCCACATTTCTTATTAAGTTGCTCACCATTAGCACCTGCCTTGCCTTATACCCCTTCCTTTCTCGTTAATAGCCTTAACATATGCTCCATGCTCCTCCTCTGAACTTACTTTGTCATCTTTAGGCTCTTGCAAAGTTAATAATATATTCAACCATTTCCCTCCTTAGTTTGCCACATGCCCTTAGTAGCCATGCTTTACTTTTTCTCTTCTCCTGACTGTAAGTTACCCAGTTCTTAGCAGCCATTCTCTTTTCAACACTTTACACTCCTTATCAGTCTATTTTTAATAAGTCCTGCTTCTGCCACCCTTACTCACACTGAGTAATATATTATTCCACAAATGATCCCATTGAAATTGATGGAGCTACTCATGGAGCAGAGTACTATTCACTGTAAAGGAGGCAGAATTTGGCCCAATGTGATCACCTCTCCAAATGTCTCACATATAAAACTAAATTTCTCCTCTGTTAATTCCCTAATCTTTCAGACTCACAGTTCCTTATAATGTGTACAAGAAAAGCTGAAAGGGATGAAGAAGACAATGAAACATAATGCAAAGATGGCCAGTCAGTCAGAAAACCCCCACTCCATCTTCACACAATCAGCACCAGCTGTAGTCCAATTAAACTTAATCTAGTCACATGCTCATGTGCTCCTCAGAAATTAGAGGAAATCAATTCAAATGCTAATGAGAAAACCCATAATTTATTATCTGCTGAGGAATGCATGTTACATTAATTTTAACTGTAAACAATTATTTTTATTGCAAGATTAATTACCCCATCTTACACAACTTCCTTTTTTCATATTTTTAAAGGAATTAATTTTCTGTTGCTGTTTTGTGGATCTGCCACAGTACTTTAAGCCTGAAAAAGTATAATTAATTTTGGGATACTGCAAATGTTGTTTTCTATTCTTCTGTCAAAAGAAAGTGGGATAAATGGTTGGAGCAAAACACAGAGAGATCTGACTGACGCTTTTGGCTAAAAGGAAAGGACATTAAAGCTCAAATGAAAAAAAAAACTATGTTTCAGTTTATTTCTGTCCGTACTAACTTCAAAACATGCTGTAATTTCAATTTGTAGTAAAACTGAAGATATAACTTATCCATAATTCTAGATGGTGTGGGACAAAATTGACATCAATGGGAATATCTGCATAAATAAGGCAAACATGATTTGGCACTACGTCTCTCCTTACCCACTTTCCTGAATGAACACTATACTTCCGATTTAGGATCTCTAATTACTCTTGAACTCGGACTGGACCCAGCTTTCAAAGCTTGCTGGGGGTGTTGAGCAATAGGCAACACCAGCTGGTTAAAAGTTTGCTGTTCAATAAGGGGCTTCCTAAACCAATCAGAAACTAGTTCACAGTCCCCGCAGTATTTTTTTAAATCAATTAGCATTAAATTTTACCCTCTTGGAAGTTAAGCATAAACCAATTCTATCTGAACAACTGATTTCACTGGAGTTACTCCATGGCTAAATGTATCAGGCTCTGGATTCTAGGTGGGCAGGCATGGTGGGTGGAGCGATAGTGTCAGGATCAGGCCAAGGGCAGCCCTGAATCTGGGGTCCAGAGACAGGCCATGGATCAGAACCAGGGTCAGAGTCCATGGACAAGGCAAATCAGGATGACAGTCAGAGTCAGGAAGCAGGCTAAAGGCTGCTGGAGTCAGTCAAGGGTCTGGGGGTCAGAAGGCAGTGCAGAGCTGAAGCAAATCAGGAACAGGGCTGGAGCAAGGTCAGGGTTGGGCATGGACAAGGCTGAAGAGGGCTGGAACAAGGTAAGGCTGGGGGCAGGAACAGGAAGTGGATCAAGAGCAGTCTGGAAGCCTAAGGAACCTGTAATGCTGTGCAGCAACAGGCGGGTTCTTGGGTGAGTAGTGCTGTTGCCCAGACCAATGTGCAGCTCTGGCAGGGTTAGTGAAATACCTGTGCCTGGGGGACATCTGACCCGAGCCCTGCTCAGGGATAGCTGAGGACTGAGGGTCTGCTTATGGGATGAGTCAGTGCAGTTGAGTTGCTGCAGCATGCCTGAGAGCTGAAACACTGCAGGCTATGTTGAAGGGATGACTCATAACACATATTGAAGCACCAGGGATGAGCAGGCAGAAGCCTGCCCACATCTAAAGGCCCCTCTTCCTAGCCCAAAGGGAGTAGCCATCGGACCCAGGCATCAAATGATTACTGAGGACAACTAATGAAAAAACAGGGATAGAAGCAGAGGTCACAGGTTCAAAATCAGGAACCCAGAGGGAGACACCAAGTAAGGAACCCTGGAGAGCACCCACTGCTCCTTGAAGGTAACCAGGGAGCCAGTGGACACAGTCCAGAGGAACTCAGCCCAGAGACATGACTTGAGGGAGGATTGGAAGTAGGCCTCACAGTCGCAGAGCACCACCCCAGCTTCCTCCTCCTGATATGGTGGACAGTCATCTTGGCCAGCTTCCTCCTCCTGATATGGTGGACAGTCATCTTGGCCAGCGCCAATAGGAGGTTGACAAGGAGGTCTCGCAATTTTGTGGGACAATGGATGTGCATGGATCAGAAGGTGTGAGGAAAGTGCAGCCAGAGCCTGAGGAGAAGATTCTGGAGGAGCCAGAAAAGGGGCTGCAACCTGGAACACTCGATGTAAATGTGCACCAGGGCCTCTCTCTCGCCTCAAAAGGGGCAGGTGTTGGGGGAGGTGGAGTATCACACCAGGTACATGCCTGTGCTCACGGCTCCGTGAAGGAGCCACCAGGGTGAATCATGGCAGCTGAGTGAACAGCCCTAGTCTAACTGCTGGTTTGTCTCTCAAAATGTGGCCCTATCTGTTTAAACCTCAAAAGTGGGAATTTTCTAAATTCTCACATCATATTCTGGTTCCAGCTATTCATGCATCCATCTATGGATTATCTGAAAATGTAGGCTAAATGGATTATTTTAAAGACCAATGTGGCCACAACCTGGCCTAAAATACTTTCATTATTAATCATGAGCATCTATTGGATGATATTTTGTCCAGTTTACATTTTATACATTTTACGATAGGACTGAAACACTATACTGTGGGTTAACTTGATGTGGTGATGTACTATGCAAGGCTGAAAGGTAAAGGGGAAAGTTTTTCTGCTTTGAGCAGGTGCTGACATGTTGGGAAGCAAATTCCTAATAATTCCAGTTATTGTATTTTGCATAGTGAAAGCAATTCAAGCATAATCCCCCAATTTGCTGGCTTTTAGACTTGGTCAAAAATCCTATATGTTTATGGATTTAAAAAAATGGGAACAAACTAAAACATTTTCCATTTATTTGATATTTGTTGTGATTTTTTTCACAAAACAAAAGCTGAAAAGGTACAGAGATAAGGGTTGGGGGAACACAAAAAATCAAACCCAAAAATGATTCAGTTTTTCTTTCAGCAAAAATTTTTATTACAGTGAAAAATAGTTTTTCGTCGAAAAAAATTTAAATGACAATATTTCAACCAGTCTACTGGCTAGTCTGGTTATTGCTGTGCAGATAGGCATTGACACATCTCTACCAAAAGGACCTGAAGTACTTCCAAAGAGCATACACAATGACTGGATAAACCAAACACAGGGACTATCCAGCAAGGTGCTGAGTTCCTCAAGCCCCAATTAAAAATCAATGATAGCAGAATGTTCGTAAAACATAACAGGGTCAGCATGGGCCTTTGTTTAGAAAGGGCAGGAATTTGAATTACAGTTGAACAGTAGTTTTTACTTTACTGCCATGTGTCTAATACAGCTGATCAAAGTATTGGTTGAGAATCAATGATCTGAAAAATGTAGCCCATTTTCTGTTGGTAAATCCTTCACAAATGGGCTTTGACTTTGGCTAATTTATTTACTATTTATAATTGCTCAATGAACAGTTTAAGCAAACAAATTTGAGCTCATGGATTGTTTGCAAACTGTTCACTTAGACTATTCTCTATTCTTGGTGTGTGACCAATCACCTAAGTCACATAGTACTGTTTCTGCTCATTGGCCAGATGAGTGAAACATTTTAAAGAGGAGAATACTGCATTACAAATGGCAAATAACGGACAGCAGAAAACAAAAAATGCCCTTGTTGGTGCCAGCTACCCATGTTTGCATGCAAATACAGGGGCTGATACAATGAACACCCAATCCCCAAACACTTATGCAACCAAAAATACAATAGCATTAATGTTCTCCAAAAGCAACTGAAAGGGGGTATCGATATGTTGGACTTCACAGCCGTTTGGCATTAGAAAACACCTCTGTGGAGAAAGAAGTGGTTCAGGACTATTTAGAAAAGCTGGACAAGCACAAGTCCATGGGGCTGGATGCACTGCATCCAAGGGTGCTAAAGGAGTTGATGGAAGTGATTGCAGAGCCATTAGCCATTATCTTTGGAAACTCATGGCGATCGGGGGGAGGTCCCGGATGACTGGAAAAAGGCTAATGTAGTGCCCATCTTTAAAAAAGGGAAGAAGGAGGATCCTGGGAACTACAGGACAGTCAGCCTCATCTCAGTCCCTGGAAAAATCATGGAGCAGGTCCTCAAGAAATCAATTCTGAAGCACTTAGAGGAGAGGAAAGTGATTAGGAACAGTCAGCATGGATTCACCAAGTGCAAGTCATGCCTGACTAACCTAATTGCCTTCTAGGATGAGATAACTGGCTCTGTGGATGAGGGGAAAGCAGTGGACGTGTTATTCCTTGACTTTTGCAAAGCTTTTGATACAGTCTCCCACAGTATTTTTGCCAGCAAGTTAAAGAAGTATGGGCTGGTTGAAAGGACTATAAGGTGGATAGAAAGCTGGCTAGATCGTCGAGCTCAACGGGTAGTGATCAATGGCTCCATGTCTAGTTGGCAGCCGGTATCAAGCAGAGTGCCCAAGGGTCAGTCCTGGGGCCGGTTTTGTTCAATATCTTCATTAATGATCTAGAGGATGACGTGTACTGCACCCTCAGCAAATTTGCAGATGACACTAACCTGGGAGGAGTGGTAGATATGCTGGAGGGTAGGGATAGGATACAGAAGGACCTAGACAAATTAGCGGATTGGGCCAAAAGAAATCTGATGAGGTTCAACAAGGACAAGTCCAGAGTCCTGCACTTAGGACAGAAGAATCCCATGCACTGCTACAGACGAGGGACCGAATGGCTAGACAGCAGTTCTGCAGAAAAGGACCTAGGGGTTACAGTGGACGAGAAGCTGGATATGAGTCAACTGTGTGCCTTTGTTGCCAAGAAGGCTAATGGCATTTTGGGCTGTATAAGTAGGAACATTGCCAGAAGATCGAGGGATGTGATCATTCCCCTCTATTCGACATTGGTGAGGCCTCATCTGGAGTACTGTGTCAGGTTTTGGGCCCCACAGTACAAGAAGGATGTGGAAAAATTGGAAAGAGTCCAGCAGAGGGCAGCAAAAATGATTAGGGGACTGAAGCACATGACTTATGAGGAGAAGCTGAGGTAACTGGGATTGTTTAGTCTGCAGAAGAGAAGAATGAGGGGGGATTTGATAGCTGCTTTCAACTACCTGAAAGGGGGTTCCAAAGAGGATAGATCTAGACTGTTCTCAGTGGTAGCAGATGACAGAACAAGGAGTAATGGTCTCAAGTTGCAGTAGGGAAGGTTTAGGTTGGATATTAGGAAAAACTTTTTTACTAGGAGGGTGGTGAAGCACTGGAATGGGTTACCTAGGGAGGTGGAGGAATCTCCTTCCTTAGAGGTTTTTATGGTCAGGCTTGACAAAGCCCTGGCTGGGATGATTTAGTTGCGGATTGGTCCTGCTTTGAGCAGGGGGTTGGACTAGATGACCTCCTGAGGTCCCTTCCAACCCTGATATTCTATGATTCTTGTCTTTCATATCTGTGTAAAGAAAAGAACTACATTGATAAGATCTGCCACAAGGCATTAGGAATACCTAGCATTGTAAAGTCTTGTTCATAAAGCAAAGCTAACAGGGTGTCCTTTAAATGCCATCAGTGTTTGAGAATTGCTGAACCCTATGGTTCAGTAGACACCATGGTTCAGCAACCATGTGAATTACTCTCTGCCTGATCTGAAACACCTCTGGTTTCCTGACCAGAGTTAAACATGACCATGTCATTTGTTGCATTTGTGAAGGGAACCCAATGCGTTGTAGAAGGATCAAGTTCAGCACTAACAATGGTTAAACTCTGTAAACCTCTATGCAAAGTAACAAACTAAATGGAGCAGCACCGGCATATATCACGCATTTGTTAGGAAACACTGCTGCAATGGAGCTCTCCTCTTTGATTAAGCAGCACAATCTGCCTTTCATTAATTCTTAATGCTTCAAAACCAGGGAATTTGGAACCCTCCCCAATAAAGTCTGAACATGATGAATGGACATTAGGAACCCCTCTGCAAGAAAATTTACATTGTATTGGTGACATCAGATCTATACTGTCAACACTCAAGGGAAGTTCCTTTTGATATGCAGCTTTGGAATATGCAAAAGTCCGCTAGGTTTTCATTGACCAAATTAAATCCATTGAAGAAAAGAAACATTAAAAGGATAGGATAGTGGGCCAGCTGGTGATGTAGCTGTAACATAACATGCAGCCGTGTGTGTGCCTAATTAGTTCAAGACTAAGTCTGTCTCTTCCTCTCAGTTTGGCATGAGATGCCATTGTTGGAGCCACTGCTCACAGTAGGGCTAGAGAGAGAGTTGAATCTCTCTCTATTGACACCTCTAGCCATTTCAGAGGCAGCCATAACAAATTCAAGAAAAAGGACGCCCAACATTTCTGGGGAGGGGTAAATTGGACAATAACAAATTATCATTAGGGCTGTAAAAAGAGCTTACAGGATAATCTAGGGGGACAAGGGGGACACTAGCATAAAACATAGCTACAATCCTCTTAAACAAAAAGCCCTAAATCAAAGACACAGAAGGAGATATATCTGCACATGAAGTACAAAATGTGAGTGTATTTTTTTTCTGTAAAGTAAGATCCACACATCTTATTATAGCTGACAGAAACATCTGATCACTCACAATCAGACATGATACTGTAGTTGAGACTGGTTCATAACCAGCACATTGCTGCACACAAGGCATGAGCACATGCACCTGGCCCCTTTAAACAAAAATTCTCTCCTTCACTGCATGGCACAGAGGGGGATGAAATCATGGACATATTATGGAAATAGGGTATGGGGGCTGCAGAGAGTCATGTAGTAACACACCTCCCCACTAATCCTTTACAGCCTCCATACTTTTGGCATCCACAACATGAAAGATGAGATCCAGGGGACCTGTGTGATGGTTCTCAGGGTACCCAGGATGGAGAGTCACCTTGTTACATGCTATATACAGTGTGAGGGACTCTTGCCTGTGCCTGGGAGGGTGTTAGCTCCCTAACACTACCAGCCTTTCAGACACTC
This sequence comes from Chrysemys picta bellii, assembly GCF_011386835.1. NCBI lineage: Eukaryota > Metazoa > Chordata > Testudines > Emydidae > Chrysemys > Chrysemys picta. The sequence goes on from NC_088801.1 coordinate 42,980,234, forward strand.
AAGCACTCTTCTTTAGGCTATGCCAATCCTGTCTTCACCTAGCAGATTAACAATAAATGCACCCCAGTTCCCAAGTCACTTTGAATCTTTCCCCTGTGATACTGAGCCCCTGACACTGGCTACTCACAGAAATCCCAGATCCTTTGACCCCTAAGTTTACCCCAGTTTACTAGTTTTACCTCAAGCCACTGTTCTTGTAAACCACACAGCACTTGTGAGCACATATAATCCCAGGCAGGGACACAAACATCCTGGAGGTGAATGCATAGCTGTGCAGATGGTGTCAACAGAAAGGCTTTGGCGTCCTCAACCATGACATGTTGTTCTGGGAAGATCTGCTGGGAAGAGATGAGGTCCATCTGACCAAGAAGGGGAAAAGCATCTTCATGCACTGACTTGCCAACCTATGAAAAGGGCTTTAAACTAGTTCAAAGGGGGCAGGTGACAAAAGCCCACAGATAAGCATAAAAAGGCAACCTTAACATAGGGCTATCTTTTGGGGGAATTGGAAAATTACAGTAGGGTCAAAGAAGCAATAAAAAGGAAATCAATGGGGGAATCTGCTCAACATCTTAGATGTCTATACGCAGATTCAAGGAGTATGGGGAATAAACAGGACAAACTGGAAGTATTAGTACATAAGCTAACTCATTACTTAATTGGCATCACAGAGACTTGATAGGATAGGTCTCAAGACTGAAATATTAGTATAAATGGGTATAGCTTGTTCAGCAAGGACAGGCAGGATAAAGAGGGAAGAGATGTTGCATTATATATCACAAATATATACTTGTTCTGAGGTGCAGAAGGAGATGAGAAGTTGAAAGTCTCTGGGTAGAGATAAAAAGTGTAAAAAACAGGGGTAATGTCATGGAAGGGGTCTATTATAGACCACTAAATCAGGAAGAGGAGGTGGCTGAGGCATTTCTAGAACAAATAACAGAAATATCCAAAACACAAGACCTGGTAGCAATAGAGGACTTTTAACTGTACAAATATCTGTTGGAAAAGAAATACAGAAAAACACAAAATTTGCAATCAGTTCTTGGAATGTATTACAGACAAATTTTTGTTTCAGACAGTAGAGCAAGTAACCAGCCATTTTAGACTTGATTCTGACCAATAGGGAGAAATTGGTAGTGAATATGAAGGCTGGAAGCAATTTGGGAGAAAGTGATCATGAAATGATAGATTTCATGATTCTAGGGAAAGGAAGAAGTGAGAGCAGCAGAAATTACAATGAACTTCAAAGAAGCAGACTTTAAGAAATTCAGAGAACTGATAAGAAAGGTACAAGGAGAAGAAACTCTAAGCAAAAAGAAATTCAGGAGAGCTGGTAGTTTCTCAAAGAGACAATATTGAAGGCATAACTTCAAACTATCCCGATGTGAAGGAAAGATGGGAAGAATATTAAAAAACAATATGGCTACATCAGGAGCTCTTTAATGACCTGAAAATCAAAAAGGAATCCTACAAAAAGTGGAAACATGGACAGATTGCTAAGAAGGAGTACAAAAGAATAGCACAAACATGTACAGACAAAATCAGAAAGGCTAAGGCACAAAATGAGTTACACCTAGCAAGAAACATAAATGGGAATAAGAAGAAGTTCTTGAAATACATTAGAAGCAAGAGAAAGACAAAGGAAAGTGTAACTCTTGTACTTAGCAGGGAAGGAGAGCTAACAACTGATGACATCAAGAAGGCTGAAGTGTTTAATTCCTATTTTGCTTTAGTTTTACTAAAAAGGTTAATGATGATTAGATACTCAACACAATTAATATTAAAAATAAGGGGGAACCAATGCAAGCCAAAATAGGGAAAGTATGGGTTAAAGAATAGATAAGTTATATGTATTCAAGTCAGCAGGGCCTGATGAGATTCATCATAGTTAGGGCCCTATCAAATTCATGGACGTGAAAAATGCATCACAGACTGTGAAATCTGATCTCCCCCGTGAAATCTGGCTATTGTAGGGGAGACCAGATTTCACAGAGTTGGGCAGCTGGAGAGCGACGGCTGCTGTCCAGGAGCCCAGCTCTGAAGACAGTGCTGCTGCCATCATCAGCACAGAAGTGAGGGTGGCATGGTATGGGGGTTCATCAATTTTGGGCATGGGAGGTCAGGTCCGGCCTTTCAGGTGGGCAAGTGAGCGACCATCCAGGACTCTGTGGTCAGGGGGGTTGCTGTGGTCACCCTACCCTCTACCCCCCCCACACACACACACTCTACCTTCCCCAGGCCCCTTTAACTCCCAGGTGCTGAGCCTGGAGTCAGGGAGGGGCAGGCTGAGGGCATCCCAGCCAGGGGCTCCTACTGTGGACTGGGCTTCAGCTGCTAGTCCTGGACAGGCTGGGAGATACAGGACTTCCTCTTCCTCCACACGGGCCACTCCTGAAACCGGGCCAGACCCCTCTCCGGGAACCTCCCCCACCCACAGAAAGCTCCACAGCTGCTGATTGGGAGTCCAGCTCTGAAGGCAGCAGCACACAAGTAAGGGTGGCAATAGCGTGACCCAACCTCCACAATAGCCCAACCCCCCCCCCAACTCCCCTCTTCCCCCGCCCACAACTTCGGTGTGGGTCACGATTCCCACAGTTACAATACCATGAAATTTCAGATTTAAATATCTGAAACTGAAATTTAGGATTTTTAAAATCCTATGACCATGATACTGACCAAAATGGACCGTGAATTTGGTAGGGCCCTAATCATAGGGTACTTAAGGAACCAGCTGAAACAATCTCAGAACCTTTAGCAATTGTCTTCAAGAACTCATGGAGGACAGGGGAGGCCCCAGCAGAAAAGGACAAACAACCTACTTTGAAAAGGAGAACAAAAAGGAATTACAGACCAATCCACCTAACCTCAATACCTGGATTGATTATTAAAACATCAATTTTTAAGCATCTAGAGGATAATAGGGTAATAAGGAACAGACAACATAGATTTATCAGAACAATACATGCCAGACCAACCTAGTTTCCTTCTCTGACAGGGTTACTGGCCAAATGGATAGGAGGAAGCAGTAGATCGACTTTTAACACAGATCCACATGACATTCTCGTAACCAAACTAGGGAAATGCAGTCAAGATGAATTTACTATAAGTTGAGTGCACAACTGGTTGAAAGACCATACTCAAAGAGTAATTGTCAATGGTTCAATGTCAAACTGGGAGGACGTATCTAATGGAGTCTCACAAAGGTCAGTCCCAAGTCCAGTACTATTCAATATTTTCATTAATGACTTGGATAATGGAATGGAGAGTATGCTTATAAAATTTGCAGGTGACACCAAACTGGGAGATTTGCAAAACACTTGGAAGGACAGGATTAGAATTCAAACGACCTTGATAAATTGGAGAATTGGTCTGAATTCAACAAGATGAAATTCTTTAAAGATAAGTGCAAAGAACTTCACTTAGAAAGGAGAAATCAAATTCACAGATACAAAATGGGGAATAACTGTCTAGGTGGTAGTACTGCTGAAAAGGATTTGGGGATTATAATTTATCACAAATTGAATATGAATCAACAATGTGTTGCTGTTCCGAAAAAGGCAAATATCATTCTGGGATGTATTAACAGGAGTGTTGTATGTAATTGTCCTGCTCTACTTAAGAACATAAGAATGGCCATACTGGGTCAGAACAAAGGTCCATCTAGCCCAGTATCCTGTCTTCTGACAGAGGCCAATGCCAGATACCCCAGAGGGAATGTACAGAACAGGTAATCATCAAGAGATCCATCCCGTCACCCATTCCTAGCTTCTGGCAAACAGAGGCTAGGGACACCATCCCTGCCCATGCTGGATAATAGCCATTGATGGACCTATCCTCCATGAACATATCTAGTTCTTTTTTGAACCCTGCCATAGTCTTGACCATCACAACATCCTCTGGCAAAGTGTTCCACAGGTTGGCCGTGTGTTGTATGAAGAAATACTTACTTTTGTTTGTTTTAAACCTGCTGCCGATTAATTTCATTTGGTGACCCCTTTTTCTTGTGTTAGGAGAAGGAGTAAATAACACTTGCTTATTTACTTTCTCCACACCAGTCATGATTTTATAGACCTCTATCATATTCCCCTTTAGTCGTCTCTTTTCCAAGCTGAAAAGGCCCAGTCTTATTAATCTCTCCTCATACGGAAGCTGTTCCATACCCCTAATAATTTTTGTTGCCCCTTTCTGAACCTTTTCCAATTCCAATATATCTTTTTTGAGATGGGGGACCACATTTGCGTGCAGTATTCAATATGTGGGCATATAATGGATTTATATAGAGGCAATATGATATCTTCTGTCTTCTTATCTATCCCTTTCTTAATGATTCCCAACATTCTGTTCACTTTTTTGACTGCCTCTGCACATTGAGCGGATGTTTTCACAGAACTATCCACAAAGACTCCAAGATCTCTTTCTTGAGTGGTAACAGCTAATTTAGACCCCATTGTTTTATATGTATAGTTCGGATTATTTTTTCCAATGTGCATTACTTTGCATTTATCAACATTGACTTTCATCTGCCATTTTGTTGCCCAGTCACCCAGTGTTGTGAGATTCCTTTGTAGTTCTTTGCTGTCTGCTTTTGGACTTAACTATCTTGAGTGGTTTTGTATCATCTGCATATTTTGCCACCTCATTGTTTACCCCTTTTTCAGATCATTTATGAATATGTTGCACAGGACTGGTCCCAGGGGGGACACCACTATTTACCTCTCTCCATTCTGAAAAGTGACCATTTATTCCTACCCTTTGTTTCCTATCTTTTAACCAGTTACCAATCCATGAGAGGCCCTTCCCTCTTATTCCATGACAGCTTACTTTGCTTAAGAGCCTTTGGTGAGGGACCTTGTCAAGGCTTTCTGAAAATCTAAGTACACTATATCCACTGTATCCCCCTTGTCCACATGCTTGTTTACCCCCTGAAATAATTCTAGTACATTGGTGAGGCATGATTTCCCTTTTTAAAAACTATATTGACTCTTCCCCAGCAAATTATGTTCATATATTTGTCTGACAAATTTGTTCTTTACTATGGTTTCAACCAGTTTGCCCGGTACTGAAGTCAGGCTTACTGGCCTGCAATTGCTGGGATCACCTCTGGAGCCCTTTTTAAAAATTGGCTTCACATTAGCTATCCTCCAGTCATTTGGTACATAAGCTGATTTAAATGATAACTTACAAGCCACAGTTAGTAGTTCTGGATTTCACATTTGAGTTCTTTGGTGAATACCATCTGGTCCTGGTGACTTATTACTGTTTAATTTATCAATTTGTTCCAAAACTTCCTCTAATCTGGGACAATTCCTCAGTTTTGTCACCTAAAAGGAATTGCTCGGGTTTGGGAATCTCCCTCACATCCTTAGCTGTGAAGACTGATGCAAAGAATTCATTTACTTTCTCTGCAATGGCCTTATTGTCCGTGAGTGCTCCTTTAGCATCTTGATCATCCACTGGCACTGGTGAGGTGTCAGCTGGAGAACACTGTCCAAGTTTGGGCACCACACTTTAGGAAAGATGTGGACAAACTGGAGAGAAACAGGACAAACATGTTTAGAAACCCTGACCTATGAGGAAATGTTAAAAAAACTGGGCATGTTTAGTCTTGAGAAAAGAAGACTGAGAGGGGACCTGATAACAGTCTTCACATATGTTATGGTCTGTGATCAATTATTCTCATGTCCACCAAAGGTAGGACAAGAAGTAATGTCCTGCATGCAGCAGAGAAAATTTAGGCTAGATATTAGAAAAAACTGTCTAAGTATAAGGGTAGTTAAGCTCTGTAATAGGTTTCCAAAGAAGGTTGTGGAATCCCCATCATAGGAGGCTTTTAAGAACAGGTTGGACAAACACCTATCAGGGACTGTCTAGGTTTACTTGGTCCTGCCTCAGTACAGAAGGGTGTAGTTGATGACTTCTCGAGGTCCTGGTGACAACTCCTCCATGCCCAAATGGGCCATCACTGATAGGTATTATCTTCTAGTGACTAATCTTTAATCCAAGTCCATAAAACATACTTTCAATAGAATTATTCCTAAAATATTACCTATACATACATCTCACAATGATTATAAATCTTGACAAGTGACAAGCTTTCTGCTGATACCTTACATGTTACTCTTTATGGATAAATAGCCTGTAATACAGGGAGTCCTCGGACTTACAACGCCCAACTTACATCAGATGCCACTTTCAATGCTTTTCAATTGACTGCCCATTTCGCCCCTACGACACTTGTTTTTAGGGTGACCAGATGAGATGAAGAAAGTATCGGGACACCGGGGGGGGCAAAAAAAAAAAAAGCCGAGTGCTGCCGGCGGCGCAAAATAACGAGACAAAAATTGCGTCCCAACCAGAGATCGGTCAGGATGCGGGACAAATAGCTCAAAATCGGGACGGTCCCGATTTTATCGGAACGTCTGGTCACCCTACTTGTTTTGCCCTTACGACGAAAGCCGGCAGGGAGAACAGCACACACCTCATGCTGAGCCTCAGCCAATCACTGATTTCACTGTTCAAGCTTTCAATTGACTGAGCCTGGGGCTGGGAGCCAATCAAAAACAAGCAGCAAGGTTACCCAGCAACAAGCTACCCTGGCCGTGGAAGCCAATCAGACAAGCAACTGCAAGGGACCCCCTTCCAGCTCCATTCATTATAACAGCTTCTACAGAGAAATTTACAAGGAGAAGAGGAGAACATCTGTCCAAACTTACTTGGACACTTTCTTTAATGTTGCAGAAAATACTGCACAGAAGACTCCAGAGAAACCTGCAACCCAGACTTCAGAGAAGCCCCCAGCTAAAAGCCCTTCAAAAAGTTCTGAAAAGTAAAAGTATATGTGATTTTATATGTTTATTTGAATGCTGTTTACCAAATAAATACATTGATGTTGCTACATTAGTCATCTATAATTCATTTAGTACAAAAATCTGGGTTATTGTGGTGAAAATAGTGTATCAAGCCTTGGTCAGGAACCAATCCCCCCTTTATACCATTGATTCCTATGGGAAAAGCGGTTTCAACTTACGTTTCGACTTACAACGCAATTCTGAGGAACGAATTGTGTCGTAAGTCTGAGAACTCCCTGTACATGTTTAGTGTAATGAGTTTATAAGGTCTGAGGTGAGTGTTTTTTGCAAAGAACAGGGGATGTTTTCCCAAGCGTCTCTATGTCACATCTCCCCCCTGTCATAGCTGCAGTAGGACCAGCCTCTAGCTATTCTGAAGGTATCATTATTGGGCTCTCTTTTCTGGACAGGGCATCTGGTACATAGGTGCCGACTCCATGGGTGTTCCAGGGCTGGAGCATCCACAGAAAAAAAATTAGAGGTGCTTAGCACCCACTGGCAGCCAAGCTCTCCCCTCCCCGCAGCATCTCCCGCCCATCAGCAGCCCCGCTGATCAACTCCTCCCTCTCCCTCCGAGCACCTCCTGTACCCCACAGAACAGCTGTTCTGCAGCATGCAGGAGGTCCTGGGAGGCAGTGGGAGGAGCGGGGATTGGGTGTGTTTGGGGAGGAGGTGGAAAGAGGTGGGGCAGGGTGCAGCGGGGATGGGAAGTGGCAGGGCAAGAGTGGGGCCTTCCGGGGCAAAGGGTACAGTAGGAGCAGGGCTGGGGCAGAGTGGTAGTTGAGAACCCCTTTGGATAGAGAGGAAGTCGGTGCCTATGTCTGCTACCAAAATTTCTTTCCCTTTTTATGTGCACAATCTCCATCTCATATTCCTTCAGCGCTATGCTCCAGCCTAGAGTTGATACCTTTGATCCTGTGAAACCACACCAATGGAAAGTGATCTGTTAACACTCTAAATTTGCTGCTGAGCAGATAATGTTTCAACTATTTGGCTGGCCACATAATCACATAGTACTCTCGCTCTATGACAGAGTAGTTTTGTTCAATGGGGAGTCAGTTTTTTATTTAAGAATGCAATGGGGTGCTTCTTGTTGCTCTCTCATTTGCATTAGAACTGCCCCCAGTCCAGTATTGGATGCATCTATACACAGCTCTATATTAAAATCAGGGCTTGCGAGAACTGGCTTTTCCAACAGGATCTTTTTTACTTTATCAAAGCCCTTTTGACAAGTATCAGTCCAGATCATTTTGTCTCATTGATTCTTATTACAGAGGTCTGTGATAGCTGATACAATATCGCTAAAACCCTCTACAAATCTGCTATAATAATTTGCCAAGCCTATGAAGGATTGTATTTGCTTTTCAGTTAGGGCTATAGGCCACACGGCAATAGGTTCCATCTTTATGGGGTCAGGATAAATTTGGCCTCCCTCACCCAATGGCCCAGATGAGGGGCTTTAGCTGCTCCTATTTTTCATTTTGACATCTTAACTGTCAAATCTGGATCTTTGAATCTTTGCAACGCAATATTCACATTTTTTGCAATCTTGCCAAGCACTGCTAAAAATGGTAATATCATCTATGTAAGTACGAGCAAAGTCTTGTAGTCCATGTAACACCTGATTAACATTATCTGAAATGTTGGTCCTGCACTGAGCAACAAAGGGTCCTGTGGCACCTTTAAGACTAACATAAGTATTGGGAGCATAAGCTTTCGTGGGTAAGAACCTCACTTCCCACGAAAGCTTATGCTCCCAATACTTATGTTAGTCTTAAAGGTGCCACAGGACCCTCTGTTGCTTTTTACAGATTCAGACTAACACGGCTACCCCTCTGATACTTGGTCCTGCACTGATTCATCCAAACAGTAACATTTTGAATTCATAAAGACCCGAATCAGCTATGAAGGCAGATTTTTTTTTCTGTGCCTCATCTAAAAGGATTTAACAGTATCTCTTGGTAAGACCTAAAGTGATCAGGAATGTGTCCAGCATGCCATCAGACCTGGGCATAGGGTAAGGAGCAGGTATTGTGACAGTGTTAAGTTTTCTGTAGCCAATACAGAATCTTATAGGACCAGTCTTTTTGGGGACAATACCAACCAGGGATGCTCATGGCAAATGGACTCTGTAATTACAGCTAATTCTATTTATTTAAGCCTGAACTTGCCCACTCATGTTACCTGTTGTTCTACAGGCTCTGCTGGGCACTGGCGCTGGACCCGTAACGTTGATCTCATGGATTACGTTGTCAGTCCAACCTGACTTATTGGAAAACACCTGCTGGTGGTGAATACCAAATTGTATCTTGTAAATAAGGTAAGAACTTGCTTTTAGAATACAATATGTACCAAAAAAAAACCCTATATGCTGTTATGCAATATGCTGCACAAACTGTGTGGGATGTGGTTGGTGTTGGTGAGTCCACTTCCTAGTTTGCATGTGCCCACGTCACAAAACTTTTGTCAAAAGCCATCATGCCAATTGTTACAAATTGTCACACCCTTGCTGGAAGGGCCAGATATTACAGTGAAGAGTACAGTATAACTCCCTAGAAAGATAAAGGCCAATAGTTTAATACACAAGGACACTGAACTATTTTCTCACCCTTAAAGGTGTGTCCTAGTTTGGCCTCTAACCTTTAGTGGCCTACCTGATTAGAAAAATCTGAACCCTTTTCAGGGGTTCATCTATCATCCATCATCTTAGAAATCATAATGAATATGTAAGTATTTGCAAAGCCTTAGATGTGACAGCTGCCTGTGTACTGCTATAGCTTCTAAATGCTCATTACAAATAATGCAGCAAGTATTCCTACACTAACACAAAACTGAATTTGTTATCCTATGAGCACGTGGTTATCAGATTGTCTTTTGGATTATAAGCATTTGTGCAGATGAATTCCTGTTGAATATCATTTGATGAAGATGCAGAGGAGTTATTTCTGTGTAAAACAAACTCTTTCTTATGAATCAACCTTTGAATCCTGACACATTCTTTCAGCTCTGCCATCAGAATGTAGTAAATCATCCTTCTCGTGTCATAACGTTTTTCTCAATATTTATCTTTTTTAAAAGTTAACTCTTGTCTGCATATTTAAAAAAATGAAGAGGAGGATTGATTACTGAAGTAAAAAATCAATCTTGGGGCTTTGATGATTTAATAAGCCTCAAAAATATCTAAATGTATCACAAAAACTTTGATTGATTTATAATTTTGTAATCATCCTTCCCCATCTATTATCCTGTAAGTACTATATTAGCAATCATTATTACCAAGGCAAGATAGAACACTGACATCTTCCTGACACAGTATAACTGTAACTGGAATCTTCTAATACACAAATGCTTTTACCTGGCTATTAATAGTGCCTTCACTAAAGATGGACTAGTACTGCCAGCCACATTGAACTCCTGCATTTTGCTATCAATCCTGTATCTCCTCCGGATGGTTGTACCTACCGGATTGATGTCAGAGTGCCAGGTAGACCACTATAATGCCATTCCTAGAAGTACTTTCATTTATCTCTGTAGGAAGACAATCATTTAAAACAAATGCAGGAAGGTAGGGATGGACATTTGCAAAATCTGTCTTTCTCTGAGAACAGGGACACTGACTATATGAAAAAATGCTTTCCTTTTTCTGCAAGCTTACAAATCCTTAATGTTCCTAAGTTTAGGCCTAGATTCGAACTATCATTCGTGTTTAAAGGTTACAGTAATGCAGAATAGCTCGAGGTGTTAGCATTGTCACTATAAAGTAGGGTGACCAGATGTCCCAATTTTATAGGGACAGTCCTGATTTTTGGGTCTTTTTCTTATATAGGCTCCTATTACCCCCTACCCCCTGTCCCGATTTTTCACACATGCTCTTCTGGTCACCCTACTATAAAGTCCTGTTTGCAAAGGTTTTCGAGTAGGCCCTAAAAAATTGATATGGGATGAAACTTGGAGTACGAAGTCTCAGCTCAAAGTGTGGGGGTTGGAAGGGGTGGCTGGTTTTTGCTTAAATAAATTATGATGAAAAATAAATCCTGTTTGGCCACTTGGAAATTTTAAGAGGGCAATTTGATTTTATAAACAATAGACTTCAGTGGTATCAACACTTCAGGCCAGGTTGTGGCTTTTATGCAACAGCCATTTTTGTGGAGCCCATGGATGAGGGTATATTAGACCCGAGACAAATATTCAAATGAACTCTATTAAGAGAAACTGCTGACTTTCACATAGCTCTTGATACTGTGTGTTGAATAACTCCTACCTTCCACCACAGATGTGGCTGTATTTCATTGCTGAAGTGATTCCTTGGAGTGTGATTCTGATCTCAGTTACACCAGTGTAAATCCAGAGCAATTTCAGAAACATCAGTGGAGTTGCTCTGCATTTAAATTGGTGTAAATCAGATCAGATTCTGGCCCTCTGTTCAGACTCTGGTCCTGTACATATATACTACCTAGCCCCACATTTCTAATGCATTCAAAATTCCCATTGATTTCAGCCGATGTTTTAATTGTGCAAGGAAACCATAACCATGCCAATAGTTTGTCATGTTTGAGATTAAATGCATTATATAAATACAACATATGCCATAATTCTTTGTTTATTATTATATAAGAAGTCTCCCAATAAATTACTTCCCACCGTGATCTGTAAGAGTCAGGATGTGAGTCGTGCTATGGGCGATGCTGAAAGGTTTTTCCCCAGGCTTTTCTGGTGGGGCAGGGCTGTGTGTTAAGCAGGGATCTCTAGGCAGGTGGTCAGGGGAGCCTTTAGTGACAATGAGCCATTTTGTAACTATCTTTAGTGAAACTATTGTTTAGAGCATGGACTTAGAGCACGGTCGGTGCATTCCAACCAAACTGAATAATTATATTTAGGGTGACCAGATGTCCTGATTTTATAGGGACAGTCCCGATTTTTGGGTCTTTTTCTTATATAGGCTCCTATTACCCCCCACCCCCATCCCGATTTTTCACACTTGCTGTCTGGTCACCCTAATTATATTTAAATATTAACATCCCCCTGAACTGTGCATGGAGGGACCCTCCATGTGCAGATCACATCCCTCCTTCATAGAATGGGTTCCCAGACACCTCCCTGGCACCATTCCCTTAGACCACAGCATGGCTGAGGAGCCATGTGGGGAGTGAGCAATGGAAAGTGGGTAGGCTAGGGAAGACAGACATCATATCCTCTACCCCACCACCAGCAGCAGCCCTGTGGAGAACAAACGGAAAGATAATGCAGCCCCATGCTGGATTATCCTTTTGCTGGGTCCCCTCAATGGTGGGAAGTCCCCCTTAAACTGGGGAAAGCCAGGGCAGTCACTGGCTGCAGAAGCCATAATACCCAGATCCACTGGAGCCTTTCTGCCAGGGAGTAGGAGGGGGAATGTCTTGAGGCACAGAGCCAGAATGCAGATGGCAATGAGCTTCCACAGATCCCAGGAGACCGATGCAAAGAGAGAGTAAGGTCAACATCTAGTCTATGAGGAGGAGAGGAAGCAATCCCCACCCCCTGATGGAGTAATCAAGGATGGATCTCTATAGACCAGGAGATTTCCTCTCCATAAGCACCCTCAACTTAACTTGCATGATTTGTCCTATTGATCTCAACAAAACTGCAGGATCAGGATCTTTATGCAAAGCCTCATGCAACTGCCCAATAAGTTGTATTGTACACTGATATTTAGGAACCAATGTGGCAAACATTTACTCACGTGCTCCCTGTAAGGGAGTGTGGACTCACCCCTGCAGCGCTTCCTGCTGGTCTCTTCTGGGAATTAGCTCATCGACCCAGGAGCACCCTCTGCAGGCCGGTGAGCCACCTTACCGCTGGCCCCGTGTCCCTCCGGGACCCCGGTGCCCCTTTCTCTGGGGTGCTGCCCCTCTGGCAATAACCCCTCAGCCTCAGGGTTTCCCCACCCAGGGGAACCCCCACCCCCTATCCCCACCTTGCCTCAGTGTAAGGCTACTGCCAGTCACCAACTAGCCCCAGTTCCCTGGGGCAGACTGCAGTGTATGCCACTCATCACTGGCAAGGGGGGTTTGCTGCCTTCTTCCACCCTCAGTACCTCTATGGGCCTAGAACCAGGCCCTACAGCCTGGGGAGTTGCCAGCCTGGAGCTCCTCTGGCTTTTCCCCAGCCCTGCCTCACTCCCTGGTACCTCTCAACCTTCTAGCAGCCAGGCCTGTCTCCCTCCACAGCTAGAGGAGAGACTGCTTGGGCTTCTGGCTCGCAGCCTCTTATAGGGACCAGCTGGGCCTGATTGGGGCGTGGCCCCAGCTGTTACTGCCTTCCCCAGTCAGCCCAGGCTTTCCTTCCCAGCCTCAGCCCTCTCCCAGGGCTGGCTTTAACCCTTTCTGGGCCAGAGCAGGTCACCACCCTGCTACACTCCCATTAAAGTCAATAGGAGTTCTCACATGATTAAGGTGTTTTCAGGGTCAGGCCTCCAGGCGATCCTGCCAACATATGAGTGACTCCATGCATGTGAAGAGTCCCACTGAAGTCAATGGACTACTCATATGTGCCAAAGTTACTCATTTATGTAAGTGTTGGCAGGGATCAGGGGCCTTTGTAATAATATAGCTCATTTTCCTCCCCATTTTAGGTCCAAGAGCTTTTTCCCCTTTTGAAATTCCTTAGAAAAAATGACCTTTATGAATATTAGATACCTTTAATTTATATAGTGGATGAACTGTACTAATATTTTAGTACTCATTTCATTTCCATCCATTGCCATAAATGATATTTGGTTAAGATCCCATTTGCATTATGATATAAGATGGGATATATATTGTCAGTTCCTGACCCACTGTTCCGTTTTCTTTTCTCTCTGTAGGGTAATATAATCTCTGACTATTAAATGGAAAGTTAACACATTATGAGGAATTTGTTGCAGGGAAGGGTTTCAGCATTTCCGAATTGCATACTTTACTGAAGCCAGATTCTGCCATTCTTACTCAAGCTAAGTAGGAGGACCTCTGTCATTCAGCTAAATGGGACTATTTACACGTTAAAGGAACCATTTAACAGAAGTAAGGGTGGGACAGTCTGACCCTTAGTTTGTCATTGTTGCAACATTATTTTATATTCTTCAAAATAAAATTGTGTACAGTTCAATTTTAAGAAAAATATTTTAAATGTAATTAAAATTCAATGCAGATAAATAAATAGTGATCTGTTCCCTTGGTGTACTCATTATGGGCCCACTCCTGCAATCAAGTACACATGGAAATGATGTGAATTAATTTCCACTGCCTACAATAGGACTAGTTACTTACATAAGTTAAGTTACCCACAAGTATAAATGTATGCAGGACATGCAAATAGCTACTAACTGAAGTAGTACTCATTACTCTAAATAGTCCTATAGAAAAAAGTATTTGCAGAACTGAGCTCCAATTTAGTAGACATTATTAACACAAAGGGTATATTAACATGCTCTGGTATGTTATTTCTCATCATGTTGCACAGAATTATAAACTGGTTGGTAAGATATTAGTGGGACACCACTGTGGTGAGATAGCTCGGGCATTCAGGAATGGGTGTCAGACTTCTGCAGGCATGTGATGGATCTGTGCACTATATATAAAGTTCTCTCTCTTTGCTGAACTAGCAGACTGCTCCTTGATTGGCTAGGTGTGTTGGAATCTAATGAAGCATAGGATCCTGAGTTTGAATGTTCGTGAGGCTTTGTGTGCATTTTCTGGCTATCTGTAGTACCTACTTATACCATTTTCCGGCACTCTAGCCAGCATACCATTGTGGAATGAGCACACAAAGTGATGAATTTGTGTGGGCCCCCAATTTTGTGCAAGATCCGCCAGAGACTCTCATGACTAACAGTGTCCAAGATGTTCATCAAGTCTACAAACACCATGTAGGAGATCACGGTTTTGTTCCTGGCACTTTTCCTGTATTTGGTGAATAGCAAAAATCATATCTGCTGTTCCACATCCTCTGTGAAAACCACACTAACTTTCTGGCCTTGTCTACACTATATAGTTAGGTTGATGCAAGGCAGCTTACATCAACCTGTCTGTGGATGTCTTCACTTAAATTTGGCTCCCACCAACATAAATGCTCCACTACACCGACTTAACACCATCACCTCCTCCAGCGGCGTAAAGTCACGGTCAATGTAGTTAAGCTGATGCAGTGACAGTGCAGACACTGCCTATGTCGACTGTTACTGGCCTCCAGGAGCTGTCCCACAATGCCTCACACGGACCACTCTGGTCACTGTTGTAAACGCCGCTGCCCAGAGGTCAAGCAGACAGGAAGCCACTCTTCCCCTTTAAAGCCCTGCACATTTTTGAAATTCCTTTTCTTGGCTGCCTGGCTTGGTAAGCACAACTAGCAGCTCTCTGTTGTTGAGTGTAACTGCCCAGCTGACCATGCCGGCTACACGCTGTAGACATGCTCTTGCCTGGAGTACACAGGAGGTATTGGATCTACTGGGTCCGTGGGGAGAAGAGGCTGAGCAGACACAACTCCAATCCAGCCATTGAAATGTGGACATCTATGAGAAGATTGTTCAGGGGATGCAGGAGAAGGGCTAGAATAGGGACCAGCAGCAATGCCATGTGAAAGTCAAGGAGCTGCAGCAGGCACACAAGAAGGCCAGGAAGGCCAACAATTAATCTGGTGGAGATCCACGGACCTGCCACTTTTACATAGAGCTGCAAGCCATCCACAGCAGAGACCCCACCACGATCCCCAAGAGCACCGTGGATACACCCGAGGAGACCGAGTCACAGGCCCCTGCCATGAACAGGGAGGAAGAGGAGGAGTATGGGGGACAAATGACATGAGGATCCAGCTGCGCCATGAGCCAAGATTCCCAACAGTGCAGCCAGTCCTGACAGTTGAGCACTGGCGAGCCTGATGCAGGGGAAGGAAACTCTGGTAAGTATGCAGTTTGCTTTGAAATTACAAGGATGGAACACCCAAAGTAGCAGGACACATCTGTTAATTGACTTTTTTTTACTTGTGCTAGAATTCTCCCGCTCTACTCTGCGCTGATTAGGCCTCAACTGGAGTACTGTGTCCAGTTCTAGGCACCACATTTCAGGAAAGATGTGGACAAATTGGAGAAAGTCCAGAGAAGAGCAACAAAAATGATGAAAGATCTAGAAAACATGAACTATGAGGGAAGATTGAAAAAATTGGGTTTGTTTAGTCTGGAGAAGAGAAGACTGAGAGGGGACATGATAACAGTTTTCAAGTACATAAAAGGTTGTTACAAGGAGGAGGGAGAAAAATTGTTCTTCTTAACCTTTGCGGATAGGACAAGAAGCAATGGGCTTAAACTGCAGCCAGGGCAGTTTAGGTTGAACATTAGGAAAAACTTCCTAACTGTCAGAATGGTTAAGTACTGGAATAAATTGCCTAGGGAGGTTGTGGAATCTTCATCATTGGGGATTTTTAAGAGCAGGTTGGACAAACACCTGTCAGGGATGGTCTAGATAATACTTAGTCCTGCCTCAAGTGCAGGGGACTGGACTAGATGACCTCTCAAGGTCCCTTCCAGTTCTATGATTCTATAAGTAGTGGAGCACGAAGAGAGGTAGAGTTGCTGTCTGCTTTTCATTCCCCTCTAGAGTTAGGCAGAGGGGGCCAAGCAGAGCAGTTTGTTTCAGTACCCCAGGATGTCCTGTGACTCCTCCGTAGAAATACTGATGAAACTTTCATGGAGGTTCTCTGTGCAGGCTCTGTGCAGGCTCAGAGATGGCAGACAGCGGTGGAAGACACGAGGGCTTGTGAGGATTTTGAAAAGAAAGCACAAAGTATTATGGGATGCAGATAAAATATGGGATGGAGAACACTGCATTACAGGAAGTTGACCCCATACTCCCAATCACCCCTGCATAAATCGTTTTGGACCCATCGGGCACTGCATAAACTTCCCAAAATACCCTGTACTGGATGGCAGCGAGTTGGGATACCTACCCAGGGTGCACTTCATTTTGCATCAGTACAAGCGCTCCTGGTGAGGATGCACACCACCAACACAAGGAGCAAAGTGTACACATGCACAAGCAATGTAATAACTGCGGCACCTGTATGCTGATATAACTTAGGTTCACATAATTTTGTAGTGTAGACATGGCCTCTGGATAATGGTGTAGAGTCTATTGAGCAAGACACATGCCAAAATCTTCCCAGCAATGGAAAGAAGTGAGATACCACAATAGTTGTCACACACTGCTCAGTCATTTGTATATATGGACAATTGAGGTATCCTTGAAATCTTGAGGCATGGTCTCCTGATCCCAGATGACACTGAAGAGCCATATGAGCGTTCAAAACGTGATTACAGACTTCTGGCAGTATGCCATCTAAGCCAGGTACTTTTCCTTGTGGCAACTGTGTGATGGTGGCTTCTATCTCAATAACACTTGGTGGTTTAGTGAGTTCTTCAGTGTTGGGAACTGTGGTATACCATCAAGTAGACTGTTAAAGTGCTCAGCCCAACAATCTATGATGGCTTTCTTGCCTGTGTGGAGTATATTGCCATCTGTGCTATGAATGGAAATGCTACCACGGAATACAGGACCAAAAACTGTTTTTAGTTGATAAGCATTTAAGGTCTTTCTGGTCTGCTGCCTCTGGGATATTTTCTGCTGTGTGCTTCCACCATTCATTATACCCAGCTTAGATGGGCAAACAGCTTAAAGTTGTGATACGCAGCTTTCTTTTGAAGTGTTACCAAATAACCATGCTTTATGTGCCGCATGCAGTGAATCAAGTATGTGCATTATCTTGGGGTCATTTTCATTGAACCAATCTTGATGTTTCCTTAGCACTTAGCACATCACTGGCAGAATTGAGGGTTATAGTCACAAAGCCAGCTCCACTCAGCATCAACATCCATTACAGGGCTGTCTGATGATGGAAAAGCCCCTGAAAACATTTGCTGCAATTCTTTCTGTTTATCCAGAGCTTGTGCTTCCAGACTTAAGTTTCTTTATGATTTTGGGTTGGTGGTGACACTTCTTGGAACAGATTGCTGGCTACATTTTGCTCCACACCAGTCTATGGTCAGACCATTACCTCTCATCACCCTGGTCAAGTTGACATCCTTCCGATCATGCTGGCACACTATGACAAAGTCTATCAAATGCCAATGGTGGGAAGAAGGATGCATCCATGTTGTTTTAAATTTGTTCACTTGCTGTAATATAGTATTGATAACAACCAATCCATTGCCAACACAGGTGGTAAGAAGAAGAGTACAGTGGAGTTTTCAATGCCAATGCCATGAAGGCTGATGATGTTCTTCCAGACTGTATGATTGCAGCTGATCCTGGTGTTAAAATCTCCAAGGCTTATGAGTTTGTCATTCAGTGGAGTTGATCCAATGCACTTTCTAGGTCTTTGTAGAATTTTTCTTTTGTTTCTGCGGGGTTTGTCATAGAGAAATATATGCACTAAAGAACATAGCACCAGACAGACCATTATACAGAACCATTAGCCTGTCATTGATGCCGTTTGGTAGAGAATCAAACTTCTTTGTGAGGTGGATGATCAAATGGCGAAACCAACACCTGACTGATGCCTTTCAGCAAGCAGACAGATTGATCCAATAGAAGGTATATCCAGCACCAACCTCTTTGGGCTGTGCAGCTAGGACGCCTCCCTCAGACGCAGACACCGAGGAAACACCACAAGCTGCCTGGTGGGTGGAGCCAGGAGGGCCATGCCCCGCAAGCCGGAAGCAGAGGGGCAGGACAGGAAAGGGAAATGTAAAAGGCCAGCCCAGCAGCTCAGTTCAGAGGAAGCCTTTGGAGGAGATAGACATTTCTTCCCTGCTGCTGGAGTGGAGCACCAAGGAGAACCGCTGTTGCCCCAGGGAGCAGCGTGAGTTTCCAGGGAGCCCTGACGCTCTTGATGTGGAGGAACTGCTACTGCTATCCTTGGTCGTGTACCCCGGGGAGATTGAGGATGACCCCTGGATCCAGGTACACCCGAGGGGGAGAGAAGGAAGCAACCCAGGAGAACCAGGCAATAGTCTGGTGGAAAGTGAACCTGAAATCAGGTCAGCGTGTTGCAGGTGGATCCCCGCTGACCCAGTGACGGACTGCTCCACCACTGTTAGGGCCCTGGGTTGGGACACAGTGGAGTTGGGTGGGCCCATGTACCCACTGCCACCCTACCCCTGGGGTGGCAGTACTCCCCCTCCATAGGCTAAGAGGTCTGTGTTCCTCTGTTTACCCCACACTTGAGCCCCATAGACTGCATCAGACGCTCACCCCAAACCTGAGCCCCATAGACTGGACTGGGGCTACAGCTCTGCCTGATTGCAGGCCAGATCCTTGACTGCTTGTTGCCTCGGCCTGCTTAAAGGTGGGATGAATAGACTGCTGCAGCTCTATCCGATTGCAAGCCAGAGCCCTGACTGGTTGCTGCCCTATCCTGCGTAAAGGCTTGGCGAGTGAGCTAGGACAGCTCTGCCTGATTGCATGTCAGAGCCTTGGCTGTTTGCTGCCCCACCCTGCCTAACACTAAGGTGAATAAACTGCTGCTGCTCTGCCCGGTTGCAGACCAGACCCTTGACTGTTTGCTACCCTGCCCTGCTTAACAGCTAGACAGATAGACTTCTACCGCTTTCTCTGGTTAAGGCCAAAGCCCAAACTATGTGGCCCGCACCACTTGAAGGACAGGCCCCTTGAGAACCTCTAATTCCCCCCTTTTTCCCTGCTTGGGAAGGCTTTAGCAGACCCAAATTGCGAGGAGGTGTGGCGTCCCTCAGATGCAGATGCGGAGGGAAAGCCCTGCCAGCTTACAGGCTGAGACTAATTGGCAAAGTGAGTTTCATCAAGAGAAGCAATGCCAATATCATCTCTCTTCAATTCTCAAGGGATGATGGCAATCCTCCTCTTGCTTCTTTGTCAGTGTCCAGAAGCGTCAGGACATTCCATGAGGCAATACTGATGGCGTTTTATATATTTCACATCCTTTGGATGATCAACCAGCCGCTAATGAAGAAATGGAGCAGGTGTTGTTTAGGAATCCTTTTCTCACTTTTCCTTGGATTGGGGAGAGCAGCACTGTCCCTGAAAAGGACTGATCTGGTGCATGGGCAGGATACGAATGACGTAGCTGCTCCAGTGTCTACAATGAGCAGCCATCACACCGATGGCACCATGCAGGCAGTGACTGGAGGACTCCCTCTGTCTGTCCCTATTGCCATTCCCCCATCACTGCAGGACTTGAGACTTTGAGACAAACTGACTGCCTGCTCATTGAGTGGATTTAAGTGGGAGGGATTGGTGCATCAGCCGATCCCATTCTCTTGTCCCAGCCAGACAAATGCCCAACTGGTACAGAAAACTGCAACTACTGGCAGGGATGAAGCTATTTAACCCTTAGCTAGGGGTTAATTTCCCACTTTGAGAAGTTGTATTTCTTTGTGCCAAAGGATAGCCACCTTTGCCATTTAATCCACAGTTGGGACTCTTTACCCATAACTGGGGCATGGTAGGTGAATGCCAGGGTGTATCCACAAGCCAGTGGGCCTACACACTGCACCTCTGGGGCCCATGCTGCTCTGAGGTCCCTTGCATATTTCGTCTGAAGCCACAAGGTGCCGCAGTTTCCAGCTGGAGCCATGAGGAGGCACTACAAGAGTCTTGACCATGGAGAGAATATATACCAGCAAGAAGGACTTACACACCTGCCTTCCTTTCTCCAAAGCTAGCTGGTGGCTAGGTACGAAGTAAGAAGCAGAAGACAATCAAACTACACAACACATAGCACTAGATGCATTACACATTCCCGTGCCAAAACACCACCAGCACTACTAGACTGCAATGAGTAGAAGAGTGGGGTCAAGATGCAGCAGTAGCAGGAATACATTTCTTACACTAGCAACACACAGACAAAGCAAAATTAAAATTAGAAGTGGGCCTTAACCCCAGATCCAGACATCCCTGAACTTTTAAACTCTGGTGAAATCCAGATCCAAACTTTGTAGCTAGCCCTGATCTCTATAGAGGGCCAAGCCAAACCCCTAGAGCTAAACACCAATGAACTTTGTCTAAATTTGTCTCCAGATGCAGTATAGACCAAGAAATGTGTGACTTAGTCCCATATGCAATTAAAATATTTAAATGCACATTAACATAAACAGAACAGCAAATGTGAAATATGCCAGCAATAATGCAAAGGAAGTACTTGAAGGCATACATCTACCCAGAAGAGTTTATAGGTGAAAAAGGTAGGTTTAATTGGATATCTCAATTTTTCTGCATAATAGGCAAACACAGCCAAAACCAACTCTTCTTACATGGAATTTAGAGGCTGAAAAGCAATCACAAGTGTTTGATTGAATAAATAAATAAAATAAATAAATAAAATTAAAGAACCAGCAGACAGCAGCATCAATAAAGGTTTTGGGGGGAAACCTAGGAATACTATCATTTTGCTGTTTTCCACACCACATGCTGTAAATAACAATTACGGTAAATACTATTCTTCACGGAGATTTTTGTGAGAAGTGTACTGATTAACCACGACCAGCAAAGAAACCTGCTGGATGTCATTGCACAATGATAATGTGCTGTGCTTAGTAATGTTACACCTGCACAAAAGGTCTGAGCTCCCTCTCAGGTTAAACAGTGTTATTACATCCTATTAAATCCATTACTGTATGGTAAATGTTATTATTATTTAATATTTATAATACAATAGCACCCAGACGCCCATCCATGTTTTTGTTAATATTTGCACCTTTTTCAAATACACAACTATACTAAGAATTAATAGCTCTTTTAGCTTTTTGTTACCTCTTTCCTCAATACCTCTTCTTCAAATACACATACTTTACTCAAAAAGAAGAACAGGAGTACTTGTGGCACCTTAGAGACTAACAAATTTATTAGAGCATAAGCTTTCGTGGACTACAGCCCACTTGAAGAAGCTGTAGTCCACGAAAGCTTATGCTCTAATAAATTTGTTAGTCTCTAAGGTGCCACAAGTACTCCTGTTCTTCTTTTTGCGGATACAGACTAACACGGCTGCTACTCTGAAACCATACTTTACTCACTATTTGTCCATTCTTTCATTCTCTGTCTGTATATACACACACTGGTCTGGCCAAAGTATATTTTTATTTGTGGCCTAATTCAGCAACAGGAGGCCTTAATGAGATTTTACATTTCAATTATGAGGCATTATCCAGATTCTGAAGCTCAATATAAGGCTGCCGATAGTGAGATATCATTAATTAGCATACAACACATGTTTTAAGAGGCCATTAAATGGGCATAATTTATCAGCACAGAAATTAGAAAAATGTTCAGAATTAGCAGGTATAACCATAAGAACCTATGCACATTCATAAATTCCCCCCTATATATAGCATATACCCAGTAGGCTAAATCAGCTTATTGAGATAAATACGTGGATATCTCTGTTCTTTTTTTATTCATAAATAAAAAATATTGCTGATATAATTTTGCCTCCTTCTCCCACCTAAAAAAAATAAGTTTAATGCATTATGACTAACCCCACACTGACTACACCAAACAAATGCAGCTTTAGAGGAGATAGCTGCATTAGAATATATACAGAAACCATGTTGATATGAAGTTTAATCAGCAATTAGACTATAATAATTGGTGGTTCTCATGCTCAATAAACTGATTGAGAACAGAGGTAAAAATGGTATGGCTGTGGCATAGGTATTTTGATGGAAAGCACAGAAAAGTGTTTTTCTATATAGCAGGCTAACACCCCGCACCGAAAATCCAAGGAGGATTTTCTTACATGCAGCAGAAAAGGTGGAGTACAGTAGGTGGTCTTCAAGGACCGCAAAGCGTAAGAAATAAAAGGTCCCATCATTAGATAATGTAACGTCACCAAAGGCAACAGAGCTACTCAGGATTTACACCAGTGTAACTGAGACAAGGATCTGGCCTTCTGTTGTTTTTTAGTAATTGTTTCTTTTACTGGCATTTTCTAAGTAGATTAACTGGCAAAAAAAATTTAATTGCCTCTAAATTTACTCTCACATTTTTGAGCCTACCATGAGTTATATGCACAAATGAGAGTACTTAGACATCTAAATACCTGATTGCACCTGCAGTTCTGTGTTCCTAATTAGCTGTGGGTGCAAACTGCAGTAACAATATTGGACGCTGCATTGAAGCCCCTTTAAAAATGTGGCCCTATATGTACAGAATCAGTTAGGTTTATAAATCCTGGATTCCATTTTTGCATCCACAAGGTAGATGTCTGACTAATCAATATAGGAATATAAAAGTGGCCATACTGTGTCAGATCAATGATCCATCTAGCCCAGCATCCTGTCTTCCAACAGTGACCGTTGCTAGATGCTTCCGAGGGACTGAATAGAACAGGGCAATCTATTGAGATCTATTGATCCATCCCCTGTCGTCCAGCCCCAGCTTCTGGCAGTTAGAGGTTTAGGGACTCCCACAGCATGGGGTTGCATCCCTGACCACTTAAGTTCATGAAGGATTGGTCCATCAATGAACCAATCAAATTATTTTTAAATTCAATTATACTTTTGTTTTTCACAACATTCCCTGGCAACGAGTTCCACAGGCTGACTGTGCGTTGTGTGAAGTACTTCCTTATGTTTGTTTTAACCTACTGGGTATTCATTTCTTTGGGTGACTCTTCGTTCTTGTGCTATATGACGGGGTAATAACACTTCCTTATTGACTTTCTCCACACCAGTCATGATTTTATAGACCTCCATCATATCCTCCCTTAGTTGTCTCTTTTCTAAGATGAACAGTCCCAGTATTTTTAATCTCTCCTCATATGGAAGCTGTTCCATACCCCTAATCATTTTTGTTGCCCTTCTCTATTCTGTTTTTCCTTACCTAATTTCCTTTTTCCACTTTAAAAAACAGACCATTTATTCCTGCCCTTTGTTTCCTATCTTTTAACCAGTTACTGATCCATGAGAGGAACTTCCCTCTTATCCTATGACTGCCTATTTTGCTTAAAAGCCATTGGTTATGGCCCTTGTCAAAAGCTTTCTGAAAGTCCAAGTACTCTACAGCCACTGGATCACCCTTGTCCACATGTTTGTTGACACCCTCAAAGAATTTGAATAGATTGGTGAGGCATGATTTCCCTTTACAAAAGCCAACATATAATATTTATCTATGTGTCTAATAATTCTGTTCTTTAGTATAGGTTCAAATTATTTGTGTGTCTTACTGGCCTGAAATTGCCAAGATTGCCTCTGGAGCCTTTTTTTAAAAATCAGCATTACTTTAGCTATATCCACCAGCTATCCGTCTATAAGAGTTCAATGTCTGAGGGCATGACTCAACTGGATTGGGAGGTGTTTTTGCAGCTCACGTAGACATACTCAGGCTAGTTTTAATCTAGCTAAAGTGGGTACTAATAGCAGTGAAGTTGCAGCAGCATGGACTTCAGCACAGACTAGCCACCTGTGTATGTATCTAGAGTCTCAGGGGGCTTGTACAGCTATTGCTGCTGTGGCTTCACCACTAAATTAAAGCTATCCTAAGTATGCCTACCTGGCTGCAATTGCACTCCCCAATTGCAGTGTAGACATACACTTAGAGACATCCATTATAAACCATAAGTGACTGCAGGCACAATACTGCATCCCCAGTTACTGACACCTGCACAGCTGCTGATACAAGAAGAGAAGCCAGGCAAAAGGCAGGCTGGAGATACAAAGTAGCCAATGTTGTGTGTGCAGTCCTCACTCATGCAAGTAGTCTCATAGATTTCAATGGAATTAGTGACATTCACAAGCCTTGCAATATCAGATGTATGTTATATATATGCTTTCACACCAAAATATATAACACAGAGAGACCAGTACATATTCAGCAAATATGAGTACCTCTACACTTGTCCCTTAATTATGATTTTCTAAAATAGTATTTTGTTGTTTTTAGAAGAACTAGATGAACATATCCTACACATGCAAATCTCTCATTGATTTCCATAAGAGCAGAAATAGCCCAATAGATGGAAGTCTAGACAATTTTATTGATGGCATTTTCATTCCTTAGAACGCCCCATTAATTTGTTTTTTTGTGAGTAACAAAGCTATGGTGCTGTTGCCATCCTAGGCTTTTTCTCCGTTGCAACCAACAGCTAACTGAATAAAAACTACCCTGTTGCTCCTTGCCCGAGAAGCAAGTGGATTAATAGATAAATCTATAATTGTTCTGATGTGTCTACTCATCATAAGATAAGCTAAACATTTTCAGAGTTATTTTGGTGCTACCATAGGAATTCAATTACAAAACTGGTGTGTGATGAACAATATACAACACAATATTCCAAAAGCACCAATCTCATACCCTTCCCCACCTCCATAGTTTCCTTTGACTTTTATCATTAATATAACAGTTTATAACCAGAAGCAAGTACCCATTGACTCACTTGGCCTGAAGATATTAAAGAACACAAAGTTGCCTCTAACAGTTTCTCATACTCATCAAATAGAAATGTCTAAATCATACATATTGTATTCATTAATATTCCTGCCAAACTTTCTAGAAATCAAAAAAGTGCTTCCTTGAAGATTTTCTAATTCATTCCAATTATTGCTTCATTTTGTGGTATGGCTTATTCTCAATAGACAAAGGGCCAGATGATACATTGAGATCTGTACTGCAGATCTCTAAAACGTGGCTTTACTTATGTCTTGAAGGGGCTGACTAATGCCTCCAAACCAAATTGGAGAGCTGCTGAAGGGTGAGTACTGATCATACGTTTCCGAAGTACAGATGTTCAAATGCTGACCCACAGTTGTAGAAGGGCAGAGTTTTGTAAAAGTTGTCCCTTATTACATCAGTTATGTCATTAAAATTTACATTGATTGTAATATAGTTTTAATAATACATATTTAAATAATATAATTTTGTTGGATATTTATCAAAATACATTAAGAAAGAGTGAGAGATTCACTGAATTTTTTTCTTCCAAAGAGCCCAAACAAACTGTTACTCAGAATGGATGGCAATTACTCATTCTAACAGCTCTCACAATACACAGTGAGTTTAAGCACAATTTTAAAAGTCCTGAATGAAAGTATTTTCTTAATTGCAAAATGCTGATATAGGCCCCCATGCCATGTTATATGGGGAAACCTCCAAACCCATCAAAGTGCTAGGAAAGTCTACTGTACTGGGTTTCAGCTTACAGTTTTCTCTTACTCATCCTTTCAGACATGGGTAAGGAAAGCACCAAGAATGACTTGTGAAATGGGCAATGAGATTAGTTCACCAGCTCTGCAGATCTCAGAATGTAGGTGGGGAACTTGATGGCGCTGGTCACTACCGGGAAAGCCCCAGTTGAACTAGAGAAGAGAACACACACTGAGGGGATGCAGGGGTGTCCCTCCCCTTCAGATTCTCTAGACACTTATTGGCTAGTTTAGGGAGGAAGGGAGCTGATTGGTCTCTCGCCCTCCCCTTTCATTCATTTAAACCCTACCTCAGGCCTCTTTTTGATCTGTTCCAGGAGCCCCACCCTAAACTGATAATCTTGGAGCTGTGTTTTGCAGATGCAGCGAGTCTGACTGAAGTTTTTCACCTTCTGTGCAGCATTCTGGAAGCTTAAATAGGAGTAGGATTTAATCATTGGTAATTGTACTCAATAAGGATGTTAGTTGCAACTTGCAGCCGATTTTCAGTGCAGTTAAAGGCTAAAAGGACAGGTTCCCAGAAATAAAAGACCTAGGATTTTTTTTTACTGATAGCAGTGGGATCATGGAAGATGGAAAGACCTTGTAGACTTCATGGGCCAAGGATCCCTCTTTTAAGTATGCTCTGTTCCTCTTGCAAGGTAGGTGGTAGGACTCAGAAGATCGAGCTGAGTCCTAAGGGTAGGCTGAGGTAGGAGGCCTGTAATCCCCACACTGGAACCACTTAAAATGCCTGGCAAGTGAGAGTATGGGTGAGAGGGTGGTTAGTGTTTAGTTTGATAAAGTTGTGGCCTACAGCAACAACTACAGAGAAGAGACACGTACACACAGGCCTAGTACCTACGAACTAGGCTCTCTGCTTCCTGTCCTTTATGGTAGCATGATTCCACTGCTTCCTACCCCCAATCCCCTCTCTGATGGGGTTCTGCAGGCCTGGAGTAAAAATTACTACCTATTCTACCAGCATTCTCTTCCTGCTGAATTTCCAAACAGAAGTCAACTTGACCCTGAAGTGAGCATGTTGAAAAGAGCAGCTGATCTATGTTGTCTCTTCTCTACCTCTTCCCTCCACCAAGAGCTGCCGAGGGGCTACTAGTATTCAAAACCAGGGGCAGAGCCAGCCCAAGTCACCCATGAAGCCAGCAGCTGCACTCCCAGATTGTCAGGCCCTAGCCTTGGCTTTTAATTACAAACAAAAGTGTGTTTCCATTTCATTTCATTTCATTGCAAAGATGTAAAACAAGAGCTAACACTGGAAGTCTGATTTTTTCCACAGTGCATGCCAAAGAAGCAGAGCAAAATACATACCAAGTGCAGGAGCACTTGGTGGTTATCCCTGAGCCAAGTAGGCAGGAATAACCCCTGCTGCCACTGACACCAATCTGTAAGGGAGAGCAGAAACAAACACTACAAAGTGTGTTGCACAGGAATGCTTCAGAGCACATCTCTGAGTCATCCTGTCCTTTACAGATATGATAGCTGAGGCCACCACCTCTTCCCCTCACTAGCTCACCTTACACTCGTAGTCTTTATTTATATTTGGCATGCTAATTGCCCAATGGACTTTCTAGTCCTCACATCTGCATGTGAAAGGCATTGCTGCTGCTTCTGCTGCGTTAACGCAGCCTTTCTAGTCAAAACAACAATGGTAAAAATCTAGGAACAATAATCCCATGTTATACTCAGATTCTGATTAGTTATTACATTGGTGTAAATTTTAAACATTAACTATGAATTGTCGCTTGATATGGCCTCATAGCCATGTTAGAGACTGTCTTTTCAGGTGGAAAAAAGTCCTGGAATAATTTTAATTACAACTATTATTAGTATTAACAATTAATAATCATAATAAAACATACCTATCTAAATATATTTGCAACACAATGTTCATTCAGACAAAGAGTTTTCCCATGGGTAACCTTTTCTGAATTATGTGTCAGCCATTCATTTTCATTTTGCTGATGTTTCTCTTCTCTCTTTGGTCTACGCATTCCTGGTTATGCAGCTTATCTCATTTTCCAAGAAGGCCTCTATTTATGAAGAGTCACAGCCATTTTCTTCTGGATGGAAATGCTGCCCTCAAGCTGCTATTGTAACCTGAAACAAGGATGCTTCATTGCCTCAGAAAAGACCCCAGGGACTCTTATTCATACACATATTTATCTTCTTCATCATGTACACACAGATTTCCACTATGCGCAAAAGCTGAGTGTATCCAAAAGGCTGAACATTTCAGAGTAGAAGGGTTTGTCCAGGATTAAGACTAAACTGCAGCATTGGGGGGGGGAGGTAAAGAGAGGGAGGAATCTTTTCTGAGCAGCAACTCAGCTAGCCTAGGCAGTTAGCCAGAGTTATATCATGGTTTTTGCTGTATTCCTTCTTCCTCATTTCCTTCCCTTTCTGATCACTATTCCCCTTTAATCTCCCCCCTTCTCCCCCCCCAATCTATTGGTCTTCAGCCTCTTTCCTGACCCTCAGCAATAATCCTATTATTTTCCTGCACTCTATCCAGAACACTCATCTACATCCGCCTTTTAATAGCATTGTTAATGATTTGAGGGGAGTAAATCACAGTCAAGATAATGGCTGCAAAAAAATTAATAGACATGATTTTTATGATATAATATACTAGTGTACTAATTGTCAGAACAGTTAATTGAAACACACTAAATATTTTATTATCCATTCAATATTCCTTCTCCTTTTACCATTCATTCTTCTGTTTATTTTTCTGCCTTTTGAACTTTTTGCCTTTCATTCCTTCCTAATTCCTCTTAAAGAAAATCTCCAGTATAACGTACAATACCTTCAAATCATTACATGTCATTACGAAGACCAAATTAATACAGAAATTATAAAATGTCTTTAATATAATTTCAACATAACATTTAACATTTAATTGAGACTTAGATTATTATTGTCTTTAACATTCATAGGCAATATAGGAATCAAAGGAATGCAGTTCCCATTTGAGTGCATGAGAAAACTCAGAGTTATTGAGGCAAGTTCTGTTTATTAATCAAGTTTAAAAAAAGAACAGAATTTACTAGAAAAAATAATTCTACACCCTGAGATATCTAGAATCACAGTCACCATCATGATGCAAGCCATAACGGAACATAGGACTTGCCAAATCAATTCAGACCAGTGATCCATCTAGTTCTGTACCCTGTCTCCTACATTGGGCCATACCAGATGCTTCAGAGGATAATACAAGAAACCCCATAACAGACCTGCCAAAGGGTAAAATTTTTCCTAATCACTGTTAGTTAGTTGTTTGTTTATGCCCTGAAGTATACAGGTTAGCGCTGGGGTCTTTTTGTTTTAAATGTTGCCTGTGATTGTTTCTATTGTTTCTATTTCGATGCCTGAAAAATGCATAGCTTGTCCTTAATGCAGCCAGTGGTTGGCAGTGTAATGTACAAAATGTGATTTTTACAATTTTCTTTTATTTGTAAATACATGCAGGGGCTTAAGCAATAAGCTCACATTTTTTATAACTAAATATATTTAAAAAAAACTAAATCAGTCCAAGTCATGTTCAGGTTTTTTGTTTGGTTGGGATTTTTTAATTGAGAATGACTTCAGTGCTTGTGTATAAAAGTAATATCAGCATGAAAGGCTGAAAGTGGGAAGTTGCTATTCCAAGCAAGCTCCTGCATGACCCCTCAGACATGGAATACCTATGTTATTGCAATCGTCTTAGAAAGACAATCTTACTAACCTGTGTGATGGTTCTGTGATGTTCATATATTACATACAAAACCACTGCACTAAAAGAATGTTCAAGTTACAAAGTCAGCCACCTAAAACTGAGGAAATGCTAGAATTAAGGATGTCCATACAATCTTAATTCAGCTCCCTTGTGCATATGCATTATAATACAGTCTTATACTGTACAGTATGAGTGTTTCATACTGGAGACAGAAGAGCCCCACTGCTCCTCCTGCATGTTGTAAGAGGCGACTAAAAGGGGGCTGCCTGGAGAGGAATGGGTTCTGCCAGGTTAGAAATTTGCCCAAGACACACTATATGATAAGCAAGTCAACCATATCCATACAGGATTGGTCGCAGCATGGGTTAATAATGTCTGCACGCACCATCCGTCTCCCACCAGGGTGGACGCAACAAGTATACTACTGGTATAACCCAACGAAGAGGATCCGTGAAAGAGATAACATCACCATAGCCACATGGAGTGTAAGGACATTGAGCCATATAGGGAGTTTGAAAGAACTTACATTCGAAATGGAACAATACACCTGGCACCTCCTAGGAATCTCTGAGGTTAGATGGAAGAACTTTGGAGAGGCACTAATGGAAGAAGGCCATGTACTCTATTACAGTGGAGAGGACAAACATGTCAACGGCATAGGATTTCTTGTGCATAAAGATAACAAGAATTCAGTATTCGGATTCTGCCCAATGTACAGCAGGCTTATTTCCATCCGTCTAAAGGCAGTACCATTTAATATCACAGTGGTCAAATCTACGCCCCTACAACAGACTATGATGATAAGCAAATTGAAGATTTTTACAATCAGCTCCAAGATATCATCAGTAAGGTACATAAGAAAGATATCCTGATTGTACAGGGAGATTGGCCCACTACGTGGACACAGTCACTAATCATCACTCTGCCAAAGAAAGACAACCTGCAATTGTTTCAAAATTACCGGCCCATAAGCCTAATTAGCCATCCCAGCAAAGTGATGTTGAAAGTCACATTGAACAGATTGAAGCCACAAGAAGAGAATAGCATAGCTGAAGAACAGGCTGGCTTTCGTGCTGGAAGAAGTACCACAGAACAGATTTTCAACCTTCGTGTTCTATGTGAGAAGTACTTGCTGTTTTGTAAAGCCTCCGCTCAAATGCGATTGTAAGATCTGTTACTTGTATCAAGTTCTGCAACCTTTTTGCAGACTTTGTAACTTCAGTGATTGTTAGCATAGCC
This sequence comes from Chrysemys picta bellii, assembly GCF_011386835.1. NCBI lineage: Eukaryota > Metazoa > Chordata > Testudines > Emydidae > Chrysemys > Chrysemys picta. The sequence goes on from NC_088801.1 coordinate 43,011,216, forward strand.
TTTGAAGTTTTGTAAACTTTGCAAACTCTGTAACGTTTTCAAGTTACCACTTGTATGAACTTCCAAACTTTGTAATAACCTATCACTCAATCAGAGAGAGTGTGAACAAGGGAGTGTATGTGGGACTGGGTGGAGAGGAACTGCAAGGAGAAGAGAGCCTGGAGACAGGAGACAGGTGTGCCTGATGTAATCTGCCCTGAGAAGGCAATCCTGGAGTGCTGTAAAGAAAAGATGCATGAAAGGAACAGGGCCTGGGAATGCTTCTCGGTGAGGGACACAGAAGAAAAACTCAGTGTACGTGACAGGAGCTGCCCAGTTCCAAAATAAAAGAAAGCAGCCACGCACACAAGCGGCTGCTCCTGGACCTGCTCAGCAGCGTGGATTTGTGACCGCAGGCGGACACACCAGATCTCCCACGCTTCGGCTTCTCAGCCTCCATGCTGTCTCCATGCTGTCTCCGGTAACTCTCCGCCTGTGTAAGTGTGTGGGTGCATGAGGGTATGAATGCAGTGAATGTGTGCGTGTATGAATAAGCTCCATCTCTTTTCTATCTGACCTAACTGTGGCATTGTAATAAAACTAATACAAGTGTGACCCTGAGTTGGTTTTTAGGGGAACAGAGGTAACACTTACCACACCAGCAGGACATCTACCATGTCTTTGTTGATTTCAAGAAGGCGTTTGACAGAGTATGACACAAAGCTCTCTGGGCAACCATGAAGAAGTACAATGTTGGTTGTAAGCTTATTCTTACCATTAAATAACTGTATGCCAAGGCCAGCAGTGCTGTTCTTGTCAATGGCACAATAAGAGAGTGGTTTCACACCATGATTGGAGTCCGTCAAGGCTGCCTTCTTTCACCCACACTGTTCAACATCTACTTGGAGTGCATAATGACTGATGCCCTAGAAGATCACAGATCTGCAGTCAGTGTTGGGGGGCGAACAATCTCAAATCTTCAGTTCACTGATGACATTGATGGCCTGGCAGCAAAGGTGAACTTGCCAATCTTGTGAAATCTTGGATGAAACCTCTGCAAAATATGGCATGGAAATCAGTGCAGAGAAAACCAAGCTGATGACAAACAAACGTGACGGGAATCAGCTCACATATCGCTGTCAGTGGACAAGAGCTTGAGACAGAGAAACAGTTCAAGTATTTGGGGGCAATCATCACTGATGAACGACCAAAGTCAGAAATTCTGGCAAGAACTGCGCAAACAACAGCAGCAGAGGCAAAGCTAAAGGCAATTTGGAGGAATAAGAACATCTCCCTGGAATCCAAACTGAAACTGCTGCATGCATTGGTCATCTTCATTTTTCTGTATGCGTGCGAGATATGGACTCTTATAGCAGAACTTGAATGGAAAATACAGGTAGTAGAGATGAGATACTTCCGTAAAATCCTGGGAATCTCTTGCTTCGACCACCTCTGTAATGAAGAGGTCCACAACATCATCACCCAATGCACTGAGTCATATGATAACCTCCTGACGACTGTGAAGAAGCACAAGCTGAAGTGGTACGGCCATGTAACAAGATCATCTGGCCTATCCAAGATCATCCTCCAAGGGACAGTACGGGGAAGAGAAGAAGAGATGGACTGACAACATAAAAGAGTGGACAGGAATGGACTTCGTGGAGACTCAAGCACTGACACTCAATCATCAGGGGTGGAGACAACTGGTTGAGTGCTCATCAGTGATGGTGCCCCAATGACCAATGCAGTTATGGGAGTGATGATGATGAGAATGAAGAATTAATTAATTAATTTTCACATAAAAACTGAAGCGAGGTGGTATTATTATCTCCACTTGAAAGAAATTAAGAGGCACTGAGACATTACAGCCACCATTGTCAAAAGTATCCAATAATTTTGGGTGCCTGATTTGAGATGCCTATAGCCTGATTTTTTTCAGAGAATTTAGCATTTTTAAATACTTTATACGTTCAAAGCACAGCTCCCACTTCATTTGCAATTCTGAATACTCAGCTCTTCTGAAAATCAGGCCCTGGGTTTCTCAACTTGGGCACTATGATGCTGTATGATTGAAACATGACCATTTATATAATTAATATTGCTATTTAAGGCCTGGTCTACACTGGGCGGGAAGGGGAAATCGATCTAAGTTACGCAACTTCAGCTACATGAATAACATAGCTGAAGTCGACATACTTAGATCTACTTACTGCAGTGTCTTCACTGCAGTAAGTCGACAGTTGGTGCTCTCCCGTCGACTCCGCCTGCACCTCTCGCCCTGGTGGAGTACCGGAGTCGACGAGAGAGCACTCGGCGGTCAATTTATCGCGTCTAGACTAGAGACGCGATAAATCAACCCCTGTGGATCAATCGCTGCCCGTCGATCCAGCAGGTAATGTAGTCAAGCCCTAAGGTATCAATGGAAAAGTTACAATCTGTGAATATGATTATCCTGTTTAAGTCCATATACCATCAATGTATCTGAAGTTATGAATATTGACTATGTTCCTATATTTCAAATGTGTTTGCTCCTGGGGTAACCCACAAGGTAGTTTACATCCTGTCTAGCCTGCACATTGTGAATGGACCATTCAAGTTAATGGCCCATTAAAGAACACTTAACTCTCACATTGAATCACAGAAGAAGCTTATCCCCAGCCTTATTGTGGACGTTTTAGCCAGAATATGGGTAATGGCTGCTCCTATGAGTCATCATAGAATCATAGAATATCAGGGTTGGAAGGGACCTCAGAAGGTCATCTAGTCCAACCCTCTGCTCAAAGCAGGACCAATCCCCAACTAAATCATCAAGCCATGGAAGGGCATGTGACTTGCTCATGTGACCCTGGACTCCATCTTGTGCCTGTAATGTTCCACAAACTAAGACTGAGTGCATCCCCTTCACATGGGAGAAGGTATCAAGGACTCTGGCATCTCCATTGTGCCTCTTTCCTGTGCTGATCTCTGGAATATGGACTTACACTAAAAGGAGCATATTGAGTATGGACTGAGGACCTTCCAATCTTTTGGAAGTTACCAGAGACTTTACAAGCCAGCAGTCTGTAACATCACTGCTACAAACCTGATCCACGAACTTTGCAATGATTGTATGTATATGATTTCTTTGAATATTTTAACTCTTTCTCTCTTCTTTTCTCTTATAAATAAACCTTTAGATTCATAGATTCATAGATTCATAGATTATAGGACTGGAAGGGACCTCGAGAGGTCATCGAGTCCAGTCCCCTGCCCGCATGGCAGGACCAAATACTGTCTAGACCATCCCTGATAGACATTTATCTAACCTACTCTTAAATATCTCCAGAGACGGAGATTCCACAACCTCCCTAGGCAATTTGTTCCAGTGTTTAACCACCCTGACAGTTAGGAACTTTTTCCTAATGTCCAACCTAGACCTCCCTTGCTGCAGTTTAAACCCATTGTTTCTGGTTCTATCCTTGGAGGCTAAGGTGAACAAGTTCTCTCCCTCCTCCTTATGACACCCTTTTAGATACCTGAAAACTGCTATCATGTCCCCTCTCAGTCTTCTCTTTTCCAAACTAAACAAACCCAATTCTTTCAGCCTTCCTTCATAGGTCATGTTCTCAAGACCTTTAATCATTCTTGTTGCTCTTCTTTGGACCCTTTCCAATTTCTCCACATCTTTTTTAAAATGCGGCGCCCAGAACTGGACACAATACTCCAGCTGAGGCCTAACCAGAGCAGAGTAGAGCGGAAGAATGACTTCTCGTGTCTTGCTCACAACACACCTGTTAATACATCCCAGAATCATGTTTGCTTTTTTTGCAACAGCATCACACTGTTGACTCATATTTAGCTTGTGGTCCACTAGAACCCCTAGATCCCTTTCTGCCGTACCCCTTCCTAGACAGTCTTTTCCCATTCTGTATGTGTGAAATTGATTTTTCCTTCCTAAGTGGAGCACTTTGCATTTGTCTTTGTTAAACTTCATCCTGTTTAACTCAGACCATTTCTCCAATTTGTCCAGATCATTTTGAATTATGACCCTGTCCTCCAAAGTAGTTGCAATCCCTCCCAGTTTGGTATCATCCTCAAACTTAATAAGCGTACTTTCTATGCCAATATCTAAGTCGTTGATGAAGATATTGAACAGAGCCGGTCCCAAAACAGACCCCTGCGGTACCCCACTCGTTACGCCTTTCCAGCAGGATTGGGAACCATTAATAACAACTCTCTGAGTACGGTTATCCAGCCAGTTATGCACCCACCTTATAGTAGCCCCATCTAAATTGTATTTGCCTAGTTTATCGATAAGAATATCATGCGAGACCGTATCAAATGCCTTACTAAAGTCTAGGTATACCACATCCACCGCTTCACCCTTATCCACAAGGCTCATTATCCTATCAAAGAAAGCTATCAGATTGGTTTGACATGATTTGTTCTTCACAAATCCATGCTGGCTGTTCCCTATCACCTTACCACCTTCCAAGTGTTTGCAGATGATTTCCTTAATTACTTGCTCCATTATCTTCCCTGGCACAGAAGTTAAACTAACTGGTCTGTAGTTTCCTGGGTTGTTTTTATTTCCCTTTTTATAGATGGGCACTATATTTGCCCTTTTCCAGTCTTCTGGAATCTCTCCCGTCTCCCATGACTTTCCGAAGATAATAGCTAGAGGCTCAGATACCTCCTCTATTAGCTCCTTGAGTATTCTAGGATGCATTTCATCAGGCCCGGGTGACTTGCAGGCATCTAACTTTTCTAAGTGATTTTTAACTTGATCTTTTTTTATTTTATCCGCTAAACCTACCCCCTTCCCATTAGTATTCACTATGTTAGGCATTCCTTCAGACTTCTCGGTGAAGACCGAAACAAAGAAGTCATTAAGCATCTCTGCCATTTCCAAGTTTCCTGTTACTGTTTCTCCCTCTTCACTAAGCAGTGGGCCTACCCTGTCTTTGGTCTTCCTCTTGCTTCTAATGTATTGATAAAAAGTCTTCTTGTTTCCTTTTATTCCCGTAGCTAGTTTGAGCTCATTTTGTGCCTTTGCCTTTCTAATCTTGCCCCTGCATTCCTGTGTTGTTTGCCTATATTCATCCTTTGTAATCTGTCCTAGTTTCCATTTTTTATATGACTCCTTTTTATTTTTTAGATCGTGCAAGATCTCGTGGTTAAGCCAAGGTGGTCTTTTGCCACATTTTCTATCTTTCCTAACCAGCGGAATAGCTTGCTTTTGGGCCCTTAATAGTGTCCCTTTGAAAAACTGCCAACTCTCCTCAGTTGTTTTTCCCCTCAGTCTTGATTCCCATGGGACCTTACCTATCAGCTCTCTGAGCTTCCCAAAATCTGCCTTCCTGAAATCCATTGTCTCTATTTTGCTGTTCTCCCTTCTACCCTTCCTTAGAATTGCAAACTCTATGATTTCATGATCACTTTCACCCAGGCTGCCTTCTACTTTCACATTCTCAACGAGTTCCTCCCTATTTGTTAAAATCAAGTCTAGAACAGCTTCCCCCCAGTAGCTTTTTCAACCTTCTGAAATAAAAAGTTGTCTCCAATGCAGTCCAAGAATTTGTTGGATAGTCTGTGCCCCGCTGTGTTATTTTCCCAACATATATCCGGATAGTTGAAGTCCCCCATCACCACCAAATCTTGGGCTTTGGATGATTTTGTTAGTTGCTTGAAAAAAGCCTCATCCACCTCTTCCACCTGGTTAGGTGGCCTGTAGTAGACTCCTAGCATGACATCTCCCTTGTTTTTTGCCCCTTTTAGCCTAACCCAGAGACTCTCAACACTTCCGTCTCCTATGTCCATCTCTACCTCAGTCCAAGTGTGTACATTTTTAATATATAAGGCAACACCTCCTCCCTTTTTCCCCTGTCTATCCTTCCTGAGCAAGCTGTACCCATCCACACCAACATTCCAATCATGTGTATTATCCCACCAAGTTTCAGTGATGCCAACAATGTCATAGTTGTATTTATTTATTAGCACTTCCAGTTCTTCCTGCTTATTCCCCATACTTCTCGCATTTGTATATAGGCATCTAAGATACTGGTTTGATCTTTCCTCCCAGTTTTGTCCTGACTCTCCTTTCTCTCCGCCAATATAGCCCACACTCCCTCTCGTTTCCGACCCATCTCCCCGGTCTCCATGTTCCCCACTTACCTGTGGGCTTTGCTCACCTGTCCCCGTCGAACCTAGTTTAAAGCCCTCCTCACTAGGTTAGCCAGTCTGTGCCCGAATAGGGTCTTTCCTCTCCTCGAAAGGTGAACGCCATCTCTGCCTAGCAGTCCTTCCTCGAATAGCATCCCGTGGTCTAGGAAGCCAAAGCCCTCCTGGCGACACCATCTTCGCAGCCAGGCATTCACCTCCATGATGCATCTGTCTCTGCCCGGGCCCCTACCTTTGACAGGAAGAATTGAAGAGAATACCACCTGCGCTCCAAACTCCTTCACCCGTACTCCCAGAGCCCTGTAGTCACTCTTGATCCGCTCAGTGTCACACCGCGCAGTATCATTTGTGCCCACATGGATGAGTAGCACGGGGTAGTAGTCAGAGGGCTGGATAATCCTCAACAATGCCTCCGTAATGTCTCGGATACGGGCCCCCGGCAGGCAGCATACCTCCCGAGATGAAATGTCAGGGCGACAGATGGGCGCCTCCGTCCCCCTCAGCAGAGAGTCTCCGACCACCACTACCCTATGTTTCCTATTCGCAGTGGTGGCAGCAGACTTTCCAGCCTTAGGGGTACGAGGCTTCTCCTCCTTTACTGTAGGGAGTGATTCCTTCTTTCCTAGTCAGAAGTACTGGGAGCATAAGCTTTCGTGGGTCAGAACCTCACTTCTTTGACTTGCATCTGAAGAAGTGAGGTTCTGACCCACGAAAGCTTATGCTCCCAGTACTTCTGTTAGTCTCAAAGGTGCCACAGGACCCTCTGTTACTTTTTACAGATTCAGACTAACACGGCTACCCCTCTGATCCTTCTTTCCTGTATCAAGAAGAGCATAACGGTTACCTATAACCACGGCAGGAGGGTTCGGAGCAAGGGTGGAGCACTGCCTGCTGCCAGAAGTAACCAGCTGCCAGTGTCCACCCTGAGCCATCTCCTCCTCCACCAGTGGTGTATCAGCAGTCCTGTGTACTGGGACAGCTACCTCAGCTGTCTCCACATGGACACTGTCAAGGAATTGCTCGTGGATTCGGATGCTCCTCAACCTAGCCACCTCCTCCTGTAGCTCTCCCACCTGCTGCCTGAGAGATTCCACCAGCAGGCACCTCTCACATTGGATGGTCCCCGCAGCCTGGATATCAGTAAGTGGAAATTGCAAATTACAGTCTTTGCAAAACCACACCAGGATCTGGGTAGAGGCATCCATGCTCAGGCGCTCTGTCTGGCTACAGGCACAGGTGGAGGAGACAGTAGCAGTGCTGGCACAGGTGTTGCGGGTCTTCCTAACCATCGTAAGCCTCCCTCTGTCAAACTCCCGTCTGCAGCCCCCTGTCAGCTGAAAGGGTTGTTTAAGCAAAACGTTATGAATGTAGTTGCTTTATAGGTATTAAGGGGAATCAAGAGAAAACAGATGGAACTGGCAAGGGACCCTCGCCCCCTTCCTGCTCCCCTTCCAAACTCCCTTGCGAAACTCCCTGTTAGCAGCCCCTGGTCGCTTGTGCGCTGCTTTATAAAGCCCTGGCCTGTATGAATGCCCTGCCCACTGATGAAGGCTCAGCCACTTACCAGAGGCTTCTAGCTTTCAAACCTTCCTTTGAAGCTCACAGCTTCCAACTGCCAGCCACAGCACACGGTCCTTCAAACAACCAAAACAAACAGACTGACAAACACAAGCTCAGCACACAGCAAGTAACCCTCAAACACAAACAAACACACACTACAGACAGTCACTTACCCCAAAAGGGTGCTGTATTGCTCCTCCTTCACCTGGAGAACTCCCTTGCGAAACTCCCTGTTAGCAGCCCCTGGTCGCAAAGCTCCCTGTTAGATATTAGATACTAAAGGATTGGGTAAGATCTGAGTTATATATTGACCTGGGTATGTGGCTGATCTTTTGAGTTTAGAAGAACACTTTGTTTGATTAAATTGGTTTTCAGTAACCCCTCATAATTAAGTCTAGTGTCTGGGTGGGGAAATAAGTGCTGGAATGCCTAAGGAGACTGTATTTCTGTTTTCTTGTTAACAAGTATGGTGAGACCGAAGTTTACTTTAAATATGTTTTCATAATACATTCACAGAAGGAAGCTGAATTAAGATTGTACAGGCTACCTTAATTCTGGCATTTCTTAACTTTGCATTTTTTAAATTTTCTAGGTATTAAAAAAAGGCTAATTGAAAAAAACAGAAATTCCATCATGTGGAACTATCTTGATCTATACATAGGTGATAAGTAGGATTAGAACCTTTAGATCCATAGGACAGACTTCTACCACTTCAATGAATGGAGTAACTTGTACTAGCAGTAGCAGGCTGTCATTTTCTATATCCAAAGCCACTAGAGGGGAAAGAGAAACATTTTGCCAGTGGGTTTACATTTATTTGCTAGACTGCCAGGGAATGTTGGCATTCAGGAATTCTGCATTCTATTCCAGGTTTTGAAGAGTAGTGTTCTCTAGTGGTTACAGATCCTTCTGTCCCAGTTCTCCTCAGCCTGTCCCCTTCTGTCCCCATCTGCTCCTAGACCCCCAGACTATCTCATACCCTATCTATTCCTATTCCCCCCTCAGTTGTTGTCTGTCCTTCGCAGCCCGTCCATTTCCCTTTCTCCTATTATTCTTCCTTCCCTCCCAACGTGACCCCAACCCCCTCTGCTCAGCACTTCCCTGCATTCAAGTCAGGCTGCTTCCCCTTTCTCCTCCATGCTACCTAGACATTAACCAAGAAGCAGGTGGGGGGAGCACTAAGAACTGCTCTCAGTTCTGTGTGCCTTGTACCACTGCAGCCCTGAGTAACCAGAAGGAGCAATTGCAGGAAACAGGCCTGGCTCTACCATTTTTGCCACCCCAAGCAAAAAAAAAAGCAGCTTGGACTACCACCCAAACTGCCGAAGCAAAAAAAAAAAAAGCCGCCCGACTGTGCCGCCCCAAGAATGGACAGAATGCCGCCCCTTAGCATGTGCCGCCCCAGGCACGTGCTTCCTCCGCTGGTGCCTGGAGCGGCCCTGGCAGGAAAAGTTCTGATCACCCCTGGCTGGAGCATACTCAGTGACCTCTGTGAGTTAGCAACATGCTTAGTGAGATTGGCACAAAGCTGTGAGGTGGAGCATGCTCATTGCAGATGGAATGTTTAGTGAATTTTGTTGCCATCCTTTAACAAATCTCTACCAAACATGTGCAAATAGCAATTTTCAGAGGTTTATAGTTCAGACAAATTTGGGTGGATTTTCACAGGAACAGCAAAAAGGCCCAAGAGTTGACACAAAGTAACTCTGCTGCCATTACAACAGTGGAGCTGCTAAAGCTTCTCAACAAAATGGTTGTAGGAATTGAACACTGGAAAAAACAATGTTTTTTTCCTAACTTCAGGCTTAGAAATGTCTGAACTATTTTTGCTGAAACTTTCCCAAAACTTCAATCTGAGACAGACACCCAAGCATGGAAAATTTCAGCCCGAATGATTAAGGTTTGCCAAAGTTACAAATAACTGAAAACAGAGTCTAATAATGGAAAGTGTTAGACAACCTTAACTCTAGGCATTACCACCAACTCTACCTGTAATACAGAAGGATTCCTAGTCAGAGTAAATCTTACCAATTTCGTTCTCGCTTGTACCCTGTGACAGGATGTGAACTCGTGTCTCCTGCAGTGGAAAGCTAGTAAATTAATCCCATCTACATCACCCAACCCCATTCACCAAATCTCTCTGATACCTTAAATTTTTTGTAATTGCCAAAATAGATTAATCACAATAAACAAATGTACTTATTGCACAGCTCAGTTTTAAGATGTTTTAAAGTATCAGGAAATCATATATCAATTAATATAAAATGAACCTGACATAAGTTGATGGCTACGGAATAATTACTACGGCAACAGTAGAACTGTGTCAGGTAGAGTCCTGTTACAGAGTTATCTGTGCTGTTGCGTACAGGCAAAGTCTGACTGTAAAATGAACAGAAAGGGAGGAAGTTTGTCTAATGGGTAAAGCACAGGATTTTGTATCAATATTTATAGGTATTAATCTCCGTTCTGTTACTGTCTCCCTGTGTGACTTTGGATAAATTACTAACCTCAGTTCCTCAATTTCCCCATCTGTAAAATGAAGCTAATGCTACTTCACATGATGGCTGTGACACTTCATTAGGTCAGCTTTGAGATCCTGGGGTGAAAGGTGCTCTGAAATGTAAAGTATTATATTTTTATAAAACTCTTTGCTTTAAAGAAGTGACACATTTTTCTTCATTTTAATTAGCAGTACAAACTTTTCATTTCATTTTCAAAATTGCACGTGTTTCCAAAATATAAATGTAGTAAAGAAAAAATGAGGAACCAAAAATCTATTCAAGAAAACATATGGGGTAGGAAATGTATATTTTTCTAGAAAATTTCTGCCAGACAGGTGGAAGTTTGAGAAAAAATATTAGAAATACTTTATATAAATATAAATAATATATTTAGAATGGAAATGCCTATACAGCTCTAGGTAAACTGTCACTATGCACTCCAGCCTCTATCCAGACCTTCTGCAGCTATATGGAACTAAATGTCCATTATTTCCAATTATCTGAGTGTATGACATTGCCTTTTATCAGGAGAATGGCACTTCTGGAAATTGAGGGACTTAATATTTTGCTTCTTAAGAGTCTCTTATCAATTCTGCAATAATACAGTGTGCTCATACTGGAAAGATGTAGAAAGCCCCACAATAGGAAGAGTGCTGTCACAATACCAGAGCTGCATGGTGGTGGCAATGCAATTGGTTTTGTTTGCTTTGTTTTGGACTTACTGATAAACAATGCTAACAGCCTATCAGTGGAACCTAATCAATATTCCGTATCTCTCCAGAAGCTGGATAAGTGGAGCCCACATTCATAGTAGGGATAGTTCTCCTGCAGCAAGCAGGTCTGGAGTCCTTGTGTATGTCAGATAACATTGTAAAATGAACATGAGATGTCAATTCTAAGAAGTTTGCAGGAGGCAAGGACATTATTAATTAGATATACAAAGTATGTCAAGAAATTATAATGCCCTATTTAGAAAATCTGGATCGAGATTCTGTGCTGTGCCCAATTCTCAGCCCAGGGGAAGGGAAAGCTAAACTGGCTTTAAGCCATCTTTGCATCCTCCCAACTCTGGGCTGCTTCAGGGAGCAACTTCTAATGCAAGTTAGACAGCCCTGGGTAGCTGGATAAGTTACAGCAGCTTTCCTGAACTACTCTTAGAATCTCCACAGTACTGTGTGCTGACCCCCTCCCATCCAAATCTCCCACCCTATATGCCAGGGCTTGCAGGGGATCCTCAGAAGGCAGCCTGTGGCTACCTTCTCTGTTCATACACTGAGGGAATTCTCCCTGGACTGGATCTGGGGCTTTTAAAGTCCCTTTACAACACCCCATTCCCTTTACCTAGCATAAAGGGGTCAGATCAGGAGTGAGAATCTCACCACTGGAAGGTAAGCCTTGTAGTTTAAACTTTATAAAGCTCCTTAAGAATAATATTGATTGTGCGGCTGCAGCTAAGACCCACAAGCATGTATTATGTTAATCAATCTAGCTGTCCAAGTGCTGAACAATTGGGCCCTTACTGTAAGGCGGGGTGGCCAACTTGAGCCTGAGAAGGAGCCAGAATTTACCAATGTACATTGCCAAAAAGCCACAGTAATACGTCAGCAGCCCCCTCATCAGCTCCCCCGCCCCACTCCCAGCACCTCCCACCCACCGGCAACCCCGCTGATCAGCGCCTCCCTCTCCCTCCCCGCACCTCCCGATTAGCTGTTTCGTGGCATGCAGGAGGCTCTGTGGGAGAGGAGGAGGAGCAAGGGCATGGCAGGCTGAGGAGGGGGCGGGAAGGGATGGAGTGGGGGTAGAGCTTGGGGCAGAGCCGGGGTTGAGCATTGGTAAGCTGGCACCTATAGCTCCAGCCCCGGAGTCGGTGCCTATACAAGGAGCCGCATATTAACTTCTGAAGAGCCGCATGTGGCTCCAGAGCCACAGGTTGGCCACCCCTGCTGTAAGTTAACCACCTATCTACATATGCCCTTGAAAGGGCATGGCAACTTGTCCTTTGCAAAGATTATATGCTACAGAATGTAGCTGTGGAAACTCTGGGCTGCCATCCCTAACACATCTGGCCATGACCTTTCCAAATCATAACTTATTATATGACTGAGCCTATCAAAGAGAAGTTTACCACATCTAGACACAAAGTAAACAAAACCAGGACTATAAACATACTCTCAAAACCTAATGCACAGGAGCAAATATGTTCCCCTTTCTGTTAATATTTTCTCTGACCTGATCTATTACAATGGAATTGTTGGCTTATCTCCAGAACTGCCACAGGAAGAATCTGCATGACATTACAGGTCTGTCTCATCTTATGCTGGGGTTACGTTCCACGGTCAGCGCGTAAAGCGAAAACCGCGGACAGTCAAAATTACATTGAGTGTAATGGCGGTTGGAATCGCCCACACTACAGGAACAGTATTTAAATTGTTATTTTTCTTTTTTTTGCCGATCAGGAACTGCTGAGGTTACTTTTTCTTACATTATCTGTGAAACCCTCCAACTTCAACAGAGCAGTGTGCAACGCGTGCTAAAATTATCACTAGACATGCTGCTGTGAACAAGAACAAATTCATGCATTCTCTTGGAAAAGAAAAGTATTACACTTTCTTTTTCATAGTAAATATACACAAATCTATCTGACTGAAAAAATACTGGATATTTGGAAATTATTTATATTATGTATGGGGGGGCAGGAGGGAGAGATATCTGACATTTGTTTTTACCTTCATTTTCCTCTATGGTCATGATGGCAGCACTGAAGGCAAGTATGAACAATATGTAAATTACTAATAGCTCAGTGTGGCTAGATAGACAGAGAGGCTCAAATTAATCTCTGTGATATCCATTGTAGACTTTTTATGGAATCATAGAAGATTAGGGTTGGAATAGACCTCAGGAGATCATCTAGTCCAACCCCCTGCTCAAAGCAGGACCAACCCCAACTAAATCATCCCAGCCAGGGTTTTGTCAAGCCAGGCCCTAAAAACCTCTAAGGATGGAGATTCCACCACCTCCCTAGGTAACCCATTCCAGCGCTTCACCACCCTCCTAGTGAATAGTTTTTCCCAATATCCAACCTAGACCTCCCCCACTGCAATTTGAGACCATTGCTCCTTGTTCCATCATCTGCCACCATTGAGAACAGCCTAGCTCCATCCTCTTTGGAACCCCCCTTCAGGTACTTGAAGGCTGTCAATGTTGTCAATGTTTTCTTCCTCAAAATGACCAAAATTCGCTCCTTCAAGATTGCCTAAATCCTTGCCATTCCTACCTAGGTGTGCAAGAAGAAGGATTAAATGTAGCCACAAATACACAAGCACCTGATGGGGACATCCATATGATAATCTGCTAATATGCAAGAGAACCCACAAGGAGATCTGTTTGTTTTTCACTACTGGATATGTTCATCTGAGTAATTTATCAGTATTTTAGAAGTCTTATTCCAAGCTAACAAAACACTGTACCTGTTAGGAACCACAGATACGATACTATTAATTTAGTATGCCAAGTAACAATGTACTAAAATGGGTTTAGTTATCTGTGAGAGTCACTGAATGAAAAAAATGAGTGACACTGAACATGACTGAGAATGGATGAGGGTTGGATAACTAGGTTTGGTTTTGACTGTGCACAATAGTTTTGCATATGCACATGGAAGGTCATTTCAAAAAGATAAAATATCCAGAGATGCGTATTTAAAAAGGGATTAAAATAATTGATTGAAAAATAAGTTAATCAGAAAAACTGATTTCAGGGAAATCCTCTCAGAGAGTCAGGATAGCCAGGTAATCTCCTGACCATCAAATTCTTCCAGAAAGGTGGGAGGGGAGGCATATCAGTGAAATTAACTAGTCAGCTGTTTCCAGGTGTGTGTATATGTGTCTCAGTAGCTGAAGGCCATGTATAACTCTCATATGTATTAAGGAGAGCTGCTTTTTCAGTGGCTTCTTGCCCTCATTATCCTTACACTGAAAAGAAGTCCCACTGTGACACTGAACATATGACATGTCCTAAAAGAAATACTACTACAACAGACAAACAAGGTATTTTATGTGAGAGGAAGAGGTGATTATGGACACATTTTGTACACTATCTATATTTGTCCTTAAAATGTGTCAGCTCAGCTGAGCAATTTTAAACAAGCTTTTGATTAGGCAAATACCAACAGCAGAATTAATACATGGACTTCTCCTAAATACAGTTTTACTTGAAGTCTCCCCTATGCATTCTGATCACATGAAAACGTATCAAAATGCTGGCTTCTCATTAAACAAAAAACATGCCTGTGGCAGTCCATAAACTGAGGGTCTGATTTTCAGAAGTGCTGAGAACTCACAACTCCAGCTGATGTTAATGGGAACTTCAGGCACTCAGCACTTCTGAAAACCAGGCTCCAAGCCTTCAACAGAGAATTTATATTTATATATATACATATATAAAAATTCCAAACCACACAAAAACTGAAGAAAAGCAACAACTATAATATGTATTTATATATGCATTACAGATAAATCCTTGAGAACATCAGTGAAAATAAAATCTGTTGTTTTTACATTATTATTTGTGTAACACCAGCAATGTGCTAAGCCCTTTACATATTGGGATGAAGACCAGGTGCTGGCCATGCAGAGCTTAAAGTCTGATGCCCTGACCCTGCAAATGATTCCATGTGGGCAGATCCTTTCAGCCATACAGAGCCCCATTGTGTGCACAGAGATATGCCCATGCACTTTTTCATGCAGGACTGGACCTAAACAGACAACAGTGTCATAGGTTCTGGAACTAGCGGTGCTGGCTTGAAGTGGTTTCCATTATACACAAGGTTTACAGTTTTGTTCAATGGTTCTCAGCACCCCCACTATAAAAATTGTTCCAGCACCCCTGAACAATGTGTAAATGAAGAATGGGCAAGAGAGCCATTAGAAGTGGTGTGGCTGAACAGTGACATTAGCACATATCTTGTTAGCTCAAGAATTTTCTTTGTGATTTCTTTCATCTCAAAAAATGATGTAGTAGTTTGTTCAGTGAGTCTACAATTAGTTTTCCAGGATCCTACTTTCTCAGCCAGAATCCACATAAGAAGACAGTTGTCTAGAACTATAGGACTAATCCCCCAGGAGTAGGTTTGGAACTGAAAATCATTAGGAAGGCACTGAATATTTTTTAAAAATTCAAGTAATTAGCTAACTGAGTGACTGAATTGTTCAGGTTTCAGAATGGTAGCCGTGTTAGTCTGTATTAGCAAAAACAACGAGGAGTCCTTGTGGTACCTTAGAGACTAACACATTTATTTGGGCATAAGCTTTCGTGGGCTAGAACCCACTTTTCCCAAATAAATTTGTTAGTGGGTTCTAGCCCACGAAAGCTTATGCCCAAATAAATGTGTTAGTCTCTAAGGTGCCACAAGGATTCCTCGTTCTTTTTGAATTGTTCAGGTGACTGGTGATAAGGTTTGAATCCAGCCCTGGTCAATGGTATTCAAAAATCATTCAGTGGCCTAAGTGAAATGAGGTTAGGTCTCAGATCTCTAGCACACAGTTGCCCAGAACAAAAACAATCACCACGATAACTGGTACTAATTTGCACACTCGCTGATCATCTTGCCAAGAACACTATAGATTTTTTAGGCATTGAGACTGAACCATCCTCTGAATCATGAAAAGAGGTGAAGCACATTTGGTAGGGCATTTTGGACATGCTCGCACTGCATTTCTTCTGTCATAGAGAGGACTTCAGACTCCAGGGCTGGGAATCGAGCACTCTTTAAAAGCACGAAAATTAACTTTTTAAAATATTATATTAAAGAAAAAGAACTGACATGGTTTTGGGGGAAGGAGGGGCCGTTTGTTGGAGATTGGTGTTTGGGGTCAGGGTTTTATTTTTCAGATTTGACTTTTAACAAATAAAATACTACCATATTCACACTGAGGACCATATGCTACCCTTGTTTGTACTGATGTCTGGGAAAGCTACATGCCTCTTAGAGAATTTGTTTAATGGAGAAGACTTTCTAATACTTTTAAAGTACTTAAGGTGAACAAATATTATGCCCCTAATAAAACACACCTTATCACCGGCACAGATGTCATTCATAACTACAGTAGGAGGGAATTTCCCAAAAAGCCACTCCAACAGCGTCAGTAGAAAAACAAATAAATACACAAGTTGTTTGAAAAGGTCTTATCACTGAATGTAGTTTAAAATGGGACTTGCTGCTAAATTAAAGTCTACTCCCTCAAGGGCTCTTATGTCTCTTTCCAAATGTTTTAAAGCATTTTACTCTTCACTAGATCACTAAAATGCCATGTAAATAAAACTGATTAATAAGAATTCAGTGAGGGGAAGAGACACATTTACCATAAAACCAGGAATGCTTTGAGCTCTATAGAGATTCCTTTCTGCCACACACAGCTCGGCTGGAAGCATTCCAGTAGTCCCACAATGCACATGTTTTCAATTACAAACTACAGACTTTATCAGAGTTCAAGTTAATTATTTTATATCACTGAGATGAAAGAAATTCATGTTTTTAAAAACATGTAAACGTCTTCCTATTTTAAAGCTAAAATTTTTGTGCTTCCTAAGAGTAGAATATGGGCCACTTCGCAATGATGATTTTTTTATTTTTTTGGCATTTTGATTAGAAATCTATTTCTCTCCTGTGACTTACCACTCTTGAGTTATCAAGGCTTCCTAGCATAATGAGATCAAAATTACATCTCATGGCAGTCTATTATGCTCTCTTTATATACAGGCTGTTTAGAAGACAACAACCTCTGTGACAGCCTTTGTAAATATGAGCCGGTGCTCAGTTTCCACATGCTACTGTTTCAGCGTCCAAATCCTGTGAAAATAAAGCAACCCCCTGAAGGAAATGAAAGCTGTTTCTGTTAACATCCCCAGTGCACCATATAAAAGTATACATTCAGTATAAGACTTAAGATTTACATGTTAATAATATAAGCTTATATTTAATAAGTTAAGCAAATACTAATTTTATAAAATACAAGAAATCAGTCATCATAGATAAATCTTTAAAATACATGTTACTGAATTCTATGTCATGGTCTTAGTTATAACAATGCAGAAATGATATATTTTCTAAATACAATGTATATTTAGTTTTCAATTCAGCAAATCAACATGCTCTGGTTGTGTCTTTTCTGAGAGGCAAATACACAAAGCTACACCATTTTAAAAACAAATCAAAGCAAAATGCATCATACTTTCTTTTCAAAAGCTGTTCAAATGGTAAAATGGAGGTCATATATGGAAGCAAGTAGGAAGAAGGAAGCAAGCCCTTATTTCCATTACTGACAACTCTCTTCAGAACACTTGAAAAAGAAAACGTACACACATTGATAATTCACACAAAATCTCCCATGTTTTTGAAGTCAGGAATATCTGTGGTCTCTCATAGAGGAGAACTGGATTCTATTCCCATTTCTGTTACTGACTTGCTATGGGACCAGAGGAAATTTGCTTAGTCATATTATGCCTCATTTTATCAATCTGTGAAACGGGAATAATAGTGCTTGCTTATCTACCTCAGTAAAGCACTTTGAGATTTACACATGAGAAAAGTGCTATATTCTTGTAAAATAGCAGTAGCTATGGTATCTGAGAGAAACCACTTATCAGCACTGAGTAAATTTGTGGCAAACACTCATTATTCCAGCTAAGAAAAGATTAAAACTATAACCAATACAATCTGGCCAAAATATCAGGGAACAAAAACAGCACCCTGTAAATACCATCTACCTCTCTGGGTTTTATACTAATTGTCATGTAAACTAACAAAGACAAAAATCACACCAGTAGGGAAAATAAAAGGTTTTTCCAGTTTTCTTGCCTGACCCTCAGAAAAGTCTCCCCCAGCTGGTTAGCTAACATTGTGCTTGTTTTTTAGACAGTAAAATGTGAAAAGTTTTCCTTTTCCTGTCAGCAAATGATGAATACATGTGGTACAGATTATTTAATACCACTAGACCACCAGGGATGAAGATTTAGGTGAGCAGCAGCAGAGCTGTACCATTCATTTTTATTACCATGCATTAAAAATTACGTTTACAGATAATTGTTTTTCTCCCTCCAATAAACCAAGATAAGAAAAAAATCAAGGAGAATATTTAATAATACCAGACCACCAGGGAGGAATTTGAAAAGTTGATTTTTTTAATTGACAAATTAGATTTTCTTTCTTTCTTTTTAAAATTTTGTTCTTTCTTTTTAATTAAAATGCAATTATTTTAACTGCAATTTGTGGAAATAGAATGACACAATGAGTGTTCAACTGGGGGAGTTTCACACACAAATTAAGTTGCCCCTTTACATAGGTAATTAGCTAATCAAATAGTCCCGCAACACCAGCAGTTCTATAACACCTATGTAACTGCCCACATGTTACATAATGTTTTTCAGATGTAGGTCCCCACAGATTCAGCCATATAGTCCTGTTTCCTACGATTCTTTGCCAGGATACAGTCCTGCTCCCATTGAAGTCTCTGGGACTTTTGCCACTAATTTCAGTGAAAGCTGAAAGGGCCCTTCGTTATTTTATATTTTATTTTATTGAGTTTATTTTGACTGGTGCAAGAATATCTTGATTTTTTCAATCCTGTATTTTTAATTCCAGGTTTCAATGGGAAACTAAAAGACTGTGTGTAAAGGCATTCATTCCTGTGATATTCCCAACAGCAGCAAAATGAGGAAGAACTGGAAGTACCAGTAGTCAGCTTGCTTATGTGAGATTGCCAGATGATTTTTCTTTGAGAGGTTTAAGGCCAAATTCTGAAGTCCACACTCATTAGATAGACAAAACTCCAGTTGGCTTCAAAGTCAATAGTGATTTTGCCTAAGTAAAACCAGCAGGAATTGGCTCTTTGATAGGATCAGTGAAGCATATTAATGTTTGGACACTTACCCAAATTAAATCAAGCCCCATAACTTTTAGAAGTTTGCCCATTACAGTATGCAAGGAACCAATTGTAGGCAGAAGAGTTCATCCCTTTCTTTAGTGCTGGACAGGTTCAGACTACTTTCCATTTAATGAAGTAAAACTAACAATTCTGCATGCACAGCAGGACCATAAAAACATGCAGTGATGAATATGCACTGAACATTTTCAGATGTGCACCGACATCTCAGAAAACATTGACTATTTGGCAAATGCTGCCACTGCCTAGAACTTTATTTGCTATCACATGAAGTGGCTCTTTGAATTTTTCTCCCCCTACACACAATTTTCAAAATAAAAAATCTGCCTAGAAATTATTGTCTGCTGGGTCCAGTTTAAGCTATTTGCAGGTTATTTTATCTCCAGTGTGCATGCCTAACTGCTGTTAGCCTAAACAAGGCCTACATATACCACACACACCCAGGGGAAAGGGGAATGGATTGCTCTGGTTTACAAGTCTTTCCAAGCTCCTCCAAAGTCCATTGAAGTCAGTGGTAACTTTCCAATTTACTTCAGTGGATTTTGGAGTAAGCCACTTGCCTTGATTCTTATCTTTCTATAATGGAGAGAAGCCAGCAAAGCTCAGTTTTGGCTTTACAAAAATTTGGCAGCAGAAATGAAGCCCCTTGCTCAAATGTTTAGCTCTGCAAGATTGTGAATTTTTGTGAAGGTTTGTGAAACTTCACAACATTCAACTTGCAACATATTAAAGCATAACAAACATGGATTTTTTTTGTTTTTGTTTGTCTTTCTCTCCTTCAGTGGTAGCCTATGAAGGGACAGAGCCATAAGAAATGTAGAAGTTCACAAACCATTCAATATTATTCATTGTGCTAGATTTATTTTCTTTAAAATACATTTAATGTTCCTGAAAGACGGTAGGGTGTCAGTCCTGCATGTTAATCTTTTCAACTTATCCAAATAGGTGAAGCATAGGCAGTGGTTATGCAAGCGTCCCTATTCCATCCTATAAACATGCCCTAATCTCAGCCAGGAGGGAACCACCTGTTGGGGTTTATTCCTCAGACCCCTCCGATCCTTACTTTCTCTGCTTAAATTGCCCCTTCTGGTAGCAGTGGGACTGACACCCACCTGGTAGGAACTGGACTACTAAAATCACAAATGCATGTATCACCATCAGAGAGTATTGACTTTCAGTTACTACCCACCCCACAAACACACAATTAGGTATGAAAAGGTAACAGAGGGAAGAAAAGTTCCAGGTCCCTTCAGCAGTTCTGAAATATTCAGTCCCATGTTATTGGTTCAATGTATAGTGTAGTAGAAAAAGAAGTTGAAAAAGTAATGGTGAGGCCAAAGACTTAACACACTTTGGGGTCTCTGTTGGTGTGGATACATGGACATATGCGCAATTAAATGAAAACACAATACAACTTCATATATATATATATACACACACACACACACCTTTCATACAAATGGTATGCCAGGATATTTTACAGTTTTCAGTAACACAGATACAAAGTTAAACAACAAATAACAGGAGAGGGAGAAAATACATGTTTTCAGATGAGATTTGAAATGAGATGGAGAGTCAATGAGGCAGAGAAATGGGAGTTACAGATGCATATCAACAGCAGAGCAGTTATGAGCATGAATAAGAAGGCAAACTGTGTATCCTTATTCCTTCTCCTGATTTTATCTGATCATTTCAAGCAGCATTTTACAATTAATAAGGAACTGAAAGTTCTCCCATAGCAGCAAAGAGAAACTGGCCCCTAGAAGAGAAACCATAAAAATGACAGCATATGGGCCTCCTGAAAAAGCAGGTATGGCTGCTTCTATGTCTAATGCCAGTTGCTTTTTCAACTGCAAAGTTAGGACATTTAAAGTATACAGCTGAACACAAGGTTTGGCCCCTCCCAACCAACTACAAACCGCAGAACAATTAACCAAATGGCCTGCTGGCTTTTCAGGTGTTGTGAGTTGCCAGTTCTGAATCCCCCACAGAGCAACACTCTCATTTTTATTATTACTGACCAAAAATACATGAAGGGAACTAAAAGGAACAAACCTCCCATGGCAAAACAAGCTAAAAATAGCAAGAGGCAAAGAGCATGGCAGTTGCCCTGGGCAACATCTAGCTGATGAATGAAATAATTATGACAGACAACAAACTAATCCTCATTCCCTTGCTAAATTCTGGTCCACTAAATAAATTAGTAATGTCATCAATATCATTATTACATTTCCCTTCCACAGCAGCTGCACTGTCCCTGCTGTTCCCTCTTTGTTTTTGTCCCTTTGCTAACCCAATCTGCAGTGTAACCTGTCAATGGTGCAGAGGTTGACGTCAAGGAGGCAAGAGACAGCAGAGAGACATGGTAAATGGGCCTGGAGCATGATTTGGTCCCTAATGGTTGGTTTAAGTGATTAGCAAAGATGTTTCCACTGCTGGCATTCCTGCTTCTGACTCTTGTTCTGAAACACAAGGTCTTTGCTGGCAGAGCCATGCTTGAGTTAGTTTTCTCCTACTTCCACTCTGCCTATTGTGTAAAATTTAGTAAGCATAGTAAGGAGCTCCAATACCATAAATAACCTGATTCTGAATTTTTGATGTTAATGATTAAACATGTATATAATATTAATGATGCTTTACATCAGGGGTAGGCAACCTGTGGCAAGAGTGCCAAAGGCGGCATATGAGCTGATTTTCAGTGGCACTAACATTGCCCGGGTCCTGGCTACCGGTCCGGGGGGCTCTGCATTTTAATTTAATTTTAAATGAAGTTTCTTAAACATTTTTAAAACCTTATTTACTTTACATACAACAATAGTTTAGTTATATATTATAGACTTATAGAAAGAGACCTTCTAAAAACATTAAAATGTATTACTGGCACGCAAAACCTTAAATTAGACTGAATAAATGAAGACTCGGCACACCACTTCTGAAAGGTTGCCGACCTCTGCTTTACATTGATATAGCACTTCTCATTCCTTATGATTCTAAAGTACTTTACAAACTAATATACAAATACATTCATTTTGTCCACTGTTGAACTGTAGCCACCTCTGTGTTGTACCATAGCATCTGCTTAGAACAGTGAGAGAGAATAATAGTGTATCAAATGGAATTCTGAGGGGATGTTTAGGTATAAGTGAATTATAATTGAAAACTGAAATTTCACCATGAACACCAAAGGTATGTCTATACTGCAATAAAAGACCCACAGATAGCTGTGGCTGGCCCAGGTCATCTGTCTCAGGCTTATGGGGATCAGGCTACAGAGGTATTTCAGTATTAATGTTCAGGCTCAGGCTAGAGCCTGGGTTCTGAGACGCTGCAAAGTAGGAGGGTCTCAGAGCCCATGTTCCAGCCCATATGTCTACTCTGCAATTTTATAGCCCTGAAACTCAAGCCACATGAACCTGAGTCAGCTGACACAGGCTCTGCAACTTGGTGCGGTGAGATTTTTATTGCAGTATAGACTTACCCCCAAACTTAACCGATTTTTTCGTATAAAAAATGTCATGGGATTTTCAGAGCTCACGGGTGGTCAGAATCTTGCTTTAAATGCCATCCACAGGGATGGTAACTACAAACGCACAGTGCCCAGCACCAGCCCTAGCCCTAATAGTATGGTTTAGTGCTGAAAGAGGGAACAGTACCATAGACTGACAACTTACTTCTAACACATCTTTCATTGCTGCTTCATTTTCCTCCTCTACCAAGATTTTCCTGTGACAGGAAGCCTCTAGGGCCAGGTAAAGCATAGGTGGCATCATCCCGTCATTTGTATAAATTTGAGCTTTGATATATGCAGGTAAGGTTCAAGACAACAGTTGGTTATGTGGATAAGAGCCATCTTTCCCTCCTACTGTTTTTCAGCTTTTGGATCATATTCCTATTTGAACTCAAAAGCATTTCCTCTCCCTGCAAGGTAACAGACTGTAGGGCAGGGTAAAGCCAGCATGAGCACAAATCTGCAACATTTTCATTACCTGCCAACTGTGTTTCCTCCAGTTTGGAAGCATTTATTGCTCTAGATTCTTATGGAGGATCTTTAGCTTCATCTGTAATTCCTGTATTGCAGCATGTTTCAAATAATTTGATTTATGTGTGCTTCATGCAGAATTCAAGCCAGTCCAATTATTTGCTTTCCAATGGCATGCTAAGGGATCCATATTTGGTCACTTCAGTTTCATTTCTCAATTTTCCTGTTCTAAGTTTATAATTGTCAGGAACAGCTGTGTACATTGCCAACCACCTTCCCAAAAACTAACAGGCATCCAACAGACAAAACATCTATTCTGCTTCTAAATTTGTTTTTAATTATATTACAAGTGGAGAAAAAATGCCCCAGCTGTTAACACTGGTTCAGTAAGGCCAAGAGTAGACATAGAGCAGACACTAGGAAATACTTCAAAAAAATTCTTGTAGTTTGTCATGATTTAATAGCAGATATTTCTGGCGTTGAGTGAACTATGAAATATCTCTGTATGATGGGATAAATGATAGGCTACCACTATTAATATTAGGTCATAATGTCTGAAATGCTGCTTCAAAAATAAATGCAGTATTTTTACTTTATTTTGTCAGGTAAATACTAAACTATTTTGTCATAATAACTTTACAACACTGTGTTTCACCTTGTCTTGCCTTGACTACTGAAGGTAATAGGGGTTGCTTTATTATGCCCATAAATTGAGTCAATTGACTTATCCTTATATCCTGTTTCCTGAACTTAACGAGAGATTCTGCATCATTAGGAAAACACATCATCTTACAACAGGATCAAAAGCAAAGGAAACCTGATAATAAGTCATTTTGATTTTGGGGGATGTTCACCAGGCAAATTTTCAATATTCTGGCAGGAGCTAGAACAAATAATTAGCTATGCAAGTAACAATTTGCTGACTGCTATGCTTGTATTGGAAATGTCCCAGAATACTCAACAAAAAATTCAACCCTCTCTGAATGTGAGATGCCTTCAGCTAGGATTGGTATAAACTCTGCCTCACCTGTATTTTAAGAATCAAACAGCATGGACTTTCAGACCCAGTCTTGTTCAAGGGGATGGATTCTAATCTGAGAATTTATATCCAATCCTCAAAAATTCAGAATTAGTTTAGAAAATTAAGTAAAGTGATCCTTCAGTCACATACTTTCTGCAAATTACCATGTAAAATACCTGCTCTTGTAAACTTTTATTCATTCAAGTATGCAGAGCCGTCCGTCCATAGGACGGACCAGGGCAACTGCCCTGGGCGCCGCGCTTCAGGGGGACATGGGGAGGCCAGGGCAGTCCAGAGGGCTAGCGGGGGGCCTGGCGTGGGCAGCAAGGGTCGGGCCCATGCCCCACACTCACTGGCCCAGGCATTTATTTTTTTCTTGCCCACAGCCCCCTGGGCTTTACTCACAAAGATAGTGTCATTGAAATCAGAGGAACTACTTGTGTAAGTAAGAAAGGGTTTAGAGGATCAGGCCCTAATACTTTAACAGTTGATGTGATGGTGTTACTTCTTGACATGGAGACTTTGAATGAATTTTGGTATGGAAGAGGGTAGTCAGTTTGGATAAAATAAAAAGGAGACCAAACTTCCTTTTTGGTTTTATTCAAATAATCATTTTTAACTCCCCACTGCTTGCTGTTTTCATCTGAAATGAGAAACAAAATGGGTGAAGTATCACAAGAAAAGTTGTCTAAATAGAAAACACAAGATTTCCAGCACAACCACTAAACTAAAAAGAGTTGCAGCCTTGTTTCTTTGGTAAATTTTGAGTATGCATCTGTATTTGTCCGGGCTCTTCTGAACTTCTGGTCTTTGAAAGTTCGCCCTTACTAATAACAATTTTTCAGTTACAGTTACCTTTAAAAGATAAGGGGTAATTCAGACAAAATCAAGTGCAATTTGCACAATACTTTAATTAAATTAACAAATGAACCATAAAATTCAGGTTCTGACAAACACACTGATGCAGGAAGTTCAAAGTTGATACTTAAATGTCATCCTTTAAAAGCTGTGCTGAGAGACTGCATATTATTATATAGTGTACAATATCTAGAGACCCAGGAATATTTGTGCATTTTAATGATAGATTTTCAACCTTAACTCTGAATGTCCTGTTGTTATGGATGTAAATTAAGCCATGGCTTTAATCTACCATATCTAAAAAGTTATTTGTTTATATAATAATAGTATTCAGTCAAAACAGAAAACATGTTTTTAAAAAGCAGTCTCTCAGTAGAAGTATAAAGAACTTAATTTATATTGTGTTGATTAATCTGAGATCATGAGACTGTGACAGTGCCAATAGAAGCTTTACTATCATATGAATGAAAGTGTCCAGGAAAGTACCTTTGAGACTCTTCAATATAAAGTTTATTGGTACATAAAGGCTCTTCACTACATATGTATGTACTCATGGAATTTGTATTATGTATATTATTGATATACAGAAACACTGGCAAAGTTATTGTTGGATGAGTCACAAAGCATCACAGAGGTCTCTAATCTGCAAAATAATGATTTCTCTTCAATATGCAGATTATTGACATGGTAGACCACACTGGTCAATTGTGTCAAGGTCTACTTAGGTCTACTAAATATGTAAATTCTTAACACCCAGGCCTGTTACAATTCCTTTGGAATTGCAACAGTCTTCTGCCAGCAGATATTTTGGAACATTAAAAATGAATGGGCAAAATACTGTTTCAGATCAGCCATTGTAATGTTATCTTTTCCCTGTAGTCCGGACTTCACATAACACATATCCCAATGTGATACTCCATATTACCTGCCAAATATGCGTTAATCAATTATCTAAAAGCATATTGTTTTGATCTATAACAATAGCATCTATCAAGTACATCATACAAATTTTAACATGCTAACTGTATTAACAGATGTTTGGGATCATTCCTGTCTAACAGACACACAAGTCAAATTACCCCCAAAAAACAGATTTTTATCCCTTTTCCTTTTTCTTTTAAAACAAAAAAAAAAATCCCTCAAGAAAATTAAATATTGGAAACATTTAAATTAAGTTATACAGCAGATCTGACATCAAGAAAAAGTTCATATTGAGTGACATATCTGCATATCACATCAGTGTAACTTCTGTACTATGGGATCAATCTAAACAATGGGTTTTCTAGTTTTCTTCAGTTTAAGTAATTTAAGACTGAATTCTCAAATATGCCTTTGAAATTCCACCCACAAATGTTGTAGGTGCATGACATTTGTGCGTTCAAATGAATAAGAGTGGGTCAAAGACCGCAGGAGGCTGAACCTGCAAGTGCTCTGGGCTGAAATAAATGCAAGTTCTGCACAAGATTAAGCTGGATGTGATGCGAAGACAGTGAAGGGATTCAAAGGAAATGTGACAAGGTCAAATTAATTGGCAAGGAAGATAATTTATAGGGCCTTATTTTGGTCAGAATGAAAGTAGATGATATGGTTGGATGCAGTAGTCAAGATGGAAGCTGGTTAGAGCATTGACAGTTAGTCAAGCGGACAGCGAGGAAGGTTTGGTTCATGGTATGCTGTGAAGGAAGGGTTGACAAGATTTGGTTATGAGAACACAAAATAGTAAATGTCTGCAGTATATCAGATACTGAAGATAAATATTGATTCTTTTAACTGCAGCCACTCTGTGCACGTGTGCATCATGTAAGTATATTGTGCATACAGTATGTATCTATATATCTTATTTGCTCAGTTATGCAACTTAGAGATGTAACTAGATACTGTATTGTTGGCTGAAGAATCTCTTCTGTACAAGATTTTGGTTCAGTGAGATATTATTCCTAGTTAAATAATGATTAGTAAATAAATTAAGGGAGGGGCATCCAAATGTTATGTCATCTTGTGTTTTTTTGGCCAGTTTAATTGTGCTGTGGTTAAGGTTAATGAGAAAAATTTACATCATGCAGCACAGGTATCAGGCAGGCTGCTTCATTTCACTAGATAATCTTAACAACAGCAAGGAACACAGTCCCCCTCTGGAGCTGCTTCAGGTCCTGTGTGAGTGTATCCAGAGCATTTGCAGACAAAAATGTGGGTACATTCTTGCAGTGCTGTGGTCTGAATTTAAAGAAATGCAAAGGATTGAGAAATAGGTGTGAGCTAATCAGCTGTTCCATAGGAAAAATCAAGGCTGTGTTTTGTATGTCAGTGTGTGATGATGTAATGCCAAGCTTGTCATTGAAAAAACAGCTTCATATGCCATAATTGCCCAAAATCATACTTGGGAAAATCTGACAGTCTGAGTTTGAAATTTACACATAGCCCCTATTAAATTGGTATGCAGAAATACACTAGTCTGAGGGAGCTACGGAAGCACAATCCCTCCAAGAATTCCCAGGACAAAGGATATCCTTGGGAGATGAAGTGTGCCCCTGCAATGTGCCTGCCCAACTTTGCTAATCAGGGTGGGGCCATATACCCATCTCCTTGCCACGTCCAAAAGGTGCCAAGAGGGAGTAGACCCAGAGCTTCTATGAGCAAATAGACTGCAGTTGTGCCTAGCTGTTGCTGAAGATGCTCACTGCACCCTCTTCTATCCCTGTGTACTTGCACATTGGCCAGGCACAAGCTAGTTATTTATGAATCATCCATTTTATATGTTGCCAGGAATGTTTAAGGAGAATAAATTTACTGTATGTTTGTCACAGTGGAACACAATATATGTTTTCATGCCAGTTTCACCTGGTTTTGCTACCCCAGCCCTTCCTTTGTGAGACAGGAGGAGGCCACATGTGCAAGTAAAAAGGCAGATAAAATTTATGAATTTCAAAACCCTGCATCACTGGTGTGCAAACGGTATATAAATCAGGCCCTTCTTTATCAGAAATGCCAAGTGTATTTTATTATCTTTACATTTATTTCTTTTCATGGAAACACTTTAAGGATATTTAAAGGGCGTGGAGAGGAAGAAACACTTTTGTATTAATAGCAGCAGCTAAAACATTAACATTGGCTGACATCCAATGTATACGTTTAAACTTTCTGTAACCAACACCATGGCAATACTAGAACTCTACCTCTGTAAGTATATGACCTCATCACCATAGTATCTATTAGGCTCCCGAATATTTTAAAATAGAAATAATATCTCTCTCTCTCTCTCTCTTTTCCCAGCCTGTAGATGTAGCTTGATTAGTTTTCAGGATTTTTCGTTATGTATGTTTGTGAGCATGTGCAGGAGAGAGAGAAAGAAACTGTTGTGCTGGGAAAGCGAAGGGACAGAACTAAGTTTTGCATTTAGTTCTGAAATAAAGGAGTCCATGATCATTCTTCTCTGTCTGGCAGGAGTGAGTTCCTTAGTCTAGGTCCAGGTGATGTGGAAGTTCTGCCTCTCAGACTACGTCTACACTTTCAGTTAGTGGTATGAGTCCCAACTCAGGCAGACATACATGCACTGGCTCTCCTTGAGCTTGCGTGCTAAAAACACTGTAGTGTAACCAGGGTAGCATGGGCATGGGCATCAGTGAGTGGTGACATGGGCTAGCTATACCGAGTACGTACACATGGGGTTCAGGCAGGTTTGTACTTGGCAAATCTAGCCTGTGCCATCACTCACCACCGCCCATGCTACCTCGGGTACATTACTAAACAGACTGCTACATTTTGTACCAGATGGAGCTTTTGAGGGGTCTGTGGCTTCATTCCTACATGCAGTGCATTGCAACAATTAAGTCTGGAGTCATGAAGGCCAGATGATTGTGTACATAAAATAATTAACATTTAAATAGAAGTTCTTGACACTGTCTTTGTACTAGTGACCAGATTAGTATTGCTGGCTAAATTAACAAAGCTCATTCAACCAAAAAGAACGCCCATCTTCAAGGAGGAGAAACCGCTGGGAGGACTTGGCCTCTCCCATCTCTTCTTGATAAATGCATGTGTGGCAGATGTGCGACCTCTGAAGCATGGAGACTTCTAAGACTATTTTACTGAGATGCGTCTGACACTAGAGGCGTATAGGATATTCATAGATTATTTTATCAATAAGCAGTATATATATCTTAATTTTTCCAACTTTCTAGGTAGGTTTCCTGTGGAATCTGGAATCAGTGGGGGGAAGGGATAATTAATACAAAGTCCTAATGCTGGTTGTGCAAATCCAACCTTTTGAAACTTCACCCCTAGGGAAAGAGGGATTGAAGTAACTAGATAGTTACCTGTTTCAGGAACGAAGACTCCCAAATCTATGAAGAGTCCGCCTGATCTGACTCAGGGTTAGGGATATCCCTGTATGCCCCCCCTGATTTTCCCCAACACCTCCCCAGTGGTCAACTAGTTACATGCAGTGTTGTCAATTTAGTCATTGATTGGAAATTTGAATTGAAATTGAAACATTAATACACACTTTAAAAGCATATACTGTATATCAGTGTTTCCCAAACTTGGGACGCCGCTTGTGTAGGGAAAGCCCCAGGCGGGCTGGGCCAGTTTGTTTACCTGCAGCGTCCGCAGGTCCGGCCAACCGTGGCTCCCACTGGCCGCGGTTTGCTGCTCCAGGCCAATGGGAGCTGCTGGCAGTGGTGCGGGCCAAGGGACGTACTGGCCGCCGCTTCCTGTGGCTCCCATTGGCCTGCAGCAGCGAACCACGGCCAGCGGGAGCCGCGATCGGCCGGACCTGCAGACGCGGCAGGTAAACAAACCAGCCTGGCCCGCCAGGGGCTTTCCCTACACAAGCGGCATCCCAAGTTTGGGAAACACTGCAGTATATGATAAAATACGTGTAACCTAAAAAAGCATAGAAGGTTTGAAAAGTGTAAACAAAGACTAGCTTCTTCACACAGCTGTTGTTTTTTCTGACAATGTCGCCACATTCGTTTTGGTGATGCTGGCCAACCTAATAATTTCAAATGATGATTTGTGAGCAAGGTTGGTAGTTCATAGCCCTGGGACCTCTGGGCTTGCCACATCAGTTATGAAAATAAAAAACTTGCTTGAGCCCTGGCACCTCTTTCATTACAAATTAAGCACTGGTCATCCTCAACTGAACTGCACTCACTAGGCAAGGGGTTTGGATGGCAGATCCCAGTGGAGAAAGAGAGAGAGCGGATGGGGACAGGTGTTTTGCTTTGTGGTTTGCGCTCAGCCTAAGAGTCACAGACACTATTTGACCTGTCTCCCTCCCCTGTTTAAAGATAGAGCTGATTAGGCTCTACTGAGCTTTTTGTTTTGTTAAGTGACCACTAGAGCTGAAATCACTGATAATCTGATCTAAGTGCTTAGACCTGCTGCAGGACGTTTCTGTGGAAGACCCTGCCCAGCCTTCCCTAACAGTCAGGTTCCCCCACTGAGAGCTGAAATCACAGAGAGCTGGTGGAACCTCAAGAGACTGACTCACCAAGGTCACAGTGGCAGATGGGAGCAGAAGGTGATAGTGCAGGGCTGGAGCGGTGGAGTGAACAGTAGCATGACAAACAGCAGACAGAGCGAGCAGCGAGTGGCTAGAGGAACGAGCAAGGTGCCTTCAACCTCCCACGAGGTGAACTCACACAAAAGCACCTCTGAACTTTGGTCTCCATTGACAAAGGACAACAACTATGAGTGGGGTGTGGTGGAGAGAGAAGGGAGGGGCACGTTAAAGGAACATTTGTTTGCTGGAATATGTTTTAGTGACTTTGCTCCAGATTTGTGACTGGGAAACTTATATAAATATGCATTTCCTAGTAGACCAAGATTTTTAAAATGCATTATTTGCCAGGTCATTATCTCACATCATTGCTATCTCAAGAGATCATTATCTTAGGGAGTTTCTATACTAAACATTTTTATTATATTATAATTCCTTTTTACATAAGAACATAAGAATGGCCATATTTGGTCAGACCAATGGTCCTTCTAGCCCAGTATCCTGTCTTCTGACAGTGGCCAATGTCAGGTGCTTCAAAGGGAATGAAAAGAACAGGCAATTATCGAAGGATCCATCCCATCGTCCACTCCCAGCTTCTGGCGAACAAAGGCTATGGACACTCAGAATATGGTGTTGCATCCCTGCCGATCCTGCTAATAGCCATTGATGGACCTATCCACCATGAACTTAACTAGTTCTTTTTTGAACCCTGTTATAGTTTTGACTTTCACAACATCCCCTGGCAAAGAGTTCCACAGGTTGACTGTGTGTTGTGTGAAGAAGTATTTCCTTTTGTTTGTTTTAAACTTGCTGCCTATTGATTTCATTGGGTCACCCCTAGTTCTTGTGTTATGTGAAGGAGTAAATAACACTTCCTTATTCACTTTCTCCACATAAGTCAAGATTTTACAGACCTCTAACATATCCCCTCTTAGTTGTCTCTTTTCCAAGCTGAAAAGTCCCAGTACCATGGATTTATATAGTAAAAGTGGAGGAGCTTGGTTTGCCAGACTGATCAGCAAACTAATGCTGACAATCTATGTGAAAAGGCTGCAAAACACCAAGCCTCTGGACTGCATCGACATGCAGAAAACTTTATAAGCCAGTCATTGTAAAAGCCAATTTCAGAAGTACTTAATGAGGCTGTTAAGAATGTTGGAAAGACAACAGTTTATGCAAACAAACATGGCTGTCACGTGATACTTTCTATTTGAGCAAGAGATACCACACACTACAAACGGAGGCCAATGTTAAGTGCATTGTCACTTGATAATTGTGAAATCGGACACTGGTTCCAACCAAGACTGGCAAATGCTCACTATCTTTCTGCAAGAAACTCAACTGACTGGTTAGAAGCTTGCAGTGCAACAGTGGAAGATTCAGCAATTGAAAAAGTGAACTCTCTCACCACATTCAGAAAATGTGCATGCATGGCCGACGAATGCACCGATGCAAATGGGCGTCAAGTATTAAATCACTGTGTACATTATCTTGATGTCCATGGTAGGCTAGTAGATGCATTGAGGGCCGTCCCTGGGGGAGTGCGGACATAGACGTTGAGTTTCTATCTTCCAGGGGTGCTCCCCCCAGGCTCCGCACAGACCCTGCCCTCACTCGACCCCTTCCCCCAAGGCCCCAACCCGCCTCTTCCCACCCCTGCTCTGCCCCACCTCTTCCCCACCCAGTTTTTCCCCCTCTCCCAAGCACGCTGTGCCCTAACTCCTCTCCCCTCCTCCCAGCACCTCCAGACGCCATGAAACAGCAGATCAGCAGTAGGCACTGGGAGGGAGGGGGAGGCGCTGATCGGCGGTGCCCACCGATGGGCAGGAGGCACTGGCGGGAGGGGGAGGTTGGTAGGGCAGCTCCTCCTTGCCCCCTCCCACGCACGCCTGCCCCCCACCTCACCTCCCTGCCCGCCTCTTCATGAAGCGCGGGGGCCCCCAAAGTGTGGGGCCCAGGGCAGTCACCCCAAATTGCCATACCCTAGGGATGGCTCTGGATGCATTTCTAGATGTGCAGGTTATAGAAAACACATCGGCTGCATCTGTGAAACCCACATCTTAGAAGAGTTAAATGTTTGTACATTGAACCCCAAAGAGATGGCTGCTTGTACATTTGATGGAGTTGCAAACTTCTCTGCAAAACATAGTGGAATACAAGCTTTGCTCAGAGAAAAGTGTAACCCTAATCTCTCCTATATACACTACAGAGGCCATATACTCAACTAGCACCAGTATGAGCTGCAGAATCTTCAAAAGACATTTTAAAAGCTATAAATTTAATTTCTTCATTGTACTCCTTTTTTTCAGCAAGAGTCCAAAAGGACTGAACAGCTTGGAAAAAATAGAGGATACACTGGGACTGAAGTTCAAATAAAGTTCAAAACAAGCTGGCTTTCTCAGAAGCCATCCTTGGCTGTTGTCTTAAAATTACTGCAACCATTATTATTGGTTTTGGAAAGTATCTACTGAGATGGGACAGATCTAAAAAGTGAGGCTGGTGGACTACTTTTGCTACTAAATTCAAAGAAGACTTTTGCTATTCTCTCTCTTGTAAATGTACTGTTGAAACCACTTGGGTCATTAAACAATGCCATCTATGCATCTGCTACAACAGTAGTAGATCTTTGTCCAGCAACAGAAGCTACAGTTGGCTCAATCAGAGAGATAGCCATTGAAAACATACTGAAAGAAGCAAAGACTTCAGTTCAGAAGTTAACTAATT
This sequence comes from Chrysemys picta bellii, assembly GCF_011386835.1. Lineage (NCBI taxonomy): Eukaryota > Metazoa > Chordata > Testudines > Emydidae > Chrysemys > Chrysemys picta. The sequence goes on from NC_088801.1 coordinate 43,044,436, forward strand.
AAGGCACTTATATTGACTCCTTAAGTGAAGAGGACAAGAAGCGTTTGTTAAGCCAGCAGAAAAAGTACACAGACTTGATTCTTACAAATCTACAACAGCAACTTTTGGATTTTACTCAACCTTTACATAGCTTTTACAGATGCCTGTCTTATAAAACACTGAAAGTTGAGTGGAGTGAGACACTACCAGCAATGGGGTTGCTATGTGATCAGGACAGAATAAAGAATTTGAACACAGAATGGAATATCATACAATGAATGAATGAAGATTTGACTTCAACTTTTTCTTTATCATTACTAGTGATTCAACCCAAACTTTGTGCTATGTTTCCTGGTATGAAAGAAGTAGTTATTTATCTCTTGCTACTCCCAGTCACAACAGCTACAGTTGAGCATTCTTTTTCCTCATTGAATAGAATTTTGTGTTCTGAAAGGAGTCACCTTCTGCCTGATCATGAACATATCATGAAGGACTGGAAGTACTGGATGCACAAGAAGCCACCAAAGATGAATTCACTGCATTCGAGAAGTTCATTAATAGAGTTATGCAAAAGTACAACAAGAAACTAAGAAGGATGTAGATGTAGTGCTTCATAGTAGGCTTGAGTAGCCAGCTTTAATTTGTATGATGATTTTAAAACATGAGTTAAATCTAATAAAATGGTTGTGAAACTTTTTTCAGTTTTTCCTATCGTGCCATACAGCCCACCTTTGCCCTCATGGTCTCACCCCTCATCAGCCGTCACCCCGCCCCTGTATATTTGAACACCCCTCCCCCAGCCCCTGTAATTTCAATTCCTGGGGGAAACATTGCTCAGGGTCATCTGCACTCATTCCAAGCACTGACATGAGACTTTAATGAAGAGGGCAAATCCATCCTAGAGGGGCTTGAAGGACTTTGAAACCTACCAGGGTCTGTGTGTGAAAGATGGGCTACATCTGGTGAGCTAGGCATGCATATAAGCTGTTTATTGTTTACGAGATCTGGTTTCTCTGTAATTCTTTGGTATCAAATAAATGTAAAGTGCTTTATGAAACCCGGCTGGTCACTGGCAACCACCTGTCATAGCCCCTGGGAGATAACAGGGCCACAAAGTCTGAAATAACCTCAGACTTGCGAAGGTGATCAAAGTAAAGGGAGGAGGAATTGTAGCCTAAATCCCCCGTCAGGAGGAAAAGGAATATGAGTTCTCACTAGAATAAAGATGACGGCTAGCGGCCACAGACCAAAGTGGTGATGCCCCCAAGGAGGCCATGAAGGGATCAGAGGTGCAGTTACCCCTCCAAACTGTGACAGCATGAATCTGTATTTCCAAGTACCAATCCAACCACCTTTATTTCCTGCCATGCCATTTGAAGAAGAGCTCTGTGTAAGCTCAAAAGCTTGTCTCTCTCACCAACAGAAGTTATAAAATATATTACTTCACCCACCTTGTCTCTCTAATATCCTGGGAGCAACACAGCGCAACAACATTGCATATGCCACAAGTATCAGCCTTATCTAGGACTCCTTTCTCCAGATCAGTGGTTCTCAACCTGCAGCCCGTAGGACATCCTTGCAGCCCAGTCAGCACAGAGCTGCAGCCCATATGACATCCTCAGGGCCATACAGGTAGTATTGGATGCAGCCTACATAACACTTTGTGGGCCATGTAAATAGATTGAGAACCACTGCTCTAGATTATATATATAAAGTTTGCCACAAGCTTCACAGTTTATGGACACAAGATTCAGGAAAGAACTGCTCATTCACAGGTAGAGCCTAAACGCTAAGCAAAGCTGATTTCATGGTTTCATTTTTACATTTTGTATCAAAGAATGGGCACGGCTCTACTTTCATCCAGTTTTTAACTTCTTACTCACCAACTGAGAAAAACCAGATGTCCCAAGTTTCAGGTTCCTAGAAACCTATCTGCCTTTTACAGTACTAGATGTTCAGATTCATAACAAAATCCTTGTGCACAAATTGTGCCTTGATTTGATCAAGGCGCTCTCTTAGGCAGGGAAGCATTTTTAAACCCATGCAATATGATTTTGATACATGTTGGTACTGCCTTCCTTTGGCCAGCCAGCCTCCAGAAAACAGTTTGCAAACACCAAATGTGTACTGTAGTTTTAAAAGTTTTATATATTTCTACAAGTCTTGTAACAGGCTTTATTATGTACTAACATGTGCCGAAGAAGAGCAGGTTGGATATTCTGAAGCTCTGGAAATAGACAAAGAGCAAGAACGTGTTGGACCCTAGAGTTCTGAGTGTGGATTGGCACGAGGGAAGGCTGACTCACTAAAGATTTTCAGGTTTGTTTGGATAAAATCCAAAGTTTGAATAAGCAAATCCCTGTACATGTGAAAGTCTTCCCTACATCCCTTCCTCCCTCTCATCAAGTCGCTCAGCTACATGTACACTCACCCATACACCAACCCTCCTATGTGCCACACTCTGCCCTTCTTCTTTGTGTGGAGCCCTACTCCACGTGCACATGGCAGGAGAGTGAAAGGACCACTGCTACTCCTGATTGACGCGGGATGGGCAGAGAGAGGAGCTGGCCCAAGATCCCTGGTTAGCTGGAGGACTGGAAGGAAATCCCACCCCTGACTTCCAGCTGCCAGCCCATCTCCCATCAGAGGCGGGGAATGCTGCTGCAGAGTGTGAACTCAGCCCTGACCAAGTGGGGATTGATTGCAGACCACTTGATTGGCTCTGGGCCAGTTGGCTGTCATGGGGTGGGACTGGAGAGAGGACACACATGCTGAGGCCTGAGCACGTGTTGCTGCTGCTGGAAAAGCAGGCCCAAACACTCTGCCAAGGGCACAGCTGAAACACCCAGTGACCACTTCAAGATGGAGAAGGTGCCCTGTTTGGAATTTAGAGACTGGGCACAAGGGCAGTTTGGATCTTCATCTGTATATGTAGGTATTGGGGACTCAGTACGTTACTATTGCTTTGGGAGGTATGTGTGACTCTCTGTAGGGCTGCCAATGGTCCCCAGTACTAACTGAGGTATTGTCTATGCTCAGACAAAAGTGTTGGTTTACAGCTGAGTGCAGCATTTGTTTCTGGGGTTAATTCCTGCCTCTTCAACAGTTGTGGAAGAGAACAAGGAGGGTTGGGTGTACTGGGAAGCAAGCATGGTTCTCTCAGGCATGTGGCTTGGGATGTAGGATCCATTTAACAAAACTGGGGTGCCCCCACCACTATTTGTCCCTAGAGCTTTCTAAGACATGGACCCAGAAGGTTTAGTGGGCTCTATTGGACTTTAGTGCTCTGCTCACTACAAAGTTGCAAGCAGATTTGGGACATTATTTGCATCTCGGAATGCATAGGGCGCTACTTATGGGAAACTCTATGGAGGAAAATGTTGTACATTTGGGGTGTTCCACACAGTGCAGGAATCCCCAAAGTGCTAATGAATTTGCAGCAATCAAGGCACTAAGCCTTAGCAGAAAAAGCATCAGATCTGCTGACCCCATGTTTACAAAGGTAAGAGAAGTTAGCTACTTTGCAAGGGCAGATCTGGAGATAAGACTAGAGATTACAATCGGATAGCAAATTGAGATTAAATAAAATTGTAGATCTGTGAAAAGAAGCCATCTTTGTCTGTATCTTCTGTTGAATTATAATTGTATTGTATTCTGTAGTCAGCAGTCACAAATGACAAATGACAATGAACAATCTGATACAACAATACAGTTCCCAGTCCCTTTGGTATCCCTAGTTTTTGGACTAAAGCATGACATTTTTTGATTAAAGCATAACATCACTGCTCTTCGTTAGCCCTTACCAATACCACCACTAAGCACAACAAGCAGTCATACAGCACAGCCAGCTGCCTACTCTGTAATTAAAATAACATTCTGAAACACTGCCATCCCGTTCCAGTTTAGAAACATAACAACACTTCATGTTTTCTCCCCTCAGTGCTTGTCTAAATCCTTTTAAAAATATGTACATCTGTTTCTGTCCATTCATCTATCAGCAGTAAACTTGTTTTGACAGAATTAAATTAATACTTGGTTCAGGCCTTTAATTGATGAATGTATGACAGCTGGCTATTTTAGACAGTTTTTAAAAGCCTCAGTTGGCATCATTCATTGAGTTTTAGAGATGCAGTTCTTTTCTTCCCCACTTTGTTACACCTCTGAAACACTTCAAATTATAGTTTTGAATTCATACATCTCATGATAACATGTAGACAGTGAGGCTTATGCCAACTCCCATTTAAAAGCTAAGTAAGTTGAGATAATTTGCAATGTCCAAGCAACTATGCTGGCCCTCCTTAGAGTGGCTACAAACAAAAACTTCATTTCGAAATCAAGTCCACTGGGATTTTAAAGTACGTGCCAGAATTTTTGGAATGGTGTTGCAGATGCATGTATGTAGAAATCACTGAGAAAGAGCTATGTGAAAGAATTGAGATATGCATGTGGGGAAAGATCCAAAACTCATTGAAGTCAATGGAAAGGCTTCCATTAACTGCAGTGGGCCTTGGAACAGGCCCTTAATTCTGAAATTGATGAGGTCCATAGTCATTTTTTTCTTGCAAGGGTGAGTTCCATAGTCCAAGTCCAGCTACAGTGAGAGTTCAGCCTCTCACAGGCACAAGTCCTCATGAACAGAATGGTGCCATAAAAAGAAAGAAAAATTAAAAGAATTTAACTTACTGTGTGCTCTCATTCCAGGCCTAGCTATGGTCACAGCATCTGCCACTGCACTCCCTGATGTTAACTAATAAAACTTTTAGATTAATCTCTTCATTCATTTTCTCTGTAATGAATCTGTGTCAACCAACATAATACATGGAATATAGTAATGGGTGCTTGGTGAGAGCCTTGAGGGCTGAAGAAGGTGCTCTATAATTTTACTGATTTTAGGAGATGTTTAATGTGCAAGAGACAGGCCCACCTGAATATCTTTCTGTTATCCAAGACACTTGCCAGAAAGATGTGTACTATGGGGGAACTGTGGCTGAAACCTAAATCCACCACCATCCTTAAGAAAGTCAAGGACACTGACTAACTTAGCTTTAAGGAAGTTCCTGACACTGTCTTTGTACCACTGACCAATTTTTTCCCCAAATGGCAAAGCAAGACTTTTGGTAGGAGGTTTTTGTGATGCCAGAATAGTATTGATCAGCACTTCCTAGAAGCCCTTACAAACCAGCTCTTGCTTTCCAGCAGCAGTGCAGCCAAACTGAAGCGTGATCTGTAAAAGAGCCCTTTGGATCAGAAGGTCCAGTGACTAGAGGCAAAAGTACAGCAAGCTGTGCTGTTGTCAAGAACCATGGCCTCCTTGGTTATCTTGGAGCTACCAAAATCACCAGTATTTTTCTTCTTTTTAATAGGACCCAAAGCAGAATATGATGGAAGGAAAAGCAAACAAAGCCTGCCCTTTTAAGGCTGGGACATAATGTGCCGTTGCTGCACTGTCACTGTCTTTGGGGAACAATGTTGACACTCTGGTGGTTTCTACTGGTGTGAAGAGGTCTATTATCTCCAGCAACCTCCCACCAGAAAAATGAAGGATTTATGGCCAAGGCTTCATCTTCCAGGCAAAGAGACTTTTGGTTGAGTCAGTCTGCCCTCAATGCATCTATGTGCACTGCCTTGAGGGATCATAAGGGACTTTGTCCAACAAAAGTGGCACAGACTCCTTGTGTAATATTGCACTGCTTGTAATGAGCTGACCATATTTTCAAAATAAAAAACTGGGACTTTTTCTGTTAATATTTCTCAGGGTCATGGTAGTGTCATATAAAAGTAAAAAGTACAATTTTTTAAATTGTGTACTATTGTTGCTACTGCCTACTTCTAATTGAGCAGGAACAGGTGCATAGCTCTCAGAGTGGAGAATTTTGTCCAGTAACTTTAGTGTGCTGAATAGTTTATTATGGAACACTGAACAAGTATTGTTAACATTCACTTTGAGCAGAAGAATTGCTTTGATTCAACTTTTCTCTTCGCTCCAAACATTGTTCATCACAATGAACACTCATTCCACTGGACAGTTTGAACTGTTGTGGTCAACACAGAATATTCTTCTAGCTATAGTAACAGATCTGAAAAAATATTTTGTAATTATTAGAAAAAAATGTAAACCTTTTTTTATGAAATGAAAAACCCAGACATTGCATATGGGACATCATATGAAAAACCAGGACTGTCCTCATAAAACTAGGATCTATTGTCACCATAGCTAGTAAATCTATGCTTACCAAGGTAAGTAACCTTAGAAATGTCTGATATTACCATAACATAAAGACAATCAAATATTTTTTCAGATGTAATTGTGCCAATCTCATATTATGAAGTTTCTGGCAATTTGAAACAATATTCCCTACCACTCTCCTCCTTAGACTAGAGACCTTTAGAGCAAAGGCACTGGTCAAAGTCAACCTATCCAACACAGAAAGGCACGTCAGCAGTTAGGACTTCTCAAGTTGAGATTTGAAATGGAAGCTTCCCTTGACCACCCCCTGGGGGAGAGAATCTGCAGGGAATGCTGAAGTGGCTTCCAGACTGAACCAGTGAAACCAGTGGGACCAGATGAATCTCTGCACTTTTGGCCATACGATGACATTTATACATGACATCATTATTCCTAGAATCCAGGGTCTTATCAAGACTGGTGGGTTTTACTATAATTATTAGTTAACATTAATATTACAGCAGCACTGAACATCACTTCTGTTGCTGCTTGTTTATCTCTCCTGTCTTATTCCTATGAGGAGTATTATCTCATGTTTCACACTGCTGGAGAATCTTGAAGAAACTAGGATTGGAACCTGCTCTTTAGGCTTCTCACCAATTCCAGAGAGTAGCTCCTTTTATAAAGCTGTTATCTATGTGTCCACTGTGGTTTTCTGCTGTGTTAGGCATCAGCATGGTGAGGCACAACAAACAGATCAAGGAGAGGGCTCTCATAGTGAGCACTGCCACCATAGCTTAGCTGTGGCTAGAATGAAGTGCTGCCAACATAGCCATTTCCTAGCAGAAGGAGTTGCATCTGGGAGTCTGTTGCCAATTCTTGCAATATTTGGTGTTTTTCTTTAGACCTCAGCTGCTGGAATCAGGATTGCTTAGGAATCTCAGATTTCCTTCTTCTTCATTTTTTTAAAGTTTGTAGCCCTCATAGTTGTGGAGAAAAACTTGAAAATGTGAAGCAAATGAACCCTAAAGGCTCAAAAATAGGATGGCAAATAAAAAGAACCCAACATTTTAAATTCATACTATTTTACCTAATTCCATGATTATTGATTGGCCTGACTCATGACTTTTGAAGCTTCTAGTTTACAGCTTAACTCTCTCCAGGGGCAATGGAGAAATGTTATAAAGCATTCAACACAGAGAGAAACTTTTCCAAGAGTCTAACATAATTGCTCCTTTACTTAATCATATAAAGCACAAGTTAGTACAGATCATACAGAAAACAATATGCCCTACATGCATTTCCCTGCCTCAGTTTCCTCACTACTCCACAATATTCTTTGAGCTGAAGTCAGAGTCCCTGGGTTGTCCAGACTCCTTAGTGCCAAAATGGGCAATAATTTTTGCAGGGGGGGCCACTCCACTAATTTTGGTAAGTCGTCAGGGGCCACACATTTCTTATTGTGAAATTACTTCAGCATCTATTGTAAAAAGACCCCCATTATGTTCTCTACACAACAAAGTAATAACAGTTAACTGAATACACGATTATCCAAAGCTTATCTTAGAAGGCAATTTATATTGTAAACAGTTTTGTGAACACTTGTAAAATTTGTAATAACACTAACGCTAAACTTTAACTCACATTCAACTTACATTCATTATTAAAATTAAGTGTAAAAGAAAAAATGAAACTCCGTCAGTGTGAAGAAAAAAGTCTTTGATTGTCATTAACAAGGAACACAAAGTCAGATGTCATTTCTGTTGTTTCAGTGTGGAGCACTGCTGCAAGGTGGTCATCATTGATCGAAGATCTGTTCTTTGATTTATTGTATTTCATCACAGAAAATGCCTGCTTGCAGACGTAAGTTGATCCGAACAATACAACCTCTTTTGGGCATGAGCCTTGATCTTTGGAAAGTTCTGTTCATTGAGGGATGCGTAAAACCTTGGATGGCACTGATTTTAATTGCTCCGCAAGCAATGCATCACACTGCAAGTCAATAAGCTCAATTTGGAGGTCACTTGGATAGTTGTCCACATCACATGTGAAAGGGGAGGAGATTAAAGTCATGTCATTTTCTATCATTCTAAAATCCTCAAAGCGGCGTGAAAATTCAGCATGCATAGCAAGCAGTAATGATGTGTATCTTTCCAGGTTCTGGTTGTGACTGGTTGGATTACAGAACCCCCCTTGGGAGCTCCAACTGATGTGCCAAGACTACTTCTGCCCCTGCTTTCCTGCCCCGTCAGCTTAGGACTTCAGTGCCCTGCCTGGTTTGAGCCAGACTCGCTAGCCTGCTGCAAACCCAGACCCAGGTCTGAATCACATCCCCTAACAGCTGTAGGCTTACCTGAAAGCAGCTAACAGAGGTGTTCTTGTCTTTAACACTCAGATGCCCAACTCCCAATGGGGTCTAAACCCAAATAAATCCGTTTTACCCTGTATAAAGCTTATGCAGGATAAACTCATACATTGTTCGCCTTCTATACCACTGATGGAGAGATATGCACAGCTGTTTGCCGACCCAGGTATTAACACATACTCTGGGTTAATTAATAAGTAGAAAGTGATTTTATTAAATACAGAAAGTAGTATTTAAGTGGTTCCAAGTAGTGACAGACAGAACAAAGTGAATTACAGAGTAAAATAAAATAAAATACGCAAATCTATGTCTAATACAGTAAGAAACTGAATACAGATAAGATCCTCACCAGTTCCAGAATGCTTTCTTTTACAGACTAATCTCCTTTTAGTCTGGGTCCAGCAATCACTCACACCCCTTGCAGTCACTGTCCTTTGTTCCAGTTTCTTTCAGGTATCTTTGGGGGTAGAGAGGCTCTTTCTTTAGCCAGCTGAAGACAAAATGGAGGGGTCTCCCACAGGCTTAAATAGATTTTCTCTTGTGGGTGGAGACCCCCTCCTCTCTCCTATGCAAAATCCAGCTACAAAATGGAGTATTGGGGTCACCTGGGCAAGTCACGTGCCCATGCATGACTGAGTTCCTTACCAGCCAAGCCACATTCCTGGGAAAGTCCAGATGTGGATTGGTGTCTCCAAGTTCACTGTTGGCTTAAGTGTTTCTTGATGGGGCACTTACTGAGAATAGTCTTTTCTCAGGAAGCTGACCAACTGCTTCACTATAGCCTACTTAGAATCAAATAAGTATGCATCCAATATTCATAACTTCAAATACAAAAATGATACATGCATACAAATAGGATTAATAGATTCGGTAGATCATTGCCTTTACAGAGATATGTTACATGGCATATGTAGCATAAAACACACTCTAGTTATGTTATATATATATATATAAATATATACATACATAAGCATATTTCCAAAAAGCCTTATGGGTGGCACTGTCACACTGGTCAGATACTGTAATCTGTTGCAAAGTGGGGAAGTGTGTGAACTGCTTGTTTCCAATCTGACGGGAGAAAAGGAGCAACTTTGTCATGAAAGACTTGACAAGGGAATACATGTCATGAGCAAAAAGCCCCCTACCTTGTAGTTTCAAATTCAGTTAATGTGACCCGTAACATCAATGGCAAATGCAAAACCAGAGAGCCAGTTCACGTCGTTCAATTAAGGGAAATCCACATTTTTTCCTTTCAATAACAAATCCATCTCTGCTCTCAGATCCCACACTCTTTTCAGAACTTTCCCCAAACTAAGCCAGCTAACATTTGTATGGTACTGAACATCCCTGAGCTCTGACTCAGATTCCTCCAGCAGAGAGGCAAATTGCCTGTGGTTCAATGCTCTTGCTGTAATAAAGTTGACTGGTTTTGTAACTGTATCCACAACATTGCTTAATTTCAGAACACTTTTGCAGAGGACCTCTTGGTGAATAATGCAATGTAGAAAAATTGTTTTCTGCTCTGCATTTGTTTCTGTCACTTGGTCTTGTATTCTTTTCAACAATCCAACATTTTTGCCTGTCAGATTAGGGCTTCCATCGGTGCTCACATTCACCAATTTCTTCCACTCCAATCTCAGTTTTGAAACGCTGTTATTTACTGCCTCCAGTAGATCTTTTCCAGTAGTCGTATTTTTCATTGACTGCACTGATGCCAGTTCTTCTGTGAGCTCAAAATTTGTGGTAATGTCTCGAATGAAAATCAACAACTGGGCTGTGTTTTTAATGTCACAACTTTCGTCAAGTGCCAGTGTGAAGTATGAAAAATTATTTACCTTGCTTTTCAACTGCTGATCCAGGTTCTCCGAGATTTCTTCTACACGTCTCACCACAGTTCACCTTGACAATGAAACATTTTCGAACTGCTTTTTCTTGTCTGGGGACAATATTGCAGCAGAGTCAACCAACTTGATAAATTCTCCCTCTGAGAATGGTTTGCTGTTTTTGGCGATTTTGTGTGCAATCATGTAGCTCGTTCTTGTAATTCTCTCTTATGCTGTGGATAGTTTCATGAAAAAACTTTGCTCTTTTTGCATTGGAGCAACCATCTCATGTGCTTTTCTAACTTTCTCTTCGGCAGACATGTTCTTATATGTGGATGCATGCTTTCTCTCAAAATGCCGGTGTAAGTTGTATTCTTTGCATACTGCCACACTTTCTTTGCAATGTAAGCACACAGTTTTTCTTGCCACATCAGTAAAAAAGTATTTTGAAGTCCACTTTTTGTTAAATACTCAGCATTTGGCATCTACTTTCCTCTTCTTTGATAAACTAATTTTAAAATTAGGGGGTCGGGGGTGGATGTAGCTGCAAACAAAGGTGAAAACTCAGTTACTTGTCAACACATGGCAATGAAATAGATTGCCATTATCACTTTATTTACAAGCCAATGTCATGCCATCTATTAAGTATTGTTGATTTTGTGGAATGGGGGTGGGAGTATGGGACAAAATGCATTTACCTTCTTCTCTTTTTTGGCTTTGATCCTGCAATGAGCTCTGTGAGAATGAAGGTCTGCACCTAAACAAAGCCCTATTGACTTTTATTTTGGGGATTCCCCAAGGAGTTTGTTGCAGAGTCAGGGCCTTAGTTATTATTAATTTCTGGCTTCATAAAACATCAGAGTTTTTGTTCATATACCAGAGAAGGAAGATAATTACCAACAACTTAAGACAAATCAGAAAACTCATCAGTGACTATTACTATGATCCTCTGTATTTTTAAAGAGATTAAGTTTAAAATAAATGAAATTAAAAAAAAACCATTTACCATTTATGTTATTTTTTTAGGAGAAATACTCTCTTGTGGGGCTAGTTCAGTTATGTGTTTGATGCCTAGCAATATGTGAACTGCTTGTCATATTTCTAGAATCCTGTATGACTGTAATGAATAGTTCTAAATCCCACATAAAATGCTGGTTAGGAACCTACCAGGTAACCAGCCCAAACCAGAACTGCCAGGCCCCTGGGCAAGGTGAGAGGTGGCCAGCTCCGGGCCCTGGAAGGAGCAAGGCCTTGGGCTGAAGGGTCGGGGCTAGCTTCCCCCTGCCAGCCCTTCAGCATTGTCTGGGCAGCGTGGGTTGGGCACCACTGAAGAGCTGACTGGGGGAGGCTAGCCTCCAGCTCTGACCCTTCCAGGGGCCCGGAGCCAGGTCCCCCCACCTCCCGGCAATTCTGTCGGCAGCCCGTGGGCCAGATCTAATTGTTAGGCGGGCCGGATGCAACCCACACGTCATATTTTGCCCACCCCTGCCTTAGTGCCATCTGGGCTTAGGAAAGCAGATCAGGCCCCCTGCTTCATGGAGGTTCCTATGTTTGGCTGCTTTTCCCTCATGAAATCTCCTCCCCAGTTTCTGTGACCTTGCTCTCTCCTGCCCAGGACTGCTTTCTTTTCCTGCCTGGCTCCCTCTGTTCCTGTGTGTTTCCTTATTTTAGCCCCTTCTGGCTGCTTTGTTCTGTATTTGTAACTTTCCACTGTTCCCAAAAACAAAAAACCCACCACCCTCCCATCAGAAAGGTAAACTCAAATTGGTTTTCCAAGGCTGCAGCTACTCTCTCACGTAACTTTTGTGTGGTCAAAGCACCATCATTAACCTTAAATACCATCCCTTTACCCTCAGCATGGAGTGCACCTAGTACATGTCCTGTCCAGTCCGCAATGGTAGATACATACAGGCATTCATGATACAGCAGTTTTTCATAGTAACATTTCATAATAACTCCATAATATCAACCAGAATTCATAAATGATACAGACAGTCCCAGATGTTCACAAGCCAGGATGCCAGGTAGCCCAGAAGTCAGCTGTTCGGGGATCGTAGGAAGCAAGCCGGGCATGGAGCTGGGCAGCCCAGGGAGTTGTGGAAAGTTTCAGTGGAATTGACATGTTCATGCAGAACATTTTCATTCCATTGAATTGGCGTTTTCCAACAGGAAACTATTCTGTTATAAAATTTTCACCCTGCTCTACTAGAGCAGATTCTTCTTTCCCTCTACAGGTACTCAGTGATCATGCTGGGCTTTATCCTTCTTACCAACTGATGCACAAGACTGCTTCAGCCCCAATAATGTAGGAACCAGCTCTACCAACACTGTGACACTGCTTCATCTGCATTGGCACTAAAGTAATAAGGGCCTCTTAGGTAAAGTGACAGATGTGTATGAGCAGATAAAGGGAAACCTAGCACAAAAAGAGTAGCCTGAAACAAGTTGGGAAAAAAACAGGAATTAGGAGAACACCAACCCAACATAAAAGCCCCTATTGATTGCCTTTTTTCATTTCTAGAATATTTTGTCTGCAGAAGAAACCTATATTACAGTTTGCTTCACAGCAGTGAAGATTGGGTTAAAATGAAAAAGCTGCTTTTTGTCAGCTTTTCGTTAATAAAACAATAGGAACATTTTTCTGGCCAAAGGCCAGTGTTTTCACACTTTCCTGAACCCAACAAGGGTACAATGTTAGCAAGTTTCACAGGGTGGGGAAATTATTATTTTGCTATAAACGGCTTTGTAAATTACAGATAATAGCCCTATTAGTGACTAATACTTATAACACTATAGAGACCTCATTACACTCAGCATCAGAAACTGTGATAAGCAGTGAGGGACATAGGTAAGCAAAGATGCCGTTATGAAAATTCCCCCTCCCCACATGCCAACAATTATGAAGACATTCCTCCACTCTTCAGGCAGATATATATTCCACATCCTTAGCCAGAAAAAAAAAACAGTGGCATTGGGGAGGTGGAAAAAAAATAAATACTCTTAGCCTCAGTTTGGCAGAATAAAGCAAATTGTGTTCCAGGCCCATATTTTTATTCCCATTTTGACAATCCTAAACACTTACTTCAGCTGAAATACTGGGCTGTAGCACAAATTTTTAAAAAACAATTTTTGAAACCTGAACTCTAGTTTCATATTTACATGACAATTATGAAATCATGGCCCTAAATGCTAAGTGTTGCCCACTGCACCTTACTTGGTGTTGTTTGATTGACCAATCTCAGGGTACAAAGACCATGACGCATTGTAAAGAGAATGATAAATTATCTATCTCTCAGCACCTTCATAATCCATAATACATCTCAAGATATCCAGTTACCATATTTTCATGAGCCTCTGCCAACATTATATTTCTTAATCTGGACTTGTTTTCCAGCTCATCAATTTAATTTGTGTTGTGGCTATCAATCATTAAGTCCAAGATCCTTCCCCCTACCCCCCACCCTCAGCTTCCTGCAGTCTTGAGCCAAAACTTTTAAACTTTGTATCCATTGCAACCATTGTAGCCTGGATTGCATCCAGCCCTTTACTAAAATCTGTCAAATTCATATTTGTGGTATTCAACTGAGTGGACTAGAAAATAAAGATGGATTAACTCTAACACTGCTTTATTACACTGCGGACATTCCAGATTTCTCTGCTGCACTCAGTCCAACTAGACTTTCCACATCTTATCTTCCCCTACAGCTCTCTGTCACACACTGCCTCTTGACAAAAGAACTGCATCTTATAATTTATGAATGTTTATGTTAGATACAATATTAAAGTGATACAGTCAAGATTCTTAGGTCCAGACTTTGACCTAATATTTTCTTCTGTTTGCACAGTCCACATAATTGTACGTGTTATTTTAAAACAAGTATTTCAAAGTTCATTCAAACCCTTTCTATAAAATATTTGTGTTCACAAAGGAAAACAAGTTATATATGGAAAGATTTCATTTTCAAGATTCCAAGGAGTAGTAATATTATTTTTCACTCCTTCAGCACCTTCCATCCAACAATCTCAAAGCTTTTTACAAAACTTTCTGCATTAAATCTCATAGAACATCTGTGAGGCAGGTATGCGTTATCCCCAATTTACAGGTAAAAATTTGTGTCACAGTGATGGTAAATAACTCTTGGTCACAAGACAAACTAGTAGCAGATTAGATTAGAAAAGTGAGATCGCAGGACTCTTAGTCCTGCACTGTAACCACCATGCCAGAAAGAGAAAAAGCAGTTCTGAGAAATATCCTGCTAGTGTCTATTTCAGTATGTCTCAGATGGTTTGAGAGATCAGGGTTGTTACCGAAATATCGGGTCCACCTAGCTGAGAGCCAATAACAGCCAGACAGGGATAAGGAAGAGTTGCTTTATTCTGCAGAAGAAAGGAGAGCTTTGCACCTTAGTACAAAAACTCTGTCTCACACACATTTTACAGATCATTTATACACATTCAGACCAAGGTCTTTGCAGTGTTAACACTTGATTGGTGGTGGTCAGCCCCGTGCTTTTGCTATCTGGTCAGTGAAAACCGGCTTGGGACCAGCTCCAACTACCTTAAGGCCTTGAAGGGAAGACAGTTGAAAAGTTCAGGCTACTGTGTCCTTAAAGTGTCTGCTTCCCCCTAATGGCCGCTGGCTGACATAACGGCTACTCTGTTAACGGGGCGGGGGGGTCACTAATAACTTTCACAGTCCCCCCTTCGGGCCTGGCAAATTCAAAAATTGTCAGGCCCGTTACGCAATTTGCGATCAAGCTGGAGGGACAGATATTGGGTTTTCTTATGGACAGCAGAGCTTTTGATCATAGCATTACACAGGCATTTGGCACATTGTATCATTGTCCAAATAACACATAGAAGGAAAAGAAAAAAAAGAATCCATTTAACAATTGTTCGAAAGAGCCCTGTAAACCATGACCCAAGGTCTGGGAGGAGGTCCTCAAAACTAAAAGTGTGATCAAGAGATACAGCATGGAAAACAACAGCAGCATTCTTAATGGCTTGTAAATCCTGCTCAATTAAGCCAGAATGATTAACATAGAAACAACATTTTTCCCCGATGCGAGCACAAGCCCCTCCTAATTCAGCATTCATAGCATCTAACACACGTCTATTTTGCAAAGCTATTTCTGCCACCTCATTAATCTCCTGTTTCAACTTCTGCAAAGCGTCTATTGATGCATTGGCTATTTTTTCTAATTCTGCAGAAATATTTACTACTGCTTTTTCTAGCTCGGCTACCCCCAACCCAGGAATGAGCGCACGAACAAAGGAGTGAAACCCCGTTTGCCTGACTACTAGGGGATTGTTGGCACGTTTCGCTCGAGTCCTTATAAGGGGGGGTGTCAAAAACTTATGGGCATAGCTGCCCAGATTAAGAATCTGGCTGGCATCCAATGTGTCGTTTACTTGGACATCTGGTAACACCCGGGCTACACCGCACCGACCTTGCCAACCTGGAGGAAGAGCTTTATAGACATTGTGGCCACAGATAAAATACAAGCCAGGGGTCTCTAAATAGAGGGTAAGGGTATTACCTGCAACTCGATGGCGCCAGGTCACCCTTCTATCCCAGCTCCCGGAGTTACTCACTAGCCGGTCCTGGCACCTCCAATGGGAAACATTTAAGTTTCCTAGGGCATGGGTAGTGTTTAAAATGGCTCCACAATACGTAACCTTAAATATGTTAGCTGTAAAACTTGCAAGTGATCCCATAGGCTCCGGGCATCCAGACATCCTTTCAAGGGATGTGTGGGGCAACAGAATGCCAGAGTAAATATCTATATAATACATATGTGTCTTATTTATGGGGCCTAACGGGAGGAATGAGGGAAACCACTGCCCTTGATAACAAAAGCCTGTTGGTCTCACAGTAATGGCCATGTGTAGGAGACAATGGGGTTTTTGGGCATTCTCAGGGGTATTTAAAGGGTAAAAGGTTCCATTTCTGACCTCAAACCGAAGGATTTGATCACAGGCCTCCAGGGGAAGGTAGCCCACTTCCCTCCCCCTTCCTTCAGCATTCTCCAAACAAAGGGGCATTTTATACCCGATCCCAAGAACTTCAAAAAGAGGGACCCCCTTAGCTGCCCAATAATAATGCCAAACCTCAGACCTTCTCCCATATTTGTCATATTGATATTCCCCAATCCATGCCCATTCAGTTTTCCGTTCTACCTGTAAGGAGAGTACTTCAGAAAGATTTGCTGGTACAGCCCACAATCCTATTCCTTCCTCAGAGCGGGTTTTGTGACACAGCCAACAATCAGATAAGTGTCCCAATGTGGCTATTTGCTGAAGAGATTTAGCGGCTGGGTGTGGATTAGCTTGTACAAGGGGCAAACCCAAAAGCAATAGCCACTGCAGCACCGTCTGAGAACCCATAGTTATAAAGTCTTAGGATTTTGTTCGCCGGAACAGAAGCTTTAGTCCCTCAAGAGGTTCAGCTTTCCAGGTATCGTCTGCTTCTGGCTCTTCCGGGTCGCGGTGGGAAGAGCTGGCGGTGCTCCCTCGAGGTCCGAAGTCGTCTGCTTCTGGCCCCGTCCTAGGGGCTAGCTTGACTCGGGTGTGGTGTATCCAAGTGTCTCGCTCTCTCACTCGAACAGCAGTGTGAGAGGTAAGAAGGACTTGGAAAGGGCCCGCCCACCGGGGTTGGAGAGGCTCGTGTTTCCACTCTTTCACATAGACCCAGTCTCCTGGAGCGATCCGGTGGGCAGGAACATCAGCGGGTAGGGACTGAAATTGAGCCGCATACCTGTGGAGAGATTTGAGAGTGGTTTGAAGGGAAACAACATATTTGGTTAGTTCCTCGTCACCCCAAGTGGCTAAATCAGTTACAAATCCTGGATCAGCAAATCCGGTGTATGGCCTGCCAAATAAAAGTTCAAAGGGAGAGAGACGGAGCCGGCCTCTAGGGGCAGTTCGAACTGCCAAGAGGGCCAAAGGCAGAGCCTGAAGCCATTTTAACCCAGTTTGAGCACACAGCTTAGAAAGTTTAAGTTTTAAAGTCTGGTTCATCCTTTCCACTTGTCCTGAAGATGGTGGTCTCCAAGGGGTGTGTAGAAGCCAGTCAATACCTAGGGCTTTTGCAATGTTTTGAATAATCTGGGCAGTAAAATGAGTCCCTTGATCAGAGTCAATAGACCTAGGGGGGCCAAACCTAGGAATGACATGGTTTAATAAGGTCTTTCCCACTTCCACGGCAGTTGCTCGTCTAGTCGGGAATGCTTCAGTCCATCCAGTCAGTTGACACACGATTACAAGGAGGTACTTGTAGCCCTGGCATTTAGGCATTTCTGAGTAGTCAATTTGAAGTCGCTCGAAGGGTGTGTATGCCCATAACCTGGCTCCAGGGGGGCCTTTAGGTTCCCCCCTTGGATTGAATTTCACACAGATGTCACAAGTGGCAAGGACTCGTTTAGCTTCCTGGAATACTCCAGGAGCATACCAAAGTCTATTCACAGTAGCTGCCATGGCCTCTGCACCACCGTGGGTTTCCTGGTGTAATTTAAATAGGGCAGGCCGTAGAGCAGCTCGGGGCAATGCTCTTCTTCCATCTGGCAGTTGCCATTCCCCCCCTCGGGTTTTGGTGGCCCCCATGCTTTTCCAACGCTCGACCTCTGATGGCTCAGGGGTAAAAGGGGCTGGGACTGGAGTTGGCGGGGTGGAGGATGTGAGTACCATCTGGTTGGTAACATATGGCTGTAGGGAGGCTGCTTTTGAAGCTGAATCAGCCAACCGATTCCCATTAACGGTGGGATCGTTTCCCTTCTGATGAGCCCGAACATGGACGATGGCAATCTCAGATGGCAGATGTATGGCTTCCAATAATTTCAGGATCAAGGGCCCATGGGCCACCTTAGTGCCACTGGAGGTAATAAAGCCACGCTCTGCCCACAGTTGGCCTGTGGCATGGCAAACACCAAAGGCATATTTCGAGTCAGTATATATGTTCACCGACTGACCTGCTGCCAACTCACATGCTCGGGTGAGGGCTATCAATTCTGCTGCCTGAGCTGAGGTGGAAGGTCCCAGGGGAGCAGACTGTAATACATCAAACTGAGTAGTTACTGCAAACCCAGATACCCGTTGGCCCTCCATGACCCGTGCTGAACCATCAGTATACAGTTCCAGTTCAGCATTTTGAATGGGCACATCTGAAAGGTCTACTCGAGGTTTTTCTTGATGTTGCACTATCTGAAGGCAATCATGTGAGGGCTCATAATCATAGTCCGGGAACGGTAAAAGGGTTGCAGGGTTCAAGGTATGGCACTGTTCAATTTTTAAATTGGTCCTGGACAATAAAGAAACTTCCAAATGCGTTAATCTTTGAGAGGTCAAATGTTGCGTGCCCTTTTGGACCAACAATTGTTGAGCTGCATGAGGGGTCCGTAAGGTCAGTGGATGGCCCAAGGTAATCTTTTCCGCTTGGGGTACCAGGAGACCAGCAGCAACCACTGCTCGGAGACAGCCAGGAAAGCCCTGTGCCACAGCATCCAATTTTTTGGAGAAATAGGCCACAGGTCGTTCTCTGGGTCCAAAAGCCTGAGTAAGGACACCAGAGGCCACCCCAAGTCGCTCATGTACATAGAGAACAAAGGGTTTGCGATAATCAGGGAGTCCAAGGGCTGGGGCTGAGACCAAAGCTGTTTTAATTCCCTGGAAGGCTTTGATGGCCCCAGAATCCCAGTGAAGGGGCTCCTCAGCATCATGGGTGATCTGTTCAAAGAGGGGTTTTGCCATCTCCCCAAAACCTGGAATCCAGGAACGGCAGAATCCTGCCAGGCCTAAAAATCCCCGCATTTCGCGTTTTGTTTCTGGTCGGGGAATGTTAAGAATTGACTGAATACGGGTACTAGATAACGCTCGATACCCAGGGGTGAGTACATGACCAAGATAAGTTACCTTGTCTTTGGCAAACTGCAACTTAGAAGGAGATACTTTATGTCCCTTGTCTGCCAAGCAATTTAGCAAGTAAATAGTGTCTGTTTCACATGTTACCTGATCCGGAGAACAAACCAGGACGTCATCCACATACAAGAGATATGTAGACCCACCCGGTAGGCTGATATCAGCTAAGTCACGTGTCAGGATAGAGGAAAAAATAGTCGGGGACTCAACATATCCTTGCGGGAGCCGAGTCCAGGTCAGTTGTTCTGCTCTCCTAGTTTCTGGGTCCGTCCATGTAAATGCAAAGATATCCCAGCTGTCCTTATCTAGAGGAATACTAAAAAAAGCATTACACAAGTCTATTACTGAATAACAAGCAGTACCTGCTGGAATGGCAGTCAGGATTGTGTGAGGGTTTGGTACCACATTGTGTCTAGCTTGGACAACCTTATTTACTGCACGTAAGTCCTGGACAAATCGGTATACCGGTTTTCCCTCTGAGTCCATGTCAGGTTTTTTTACTGGCAGGATGGGAGTATTGAAAGGAGACTTGGTGTGAACCAGCACTCCCAACCGTAGGAATGTGGTGATAAGACTCCGGAGGCCAAGCAGAGCTTCTTGGGGGATGGGATACTGACGAATCCGAGGAATTTCAATGCCTGGCTTCAGGGTTATACGCACTGGCTCTGTCTGGAGAGTCCCCAAGTCTGCCCTTGAAGTGCCCCACAGGGAGATGTTTACCTCCTGTCTGAGTCGCTCGGGTAAGATTTGGTCCGCAGGCAGGATCGGGTCCTTTGAAACTTGGGTTAGAACAGCACACAGCTGGGGAAGTTGGGTTTGAGGCAACCGAAGAATGATTTTGTCATCTGAAAAGAAAATCTGAGCACGTAGTTTACACAACAGATCTCTGCCTAAGAGGTTAACTGGGGAATCCGGGGCTAGCAGAAAGGCATGGGAGGAGGAGACACCAGAGATTTCTACAGCAGCCTCCTGTAATACAGAACAGTCAAATGGCTTCCCGCCTATACCCATTACCGGAATGCTCTTATCTGTAAGGCTTCCTCTCTCCGGCTTGGCAGTAACAGTAGAAAGTGCAGCCCCTGAATCCAAAAGACAAGAATAGGTGGTTCCTCCCAATGTTAGGCGAACCTGGGGGTCTGTGGAGGAACAAACATAAGTGGTAAAATCATTTGAATAGGTGACAAGAGGACCCCCTGGTTGCCGTCATTCCTCATTAGCAACAGCGTCTGTTCTTGTCACAGCCATCTGTTGTTGAGGTCGGTCTGGGCGACGGGGTTGTCGTCCAGTAGGTCTGTTCGGACACTCTCTCTTCCAGTGGCCAAGCTGCTTACAGTAGTTACATATATCATTGGCATGTCTCGGGTTCCCCCCATAATCTGATTTTGGTTGCCACTTGGGGGGTCCCTGTCTCCCTCCCTGTTTTTCATTTCCAGTGTTTACAAGGGCTGCTAGCATCCTCACCTGTTTGGTCTCTTGAACTTTTTCCCTTGTATGATATACTCGGGTGGCCACGCTTACCAGTTCCTCCAGGGATTTTCCTTCAGCACCCTCAAGCTGCTGCAACCGCTTCTTGATGTCCGGGGCTGACTGGGAAATAAAAATAAGCCTGACCGTGGACTGTGTGTCCATGGCCTTGGGATCTATATTAGTATGGATACAAAATGCTTTACAAAGTCTCTCATAAAAGTCAGAAGGGTGTTCTTCTTTCCCTTGCACAGTATTATGAACTTTTGTCCAATCTAAAGTTCTTTCTCCCGCTTGTTTTATGCCTGTCAAAATATAATCTAGGAATTTCTTCAGATCTGCTTGTTGGGTCAAATCATTCGGGTTCCAATGGGGCGGATTGGCGAGCCTTATAAAATTGCGACCGTCGTTGGCAGCCTCTGCAGCCTCCCGGGCCCCCCTCAGTACCCGCTCTTTCTCTTCCGTGCGCAATAAGCAATCTAAAAGTTGGCCCACGTCTTGCCAATCAGGACTATGAGACTGGAAAATGGCACGGAATCGCCTGTGAACGACGTCCGGGTCGTCCCTAAGGCGAGGTGTAGTGGTTTGCCAGTTCATAAGGTCAGCAGTGGTAAAGGGGACATGAACATAACGGTCTACAACATTCCCATCCGTTGTAGGGACTGGGATGGTCCGGAGGGGTGCTTGGACATTAATTACCTCGTCCCCATAAAGTGCCCCCTTCCTTGTATGGGACGGACTAAGGCTGGGAACAGACAGGGAGGTAGTGTACCCACTGCTGGTGGCTCCACTAGCTGATTTGCTTGCCTGCATTGTGGTGTCCTCAGTCTTTATTGGTAATATCTGTCTCGGTAGACCTGCTGTCCTGGTCTCCGTTGAGGAGGGTACCGGGTCCCCCCTAATTGGTAATGCTGCCGCCGGGGATGGGCGTGGTCTAGAGCAATATATGGGGGGGATATCCTCCAAATAATCAGCCTCATGAGGGACAGAAGCTTTCGGGAATAGAGGGGCTTGAACCTGTACCTTCTTCATGCGACGATGGGCCTCATCGTCCCACAAAAACCAATAGTCCATTTGCCCCGGCGCTTGGTTTTCCAATGTCAGGCGTAAGGGGGTTAAATGGGTAGGAATATCAAAGGAGCCATACTCGGGCCACGCAGTCCCCAAGGCTGGCCAGTCCTTGGTGCAAAGTTGTAAAAAACGCTTCCTTGACATCCCTTTTTGAACACCGGGTAAGGGCCATTTGCTTAACATATAATCCAAAGGACTATCCTTAGAGGGTTTTACCAGAGACCCACCCATCTGCCTGCTGACACTCTTAAAATAGAATTACACAGAGAACAGAGGGAATTATGGCCTAAACAGAGACCCACCTATCTGCCTGCTGACACTCTAACAGAGAATTACACAGAGAACAGAAGGAATTATGGTCTAATAGGATCCTATTACAGGAATTTCTACCAATACACACCTAACACCCAATGTATAAGACAGAAATTCATAAACCGGTTAACCAGACCAGAACCAGATAGTGTCTCCTTATCCTATTAGGACTCACCTTATCGGAGCACGAACCCCGGGGGCCGCGGTGAAGCAGAGAAAAGGGGCGAAACACCCCGTTGGCGCCGTTCCCAGTTCGCCGCAGCCGTCCGGAGTCCAATGTCCGAGCTAGGAGGGTCCCATCTGGGGTCGCCAGAAACTGTTACCGAAATATCGGGTCCACCTAGCTGAGAGCCAATAACAGCCAGACAGGGATAAGGAAGAGTTGCTTTATTCTGCAGAAGAAAGGAGAGCTTTGCACCTTAGTACAAAAACTCTGTCTCACACACATTTTACAGATCATTTATACACATTCAGACCAAGGTCTTTGCAGTGTTAACACTTGATTGGTGGTGGTCAGCCCCGTGCTTTTGCTATCTGGTCAGTGAAAACCGGCTTGGGACCAGCTCCAACTACCTTAAGGCCTTGAAGGGAAGACAGTTGAAAAGTTCAGGCTACTGTGTCCTTAAAGTGTCTGCTTCCCCCTAATGGCCGCTGGCTGACATAACGGCTACTCTGTTAACGGGGCGGGGGGGTCACTAATAACTTTCACAGGGTCATTACCTCCCAATGGGATGGAATGGAAGACCGATATTAGATCTTCCTCACAGATGGTGGATTATTAAATAAAAAATGCAAACTTGTTAACAGACACAGGTTTATTTTTAAGGCCTTCCTATATTCCTGGTAACTACTAACCATCAATATTTTTAAAAGCTCAGTAAAAACAGGACATGACATTGTAAAAATAATTGAAGCAGAACTCAAAGAAAAATACTACAAAAAGTTATCTGCCATCTCAGCCTGCCCACTTCAGTTTCATCTGGAAGGCAAAAAGTCAAGCGAGTAGGAAGGAAGGAAAGTCATGTTGCTCTTTGCTGCATCAATAAAACCTACCTATTGTAACAGATTGTTTTGTAAAATTATGTTAGTGTCTAGCATAGACTAGAGCAGTGGCTCCCAAACTGGGGTTCATGAACCCCTGGGGGTTCATGAAATGTTACACGAGGTTCTCGGAAAAAAATTCCCTAATGGCGGACAGAGCTGTCCCTAGGGACCTCAGGCAGCACGGGGCCAGCAGCCCGGAGCCCGTGAACTTCCAAGAGCTAAGCAGATCAAAGCAAGCATATCTATCACACTGAGGAGATTTAAACTTCAAGACTCCTTATAAGAAAAGGAAAGGGAGGTGGATATTTTTTGCTGTTTTTAAAATGAAATAGGCAGCTAGTGTTGTTTTTAAAATTATTATGAAGAAGAAGTTTAAGCTTTGTTGTAACGTGCGTTGTTTGCCTGGACTGCTCAAGAACTGAAAGCTTGTGTAGGAGGAACTCTTTGAGTAGGCTTCTTAAATACCTTCATACTGTTTCACATCTGATGCTCTTTGATGAAACATATGAGCCTTGTCTTATAACAGGTTTATTCAAACTGATATAAGCTACAAAAGTGAGATCTTGGAAGAGTGTTGCTGTTTTCATAATGGAATAAAAATACTGTAATGATAAATAATAATAAATAGTAAATAAAATAAATTAATGGAGATATCCTATCTCCTAGAACTGGAAGGGACCTTGAAAGGTCATTGAGTCCAGCCCCCTGCCTTCACTAGCAGGACCAAGTACTGATTTTGCCCCAGATCCCTAAGTGGCCCCCTCAAGGACTGAACTCACAACCCTGGGTTTAGCAGGCCAGTGCTCAAACCAAAGATCACTGCTTTTATAATTTATACTCAGGTAAAGGAGAAAATCCCTGGAAATATTCATTTTTAGGAGGGGGTTCGCGAGACTTGACATTTTCATGAAAGGGGTTCACAGGTTGTTAAAGTTTGGGAACCACTGGACTAGAGTCTAACTCAGCAGCCTTTCCTCATATAGCCTCATTGGACCATTGAATTGCTCAGGCATTTGTACAATGCATATTACTCAATAAGGTGCAAATCCTTCCTCAAACAGGCAGTCCAAACAACTGGGCTGCGTGATGGCAGGTGCCATGGTGGTAAGGGGGAAGGAATCTTGCCCTATTTGTCCAGCAATGGCACTCATGGCTACTAGTACAGACCTGAGTCTGCAGTGGCACTTGCATCTCCTGCTTCCTTCAGTGCAGGGGGGGAAATGGCTGGTGAATCTATATAGCAGCAGATCTAGAGATGAATAGTGAAAACTTTTTTTCACAATCGTTCATTTGAATTCCAAATTGCTGGCCAATTCAACTCTGTTTGTACCTCTTAGGTCCTGATTCAGCCAGGTACACAACTTATACCGAGTGAGTAGTCCCACTGGCTTCATGTACCTTGCTGAACACTTGTGCAAGCAGGTTCATGTATGTCTTTGCCCGAATACCCATATTCACTTGCAGTGAATTCACTTATTCAGGTGTATGTGAACAAGAGCATTCCTTATACTTGATTTCACTCTTCATTATTTGCTAACTTTCTTGATTTAAAAGTATCAGTCATTCAAGAAGGAAGTAGGAACAATCCCATGTGGCTTAGGGAGTGTCTACACTACAAGATGGGGTGTAATTCACAGCTCAAGGAGACACCCCTGAGCTAGCTAGGATTGAGCTAGCATGCTAAAATTAAAGTGTAGCTGCAGCAGGATGAGCCTTGGGAGAGACTAGCTGCCCTGAGTATGTGTTTAGTGTCTCAGACAGGTATGTAGTCAGTGTGGCTAACCCTTCCTGTTACTTCCGCCATCGTGGCTACACTTCTGTTTTTAAACACACTAGTGTGATCAGAGCTAGCGCGGGTATGGGAATGGGAATTACACCTCCAGTTCAGCAAAGACATACCCTTAGATAACATACCACAAATAATTAATAGCTGAAGTGAAGAGTTCATGAAGAACCCATCAGCTAAAATTTGATCTTATAAGCTTTTCACCAAATGATTTCAAATAGCAAATAAACATGCAAAAATCCAACTCCATTCACAGATGGTTCCCAGGCAGAAAAGAGGGCTAATATCATTTGATAACATATTTACAATGCATGATACAATCAGCTCTAAACAGACACATCCTACTTCCAAGTTGCTCCCAAATTCCACCCACACAGACTCGTCACATTCTTTGCTTAACCTTGCACAGCAGTGACACCAATTTTGCTGCATCTGGGGCCCTACACACTATGGTGGATGGCAGGAAAATTTAAAATTGCTTAATGTTTGCTGCTCACAGCAGCTTTTGCAATGAATATAGATTGAAAAGGGAATGTGTTTATGGGACTAACTATGGGTACCTATATTTTTCCACCCTAGCAATTGGTTTTAATAGAACAGAGATGCTGTGGAGGAGAACTATTTGCTACCTGCCCTGGTCTCTCCAGTTTTCCTTCAAATAGTTAGTTGGCAATAGTACACCCAAGGCCAAATCCAGCACTGATTTACACCCCATGCAGACTTGGATTAAGAGATACCACTCCACTAATTAACCCAAGTCTGCATGGGGTGTGAGTCAGTGCTGGATTTAGCCCTCTGCATTTAATATAATTGCAAGTAAATATGTAAAACAAGATCTAATTCTTGGGAAATTTTTAAGCAAAAAGCAAAAATATCTAATATAACTAATATCACAACTAACCTGTGTTTCCAAAGGACAGTAGCAACCCAATCCAAAGGGAGTTGGAGGGTCAACTCCAGACCTGGCATAAGTAGGCAAA
The DNA here is from genome assembly GCF_011386835.1 of Chrysemys picta bellii. Taxonomy (NCBI): domain Eukaryota; kingdom Metazoa; phylum Chordata; order Testudines; family Emydidae; genus Chrysemys; species Chrysemys picta. The sequence continues at coordinate 43,070,339 of NC_088801.1, forward strand.
CTTCAAGAGCACTGTGCGTGACCATAACAGGGCAGAAACTGGCCCAAAGTCTTACCTATTCCAACTTTCCTCTCACTTTTTAAATGGTTCTCCACTGAAATATAGAGTATTCCATAGACAATGGGTGAAGTCCTGGCCCCCCTGTAGTCAAGGGGAGTTTTGCCATTGACTTCAGTGGAGCCATATTTTCACACTGTGTCCTTTGTAAGGTTTCAGAGTAGCAGCCGTGTTAGTCTGTATCCGCAAAAAGAAGAACAGGAGGACTTGTGGCACCTTAGAGACTAACAAATTTATTAGAGCATAAGCTTTCGTGGACTACAGCCCACTTCTTCGGATGCATCCGAAGAAGTGGGCTGTAGTCCACGAAAGCTTATGCTCTAATAAATTTGTTAGTCTCTAAGGTGCCACAAGTCCTCCTGTTCTTCTTTTTGTCCTTTGTAAATATTTCTCCAACAATATCCGGGTGATTTTAGTGTAGTGTGGTTTTTAGAAGGTTTGTGTGAGCAATATATACATATATAACTGCATTTTGACATCAGAGAAAACAGAACATGGAGACTGAGGACAGTAAGTGATCCAGGACCCAGTCCCTATAACATGCTAGTTGCATAAAGGGAGAGATGATGCAACGGAATAAAAAGCTCAAAGCAGCAGGAAAAAGATAGAAATTAAACTTTCAGTGCTTCAGAGACTACCCCTACCTTTCCTAAGGAAGCTAAATTTAATTGTTGTTGTTGCTAGAAACATTTTCATAAATAGCTACATAGAGTCTGAACTGCCTCTAGCCAATTCTGACTTTAAAAAAAGAACTACTTGGTTTAGAACTACGGATTCATAAATTACGTGATTCTACATTATACAGCAAAAATGTTTAAATACTCTAGGATCTTTAAAAGGAACAGAATGCGTTCAGTGATCTAGACATCTGAGCATCCTAATTTTGGGGTGCAAGTTATTTACACCAAAAAATATGGAGACCTGGTTAAAGCTACGCTGAATATCTGATCCTTAATATCCATAGTTTAAATTTTGTAAATCCACTAGCCTTTTCTTCTGCTCCCTCTGAAGAACAAATATATCTTACAGCTCTTATTCCCAGAGCTGTACAGACATTATTGATTATGCTGATCCACAAACAAGCTAGTAAGCAAAACTTGCTGTGTTAATTTCACCTCAATTTGAAACTCAGGGTAGGTGGTCGGGTGTTTTCCCACAAGAATAGCAGTTGGTAGGAAAAAGGTTAATTTTCTTGGGATATTATACCCAAAGGTAAGCAAAACAATGTGAAACTTGGGATGAATGTGAGCAAATAAGATAAAACACAAATACATAGCTAGTTTATAGATTCACCACTAACAGGGTTCCTTGGATACAGCTTACCTACAGTCTTCCCTAGTATTCAGGCACAATACATATATGCACACAGTAACTAGGTCAAACCACATTCTTAAGAGTCTCATCTCTCATGAAGTCTTTGGAGTTCAAACAACTCTCCAGGCTTGAAAGAGAAGCACAGGAACTGCCCAACTTGACAACCAGTTCCAGACATTTCCAAACTTCTCCCCATGATGATACCATAATTCAAATAAATAAAGAAACAATAAACTGATACCTTCACAAATTTATAATCGATACCAAAAGGCACCAATAAGTACCTATTTATTATACTCATCTTTGCTTTTTTAATCCAAAAGATACACATGATGGCATGTACATTTGGATGCTTTGAGAAGATTTAATTAAAAGTTAAATGAATCAGAAGAGGAAGGTTGAAAAGACAGTAAGCAGACTACCATAAATGCATGGCAGTGCTTGAAAGAATATGGATAAGCCAACAGTGTAATTAAACTTCCACTTTGTCTTGTAAAGAAACTTTCCACCTTCATTTCAGAAGGAAATTTAACATTTTGAATTGGCAAGTGGTTAGACTGTGGTAAACTATATTTCCACCTATTTTCTTCCCAAGTGTTGGAATGTTAATGTGGAAGCAATAGACCTCAAAGGCAGTTTATTCATCATCAGATTGCCTGATCAAGTGTCAGGTGCCTTGGATGCACTGGAAGACTTAAAAAATGTGATCTTCCATTCATTTCAAAATCTTCCTTGGGGCCTTTGCCTCCCAAAATTGGTTCGTAAAAAGAGAATAGTTTCTGAACTTTGTATGTACAGCATACCAAATAAGGGTGGGACTATAACAATGAATTATAGTCTCACCATTTATTCACATTGGAAAGAAATGATGCATCAAACATTGAATTAAGTTTTTCCACTGACTATTCTCCATTCTACAAATATGGGTATGCAGAGAGGAAAAAAGAACACATGCCAGTTCACAGAAATATAACACATGATGATAAAGTTCCAAGGGGATTGTTAAGACGTACTTTGATATTTAAAATTGTTAGGTTTATTCCAAGTGCTGTGAGACTGTCCACCTATCACAGCTGGGAAGTCGCAATAAAAATAAAGCTCATGGCCTAATATTTCAAATCAATGTATGTGATAAGTACAACATTTTAGAGGTGCTCAATTATTTTCCCATACAAGTGTCGAAGGCACAGGATAACGTGATTAGTCAATAGATATGCTAGATTTTCATCTTGAACTGGCTCATGGGAAAGCCAATACCCCTTTGAATCCTGTTCTCATTTTTGAATACCTCATTACAAAACACCATCCCCACATAATATCTCACATCAGTCAACATTCAAACACAAAAGAAGATGCTTGAATTTGACTAGTCATCACTGGGATAATGAGCAGCAAAACTGAACATTCCTAGGCAAATAAGAGATGTTATCTCAAAACAGTGAGACCATTTGTCAATAGTTGATGCCCAGAATCCATTAATTTTGTAGAGAAGAGTGTATACAAGTGGAGAAGCAACTTGTAAAAATCTGAATTTGATCTTAAGCTATTTATGGTCAACTTCATGTTTCATAGTTAAGCACACTATTTTCTGATAGCCTATGGTAGTAATCACAAAAAATGTAATGACAAGAAATAAAAAGGAGAGGCCTATTCACATCTGGCTATTACAGCACTAATCCATCACCTCATAGCAATACAATACCAGCCCCGCAATGGCCTCTTGGCCTTATAATAATGACACATGCTGATAAAATGATAGATCTTCATTCTAAATAACTCAAAAGTGCAAGACAAATTGCTAAATGGTATCCTTTATGAGCCTTCACATCAGTCAGCCAGGTAATCTCTAGCCAAGCCCACCTTCCTCACGTGTTTCTCCTTCAATCTGCAGATGTTATTTTTTTCAGTTAGTGTTTAGAATAAGAATATTGCAGCTGCCTACTCTAACCTATTTCATTAACAATCATCAATGTATATGGTAGTTATTACTGGTCATGCTTTGATTGTAAATTGATAAAATTATTCCAAACTTTGGAAAGCCAGCTCTTCATTCTTCGCAGAGTATTTTTCTTTTTCAGAGAGGTGGGTTATTGCCAGGAAGCCTATCCTCCTGCCAGCATCTGGCCTCCAGGTTCTTTAAACCAAGAGCCAGCCAGGCAGAATTAATATAAGGGGCCTGTAATATTTATGAAGTTGTCTGCATGAAAACATAATTTCCTTTGTACATGTGACAGATTTTTGGAAGTCTCACTGTCGACTTCTCAAACATACTTGAGAAGAGGGCGCGCACACACACACACACACACACACACACACACACACACGTCTTTAAACTGATTTTTTTTTTGTAGTGCATTATAATAGGGACTTCCTTGTAAATATTTAAATTTACAATCAAAAATGCTTTGTGGAGCTAGATCCTCACTGGTGTAAATTGGTGCAATGCCACTGAAGTTACACCAGCTGAGGATTTAGTGTTGGTCTCTGCATCCCTCTTCTGAACTTTGTGCTATTATTTGGCAGCTTCACTCTGGGAAATTAAGCAGTAACAAGAGGGAAGGTACAGATCAGGAAATATTCAAAATGCTCTCTTCAATCTTGCCAAAAAACATGGCTTGACAACACAAGCATTATTTGCTAAAAATCATACCCGAATTTTAGCAAGCATTTTTTTTAGATCTGAAATATAAATTCCATCCACAATCGTTTTAACCTTAAAGGTGTCTAATTAACTATTAGCTAGTTCCTAGTATAGAAAGTACATTCTAATTAATAACATTGGATGTGAACTGAATCTTTACACTGCAGAAGAATGCAAAAAGGGGGACAATCAGAAACCACTGAAAAATAAACGTTTACAAATTCTATATGTAGCGCACGAGTTTGTGCTGTTATGTTTGGAATGATACTACTGTACAGGTATAAATGACCATGATGCATCACCAGTGATGCATTATTAGCCTGAGAAAGTGATTTGTCTTTGTTGCATGGTTTCTATATTGGTTACAGATCATTTCGCTAAAATGCAAATATAATTTTCGAAACAAATGTAAATCACCATTTCTCTGAAACAACAAATACTGGATTAAATCCTGTCATTAGCTACACCCATGCTACCTGCTGGACTCTGGAATTTCAGCCCAACACATATGAAGCACGCTGTAGTGAAACAAACACAATGGAAATATGCAATGCAGTATTTACACCAGTGTAACAGAGACCAAAATTCAGCCAGTTGTTTATAGTTATATTTTGTTACTGATTAGGATCTATAAACTAATTTATTAGGAAATAGATTGTGCCCCCTCTTTGGATGGCTGCACAGTAGGGCAATCAGGGAGTGAGGAGCTTCAGTGGAGCATAGAGGCAGCTGCCAAGTTTTTTCTCCCCTTTCTCCAACATCATGGGATCACACTGCTGAAAGGTCTGGTATCATGGCTGCAGCGCCACCCCCCCATGATTGGCAGGATGTGGAGGTAGGGAAAACTATGATGCACCTGTTGAAGGAATATGGCAAATTACTAGGCCCTCAGTGCATCCAAGGAGCTCCATAAAACACGGGGCCTCTCTAGCTCCCAGGGAAGCAGAGTGGCTCTGTACCAGTGCTAACCTAGGGCTGGGTCTAAATGCCATAACTGAACCCCAATAGAGACACAGAGTTTATGGCTTATTACAACAAGCTATAACCCACTTAAGCCCCTCAACACACACACCTTTTTTGTTTGTTGTTGTTGTTTTTCTTTTCCCCACTATGACTGGAGAGGTGTTAGCAGGTCATTTCACATTGAACAGTCCCTTGAAATATGTGATAGCTACTTATGCTAAACAATCTGCTGCACCCACCTCTTCCTTGTATTTAGCTGTGACAATCTGCCCTGTGACAACGTATATCTACGTTGCTCAGGGGATTTCTACACTACAAAATTAAGTCGACCTAAGGCTATGGCTACCCTACAGCTTAAATCAACATAAATTATGTCACTCTGGGGTGTGAATTAGCCACCCCCCTGAGCAATATAACTTATGCCAACTTAAGTGCCAATGTGGGCAGTGCTATGTCAGCAGGAGAGCTTCTCCCACTGATGTAGCTACTGCCTCTCGTGGAGATGGTGTTATTAAGCCAATGAGAGAACTCTCTTGTCAGCTCAAAGTGCCTTCACCAGAAGCACTACAGCGGTGTAGTTGCATTGGTGCTGCTGTAGATTTGTAGTTAGACCTGCCCACTGAGTACATTTCCCAGACCTGAAGAAGAGCTCCATGTAAGTTTGAAAGCTTCTCTCTTTCAGGCCTGGTCTACACTAGAAAATTAAGTCAGCTTAACTACATCGCTCACAGGAGTGAAAAATCCAAACTTCTGAGCAGTATAGTTAAGCCGACTAACTTCCAGTATAGACAGAACTAGGTCAATGGAAGAATCCTTCCATTGACCTAGCTACCGCCTCTTGGGGAGGTGGATTACCTACACTGAAGCACTACAGCCAATAAAAGAATTCACCTCACTGTGATGGGATGCTCCACTCACTGCTTGTCTGGTGCCTCCTCCTGGTCACTCAGGGGATTAACTCGCGAGGTCAACTTCCCCTCTGACGGTTGCACACCTGCATTCCATCTCTGTATCTGGTCTGCCTCCCCTCTCTCACTCCAAGATACACAGCGTCGTCTTTGTGACTTGGCCCTCAGGCCAGGTCACTATGTGTGTTTCCCCCTTCCAGGGTTCCAAAGTCTTTCTTCAGCAGTCCTAGCCAGTCTTCTTCAGTACTGCCATGATGGTGCCACTTCCCCAGTGGCCAGTAGGGGAACCCAGGCCTGCTCGTTACTCCGGGTTCCAGTCCAGAGACCCTCAATCCAGCGGTTCTGGGCTTTACTCTCCCAGCCCTCAATGCTCCTTCCCTGGACTGCTTCCTACAACTCTTGGTCCTTTCCCCGCTTTCTCTGGGTGTACCAGTTCCAAACTCTCTTCCCAGGAAGTGACTGCTGCCCCAGTCTGTGGCCAGCTTCCTGGCTTTATAGGCCCCACCCCTTCCTTCCCAGCTGAGCCTGTTTGCAATCAATCCCAGCTCACTGGCTCTTTCTTGAGGTGCAGCCTGTGAAGTTAAAAGCCCTCCTGGCAATCTTAACCTCTTGCAGTACTGTGTGGCGTGGACACTTACCTTCCTTGTCTCTACAATTGAACCCCAAGCATTTTCCCTTCACCTTTCCTATTAAGACATTCCATACAGGGTACCCCCCTTTTACAGGGAACCTCCCATTTTTCCACTTAAACTCAGCCAAATTACTAAAGTTTTGGTCAGTTTCGAGTTTTGTAAAAAAAAATTGTGTGTAGTTTTACTTGCCAAAGCAGAGTGCTGATGACATTGGCCTTTTTGTTTTTCATACTTTTCCAGCTGAGTTTTAATGCGATTTCTTTATTAATTCCGTTCACTTTGGGGTAGTACAAAAGTCCATTTCTAAACATGTCTAAATAACAACTTTATTTTCCCTTTCTGATGGTCAGAAACCTCTTTAGTCCCTGTGTGCATTCTTCTCTGATTCTCATCCAACACCTCCTGTTTTCAGCCACTTATAACTTTCTAAAACAAATGATCCTGTGCACTGAAATGTCTCATACTTGTTGTCAGCCCACAGTTGAAGAAGCAACTGGGCCCCAATCCTACACATGCTGTTGATGGGTTTGTTTTGTCCCCAGAATGAATGATTTATATCCTTAGTTACATCACATTGCAGCTCAATTTGACAAAAACACAACTTTTATTTCTGTCTCCATAAACAAGCCGCAATGGCTTGTTTCAAAAGCTGGTATGCATCCAGTGTGTAAGTCCAACAGACCTCAGCAGCACAAGCCATGTATTTCTTTTTTCACTAGGTAGACAAGGAAAGGTGCAGTGTTAGGTGCATGGAGAGAGGTCAAGAAGTTCTACATGGAATAGAAAAACTAGAACAGCCTTGGTATGGGAGCAGGCCAGCTTCCCGTCTTACCTCATGTGAAATAAATGTGCCTGTGCCTGTAGTTCTCAAAGTAATTTAGGTTCACACCCACACAAACAAGCTATTGCAAACAGAATTGTTTGGGAATAAGAATGGCTCTTTTCCAGTTTACTCCACCCTTGTTTAGGTCATTGCGACCCTGAGGAACATAACTGAGATCAGACCATTCACCAAAGCCGCCAACAGTCATTTTTTATGTCAGACAGTCACGATTCTGAGGAGAGCATTCAGAGTTTCACTCCCCTGACGGTGTAACTAATTCTGCGTTCCCATCATTTAATAATTTTGTTCTGTTGTGCATTTCCTGTTTTTAAGATCTTCATGCAAACATCAGCCCATTACAAGTTCAGGCCTTTGTGTATGATCAATAGAGATTGTCAAACAAGAAAAGACAAAAAAACACAATATACACAAACAATTTGACAAAAAATCTATCTAACCATCTCCACAGACTGGTTTCCTTACAGCCTCTCTGGCAAAATCATCAATGGACCAAACAACTTCATTCTTCTACCATCCTCTCCTGGGGAGTCAGTGCATCCTCCATCCTACAAACTCATACTTATGCACACACTGATTTCAATTCTTCAATGTGAATAAGAATTTACAAGATTGGGCCCTCTTTAGCTAATATCACCCATAGTTCCTTTGTTCAGCTATCATGCAAGACCAAGTATTATTTTTGAGGAAAAGAGGAAGTTTTTGGACAAACATTAGCAAATCTTAGAGTCCAGTTCTGCAGACACTTACTATGGAGTATAGTGCTTAGTACCATGACACTATGCTTGATAGTAAGTGTTTGCAAAATCAGGCCTTTACACTGTAAGCTCCTTGCAGCATGGACTTTGTCTTATATTTCTTTAAAGCCAATGTCAGGGTTCCTTTCCCACTCTGAACTCTGGGGTACAGATGTGGGGATCCGCATGAAAGACCCCCTAAGCTTATTTTTACCAGCTTAGGTTAAAACCTTTTCCAAGGCACAAGTCCTTGAACAGTATGCTGCCACCACCAAGTGATTTAGACAAAGAATCAGGGAAAGGAACACTTAGAATCCTATTCCCCCAAGCCCTACACCCCCTTTCCCGGGGAAGGCTTGAGAATAATATCCTCAACAATTGGTACAGGTGAATACAGACCCAAACCCATGGATCTTAAGAACAATGAAAAATCAATCAGGTTCTTAAAAGAAGAATTTATTTAAAGATAAAAGAATTACCTCTGCAAAATCAGGCTGGAAGATAACTTTACAGGGTAACAAAAGATTCAAAACACAGAGGATTTCCCCTCTAGGCAAAACTTTAAAGTTACAAAAAAAAAAACAGGAATAAACCTTCCTCTTAGCACAGGGAAAATTCACAAGTTAAAACAAAAGATACATCTAATATTACAGAAATGCGTTAGAGTATCATTTCAGTGGGAGCTGGATTACTTGCTTAGTCTCTCCCTTTGTCTCCAGAGAGAACACCCACACAGCACAAAACAAAGCCTTCCCTCTCCACCACCCCTGATTTGAAAGTATCTTCTTCCCCCATTGGTCCTTCTGGTCAGATGCCAACCAGGTTATCTGAGCTTCTTAACCCTTCACAGGTAAGGAGGGATTTTATGCTACCCTTAGCTGTATACTTATGACACCCAATAATTATTATTGATCTTTTTGCCTAATTCTGTTATATTTGGCTTATTAAATATCCATAGAAATGGGCCTACAAAGAGTTGTTCACCCAAGATTTGAATTCATGTACACAAACCCCCAAAAGCTTTCTTACAGTTTATTCAACTCATGTATGACCCACCTTTTTCCTTTGCAATTACTGTTTCAACCAAGTATAAATAAAAAGACACAATGACCAAGTGCTGTAGTCTGCTCCTGCTCAAAAGCACTTGGAATCAGAACAAAAGAGCAACATTTGACTTGGAAAACTCACTGAGAAATTGGGATTTCTTGGGATATATTCTATGAGGTGGCATCAAAGAAACAGGTGGCACCAGGAGCATATGTCAAGGAACTGTAAGGGATCCATCCTAGCAACAGAGAGGTAAAGTGTAGTGTCTCCAAGCAAGAGTCAATGCTTTGCCACTACTGGAAAACCAACTTGGATCCTGGAACTGGTGTTCACTACATTCAAAACCCTTAAAAACAGCCAGCTTTGCAAAGAGTTAAGAATCTTTTGGAAAACATTCACAGTCCCATGTAATACTGATCATTTAACACTCATGTAAATGGAACACTGGTTCACTGTGGAACTGTTTGTTGTTACATGTACACACCTCAAAATACTCACTTCACAGAAAAGATCTAAGAACTTCCAGGAGTATTTCCAAGTATTTCATGTGCAGAGAGGGAGAGAGCAGCAAGGTTTACGCTGAGCGACTTTGTCACTGTAGAGTGTACATACTGATTATGAAGATTGATAAACTCTTGAAAGACCGATTACACATTTTCTGGTGTACCCGAAGCCTATCCTGAATCCCACTATCATTTACACAGCACTGAAAGTAACTGGTACAAGCTCCAGCTATTCCTGCCTGGGTACCCATGGCACTTCCCTTTCCTTTCTAAATGTTAACTGCTTACTAAAGGAATGATAGAACTGGGACTTGAAATTAACATGTTTTCATTACAGCCAAATATTCTTTCCTACAAGTACAATCTATTCTTATGCGCTACTCAGTGGCAGAAGCTGGCTTTATTTGTGGCCAAGTACTCATGTAAAGTGTGCATGATCTTAAAAACAAAACAAAAAAAACTCACCAAAAAAGAACAACAACAAAAAGATGGGGCCATCCTCATCTCATAGCCAAATACTAGCAGTCATATACAAACTGTAGGCATTTGTACATCCATCCTGCTGTGCAGAAGTTCCACAAGGCAAAAAATACAAGTCCAGAATGGAACCCATTCACTTGCACCCAGATAGACCCAATGACTTCAGTGAAGTTGCACACACATAACCAATGACAACTGTGGGCCTGAGGCTTTTAAATAGAAGAAAAGGATTAAGGGGGTTCTCCCCATTATAGATAAGGTAGAAAGTGAACACGTTATATTGAGATAATCTCTCGTTTCTTTATCTCTCTTCACAAAATATCTTCTTCCCTTCTTTGCATAGTTTTTTCATTGCTACTCATTCTCCTAATCCTGGCATCAAGAACTTCCTACAAAGACTCTTCAAAGATCAACTAGAAAGAGACAAAGAGAGAACTAGAATCTTGACTGATCTTCACTATGTATTCATAGGGCTAGATTTGATCTCAAATACACTGGTATCCAACTCCGTTGACTTCTGTAGAGTCACTCTGGAATTACACTGCAATAACTGGGATCAGAACCTGGCCTTTAGTCTTCACTACCAAAAGGAAACTAGAGTCTGTAACATGCCAATGGCAGCCACAGACTGCACTATCGGAAGCTATACAACATACTGTAGCTGCAAACTTACAGTTGTCAGCTACCAGCAGTCAGAGGCTGCAGGACATCACAGCTGTCATAAGGAATTGAACCGAGACTTTTCTGCTCCAAAAGTACAGATTTCCATTGCTTGAATGAAAGGGAAACTTCCATTAGCTGTAATAACACCAGGGCTTATATTTGCTGTGGGCCAGCCATTAGACAAACAGTTACAAAGACATGAATGAGTAGGTCTGACGCTGTCTAGTTAGTAGATGACAATGCACACACTTCCAGACCATTTCAAATTAATAGATTGCTCCCAAACTGTATGTCTACACTACCCGCCAGATCGGCGAGCAGCAATGGATTTCGACCCCCGAGTGCTCTCCTGTCGACTCCTGTACTCCACCGCTGCAAGAGGCACAGGTGGAGTCGACAGGGGAGCAGCAGCAGTCGACTCACCACAGTGAAGACACTGCGGTGAGTAGGTCTATGTACGTCGACTTCAGCTACGTTATTCACGTAGCTGAAGTTGCGTAACTTAGATCAATCCCCCACCCTAGTGTAGACCAAGGCTTTCCATCATGTCAGTACAGCTAGTTGCAACTCCTGCATCAAGTCCATGAAGTTCCATCATTCCACAAAGGCCATCTGCTATCCAGTTTTCCATCTGTTGAGTTAGTTAATATACAGTGGAACCAATAAGTAAACTATTTTCTTCTGCAATGTAACTGAACTCAACCAGACCAAATGGTGCTGAAATGAAAATGTACAGCTTCCAGTCAGAGTATGATTATCACACACTGTGTGCTAAACCCTAATACTGAGTTTACAGTTAAGATCTGAGGCATTCAGTTTGAATAGTTAGCTTGGGAGTTAGTTTAATTCTAGGTATTTTTTCACATGCTAATAAATATTTATGTAAAGTTTAAGTCATTAACAGCATGGTTTAAAGATAGCAAATGGCAATCAGTATCACCAACCTATCAAGGGTAAGTGCTTTGTTTTGGTATGGTGAACAAGTAAAGGTCATGTAAATGCTTCCTCTTGGTACCAATTAAAAATATGCCAGCATCCTGATATCTGTTCACCTAACCAAAAAAGAGCTATGAAAGGAAATACAACTCAGTCCTGGGCTATAGTTTTAACATTAAATACTAAATATCTAAAGAAATATTAAAAGCTCATCATTAACATGAAATACCTGAACGTCTCCAAGGCAGGTCTATAGAGCTGAGCTCAGAAGGCTGTGCAAAAAGTATCACCTAATGAAGCTAGAAATAAGGTGTAAATTTTTATTAGTGAGAGTAATTAACCATTGGAACAATTTATCAAGGATTGGGATAGATCACTGGCAATTTTTAAATCAAGATTGGATGTTTTTCTAAAATATATGCTCTAGGAATTTGTGGGGGAGAGAGGGAGAAGATTGTACGGCCTGTATTATACAGGAGGTCAGACTAGATGATCACAATGGTTCCTTCTGGCCTTGGCATCTATGAATCTATGAAAAGCTGGTGACATTTCTCTTCTTTTCCCGCACAATATTTCACAACTTTCACTTAAACAGAATTTGCTCATTCACTTGTCTATTTAAAACCCTGATGTGAATTCATTTCAGATCAAGAGGCAGATTTACATGCTACTTTCTCCCACCAGTGTTGTGGCTCATTGTCTTATTAGTAGTGTTTGTTTTAGGGACTGCTGCTTCTTTAATAAGTTATTTTAACAAATTTATGTTCAGCAAATACAAACAGACACATTGCTGTGGAAATTACACGCATGCAGAGTTGGCACTAGAACCTGCACAGGCCTCTACCGCATGAGCTATGAACTTTTTTCAATGGCTTGTAGCAGTAGGTTCTTTCCCAGCCACTAGAAGGCAACATCATTCACTCATACACACAAACCTTATTATGTGCGATCATCCAGTTGGAAAGAGCTCATCCTAAACTGAGGCTGACAGGATTAGAGCATTGCAACCTGACCTGAACACAATGGGACCTGACTGCAAGTGTCAGGTTTGGACTGGGTCTAAAAACAACCCAATCCTCTCGGGTTTGGGTTGGGTCATCTCTCATCACCTCCTCCTGCCACGGGGTGAGACTGGCAACAGCTGTATGCCCCATTTCTGCTGGCTGCTGCCATCTTGCTCTGCTGTGTGGCTAAAGGATAAGTGTGACAATGAGTCGGAGAGCCTCTGACTCCACCACACACGCAGCACAGTGAAGTGGCAGCAGCCGGCAGGCATGCAGCCACCACCATGCTGACGCCATGGGCAGGCTGTGTCCAGAGACAAATCTTTCTGAAAGATATGCTCTAGTTCAAGAACCAGTTATTGGACTCAATGCAGGAATCACGTGCTGAAATTTGTGTCCAGGAGGTCAGAATAGATTATCATAATAGTTCTTTCTGGCCTTAAAATCTATGAATCCCTGTTAAGGCTACTATAAATCTGGAGAGTTTTACAACAAAGCCTCATGACTTTCAGTCTTTTGAAAAAATAAACAAAGAAACAAAAGCGCTTCAGTTTCATTTCTCTTTCTAAAAATACTATAATAGTTATATATTGTAGAGATCAGAAACAAACACTAATTCAGATTTATAGAGAGCAAAAGTATATGAGATGATCAAGATTTAGATGTCTTATCTGGTTTTTAAAGTGCTTATTTCCTAGTACTTCACATAGCAAATCTGAATGCTCTTAAATTATATTTGCATTTTATTCTGCTCTTTAAGGTTTTTGCTTTATTCTTGTGTCATGATCATTTTTCTACAGTAGAAAGAACAGGATTCAATTACTGATTCTTGTGGGATATGACTTCTATCAGACTGTGGGGAAGTACTAGCACTTTTCCTGTGAGTTCTGTTTGCCTCTTTTTAAACTAGTTATTTATCCTCTTCTCTCTGTAATGGGACCATACTAGACCTGGATAGATATTCTAATAAAGGTACCTTGAGTTCCTGTAGTTGTTAGTTTAATCAAGAGCTTGTCATGTAGAATTTTGTTAAGATCACTTTTGAAAAATCTAAATAAACAGTGCATTTAATTGTTCGTATTATCAGACAAACAACTGTGTTCATCTAATCGGAAGTGTGTATCTGTGTTCCTACCTTTTCCAGTGGGTTAATGGTGATTCAATATATTTAGAGCTGGAAGCTATTTCTCTAAGCTTGAACATTTGAATGAAAAATGGGCAATCCACCTACATCTCCCTTGGCAAAATGATCCATTTAATCAGCATTATTGTTTATAACTAGACAGTGGGGTTTAATCTGAGTATCTATCTACTAAGTCTAACTAGGAGGGAAAAGAAGGGGGGAAGGGAGACAGATTCTAAGTATCATTGCTGAGTCAGTTTTTTCTTTATCTATCCATCATGGCAGGAGTATCAGCAGGCAGGTGCAGACTTATTCCAAAAGAGACTATTTTCCCCCAGGGGATTCCAATCTTGGATGTAGGCAACATCTGTTTCCCCCATTCCTGAAAAGGTTTACTCTCATTCTCTCTCTCTCTCTGCATGCATATATATATATATATATATACACACACACTTTCATTCTATTATGGGGCCCTATTGTACAAACAGAAGTTATGGCTTGGTACAGAAAGTACTGGGGGAAGCTTCCTATAGCCTGTGTTATGCAGAAGTTCAGGACTTATAATCTATCCATTTATTAAGCCCTTCTTTACAGAATTACGTGTATGTGTATGGTCTACTCATGCAAGTAAGGGTTTGCAGGATCAGCAACTTATTTTATTAGGCATTTTTAATGCACCGGTCACCATAGTATCTAGGCACTGATAGACATAGTTATGTATTTATATTTCACACATGTACACACACATATATCTACACACTATAATATCCCCATCTCATCTGTTTTTTGTTTGTTTGTTTGTTTTTAAATTTCTGGACAATGATAAACAATGTAAGAAAAATTTTAAAAAGCAACAATTGTACAGTCACTTGCTATACAAGACAAAAATACCAGGATATGAGATCCCTATACGTAGTGATTAACTGAAGAAATCAAAATTCATTATTTCCACTAAATAAATTAAATATAGGAAATATCTCTTTTAAAATATTAGATGTTAAGATTATTTGTAAGGAAAACATATTTTGAAACATATCTGTAACAAGACATTTTTAGTACCAAATGTTCTATTGTTGAGCAATTGTTCGGAAGACAGAATGTTTGAAAATAGAACTCATTTATTACATTTGCATTTTTGTAACAAAAACATGGACTATATTGTTTACGATTAGTACTAGGAACAACAATGTCCATGACAAAAAGTATTTGCTTAGCCTGATTTCTCTTTCTGCTTCTATGCTAGTCACTCTGTCTTCAAGTAAACATTTAATTAAATTGAATTTCAAAGTCCTGGGCCTCTGGATCCTGAAATGAGATTCAACAAATCGACCCTGCCCTGGCATAACACCCCATTGTCTTCAGTGGGGCTCTTCTAGCCCACACACCCCACCTGGCCCCCAGCACTCTGCACTTCCAGCCCATCCCAGCCTGCGTCCCCCATGTGGTCCTCAGCAACCTCCAAGGCCCCCCGCAGGTCTTCCCTCAGCACCTTTCCGGATGAGCTCCTGCTGTGGAAATCGAGAGAAGTGATCGGGGCAGAAGGCTGTGTGAGCAGCACGCCCATGGCAACCAAAGCCCCAGCAGCACTGATAGTCCCACTAGAAGTAGCCATAAGTCACAACCTTGCTCTCACCTGGCACCAGGGTTGGCGAGCAGCTGGCGAGGGGGCGGGAGAACTTTCCCAGAAGACTGGCTGCTCCTTGGAGCCCCTGAGGAAAGGCGCTTACTGTTCCTGAGAGGCCCCCCCAAGCCAGCCACCCATGCAGAGAGCCAGGGGAGGTCGCAAAATCTGCCACTCTAGGCAGCTGCCTAGTCTGCCTAAGAATAGCCTCTGCTGGTTGGGCCCCCATAACCTCATGGGCCCTGGCAGGACTGCACCCTTGAACCACTGTAGCTACACCACAGTCACAAGCAGAGGTATCTACATGCATGTATCTCTTTGCAGGATCAGGGCCTATATTACTAACAGTCCTTGCCTGTATTATCTCCGAGCAACAGCATGAACAGATTGTGTTGAACAAGAACAATTTGACTTCCTCTGAAGAAATAGTTAGACAAGTGTGACACAAGGACATTAAGAGCCTCACACTCCAAACTTTTCCTGACAGGAGCAGCCCCAGCTACATCAATGGGGCAACTCAGGTGAGTAAGTGTTTGCAGGATCAGACCTAAAAATAGGATGACTAGTCAGAACTGTTCAGATAATACATGAATGAAATGTTTGTTAGAAAAAATATATGTACTGTAATCAACTGGGATATTTTCTACTTTAAACAAAAGGATTATGAATATGGATGGAATATTATAATAGGAAGAAGTTGGATCACTATGGGATTAGTTTTTCCCTCCATGAACTCATGATTCCTACTGAAATCTTACTGAATGTTCTCAGAAGCTCTTGACCCACATCTGAACCTCAGAATAGGCCCCTTCCACTTTTGGATCCCTGCCATATCTAAAACCAGAGAGGAGGATTCACATCGAGTGATTCATATCCAAAGAACTTTCTCCTGAAATTCAGGAGAGATTTGGATTCAGGTTGTATCCAATTTTATATTCAGATCAGCTTTTGTGAACATTTTTTTATTGTCAATAAAACTTCAGTTTGGTGCCTGAACTCCTTGATTGTGTGTCTTTAACAAACATTGAAGCAGAATAGCCCACTAATCTGTTCCTAGTGCTAAATTCTTGTGCCAGCCTAATTCAGCTTCTCCGATTGGAAGCAATTAATGCACACAATTCCTACTCTGGTAAAGAATCCAGCCCAAGATGAGATGGACCTCAAAAAAGACATAAAATGTTTCTAAAAATTAACTTGCTTTTGTGCATTTTTTAACAAATATTCACACATATTAAGATAATATTCATGGAAAGCACATTTCAGATTAATAATCATGAGCATTTGCTCCACAAATCTGACTGGATATGCAACCTATGCTTCTGTTCCTTGACTGGATGACCGTAGATCTTAGAATCAAACAGCTTGAATTACAAATTTAACTGATTTCCCACAACTGCTTCAAACAAGCAGAATTTGGTTAGTAATTTGTATAAATAGTAGGGTTACCATATCTAACAAATAAAAAAAGAGGACCCTCCACGGGCCCTGGCCCCGCCCATTTCCCACCCACCCACCCTCAGCCCCGCCCCAACTCCGCCCCTTCCCCGCCCTAATTCCGCCTCCTCCTCCCTCCCACTCCCAGCCACGCGGAAAGGGCTGCCCGAGCGCTACCAGCTTCACGGTTTGCCGGGCAGCCCCCAGACCCTGCGACCCCGGCCGGCGCTTCCCCAGCGCAGCTGGAGCCTGGGAGGGGAAGCGCCCAGCTGGGGGCGCAGGGTCTGGAGGCTGCCCAGCAAACCGTGAAGCTGGTAGCGCTTGGGCTTCGGGCAGCCCCCTTGCCTCCGGACCCTGCGCCCCCAGCCGGGCACTTCCCCTCCCGGGCTCCGGCGGCGCAGGGTCCGGAGGCATGGGAGCTGCCCGAAGCCGGTAGCGCTCGGGCAGCCCGGCTCTTAAACAGAGCCAAAGAGTCAGGGGAGGAGCAGAGCCTCCAGCCGTGGCGGCTCTGCTCCTCCCCTGACTCTTCGGCTCTGTTTAAGAGCCGAGCTGCCCCAGTGCTACCGGCTTCGGGCAGCCCCCATGCCGCCGGAGCCCGGGAGGGGAAGTGCCCGGCCGGCGGCTGGGGTCCAGAGGCAAGGGGGCTGCCTGAAGCCCATAGCGCTCGGGCAGCTCGGCTCTTAAACAGAGCCGAAGAGTCAGGGGAGGAGCAGAGCCGCCATTTTCCCGGACATGTTCGGCTTTTTGGCAATTCCCTCCGGACGGGGGTTTGAGTGCTGGAAAGCCGGACATGTCCGGGAAAAAGAGGACGTATGGTAACCCTATAAATAGTAAATAAAACACTTATGTACACAACTGATTTCAGTCAAATTACTTACATGTATGAAGTTAAGTATGTGCATAAAAGTTTGCAGAATCAGGGTCTTAGTTATGAATTATTTAGCCAGTTCTTAATGTATTCTAGTAGCATAGTCACATTTATAGGTCACAGTGGCAAAAAAATCAGATGTGTCCTCATGACACAATAACACTTTGTTTATTCCCAACTTCTGTAGTCTGTTTTCCTGAGGAAGGAATACATGGTTTTGCTGTAACCATATTTAAAGCCACATCTATCATTGCCATCCCTCTACCAACTGAGTTTGTGAGCCCATTGTCTTCAGTATCCTATGACTACCTTCTTAATTCCTGTAAAATTAAAAATGTGCAGGAAGCAGTCTTGTGATTCAGTATGTGGCGCCTTTCTCCCAGAGCCGGTACTGAAACAATGCCTCAGCATGGCATTAGGGGAGCACTGTGTTAGTGGAGATGCCATCTCTTGGTTCAGTCATAAAACTAAAGTCCTGAATACTTTTATTCAGTAAGAGCCTGGTCCAAAGCCTGTTGAAGTCAAGGGAAAAACTCCCATTGACATTCATGGGTGCTGAATCAGGCCCTAAATTACTTCTGACAATTTTCACAAGAGTAGGGATGCTAACTGGTCATTGCAACAGAATATTTCATGTGCTTCTTTGTAATTTTATTTGTATACATTTGCTTTTATCCCTCTTACAAAATCTTATGTAGTGTTTCCAATGTCAGATGAATACTGGGCCTGGCTCTCGTTTATACAAAAGCTCCGTTAGCCCCAAATTGGATGTCAATATAATTTGTACTCTCGTTGAGGCCTCTTTGCACTGCCAGAGCTGTGTAAAGGGGCCTCAGTGTAAATGAGAATGAGACCCACCGTGCAGTCCTCAAAGGTGTGTCTGTTTCAGGGATGCATTAATATAGTGACATCGGTGGAAGTTCTGCACACAGTTCAAGGATAGCAAACAGAGCAATTTGATACCTAGCTCTCTGGGTTGAGAGGTGCAACAGAAATGTAAGGTATATTGTTAGCATATGGTAAATATTATATCTTCATCTGATATCACATATAATTTGTTAGAGAAAAAAAGAATATCACCATCTACAAATGTAACATTTGTAGAACTCTTCTGTCCTTTTGAAAAAAGAGAATAAACCAATATAACACCAGTGTTAGAAACACGCCATTAGGGCTAATTAATGTATTTTGTAAGTATATGCTATTGGCTTTTCTTTTAAAAAAATCAATACAGCAATCCAGGTGAATATTTTCCAACATAACCACCTTTTGACCTTGTATTTTTCATCTGCTAAAGGTTAAGGCAGTGTGTAAAATGCCATATTCATAACATATAGTGTTGCTTTTCTTCCCCTTTGCTTCCTGAAAGGAATAAGTGTGTGCAGCATTTCTAATAAAGATATCATTTAAAGACACAACACAAAAGGGTTTTTACTGTACTTTAACAATAGCACTGTAAATGAACAGACATCAGGAAAAAGTGAACCTTGCCACTTGATGACGTCAATTGTCTAATAATTATATGTTTAATCACTTAAGTTTGCTTTAATATCATCAGAATCAGATCACACAGTCAAAGGGGAAATAATTAGCATCTTAACTGATAACAGTACAATGCTAGGACAGTATGAACACTAGACTAGTAAGTTATGAAATGGTATAGGATTTAAGCAGCAAATTGTTTTGCTGTGGAAATGTAGTAAGTGTAGTAATCTCAAGAGACTAGTCTTCAATTGAAAATGATTTTCCTGTTTATAAATATGCACCACTTGACTTTTTTTTTTTTTTTACACACACTTTTTTCCCAAAAAAGATATGATGCTTTGAAAATGATATTGGCTCCCCAGAGTCGCTGGAGTTATGTAATATGACAGCTTTTTCTTTAAATTCTAATCCAAACCCATTTGCAATCATGTAGTTTTTACCCCTTTTTTGACACCGACAATTAAAAATTAAAACATGGATATTTCATTGAGATAATTTCAAATTTTAATCCTTGGGTAACAAGGCTTTAATTTACTAGAAAGAAATCTTACTGTTGGATAATTGAGTGTTAACTTCCAGGACACAACCAATTTTCTGTCACAGTAGTTGACAATTTACATTTAAAAAATGAACCAACAAGACAAAAAATGCTACTTATTCATAAAGATCTTCTGTAGCTTTTAATTAAAAACATTGATATTGGTGAAATGATTTTTTTGAAATAACGATTCCTGGATACCGCTGGCTAGATTCTGCTCTCAGTTATATAGATGGACAATCCATGCATGCATCTAAGAATACTAGTATTTCTCTAATTCAAGAACCTGGTACAAAGAAGTGTGTATTCTATTCCAGAATCCTGTTTGACTTCAAAGGCTCAGTAATAACTCAGATATATGCAGTGATAAGCTACCAATATTTTAACAAGCGGTTCCTCCAAAAAGTTCCCTCTTAGCCAACAATAAACCCATTTGACCAGAGGCACATGAGCTTGCAGACAGAAAGGAAGGACTGGATAATCTAATTTGTTGTGTCACTTAAACAACTGATTTCTGTTAACCATAATCAAGGAAGGAGGTTTCACCTCTTGGCAAATGTACATTAAGGTCATGTCTACACTACAGATTTATATCGGCATAACTATGTCACTCAGAGGTGTGAAAAATTCACACCCCTGAGTGATGTATTTATAGCAACCTAATCAGTGCTATCCTGTTGACATAATTACCGCTTCTTGGGGAGGTGGATTAACTACACTGACGGGAGAAGCTCTCCCATCGGCAAAGTAGCATCTTCACTAAAGCACTACAGCTGCACCACTGCAGCACTGTATGTGAAGAAAAGCCCTACGTGCATTTGCTGGAAACGTTATACTTTTTTCTTTATAAAATATATTATGTAAATAGTGTAAAATAGCAAAAAGTGTTTGGCTTCTATAATTTGAATTCCAGGGTGTGATTGAGAAACAGGACTGGGCCCAGCTACCTGTGAACTCAACAGTTTCAGGGGTCATCCTTCCTTCAAATTCACGGCAACCCTGTGGAAGCAGAGCTTAAAGCAGGTGTAGTTTTCAGTGTCCTCTGGGGAGCAGGTATAGCCTGGTTTTCATGTTATCAAAGAACTCTAGGGGTATGTTTGCCCTGCAATTAGATACACATGGCCCATGTCAACTGATTCAGGCTCAAGGGGCTGTAAAATTGCATGGTGGATATTCAG
This sequence comes from Chrysemys picta bellii, assembly GCF_011386835.1. Classification (NCBI taxonomy): domain Eukaryota; kingdom Metazoa; phylum Chordata; order Testudines; family Emydidae; genus Chrysemys; species Chrysemys picta. The sequence continues at coordinate 43,091,312 of NC_088801.1, forward strand.
GCTTGGGTCTCAAGCTCTGGGACTCTGCAGCGGGGGAAGGTCCCAGAGCTCAGGCTCCAGCCCAAACCCGAATGTCTACACTGCAGTTTTACAGCTTTGCAGCCCAAGCCCCAGGAGCCCATGTCAGCTGACACAAGCCAGCCACAGGAGTTTGTAGACATACCCTGTGAGCTCTTTAAGCCCTGATAAGAAAAGAATGCATGTGGTACATTCATTGCATAATACTAACATTTCATGGACCGGGATACCAGAGAAAAACTCACTGGATACACTGTATAATTTTAACTGTTAATATGTATTCTATAATACAGTATTTTCTTCATACTCAAACATCTAATAAACAAAATGGCCCAAATTCAATACTGATTTACACCCTGTGCAAACCCAATGAATTGAATGGCCCAAATCCAACCACAATGTAAATGGGAGAAGCCAACATAGTTGCACCCGCTTCCACCAGGACTGGATTTGGCCATAAGTCTATAAAAGGCTCCTGCTAGATACATTTATGTAACTTCTTCTAGTCCCTGTAAATAGCCTGATAAAAATAACTTGATTTTACCCCCGCGCCTCTTTCAAATTAAGTCTTGGGTAGAAACATTTTCTCCCATTCTGTCTGTGCTTGCCTGAAATAAATAGATTTTTATAGTTTGTGTATGCATAGAGAAGACCAGCTAATGAGAAGCCAACTAGGAATAAAAACTACAGACTGTGCCAAACTACCACCATCATTCATATCATTAGCTCTGAACAAGTCTCATATGTAGATTCATAGGCAGCCAAGATGACACAATGTGGCACACAAGCCACACATCTGAGTGAATTTTATTTACTGCAGCTATTGACCTTCACAGCAAAGTAAGGTTTTTCAAGTTCTCCAGAAGCAGAACTTGAGTTAAAGTCAGGGTACATTCCACACACAGCTTGACTGACTGACCAGACTCAAAATCCTTATACCTGTACGCGCATATGGGATACATATTACATACATTTAAATTGTTATAGGCAAAGGTGATAGCACCCCCTATTATTAAAGTTGCTCAACACTCCCCATTATAAGACCATGTTTTCAGTTGCTGATAACTTTACCAAACTTTAACTGTTCAGACTGAAATTTTCCATGCCAGTATCTGCCTACACAGTTCATAATTTCCATGAAAAAGGCTGGACAGAAATATGATTTGTCCATGTTAGAAATCTTTGAGATGCTCTAAGGGTCTCATGCTTTAGAGACAGGGGAGTAGCCTTTGTATCAGGAAAATGCTTTTTGCCTTCCCCATGAAAATCTGCCCACATTTGGCCAAGTTATAAACAAACCTAGTTATAAGCCTTTGAAAAAAAAATAATAGCAGTTCACACATGCCCAGAGACTTGCTAGCCCTTGATCTGGACACATCAGCAAATAAGGACAGATATAGTGATAGATTTTAAGTGGTTCCAGTATGGAGGTTACAGAGCTCCCTATGACATATTATAACTAGAACTCTGCAAATCTGCGGATATCCATGGACCATTATTTGTGGATCACAGATTGGGCTCTAATTATAACCCATACCTTGGAGTAGGCTCTCCTCAACCTACCGTAAGATTCAGCTCACTCTTCTGACTCCTTTTGTCCCGGTCCCTGCAAGGAGGACAGAAATACTAAATGGAAGGGACCTTGGTGCACGAAGGCCACAAAGTGTCCTCCTATCCTATTTGTAAAAGGCCCATCAGCAAAGTCTTAGAATGATCTTTTACTTGTGGGAACCAGTCCTTTTAGCCTTTTAACTGCACTGAAAACTGGCCTCAAGTTGCAATGAACTAACATACCTACCAAGTAATCCCACTAATCACTAACTCCTACTCCTATGTGACCTAGCTGTGCCTCCAGGATGCTGCAAGGCAGGCAAAAATCCCACTAGGCCTCTGGCAATTTGGCCCCAATGGGAAGAAAAAATTCCTTCCTGACCTCAATCAGGCAAGATCTGCAGCATCTGCAAAGCGCAGCTCGGAAACTAAAGTTAGAAGGGGGAGAGTAATAGGGTTTAAATTAATGAAACGGGAGAGCGAGGGACCAATAGCTCTCCTCGTCCTCCAACAGGCCAATGGGTGGATAGAGCCTCTGGTGGATGAGGGGCCACCCCACATTCCCCCAAGTGTGCTCTCCTTCCCCCTTCTAATGAGACTGTGCCAATCATCACTGGTCCCATCAAGTTTCCCCACACCTGGAGGTGGTTGGATGGCATTCAAAGCTAAAATCTCTGAGGAATCAGACCACACTGAGCAGGCTCCTGCCTGGGGCTGAGCATGACTTTCCCTGAAATTTCAACTCTGGGCTGCTGGCAGCCAGGTGGCAGGAACTGGAAACGAGAGCAGGGAATCTCTCTCTCTCTCCTGTGCTCTTAACGTTCCCCTACTCCATCCCTCTCCCTCCACCTCCCACTGGATCCAGACAACGAGGAGGAAGAAGCTGCCTGATTTGAATGCAGAGAAGACAAGAGCCAGACTTGGGGAGTTTGTGTAGTGAAGGAGGCTATTGTCTGTGAAGTTGGAAGCTGTGTACTATTTGAAGAACTGGTGCCCACAAGTCTAGGCTTGCCCATAACTAAGGGCCCTCCCCCACAACTAAGGGAGAGGAACAATTAAATCCAAGATCCAATTGATTACGGCGGGTCAACAAAGAAAAAGCAGGAACAAGAGTGAGGTCAAAGGTTGAAAATCAAGGAACCAGAAGGGGATACCGTGCAGAGAATCTAAGACAGCACCCACTGCTCCTCATAGGCATCTAAGGAGTCAGTGGACACTGCCCAGAGGAACTCTGCCCAGAAATGTGAGCAGACAAGGGACAAGAAATAGGCCCCCCAATCGCAGGGCAACCCCACCCCTTTCAGCATCCATTTTTGCCAGTGCCAGGAGGAGGTTGATGAGGCAATCCTGTGACTTTGTGGGGCCAGGGTTGGGGTGTGCATAGATCAGGAGGTGTGGGGGGAAGTGCAGCCAGAACGGAGCTGGAAGAGGGGCTGCACTCTGACGCATCCTCTGTAGATGTACACCAGGGTCTCCCTCTTGCCACAGAAATGACAGATGTCAGGAGAGGTTTGTGCAGAAGAATGTCACAAGACAGTATCAAAAGAGGCAGCAAAATCATTTTAGATGGATAAACAGCTAAAAGTGGTACACTACAAACAGGCAGCAAAATACCAAAATGGGGTTCCACACAACTGTGGAAAACAGAAAAATATCAGCACAAGTTATAACTGCCCTTAAACAGCTAAGGTCTTGTCTTCACTGCTATATGAGGATTTGTTTTTTTACCTCAGCATAAGTAACATGTGAGCTATCTCAAGGAAAAAATATCATGAAAACAAAGCACTTTAGCTTTCTTGCCAGGTAAACTAGGTGGGGTCAACCATAGGCAGGGGTAAAGTGCTGACCTTGCCTGGTTTACATCATAATAAAATGAAAGTGGGATTCACTTCTTCAAGACAGGGACCCCACATCAGCATTTGTGTTATATATGTGTATATTTATATATATGTATATATATTTGTGTGTATACACGTGGTATAATAGTAAGTACTGTACAGTAGAAATACTACTGTGGTGAGAACAAGATAAGAATCTATATAGAATTGCTCCCTGATCCTAAAAATATGAATATTAAATAATAATTCAAATGTATTTACATAGACAAATGTAAAAGAAATATTCCATTAAAAATTAGACTTTGTCCCATGAGACTAAGATTCTAAATTATATAATGTCAAAGAAAAGTACTTCAACAAGATTATTCTGATCAATTAAAAAGACTGGATTGTGCACAACTGCATAGTTAAGATACAAATAATTATGAAAGCAAAATAATAAGTTGTTGATTGTTAGTTGAGAATTACTTTATTAAATTTACAAGATTTTGAGTACAAATTAAAGCAACTATTTTTCAAAATCTTACCAAAGCCTGTATTAATTTCAAATTGTGAAGACTGTGTGAGACTCTCAAACGCAAAATTTCTCTGGGATTAAAGTAAATTTGAATAAATCTAAATCTGAATCTCAATATGGCAGCATATTTCTGTTCTGCCACTTCACTATCAGTACATACTGATTAAATCACATTCACTGTCCATAATAATACTGAGAGATTGGCTGCCTCCGATCCTCAGTGCAAGATGTCTTCTTTCTTGCTTGAGAGCTTTTTTTTTTTTGTCCATTTCTAGTTCATTCTTTCATTGTATTTATTGAATATATCATTGTTCTAGTCTCTGAATATTATGTTTTTGTCAGCAAAATGTAACTGTTCTAACAAAACACATTCATCAACACCAAAAGTCTTTTTAGACCTATCTAAATGCGATCTAAATGAATTATAAAAGATTTCTTTAGAAGAATTGGCTTTTCCTAAAACATCTTGAATTGGAAACAAAACTAAATTAATGCAGTAATGCCAAGACTTTTCATGATGAATAAACAAGACAAAAAGTGTATCCTTGAAATATGCAGAAGCAACATATTAAAGACAAGCAGATAGGTTACATTCTCTCTTGATAATAATGTATATTTAAAGGTAGCCACTAAGGTGTCAATACTAATTTAGTGGATCAATTCCATTACATACTGTTAACTTTCCCCACCTAATCTCATTTATTAAAGCTGATGTATTTGTTGAAAATCTGCAACTATAATTTAATAAAATATTATAAACACAACCAGGTCCAAGAAATATTTAATTTAGTTTATTTAAACATACATGCCTGTTTCTAATATAAACACTTGAAACGTTAATCTAAAGGCCCTGGAAGCATTATTCCTTTATATTCAGGAATGAACCATTGCTAATTACAATAGTGCTTACAGTAAGTCATCCAGTTCTGTGTGCTAAAGAACAGAAGAATCCTGTTCAGCAAGCTGGCCTTTAACATTTTTGTAAACTGTCAGGAGTTTAACAAGTGAGTAAGGTATTATTTAAAACATTTGGTACCTATGTACACAATCAAAACTCTGATGGATGATAATTCTTTGCACCTCTGTAGTGCCTTCCATCTGAGGAACCCACAGCAATTTAATTAAACCACACTACAGCACTGCAAGGCAAGTGAGTATCTGTATTCCGATTTATCCTGCACTGATGATATGGGAGTTTTCTGTACAGATCAGTGGGCCATGTAAAACATCATGACTCCAAATTCACTCTTTCATTGGAATCTCTGGGCCAGAATCACAGTTGGTGCAAATCAGCATAGTGATTTATACCACCAAAGGATCTGGCCTTCCATGTCTAAATCAACTCTTTCAGTATACTTGTTTAAAAGATATGAGCTCTTTAACTCTGCTAGCTACAAAACAGATTTGGCAGACTGTTCTCTTTGGGAAATCCTAAGTGTCCACATTTGCAGTTTTAATAACAACAATCTGTTTGAGCATAAAATGGATTTGACACATAGAGTTTGTAAATGGATAAAGGTTGAGCAAGAGTGCTACATACAGATACACTATTAAATATACTGCATAATACAGTATTTAATTTGTTTTGAGCTAGTCTTCTGATTCTATTTTTACTCACTGTGATTTACCACCAGTATCCTCTGGGTGATAGTTAAGGAAACAGATGCTGGGAATCTCTGTCCCTCTGGTTCCTGAGAGGAGGGCTCTGACTCACACTCATGCCCAGTCTCTCCTTTGTACTCACACATGCAAAGGGTGGTGGAGTGAAACTTAAATTACTGCTTGATTTCCAGTTTCTCATTGCCAGTTTCCTCAAAGTTTCCACTTACGTATTTTACTGCTTTACCAGTTTCATTTAAAACAGACTTTATTACATGTTTCCCCTTTCAAAACCTGAACTGCATGTTCCCAGGATAAAGTTAAATTCTTTTCTTTCGAAATATTCTTTATTTAGGATTTTCCAAATGTAACTAGATAGAAAAATGTACAGATCTGGGACTAAGTTAATTTTTAACAGATGTTTCATTCTGAATTTTTCCTCTGACACTGGGGGAAAAAAATACATGTATAGAATTTAGCATAGAATTTAGTACTTAAGAATGAAAGATATATTAGATCATCAGTTTCATCCCATAAAAGGGAAGAATAGAGCTCCCCAGCACAGAACATATATGACACAGATATTATTATATGGAGTCTGTGCTTATTTATAAAGGCTATCACAAAACTATTGTGTGTTTGTGTATATAGGCAAATCTTGACAGGATTGTTGGCTTAAAGTGACAAACTATTTCCTAAGGGGTTGAAAAAGCCACAGGCCGAGGTAGTTCATAGTGGTCTTCTCCAGTGCAGTAGGACATACCAGGTGTGACCTTGCACGCTATTGATCTCAATGGATGTTCTTTAAAAACTGGTGCCAAAACATGCAGCCCTGTAGCAGTGAAGAGTTAAACTGCTTGCCTTCTACTGTTTAGAGGAGATGTCTGCTTGGCTAGAATAAGTCACAGCACAATTCTGAGATGTGGTCCAGTGCAATTCAACAATGTGTTCTGGCCTGGCACAGTTTATAGAAGAAACAGTATAATTAATTTGGTGGAACAGCTGGATACACAGAATGCAATTAATTTTGCTCTGAATATTAACAGTTCCACAGTAGTGAGAAAGGAATGATATCAGTCAATAGATTTTTAGATTAACTAGTTTGTGAGCAATAAAGCAAATTAATGCTGGCATTGTAACAGCATTCAGATCAACTGAAATATGAGAATAAATTTAACCATTTAATAAATATGCACACAAATTTATATAGGAGTACATAACACCTAAATTTCAACCTCTAGCCAAAAAGTGAAGAGAAGATTCAAAGAAATAGACTACTCTGTTCATTAAATAGGGCAAACATGAATCTTCCTCAGTTTACTAGTTCATCTTTTAGTATGTAAATAGATATATCAGAACAGTGCAGAATTAACATCCATATGTTGAAAAACTGTATCTCAGATAATCAGAGATATAGGAAATGTTTCTTTAACAGCTTCTTTCAGGAATATTTCTCTCATAAATGCTGGACTTCCAGACAGATGGTCACTGAACAAGAAACAGTTGAACAGTGGCACCCAGAGGTGAAAAATGTATTGCTCCTAGAGATTTATATTATTTACAGTAATGTATTTCTCAGCTACCCCGTCTGTCAGTCCCATCTTACTCCCTTATCCCTCCCCCATCCAAGTAACCAATGCCAGAAATAGTCCTTTTTGCTGCAGTTTGGAAGAGCATATTCCAGTTTTCAAAAAAACCTGCTTTTTGTAGCAACTGCCTGGTGCAGTTGGGTAGAGAAACTTTTTTTTCTATTTATTTTCTCTAACAAAAATGATAAAAATAATAATGAAAAGGAGCAGCATCACCTCAGATGTAGTGTTGAAAACACAAAGCCCTGTACCCTCCCCAAACCAACAAAACGTAATGGGTAGGAACAGGGTATTAGAGCAACCTTTAAGGTCCTACTCTCAAAGGTTGGTGGATTTTTGGGAAGGGGAGCTAGGGAAGGTGGTAGGTGTAACAGTGTGCTGGCACAAGTGGTTCATATTCTGCAAGATCAGACTGCTTTTAATAACTTTCTACAGGCTATTGTATTATCGACCACAGAAATTCCAGCAGTGAGAGTGTCACAACTAATCTGTACTAATCGCTCAGCACTCTACTGAACATACACCTAAGTGCCAGTTATTTATTTCACCAAAACTTTAATTAAATACAAAGAAAAAAATGCGTGGTTCTCTTGCATCAATCTAAGCAAGGCCCACTGATTTTAATTAAAAAGGCTATCCACCTTTGCAATTAACAATGGGTGCCTGCATTGCGCAGTTAAGAGTGGGGCTTAGTACCTGCGCTGGATTGCGGCAAACCACATCCACGCGCTCCCAGGAGCCTCCAATAAACCTTCGGCTAATGGGGCCAGAAGAGGGCAGGGATTTCTGCAAGCGTCTGTTTAAAAAAAAAACACACACACACACACAACAAAACTGGCCTTTGTTTTTAGCTCGGATCTGAAACACAACGTTTAACTGGGGTAGGTAGAGGGGACTAGGGAGGTGATAGGAATTAATCTGAGCCCATGGATTTTCGTTTGTTACTTAACCTTCATTGGCAGCGCGATCCTTTTGTCTGCTATCTTCCCCACACGTTGATGTCGGGGCGGGGGGTATTATTATTAGCACGTGTAAGGGGCAATGTTGATGTGACAGGCGCCGGAATAAAACTCGTCTTTCCTGAACTGAGCCTCCAGTTCAAGCGTCCATAAACTCTAGACAGACAGAAAGAAAAATGTTCCCAAACTTATCCTCTTCTCCAGCCCGCACAGGATTTCATTTAAACTGCCTACCATCCCTGCGTCCTCCAGGAACCATCAGCTGAGGTTAATTTTCAACAATTTATGGGGCAGGATATTTCCCTTCACCTGCCTTTCAAGAAGGATTTAAAACAAACATGTAAAAGCACACGAGGAAAGGAATTATGGCTCTATGCAAATCATTATCCTCTCCCCTCACTCCCAAACAAGAAGGTGACTATTTGCATGCACTTTTTTTCATTAGAATTCCAGCGCAATAATCGCTGCAAGGATTCCGCATGTTGCAGTTGAATGTAGATTGTTGGGCTGGGGGAAGCTGTGGAGCCTTGCAGGCAGAGAGCAATCCCCTTTTCAATGCTATGATCCCATAATGATCCCTGCCCAGTGATCATATTACCATAATTGTATCGCATAACGTCAAACGTATTGCATATTTTAACAGATCTTAGGGTTTATTACACATCAATCATATTGACCCGTTGAGCTGCCCCGCCGCATGCATGGAAAATCAGCAGCTTCTCGAAGTGCAGAGGAAATCGGGGTTGGGGGCCGTGCGAGGATTCGGAATACGGAGCAGTGGATCATGGCGCCACCCCGTGGCTTGGAAATATAAATCTTCTAGCCTATATGCAAAAAAATAAAAAACCTTGCACTGAAGAGTTATTACATTGCACACTAATTAAGTTTGTTTCCATGTCCTTAAAAATACATTGTCAGGACGTCTTGGTATAAAGTCGGACACTCAGCAGAATAGGGCAATGGTAATCATCAAGATTTCTTTCCACATATAGTTCTACAATTCATTGACATTCAAGACAATTTTCATTATTTGTACTAACTGAAGTTTTCATTTATAATTATTTTCCTCTCAAGGAAAGCCCAATAAAGATTCAGACCTGTAAAGAACATTATCAGTGCAAAATCCCAGATTATGTAATATGCAGCCTTTCAACTGCATCAATCATAGGGGGGATTTAATTTATGTCCAGAAAATATTTTAATGAGCCCAGTTATGACTGTTTGGCTTTATTGTATTAAACGTGTGTTCTTTTAGCAGTTATGGACAGGGTTTTGGCTACATTGTTTTTACATTTTAAGTTTTGGTTCCCAGAAAATGTCATCTGTAAAGTGATCTATTCCTTCTGAAACAAAAGTTACTTAAATGCATGACTGAAAATATAAAACTTAGCAACAATGTTTTGACGGCAATTCCTTTTTCAGGAATGAACCATAAAGAAAAAATTGCCAAGCTAAAAATAAAGACAACACCTTTAATTTCATATAAATATGTAGGATGGGGAGGAAAACTTTGTGAAGGGAAAGAATGGAAAAAATGGTAAGTATTTCCTTTTTGGGAAAAAGAAAGAAAACCACTGTTCCTTCTAAACAAGCACAGTTGCCTTATATGGATGTACGAAGAAAAATTAACAGTCTTTACTGGTAATAGACCAAGTAAGAGAAAAGTTGAAACAACATTAATGTTCTTGTTTCAACATCAATATTAAGATAAGTGGAATACCGGGTAGTTTAGCCTCCCTCCTCCCCATCCTTTAATTGCTTTTCTTTATAAATGTCCTTTTAAAATAGTTGGCTTTTGGGGAAAACCCTTTCCAACCCTGAAAATGAAAAGATGTTGCCTTAACCCTTGTTGTTTTACTTATATCCCTATATGTGTTTTTTTTCCCTAGATGTTATTAACTAAGGAAATCTTTCCATATTTAATAGTCAATATTATGCTTAACTACCCAAACATATTTCCCCGCATCCTCATCTCCCACCCATCTTGCAAACACTGCTGCTTATGCTGCATGGTGTATTTTAACACAAGAAAATTGATATTTGCAATACTCTTGCATTTGGGTAAATGGTGTAAGAATTACAACTGTGCATTCTTTTTTCACTATTAACATTTCTGTTGCCTGTGTTCATGCCTAGAAGCTGAAGTGTCCTGTAAATGTTAGATTATTTTATATATATACACCACAAATACAAATTATGGGCCTGATCCTGAGGGTTGATATGCACCTAAAATTCCTGCTTATGTCCATGATGGCTGAGGAGTGCTAATAGTCTGCATCAATCATCATATTAATAAGTGATGCAGGTGCTGAGCACTTCTCAGAAACAAAGTAATTGCCAAACTGGATCAGGTCAATGGTCTAGCTAATCAAACATCCTGTCTTCTATAGAGGAACATACAAGGTGCTTCACAGGAAGGTGCAAGACAGCCCATGAAGTACAATCCTGGAATAAGCCATCCATAGTTAATTTTTTCCCCAAATTCAGGCAATTAGTGGTTGGCATACACCCTGAAGCATGAAGGATTATATCTAATGTAACAGTGAATATTATTATTCATATTACTGGCTAATATCTTGGATCAAAACAAAAAGATTTAATTTTGGATTGGAAACTTGATGTCAGTTGAAAATATAGTTGATAAATCGGAAGCCTTCAAGAAAATAGTAGACTGGACAAAATATTACACAATGTAGTGTAGGGGAATACACCTGAATTGGCACAAAGATGGACTAGATTATCAAAGAGGTCATTTCCATTTCTAACTTCAGTGACTATGATTAAAAAGTTATAAAACACTTGAATTAAGTTATTTGATATAATTAAAGTATATCAGTGCTATATAAGCAAACTCAATTATATACCTTTATTTCTGGACATATAAATTATATGTTCAATAAATAAGGCAATGTTATTTATTTTGTAATTTCTGACACCATTTAGAAAAAGTAATTGCTTTATACACGGATGTATAAAGCTCTTACCCTGCAATTGGATCCATACAGACAGATCCTTGAGCTATGCAGATCTGACTGTAGGATCAGGACCTAACATGGGAGAATAGGCTACATTCTAGCAAACAAATACATATACCAAAATGACAGTATTGTTTGGTAGCCCTCTGAGTGTAAAAATAAATTACATTTTACATATATTTATTTTAAACCTTTAAACATAGGCCACATTTCCCCCCCACAGGTGTTCTGTATAATGTGTACAGTGATTTGTTAAGCGCTGGATCTTGCAAGGTGTAGATATAAACATATACACACACACACTTTCATTTATATATATGAAACATTTTTGTTTATGTTTTTATGTTAACTTTTGTTGCCACACTACAATGCTTAAACTATGTACTGTAGGACAAATAAGGGCTGAATCCTGAAGCATTTACTCAGTCAAAACTTCCAATGATATCAATAGGAATTTGCTGAAGTAGGGCATGGAGTGGGCAAAAAGTTTGACACAACTACATATTTTTATATGGTGATGATTACACCCTAAGTATCATAATAATAAGACCAACATGAAATATAGGGGGGAAATTACATAATAATGGTCAGTTATTCGACCAAACCAATGTGTTCTATCACTTGGGAGTCCTTAGTTGTCTTACTTTCTCAAGAATTCCCCTCTCCTGCAATGGAATATGTAAATCAATTGCAAAATGTAAATTAACAGTAATTATTTTACTACTCAAAAGAAAATCAATTAATCCACTTTTCTCTTCTTTGCCTCTCATTCTTTTATTCTTTCTGATACTTTAAAAGCTCATTTTGATGGCCAGATGAGATAACAGCAGTCATGAATCTTCTTATTGGATGTGGAGCTTGCAAGCCAATTTTCCAATCAGTGCAGAGCCCTCAGACCACCATTAAATCTGGTCAAACGGCAGTCATCAATGATGGGTGACATTGTCTTTGGCCACAGCCACATGTGGGATCCCCTTATTGGCCCCAGGTGTGAAGGGTGGCTGCACATTGATCCTGTCCCATTTGAAATCCGTTTAGAAGGGCCTGACATGGCAAATCAAAGCTGAGTACACACAGAGTCAGGTCAATTATAAGAGACTGTAAAGTATCAGAGGGGTAGCCGTGTTAGTCTGAATCTGTAAAAAGCAACAGAGGGTCCTGTGGCACCTTTGAGACTAACAGAAGTATTGGAGCATAAGCTTTCGTGGGTAAGAACCTCACTTCTTCAGATGCAAGTCATCTGAAGAAGTGAGGTTCTTACCCACGAAAGCTTATGCTCCAATACTTCTGTTAGTCTCAAAGGTGCCACAGGACCCTCTGTTGCTTTTTTATAAGAGACTGGTTTCTGACATCAGCTGCAGTCTATTCTTCACACCATATCAATGCCACAGAGAAATCTGGGCAGTGTAAATGGGCCCCTAATGGGCACCTTAGCGACAGGTGCACTCTTGGGTGGTTAAAGAGGTCTGTTGTGGTAGGCTCTGCTTTGCCTGATATTCTGAACCATTCTGGTTGTAGCATTCTCTTGATGGATGTGTGGAGGAGTGATGTTGCTTAACACAGGAAGCCATGGTATTGGTGTGGGTCTAATCATCCAAGTTACGATTTGCACAGTTGAATATAATTGTGTGTCAACCAACTTAACATGAGATTATTGAAACCAGAGCACAGACCAGAGCACAGTATCAAGATGCAGAGTAACTGAGGGCTAAACTGGTTGATCAGAGATTTTTGAGTATTTGATCCCCATGAAATGCTGGCCAATTTGCTTAGAAGGTTGATATGCAACTAAGGTATCTAAGTTTTTCTCAGGTGGTTAGAATATATGAGAGATCTCTCTAGGGTTACTCTGAAGTAGAGTGAGTGGGATTTGTGTTTCAAGCGCTATCCACTGAGAAACATATTCAGTTCTTAGGCTGCTCTAGTATTGTAAATATGGAACACACCTGAAACTGTCTCAGTCACACTTGGTTGTAAATGCCACCAACTACAGTATTTGGCCATTTTAATCAAGTCAGTGTTTAGGGAATGACTGTGCTCAGATGCCAAAGCAAATATCTTCTGCATATGTGAACTTGCAGGACTGGATAAGCAGAAGTCATGAATACCTATCCACTTTTAAAAGATCACATAATCCAAAGAATATATATGCACCTTTAGAACCAATGAAGTGAGTTAAAATAATCATTTGTGACTTTAATATTTACCAGTTCTTAGAGGACCATGTAAAAGGAGGAATTAACATTATAATAGATAAAATCTAATTTCACCAGTACAAAGGTACCAGAGCAATGTTAAAGTCAGGAAAAAATGTGTTACTCTTTCAATTGTGTCTTTGCTAACAATTTGGAGGCATCCATTGTATTACTACTGCAGTGTTATTGAGCTAGTTTTATTAAGGCAAATTTATAGCAATGTTAGAAATTAATACCACTCTTATTTCCTCCACTGCCTGGCTTTATTGAATGCCATGGGGCATATTAATCAGTAAAGCCAACTAGTGCATGAAATAAAAGTATAAATTAACCAGTAACATGAATGTAAAAAGGGGCTTAATAAAATAGAAATAAATAACACTTTAGTGATAATCAACCCAGCCTGGCTTAACCAACCACATAGTGTCATACTGCTAAATACAAAAAAAAACCCTACATTTAAATAAAGTTTAAATTGTGACATAAACAGACAAACATAATAGCCAGACTTCAGGATAATACTTAATTCACTGCATTGTTTAAACACACACAAAATCTTTCAAGGTCCAATCCTGATGTAGGCAAAACTCCAATTGACTTCAGTATCAGGCACAAAATGTGGGTTATTTACCCACGAGATAAGAATGATATCGGAGTAATTCTGCTCTCTGAGTCTCTATGGTTAAATATGCAACCATACAGGATCTTTTGCATGGTATATTTAACATTTATACACATCTCCAAGTATCCAATATTTACCTGATAGACCAGAACCGTCGTTTTAAAGCCATTTCACCCGACAGGTGGTATATGTGTAATGTGTACAGTGATTTATTAAGGGCTTGACCTTGCAAAGTGTGAAGCCATTCTAATCTGTCATTAAAATGCATACTTTTAAAAAACATGTATTACATGGTATAATGGAACACCTCTATTGAGTAAATCCTTTTTTATCTCCAGGGTCCAGTGGAAGTCAATGAGACTACTCACAGTGCCTAAAGTTAAGCCCATTGTAAGGCTTTGCAGGATCAAAGCTCATTTTGCAAGCATAAAATTGTTCATGAATCAATTTCTACCATTACTGCATTTGTCCATACAAATGCAATACCACCTGTTTGTGCCTGCAAATTCATTAATTGTATACTCAAAATGTTTGTATTCAAAATTAGATGCTGAAAATTTGGCCCTAAACCTGTGAAAAACATCAAATAGCAAAGTGTGAGGTCCTCCTGCAGGCTCCGCTGCAGAAATTAAGTAACAAACTGTTGCCATAATTGTTCTGATATGGATGATGCTGACATACAAACAGCAACTTCATGACAAACATGAGGTTGGGTGGAGGTGAGGAGGGAAATACTGCATCAGTGTTTGCCAAAGGGAGAAGCACAAAAATGGTAAAGAAAAAAATGTTTACTTTCAAGCTAAGATAATACAAAATAGAAAAATTTAAAACATTACAAAAATAAAGTTCATTATATCACCATTTGAGAGATGCAATAATAGCAGATGCAATAAAGATTTAAAAGATACTACAAGGTATGTTTGAGGCACAATCCTTAGATAGAGGCCTGTACAATGACAATCGGTGCTGTTTAACTTTGTCACATTTGCCAATTGTATAAAACAGGATTGCAGTCTGGCTGCATTTAAAAGTGTATCCTAGGTCCAATAGAATTAGTTAAGGATCTTATTTTAGAGAAAATGTAATGGCACTGAACAGGAGGCAAGCTTAGCATTTAGTCCAAGTGAGGTCCCAGTACTCTTCGGTGATGTTCACTAGGAGTTCTGTCAGCTAATGAGTTGAACCATCTGTAGCAGTTTCCTAACAGATGTGGAAAATTCCCATACTGAGTCACAACATCTTCTAATGGAGAGATCTGTGGAGGGCTCCATCGACAACATTCTGAATAAAGGATAGGATATTTAGCCATCAGGAACTCAAATGTAGCAATTCTTCTTTGTAAATAATCAATCAGCTTTTTTTGCCAGAAGGTCTTCTATACACAAAATTCCCATTGATTTCACAATGAGTGCTATGCATGGAATGACTGAAGAATCAGAGGATCTTTTCTTTTCAGTCTAGTTCAAGCAGAATGAAATACAAAAAGTGAACAAACAGCACACATAGTGAAAAGCACACCGGGTGTCTGAAATGCCTTCACAATTAATATAATCTAATTTGCTTTTAGTAACATGAAGATTTTTCTTCTATATAACTTTTAGCTCAACTACCCTTTTAAATAATATGCCTGTGAGTTTGCACAAGTTGATGTAATCCCTCAACAAAAATCATTGTTTTTTTTTAATTCAATGGCATTACATAACAATGTATTTTCACACTAGTGCAGTCACACACATTAGACTGCCAGTAAGATTGTGACAGTTCTGCTTACTGCTTGCAGATGTCACTAACATTAGATCTATCTTCACAAAACATGATTGCAAGTGTGTTCATCTGGCTTATCCTTATTCACAATAAGTGACCTTCACGGGTACATGTGACATTTAAAAAGAAAAGTTCTCCTTTACAACCTTCAGTGTGATTTTAGTTATAAATTACTTGTAGAGTATTAGTAATAATAATTGATTTTAGCAGTAAGTAATAGAGTTATAAACAGGTCCCACTATTTAATTATATAAATGCCTCAGCCTCTAATTTTATTTATTAGTATTCAAGAACCTTCCACAACCCCACTAAGATCAGTTATCACTTAATTAAACTAGAAAAAATAGCCAATGATTCTTTATTAAAAAAAAACTAAGTATATTTTCAATTTCCCTGCAAATTTTACTTTTCTATTCAATTACATGATGATTTGAATACATATGTTTGCTGTACATAAGAAATTAGCTGAATTTTATCTTATATGCTTATAAAAACTGGGCTTTTATTTTCACTTGATGAATAAAAAAATAGCCATTGAAGAGTTTTACACTTTATTAGCCACGTTAGAGGTCTCCTTCTTAGTGTCAATAAGTGAATCAATAGCAGAGATAGCATAGGTACACTCAAGGAAGAAATACTCTCACCTGAATCTTTTGGGGGAAAAACCAATATTAAAATATACTGCATTTTTAAGAAATGCAGTATTTCTAATCAAATGCTACAGTAGTTACATGTCCAGAATAGATAGCTAGTGATGTCCACAAGTAAGAAACCAGAGACTAAAGACTGGCAAATGGTCTAATGCATGATGCAATCTCTCCATCAATAATGGCAAGAAGGTTTCAAATAAACAATCCCCAATTAAATCCTATTGGAAAATGATGACAGCTGTCTGATTTTTTTTCAGTCAAAATGCAGTGATAACTCTCAAATAAAATGTAATTTCACATTATCATGATGCATATAAAAATATACTGTACACTTACATAAATGACAAGTCTGAGACACTATCTGTATATCATCTTTCACCACTAGCTGGCACCATAGCTTTAAAAATGTGGTGATGTAGCTCATTTTATATTTTACTAATTAACCAGCCAGCCAGATAATTTTCAACAGAAAACAATTATTCAGAGCAAATGAGAAATATTTGGGGTCATAAACTAAAATGAGTCTGAAGGTAGTATTCTCAATGATGACTTAAGTCATTTGCTGAAAAAATAAATGTATAAAGTTAATGGACTCTGAGCTCATTTTTATTAAACAGAAATAAATGGTTCTGTGCATAGATGAAAGGGTTTGATTTCCCCCACCCCTAGATGAGAAAGTGTAGAGGTCACCATGTTGGGTTATGAGGGGTATAAACCCAAATCAATTGCCACTTTACCAGACTTTCCAGTCTCAACTAACCTCACAGGGCACATCAGTTTCACTCCCAAGAAAGCTTCTTTATTGGACCTGCTAATAAAACTCACACAGTAGGTCTCTTTCACTGGTTTCCCTTTCCTAATAACTGCCTGTACATGATGCCCCAAGAGGCTAGGTTTCTGCTCTGGGACTGGAGTAGAAGTAAAGCAAATCTGGAGCCTTTTCCTGTGTGAAAAGCCCCAGGGAGGTTTTAACACTGTGAGGAAATTCTTACTAAGAATAATCCAGTTTCCCCACATCCACCCAACATAAAAGCCACTCTGAAACGTGGGGCATGCACAGAGGACTTGTGCAGTTACAATGGCTCTTCTGTCCCCCAATGCTTTACCTTTGAGCCCTGGCAGCACAGCTTCATTGGAGCTATGCCCCTCTGGCCACTATGGCTCCGTGGGGGGATTATCAGGGAAGTTTGTGCAACATGTGGCTGTGCTGCCTGCTGTACTCACTATCTTCCACAGAGCCAGAGGGAGGATGTTTTGCACCTTGATTAGCAATGTCATCCACATTACAGATTCTGTGCAATATCTAGCCAATACCCCCTTCTCCCCCACAACTGTTGAACAGGTCTCCTCTCTCCCCACAGAAAAACTCACAGCACTGAGACAACAAGAAATCCCAAATGCACAATGTATTTGGGGAGGGGGTTATATTCAATGAGATAGAAGGTGGCAGTTTTAATACCCAATCTGAGAAAGTACACCTCAATGATTTTTTTGTCCTAAACCATTTTCTGGAAGCGAGGAACCTAACTCTTAAAATAGTCTGTATACAGCACTACAGGGTACTCTGTTCCCAATACCCTTGAAATCAATGGGGCCATTACAGAGTAGGGCACTACTCCATGTTGGTAAGGGTATCAGAATCTAGCCTTAAGACAGCGCCTTGCTTCTCTACCAGAGCAGCAAAAACAGCAGTTGCATCAAGCACTTCTGTCACTGAAGAGGTTACACACAGGCACAGAATTTACCTGTGCTACCAGAGTGAGTACTATTCTGGCTTCATAAGATCTGCAGTCTAGACTGAGACCACCATTTCTACTAGATTATGGATTTGGAAGGATATATATGGCAGAACTGGGGGTTATTGAATAAAATTGCAGCAACTATTAAAATTGGTGCCATATTTTTTCCTTTCTCTAATTAAAAACTGTTGCTTTTCAGAAAAAAATCCTGAAGAGTAATAAGAGGAACACTGCCAAAACATATTCTCTTTCGATGTTTTAAATCTCTCTAAGGTCATTCCACTTGCATTCTTGGCCAATGTGACTGTTTTTTTTAAGCAGGTTTCGATCCTGCATTAGCCAGGATTGTGAATGTGAACACTTTGTTGTCTAATTTCTTTTAAAAACAGAAGAGCACAAAGAAACAGCAAAGGCCACCTCTCTCTTAGGAAAAAAAAAGATTGTGTGGGGATGAGAGCACATATCTTTTCACAAGATGTTTAATATCAACATTTCTTAAATACATCTGGAGTTTTCAAATGCCTAAATGTTGTTTGTTACAGGTTATCCTGGCATTGTGTTGTATGTGCAACTAAAGTTAATACAACAGATTTTGAGACTGAGCTTTATCTAACAAAATCCTGCCAATAAACAATAAGTTACAGCCTCTTTCTAGGGTACTACAGTTGCCATTCTTTGCTATACGTGCTGCCATGGCATCAACACATCATAATGTCACAACAGAGCATGCTAGTGTTGCACTGTCCCGAACTTATTTTGGGTTACTTTGATGGTCCTGTACACGCTCAACAGAACAGTCCCATGTAACGGAAGCAATTCCACAAAATTCAGGACAGATGGCAATGTGAGACAAAGGGTCATAAATTGGAGAAACACTAGCTACAGTGATTGCAATAGAGAAGCTTGTAATGGCTGCAGTACGATAAAGAAGTGTTAGAATTAATCCACTGCTATCTGTCTTTATTTTGCTAACCCATTCAAGTGGACACCACAGCACTGAGACTACATTAATCAAAATTTGGAATGACCTGCTTTTCATTGCAAACTGCAGTTATCTTTCTTTACTGATTGGCCTTGACCTGTCAACTGCATTTGGTACTGCTGACCCTGGGGATCTTTTGAAGAGCCTTGACTACTATGTAGGGTTGTCTGACTCCATTCTTGCTTGGTTTAATTCATATTCTTCTCAACATACCCATTTTATTTCCAATAGAAATTGCTCATTTAATTGCACTGTAAGTTTTATGGAGTATGCCCCAGGCTGCGTTCTTTATGCCAAGCTTCTCAATATTTATATGAAGAGCGGTTGGGGAGGGAGGAGGCACTTACAAAGCAAAACCAGGTTTCACAAAGCTGACAATTTTCACCTCTTTGTTTTGTGCAAAAAGCAATTCTCTGCAGTAAAACCGAGTTTCTGTGTCACAAGCATAGACTTACTTGCCAAACGTACACTTTTTTATTTAATGAACTTAATGTAGATTTTTTTCCTCATAGATTTAGGAGTTCTTTTCTTAGTGCTGATTAGATATTAAGATTAGAGATGGACCCAAACCACATCTTTGCATCTAACCACTTCTGAAGTTTGTGGGGATGGGATTGATAATATGAACCCAAATTTGAATTTTGTAGTTCAGTCCCAAGACATTGATATTAGTGCTGCTGTATAAACTCCTCCCTTTCGTTCTGCCAAAACAACTCTGATTTGACCTCCTGATGTTTCCAATTCCAGGCTATTCCAATTCCAATTCAATAAACATGCTAACTACTTCGTGTATTTGTGATGTTTGCTAAAATATACAAGGGATTAAAATTGAGACTACAAAACTATTTCACCTAATCAGTTAATCTAGATCTGATTTCCAGTTTCCAGGAAGGCATTAAAATATTATGCGCTGTAAACAGACTCTTATCGGAACAGTCCATAAACCTGCATAGGAGTGCCACTTCTTTTAACAGGGCTAGGTAAAGGGACCATAGCCAGTATTTAGGACCATCAGATTCTTCGACCACTAGATGACTAGGAAAACAAAGGGCAACCAAAGTATAAGGTATAGGTACTAAAAAAAGGATGCTATATACATTCTGATTTTCATTGCATACTTTGTATTTATAGTATATTTCAAAATGCACACCTGGGCCTCTAGCTCATATATTTGACTTTAAAATAGAACTAATTAATTCTACTAACAATCTCACAATCATGAGGCTTGCAAAATTGAAAGTAGCATTACCTTTCAGGAGTTCAGGAGAGGGGATACATTTCTTTTAATGATAGAGAAGAACAGGTCTAACTTGGGCCCTTCTTCAATTTGTTCTGCTTTGGTGGACTGCTGCACCCTAACATAGCCCCATTGTCTTCAGTGGGGCTCCATGCAAGTGTAAGTGTCTGCCCATACAGATACAATTGCAGGATTAGGGCCTCAGAAAGCAGAATACTGATACTGTATTACTTAGAAATAAAACAGATTTTTCTTGTTAGTATTGTTTATTTTTAACAAGTAAGTTTGTTTTATGCAGTGCAGTGCAAGTCATCACATTTAAAAAAAGATGGAGAGGGTTCAGAGATGAAAAATTAAAATTAAAAAGGTATGAAAATAAAATGTATGAAGAAAAGTTTTGAGAACTGGGTAAAAAAAGAGATGAAGAGTGATAGGAGACATGATAACCATTTACAAATATGGGAAAATTATAAAAAGGACGTTATATAAAAGGACTATATTGGTTTCACTTATCAATACAAACAAAGCAATGGACAGTAATTAGTGAAGGACCAGAATGCAAACCTTAAATCCAAATAACTCCAAACTTCAGGAAAATTCTGAATTTGATCTGAATCTGAATTTTGTGACTTGGGCCAACATATAGTAGAACAGGGTTAAATGCAGCAGGAAAATTTTAGACTATTATGTAAACACAACTTGACAAAACACAGAAATGACTGAGATTCTATGTCATGTAGCCCAGTTTTACACTCAATTGACTTAGGTGGAGTTATTCCCAGTTTCCTCCATGTATAAGTATGATCAAAGACAGCCCAAGGGAGTCTAAGGCTATGTCCACACTAGAGAGCTTACAACAGCACAGCTGTATAGGGTGAGCAGATGAGAGACATTAAATATCAGGCTGCGGGGGGGGATGCCGGTGGAACAAAAAAAAAAAAGAGCTGCCAGAGCATAGGAAAAATTGGTGGGGGCTGAGAACCCACCGACAGCTCCATGCCCCACCCCCCGCACCAGCTCACCTCCGCTCCACCTCCCCTGAGCAGGCTGTCACGTCCTCCTTCTCCCCCCTACCTCCAGCGCTTGCGCCGCCATACAGCTGATCAGCACAAGCCTGGGAGGGAGAGGGGAGGAGGAGGAATGCGGAGTGCTTGGGGAAGAGGAGGGACCAGGGCAGGGATTTGGGGAGGGATCCAATGGGGCAGTGAGGGGGCAGGGCTGGGACCGGGGCCAGGGTGGGGATTTGGGGAGGGACCCAATGGGTGACGGAGGGGGCGGAGTTGGGGCGGGGGGGCACGAGCCCCCTCCGCCTGTGCTCCAGAGGGCAAAATATCAGGACAATTCACGTCCCGACCGAACATTGGTCAGGACGCAGGACAAACAAGTAAATATCGGGACAGTCCCAATAAAATTGGGACGTCTGGTCACCCTACAGCTGTACCAATCCAGCTGCACCACTTTAAGATCTCTCATGTAGTCACTCTATGCCGACGGGAGAGAACTCTCCTGTCAACATAATTAAGTCATCACCAACAAGTGGCAGTAGCTATGTCGGTGGGAGAAGCTCTCTTGTCAACATAGTGCTGTGCACACTGTCACTTCTGCCAGCATAATTTATGTCGCTCGGGGGGGAGGGTGCTTTTTTCACATCCCTGAGCAACGTAAGTTTTGCCGACAAAAATGGTAGAGTAGACATGGCCTCCACAGTCAGTATCCACCCACCACTTGTACGGAAAAGTTTTTTTTTCTTTCTGTATCTGCCACCACACAGTTCTCCAACCACTTTTTTACTATATCAACAAAAACAAAAATATTTTCTCCTACTAATCTGTAGTGCTCAGCTCAATAGCAAAAGTAGGAGAACTTGAGAATCAGAAATAAGGGCATCCTTACTCATTAATAGCTGATTTTTCTTCTTCCAATCACTCACATTGACCTTCTTTTCAGACCAAAGTCTCCCTGTTGAACAATAACTGGCAGGGCAATATTCTGATTGAGACACGTGTCATAACAAGTTGCACTTTGGCTTTAACTTTCAGCTCTACCTCTCAGTAGCTCACACATTACACAAGGGGAAAAAAAACACCTTAAAAAAATAAACTAGGCAATACTGTTTTTCATTTATGGTAAACTTGGTCATCAGTCTGTAGCTGTATGTGACACTCTTAGGCAAAAAAATGATTATTCCCCCCACTCAGTAGTATAAAAAGCACACAGATATATTCTCCCAAGTGATAGGAAACATATAAAATCTGTGTTCACAAAACGTTTAGCTGTGACACTTGGAGTATCTTCCCAGACCTGAAGAAAAGCTCTTTGTGACTTGAAAGCTTGTCCCTTTCACCAACCGAAGTTGGTCCAATAAAAGATATTACCTAACCCATCTTGTTTCTCACACCATGTTTATTCTGGAGAATACCCATTTACAAAACAGTTCCCCCACCTCCATCCCCAGTTAAAAACACATCCCTGTCTCGCAGCATAGATGGGGATGAACTATGATATATCCATGTTCCCAAACCATGCTACAGTCTGTGACTTTGAAGGGTTGTAGCACAATTTAGAAATTATAACAAGGTAGCAGGATCTACAATCCTACACAGGTATTCAGGGCTCCTAAGCTAACCCAGGGTGCAAGCACTACGTTCTGGTCAGAGGGATGTAGGAACAGGGACAGGGAAGTCCTGCAGGAATAGCTAGATTTGGGGAGAAAACTTAGGCTTGAGGTTTATGTTCAATTATTTAAATACCAACAAAGCAGAACCCCAAGAAGGGAGTGAATTTGGCTTTTCTAGACAGTGTAGACATTATTTGGCTTAAAACATGGTCCAGTCCCCTCAGTACCATACAACAAAACTGTGTTTTAACAATGTTTTAGTGTAGATGGGAGTTTAGTTACCAAGTAATGGAATCTATATAGTGTGTCCTCAGTCCTGAATCCCACTTTAGTGTCTTTGTACTACTCCAGCATAGCCATGTCTTATGTTACCCTCCAGATGGTCCCCAGCACAGCAGGCATGCTAGAGGCCTTCCTGTGAGAAGGAGGCATGGCTGGAGTGCTCACACTACCCTCCAGTAACCCTCAGCTAATGAATAGCCTCCTGGGGGCAGAGACAGCCAAACACATTTTAGCGCAGCCCTGGGCCTATGCTGGACCTGAACTGGCCCCAAGCCAGCCTCAGTACTGGAAAGGCACAAACAAGTGCTCCCACCTCAGCTACACCTAGCAGATTTGTTGCAGCTGAGCACTGAGGGGTATGTCTTACCTGCCTGGCTTTGCCAACTACTGTATAAATATGTTCGATAGTAGTAATAGATCATTCCTTGTACTATATGTTTACCGAACATTATATTAACACTAAGGGCTTGTCTACACTACCGCTTAAGTTAAGATGATGTAACTTATGTCACTCAGTGGTGTGAAAAAACCACCCCCCAAGCGACGTAAGTTACATTGATTTAAAGCGATGTCTCTCACCGATGTCTCTCACCGACATAGCTTTCGCCTCTCCCGTTGACACAGCACGTCTTCACCAGATGCACTGCATCAGCGCAGCTGCACCCATGTAGCACAGTAGTGAAGACAAGCCCTTAGGCTCTGTTCATACTACCACACCCAACAGCCGCAGCTATAGGTGGTCAAAACTTATAAAGAGTGTTTGCAAAAAATTCAACATCCAGAGGTTCATAAATGTATTCAAAATGTTTTGATTGGAATATTGTCAGTTTGGAGTTTTTTCTCTCCTGTCTTTCCCTTTTTACCACTTTCCCCTTTTGACACTGAAAAAAAGAGTGGAAGGGAATGGGAAAAAAGGAAAAATTTAAATGCAAAAATATGAGAACTAACTTCTTTTGGTTTTGGAGTTCATAAGAAAATTTAAATTTCAAAAAATTAAAACGTCACACAAATTTCTGTTTTAAAAAAGACTTTTTTACAACACTTTTTAAATCAAAAAATGTCTGCCATCTCTTGCCACAGCAGTATTTGAAAATTCACATCAAGCACTATTCCAGTTATTGATAACTGAGTGTTTGTAACTAGCAAACATTAATGCCCCAGTGCAGAAAGGGATAAAAAAAAACACACACACAAATGTCAGCACATATATATTTGTTAAAACCATGATGCAATCCCTAGGTTAAAGTAGAAATTGTTGACAAAGGGTCACAGAACCAAACAAAAGGGTAAAAAGAGAGCTGGTAGCACATGAGTAGGTAGTGATATTGCCAAGTGTAACAATGTTCCACAATTGGCTAACAGTAATAGCTCTCTCCTCCTTCTCCCGCCACTACAGTCATGGTCAGGACTGTCTGAACTTGTGCTTCCCACTGGTCAGCTTGGAATATTACATCAGGGCAATAGTTAAACAGTTCCTTTCTTCTGTCCAAGTGGCCTGAGAATGGCTTCATTCACCAGGGAAGCAGAGGATAATCTTTAGCCAGGGAGAACCCTCCCAGCATAACTGGAGCAACCTCCGCATCATTAATGGCCACAGTCACCTGGAGGCAGCTTCCTTTATTCATAAAGGCAAACAGCCGAGTTCCAAAATATCCTAGCATGATGGACCTTTACAGACCACCATTAATGTTCATGCACCATTTATGTTTATGCGCCTTCGACGGTGCTTAATCAGGCGTTGGAGCACCAGGAAGAAATACCCCTTTCTATTTATAAACTCTGAGCCCTGGTGAGAGGGGCGAACAATAGGCACCTGGGTTCCATCAATTGCCCCAATACAGTTTGGGAACTCTATGTGTGCAAAACCATCAATAATCTCCTGAGCATTACAAGCTTTATAACTTGGTGCACTATCTTAATGCACAGCATCACACACCTGTATGACAATGCCCCTAACAGTTGATCTCCCTATGCCAAATTGGTCTACATATTCAGGCATCTGAGGCTCACTCTACAGCAGGGGTCGGCAACCTTTCAGAAGCGGTGTGCTGAGTCTTCATTTATTCACTCTAATTTAAGGTTTCGTGTGCCGGTAATACATTTTAACATTTTTAGAAGGTCTCTTTCTATAAGTCTATAATATAACTAAACTATTGTTGTATGTAAAGTAAAGAAGGTTTTTAAAATGTTTAAGAAGCTTCATTTAAAATTAAATTAAAATGCAGAGCCCCTGGACCAGTGGCCAGGACCCGGGCAGTGTGAGTGCCACTGAAAATCAGCTCGTGTCCCGCCTTTGGCACGCGTGTTATAGGTTGCCTACCCCTGCTCTACAGCATTAAAAACAGCAGTATAAACATTGCAGTTCGGGCTGGAGCTCAGACTCTGAAGTACTGAGAGACAGATGGGCTTTACACGCCAACTACTGTGCGTCAACTCAGTATAAACTAAACCCCCCCTTATAGACAAGGCCTCAGTTGGTGTAAGTTGACACAGCTCCATCAAGGTCTCAAGAGCTTACATCAGCTGAGGATCTGATCCTATGCCTTTTAAAGACTTTATCCAGGAATTTTCTATGTTATGAGGACATCGTTAAAAAGGTTAGATTCCATCAACACTACAAAATCATCAAAGTGTTTCAATCACATTGGGGACAAGAGTATTGTAACCAGTTCCCTTGACATCTGGTAAGTGTAGGTTAGATGTGTGGTTCTGTGACACATGGCCAGAAAGCGTTAAACATCCTGCAAATTAAACAACACTTAAAAACATGTGGGAAGATAATGTTTGTGGTTTTGTGTATTTACGTATATATGGGTAGCGGGTGGACAATGTAATCAACAGTCCCTGTCTATGCTGTATTCTGATAATTCAGTCAAAAGAACATCCTAGCATTTAAATGAATTGAAAATATGGGCTATCTCTGTATTCATCTCTCTTTGAAATGTATACCAAGTCATCTGTGAATGGTGGAGGAACAAGCAAATTGCCTTATGTTAATTCGTATTAGCTAAGTACTGGTGATGGACCTCCTTCAAAGTCATGCTAATTACCTTTCGTTCCTGGAAGAACTCCAACTTGTCAAAAAGGACATGAAATTGTATACAAGATCCTTGCATCCTGATCCTGTTCATCTCAGATCTGCATAAGGCTTCATACAGGGGAAGCTTAGGCCATAAGGACTGAGATCCCAGTCCTAAACTGAAACATCCTGCAATGACATTGGACTATAACCTATTAACTACTTCTGAAAGAACTCTTTGCAACTACAAAGCTCACCATCTCTGCTATGAATCTGAATCTTAAGAACTGAACTCATGTCGGTATGTATACTGATCTTTTAACCATACTCTCTCTCTCTCTTTTGTTTTGTAATAAATTTTAGTTTAGTTAATAAGAATTGGCTGTATGCATGTATTTGGGTAAGATCTGGAATATTCAGTAACCTGGGAGGTAATGTGTCCGATACTTTAGGATTGGTAAAACCTTTTCTTTTATATGATGAAATAAGATTTTCAGAAATCTTCATCGTATTTGACGTGGATACCTGGATGGAGGCCTTAGTCTGGACCACTTTAAGGAAACTGTTGTTTGAACTTCTGAGTAACCAGTAAGGTATAAAAGAAGCTGTTTTATGCTGTCTTGGTAAATCTAAATATTGGAATATCCACCAGCTTTTTGGGGATTGTCTGCCCCATTCTTTGCAGTTCACTCTAATTGAGTGACCACAGCTGGCCCCCACTGGGACCCTGGTCACAGGTTGCAAACCACATTTCAGCTGCGTTTGAGCATAACAGTGTTTTTGCAAACATTGATATAAGCTCTGGTGTGGGCAAAGCCTTACATTATGAAAACTTCTGGATAATTCTCAACAGGATCCAGAGGAGATCAAATGGATATTTCACAAAAACCCACATTTGTCTGCTTCTTCTATCTAAGCCTGCTAAGTACTATTTACTTGAAATAGTTTTCTCATCACAAAAAAGACAACATTTCCAATGTGAATGCTGTTTCAGTTATGTGAAATCACTTGTTTAAAAATTAATTACTGTCTCAAAATATTATTCCATTTTTATGTATTATACAGTTGACCTTATCTTAGATTTTTGTTTGTGTAAACTGCTTACATTACTATCCTTCTTATTAATATATGGAAAATGATTAATTATATGGTCAACGAAACCAGGAGAACTCAAATCATGTGTGTCCTGAAGGCAGGAAATGTCATCGGGTTATATATTGCCATAAATATTTCTAGTATATTCAGCAGTTTCCAACTGTGCCTGTTGCAATGTGACCTACAGTATTTGGTAAACAGGTGTACACCGTCATTACTGTGGTGAAATCTGAACATATTAGTGCCACACAAATGGTTTTATCTTTTAATATGATTTGCTGTCTCAGAAAATATGTCCATGTATTTCAGGCATTTAAAGGTAAATTTGGCTCTAGAAATTAGCTGCTGATGTTGTTCACTAACACCTACACAGACATCTTGTTTTAGGTGAAATCCTCCCAGTCGATTCTATGCATACATCTCAAATAAGCGATTAAAATAGCTACAATGTGTTAATGGGGATTCTACCATTCTCTATGGTTTTATGCTAGATGCACAGCTTTCACTTTGGAGCTTCACGTGTAGTCCAGAAAAAAATTAAGGAGAGGGATACTTAGAAGAAAACATGTGGCAGTCACCTATGCTCCTGACACAATCTTAAATTAAGACCATTTCACATAAAAGGGGAAAATGTGTTTCTATTTAGGGCTATTTATTCCTAAATAAAAATGTTCTTCCTGTTTATTGGGAGAAATGAATGATATACAGCTGCTTACTCAAAAGTGGGATCACTAGACAGATGTCAAGATACATGTATTTTTCTAAGATATGTTTTAAGATGAAAGTCCCATTGCAAACATTAGTATAAAATGTGGATGTGAGACACTCCCCTGGAGGAATCAACAAATTCATTCTGGCACCTTGTGATAGACACAGCTCTATTTACATATGTTTTAAGCTATATATAAAAAGAAACTGTATCCATGTTCCTCAGATAAATAGTCTGAAAGTCTCAAAAAACAAGAAGTTTCCCTCAGCAAGAATAGACAAGGAAATATTGTATGTAAAATCAATTTGAGATCACCTTTTAAAATTTCAGACATTTTTTTAAAATGAAGCACAATTTGTGAACAGAACATGGAAAACAAAAAGACAAGGTATGCTACAATCAGAAAGAAGGATCTTAGCCACTGAGAACAGTAAACATAACTGGGAGAGTAAGTGCAGAATACGATATTTTTTAAAAACTCTGGGATAATCCTTCCTGAAACAATTTTTGAGGGTAGCTATTGTTTATGCTGGAAGAGTAGTCATAATTGTGCTTTATATAGTCAGAGTCAGGAGAGTGTGTAAATTCAGATTAGAAAATAAAAGTGAGTTTTCTCCATGTTTAGCAGCAAGGGAAAAAAGCATCTTGAATCAATCCCACACATTTTAATCCATTCCCAGATGGAAGGCTAACTATTGGTTGAATGCTGACCATGTGTTTGAGCTGTACAGATCTGCAAACCCCTCCCAAGCCAGATCTGCATTGCAGTCAGTGAAGGAACAAGATTTATTTCCTCTACCCTCTTCACATGCACAGATATGTAGACAATCAGGAAATTCACTTGCAGATCGCCCCAGTAATACACTATAGCCTGTAATGTTTAGTATTTACCTAATAATACAATTATTCTTATTAATGTCTTCCAAGCTGTTAATCATTCATGAGGAATTCATAAAATAAAATATTACTCTTAACACTTTGATTTAAGGAGCAGAAAATATCTTACCTGAATTGCCATAAAGCTCATCATCTGGGTTTGTTTTCTCCTTTGGTAATATTACTTCTGTGAATTTCTCTTTCCCATTCATGGATCTTTTGTTTGGTATCTTTGGATCTTTTCTTTCCTGTGGACACCAACATTAGTTAGATCTGTGTCAAAAAATCTTATATTTATTCTTTGCCTCTTTCCATATTGTGATGATTTCTTTATATATATATTTTTAGCAGGGCTGGATTTAAGTCCATTCATTAGCATTACCTTCAACACGTTAGCCTGCATCTTAACTGGGTTTTCAATAGTGGTAAATTAACTCAATTGAGCTAACATAATTGAAAAAACACACCATTTTCTCCTGACAAGACACACCCAACCTCTTTGTCCTTCTTCTGGTCTATACTACAGAGTTAGGTTGACATAAGGCAGCTTATGTCGACCTAACTGTGTAAGTGTCTACACGTAGCTCCCACCAATGTAAATCGACCACTACACTGACTTAATAACTCCACCTCCGCGAGAGGCATAGCGCTGGTCGATGTAGTTAGGTTGATACAATGTCAGTGTAGACACTACATTGCTTGAATTGACTGTTGTTGCATTCCAGAAGCCATCCCACAATGCCCCACACTGACAGTTAAATTGGTGCAAGCACTCCTGGTGAGCTCAGATGCCAGCAACACCAGGACCATAGTGTGGACATGCAAAAGCAATGTAATTAATGCGGTGGCTGCACATTGACATAAGTTAGGTTGACTTAATTTTGTACTGTAGCCTTGCCTTAAGATTTAAAGGTGATGTGTTAGCTAACATTAACACATTTGAAAAGCATACACAAAGCACACTGCCTCACTAAGCTGATCAAGTTAAAGCCTAGGGTAACTTAACCAGTTTTGCATTTTTAAACTTATACACTGCCTTGTCTACATTAGATTTTTCAAATATGTTTGCTAACACATTCTAACATTACCTCTTTATATCCTAGCCTAGGAAATGGGTTAACTAGTAATATTAGGCCCTTTATCCCTTGAGCCAGCCTATCCTGTGATCCAGCCACTGGAATGCAACTTTGTTCACAAACTCACATTCACACATTACACTGGCACCTCAGGAAGCTGCCTTTGCCTGATTTTTGGAGGTCTTATTCATTATTTGGTAAGTCTGAATAGGCCTTGGAAAAACATGCCTGGTAAGCAATTTCCACCTCATTTTTTGACAGGGGGGCTCTCTTTTAGTCAAGAAAACCGGTTGTTCAATGATACAATTTAAAAAGAGAAAAATGCCACCAAAACAGTCTGAAAGGAAAAAAGGGAATAAGATTGAGCTAAAACCACAAAACCTAAACCATAAATATGTTCAGATTTGATTAGTGTTTAGCACGTTAGAGAGATTTGAATTGTCTACAAAACTGTATCCAACTCACAGTAATCCAAAGTGTAGATTATTTTCCCATATGGTAAAGGCTAATTGCAGAGCATGTGCGTGTGCACACAAAATCTTTACAAAATATAAACACTTTTGTACAGTATGCTGCTTGTAGAAAAAATCTCTCTCCTGACCCTGAATGAAAACAAAATATACAGCATCTCCAAGGGAAAAAAGCCATTTAAAAGTGCTTTTAGTTGAGCTAGCTGCTGACTATTTAATATTCTTTGTTCACTGTTAGAGCCCCATGAGAGTCACAGCAACCAGATGTGCCTCTCTGGGAGACAGAAGTCATACAATGTAAGTCTAAGACAGCAGACAGAATAGGGCAGTCATAATTTCAGGGGGAGAAGGTGTTTGGAGTTATTTGTTGTGTTCCTTTGGTTATTGTGTGCATGTATATACATTATATAGACACAGAGAGAGACTTTTTAACAGAATAGATAAAAACTTATTTAAACCAAACAACGTTTAAAACAGAATAAATGTATAGCTTGTTCAGATTTTTCATCCTGACACTTATAGTCATTTTGGCGCTAGGCATTTTAACATTAATTGAGTGAAGTGAATATTTGCAGTCTACATTGGATAAAAATGAATATAATTATGACTACCAAAATTTAAACACATTTACATACTGTGTATGTTCCTGTGTTTGCTCAGAAAAAGTTGGGTAATAAAATTAAATGCAGAGGTCAAAATGATGGCTCCTAAATAAAGAAGAAATTGCAGATTATATAATAGTTCAAGCTTCTGCAGTAGCATCCATATTTAAATATACAATATTCCTATAAATCCAGTGAAAGTACTGCATACCGAGCAGTCTACTGCCTTGCAAATTCATCTGGACTTTCTTGAACTATATAGCACTCGGGCCAGCTAAAGAGAGATTATAAACCACATGCTTTTTAAAAGTACAAACTACTGTCCATCAGATTTGTCATTGTGAAGGGGAGCCTGAATATTTGCAAAAGCAGCTGGAAAAAAAGGAGGTGACATCTTAGTTGCCTCCACTGAGAGCTGCTGCTACCTAATATGACACATGAAAGAGGAAACTAGAGCCACCAGTAGAATGGATAAAAATAACTACATTACATTTCCATGTAAACAAATGTTGTGTGATCACAAAGGGAAAGGGATATGTCCGGGAGATATGATTAATCAGTTTGAGAATACTTGGGGCATGCTATCTAGCTAACAAAAATTCTATAAACTCCTGTAACTCACTGGAAAAATTAGTAAATTATATTCTGTAGTTCCTTAGTTATTCAGAATGGTCCCATTATAATTTTTTTTATACCATTATATGCCAGTTTTACAAGAGGAAGATTGTCCTGAATCTCTGTCATTTCATCTAAGCTGATGCGTAGTCCTACATCCAGTTCTGGTAAACTAATGTGAACCTGTGTAATGTGAAATCATCAGCCACAATTCA
The DNA here is from genome assembly GCF_011386835.1 of Chrysemys picta bellii. NCBI lineage: Eukaryota > Metazoa > Chordata > Testudines > Emydidae > Chrysemys > Chrysemys picta. Next base: position 43,123,123 of record NC_088801.1, read on the forward strand.
CCATTGCCCTGCACTTTATATAGTACTTGAACAATGCAAAGTGAGTGTAAAATGCCACCATTCTCAGTTAGTAGCATTTTACTAACACTTTACATTTGTGCAAAGGACTTCATGAAGTGCATGGTAACGGTGAATCAGGACTATTGAACTCAAACTTGATCTGCCTGTGGATTGGTAACATCAAATCAGAGGAAAACAGAGTTCCAGTACTACTGAACACTATTTGAAACCATTTACGCTTCTAACATTATTGTGATAACTGCAGGCGATACATGCAAATTCAACCTACTTTCTTGGGATTGAGATTTTTACAATAACGTCTGGAAAACATCATTACACAAAAAGATGATTATAGAAAAAAATATATTTAAAGGAACTAATAGGAAGATTACGCTGTCTACTATGTTTTGTGTTAATGAACAGAATTTCTATGTAACTGTGATTACTCTGTTTAATATTTTGTTAAACCAAATGTATTGATATTACTTGAACCACATTAGTCCCTGAGAAACCATCACCTTTCTCCCACATTGTCATAGATGGATGAGAGTTTATTATTTTGCCTTTATGTTCTCTCCTTATGAGTATTATTACTCCTTTCCAATAAAGTATTTACTGTATATTACACTATCAATTGTATTTTATTTACTGCATGACTACAATGTTAAATTCCACAGATATAGCCTAAGTCAGAGTACTACTATTTCCAGTGCTTAAGTTTAAATATAAATAAAAAGAGTACATCTGAGACCTCAATAACATCTTGGCTTTTGCAAGGAATACTAAAAAGTTGAACCATATCACTCTTTGATTGCTATAAGGCAATCCTAGCAAAAAACAATAGCAGACATTTTGCTATATTTTTTATTTAAAAAAAAATTTTGGTCAACACTTGCTACAATGATCATTAAATATCTTTGTTGCCCATAGTACCTAATTCTAGGAAACAGGGCATGAGTAAAACAAAAGCCAAATTTAGGGAAACTATTTTATTTGAAAACAAAGCTAGTTAAATGCAGAGAAGTTTGTTTAAATATCAGATATTAAGGGCCAGTTTGGGATTTTTGGTAATGGCCCCTAAGAAGCCATCTCCCCACCAACTGAGAATAGCCAGAGCACAATAGCAATCTGATCACATCCCTTCCCACCTCCAGTACACTCCATACACCAGTGCCAGAGGATATACCATCTCTGCCCCAACTTGGTGGAATGCTTGGTTGATGAAATCCAGTAATTTTCTAACCCCTTTGCATCAACTGGAGTGAACTAGAGCATCTGGCCTGAATCTAAAAGAGCAGTAATCTTCTGAGTACTATAGATTTAAGATACTTGATCTATAGAAAGAAGAGTCATTAGATATTGTGCTGGACATTATGGAGACTTTTTCCCCAAAAACTTTGTTTGTATAACTATTACAATGTGTTTATCAAAAAGAAAGTTTAAATACAAAATAATAGTTAAAATACAAGCCTTACTATAATAGTAGCTAACACACTTGTAGCAGTTTTCCTCTACATTTCTGCTTATTTACTCAAAACTTTCTGTGTGCTCTTTCTGCTCAAATTTTATAGAGCCTTCCCCCACCTGCACCCCCTTCAGTAAAACCACACCTATTGACTTACTCCACCCAATAAACTGGTCTTGTGACCATATATAGAGGGAAGGGGAAGCCTACAAAGGGATAAATACTGACTTGCTCTACCTATTATTTTAGTTAAAAGGTGTATTTGAGTTAGTGTATCCTTCTGAAATGGCTATTGCTACAATCAAAGAGGACAAAGATATTCAAGACTATGTAAGAAGAAAGGATGAAGACTTTTACAGGTTGACTAGCTTTGGGGGGTTTTATGCTTATTCTGGTGTCCTTCTCCAAAGAGACAGAAAGAATTGCCTAACTATACTTATAACTATTCAGTTTGTGTCCTTCTTCTACACTATATGAAACAAACAAATTGAGTACTTCCCAGTCCTATTTATTGAGTTACTTGACAGTTTGTTAGTCTATTTCTTCCAGTCCCTACACAAGGGTGTGTGTGATAACAAAATCAAGAGAAACCTGGCCTAATTGGTGATGAGCTTGCTTGTTACAATACTCTAGCTAAAACTTCCAGAGGTAACTGCAGATTGAAACTATTGCCTTTATTTTTAGTACTCAATTTGAGACACCTTAACATGACCTGACTTTGAAAGTGTAGGTGCTCAATAATTCCTGCAAGTAAAGCTGTTTACAATATATCCAGTTGAATATACAAAAACTAAGGTATGCAAAATCACTCATGAAAAATCTTGACCACATTTGTGCACAATTTAGTGTTAATCTAAGATTACTTTTGCAGTATAGATTTCTGAAAAATTACTATTTTGAGACAGGAGGCAAGGCTTTTCCAATATTGCTATGTCTTGTGATTTTTATCATGACTGCAGTGATTTTTGTGATATTTTTATTTTAATGTGCCCTATGAAAACATGCTGAATAGTACCCATGCATCAATTTCCTTATTCAAAATGGCCACCTACTACTACTCTCAATGGAGCTGAAGCCATCAAGATGGCCACTGTTTCCCTACAGTTTCTCTGCATATGGTAGCACGGCTGCCCTTTATAAAGTTAGCTGCCATCTCCCACTGTTTTCAGTGAGATTGATGCCATCCCTGCAGGCAAAATGGCTGCTATTCTATGGTTGAGGGGGTTAGCAGGACACAGGGACTATGAGGAGCAGCAGAAATACTGTGAATGGTGAGAATAAGGTAGAGCAGCAGGTGGATCTATAGGATGCATGGGGGTGTGGGGCTGAAGGGGTGCAGAGTAAAATGATGGGAAGAATGGCAGCAGCACTCCTAGCCTGGGGTAGTGGTGGGGAAGAGATGGCACCTCTGAGCAACCTGGAGAAGGCAACAAGGAGTCTGGTGGCACCTTAAGACTCCTTGTTGTTTTTGTAGATACAGACTAACAGGGCTACCCCCTGATACTGGAGAAGGCAGTCATGCCAACTTTTGCAAACTGATCATGAGTTAGGGCATTTTTTGTTGGCACCTGCAGGAGGAGCTCTGCTGTGATGTGAGAAGTTCCTCTGAGCCTGTGACTTTTTTCAGGGCTGGGCAATGGCATACTAGCAAAATTCTACGTGAGTGCCTTGGGATTGTGGATACTACAGACCTGCCCTACCTACAGGAGTGGCTAGATAGCAGGGAGAGGGACCTGGGGTGAGGGGAAGCAGTGATGTGCTGTTACTCCACCTGGGAAGAGAAGTACTAGGGAAGCAGGGGGATTCAGAGAGCTGGTGTTGGTGGGGCACAGGTGGAAAAGCCCCGGGGCAGCAGGGGGTGTAGAGAGTAAATGAAGTATCCATCTGAGCATCCAGGGAGAGGATTGCATCTTGTGTGCATTACTGGTTGACTTTCAACCTGACATTATGACATACTGGCAGAGGAATAAAGGGGAGTTAAGAAATTTAAAAAAAGGATTAAAAACTGATTTTTCTAGGCCAAACTTTGTCTCGTGACTTTTGATCTCTTGAGGGTGGCAATCCTGTGTGTGTTCTAGAGTTTAAAAACAAGCACTATTTTATCTCACTAAGTTATTAACTTTCATAATAGTCAGCGTTTGACGGGTGGGTTGTTCTCTTTAACTAATGCTGTTGTGTATTTTTGCCCTTCCTCTAATCTGCCGCTATTTTCCATTTTGCTTGATGGAAGTGAGCCCACAGTACCCTCCCGTGAATTGCGTAGGATTTTTGAGGGTGAAAATATGGCTGCCCTTAGAGAAGATGGCTCACCCCCTTTCGTTCCAACGGGGAATGAAGGCAACTGGCTGTCAGGGAAGATGGCTGCTCCTTTGAGGTGTCAGATATAGCAGGACGAAAGGCTGGAGTGAGCACTATTGGAAGGGCTGAGAAGGGAGGTCCTTGGAATCTGGAAGGGCAGGGAAGAGAGACTAGGAAACGTGGAGGGGGCGGGGAGGAGCAGGCTCGCTGGACGTAGAACAGAAGTGGGACAGAGCTCCCAGACAGAGGAGGGTAGAGTCCTTCCATCAGGTCGGGGGAGGCCCTCATTTTTGCGTATATGTACTTAAGGGTGACTTGATCGTGCATGGCATATGGAACTCAAGCCCCCTAGGCTGCTTTCCAGGCTCTTGCAGGGATATTCCCTGAGGCAGGGGGCTTGGATTTATGTGTTGCGGCCCTATGTAGATATCCGAGTCATGGGCTGGGGCATGGCGGGCCACGCGCGCTGCGCCTTCTGAACAGGGAACATTCGTCCCTCCGCCCCTCCCCACGCTGTATCTTGTAGGTATAGCCTCCCCTCCCCCAGCTGTGGCTATTTCATACAGCGTTCTTGTTCGCAGCTTCCTTTCCCCCTCTGGGGTCGGGATCGCCCTGAGCCGCCCTCCCCGGCTTCCTGGCGGGAAGGGGAGGACAGAAGGAGGCGGCCCCGCCACGGCGCGCGAAAGCTCTGCCGAATTCTCTGTTACTGAGCGCACGCGCTGTCTCGAGCCCGCCTCCCCTCTTCTCACGTGACCCCTCCTCTCCTCTCCTCTCCCTCTCGGCTCCATATTGAATTTGAAACTGAAGGAAACGAGTCTGGTCACAAAATGGAGGTAATCGCCGCCGCCGCGTTAGCGCCGCGTGGAGGGAGCGGGGCTGCTGTCCGGCCAGACACGAGGGAGGGATAGTGAAGCCGCCTCCCCCTGCGCTGCTTTCGTGCCCGGCTGAGCTCCATGCGGGTGGATTTGGGACGGGAGCGCAGGCAGCTGGGTGTGTCGGGCAGGCTGGCGGCAAAACGGCCCCGCTTCCCCGAAGGGTTTCCCCCGATCCACCCGCCTCGGCGTTGCGAAATAGCGCACAGACCGAGGGCGGGGGGAGGGCTGCGCTTCAAGCTCCAGCCCCTCAAGCAATAGGGCTGCGGCCGCCATTTTGCCGCCCTCTGAGCACTCTACCCTCCGGGGTGGGGGTGGGGGGGGGAGATTGACACTATGGGTCCGGCCAGGAAACCGCAATGCTCGTAATAGCCCCCGGCCGGGAGGGTGGGGGTGGAGAGTGAGCCCCGGCCCCCCAGTAAAATCCCCACCGCGCGCACCTAAGGGAGGGGCGTAATTTCCAGCAACCCCCCCTCTCTCGGCATCGACCAACACTCTCCAGTCGGCACCCGAGAAAGGCTGGGACACCCCCCAACCCACAGCTGCAAAATGCCATCCTGCTGCGCCCCCTTCCCCCTGTAGAGAAACCGCAAAATGCCATCCTTCTCACTGCACCTCCTGGGGGAGAAACCGCTATACGTGACCCCTCCCCACCTCCAGAACAGGCTGGCAGTTGCACCCACAGCAGCACAATCCCCACTGTCCCCAGGGAGAGACAAACGTCTAAAGCCAAAGTCTGGCCCGGCCAACAACCAACATGCAGCTGCCACGACTCTGGGAAGAGAGACAAAGGAAGAGTCTCACACGGAATCTGATCCAAAGCCCATTGAAGTCAGACTCCCATTGACTTCAGTTGATTTTTGGATCTGGCCTACACTGAGAGTAAGATACAAAGCAAATCCTACCACCACCCATGGAAGATCCTGTAATGCCCCAATTGTTGGAGAGAGCTCTTGCACAGCCGTTCCTTTCTCTGTGATCCATTGGGGAGGGATGTGGGTATCCCTGCTCAGTAGAACTCACAGCAAGATTCCACCACTCCGTTTCTCAGGTATCCAGGCCTGAAGCGTGTACAAGCAACTAGAAGAAAGGGAGAACCTGACTGCCTCCATTAGTAACTGCTACTACATAAGAGGCAGAGAGGAAACTCCAGACGATAGCATAACAGGTCAGAATAACTTTATGTGTAAGCAATTGTTTTAGTTGCTTCAGGGATGTTGCAGTTTGCAAAGGGTAGGGGAGCTGTCCTACTGACATCTAACAGTGTGGATCATGATTAATATAGCTTGAAAATCCATGGTGTGCCTAATCAAATATTTTCCTGCTCTTCACAAATGATAATGCTGCTTACATTGGGAATGGGTTGTCTGCAACAGTGTAAACCATTTACATTGTTTCTAGCCCAGTTTTAGTTCTGTTTATGAAACTATGTTTTAAAGGAATCTTCTTCAGATATATTTGCAATATATTATCCTTGTCAGAATTGGCTTAACTACAGCTGTGTTTAAATGCAGTGCCATAACTTTCTGTGAAACACATTGTAGATATAGCACTGCCAAATGTCATGCATGTTGACACTTCTGCATATTGCAAGCCTATCAGGCCTGCCTGCATCCCAGTTGATACCTCATGCATTCAACTGGCCTCTAAGCCAGGGGTGGGCAAACTTTTTGGCCGGAGGGCCACATTGGGGGTTGCAAAACTGTATGAAGGGCGGGGTACGGAAGACTGTGCCTCCCCAAACAGCCTGGCCCTTGCCCCTATCCAACCCCTCCCACTTCCTGCCCCCATCAAAACTACTGACCCATCCTATCCCATCCCTCCCTTCCGCTTCTTGTTCCATAACCGCCCTGGGACCCCATCCCCTATCCAACCCCCCTTGCTCCCAGTCCCCTGACTGCTCTGACCCCTATCCACACCCCCCCCCCCCCGATAGGCTCCCTGGGACTCCCACACCTATCCAGCCCCCCCGCCCCCGCTTCCTGTCCCCTGACTGCCCCCCGGGACCCCTTGCCCTTTATCCAACCCCCTGGCCCCCTTACCATGCCGCTCAGAACAGCATGTCTGGCAGCTGCGCCGCCCGGCCGGAGCCAGACATGCTGCACTCTCCTCAGCAGGTGTGTGCAACCCTGCCACCCAGAGCGCTGCCCACACGGTGACATGGCACTGGGGAAGGGGCCGGGGGCTAGGCTCCCTGGCCAAGAGCTCAAAGGCCGGGCAGGACGATCTGGCCCACCTGCCTTAGTTTGCCCACCTCTGCTCTAAACACACAGTAGTAGTTCCTCCTGGGCTCCTGTGTTCATTGTGGCACCAGATTTCAGGCAGCGTCTCCACCCTTCCTGCAGTGCTGGCCTGCATAGAGCCTAGCTGGTGGTGACAACAGCTGCTGATAGGAAAGTGAGGGGATTTAGACCCTTAAAAAGGCACAGTAGAGGTCTAAAAGAGGGAATAGATTGGGGAATCTCCTCCCACACCTCTTAACAACTCCCCCAGGCATGTGTTAGCGTGCATCAAAACCCACCCATGCTTCCCTTTGGCAGCCCCTGACTGCCTCCAATTCGCCACCACGTGCCTCCTCCAGCTACCCATAATTCCCTATGTTCTTCAGAAGCAAGGACTAGACTCCTATTTTCTCCAACACCTGCTCTGAGGAATCTTGAGAGAGAAATTGGTGACTTTTACCTCTGAAATGACATACATGAAGCTGCACCAAACTTAGCATTGAGGTAGACAGTGTTTGAGGACAATAGAGAAGCTCTGATGGTACTTCATAAATGCTCCTATAAAAGCTTTTGTTTCTAAGCAGGATGCGTTATTTAAATCACAGCATTTAAATTTGGTTTAAAATCTGATCAAATTAAAGTTTGATTTAAATCTTGTCTTGTCTTAGTTTGCAGAATAAAAATTCATTCTCATTTAATGTAGAATCAAAACTTTTATCTATTGCATGCATTAAATGTGTAGACTGTCTACCTAAAAAGTTAATAGTTCTGTTTGGTAACTTGCACATGTGATGGTCAAACAGTTACTTGGTTTACTAATTAAATTTTTCAAATATCATTGTTGGAATAAACATAGAATTGCTCCTGATTTACTAGATTCTACATTGCTATATTTTGCAGAATGTTAGAATTAAATCTAAAACCAACATACAGTATTAAAACTATTTATTTTTCCCTTATTGGGGATTCCTATATCCCATTACAAAATGGGATAATTTTAGATTATTGATGCTTCTTGCCCCATGAAGAACTGTACATCTGACTCTTACTAACTGGGGTCTCTGCCTTCCCAGGATATTCTTCAGTGGCTGAAATAAAAGTACATTGAAATCACTGATTTACATATATCCTGTAAAAGCTAAGTATATAAAAGCTAAGTTTAGTAAACTGACTGAATTATCACGAGGGCAGAGGAAAAACTGTCCTTGTGTTTTCAGCTTATACTTTACTCCCACTTTGGAATACATTTACCAGAATATTTCACAGTTGAAATTTCGTATGGTGACTAGAAAATTTAGATGTTGACTAAATCTGTGTGCAGTTGTTTCCAGCTATTCATTTAGAAGTGTAGAGGAAATTGAGGGCCTAAACTTCAGTGTTAACTGAAATAGCCAAGGAGTAGAGGGGGACATGCTGCCTTTCACTTGTTAAAGGACAATAATCTAGTATGGGGTTCTCAAACTTCATTGCACCATGACCCCCTTCTGACAACAAAAATGACTACATGACCTCACAAGGAGGGACAGAAACCTGAGCCTGCCCAAGCCCTGCTGCCTGGGTTGGGGGAAAATGGGGGAAGCAAAGCCCAAGGGTTTTAGCTCCAGTTGGGGGGCCTGTAACCTGAGTCCCACTACCCAAAGCTGAAGCCTTTGGGCTTCAGCCCTGGGATCCAGCAAATCTAACGCCATCCCTGGCGACCCCATTAAGGATCCTGACCCACTTTGGGGTTCCGACCCACAGTTTGAGAACTGCTGATCTAGCACATGAGTTAACAAGAATCTTCAAGATTGAAAAGTGTCTTGACTACCTCCCTTATTTGTGACTGACTGCATGTGCCCTTGGTAAGTGTAAGCCATTACTTACAAGACAGATATTAGAATTGTTATAGGTTTTTAGCTTTAATTAAACTTACAACGGGAAACAAAGATGAGGCAAAACCATCTGACCAGTTGTACTCTACATACAGATCACTAGTGGTCAACTGACCACAATCTTGGACTTTATGAACTAGCAGCAACCCACAGTGGCATTAGAGGATTCTTGCATTAATGTCTAAAGTAAAGCATTAGAGCAATATTTGCTGTTATGGCAATTGTTTTTCCCATGTTATAGTGCTCCAGTCTTGTAGGCTACTTGCTCAGTGAGTAGAACACAAGGGGAAACATTCCCAATAAAGTAGGGAAATCATCCTGTTAATAAATAATATTTGTTAAACATTGGAGGCTTTAAAGCAGTGGTAGGCAACCTGTGGCCTGCCAGTGGTTTACCCTGATGGGCTGCAGGTTGCCCATCACTCCTTTAAAGGATATCAGGAATAGAATCTAAGACCAGAAATGAAATTTTATGTAGTAAGATGAATCATATATTGACTATGATAGCTATACAACAGCAGTCAGATTTCATGGTGTTTTATAAATCAACTGAAACATTTTTTTCAGACCTCACTTCCCTAACTAGCAATTAAAGTAACTATCTTAAAAATAACCTAAAGGTTAAACACAAAAAACAAATCCCGTTGCAGCACTCTTCCTCTAAGCTTCCATCTACTGGCTTGTAACTTGTTCTATTTTTTTTATAGAGCTTTGCCCCACTGCCATACCCTGCCCCCCTTAGTAAAGCCACTTGTTTGTTCCAACCCATGGAAAGGCGTGCATCTTTACATATGGGGAAGAAAAAGACCCACAGAGGTAAATACTGACTCATACAACTTGTTTCCTAGGTTAAAAGGAGCAACTGAGTTAGTGCATCCTTCCAAAATGTCTGGGATCAAAGAGGAGAGAGATATTGAAGACTACAAGAGGAAAGGAAGAAGATCTTCACAGGTAGTGTTTCCTTTATTTCTTAAGTTCATTCTGGTTCTCCTATATGGGTAGATGAAAGAGTCTTGTCTGTCTGAATGTTTCTATGCCAGGTATGTAACAACACTTCACCATTCATCCCTGCTGGGCTCTATTAACAACTTGTTCAAACATTCCCATCCCTTGCATTACAAAAACCGAAACAAAACAGGGTCAAGCAACAAACTTGTTTGCTAAAATGTTATGTATAGTTTATTACTTCTACAGGATAGACTCTGAGAATGAGATAAAATCTGTACTTCTATTCTGTTACTATAACAAAATTTATCTTAAAAATGTCCTCAAAGTTGCTAATTTTCATTGATTTAGGTGTTTTCTGCTTTACTGCTGATGCTCAGGAGCATCAGCAGTATATTAATGAATTCTTGATTTTTATTCAGAATTCCTTCCATTTTTCTCAATGAGAGGGAAGACAGGCTATCTGTAACTAAAATGAACAACAATTCTCTACAACCTCTGAGAATGGAAGTGAGACTATATCTCGTAAAAGTGATAACTTCCCTATCAGGTCCCTCGGCATTTTTAGTCCTGAGAAAAGACTTGTTTTTTGTAATCTTTCCTTGTAGGTCAGGTTTTCTAAACCTTTTATCACTTCTGTTCCTCTCTCTCCTTTGGACTTGCTCCAGTTTACCTGCATCTTTCCTAAAATGTAGCACCCAGAATTGGACCCAGTACTCCAGCTGAAGCCTCACCAATGCCAAGTAGAGTTGGAATATTACTTCCTATTTTTTACTTACAACACTCCTGTTAATACACCCAAGAATACTAGCCTTTTTAAACTTCTTCATATTGTCTCATTCAATTTGATCTATTATACCCCCCAGATCCTCTTCAGCAGTATTACCACCTTCCATTTGTTCCCCATTTTGTAGTTGTGCATAAGGATATTTTGTATCAAAAGTGGTCCTTAAACCTTTTAAAAACAATGCCATAACTATTACACTCTATCCAAAGATGCAAAAAAGTAACATCAGTCGCTCAGTCTCTGAACCCACAAGCAAAAAATGAGTTTAATGGTCATTTTAGGGCTGCAGATTTCATGGTGGTGAAAATGTCATGGATGTGGTTTCTCTGACTTCCATGCAGGAACGCTTTAGGTGGGTTGGCCTGCCAGCCTGGTGAAGAGGGGAGGCCCTGAGGATGGGGAATGTCAGAGCAAGCCTGCCCCACATTTGTCCCTCAGTGGTGGCTCCTATGGGGTAGGGCCTGGTTTTCCATTCAGGGCTTTGCAACATGGGCAAAGGGTCTCAGTGCCCCCATGACTGAGAAGTGACCAGGCCAAACCTGAGTGCTGATGTGATTCCATGCAATAGATTGCAATATCCAGAGCAGGGAGTCAGGCTAAGTCCTACAGGATGTAGGAGCTGCCATTGGGATGAATGTAGGGCAGGCTTGCTCTTCAGCCTCCATCCCCTTCCTTACTGGGCCAAGATTAGAGTTGCTGTGCAGAGGATAATGGTTCTGTTGTGCATGTTGGTGCTCCCTCAGCAGGGTGAGGAAGAGAACATGACAGAGGAAAGGCTGTAGACACTGGCCTATGATTTTAACAAGATACTATGTTAAAGTATTGTATAAAAAAATCACAACCTATGGCTTTTACTAAAGTTACCATGAATTGCTGATTTTCTTGATTAAAAATGTCATGACAAATCTGCAGCCAGTTTTCCAGAGGACAAGTGTCTCCACCAAACACTGTCACTAACTGTCAGTCTTATTTTTGGTCTCTGAAAATACTTGGGGGTTGAATAGGCTTGGAGATTGAGCTGATTCTTAGCTAGGGTTGGTCCCTGCAGATCAGTTGGTATACACTGACAGTGCCAATACAAGCTTCTCCACAGTTCCTATCTGCATGTCTTTTTTTCCTGTTGATAAAGGATATTGATATCTCGGGCTGTGAAAACAGCACCTGTAAGTAATCTGGGAAAACACTGTAATCTAAAAGTGTTCCCCAGAAGCTGTTGTGCTATAAATATGAAACAAGTGAACTGGTGTTGGAGCTGCTTCCCAAAACGTAACTTGCTGTTGCACTTAAGTGCTTTTTAGTCTTCAGGGCTAACTTTGTGTCTCCAGACAAAGCGAAGGATTCTCATGGAGTGCTGTGCGGGCTTGCAGAGGGGGTTTTGGCAGCGGTTTCTACATGTAGGTGGAAATGCTAGGATCTGGGGGTGCCTGTACAAGGGAAGGACAGAGACTTAAGGAAGCGGCGCGTTCGCACCCGGCCATGTGTTGTATTTCGCCCCTCCCTCATGCGCTCCTGTTGTGGCTGCTTAGCACAACGAGACTGGGGTCTCCAAACAGAAAATGTTGGTCTTGCATATGGGGCCAGAGACGCTGCTCCCACAGGAGAAAGAGGGACAGGCCCTCTCCCTCTCCCTCCTCCCCTTGCCAGTAAGCGACAGCTGGGTGCGCGCGCTGGTTTCAAGCCCGCCTTCCTCCTATCACGTGATCCCGCTTTCCTCTCTGCTCCATATTGAGGCGAGGGTGAACGCGGCGACTCGTGTCCGGTCACAAAATGGAGGTAACCGCCGCCGCGTTAGCGCTGCGCCGGGGGAGCGCGGCAGCTGGCCTAGACTGCCGGGAGGGGGGGGGCTGGCGGCGGAGCGTGCCGCCTGGGCCGGGTGGAGCAGAAACTGGCCGCTCCCGCTCCGGAATTCGCCCCCTGAATAGGCGTCTCGGCGCCGCGAAATGGCGCGCAGGCCCGCAGTGTGGGCTCGGGGGAGGCTGCCCTTCCTCTATGCAAGGGGCTGCGAGCGCTTGTACTGCGTTTCCTCCCCATTGCAACCACTGCTCGGGAGGGGAATGGAACAGGCTGAAAGGAGCTGACAGGAGTATAATATTCAGCATAATTCTCAATCCTGGAGACTAACACCACAGTCCATCTCACACACGCATGAGGGACAATGCTGATCCCATCCGCAGGAAACTAACATCTAGAAAACCCCAGCCATCCATCCCCAGAGAGAATGAAATCCTTAACAAGTTAGCCCTGCTTCTCAAGCGACAAACTCCCAGAAAAAAACATCTTCATGGAGAGCTTCTTTAAAATAGAAACATCCCCCTTTCAGAACTCTCATGCAAAAAAAAGAGAGAGAAAATCACTACGAGGAGAGTGCAGTACCCAGCAAAATACCTCCTGCCTCAGGGAGAAACTAATACACCAAGATCTATTCCTTCTTGCCCAATGAGAATACAATACACAAGAAAGCCCAAGGAAAGACTGCAGTTTGTGCAGGAACCAGGGGGAGAAAATGACACAGCAGAATTCCCCTTCCACCCGGAATGACACTTTTCAGTTGTTCTCCAGTCATATTTCTGGAGCATAGATAAGACCTATTTTTCTCTTATTTGTATATTTATATTAAAATGGCAGGCCTGATGCATGTTGAAAAACAAAAGGGACCGGGTCCACTTTTTCTCTTTGTAGGTCCCTTTTAACAAAGGAACCCAGCTCAGTTTTTTCTGTTAGCAGGCTGAACTGCCAAACAAAATTCATGTTGAGATAGCTTTTCTTCCCACTTCCTTTTTCTCCATTACTGTGAGCAGGCAAGTTTGAAATATTCAAGACCTTTACTTATTGCTGTAAATTCAGTGCCTGCTAAGACTAAAACAGACAGGCACAGCAGGGAAAGGAGCGTGTGTACATATACAATAAAAAACAAAGCTGGCTAATGTAAATGTAAAAAATATGTTGTAGGTTAAATACTGACTCTTTAGCATATGTCATGTAAAATTATGAATGCTGGTGATTGCATTATATTGCAGTTGTATCAAGCAATAATTACACCATGACTAAACTTGAACCTTTAAAAATTTTAAATACAAATGTAACTAAAGTATTTGGAGTAAAGGTACTCAAATATTTTCAGAATCTGGACCATTTAAAGTATGTCATGACCCATGTTTCCCACTTGCAGTCACAGGACCCCTGAAACCCCCCTCTCTGCTTAATCATTACATAGTATTTGTATGGTAACTAAGTCGGTTGTTTAAAATATAAAACTAATATGAGGGGGGGGAATGCTTTTGGATATCTATAGAGTTTCTCATCTGAAAATGAGAGCCAGCTCTTCGTGAATCACCAGCCATTGGTCTTTGCACTATAGTTTGGAACCCACTTAATTGAATATTTCCCAGAAGTGGTACAAAATTCAGCCTTAAGCCTTTGTTTGCTAAGCACTCTTGAACAAATAACTTATAAATATGTTGTCCTTCAAAGCAGCCATATTGCATTCACTCAAAGGGAAATGCATTTTTTTCTGAAAAAAGCCAAATGACCTTCCCTAACCTGAGAGCAGGACTGGAATGCTCCACTTGCAGATTGGAGTGGCAGATCACATCTGTCTGAGGCCAGGGTTACTTGTTCCATATAGTTGTATCTGCAATCAGCCATCCTTCAGGTTGCCCTGTGTCTGCCCCACATTAGCCTGTTGGGAGCAGATGCAGTGGTCCCTCATGCACATCCCCACTGTAGGGCTTTAATTGTGCACAGGGCCTTGTGCCAGCACTCCACTCTGGAGTGTTTCCTATTTCTTATTTTGTGACTATGCGTTCATAAACGTTAAAATATCTTCTACTGCTTTTCCCACATGAGCTGTTGTATGAGTTGCCCAGTAGTCTTAAAGAGATCTAATCAACTTGAAACACTCTTTAATTTTTAACCTGCTGTGTAATTTAGTAAAACCTGTGGTTACAATAATTGGTAAGTTTGCCGAAAAAATATTGTACATTGTCAGCACTTTGTGAGTTATCTCCTTCGTTGCTTAAGTCACTTGAAACTAATAGGAAGGAGAGAACCCCTTATGTCTTTAAAACTTAAAAACAAAATTCAAAGTATACTGTTAAAGCAGTGGTTCTCAAACGTTTGTACTGGTGACCCCTTTCACACAGCAAGCCTCTGAGTGCGACCCTCCCTTATAAATTAAAAACACTTTTTATATTTAACACTATTTTAAATGCTGGAGGCAAAGCGGTGGAGGCTGACAACTCGTGACCCCCCCCCCCCCCCCCATGTAATAACCTCGCAGCCCCCTGAGTGGTCCCGACCCCCCAGTTTGAGAACCCCTGGGTTAAAGAATTCCCTGAAAAGCTGCACTCTGGAAAACTAAACTGTGCATTTAATTTTAATAGCTCACATTAAAATTTAGCTCAACTAAACTAGAAACAAGCTTTTCCTTACTTTTGCTTTCCAATACAGTAGTTCTTCCTCCGGCTTTAACCTTGTTTCATGGGCCCAGCTCAAGAAAGTATCATGGGGCCCTTTTTTCACAGCACTGTTGAGACTCTTGTTTCAAGATACTTTACATTGTGGCCTTTTAGAAAAATGTTTGTTGAATGAAGACATAAAATAAGCTTACACTTAATTCAGATTTCCAAAAAGTCTTAAATTTGATCTACAAAAATAAGTCATAGAAGATGTTCTAGCATGACCTAAATGTTCTTTTAAAATACTTGTAATTGCTTCACTAATTTGTATAAGATTCACATTTTTAAGCGCTGTCTTCACATGTCCATGCAGCTTTTTGCAGCAGTTTAACTAAATCTGTTTTTAAAATAACACCTTCAGGTAAATCAGTTCAACCCTGTCATATAGACAAGACCTTGTTTCACTCTTGGACAAGGTGTGGGGCCACAATGCTTTTTGTTATACTTTCAGACTAACATAGCTAATGGCTGTTGGTGGATGGAATTGTTGCTGTCCAGTCAGAAAGGTTGGCAAAGGAGACATTTGAATCTTGCTATAAGAAAGCTTTTACAACTTTGTTTGCCTCTGTACAGGGGCCGAGATGCTCAAAAAGTGGCTGATTTTGTATATCTTAGTTTTTGGTTGCTTATCTTTGAAAGATCCCATCCTCTGAAAATTGGACCCCTTTATAGTGTGGGCTCCCAAAGTCACTTGTCACTTAAATCTAGCAAAACAGCATGTTCTCAGACCACTGAGACTCTGGACTTCAGTTCCTTGACGGTGCCCTTTGGCTTGGTGTCTTGCTTTATTTTTAACCCTGTAGAAGTTATTTGCCAGTATATAGTGGTGGCTCACTTATAATGAAATCTGTAGGATATAGTTCCTGAGACTTGCAGATCAAATAGCATTAACATGCCATAGATATTTGGATACACTTTAAAAATAAACTGTTTGATACTCTTGTATCTAGCTATAGGTATGACCAAACTTGTAATATTAAAATTCAAAACCAAGTTCTAGCCTGCTAAACAAAACCACACATCACTAAAGAAGCTAACCAGTGGAATTACTTAAACCTATTCTTCTTCACCAAATGTTAAATGTTTTTTACTGTTGTGAACAAAACTTATTTAAATATTTATATTATGAAAAAAAACTCAGAAGAATTGTTAGTAATGCTACCAAACTTGTTAACTTGACAGGACACAAGTGTTTGGTGTAGCTTGCTGAGAAAATGTCTTTGTTTTGCAGGGCCATGACCCAAAGGAGCCAGAACAGTTGAGAAAACTGTTCATTGGAGGCCTGAGCTTTGAAACAACAGATGACAGCTTAAGAGAACATTTTGAAAAATGGGGCACGCTCACAGACTGTGTGGTAAGTTGTCATAATTCAAAAAATGTTTCTGAAACAATGAAAATATCTAAATGTAGTAAGATGATAGCATGTCTCTTATGCTCTTGTAGGTGATGAGAGACCCACAAACAAAACGTTCCAGAGGCTTTGGCTTTGTGACATACTCTTGTGTGGAAGAGGTAGATGCTGCAATGAGTGCTCGACCACATAAGGTTGATGGGCGTGTGGTCGAGCCCAAGAGAGCAGTTTCTAGAGAAGTAAGTCATAACTTAATTTGTACTGAGTATATTAGGAAGTCATGAGAAATATAAAGTACTAAATATAATTTCTGGCCTTCTAGGATTCTGTAAAGCCTGGAGCACACTTAACAGTAAAGAAAATATTTGTTGGTGGAATTAAAGAAGATACAGAAGAGTATAATTTAAGAGACTACTTTGAAAAA
Organism: Chrysemys picta bellii; assembly: GCF_011386835.1. Lineage (NCBI taxonomy): Eukaryota > Metazoa > Chordata > Testudines > Emydidae > Chrysemys > Chrysemys picta. The sequence continues at coordinate 43,139,815 of NC_088801.1, forward strand.
TATGGCAAGATTGAAACCATAGAAGTCATGGAAGACAGGCAGAGTGGAAAGAAAAGAGGATTTGCTTTTGTAACTTTTGATGATCATGATACAGTTGATAAAATTGTTGGTATGTGACTGTTATAGAATGTGAAATTACTTGAAATAGTATAACTGATTTTTACACAGACCTGAACCATGCATGGAATGTGTTTATTAGTAAGCAAATAGTTGACCGAAAGCATGCTACAAGAAATATTGCATGTAGTATAATCTTTGCTTTTAACCTGTGTTTATGCTTTTACTAAAGCTTTGTGTAGCTCATGTTCTGGTGAACAGTGAAAACGAGAAACTATTTCAAAATTGTTTATTTTCTAGTTCAGAAATATCATACTATAAATGGACATAATTGTGAAGTGAAAAAAGCACTTTCCAAGCAAGAGATGCAGACTGCTAGCTCACAGAGAGGTAAGTTTGAGGTGGTGCATAATGGGATATTTTTACATAGCTTAGTTTGCATTTCATTTAATATATGTAAAATGTCTTGTAGGTCGCGGGGGTGGCTCAGGCAACTTCATGGGTCGTGGAAGTTTTGGAGGAGGAGGAGGTGGTGGTGGTGGAAATTTCAGCCGAGGAGGAAACTTTGGTGGCAGAGGTAGATGATTGAGTCTCTTTCATATTTCATCAAAATGAGATATTGGCTCAACCAGACTTGTATTTGTTCATGAAAACCTCTTTTCTTTGGTCCAGGAGGCTATGGTGGCGGTAGCGGTGGTGGTGGGAGAAGTGGAAGCTTTGGGAGTGGTGATGGATATAATGGATTTGGCGATGGTAAGCATATCCTAATACCACTTGGTCAGAACTGGCTTTGGACTTTGGAAAGTGAGGTTATTTTGGCAGTGATTGTTTACTTGGATATTGTGCAACATGAGTTGAATGACTTCCTTTTGATATTTTTTTTTTCAGTGCAGTTACATCTTCCCTAGATGAGCAAGTTGGTTAAAATGAAACTGATCCAAGTGTAAACTGAGCCTTAAACACATCTACATTTAAGTAAATGATAGGCAAATAATTAATTGAGTGAAAACAGTTAAATGAAAGCTAACTTTTTCCAGTCCCTATGCCTGCTATGGCTGAAACCTCAAGGGTCAGATATGACAAAATGACATGAAAGTTGACTTAATATCTGAGGTTCATATGTAAAAGATTTCATAAACTTGTAATCTTAGCAGACTTGGGTTTGGATGCTTATCCAAACCAGTGTCTGGACAGAACTTCTGGAAGTTTTCCCATCAGCGAGATGTGTAAGTGGCACTTCTGCCTTTGAAAACAATAGAGGAAATAGAACAGTAGACTATTTTATAATTAAAGCTACTTTATTGCTTTTGGTACAGACACATAGATTAATGTGTTGTGACTTACTTAGCTATTAATTTATCAAAGAATGTTCTTGTAGCTGAAAAAACTTAGCATTTCAGTTGCAGCATACTTATTCTACTTAAATCTATACCTAATTTTTTTGGTACACTGACTAATCTTTCTTTTTTAGGTGGGAACTATGGAGGTGGCCCTGGTTACAGTAGTAGAGGGGGTTACGGTGGTGGTGGTGGAGGAGGACCAGGATACGGAAACCCAGGTGGTGGATATGGTGGCGGCGGCGGTGGTGGTGGAGGAGGAGGAGGTGGTGGATACGATGGTTACAACGAAGGAGGAAATTTTGGTGGCGGTAAGTAGTAGTTGCAGATCTTTAAAATGTAGCCTATAGCTCGCAAATCTGAACTATATAGAACCTAAAATTACGGGATATAGTAATGATTCTAGAAATGACAGAGGTTAGGGTTTGGCCCCAAATATAATCAACATAAGGATATTGCAGAGGGGGTAAGCGAACTTTCCTTATGTTTATACTTAATTGTACAGTCTTCCATTGCTCAGGAATTTTTTATAAAGAGCAATGACCATAATTTTTGGGGTGGAGGGGGGGAGTAGCAGATAGAGGAGAGACTTTCTTCTGATGTCTTGAGTGAGGAGGAGTAGAGAATTCCCAGGACTATGCCCAACTTAATATATCAAAATTCTGTATAACGTGGCATGAAGGTATTTAGTTTAATCTTTCATAACCTGCAGACTACTGCTATTTTGGCCAGAAAGTTAAGATACAAAACTTACCTTCCTCCATCCTGTGACCTCAGCAAGGTTTGAACATCAGTCTGTATAAGACATTTAAATACTAACACGAAGTATTTCAGTTTATTGCATTTTCTTTCATTAGAAAATGAGTGCAAAATTACTAATTAGATTGCAAAAGTCAGGAAATTAGTCACTACCACCGTCTTGATATGTAAACTATATTTGACAATTAAGCTTATTAGCCTCAAACCACCAATACAAGTATTAATAAAGGGATTACATATAGGTTAACTATTAGCAAAAAGTTGCTTTCCTAAGTCCCTGTGTGTTATGAATGGGTAAAGAAGGGAGGGGCATTTTTGAAAAGTTGAAATATCACCAATGTCTATGCATGCAGCTTTCAGTGAGGACACTCTCAGTGTTTTTGGTTACATAATGGTGTACTAGAATAAAGACCAGGTCTACGCTACACATTCTTGCTAGTATAGCTGTATTGGTCAGGAGGGTGATACCTGATCAACATAGCTGTGCTGGTAAAAATCCTTACTGTAGGATGCAGGTACACTGGCAAAACTCTGCTTTTGCCAAATGTAGCATACATCCCTTGGTGTCTGGAATAAGATATGCCAACAAAAGCAGTTGTGAAGATACAAGCTGAACTCGTACTAGGAGTACTCTGCCATTGTAATATACCCCTATAAAGCCCACCTCGGGCTTGTCTATGGGGGTGTGCGTTGCAGTATGCACTAAACTAGGGGTCTGCAACCTTTCAGAAGTGGTGTGCTGAGTCTTCATTTATTCCCTCTAATTTAAGGTTTCGCATGCCAGTAATGTATTTTAATGTTTTTAGAAGGTCTTTCTATAAGTCTATGATATATAACTAAACTATTGTATATAAAGTAAACAAGGTTTTTAAAATGTTTAAGAAGCTTCATTTAAAATGCAGAGTCCCCTGGACCGGTGGCCTGGGCAGTGTGAGTGCCACTGAAAATCAGCTCGCATGCCACCTTTGGCACACGTGCCATAGGTTGCCTACCCCTGCACTAAACCATTGTACTGTAAATACCCTGTGTAGGCCCTGCTAGCATGAGCATAAAAGCTACCTAGTTCACATTAATATACTCCTGGCAGTGCATGCCACAACTCACTCCTGTAGCCTGCCCTGGGGGCTGTGTAGACCTGGCCAAAGGATGAGTCTGTTTTGAAAGGTAAGGAAGTCCCTGTCAACATAACCAAAATGTCTTTCCACAAAGTTCAATCAACTTGATTGGAAACCCTTCCAAATACCAATATAGACAATTGTAATGTATTTTATATCTTATGAGCTTATCTGGCTTGATTGGAAAACTTTTTGCTCATGTTGATAGGGTTTATGGGGCTTTTATACTCTCGAGGCATTGCAGTGATTAATAGGATTAGCTCACTGATTAACAAATTGGCTTTTCAGTTGATTTAATTAAGCCAGTGGAGCCCCTTTTGGAGGAAACTTTCATAAATCAGTGTAGAAATGGCTATAAATTTAGTTAAACTTGGTGATATTAGTTCAGCCACTCCTACACTGACTTAAGAGCTCTACAAAGGCATTGCACTACTTAAACCAGATAGGTGTAACTAATTTGTTTTTAATCAGTGCACTTTCTGTATATAGACCTGGCCAAAGGCCCCAGTTAAGCACATTCTTAAGTACAGGGCTAATCAAGCCATTAATGGTTAACTGGCCTTTTTGGATATAGAATGAGGAGTGGGGCCTGAATTGATAGTTTGTTTTTCCTATAGGAGGGGTGGGGGGGAAGCTCTCTGCAGTTTTCCTGGATAACTTTTCTCTTCCAAGACTGGTTTGGTAGCTAGTTAGCGGCTATCAAGGACTTGAAAAGAGTTCATCTTGTTTAACTGTTATCTCTAACTGTAGAGCCTTCATCTAGCGATGCTTTTCAGCAATTAATATAGCAGTATTTGTGGGTTCACACTGTAAGTTCTGCCTTAAAGAGATACTGAATTACAGGTGGAAAACTGTTAATTTGAGTAATTATGGTTAGGGTGCCTCAGTAGAAAAACTGACTTTCTGCCTTAATGGAGGTAGAAATAGGAGTGACATAATGGTGTGAATGCTTGGTCAAAGACAAGGTAGTACATGTTCTCTTCCCCAAGATGGTGTTGAAAGTCGGACTGGCATGGGTTAGCGTGAGGCTGTGGCAAGCCATATGACCAGAATTTTGTATAACTTGATTATGAACACTAATTTGTCCACATTGCTCTCCCTCATAAGAAAGTTAAGACCCATTTCTTTCTTCCCCTAAATCAGAAGTGATGTTTCACGTTTTTCTTTTGTGGGTGGGGAGGGGAGAGAACTTCTATGTTGAGGGCTACATTAACAATACCAGTTTTGAGTTTGCCTTTCACTTCTGTGGCTTAGGTATACAACCTGAGGCCAATCAGTGGGATTCTTTAGGTTTTTGTGTTTGAAGCTGTCTTAGGTGGTAAATTTGAGATGATTAAAAATAAATTTTGTTTCAGGTAACTATGGTGGCAGTGGAAACTATAACGATTTTGGCAATTATAGTGGACAACAGCAGTCAAACTATGGACCCATGAAAGGAGGTGGCAGTTTTGGTGGCAGAAGCTCAGGCAGTCCCTATGGTGGTAAATATAACTCTTTGAGCAAAAAATTTTAAACGCTTGCAAAGAAACTTTACATAAATATATATGTTATTTGTAGGTGGTTATGGATCTGGAGGTGGCAGTGGTGGCTATGGTGGCCGAAGATTCTAAACTGAACCAGAAAAAGGGTGGGTATAGTATACATATAGATGACGATGATGATGAAGAATATACAGCTGTTCACTGAGTAATAATTTTCTTATCCTGTATTCAACAGGCTACAGTTCTTAGCAGGAGAGAGAGAGCGAGGAGTTGTCAGGAAAGCTGCAGGTTACTTTGAGACAGTCGTCCCAAATGCATTAGAGGAACTGTAAAATCTGCCACAGAAGGAACGATGATCCATAGTCAGAAAAGTTACTGCAGCTTAAACAGAAAACCCTTCTTGTTCAGGACTGCCATAGCCACAGTTTGCAAAAAGTGCAGCTATTGATTAATGCAATGTAGTGTCAATTAGATGTACATTCCTGAGGTCTTCTATCTGTTGTAGCTTTGTCTTTCTTTTTTTTTTTTTTTTTTTTTTCTCCTCATTACATCAGGTATATTGCCCTGTAAATTGTGGTAGTGGTACCAGGAATAAAAAACAATTAAGGAATTTTTAACTTTTCAATATTTGTGTAGTTCAGTTTTTCCACATTTAGTTCAGACTTTAACAAAAATAAAGAAATGTAGTTTAGGGTGTTTCTTGTTAATAGAGAAGATTGATGCATTTCTCAATTACCATTTTGTGTTAACTTTAACTGTAGAAACACCTGATTTGCAGTCTTAAGGGGTCTAGTCTCAATGCATATATGTAACTCCCATTGACATGAGTTATATATATATATATATGCAAATAGAGAGAACATATGTTGCGTTATAGTTTGTTTTAGATGTATTATTAGGATTGAGTTATTTAAACTAGTGTTTGTGAATGATAGAATTAAGCTTACTTTCAAATGAAAATTTCAAATTACTTTTTGTTTTGTGCATATTTTTTAATTTGTGGTTCTGTATTAGTGCTGGCTCTGCAAGAAAATAAGGCATGACAAATATTTTAACAAGACTTTCTTTAGCTACATAAAAACTGCCTCCAGTCTCATTTTGAGATATGTAGGGGATACCTGAAGTCTCTTGTTCAAGTTCTGGGTGAAGAGGAGATGGACTTGCTTTTACCTTTTTCAAATTCTTGTAAAGCTCAAAAGGGTGAAACTCAAGTGCCTATTACCTTAGGGTATGAAGTTAGATATTTTTTGGATGAAATTGTGCTTTGAAGAGAACAGCCATGATGTCTTTCTCTTGAATTAACTATTTCATTTGAAAGTGCTGTTGTAGTGAGAGAATAGGTATATGTTGTAAAACCATTTAATGGCTATATGCTTCCTTGTATACACCCTAGGCATTTTTTCTGGACACATCCTTCTGACTTGGAACAAAGAGTAGCACAGGTATAATCCCTGACAGTCTCAGGTAATTCATTAAAAAGCCTCATGATGATGGGCAAACTGTCATAGTTCAAGTATTTTTTACTTCTGAAGAAATGGGTTCAAGTAAGGGATTTAGGGCTATTTAAAAATAAACTTGGTCATATTTTAGTGGCAGGAAATCTTATTTGTTCCATTATTTGGGCTAGATTTGATACCAGCATCAGTTTGCTTAAGAGACACCCATAATCAATTCAGATATGATACACTGGATGGTGGCGGTGTATCAAAGTGGAATACAAGCAGAATAACTGGGTAGGTGACAGTAATGCTGAAAAGGATCTGGGAGTTATAGTGGATCACAAATGAGTCAACAATGATGAATTTGCAAACAGGGCTAATGTTCTGGGGTGTATTAACAGGAGTGTCTCCATGTAGGATATGTGGGGGAGGGGTGGTGTTAATTGTCCCTCTGCTTGGCACTGGTAAGCCTCAGCTAGAGCATTTTGTCTAGTTCTGGGTGCCACACTTCAAGAAAGATGTGGATAAATTGGAGAGTTAAGAGGAGAGCAACAAATAAAAGGCTTAGAAAACCTGATATGAGGAAGGGCTAAAAAAACTGGGCATGTTTAGTCTTGGGACAAGAACGTGGAGGGGGGAACCTAATAAGTCTTCAGCAACGTTAAGGGTTTTTACAAAAAGGATGGTAATCAATTGTTCTCAATATGTACTGAAGGCCGGACAAGCAGTAATGGGCTTAATCTGCAGCAAGGGAGATTTAGGTTGGATATTAGGAAATCCTGTTTCACAATAACAATAGTTGAGTTCTGAAATAGGTTTCCAAAAGAGGCTCAGGAAAATCCTTTTAAGAACAGGTTGGACAAAACCCTATCAAGATTTACTTGATCCTACCTCAGCACAGGGGGATGAAGTTGATGACCTCTGAAGGTCCCTTCCAGTCTGCCATTTCTGAGATTTTTATATATATATATATATATAGAGAGAGAGAGAGAGAGAGAGGGAGAGACAGACACAGACACCTAGCAAGTATGCTTAATGCCTTACTCTGAACCCCACATTCAGGCACTGGTCATCCTTTCCTCTACTTGATTTGACTTTTCTCTCAACTCTTGCCAGAGCAGTGCTTTCTGTCATACAGGCCCAGAAGAGTAGGGATACAGTCAGTAGAAGAAAAACCCCAGACATTTGACAGTATGTGATGCTCAAATTGATCTCACCTGTTTCACCTCTGAGTCCAATGTGCGATATAAGGTAAATGCAATTCCAGCACAGGAATCCATCTTCAAAGATGTTATGAAATGGCTTAAGTTACGACCAGTCAAACTACAATAAGTTACTATTTAAGAGGTTGTAGAAGAAATAAAAATCAATACAATCATTAAGCAATGTTGCCAAACATTGTTATGGGAGTGTGTTCAAATTTCAGAATATTAAAGAAACAAGGAACACTGTCAAGGTTGGTAGGCACCAAACTGGATGTTTTTCTCCTCTGCTCAGGTTTTTTTCCTGTGGGAATGTTCTAAAATGATTTTTTTTATCTCTAGTTTTAAAAAACCCCAATAGTCCAGTATCTGCATGAATCCAGATATAGTAAAATGGCATGCATTGAGATGGGAGTTGAAAAGGTAGCACTTAAATGAGATATTTAAATCACCTCCAAGGAGCTTGTAGACAATGGCCAAACTTTAAAAGGTACATCAAATCTGGCATCTGATCTGGATACTTGCAACATTGGGGGTGAGTTCTGCAGACACACAACATTTAGATCACTCCTTGACTTGCATGTGCAAATGCTTACTAACGAGTTGGGTAGACTTGGCTCTGCATCTGATTGTAGGGAAAGAATTAGGATGGGTTGAGGTAAAGTCTTGACAGTGTTCTTTTTAACAAGGCCTCTGTAGCTGCCCTGTAACACTTACATTAGTTTCAAGATTATCAACAAGACTCCTTTGCAACTTGAAACAGTTGAAGTCTGCAAGTGACTTGTTCTTAAATGGGTGGGGTAGCTTAGTTGTGGTATGCAATATGGAAAAGTGTAAGCTATGAGACAGTGATTAACCAGCTTTAAGAACCTAGGATGTACTTCTTAGCAAAGTATGGATCAAAGGACTCATAAGACAGGACTTCAGCAGCCTATTGAGTATGGACAAGTCAGCATAATTAAAGAATGACAAGGCAGCAGCAGCAACAGCAGCTTCAACTTCCAGAGAAGTGAAGGCATAAGATACTGTGCTGATAGTGAGCAGCTTTCCAAAGGCTAGTTAAATCTGCTGAAATATCGAAGAAAGTCTAGCAAGAGTTCTTCACCTTTTGGAACCTCCTTGAGTGATAGCCACTTGAGTTGACACAAAATCAATAGGTCTAGCATTTAGACCTGAAAGGAAGGGCAATGAGATAGGTAAGGTTTTCCTTTAAAAATTTTTCATGAATTAGACTAGTAGTGTTTTTTTAAACAAGGTAAGAGTAATTTATTTACATTGCAGGTTGAATGAGAAGCTGCAGTTTGACAAAATGAGGAATGTCTTGCATATCCTCTTCAGTTCAAAGGTTTCTGACTAGGTAAGACTTGTCTTGTAAAACAAGCAGCTGATCATGACCCTTTAACTCACTCCCTTTTTAGATTCTCTCTCTCTCCCGTCTATCCCCCCGTCGTCGTTCCCCCCCCCCCCCCCATTAACTTGTATTGAGTTTTTTCCTAGATAGGAGAAAGGACATTAGCAAATCACAGCATTTGCTGCTCTGAATTAAAGATATTTTTGGGGGTGTGAAAGCAGTTCTATATAATTCATTTCTCAACTGTCTTGCAATAATATGTGGATCAGTGTTTGAGCAGTGTACTATAGTTTTCCCGCTGTTAAAAGAGCTTCTAAACAACCTTTTGACCACAATTCAAAATAGTCTTTAACATGGTGGCTGTAGAATATTGCAGATGAAAGCATTCCTCCTATTAACGAGAACAATGATCTGTTCCTTTGCAGAAGTCTAGGCTCTCTAACGGCATTAGTAGTAATTAGCAAAGGCAGTTTTTTCCTTAGAACGTCCTATAACAAGTAGGGATCACTTAAAATGGATTTTAGCCCAAAACAACGCTTTTATTTCTGTGGGGACAGAACAATAAAATAACTTGTTCTCTCTATTTTGCACACAAGTCCTTGACTCTCTTGGACGTTTGCTGTTTTTTCTGTGTTCATCTCTCAAGGCCTGAAGCTGTCATGGTGGGGAATATTTCTATTGTAGCCCTTTTTTACACTGGAGTCTAGTACCTGTTTTCATTTAAACTTTTCAGTCAGATAAAATATCTACTAGTCTTTATTTTTACTTTAAGACTGCTTTTCAGTGAACAGTCATAGTTCAAGAACAACTCAGCCAGTATTGTCTGCTTAAATTGCACTAAAACGAAAAATTCAAATGAACACATTTCACTTAGTTTTAGCTGTTAAGTGTTCATATATGGATTTTGATTAGTACTAGAATCCCACTAATTGAGTCCTGGCAACATCTGCCTGTGAGCACCTAAAAATCCAACCTTTGAAAACACTGGTGTGAATCATTCTTAATAGTTATTTTTAGATGGCATGTTTGTAAACACCATGAAAATCTCACTTAGTGCATTTTTTACAAATTAAATGAATGACAGTTATATTCCCCCACCCTAGGTTGAGCCAAGGTTGAAAAGGTAGCTTTGGACTGAGGCAGAAGGTTCTCGATACCAGTCATGGTTAGAGTACTAGATACCCTTGTTGCATCTGGTGACTAGCATCCTTTCTTAGCCAGAGGTTGAAAAATGCTTGTTCCTGCCTGCTGTAACCTTCCCAACCCTGGCTAAGAGAAACCTCTTCTGAATGCACATGATCAACAAAGGGTCACTTCTAGATTAGATCATGGATTGATTTGCTGCAGCCTGCCTATAGCATCTTCAAGTGTTAAGAACATACGGGGTATCTAGGTATACAGTTCCTGGAAAGTATTTAGTTCAGTTGTAAGATCTATAGAGTGATATATTGGTTCTCCTTACGATGACTCCAGATTTTCTTAATATTTTAAGTGTAAAGCTTGGATATCAGAGTTTCTGAAATTAGCTTCCCAATATCAATATGTTAAATACTGAACTAATTTACTTCTGCTTACTGTCTTCCAATTGCTTATGTTGTAGTTTCATCAGACAAGGAGATGAACGAATTTTTTTAAAGAAAAGTTGGACATATGTTATACCAGAATATATGAATTTCCAGGTAATATTTACATAGGCGCTTTAAAGAGTGAGGATTGTCCTTTTTTCATGGACAACACTTTCCTTTCTCCAAACTGGGATCCACTTCAGATACTGGAACCAATTTACTTGGTGCAGTTGCTGAACAAGCAGTAGCTGCCATGCTTGTGAACAAAGTCACTGCCATACCAGTTTCTAATTGGTTGCTTTGTAAAGTACTTTAGGATACCAAGAGTATGAAATATGCTAGATAAAATCAGATTATAATAGAGAGGATCAATCTTAATTTGCTGTCCTTGCTATCAAGAATAAAGAGTTACAAGGCATTTGTTCCTACATTGCAACTTTAATGGGAAACTCCATTAAATACTTACAAGTATGAAAACTCGTGTGTGTACACACGCACACTGTCCTGTTTCCCAACAGGGGCCCAGTTTGATGCAGAGTGAGACTGGAATTTGGTTTGCCACTAGAAACTATGGAAATCAGTCTGAAAGTTTTTAATTAAACTGGTTATCTTATATTACAACTTTTGAAACCGTCTGGTTTCCAGTATTTTAGTGGGTGGAGGGAAAGATTGTAGTCCTTTCCTGTATCAGAATGTCTCAATGCCTTGGCTTACCGTCTCTTGGCTATATGTTTAAGACACTTTGTACAATGAATAAAATAACACTTAATTATTTCACTGGATTATTCCTTTTAAATATCAATCTGATCTCATTTATCAACACTTTTATTTTAAAAATATGCTTGAACATAGTGATACAAAGACAGTCTGGGGTATACTAACTTTCTAATGTATCTTATTCTTTTTCTACTGTGGATGCTGCAGGTTGATTCCTGTACCTCTAAGATAACTTTTTCCTGAACTCAGTGGTGCAAGTCTATCCATCATAGAAGAAAAACGACCCTTCCATAGAGGATAATGTCACAAGATTTGAAAACAGAAATTAAATCTATAATTAAAATGTCAGATAAAGGCTTAAAGAATAATAGTGTAGTGAAACTTTACAGTTTGCATTCAAACAAGTTTTAGAAAAGAACATCCATAAATGTTAACTATATATATCAAAATATTGTCGATAATGCATTTCTCATTTTCTGTACGAGAATGAACTGTATATTGTCATGACTTTTTATTAAAAGTTCTCTTTTTTGAGTAGTGTCAGTAAGATCTTTTTGTCTTCCTATAGTACTGTAGAAGTAATTGAATTTAGAGCCATTCAAAGGAGGGGGGAGGGATAGCTCAGTGGTTTGCGCATTGGCCTGCTAAAGCCAGGGTTGTGAGTTCAATTCTTGAGGGTGCCATTTAGGGATCTGGGGCAAAAATCTGATCTGTCTGGGGATTGATCCTGCTTTGAGCAGCAGGTTGGACTAGATGACCTCCTGAGGTCCCTTCCAACCCTGATATTCTAGGCTTGTGGCCAGAAGCAACCCTTCTAATGCTATTTGACTTGAATGAAATGTGTGGTCTTAATTCATTAAAGTCCTGGTCCAGTGTTCGCAACACTTGGAATTGGAGGGGTTGACCAGGAAATGAATTGGATCTGCATGGGGATTTGAGAATATAGTAGGTCAATGTTGTGTAACGCTGGCAGGGTTGCATAGGAAAACTTGCACTGCCACTGCCCTTGTAACTATCTAGTATTTTCATGTGTGCTGAAATCACCCTTTAAACTGGAAAGCTGTGCATGTGGAGGTTTTGTGGCAAATGTTTTTTAGGAGAGATGAGGTAGGATATATTAGAACTTGTTAAGGTCTTATGTTAAACCTAACTTACTAGAAACGCTCCCCCCAAACTTCTTCCCTGGATTGAGCCTGTGATGTGCCCCACTCCTCTACCAGGTCTTGGCATAACCATCTGCCCCTGGATTTCTCAAACGTGGTTGTGAGGTTATTATGTGGGGGGTTGCGAGCTGTTAGCCTCTACCCCAAACCCCACTTTGCCTCCAGCATTTGTAATGGTGTTAAATATATAAAAAGGGTGTTTTTAATTTATGGGGGGGGTCACACTCAGAGGCTTGCTGTGTGAAAGGGGTCACCAGTACAAAAGTTTGAGAACCACTAGCCAATCGATAATAGGACAAATGATGACCACACTTGGGGTGGGGAGGGGAGAATAATTACCCCCATTTAAATGGTCCACTGCCAAGCAACTGGGGGTAAGATTGTAACTGTGGGAAGTGAGGAAGGATCATCTCTTCCACACAAGTTCAGAGCGCTTTGATCGATGTGAGGGCTTAATTGCTGAGGGAATGAACATATGTTGTCCCTCAAAGCAGCCTACACATGGGATAGTATGCTCTTTTGGTGCAGTTACAGTTGTAACTAGCACAGTTTAAGGATATTTAAGGTAATATTACTCCTACATAAAGTACAGATTCAGTATCTGAAGCTGTTTTTGTTTCTTCACAAAAATGCTAATTTAGTAGTGTTTATAATGAATTTGAGTGAATGTAGCACTGGAAGCAAACTAGAGTTACAAGATAATCAATTACCATTTATAAAACAATCCTCAATTGTTTTAGTTGCCTAACACTTTCTATTGTAAGTCTTTTGTGACTTCTCATACCTCTGTTTACATTGGGCTTCTAAAACGTACCCAGGAGAATGTCCTCCAGCTAAAGTGCCTTTTCTTTTTGCATGCAGAGGTGTAGCCATGTTAGTCCCAGGATATTAGAAAGACAGGTGGGTGAGGTAATATCTTACTGGAGAAAACTTCTGTTGGTGAGAGAAGCTACAAAGAGCTCTTCTTCAGGTCTGGGAAAAGGTACTGTCACAGCTAAAAGACAAGATTGAACAGACTTTAACATAAGTAGGCACATTCTAACAGGGACCACTATGGGTGAAATGACAAGCACTATGTTCTTGAATTAAACTCTCAGAAACATGACAACCAAACCATGACCTGTGAGTGAATGCTTTTCACAAACCAATCATTCTATATTTGACTTGTCAGTCATTCTCAAAGGAAACCTGCACAACACCTTCAAACTATGAGCTTGGGAGCTTAAATTCATGTCTCTGCTAGACACTGAACAGACACTCGATTTAACTTATTACTACAGTCTGTAACCCTTAACTCCCCCCACCAATGACTGGAGAGGGGTTAACTGGCCACTTCACCTTAGGGTGACCAGACGTCCCGATTTTATCGGGACCGTCCCGATATTTCCTTGTTTGTCCCGCGTCCCGACCGACGTGCGGTCGGGACAACCGGACAAACAAGGAAATGCCTCGAGCCCGGAAGTGCTTGCGCCCCCCCCCCCCCTGCCCCGACTCCGCCCCCTCCTCCCCCGATTGGCTCCCTCCCCGAATCCCCGCCTCTTCCCCGGGCTCACCATTCCCCCTCCCTCCACAAGCGCTGGAGGGAGGCCCGGGAGACGCAGGGGAAGCGCGGGGCCGGGGTGAGTAACAGTCCGGCCTGGCCCAGTGCAGGCAGGACTCAGTTCGGTGGTTGGGAGAGGAGGGGGGCGACCCGCGGGGCCAGGCGACGGGGGAGGAAGCGGCCATGGCGCTCGGCGGCTCTGGCGCCCCCGAACCCCCCGAGCCGGGGCCTGCAGCAGCGCGTACGCTGGGCCCAGCCCCTGGCTAGGCACGTCTGGGCTGCCCAGCTGGTGCTATCCCGCGGCGGCCCCGGGGCAGAGGCATCGGCAGCCCAGCCCCGTTCGTTCCCCTGCGGGACGGGGGGGCTGGGGCCTGCTGCACCCACTCCGGGGCCGCCGCGGGATAGCACCAGCTGGGCAGCAGCCCAGACGCGACTGGCCAGGGGCTGGGCCCAGCGTACGCGCTGCTGGGTCCCCGCAGCAGGCCCCGGCTCGGGGGGTGCGGGGGCGCCAGAGCCGCAGCCGCCGAGCGCCATGGCCGCTTCTTCCCCCGCGGCAGTGGGAGCTGCAGCAGCGGCTGCTCCCGAGTCCTGCTGCCCGGGGGGGAGAACAGCCGCTGCCTGGCCCCGCGGGCCACCCCCCTCCTCGCCCTACCACCCAACTGAGTCCTGCCTGCAAGGGACCCGGCCGGACTCTCACTACCCCGGCCCCGCGCTTCCCCTGAGTCTCCCGGGCCTCCCTCCAGCGCTTGCGGAGGAAGGTTTTTTTTTTTTTTGGCCCCGCCCCCCGCCACGCCCCCCCACGTCACCCCCCCCCCCCCCCCCGCGTCCCGATATTTGTCTTTGGTGATCTGGTCACCCTACTTCACCTTGAATGGTCCCTTGAATTGTATTCACTACTTATGCTTAATCTGTTCCACCTTGCATTTAGCTGACAGTGCAAGTATATTTCCCAGACCTGAATAAGAGCTCTGTGTAAACTCAGTAGTTCTCACCAGTAGCTAGGGTGACCAGACAGCAAGTGTGAAAAATCGGGACAGGGGGTGGGGGGTAATAGGAGTCTATATATGAAAAAGACCCAAAAATTGCGACTGTCCCTATAAAATCGGGACATCTGGTCACCCTACCAGTAGCAGCTGGTCCAATACAAGATAGGTGAGATCTTTTTGTTTCTAACATGCTGCTGGGAACAACAGTGCTAGAATGATACTGGAAAGACACTACTACTCAACTGTTTCAGAAGGCAGTGCTGTTCTGCTGCTACTAGGCTAAATCATCTGATAGTAGCTTACTGCATTCACCATAGTCTGATCACTATTCCAACCTCAGTATATGCATTCCCTGTTTAAGCTGAAGAAATGTAGGCAGTGCAGTGTTACAGTGGCAGTACAAAGGGACAAACTTGGTGTGATACTTGTGTGGGTTCTCCTCCCCTCCCCCCCAGTCCTGTTAGGGGAAAGAGCAGGCCCAAATAAAATTCAGGGTAAAAGTTAAAACAAGTTATTTGTTATGGAGGTGTCAATCATAGTGCTAGAGTTCTTTTGCATAGAAAATAGTTTAACATCTTATGTATGGGAAGACACAGCATGTTTTACCCACCCTTACAGAACTTTTTGATAGTTTAAATTTAATTGAATTAAAAATAGTTTCTTCAAGAAACTTAGTGTTGTCAGAACTCTTGTCTTGAATTAATCTATGCTGTTACCCATTGATTCTCAAACTTTTGTACTGGTGACCCCTTTCACATAGCAAGCCTCTGAGTGCGACATTCTTCCCCCCCCCCCAATATAAACTAAAAACCCTTTTAAATATATTTAACACCATTACAAATGCTGGAGGCAAAGCGGGGTTTGGGGTGGAAGCTGAAAGTTTGACCCCCCCATGTAATAATCTTGTGACCCCATGAGGGGTCCTGACCCCCAGTTTGAGAACCCCTGCTGTTAACTCCTCAACGTTCTCCCTATAGTTTAATTCACTACATCCAGAAATATCAACACTCAATTTTCCACAATCCTGATTTTCTTTTTTTTTTTTTTAAACATAATTACTAATTCAGGCTGAAATCTTCTAACTTTGCAAGGTCTATAAAATCATGACTGGTGGGGAGACAGTGAATGAGGAAATGTTATTGACTCCTTCACATAACACAAAAACCAGGGGTCACCCAATGAACTTGGACAGCAGGCATAAAACAAAGAGTACTTCACACCATGCACAGTCAGCCTGTAGAACTAATTGCCAGGGATGTTGTGAAGGCCAAAACTATAAGGGGGTTCAAAAAGGAACTAGACAAGCTCAAGGAGGATAGGTGATCTTGGTGTCCCTAACCGCTGGTTGCCAGAAGCTGGGAGTGGATGATGGAATGGATCACTCAATAATCACATGTTCTTTTCTTTATCTTTGAAGCACCTGGCATAGGTCACTCTCAGAAGACAGGATACAGGGCTGGATGGATCATTGGTCTGACCTACTATGTATTTTTATGTCCATACATTTATATATGTCTCTCTATGATCCAGTGAATATAGTAATTAGCACTGCAGCTGCAGGGGGTGATATAGATTTAGACTGTGTAATGAGGGCCTGAAGAGGCAAGCTGCAGCAATGAGTGGGTTTGGGTGCTGGATTCACCACCCAAACCCCAGGCTGCATGTTGTGCTCTAACACTCCCACCTTCCCTCCCCTTCTGGACTCTGCTGTGCTATGTTAATGCACTCTTTAGTATCTAGAGGGTGCTAGGAGGGTCCACCGGGGGCAGTTAGAACACTGCAGCCTGTGTCTTGAGTGGTGAATCCAGCATTTCAAACCCCCTGACATCAGGCTTTCCTCTTCTCAGACCCTCACTGCTCTCTGCAGTGGAGGAGAAGCCAGAGAGGGAATATGACAGCAGAAAGGAGGTCCAGGTCTGAGCCTGGCTAAGGTAATTAAGGACCCTAGGCAGCATAGGAGGGCAGCTTTCCAGGGGTCAATTTATCCCTTCTCCCTGTTTGGGGGGAGGAGACGGGCAGGCCCCCTTCTCCACAGACATAGGAGAGAGGTCCTCATTTGTGGGGGTCCAGCAATCACTTTATATATATATATATATATATAAGCAATCCTAGAAGTGTCAGAGCAAGGTTGGCATCTTTGCTAATTCTTGGGACCAAGCTACCGCTGAAGAAATTTTAGGATTAAGTTTATGCCTCAGCAAGGCTGGCACATAACTTCTTCTTCGAGTGCTTGCTCATATCCATTCCATTAGGTGTGTGCGCGCCGCGTGCACGATCGTCGGAAGATTTTCTACCCTAGCAACACCGGCGGGTCGGCTGTGGAGCCCCCTAGAGTGGCGCCTTCATGGCGCTGAATATATACCCCAGCCGACCCGGCGCCCCCTCAGTTCCTTCTTACCGCCCCTGACGGTCGTTGGAACTGTGGAGCGCTGCTTAGCTGTTCTCCACTCTCCCTAGCTTAGTTAGTCATTCGCAGTTATAGTTATAGTTGTAGTTCTAGTGTTTGTAGTTAAATAGTTTTAAAGTTGTTCTAGTTGTTATTGTAGTTCAGGGGATTAAGGGGGTAGTCTCCCCCTTTCTCCCCCGGCCGCGGGGCCGGGCTCATGCCCAACGCTCCCGGCTTCAAGCAGTGCGCCTCCTGCGCTAAGCCTATGCCCACGAGCGACCCGCACGACTCCTGTTTGAAGTGCCTGGGAGAGTCCCACCAAACAGATAAATGCAAGATCTGTAAGGCCTTCAAACCAAGGACCAAGAAGGAGCGGGACTTTCGGCTCAGGCAACTCCTGATGGAGGCGGCACTTAGCCCGGACACTCCTTCTACGGGCCAGGCTCCGGCGCCTAGCACCTCGGTGCGCAGTGCCCCGGCGGCACCGGCTATGACGACCACGCGAGTGGCGTCAGACAAGCCTCCCCGGCACCGGACCTCGTCGGCACCGCAAGCACAGCAAGTGCCTCGGCGCCGGTCATTATCCCCAGGGCATAAAAAAGCCCATAAGACGGGGACATCCGTGCCGAAGACGCCGGCTCCCCCAGTGCCGGGGGTAGAGCCGCGTCCGCCGGTGGAGCAACGAAAACAGGTGCCTCCAGCACCGTCGACTCCGGCGCCGAGGCCGTTGAGTCCGGTGCAAATAGCGTCTCCACCGAGGCCGGCGGTGATACAGTGTCTCCCGTCGACTCCAGAGACCTTCGCGGCGGCGAGAGACTTAATAGCTCTCACGGAGCCGGCACCGCCCCAACCACCGGCACCGACTGCACCGTTGACTCGCCCGGTCCAGTCGAGAGGGAAACCTGCCTTGATGCGCCCTCCATCACAAGGGCTGGAACCTCGGCACCGATCCAGGTCCCGAAGCAGGTCCCCACGCCGCTCGCAGTCCCGGCACCGAATATCGTCTCGGCACCGGTCGTACTCGCGGCCAAGATCTTCTTCGCGGCACCGCTCTACGTCTTGGCACCGATATGATCGTCGGCACCGATCAACGTCGAGACGTAGTTCTCGGCACCGCTACGGTCGACGCTCGACGTCGAGGGGCCGCTCCCGGCACCGGGCATACTCCAGGTCCTCGTCGAGGTCCAGATCCGACTCCCGGCACCGACGAGGTCATCGGCACCGGTCGCGGTCCCGGCACCGATCGCCGGCACCGCGCAGAGATAGATCATCTCCGGACCGGCACCGTGCGGCACCGCAGCCCACGGGGATCGTTTCATCTCTCTCGGCACCGCCATGGCCGTCAAGATCGGTGTCTCGCTCCTCGGAGGACCTGTCGAGATCGGCATACCCCCCTCAAGGGCAGGCCGAGGAACGAAACTTGGGCCATTGGCAGGAGATGGCAGAGGACCACTCTCATGGACCATCTCACTGGTCGTTTTGGACCCCGTGGGCGTACCACCAGGAGCAAGGGGCTCCAATACCATCGACCTCTCGCTCGGGTCACTCGGTCAGAAGGGCCCCAGAATCCACCATCTCTCGGCCTCCGCCAGGAGGCATGGAGGCTTCCGTGTCCACGCCACCCGACACCATGGACCCAAGTGCAGGTGATGCTCCGGCCCAAGAGCAGGGGGATCAGGACCCCCCCTTGGATCCAGTACCACCGGAGGCATCCTCCTCCTCCTCTCCGGATGAGGCAGTGGCGGGCACTTCATGTACGGGTCCCCCTCCGATAGATCTTCGGGCTCACCAGGATCTCCTGCGTAGGATGGCCCGTAATATGGACCTGCAGGCGGAGGAGATAGTGGAGGTGCACGACCCGATCGTGAATATCCTTGGAGCGGATGCCCCATCGAGGGTGGCGTTACCCCTGATCCGCACGATCCAAACGAATGCGGATACGATATGGCAAACTCCTGCCTCTATTCCACCCACAGCGAGAGGGGTGGAAAGGAAATACTTTGTCCCGTCTAAGGACTGTGGGTACTTGTATACCCACCCCCAACCGTGTTCACTGGTGGTGGAATCAGTGAATGCACGAGAGCGCCACGGCCAGCAGGCTGCAGCGCCTAAATCAAAAGAGGCTAAGCGGCTTGATCTGTTTGGCCGTAAGGTTTACTCAGCCGGAGGGCTACAACTTAGAGCGGCGAACCAACAGGCGCTACTGAGCCGCTACAATTTCAACTCCTGGAACTCTATGGGGAAGTTTAAGGAGTTGATTCCCCAAGAGTCCAGGGAAGAGTTTGGAGCCATGGTAGAGGAGGGCAAGAAGGTGGCTCGGACCTCCTTGCAGGCCTCCTTGGACATTGCAGACTCAGCTGCGAGGACCCTGGCTTCGGGTATCGCTATGCGCAGGATCTCCTGGCTTCAGGTTTCGGGTTTGCCTCCGGAGCTGCAGCAAACCCTACAAGATCTCCCCTTTGAGGGTCATGGATTGTTCTCAGATAAGACGGACTCTCGCCTGCAGAGCCTCAAGGACTCGAGAACAATCATGCGCTCCCTGGGGATGCATGTTGTGGGCCCTCAGCGCAGGCCATTTAGGCCGCAGCCTCAGCGCTTCTACCCCCCCCCTGCCTCGTCAGAGACAGGACTCGGCCCGGAGGCGAGGGCGAGGTGGTAGAAGAAGGTGGACCGGCCCTCAACCCGGCCAGAACCAAGGGCCACCTAGACCACCTTCAGGCCCCAGGCAGAACTTTTGAAGGTGCGGTCGAGGACGGCGCCCCAGTCATCCCCCAGGATCCAGCCCCCTCCTTTCGGGATCGCCTCTCCCACTTCCACCGTGCTTGGTCCCTTATAACTTCGGACCGTTGGGTCCTCCGCACGGTGGAGAGGGGATACGCTATCCAGTTTTCTTCAATCCCCCCTCCTCCCCCCCTTCCCCGTCCCTCTTCAGGGACCCTTCTCACGAGCAACTTCTTATTCAGGAGGTTTCTACGCTCCTGGCCATGGGGGCCATAGAGGAGGTTCCGATAGAGTTAAGGGGCAGGGGATTTTATTCCCGTTACTTCCTGATCCCCAAGTCCAAAGGAGGTCTGCGACCCATCTTGGACTTGCGCGGACTCAACAGATTCGTAGTAAAGTTGAAGTTCCGCATGGTCTCTTTGGGGGCCATTATCCCTTCCCTCGATCCTGGAGACTGGTTCGCCGCCCTCGACATGAAAGACGCATACTTTCACATCTCAATTTACCCACCTCACAGACGCTTCCTGCGATTCGTGGTAAACGCGGTGCACTACCAATTTGCAGTCCTTCCCTTCGGCCTATCCTCGGCCCCACGGGTGTTCACGAAATGTATGGCTGTCGTGGCAGCGTACCTTCGTCGACAAGGGATACAGGTGTTCCCGTACCTAGACGACTGGCTGGTACGCGGTCGCACCAAAGAGCAAGTTCAAGCTCACGTCCACATAATAGTGCACACATTCAACGAGTTGGGCATCTTGCTCAACAAGGACAAATCCACTCTGGAACCTACCCAGAGAATAGAATTCATCGGCGCAGTCCTAGACTCCAGACGTGCACAAGCCATCCTGCCAGACAACCGCTTTTGTACCATCACGAGCCTCATTCAAGGGCTCAGGGCCTTCCCAACTACCACGGTGAGGTCGTGCCTCACCCTGCTGGGCCACATGGCTTCCTGCACGTACGTAACCAGGCATGCCAGACTTCGGCTTCGCCCACTCCAGACCTGGGTGTCATCGGTATACCGCCCACATCGGGACAGCCTGAACATGGTGGTCACGGTCCCGAACTCGGTCCTGACCTCCCTCACCTGGTGGCTAGATCACAGTGTGGTTTGCGAGGGGATGCCGTTTCACGCCCCACAACCCTCTCTGCACCTGGTCACAGACGCTTCATCTCTGGGTTGGGGCGCCCATCTCAACGAGCACCATACCCAGGGCCTGTGGACTGCACCCCAACTAGCCCTGCACATCAATGTTCGGGAACTGATGGCGGTGCGCCTGGCGTGCCAGGCATTTCTCAACCTCCTACGTGGCCGCTGTGTGTTAGTTCTCATCGACAACACCACGGCCATGTTTTACATCAACAAGCAAGGAGGAGCACGTTCGTCAATTCTATGCCAAGAGGCCATTCGCCTGTGGGACTTCTGCATCGCCCACTCAATCCACCTCACGGCATCGTTCCTCCCTGGAGTCCAGAACACTCTAGCGGATCGACTCAGCAGGTCCTTCCAGACGCACGAGTGGTCTATCCGTCCGGACATTATACATTCCATCTTCCAGAGGTGGGGGTTTCCCCAGATAGACCTGTTTGCATCCCGAGACAACAGGAAGTGCCACGTGTTCTGCTCCCTGCAAGGTCGAGCTCCAGGCTCCCTCTCGGATGCGTTTCTCCTTCCCTGGAAAGACCACCTGTTTTACACCTTCCCTCCGTTTCCTCTGGTCCACAAGGTACTGCTCAAATTGCGCAGAGACCAGGCACAGGTAATTCTGGTCGCTCCAGCGTGGCCGAGACAACATTGGTACACCACGCTGTTGGAACTCTCGGTTCAGACACCGATCCCGCTTCCATTGTATCCGGATCTCATCACGCAGGACCACGGCCGGCTGCGTCACCCCGACCTGCAATCACTCCACCTCACGGCGTGGCTGCTCCATGGTTCACCCAGGCAGAGCAGCAATGCTCGCACTCTGTTCAACAGATTCTGCTGAGCAGTAGGAAGCCCTCAACACGCACCACGTACCTGGCCAAGTGGAAGCGGTTCTCCTGTTGGTGCGAACAACGAGCCACGTCCCCGTTGCAGGCACCTATTCCTCTCATTTTGGAATATCTCCTCTCCCTAAAGCAGCAGGGGTTGGCGATATCTTCAATTAGAGTTCACCTGGCCGCTATATCGGCCTTTCACCCAGGGGAACTCGCGTCTTCGGTATTCTCTAACCCGATGGTCGTTAGATTCCTCAAGGGCTTAGACCGGATGTACCCACAACAACGTCAGCCCGTTCCGACGTGGGACCTCAACCTGGTTCTCTCCAAGCTCACAGGTCCTCCATTCGAGCCACTGGCCACCTGTTCACTTCTATACCTATCCTGGAAGACAGCCTTCCTCGTAGCCATCACCTCAGCAAGGCGCGTTTCTGAACTCAGGGCGCTTACGTCCGAGCCCCCTTACACAGTTTTCCATAAGGATAAAGTGCAGCTTCGTCCACATCCTGCCTTTCTCCCTAAGGTGGTTTCTCCATTTCATATCAACCAGGATATATTTCTCCCGGTCTTTCACCCTAAACCACATGCTACTCGCCAGGATCAACGTTTGCATTCCCTGGACGTGCGAAGGGCCCTGGCCTTCTATATTGACCGCACAAAGCACTTTAGAAAGACGACGCAACTCTTCGTCGCAGTGGCCGACCGAATGAAAGGCTCACCGGTCTCCTCACAACGCCTATCCTCCTGGATTACGTCTTGCATCCGGACTTGCTATGACCTGGCAGGTGTCTCAGCACCGCACCTCACCGTTCACTCCACGAGGGCCCAAGCCTCCTCGACTGCTTTCCTGGCACATGTTCCGATACAGGACATTTGTAGAGCGGCGGTTTGGTCATCAGTCCACACGTTTACAGCTCACTATGCACTAGTGCAGCAGTCCAGGGACGATGCTGCCTTCGGATCAGCGGTTTTGCACACAGCAATGTCTCACTCCGACCCCACCACCTAAGTTGGGCTTGGGAGTCACCTAATGGAATGGATATGAGCAAGCACTCGAAGAAGAAAAGACGGTTACTCACCGTTGTAACTGTTGTTCTTCGAGATGTGTTGCTCATATCCATTCCAAACCCGCCCCCCGTCCCCACTGTCGGAGTAGCCGGCAAGAAGGAACTGAGGGGGCGCCGGGTCGGCTGGGGTATATATTCAGCGCCATGAAGGCGCCACTCTAGGGGGCTCCACAGCCGACCCGCCGGTGTTGCTAGGGTAGAAAATCTTCCGACGATCGTGCACGCGGCGCGCGCACACACCTAATGGAATGGATATGAGCAACACATCTCGAAGAACAACAGTTACAACGGTGAGTAACCGTCTTTTCTTCAAAGAGTTGTCCTTTCAAAATAGCCCTTTTCCCCCTCTTCTGTCACCCCCCCTTCTGAAGGGGAGTGAGGCCACAAACAAGGACTATAAATGTTGCACCCCTGCTCAGCCTGGCATGTGACGCAGCATAAGAAAAGGTACTAAACTATGGGCTACTATGGTAATGACCATTTTGACCCGGGTTTTGACCTGTAGGTGGGGGTATTCACATAGTTTTGATTGATCAGAAAAACAAAATGCCTTTTCTAGGATCTGAAACTTTTCATAATCACCTTTTGCAAAATCCCTTAGGCATAGTCTGTGGATTCCCAGAGGTTCACAGACCAGAGGTTTAAATCCACTGTGCTATGTCCTCAGTTGCTGCACCTCCCCCCCCCCCCCCCCCCCCCCCCCCCCCACTTGGAAGTGCAGCAGAAATGTTTCCTGCAGATCAGTGAGGCCACAGTCCCCTGACAGGTAACTTTGTGGGAATAACATTTAAGCCACCCTTTAGCAGCAGAATTATATCATTCGCAAGCTGGAAAAATGCTGTCCCAAACCATGTGAGTAGAACTGATGGTACCCCTAAAAACACATAGACCACAAATGAGTATCCTTGTCCTAACCCCACCATGCTTCCAAAAATGACTTATTACTTGCTAGGATATAAAAAAAAAGACTCCACCCAGCATAGGCAGGGTTTCTATTATTCTCTCTGCACCAGACATACTGGAAACATGATGGAAATGCAGGCAAATTGATCAGCTGTATCAGGTAACCAAATCAAGGAAATCTGCATGCCTCCACCTATCAACACATTTCTGTGGTCACTGATCTCTCAACCTAGGACTTCCTGAATTCTTTGATTCCCCTCATGCTTCTTTGTATCTGAGGATAACCCTTGGAAGTGGTATAGGGAGCAAACCAGGGCATGTGACCCAGTAAAACTCCTTCCCTGCGCCCCTCTTACTTCAGGGCAGGTAGTACTTTAGTATAGCCCTTTTCAGGACACACTCTATCCCCCAGCCAGTTCAGTGGTATACCCATTCTGACCCACAACAAGGTATGGTTCTCACAGTCCTGACCCATGGGCAAGGACCAAGTTATGCTAAGCTTATGAACAGTGTTGTCAAGTCTCACGATATTTGGTGGTGGTTCTTCAAGTGCTTGCTCATATCAATTCCAAACCCTCCCTCTCTGTTGGAATAGCCAGGAAAAAGGAACTGAGGGGGCGCTGAGTCAGCTGAGGTATATATCCAGTGCCATGAAGGTGCCACTCCAGGGGGCTCCACAGCCTACCCACCAGGTGTTGCTAGGGTAAAAATTCTCTGCTCTCAGTGCCGGAGTCAATGGTGCTGAAGCTGCCAATTGTGCCCCTTGGCATTCCGCTGCGGGACGCGGCTTTGCAGGCGGATCCGGAAAGGGTGGTGCTTCCTGAGGTGGGCCCACCTTTTCCGGTTTCCAGTGCCGTTTCTGGCCAGGCGAGTGAGAGCGGTGTTGGACCAATGATGTCGGCTGCGGTGCTGGGGAACGTCGGTGCCGCGGGTCTCTCTCAGAGTCTAACCGCGGTACTGTTCCTACCACTGAAGCTGTTCCTGCGCATCGAAGCACTCAATGCCAGTTCTTGGCGCGCCGTTGGAGGCTTGAGGGCTAAGAGCCGCCTCCATGAGGAGCTGTCTTAAGCGAAAGTCCTGCTCCTTCTTGGTCCGGGGACGAAAGCTCTTGCAGATCCTGCACTTCTCTGCTTCGTGCAATTCCCCCAGACACTTCAGGCAAGAATCGTGGGGGTCGCCCATTGGCATAGGCTTGGAGCAGGAGCCACAGGGCTTAAAGCCCAGAGCCTTGGCCATGAGCCCAGGCAAAGGATGGGGAGGAGGGAAACCCCTTCCAACCCCACTAATACAAACAACTATAGTAGAACTATAACTATTAACTCTAAAACTATGCTATAATTATCAACTATTAACAAACTATGTAGGAAAAATGCTAGGGAGAGTGGAGAGTAGCAAAGCAAAGCTCCACAGTTCCAACGACCAGCCGACGGCCGTGCATGCAGCACACGCACACCTAATTGGAATGGATATGAGCAACACATCTCAAAGAACAACAGTTACAAAAGTGAGTAACCGTCTTTTCTTTTCAGCACAGTTCCTGGAGTCACATGACAGTCTGGACCTATACATAGAATGCTTCCGCCATCGTGCACAGGCAGAAATTGTGGAAAAACAACATCACTTGCCTCATAACCTAAGTCCTGCAGAACGCAATGCCATCCACAGCCTCAGAAACCACCCTGACATTATCATCAACGAGGCTGATAAAGGAGGTGCTGTTGTCATCATGAACAGGTCAGACTACCAGAAGGAGGCTGCCAGACAACTCTCCAATACCAAATTCTACAGGCCACTTTCCTCAGATCCCACTGAGGAATACACTAAGAAACTGCACCATCTACTCAGGACACTCCCTACACTAACACAGGAACAAATCAACATACCCTTAGAGCCCCGACCGGGGTTATTCTATCTACTACCCAAGATCCACAAACCTGGAAATCCTGGACGCCCCATCATCTCGGGCACTGGCACTCTCACTGAAGGACTGTCTGGATATGTGGACTCCCTACTCAGACCCTACGCTACCAGCACTCCCAGCTATCTCCGTGACACCACAGATTTCCTGAGAAAACTACAATGCATTGGTGACCTCCCAGAAAACACCATCCTAGCCACCATGGATGTAGAGGCTCTCTACACAAACATCCCACACACGGATGGAATACAAGCTGTCAGGAACAGTATCCCTGATGATGTCACAGCACAACTTGTTGCTGAGCTCTGTGACTTTATCCTCACGCACAATTATTTCAAATTTGGTGACAATATATACCCCCAGACCAGTGGCACCGCTATGGGCACCCGCATGGCTCCACAATATGCCAACATTTTTATGGCTGACCTGGAACAACGCTTCCTCAGCTCTCGTCCACTCACGCCCCTTCTCTACCTATGCTACATTGATGACATCTTCATCATCTGGACCCATGGGAAGGAGACCCTGGAAGAATTCCACCATGATTTCAACAGCTTCCACCCCACCGTCAACCTCAGCCTGGACCAATCTACACGGGAGGTCCACTTCCTAGACACCACAGTACAAATAAGTGATGGCCACATTAACACCACCCTATACCGAAAACCCACAGACCGCTACGCCTACCTTCATGCCTCCAGCTTCCACCCCGAACACACCACACGATCCATCGTCTACAGCCAAGCGCTGAGGTACAACCGCATCTGCTCCAACCCCTCAGACAGAGACCAACACCTACAAGGTCTTCACCAAGCATTCTCAAAACTACGATACCCACACAAGGAAATAAAGAAACAAATCAACAGAGCCAGATGTATACCCAGAAGCCTCCTGCTACAAGACAGGCCCAAAAAAGAAACCAACAGAACTCCACTGGCCATCACCTACAGTCCTCAGCTTAAACCTCTCCAACGCATCATCAGTGATCTACAACCCATCCTGGACAATGATCCCTCACTTTCACAGACCTTGGAAGGCAGGCCAGTCCTCGCCCACAGGACAACCCGCCAACCTTAAGCATATTCTCACCAGCAACCACGCACCGCACCATAACAACTCTAACTCAGGAACCAACCCATGCAACAAACCTTGATGCCAACTCTGCCCACATATCTACACCAGCAACACCATCACAGGACCTAACCAGATCAGCTACAACATCATCGGCTCATTCACCTGCACATCCACCCATGTTATATATGCCATCATGTGCCAGCAATGCCCCTCTGGTATGTACATTGGCCAAACTGGACAGTCACTACGCAAGAGGATAAGTGGACACAAGTCAGATATCAGAAATGGCAATATACAAAAACCTGTAGGAGAACACTTCAACCTCCCTGGCCACACAATAGCAGATGTAAAGGTAGCCATCTTACAGCAAAAAAACTTCAGGACCAGACTCCAAAGAGAAACTGCTGACCTCCAGTTCATTTGCAAATTTGACACCATCAGATCAGGATTAAACAAAGACTGTGAATGGCTATCCAACTACAGAAGCAGTTTCTCCTCCCTTGGTGTTCACACCTCAACTGCTAGCAGAGCACCTCACCCTCTCTGATTGAACTAACCTCGTTATCTCCATACTGATTTATACCTGCCTCTGGAAATTTCCATTACTTGCATCTGAAGAAGTGAGGTTCTTACCCACGAAAGCTTATGCTCCCAATATTTCTGTTAGTCTTAAAGGTGCCACAGGACCCTCTGTTGCTTTTTTGATGAATAAAGTAAGTTTCTAGCCCTCATGGTTGCAGAGAAAAGTTTGAAAACGTAACTTGAATGTATTCCAAAAACCAGAAGGCACGTAAAATAACCCAAAATGTATTATTAAAAGTCCTGTAATTTGGTGGGGAGAGCTGATTTATGATTTTTGCATGCTTGACTTTGACCCTATTGAATGAATAACTTGTCTGAAAGACATGAAGAGATCCTCACCCCCTACTCTGGCTCTTTTAAGCTAAGTAAAAGAGCCGATGTAGCACAAAAGGCACTAAAGGCTCCAGTTCGAGACAGGGGAGGATTCTGCCAGAACAGGCACTGAAGAGAGAGCCATAAGGCTGCCTTTCATGGACACCTTGCAAGCTGTTGTGTAGAAAAGTGGTTCTCAACCAGTGGTCTGGGGACCCCTAAGGGGTCACGAGCATATTTCAGGGGGTCCACCAAAATAAACCAGAGAGCAAGGCCGACATTAGACTCAGGGCCCAGGGCAAAAAGCTGAAGCCCGAACCCTGCCACCCAGGGCTGAAAGGCAAAGCCCAAGCAACTTAACTTCATGGGGCCCCCTGTGGTATGGGGCCCTGGGCAATTGCCCATCTTGTTACCCTCAACACCAGCTTTTAATCTACTTGATATGCAGAAAAACAGTTGTTATGGCACTGGTGGGCTATGGAATTTTTATAGCATGTTGGGGGGCCTCAGAAAGAAAAAGGTTGAGGACCCTTGGTGTAGAAGGTGTGCTGGGATAGAAGCATGGCCAACAGCACTATGAAGATTTCAGATAGCTCTATGGCCTATTGGGGCAGCCTGGGATGGCTGCCATTATTTAGGACCCTGGGGATTGTTTAAGTTACACCTGCACCTCTCCAGCCCTGGGAGCAGCCTAGAATCAAGAGGGCACAAAGATGGCCTAAAATCACCATCACAGGAGGAGGCTACTCACCCTGTGCAATAACTGACATTCTTCGAGATGAGTGTCCCTGTGGGTGCTCCACTCCAGGTGTTGGTGTATCCCTGCGCCTTCACTTGGAGATTTTTACAGCAGTACTCATACCGGTCGTGCATGCACAGAGCCCACCTCCCCACCCCCCATTCTGAGTGTACGTTAATAATACGCGTGCACGACTGGTCTCCTCAGTTCCTTCTCTACAATGGAGGCTACCCCAACTCCAAAGTAGAGGGGAAGAGGGACGTCAGTTACTGCACAAGGTGAGTAACCTCCTCTTCTTCTTTGAGAGGTGTCCCTGTGGGTGCTCCACTCCAGGTGACTTAAAAGCAGTGTATCTCAAGTAGGTAGGGCTTCGGATCTGGTAGGAATGCAGTAGATAATACAGCTCTGCCTAATTGTGTATCAGAGAGAGGGCCTTGAGTAAGGGTGTAATGCTTAACAAATGTGTGTTCAGAAGACCAAGTGGCTGCTTTACAGATGTCAGCCAGAGGAACTTTGCATAAAAAAGCGATGGAGGTAGCAACAGATCTAGTGGAGTGAGTTCTGATGCCGGCTGGAGGCATAACTTTCTTTATCTGATAGCACAGTTGGATACACTCAGAAATCCAGTTTGAAAGTCTCTGGGTAGAAATAGGTGTCCCTTTGGAGTGCTCTGCAATAAATAAATAAAGATATCCTATCTCCTAGAACTGGAAGGGACCTTGAAAGGTCATTGAGTCCAGTGCCCCTTGCCTTCACTAGCAGTACTGATTTTTGCCACAGATCCCTAAGTGGCCTCCTCAAGGATTGAACTCACAACCCTGGGTTTAGCAGGACAATGCTCAAACCATTGAGCTATCCCTCCCCCCTTGGAGACAAATAGTCTAGAAGAGTTCCTAAAGGGCTTAATTCTATCCAAATAGATTCATAGATTCTAGGACTGGAAGGGACCTCGAGAGGTCATTGAGTCCAGTCCCCTGCCTTCATGGCAGGACCAAATACTATCTAGACCATCCCTGATAGACAATTATCTAACCTACTTTTAAATATCTCCAGAGATGGAGATTCCACAACCTCCCTAGGCAGTTTATTCCAGTGTTTAACCATCCTGACAGTTAGGAACTTTTTCCTAATGTCCAACCTAAACCTCCCTTGCTGCAGTTTAAGCCCATTGCTTCTTGTTCTATTCTTAGAGGCTAAGGTGAACAAGTTTTCTCCCTCCTCCTTATGACACCCTTTTAGATACCTGAAAACTGCTATCATGTCCCCTCTCAGTCTTCTCTTTTCCAAACTAAACAACCCAATTCTTTCAGCCTTCCTTCATAGGTCATGTTCTCAAGACCTTTAATCATTCTTGTTGCTCTCCTCTGGACCCTCTCCAATTTCTCCACATCTTTCTTGAAATGCGGTGCCCAGAACTGGACACAATACTCCAGTTGAGGCCTAACCAGCGCAGAGTAGAGTGGAAGAATGACTTCTCGTGTCTTGCTCACAACACACCTGTTAATACATCCCAGAATCATGTTTGCTTTTTTTGCAACAGCATCACACTGTTGACTCATATTTAGCTTGTGGTCCACTAGAACCCCTAGATCCCTTTCTGCCGTACTCCTTCCTAGACAGTCTCTTCCCATTCTGTATGTGTGAAACTGATTGTTCCTTCCTAAGTGGAGCACTTTGCATTTGTCTTTGTTAAACTTCATCCTGTTTACCTCAGACCATTTCTCCAATTTGTCCAGATCATTTTGAATTATGACCCTGTCCTCCAAAGCAGTTGCAATCCCTCCCAGTTTGGTATCATCCGCAAACTTAATAAGCGTACTTTCTATGCCAATATCTAAGTTGTTAATGAAGATATTGAACAGAGCCCGTCCCAAAACAGACCCCTGCAGAACCCCACTTGTTTTGTCTTTCCAGCAGGATTGGGAACCATTAATAACAACTCTCTGAGTACGGTTATCCAGCCAATTATGCACCCACCTTATAGTAGCCCCATCTAAATTGTATTTGCCTAGTTTATCGATAAGAATATCATGCGAGACCGTATCAAATGCCTTACTAAAGTCTAGGTATACCACATCCACAGCTTCTCCCTTATCCACAAGGCTCGTTATCCTATCAAAGAAAGCTATCAGATTGATTTGACACAATTTGTTCTTTACAAATCCATGCTGGCTATTCCCTGTCACCTTACCACCTTCCAAGTGTTTGCAGATGATTTCCTTAATTACTTGCTCCATTATCTTCCCTGGCACAGAAGTCTCCCATGACTTTCCGAAGATAATAGCTAGAGGCTCAGATACCTCCTCTATTAGCTCCTTGAGTATTCTAGGATGCATTTCATCAGGCCCGGGTGACTTGCAGGCATCTACCTTTTCTGAGTGATTTTTAACTTGTTCTTTTTTTATTTTATCTGCTAAACCTACCCCCTTCCCATTAGCATTCAGTATGTTAGGCATTCCTTCAGACTTCTCAGTGAAGACCGAAACAAAGAAGTCATTAAGCATCTCTGCCATTTTCAAGTTTCCTGTTACTGTTTCTCCCTCTTCACTGAGCAATGGGCCTACCCTGTCTTTGGTCTTCCTCTTGCTTCCAATGTATTGATAACAAGTCTTCTTGTTTCCCTTTATTCCCGTAGCTAATTTGAGCTCATTTTGTGCCTTTACCTTTCTAATCTTGCCCCTGCGTTCCTGTGTTATTTGTTTATATTCATCCTTTGTAATCTGTCCTAGTTTCCATTTTTTATATGACTCCTTTTTATTTTTTAGATCATGCAAGATCTCGTGGTTAAGCCAAGGTGGTCTTTTGCTACATTTTCTATCTTTCCTAACCAGCGGAATAGCTTGCTGTTGGGCCCTTAATAGTGTCCCTTTGAAAAACTGCCAACTCTCCTCAGTCGTTTTTCCCCTCAGTCTTGATTCCCATGGGACCTTACCTATCAGATCTCTGAGCTTACCAAAATCCACCTTCCTGAAATCCATTGTCTTTATTTTGCTGTACTCCCTTCTACCCTTCCTTAGAATTTCAAACTCTATGATTTCATGATCACTTTCACCCAAGCTGCCTTCTACTTTCAAATTCTCAATGAGTTCCTCCCTATTTGTTAAAATCAAGTCTAGAACAGCTTCCCCCAGTAGCTTTTTCAACCTTCTGAAATAAAAAGTTGTCTGCAATGCAGTCCAAGAATTTGTTGGATAGTCTGTGCCCCGCTATGTTATTTTCCCAACATATATTTGGATAGTTGAAGTCCCCCATCACCACCAAATCTTGGGCTTTGGATGATTTTGTTAGTTGTTTAAATAAAGCCTCATCCACCTCTTCCACCTGGTTAGGTGGCCTGTAGTAGACCCCTAGCATGACATCACCCTTGTTTTTTACCCCTTTTAGCCTAACCCAGAGACTCTCAACACTTCCGTCTCCTATGTCCATCTCCACCTCAGTCCAAGTGTGTACATTTTTAATATATAAGGCAACACCTCCTCCCTTTTTCCCCTGTCTATCCTTCCTGAGCAAGCTGTACCCATCCACACCAACATTCTAATCATGTGTATTATCCCACCAAGTTTCAGTGATGCCAACAATGTCATAGTTGTATTTATTTATTAGCAGTTCCAGTTCTTCCTGCTTATTACCCATACTTCTCGCATTTGTATATAGGCATCTAAGATACTGGTTCGATCTTGCCTCCCAGTTTTGCCCTGACCCTCCTTTCTCTCTGCCATTATAGCCCACACTCCCTCTTGTTTCCGACCCATCTCCCAGGTCTCCATGTTCCCCACTTACCTGTGGGCTTTGCTCACCTGTCCCCGTCGAACCTAGTTTAAAGTCCTCCTCGCTAGGTTAGCCAGTCTGTGTCCAAATAGGGTCTTTCCTCTCCTCGAAAGGTGAACGCCATCTCTGCCTAGCAGTCCTTCCTCGAATAGCATCCCGTGGTCAAGGAAGCCAAAGCCCTCCTGGCGACACCATCTAGGACACATTGTCCTAGAAGGACAAAGCCCTGCGTACATCTAATGTATGCATTGTGGATTCAAAAGAATTTGCATGTCGTTTAGGAAAGAAGGATGGTAGGTGTATCGGCTCATTGATGTGGAATGATGAATGCACCTTTGGAAGAAATTTGGGGTGTAGTCGGAGAGTAACCTTGTCCTTAAAAAATAGTGTATAAGGTGGGTCTGCCATGAGAGCTGCTATTTCTCCTGCACGTCTGGCAGAGGTGATTGCCACTAAGAATGCTGTTTTCATAGAGAGGTGTCAGAGGGAGCAAGTGGCTGTTGTCAGACGCTCCCGGTGTGGTGCTCTGCTCTGTTCAATGTTGGTATCAATCGGCTGTGTGCCTGTGTTCCCTCTGTGTGCTGCCCCAGCTCTGCGCAGATAGCTGACACAGCAGATTCCAAGAGAACCCCCAATGACCACAGACTCTAGTAAGGTACGAAGGCACGTTGGCCAGGTTTATTGTCAAACGAAGCACAGTAATAGTTCCCTCTAGACTTTACTCTAGAGGACGTACTACGAATATGTATCCCCTGGCAATGGACTCAGCTCAGTCAGTGGTGGGACTTTCCACTGCCCCCTAGGCTGGACAAAGATATCCACTCAGGGATGCATTCTTATACACAGATACAAACAAGTTACACATCACTCCTAACATCGCACTTTGCTAGAACAGCTTAATTAGCAATGCAAAACTGCAACGTGGAAGAAGCGTATACCTTACGTCCAAGCAGATCTAATCGCTTACTGTCCTTGTCGGAAGTGGAGGAGCAGGGAAATTGGTGTTTGTTCTTTTGGTTAACTGCATCTACTACCAACGAGTAAACAGGAATTCCGAGCCCTTGGAAGGAATAAAGTACTTTTGGTCTGCTCTCTTACAGGTAGGCTCTCTTACAGGTAGGCAGGCTTGCAGCCGGGGTTTGCCAAATGGCCTTGGCAGGTTCTAAAAGGGCTGCATTGATAGGTAATGCAATTCTAGAAGAAGAAGAGGGCTGCAGAATGTTGGTTAGCTCATGCTGCTGTTCAGGGACTTCCTCCAGGTTAATTCGTAGTTCATTGGCAACTCTTTTAAACAGGTCTTGAAATTTTGAGAAGCCGTCTGAAGACATCAGGGGAGGAGGAAGCAATGCTTCATCTGGCGGAACAACTGGTTCTACCGGGTTAGAGGCAGGCCGTGCTTGCTCTTGTGGTTGTGACAGGGCTGCCTGGTATTTGGAGTCAGTGGCAGGGTTGTCAGCTGGTGGTACCGTGCCGGTCTCATGCCTAGCTGCAGTGGTATAACAAGTGTGGTCCCAAGTATAATGAGCCCATGGAGCCCAATATTGCCACTGTGGTGGAAAGGACATGGGTGGTGCCATCCAGGGGTTCACGCACCATGAGGCAGGACCCTCGGAGTAGGACAAGGCAGCTTTTCTATGACCTCTCTTGATTGGGGTCCGTGGACGGGAGAGCTGATAAGGTAAAAATTCTCCAAGCAGCCCAGATTCCTCATCACTGGAGGAAAGCTGTGAGGACTTTGCCTGAGGGTATGGCTACACTTTGACTTAAACTAGCCTTCGTAGAACGCAGTAGGGAAAGCGCTGTAGTCTGTCCACACTGACAGCTGACAGCGCAGTGGTGTGGCCACACTAGTAGCTCTTGCAATGGCCATAGAGAGCAGTGCATTGTGTTAGCTATCCCAGCATGCAAGTGGCTGCAACGTGCTTTTCAAATGGGGGTGTGGGGTGGAGTGTGACTGGGAGTGTGTTGTGTGTATGGGGGGAGAGTGGGTTTTTGGGGGGCTGAGAGCATGTCAGCATGCTGCCTTGTAAGTTCAGACAGCAGCAGACCTCCCCCCCCCCCGCCTTTCTCTCACACACACAGCATTCCACAGTAAAGGTTGCTTTGTCTCAGAGCAGATAAGCATGCCGGCTGTCAAACAGAGCTGTCAAAGGGTATATCCAAAACAATGACAAGAGTGGCCACTTGACTTAAGGGGATTATGGGACATTTCTGGAGGCTGAGCAGAGTGCAGTAATGCAACACCTTGTTCACACTGACGCTGGGGTGCTCCAGCGGGGGTGCATCAAACATTATTCTACTCGCCGAGGTGGAGTACCAGGAGCGCTCTAGCCGTGGAGTCAGAGCGCTCTACGTGCCTTGCCAGTGTGGATGGGTAGTGAGCTAGTGCGCCCGGGGCTCCTTTAATGCACTGTAACTCGCAAGTTTAGCCAAGCTCTGAGTGTCCGGAGAGAAGTAGGTGTTAAGTAGAGGTCACTGCAAGATAGGTGACACCAGAAGAGATGTCTTGAGTGTGTGAATTGCAGTGTGTGAATTGTGGTGCCGCAGTGCCTCTGTGAGGGGAGGGCTGAGCAAAAGGAATTAGTTGTGAGGAGGGATTCCTCTGCACCGGTGTCCTGAGCGTTCTGTCACTGCCAGCTAGCTCAAAGGCTGACGGTGCCGGGAGAGTGAGAGGAGCCTGCAGGGGGTCAGGCAGGCTAATATGCGTCGGCACCACTTCCATTGCAGTGCCAAACGGTGCTGTGTGAGAGGTAGGCAACTGAAAGCCTGAAGCCTCGGCACCGGAGGTTAGCGTGATTGCAACCGCCGCAGCCGCAGGCGGGTTTTGCGCAGCGCCGGAGGAGCCCGGCGCATCAAAGGTACTCAGCCGGGGGAGCGTGCGGAGGGAAGCAGTACCCGAAGAAGGCTTGTCCCTGCTAATACCCTTTGCGGGTGAGAGAGACTGATTTTTTTTGAAGTTTTCTTTTGTCTCTTTGAAGTGGGGAGGCCTGCGGTGTATAGCAGAGTCAGAGCCTGGGTCTGAGGCTGGTCTGAGAGATTTTTGCTGCAGGAGTAGTTTTAACTGCAGCTCCCTGCCTTTGCATGCCCTCGATTTCAACTTGCTGCAGTTGGCATATTTTTGGGGGATGTGGGACTTCCCCAAACATTTAATACATTTAGAGTGGCCATTTGAAAGAGGGATGGCATCATTACAGTTAGAGCAACGCTTAAAACTGGGGAGCCAGGCATGTCGGAAGCAGCTGCAGTGACAGGAACAAAAAGTTTGTTTTTGTTTGTTTTTTTTAAAGAGAAGAGAAGGGAAAAGGGTACCTAACTAATATTGGTAATCTAAACTAAGAGGGGAAAAAGTTGAATGAGAGAGAGAAGAAATTCTCTAACGAGTCTGCTGAGCTCCGTCTCAGGCCGGGGACTGTAGAGAAGGAACTGAGGAGACCGGTCAAACATGCGTAATATTAAGGTACACTCAGAACAGGGGGGCAGGCTCTGCACGTGCACGACAGGTACAAGTACTGCTGTAAAAATCTCTGAGCAAAGGCGCAGGGACGCACCAACACCTGGAGTGGAGCACCCACAGGGACATCTCTTGAAGAAGAACCTAGGGTTATTGGTTTTTGGGGGGGGAGGGAAATTACACTATTTCTGTGCTGTACCTCATAGAGAATCTCACCCTTTGTTATTTATGAAATGTAAAAAGTGTGCTCAATGCTTTACAAACAAACATACAGAAAAGGCCTAGGTCCACAGATTTTATACCTTAAATATATACAGGCTGCCTCAGTGCTTGATATTATATTCTGAATGTGTCAGTCCTCTTGAGATTTTCTATAGTGCCCAATCATAGTATTCACCAAGAATAAAGGTTTGCAATGTTGCCAATTATCCCAGTTTTATTTTGGCTGAGGCTGGGGCCATATTGCCAACTTCAAGCAATCAAAAATCATCAGATTATTAAAAAAAAAAAAATCAAACCATGTTATTTACTCTTGTCTATTGACTTTTTAACTCCCCACTATTCTTCTGCCAATGTGTGTGATATTTTTAGATTGGAAAGTCAACCTTTAATGCACCCAAAAATCCACACTTCTGGTTGCTCAGTTATAGACTCCATTTACCTTCTCCTGAACCCTAAAATAGGGGAATTCCATTTCCTATTACTGTCTTAAATCTCCCCCTTCCGATTTTTTTTCCCCTTTAATAAAAGAAGGACTGGATAGTAGATAGTTTGAGAACCACTGACCTAATTAATGCATCATGATTCACATTCTCACACAGAACTTACATTACTTTTTAGGGTTGATGAATTACAGATACACTTATAAAAGAACTTTAAACATATCAATCATTCATATAAATAATCATGTCACAGTAAAAACAACATGGGATTGGTTTAGTATTTTGCAAGAAGCAACACTTCCCTGCCCTTCCCCCAAACTGCACACACACACTTCTCTGCCCTCCCATATCCTGCCTGTCCCTGCTCCAGTCCCCCTCTGCCTCCTCCCCACCCCCAGTATGCTTCCTTCAGCTCCAGGCCCCCCACCTTCATTTCCCTCCCCACCCCCTCCTATGCCCCATATCCCCCTGCAACCTCTAAAACTACCTTCTGCTCTCCCTTCACCTTTCACAGTGTTGCTGCTGCTCCTCACAGCCCCTATGTCCTCTCTAGCCCCCTTGAACCATAGATGTCAAGTATCAGAGGGGTAGCCGTGTTAGTCTGAATCTGTAAAAAGCAACAGAGGGTCCTGTAGCACCTTTGAGACTAACAGAAGTATTGGGAGCATAAGCTTTCGTGGGTAAGAACCTCACTTCTTCAGATGCAAGTAATGGAAATCTCCAGAGGCAGGTATAAATCAGTATGGAGAGAACGAGGTTAGTTCAATCAGGGAGGGTGAGGTGCTCTGCTAGCAGTTGAGGTGTGAACACCAAGGGAGGAGAAACTGCTTCTGTAGTTGGATAGCCATTCACAGTCTTTGTTTAATCCTGATCTGATGGTGTCAAATTTGCAAATGAACTGGAGCTCAGCAGTTTCTCTTTGGAGTCTGGTCCTGAAGTTTTTTGCTGTAAGATGGCTACCTTTACATCTGCTATTGTGTGGCCAGATAGGCTGAAGTGTTCTCCTACAGGTTTTTGTATTCCTGATATCTGATGTTCCCTTGGTGTTCACACCTCAACTGTTAGCAGAGCACCTCACCCTCCCTGATTGAACTAACCTCGTTATCTCCATACTGATTTATACCTGCCTCTGGAGATTTCCATTACTTGCATCTGAAGAAGTGAGGTTCTTACCCACGAAAGCTTATGCTCCCAATACTTCTGTTAGTCTCAAAGGTGCCACAGGACCCTCTGTTGCTTTGAACCATAGAGTGGCACCTGTTTTGCCTGTGGGGATGGCTTCAATCTCTCTGAAAATAGTGGGAGGTGGCAGCCAACTTTATGAAGGGCAGCCATTTTGGTGGCTTCACCCCATTGACAATAGGAGATGGTGGCCATTTTGAATAAGGGAAAATTCATGAGTTGTCACCTTTCATCATGTGTTCGTGAGACAGGGGGGAAAAACCCAGAATAGCTAAAATTGCAAGAGTTGGCAACACAGCTGGAGCCCAGTCTGCCTGGGAGCTGAGCCCTGCTAGGGGTTGGGGGCTGCCCCACTTGCCCTACTCCTGGCACCAAGTAGCCAATCAGAACTGCTGCAAGAAGAGTGCACTGGCTTAGTCTCTCTCCCCCTCCCCCCTTAGCAACCTGAAGCCTTCTCTTGTGGGGCTAAGGAGTTCTACACTCCCACTCCTTTCCTGTGAGCAACAGGATAGTTCCTCTGCTCCTCACCCCACCAACCTCCCCACAGAACCTGGCCTGCACAGGGACTGTCCTGGAAGCTGGCCTCTTTGCCTGGTAGGGGGAGAGGAGGTCCCACTGCAGCCCCCCAAGCCTGGAGTGCGTGTGAAAAACCCAGAAGCAGAGGTGAGGCTGGGAGGCTGAACAGATGGCAGAGTGGTCAAGGCAGTTGTAGGAGGTGGACTGATGGATTGACTAGGACACAGATGTGGGTTGGAGATGGGGGCACAGGATTAATTGCTGGTCAAGGGATTGGCAGATGTCAAGGTGAGAGCTCCTGCATTGGGGGCCAAAATCACCTTACCCAATGAATCTGGAAGAACACACACACACACACACACACACACACACACACCCTTTGTTTAAAAAGCATTCAGGTTCTTTTGGCCAGTCTCATTATTTTTGATTGCTTGAGGTTAGCAGAAATGGGTTTGTGTTCTGGGTTACTGTGCTGGCTTGGTCTGTGTGTGTGGGGTACACCTACAGACAACCTCCAAAGGGACCTAGGAATGGGAGTAATACTGCAAGGTGAAGTAAGAAACACCAGCAGCAAGAGGGGAGCTGCCTTCGTACACTCTTCTAGTAATAAATGTGTGTTCTGTTACTATTGAGCTTGTGCCACTATCTTCATTCCAAGGACTCTGCCAGCTTGTGCTAAACCACAAGAAAGAGACCGCAAGGTCACGCAACAGTATCCTGCTGGCCTTTCACTTTTTTGGTATCTATATAAAAGGAATCTGGAACACTAAAAATAATCACAAAATCCATAAAGAAGTAGATTTCACAAGGATTTAGATTATGGTGCCAATAACAATTTGGTATTTTGCATTTTATGAAAAGTGCTGAATGACAAATGTTTAGTATTGGACATGTTGCTCAAGTACAGTTAAAAACTTGAATCTGTGCAAAGATTATCTTCAAAAGGTTAATTCACCAGCACCACTTTACAATCAGACTAAATAAAAAATAGCTTTTCCCCCCAAAGATGCAGAATAACTGATAACAGATAACTATTCAGACCTGTACTTGTTACTGTAAAGGAATAGTATAGATGTGTTTCAAAATACAGATGATGTATTTTGTATATTTACCCCTGTGATCTGAGTCCCATATGTAACTGTTGACATATAATCAAATATTACTTATTTGCCCCTATTCTTTATTTCTCTGTAAGTCATACTCACAAACTCTACAATGCTCTTTATTTAATAGAGCAATAAGTCCCAAGTAGTGAACTCATTTGGCAGCTGTAATGTAAGCGATCAGTGTGCTATAGTTTTCTATGATGTTATGAAGTAAAAGCAGTGAAATGATGCTTATTGACGGAAGAGTCAGGAAATGTACAACATAGTAATTGAACAAGCATTGTAAATCTTACAGAATTTGTGGACTGAAAACTTTGTAATGTAGATAAAGTTTTAATTAAATGGATTAAAAATACCTATAATTAATAATTATGATAATTTGTTTAAGTAGTGCTCAAATGACAAAATAATGGTGTAAACATGGAATGTTGATTTTTAAAGAAAAAATTTATGCTAAATTTTAAAAGGCACTTGTGATAAATGAAGGGCAGGGGGAGGGTAGCTCCCTTTTATGGGCACCCAGCCAACCAGCAGCTATAAAATTCCTCTTAGTAGCTGATCTCTAATTGCTCTACCTGTAAAGGGTTAAAAAGTCTCACTGCTATGCATAGGTAAAAGGAAGTGAGTGGGCACCTGGTCAAAAGAGCCAATGGGAAGGCTAGAATTTTTTTAAATTTGAAACAAGACTCCCTTTTTGTCTGTGTGTTGTTGTTGTTCTCCTGGGGAAGAGGCAGACAGGGCAGCAGTTATGTTGTAAGAAGCTTGGGCCAGGTATGAAAAATCATCAGTATCATACCTAGAAACTACTCATTTAAAACCCCATACGTAAGTAGATCAGGAAGTGTCTAGGAAGAGGCAATTAGGTTTATCCCTTTTATTTCAGTATGGCTTGTGGATTCCTCTGGGCTAACCCCAAATGCTTTTGTTTTGCTTGTCACCTTTCAGCTAGAAAGCTATTCTTGGTGCTTAATTCTTGTAATTGCTCTTTTAAAATCTAGCAATAGCCTGAGTTCCCAGATGTATTTTCTTTTTCTTTTTTAATTAAGAACATTTACCTTGTTTAAGACGAGAATTGGATTTTTGTGTCTTAAGCGGTTTGTGCACATGTTATTTAATTAGCTGGTTGCAACAGCTGATTTCCTTTTTCCCTTTCTCAGCTCTTCCAGGGGGGAAAAGAGAGGGAAGAGGTGAGTGAAAGGGCTTGAGGGTACCCCATAGGAAGGAATTCCCAAGTGCACCTTCCTGGGCTG
This sequence comes from Chrysemys picta bellii, assembly GCF_011386835.1. Taxonomy (NCBI): domain Eukaryota; kingdom Metazoa; phylum Chordata; order Testudines; family Emydidae; genus Chrysemys; species Chrysemys picta. The sequence goes on from NC_088801.1 coordinate 43,180,144, forward strand.
TCAAAGGGGTTCTGCACTTGGGTGGTGGCAGCATCTACCAAATCAAAGGTCAGAGAAAAGCTGTAACCTTGGGAGTTTAATACAAGGCAGGAGTGGCCAGTATTAATTTTTAGAATCCTTGTGGGCCCCCACCTTTTGCAGTCGAAGTGCCAGAGTGGGGAATTAGCCTTGACAGCACTTCTGCAGTTTAAATGCACTAAGCTTAGTTTTTAAAAATGGTATCCGTGAAAAAGAGAGAGAGAGAATGAATAAGGTTAAGTCCATAATGGTGGGAAGGATGGGCAGGAAAGAATGAACAATATCTAATATGAAAGAGTGTTTGTAGGAGGTGGAATTTAATGAGCACATTGGCCTCGTGATATTTCTCTACAGTAGTGAAACAAACACTGCAGCTTTGTGCTACAGCAGTAATTCCCAAACTTTAACAACTTGTGAACCCCTTTCACTAAAATGTCAAGTCTCGCGAGCCTCCTTGTAAAAATGAATATTTCTAGGGATTTTCTCCCCTTTACCTGAATATAAATTATAAAAGCAGTGATCTCGGAAATATAAAATTTGTTTTTATGACAGGATTATTACACACTTATTATTTATCATTACAGTACTTTTATTACATTATGAAAACGGCAAAATTCTTCCAAGATCTCATTTTCGTAGCTCATATCACTTTGAATAAGCCTGTTATAAGACAAGGCTCCTATGTTTCATCAAGGAGTATCAGATGTGAAACAGCATGAAGGTATTTAAGAAGCCAACTCAGAGTTCCTCCTATACAAGCATTCAGGTCTTGAGCAGTCCAGGCAAACAACGCACGTTACAACAAAGCTTAAACTTGTTCTTCATAATAATTTTAAAAACAATACTAGCTGCCTATTTCATTTAAAAAACAGCAAAAAATATCCACCTCCCTTTCCATTTCTTATAAGGAGTCTTGAAGTTTAAATCTCCCTTAGTATGATAGATATGCTTGCTTTGATCTGCTTAGCTCTTGGAAGTCCAGGGGCTCCAGGCTGCTGGCCCCGTGCTGCCCAGGGTCCCTAGGAACAATTCTTTCCGCCATTAGGGAATTTTTTCCTGATAATCCCCTGTAACATTTCACGAACCCCCATTTGGGAACCACTGTGCTACAGCATCAGAACTAGAAAGTGAAACTAACCAAACTAGTTTAAACAAACTTAGCAAAGTGCAAAAAATAAACATTAGTGCTAGACTTAAGATTTCTACATTAAAGGTGACAGTACCTCTTTAAAAGGTAGTTAAAATTATTTATATGAAGCGTAAGTCAGGTCAACACATAAAACATTGCACTGGCGCAGGCTGCACCGCCGTAGTGCTTAAGTGAAGATGCTTCTACACAAATGGGAGGGCTTCTCTTGTCAGTGTAGCTAATCCACCTCCCCAAGAGGCGGTAGGTATGCCAACAGGAGAAGCTCTTTGCCAACATAGCGCGATCTACACGGGGGAAATGTAGGGTTAGGTTGATAGAATTATGTTGCTCAGGGGGTGTGGATTTTTCACGTCCCTAAGCAATGGAGTTATACGAATATAGGTCTGTATATAGACCTGGCCTTAGTAATGCTGACAATGTCGTATACTGCATTTCAAATTAATAATTATATAGCTTGTTTATATGACGGCTCACCTTTGTAAAAAAAAAGTGAACGTTTGTAAGTTAGTAAATAACCTATTTAGGGGAAGTAAACATGAATGACGTGCAGTTAAAAAAAAAAGATTTCACAAACTTAAGACAAATCAAAATAATATACTTTATTAAGTATCAACTTGTATACTAAATTAAAGCTTTTGTTTTAAATGTAAAGCAAATAAAATATATAAGAAAAGTGGCAAACATTATTTATATTTATAAAAATTTGTCTGAAGTCATACAATTTGTTGCAAGACCAACTGTATTTAGCCAGCTAAAATCATATATATTTATTTTATATAAATCTATGAATATAACAGATGAGATAGAACAGTATATAAATAAGAGGTCTTTAAATATTTACACTCATACAGAAACTAGCCAAAGTGGTGCTATAAAGAAGGAAATATTGACTGTTAGAAAAATGAGATTACACATTTTGCATACATATGCATTGCACTAATAGTTTTTTAACCTGTGTATTTAATATACTAGTCATTAACTTTAGATACATATTTGCATAGAATCACTTTAAAATATGACAATTCTGCATTTCACATCACAGTAAAAGCTATTAGAATAAAAATACCAGCTCTGTCAAAGCCAGTTAGCTTCCTTGCCTGTCAAAATTTAGTCTCTGGCTTCTTGCTTTTAGGAACAAGGAAGATGCTGCCATCTTTTGTTTGCTGCAGTGAGTATTCACTGGGAGAGTAAGGCTTTCCATTTTCATCATGTAGCATGCTGAAGACCTCAAGATACAAGTTGGTAAGCTGCTTTTTCATCAGACGGATGCTTTTGTTATTCTCTCCTTTTTCTTTGAGCAATTTCTCTTTTTCATCCTTTAAATGACCCAAGTCTTGCTCCAGTTCCACTATGTTTTCCAGTTTTCTTTTACGGCAGTTTTGAGCAGCCACTTTATTCTTGCCTCTCCTGCGTATATCTCGAATAAGTGCAAGCTGGGCCTCGTTGAACTGCTCCTTAGACATCATTTCATTGAAGTCATCCACAGGAAGGTTGATGATCTTTTCTACAGAGAAAGGGATATGCAGAGCTTTTGCTCTTTGCTCATCTCTTGTGAAATGAGCTTCAAGGTAGCGTGAAGGTTTATCTCTTGTAAATGGAGCTTTGGGGTGGCCTGGACTGGCAGGTAGTTCTCTCTTTGGTGTATTTACACATTGCAGATCAGACTTTTGAGTGCTTGGCCCTAGGGAAGGAGAGACTGGATCATGGAACTGCAATGAATACATTTGAGCATTGCTCTGTTGCAGACTTCCAGGAGCACTCTCCATTTCTTCCATTTCAGAATCACTGTATCCAAAAGATGCATCTCCAAAGACAGATGATTCAACAGAATGTTCAGGTGATGCAGTACTGGAATGTGCGTTCAATGAGATACCAGAGTCAGAATCATTACATTCTGGTGCATTTCCCTGATGGTCACCATTAAAAGCTTTACACAGTGAGAAATCAGAAATATCAATAGGTTCATATGGAACTTCAGCAAATGACTTGTTGACAATGTTTGGTGCTGCTGTGTCACCATTCACCTTTGGATCAACAAAGGTGGAGTAGAAATCTTCAGAAAAGTTGGAGCTTAAACATGAAGTGGTATCTAAAGAATCCACTCGCAACTGGCTGAGGTCTTCTGGTGGTAGGATGTTAGGAAAGGAATCCTCAAAAGTGCTGAGGAAATCAGTAGTGGGTAATGAGTTGTAGAAGTTACTGTGAATCTCTGATGGCTTGGTTTCTGGGTTTGCAATAGTGGTTACTTCAGCCAGGTTATCATTTTCAATGTTAAGACACTATATGAAGAAATATTACAAAGAGAAGTTTATCAATAATAAATTCACAAAATATTTTATCATCTATAGCTGCTGGATTCCACAAATTTAAAATTGCCCTTCTGAGATCAATATACACCTAAAATGGCCATTAAAGCATTGTTATAGAACTCGGGTGGTTATAGCTCTGCCCACTGCTGTGCTTATTTTATTACTAAGGGGCAGTTTCTGGGGACTGCAAGTCCTAGCAGAGGATGAATCTTCTTGTTCTCAGCAGAATCACTAGGTAGATAACATAGCATTCTGGCACCTGTAGCGTCCCAAAATCATACCAATAAACCAAAGACAAGACTTGCTGCAATAAGCTCCTATTATACGGAAGCTAGATGCATCCCTCCTGCTCTAGTAAATTGCCAATATGGATCCTGATGCTGCCGAATCTGAATACACCTTAAGCAGCACCAGAATACGAATAGATATAGTATTAATATAGCCAACTTAAAACCACTGCATATGATTTACCGAATGATATCAGCAAACAACTATCCCTTAAATTTCAAACTATGGAATAGATTTTTACAAGATCTTTGGTCTTTTAGGTGGTACTCAATGAAGCAGCTGTTTGGTGCAGAGAAATTTAATTTACTATGTAATAAAAAACAGTACTAACATGGGGCTTTACAAACATTAATTTAACCCACATACACTAATGTTAACCAAAAGTAAGTGTTGAGGACTATTATTTTGATGGGCCTGATTGGCTACAAAAACAACATTCTTTCCAACTGGGTAGCAGTCTTAACATTTATGGAAGGAAGCTGGTATCAAAGTATGCCTTCTGTCCTTTTAGAATTAGGCAATTACAAAAATAATTCTGGTCCTCTTAAAGAGGGCCACACACTGATTATTTAATCACAAATAAAATCATACCTAAACTAGGATTTACCAGATGTGAGATCTTTTGTTTTTCCTTTCTCCTTAAACTTAAATCTCTGTCTTCTCCCTGAAAATTTGTTCAACTTCTACGCAGAATTATAAGTGACATTTAAGGGTTTTTTCTTTTTTTAGTTTACTTTTTGTATTGTCAGTTTCATTGTTGCCCCTGTATAGTCACTCAATTCCCTGTTTTGGTTGTGTGGGTCTTTCACACAACAACAGGGAAGATTTAAAAACAAAAAACAAACAAACAAACAAAAAACACACACCACAGGAAAATGGATTGTGAAAACACAAAAATTAGCAAAAGGAAGATAGGGTCAGAGCAGATGTAGTACCGGATATTGCTTTCTAACTAATTTTTGTTAAATTGACTTGCTTTCACATTGACAGTGTGCTTTTAAGCATTCCTTTGATCGGTTTGCAATCACAAAGCTGCTGTTTTTTGGCTTGTGAAAAACATTAAAATAAATAATTAAAAATAAACTAGTCTAATTTTACAATCCAATTTGGGTGACGTTCCAGTAAAAACACAGCAGAGGTGATTAAATAAATAAGCTAGATAGTCTCTGAAATGCTAAGATTAGTAAAAGAGCAAAGTGATTTTTAGCCTGACGTATTCATTGCAGGTACAACACCTAACAGAGTTTGATTGTAACTGAAATACAAATAATGTTTTCATAGAACAAGCAGCCATAACTAGTCTCTAATATACCAATATTATTTTAAAAGCTTTTTTCTCCCATGATGGAAGATAAATGCAAAATCTAAATAAATGCAACTTCAAAGTTTCTAATATTAATTGCAAAGACAATCAAGAAATGCCAAGTTATGACCCCCACCACATATGCAATATTCTGTTTTGTGTTTTATATTATTTACATTAATATATTACAGTATATATAAAGTTAAACATACTACTTAAAAGTATTTGTGGTATAATTTGGGGATAGACTAATGGTTGCTGTAGGAACCATAATTTAGAGGTTCCTCACATTTCTGCAGGTACAATTTCAAACATGACAGTGCAGTAACAGGTTTCTGTATTTAACACAGAGCCAGCTCAAGAATCAATAAAAATAGAAACATTATGGCCAGGAAGACAGCATATATTTTCATACAGTATTAGGTAAATAATCTTCCTCTCTTGAAGTCTCCCCTCTTACACAGCTTTTGATTAATTATATTTTAATTATATCAATGTACACTGATTTACAAAAACCCTGCAGCTCCTAGCCTGATGGGCTTGTTACCATTCCTTAAGAATGACTGCACTGTTATTGTTTTGAATTCTTTGGAGATGTTCTCCCAGAATACTCTGCCATTCTTTCAGCTGCTGCCTACATTAACCCTTACCTGTAGTTCTGGAATGGACAGTAATTCTTCCCAAACTTGCTCTATGTTTTGCATATTATCTACATCAGCGACAGGAGATTGAAGGATTGATGATTCAGGTGGCTGAGTCTGATTAGAAGTAATGAAGATTGGGTCGCTATCTATATGAGCAGGTACCAGCACTTGAAATGCAGCCGAAGAAACCTGGAATTTTATAAATATACATAACTCTGTAAGGCATCAAGCAAAAGCCATTCTTGGTGCTCTCTGTATTATACCCATATAACAGATCCATACGTGTCCCCTTGAAAGAGTATTAGATACATATAAATCACTATATTTTGCCTAACATATAGTACAATAGTGTGAAAATATCCCATTAAGACTCATCATAATAATAGAAATAAAAAAAAAACCTGCAAATAAGTTGTGCAACAGATGTTATCATTCCCTCCCCTTACCCCCCTTCCCCCCCAAAAAAAACCACACAACCAACCACAACTATACTAAGCGTTAGGTTGATATTTTACCTCATTATCTACAAATGAGAATGTTTCTGCCAAAAGCTGCATGCAGTCATCAAAGGACAAGGCATCTGCTTCTGGTTTTGAAATATCTGTAGTCTACGTAGGAAAGATATGGGAAAAAATGTATTAGTTTATTTTTGGATGACTGTGAAGGTTTCTCCCTTACAAATACAAACTAAGTTTAGGTAACCAGCAGTTTTATCATCTTATTCACAAGAAGGAGAAATGAAGACACATATACAGGATATATATCGGCATAAGAGAAAAATGACTGTTTTTTACCTTTGAAAAATTGGTTGGCATGCCTGTGTTGTCTGACTCAATGTGCTGGGCAGGCTGAATGGGAATAAATTCACCTGTTTCTTCATCCAGCTGCAGCTGAGCCAGTAAAGCTTTTTCTTGCTCTTTTTGGAGCTGTTCTTGTCTCTCCTTTTCAAGTTTCTTCTGCTTTTCGAGTTCATACTCCTTCTGTCTTTGACTAAAATCAAAAACTTCACGTCTTGCCCCAAGGTCTATATCTTGCCTCCAAAGAATGTCAATCAAGTTCATGTCCTGTGGATAGGAAAGAAGATAATTTTTAAAAGACAACCTCCTCTACAGCAAAATTGGTTTAAAATGATAAAGCATAGTAATTCTGTACTAAACAGTTAAACTTGTGTAACTGTCTGAGGTTTTCAGGCCTATCAAATCACCTAAGCAATATGTACATTTACTTCTAATTCCAACCATAGATTTTGTTTTTTCCTAAAACAGCTCCCAGTTTATATACAAAATGTGAATAGGCTAGTTTCTCATTGGGGCAAGCACATGTGCGTGCATGTGCACGCACACACACACACACAAAATGTTTCCTCAAAGCGCATCAACACATTACAGTTGGTTATTGTAATGAATACGGTTTGCGAGATGTGGTCATTTGTCAGCCAGCCAAAAGGGTATAGATAGAGGAAGAATTAAGAGACAAGTGACTTAATATCAGCTAGGTGATTTCTTTCTGTATGTATTGCATAAAATTTCAAAGTTGATTAAACATATACCTCTACCCCGATATAATGCAACCCGATATAACATGAATTCAAATATAACACGGTAAAGCAGTGCTCCGGGGGGGCAGGGCTGCGCACTGCGGCAGATCAAAGCAAGTTCGATATAACGCGGTTTCACCTATAACGCGGTAAGATTTTTTGGCTCCCAAGGACAGTGTTATATCGGGGTAGAGGTGTATATTGTAAGATGTCGAGTAATGACAATTAACCACTATCTATATATTGTAAAATATAAAAGTTAAAAAAAGCGTTCTGTTATTTCATGCTATTAAAAATGAATATTCATTAGAGGCTACAGAATTTCAAAGTCACCAATCTTACTACCATTGTACCTGGAGGAATTTGCACTAAACACACCATTATTAACAATAATTATTACAGATTTGTAGTTTAAAGGTTACACCAGGTCAACCATACCAAAAGTGTTCCAGAGCTGGATTAGCACAGTTTGTATAAATTAATAAGTGCCAAATCTGACAATTGTGGTTCTGGCTCATCACTTAATAGAGAGAGCTTATAAAGAAGCAATTACCTTTGAAGTCAGATATCCCCATACATATTTAATTTGGAAAGTGCAACTCTATGTCGTCTCAGGATATAACTAAATTAAGTTCCACCATTGAGAAAATGCCACTTGATCAATGAATTTTGTTTGGTTATGTAACTTTCCTTTTTTAGTTAATGAAAATTATATCACTATGCATTTTCTAGTGTTCAAATATTCAGAATTTTTAGAGGCTGAAATTTTGGGTATATTTTAGTGTGAACAAAATCAAACATCCCAAGAGATCATCAACCAAGAAATTAATGGAGATGATGGAACATAGTTTATGGACATACAGTGCTAATATCTGTGATATAATAAGACTAATTTATGAATGGAATAGATAAGACAACGGTGTGTTTCAGGAAAATTTTTTAAAACTACACTTCAATAGTAGACACATGCAAACACACTGCTTAGTCCTGAGTATTTGCATCAAGTTAGTACATCAATAATATTACACCAGCATTCGTTTAATTAAATCAAAATTGTACCAGTTCAGATAGCAATCCCAGACTTGGGATAATTTACCTTGCCAAAATAGTAAATCAATAACTTTCTCTTATCTTTATAAACTAGCTTCAACTAGGGCACAAGTTTAAGGCCAAAATTTTAATAAGAGTCCATTTTGAAACACAGATAAGTTAAATAATCTTTGCTTTTTTCACTGAAGTCATCTCTGTATCATTAGTAGCAATACTTAGAGTTAGAATGTTGGATTTCTACCGATTATTAAGGAACTGATTATTTTTAATTAATTGGTATATTTAGAATACCTGCTTGTAATACAGAATATGCATTATTACCTATTTACATACATTACATATATATTTGATATACCTAACTGTAAGAGACTAAATTCTGCTTTATGGCCAGCAATGAAGAAGCTGAAATTATTACAGTGGCTGTCCAAGACGATGGTTTGGTCTCTCCAGATTGGCAGGGTAAACTGAGCTAATTAAATTGTGCAGTAACTGAAGATATTGTAATATGGTATGGCTTCATTAAGGGCCAGTTGTTTACCAGCTGCTCATCCTCTTTTCTTGTAGCAGATTTCAAACTCCTTTTTAGTGTCAGAGCATTTGCAGTAGGTTTTGGATAAACCTGAAGGATCTGTATTGTAGGGCACATTTCTGAATTATTGATTTACAAGGCACTATGAGAGATTGTGACTCAAAACATTTTTCATATGATGTGTGGGAATGAGATAAATCAACAGAGCTCTATTTCTCCCTGGTCTCCAACAGAGTAGGCCACTGGAATTACAGAAGTGTTAATCAGTTTCAGTTTAAATTTCAACAACAAAACTGATCAGAAAAAGAATGTGGGAGGTACACCTTGTTCTCTTTAGAGGAGAAACCCATAGCTTTAATATGAAAATGCATCTCCTAAAGTAGTGGTTTTCAACCTTTCTTCCTTTGTGGACCCCTAAAACATTTCAAATAGAGGTGCGGACCCCTTTGGAAATTCAACCTGCGGTCCACGGTCCCCCCTACTATAGAAGTCTTAGAAAACTGACTGAACAGCATTTAACTATAAATGTTGCACATGCTTGGCACAGCATGAGAAAGGGCGCTAAACTGTGGTTTTATATGCCAACATCACCAATTTCGGGTTCGGACCTGTAGGTGGGGGTATTCATAGTTTTGATTGATCAGAAAAACAGAATGCCTTTTCTGAGATCTGAACATTTATTTTCATAGTCACCTTTCATGACCCCTTAGACATAGTCTGCAGACCCCCAGGGGTCCACGGATAACAAGTTGAAAACCACTGTCCTAAAGCCATCAGCAATACCACTTCAGGCTGTGGGCTTCTAATCTCAAAATAAACAGTGCTGATCTGGATCAGTACCTGGGTGGGAGACCTCCAAATAAACTCCAGCTGCTCAAAGAAGCAGTTTAGGCATCTCAGTAAGCAATCTTCTTCTGAATCATTTAGAAGGAATGCACTATCATAATAATAGCGGTCCAGTGCTGCTGTCTTTTGGACAAGCAAATCAGAGTGCTGACCATCTGAGGTCACTAAACATCTCCCCCTTTTCATAAGAGGGTGATTAGTCCCAGTGTCCTGACTGCATTCCAAAAGTGTTAGAGAGAATTCAGATGTGCAGAGTGTAACTATCTAAAACTGTTGTGCAGTATTGCTATATTTTGTTACACAGTTGCTTTGTTCCCCTGTGACTGCTTTTTCTCCCAGAGATACTTTACTTATACAAGCTGCACATATCCTAAAAAGTGCTTGAGGTGTTTCAATAGACAAAATTAATTCTATGTAGTCTGTAAAAGAGAAGGGCTTTGGAGTTCACTGGAATGAAAGGTGCTATAAAACTTAAATAATTATCCTTTTGAACACTAGTAAAAAATTCAAGCAAATTCTGTTCATGGGGGAGGGTCATGTTCTACTCAAGATATTTTAGATGTCAAATTTCAACTAGCAAGATATTTAAATGAAGACTACCTTTTAAATATACTATATATATTTTAACATTGTAAACCAATAACTTGAGTATTATTGCCATTATTAACAAAATGTACAGAAGTTTGGGCATTAGGTCAAAATATAGGAAACCCTTAACAGTCTACTCTAAAGTGGTTTGATTAAAGCTATTTTTATATATGTATCTGACCCTTAACAGTTATTTTCTAACTAACATTTTCTACAAACTTGTGTGTGTGATATGTTAAGCCAGAGAAAGTGCTGATGGGAACAGCAGGTGCACACTAATGTCCAAACTAAATTAAATGCATTAAGAATTCCATATCAGATTTATAAATGGTACATGTACACACATGTCACTGCTGCTTTTCAGAGCCCTGCTTACCACATCCTTAATACAGAAGGCATTTACTGTAAGGGCTCTAGTGGTGCACCATGTGACTTACTTCACAAGTGGCTGTTTATTTCCTCTGACATGATGCAAGAGCTTACACAACTGAGGAGAGAACAATTGTTTGGGCAAAAGCTAAAAAGATGAATGCCGAAGGAAGAAGCTGGACCATCTCAGTATTAGGAAAATGATCTTATCTGAACTAGTTTTTCCATCAGGGATATTTTCCTCTAGTTTAGGCTAATAATTCAATCCTGCTTTAATTGAAGTAAAGGGCAAAACTCCCACTGATTTTAAGGGTGCAGGATTAGGGCTTTAAAAAAAATTTTTTCCACACCTCAAAAAATATGTTTTAATGGAAAATGCAAAGCATTAGGTTATTCAATGTGTATGTCACATCCCTCGGTATCATAGTCCAACTATTTCGTGCTTCAAATGGAGCTGTGTGTGCACAGTGCCTTTGAAAATTAGGCGAACAATGATTTTGGAGGCTTTTCCTTTACCTATCTATAAATGGAGGAAGAACCACCTTTCCAATCAGATATGGATCTGCTTTTCTCTTCCATGGTCCATGCAGTAAATGTTGCCTTCTGCTCAGTGTTTGCTTTTTTATTCATTTAGTGATATGCCGTTCCAGAGTCTTTTCCAAACCACACTGCTAACTTATACAGCTTTGGACTTGTAAAGGCAGTTTTAATAAGATAAGCATAAATGTTAGACAGTTCACATTAAGCCACCATCTGGCCCCCAGTGGAAATTTTCATGTTTTAGATTTACATATCAGCATTTGCCATCTGGGTAGTCTGTTGTACATTTTATGTGAAACTCTGGATTGCAAAGTTGCACTATAAACTCTTATTGCTCTTAAGCAAACATATTTGCAGTAGGGTAAACAAAGGAGAGGGATTCTAAATTTTTATATATATAATGTTGTATTTGTTATTTTCATGGACTGGAAGGTTTGTGTGGTTAAAACAGTAATTTTAAAAACTGCTCATTGTGTTGGATTTGGGGTTTTTAATTCAATTTTTGGAGCACAAGACATTTCCAGGTAGAGATGATAAAATTGAAACATCTGATGGCATAAGTGTCACCCTGGAAAACAATCCACCATCCCAAATGGAATTTTCACAAACCATTGTTATCTAATCCCTTCTGACAGGGCACATTAATGCTGTTTTTTTAAGCAGAGTCACATCCTTTGTCACAAAGAACCCTACATAAATTGGGACAGCTTTACCAACAGAGATCCCAAATGGAATGCGAATAGAAACGATATAGCAAAGAATGATGGGATGTCACATGTGAAAAAAATGTCAAGATAAAATTTCACACACACACACACACACGCGCGCGCATAAAGGTTGGAGCAACAGATGCAGGGATGGTTTACAGAAGCTATGAACTCAGCAGAGGGAAGGGAGCCCTAGCTTTAGACAACATTCAAATAAGGGGAGAGAACTGCTGCTCCCTTCAACAGGAGAGGGGTGGGCAAAGCAGCTCAGGCGAGGAGTGGATAGAGAACATCTAGAGCTGCAGCTGCGATCACAAGAGAGGAAGGGAAGTGAGGAACAGAGCAGCTTCGGAGCTACTACTCCACCTACTAGGCAGAAGAAGAGCACAGGGCCAAGTGCAAGAGAAGGAGCTGGAAGCTTTTTGCTCATTCAGAAAAGGGGAACAGAGGAGCAACAATAGCAATGGCTGAGCCCCACTCCTTTTTGCCGGACAGGACTGATTTGTTTGGGCAGCGTGGGAACCACCTTGTCAAGTCTTATGATTTTATCACAAGATTCAATATTTGGTTGTTTGGTTTTATTTTTAAATACTTAGACCCTGGAATCTTAGGATTAGGAGAAATTCTCATCTTTTGTTAAAAATACATTTCTAGCCCTCATGGTTGCAGAGAAAAGCTTGAAAACATGACCCCAGAGAACCCCCAAAGGCCCAGAAAGCAGATAAAACAAGAAAATGTTACATTCATTTTTAAAAAGTCTTGATTTTTAAGACCATCTCATAATTTTTGGGAGCCTGACTCATGATTTTTAAACATTTGGGGTTGGCAATAGTGGAGGTGGGGGGAAAAGAGGATTGTTTGATGGTGGTGTAAAAATGACACAAAGATTTAATTGGGCACAAGAATTGACTGGGAGAGCAGAAGTAATTTATTTTGGAAGAATGAAGAGGCGGCAGTGTCAATGAAACCGGGATGGATTTGGGGACCTGGCTAGGGTGACCAGATGTCCCAATATTTAGGTGTTTGCAATTCTTCCCAATATTTCGCTCCGCCGGCAGCGCTCGGCTTTTTTTTTTTTTTTTTCTCTCTCTGCTGGTGGACCCCCCCATGTGTCCCAATATTTTCTTCCTCTGATCTGGTCACCCTAGACCTGGCAGTTCAAGTAATCTGATTCCAGACCACATGAAGAACAAGTAGAGCAAGCTGTGCCTCATGAACAGTAGGAAGGCCAAACCCCGCCCTAGCCCAGCCATTATGGACCTGGCTGCTGACCCATATTGTAAGCCAAGACATAACACTGGGTAAGTGGGGATATTGGTGTGGGTTGGGAGGTCAGAGGCCTCTCCTCTCTGTCTTTCATACTTGCCTTAATGACCCAATTACTTAATATATTTGGACTGAGGAGGAGTCAACACCCTTTGACCATTGCCTGCATAGGCTTCTGGATCACCTTTTATTTCTTCTGGACTCCATTGTGCCTGTCACTGCCATTACATCCTCTCAAAAAATAACATTAAGGGTGGGGGTTGAAATATTACATGAGAGGGGTCCCCCACTGTGCCTGAACCACCCCTGGCTTTACAGAAAGGATGTTCCTCTTTATCTGTTAGGTAAATTCCATTCTCTGTCCAGGTGGCTATTCCTGCTGCATGTATTGGCCATAGGTCCCAACATACTTCATCCCCAGTTTAGAGAACTGAGATAGGCTCATCCCTTCACATTCCAAGGTTTGTTTAGAAACAAACTTAAGTTAGACATTGGGAAATGTTTTATTCCACAGTTTGTCAATTTACCACACAGTTATCTAGACATGTATTTTAGCTTATGCCAGCTAAAACAGTTAATCTGATTAACTGAATCTAGAACCTCCCAGATATCATGCACCTGTGAATGTAGACTCATACTGTTTGTCCAAGTATAATCACTATATTCAGCACACTGTAGCTCTTGTTATACACCAGTATGCTCTAATATAAATATACAGTTACCAGTATGCTCTGTTATAAACACAAAGTTATCTTGTCTGGATTGCCTAGTGTTAAATAAAAGTTGCTAGGAATGTTATCTTGGGCTATTCTAAATATGCATTGGAGGAGAAAGACATATGGATTAGTTGATTTTATCCTTTGGATGAAATACTCCACTAAAATCCTCTCTATCAACACCATTACTCCAGGAATATCAATTTTAAAAAGTGAATGATTAATATATTTTGTCTGCAATTAATCTTCCTGGAACAGTTTCAACTCATTCAAGGTGTGAGTGGGAGAACTGTACTCACTTGCTCCTCACAATTTGATACTCTTCCCCAACAACATATATACTAATGTAATAGTCTCTATCATGCCCAACAATACCGAGGGATCCTCATAAGTTTCCATATTTACAGGACAACGAAAGCACTAGAAACAAGCAACATTTCACACAGACCCCAAAAGGAGGTAGGGCAGTGTGATGGACAGGGTTAAGGAGAGCTGGAGAACTCACTTAGTGCTTCTGAATGATGAGCTAAAATCAATTTAGGATGAGACGCAGCTGGGGAGGAGCTGGACAGCTACTATAAAGGAGGGGCTTCAGGAAGCCTGGCGGACAATAGACCGTGGGATCCTCTCTTCAGAAGCAGCTCTGGCAAAAAAAGGTCAGGAAAGACATGGAGCAGGCCCCAGTGATGAGCCATGATTAAATGATCTGACTTCCTGAGAGAGCCCAGGAGGTATTCAAGAGAGCAATGGAAGGTCAAGCACAGGAACGCAGAATTTAGTGTAACTTTGTATCTTCACCTGGGATTTTTTAAAGAGGACTCCAGAGGGATCCCTCCAACCTCCTGATCTGAAACAGAGGTGAATGTAGAGAGGCTGTGGATCCTGGTACACAGTGGCTTGAAGAAGCTGAGGAGAAAGGCCTGCTGACAGGCTGAGGTGGAAAGAAGCCCAGGGAGATAGCAAGGGGTGGGTCTAAATAGAGCAGGCAAGGTCTGTCACTACAACATTCTTGGGTTGGAACCCAGAGAAGAGGAAGAACCTGGGTTTCCCTAGCTGCCACCAGAGAAGGTGGCATGAAAACCCCTGATATAAGGGGATAAACTAATTTCAGGACTTTCACAAGAATTTAAGTACCATAGGGTCCGCAGTTGGGAGCCTAAGGCATGAAAGGTCCTGGGATTGGTGGGATTTCGTTGCTCCACAGGGGGAGAGACTTTAAAGTGATCTGGCTGGAGGGCCAAGGCCTTAAAACTTAGTTGACCTAGCTACATCACTCAGGGTCATGAAAAATTTCATACCTTGTACAACGTAGTTAGGTGAGGCTGCACACAGCCCTGACACAGTGCAAGGACTGGCCCTGCCCCTCAATGCCAGATGCACCAAGTGTGGGTAGGCAGGCTCAGGAAGGCAGTATCCAAGTGTGGAGGGCTTAGTGTGGGGATCCAGGTGTCGGTTGAGAGGATTCTGTGTGGGGCAATCTGGGTGCAGGCGGCTCAGTGGGAGGATCTGGATGCATATGGATGCAATAGTTCTGGGTACAACAGTAATGGGATTTTGCAGGGGGCCTGGGTTTGGGGGGGGAATAGAGCTTGGAAGGGGGGTCTGGATGTGGGGTCCAGATGCTGTGCAAGTGGGGCTCAGTGAGGTGAGGATCCAGGTGCAGCTTGTTGGAGCTTGGTGGGGTGGGAATCCGGGTGTGGGTGGTTCGTTGGGGTGGCTGAGGTGAAAGGGGAGTAGGGCTCATCAGGGGATGCAGGGGGTGCACCGAGTGCAGGGGGTGAGGCTCAATGGGAGTGTCTGGGTAGGAGGGTGTCTGGACACATGGGGGTTAGGCAGATGGGGGAGCAGCTCTCTGTACAGGGATCCCTCCCCTTGCAGCTGAAGAGCGATGGGTGCAGGAAGTGGCGGGGGAGGGAGAAGAGAGAATCTGCAGCTTCCTGCAGCTAGGAGAGAAATCTGGGGGTAGGTCTGATGTGGCCCTGCATGCCATGCAGGGGAAGAGGAAGCCTCCGTCCTCCCCAGCCCAGCCGGGACTAGCAGCTGAGCCCGGTGCAGGGTAGGAGCCACCAATGGGGTCTTCCCCAGTCCTGTCCCCTACCCAGCAGTGATTTACCTCTCTGCCAGCTGCCCTGGGCACCCAAAACATATTGCTGGGGACGGTTGCATGACTGCTCTTGTGGCTTTCCTTTGCTTCACCATCAGAAAGTCATTTTTCTCTGGGGAAGCAAAGAAATCTGTGGGGATATACATTTTGCGCATGTGTAGTGGCGCAGAATTCCCTCAGGAGTAGTAGATGCAGCTAAGTCAATGGAGGAATTCTTCCCCCAACCTAGCTACTGTCTCGAGGAGATGGATTTACCACAGTGATAGAAAAACCTCTTCTGGCGCTGTAGAGCAGTGGGGGCTGGAGCAGCTGTTGGCAAGAGAAGAGCCTGCTATGCCATGCCCAGCCACAAGGTGGCTGTCATTCTACTTATAGGTATCCCAAAAAAACTTGAAGAATGTAAAATGTGTAAGACTGACCACAAAGAATAGCCATTCTAGGATGATAAAGCAATTGATGTGCAGGTCCAGTTTCATTCTTGCATTAACAGCTGCAGACACCTAATGCCAACCACAAGACAGGACCACAGTCGGTAAGCAATACCATCCCCACCACATAAAAGTTGAGAGGGAAGGAAAGAAAGAGACAAAAAGGGCACTTCCCTTCTCCTCTTTCTCACTGATATATTTTATACACAGTACCACATCGTAGTCACCATCCTTCTTGTGTGCAAAATAGACACAAATTCCCATCTCATTGTTACTCCTTACATTGCTTGAATGCCCGGAGCGGAGTATATTGCCTCATTAGCACTCCCTGCAGGTAAGTAGTGTAATTATATGATTGGCATTCTTTGCTAAGGCTGTTCAGAACACCAAGGATTAGATCCACAGCGGGATTTAGGCACTTAATTGCCACTTTAAGTGCCAATGTCCAAAATTCAGATCCCCAACACACCCGCCAGCTGCTGCCTACTTGCATTTCCACTGATAGTTACCTAGGTACCTAAAAATCTGCAATGTGCACAGCCACCTAAGTTCTGATACCCATCCATTGTATAAGTGCCTAATTTGGGCTGTGGATTCCATTAGGAGGCAGGGCACCTTAAGTTAGGCATTATAACACTGAGCCTAAGTGCTCTTTGTGGATCTGCCCCAAGTCACCAGGTTGGCTTGTGAATATTATTTCTGGACGCTGACATCTTACTCAGCGTTACATATTAGTTTAAAAGGTTTATTTCTCATACCAATTGTTGCACTCCTCGAGAACCATCCAAGAATTAAACACAGTTGGTGAGGCTAATGGATACATGTAGGGAATTTTGAGTTTCTCTAGATTTTTCTAGGAGATTCTTTGGCTTTTTGCTATATAATGTTTCTTATCAAACACATTCTAAATATGTCTTCATTTAAAAACTACTACTAAATACAAATTCATAAGCTTATGGACTTCTCTTTTACCAAGTCCTACCATATAGTATGGAATTTCAAAGGGCCAACCAAAGTGACAGTTCGTAGAATTATCTTCCCACAACTCCTTCTAATCAATCCAGAGGGGAAAAAAAACATCAGCTCCTCTCATTTCTGTGCCTTGAAGGATGCTGACATGCTTATGCTTTACTAGTAGAATAAACAGTGATTGCAAGTATCTGATTTTTCAAAGGTCAGTCCTAGCATTCATTCCCATAATTGTGTCATATATTACCTCTATTGTCAACTTCCCCATTTCTACCCTTTAACTGCTAGGCCAAAGGAAGCCATTAGGAGTCTTGATTTAGTTGAGAGTAAAAGCTGACTTTCCCCTCCCCCCACCCCCCTGAACAAATCCAGGTTAAGTATCCAAATCCTGGCTGGTCACCACTGTCTCCCAGATTCTTGAAAATGCAGTCTTAAATCACTTGAAGTCCCAGGTTGATTGCTGGGCTATCAGTAACCAAATCATATACAGTTCTACACATTTTCACTTCCTTAGAGTTCCAGTGTAATGCTGGAGATGGTGATCATACTTCGTCTTTTAATCTTAATTATATTGTTTATACAGGTTAATCTGAGATCCATCCACTATGCACAAAAATGATTCATATCCCCTTGACTAGTCCAAAAAACTTCTCTGGTCTGTTTTCATAAAATAATTTGGCCTTGTCCACAATCCTCCTACTGTAGCTGCATCTTATATTGGCATATAAGTGCTTCTGCCTTAAGCTATACTAGCAAAAGTGCTTTTATGCCAGTATAAGTGTATATGCACAAGGGCTTATACCAGCATAGCTATGTCGGTATAAGTTTTAAATCTAGACCAGGCCTTAGTGAATTAACATTATTTCCAAACAATATCAACACACTGAGTCCAGCCTCCCTTTGGTCAAACATAGATCTTTGGTCAAATTACAAACAAACACACACACACACACACACACACACACACACACACACACACACACACACTTAACGTTCAAATAAATTTTTAAAATGTAAGCCAAATTCAGAATCCCTCTCTCATCTGAACAAATACAGAGTCTTATTATTTCTATACTGTGTTTTATTGGCAGTATTACACCACGATTCTGTCAACTAGCTAATAGAACTAGTGTATCTAGAGTTACAATAGATTACACTGGGTGCCTAAGGAAATTGGGTGGGTCAGGCAAAAGGATCTGTTAAGGAGTGGGTTGGGCTTAATTCGTTTTTACATGTTTGGTACAGCAACAAAAACCTGCACTGCTGCAACAGCAAGTGGATTGAGCGGTTCTGTTGTGGCTCACTTTTGTAACTGCTATCTAATCACTATATACAGTACACAGCTCCATTTTGAAAGGTGTTTGAATAGCAGCCATCTCAGTGGGAGACCTACTGTACTTCAGGAAAGTGAGTATTAATGCAGTTTTCTTTCAAGTTAAACTCAGTACAAACCTACATCATACTAAATTCAATAAATGCCAACTTTATTTACATCCTTAGGTACATAAAAAACAGACATACACCATAAAACACACATTTTAATTCACCAGCATCTAAAGAATTGCTGCCATCTCAACCATAGCTACACAGAAGCATTTGTTTGTATGTCAATCCATTTGAGACACTGAATCTACATTACTTGGAAAATAATTACCTGGTAAATGATGTCTTCAAACTATCCTTCTATACCTAGCCAGGCATGTACTATGTGTCAACACTGCCACAAGCTATTGATTGATTTATGTAGGAGGGTTTTTATGATAATGGTGTAGTCATCTGGGAAGCATGATCCAGCCAGTTTACAGAACACTTTTCATCCTTCTAGATTTGATTTACTGGATGTAAGATGGATGAACATATAACCAGATAAAGAACCTAATGAAGTGCAAAGAACTGGCTATTTGTTACTATTGTGGTTTCACCAGGGTTATCCAAATTTTGGATAAGCCTGTTTTGACCCAAACATAAGAACACATCTGTCCTTACAGAGAGTCTAAATAAATATATGAAAAAATTCAGTCTCAATAAACACCCATCTAGTATAAAATTACTACTTATATTATTTGAGCCTCAATTTAATCCCTCTCCAGTGATAGTTGTCCATGTTAGAGAGAGACAGTAGATGGTTGCTACATTTATAGTGAGGAGTTCTAGTAGTAAAAGCAGAATCTATGACCAGGCTGTCTCTCATCCCTTGTTGTTTGTACCATAAAACTAGTAGCAGCTCTGGGACTGCTCTACTCCCTGCCTCCTCAAAAAAAAGGGGCAGAGGTACTGAATGAGTCAGGCTCTACAGAGCTATGCTGGCCAAAACAAAATGGTTGGCAAATATGAATAAGATTATATCATTACATCTTTCTTACCCCCAAGATGTAGATCTGTTCCATTTACAACAAGATGTTTTACAAATACTCATTGCTGAAATAAACTGTTCAAAAAGGTAAGGAAATCATGAGACTTTAAACCCAAGGTCACTCAATGCAATGTCTGTTAAACATTTATTAGTTTTATGTAATAACTGCATCTGTTATCTTAGCAGAAACTGATTGCTCGTACATTTACAATCCACATATTTATACAATAAATATATTAAAGGTGACCAGCAGCTTTGTTTTAAGGTACAACCTTAAAATCAAATGCTGGCTGAGTGCCTCAAACAAAGAATGTAAGAGGGCATTTCTGCACACTTTAAACATTTTCTAGGGCTGCAACATGTTATCTCCCACAACTGCTGACTACAGTTCGATAAGATGCTCCAATGTGCATTCAGTAAGGGAGGTCATATTCAGTGTTGAACTAGGATAGTGAATACAGGTTGCCTGTAGGATTAAGAAAGTCTAGTTCTTCCCCAAACCAGTATGTGTAGCTTTGTAAGTTTTCAGTGTTATTCTGTATGCTATAGGACAGAGATGACAAGTCTTTTTTTGCTCTCGAGTGAAAGAATGGCACTTGAAAATAAAACCAGTTTTTGTCGTAGCTCAGAACCACAGACCATTTTATACAGCCTTTCCCCTCTACCTCTTATCACAACAACTGTCTTTGGTTGAAGAAAGTTAGATGGAATTCCTTTGGGAATTCATCAATACCACCCTTAGCTCAGCTAAAGAAGTCTTTATTTCCCTACAAGGGTCAAGCTCTCTGTCATCACAGCAGTGTCAGCTCAGTGAAAAAATAGGCTAGGCTGGTAAATCAAGCAAGTAAAAGAAGGTTATCCCCAGATACAGCACCGTTGGCTTGTTCTCCTCCCTCCTTTCCTTGCTCTGTCCACCTCTTTCCTACTCTGTTGTTAACCTGAATGATCTTACGTCTGCCGCCTCACCCTGTGTGTGCTATGTTATACAGGTGGGGGTGTGAGATAACCCATGTGGGCTGCCACCTCAGGACGACTCTCGTGGTGTTGTTAAGGTTGACACCACTGTTAGAACAGAGTGAAAGAGAACTTTACAAAAAAGCACTTTGGGGGCATAAAAAGAAGAAAAAACAAAACAAAACATACTTATCCGGTTTCCTCGGTAGAAAGCCTGCATTCCTTGAAAGGTATGGTAACGTTACCAACAGCAACAACACAGTGAATGCTGGGCATATTATTCAAGAGCTGAAGGATGACAATTTACTGATTTACAAAACAGAAGAAGCACAATTATCCTGAATATCTGCTGACGAATTATGGTTTGTGTGCTGAATGTTCCAAGTCAACAAAATAACTTTTTATTTATTTACTAGATCACTTCTATAAGTACTTGCATTAATTTTCAATAGAAGATACTATGGAAGAAAGCAGAGATTTAACTTCTTCTCGTCTAAAATTAGAAGCAACTTGTTAGGCAAAAGAACAGGATTATAACCTGTAGGTCATGGCTTCAGGAAAATACAGTAGAAGGAGGATCCCAAATTCTAATTCTGGCTGTATCATTTTGTCCCCTTGGGCAAGTTACTTGACCTCCTTGTGCCAGATTAAACAATAGGAAAATTAGATTAAAAATAAAGTGGTCACTAAAAATATGAGCTAAAATATTCTGGGCAACACAGTGAATTCACATTATAACAGATTAGTAATCTTTTAAATATATTTTAAAATAAATCTCTGCTAGATTCTAATATTAAAGTATGGTCATGTCATAAGGATTTTGTAATATTCAGCCACAACACACAATTTATTAAAAGCTTATTTTTCAGAGTATCATATCTATTTGCATTTACAATAATGCTATGTTTCTGATGTAAACAGTACAGAGATAGTCCAGATCATTCTGTAAGATCTTTAGAGATTCCTATCAATAACTTAATTACTTAAATGGCTGCCATTTTTCTTTTTACCAGCATATTAAATATAGAGGGTTATCTATAGATATCCAGAAGAGCTAAAAGGTGAGCAACGATTCCCCAGTGTGGACTGGAAAGGCCAAGTTCCTAATGCAGCAGATGGAAAGGGGCCAGAACGTCATCTGGCATACATCTGTGTAGTTCCAATGAATTCAGTTGAGCTATACCAATTTACACCAGCTGAGGAACTGACCCAAGGTTCCTACATTTAAATTATATTCTCAAATTCTATTTGAGAGAGTTATGGAACTCAAGAGAGAAACTATTGTGTGTTCCTTTCTATTAAAATGTCTGTCCTTATGTTATGCCAGCATAAGACAACACCACACTATTTCTACATGCAAGGTTTGTAGCCCAAATGGTCAAATTAGAAATTCAGAATCCAACTGTCAGAAGTTTCTGATTCTGAACTTCCTAACTTTTAACAACTTTTTTCAAATTACAACACTGTAATGAGATTATTTTTAAAGTACTTCTGCTTTCAGTCTTAATAATAATAATAATGATATGGGAATTTACTTAGGAATCTTAAAAAAAATCCCCATCAAGATAATTTATACCTTTCAATAAAATCAAGTGAATTTGTTTCCGCTGCATACTGCATTTGACTAGTGATGCAACCCTTGAGGCTGTAAATTTAAACCTCTTACTGACTTTTGAGTGCATAACCATTCCTCTGCAGAATTACAGTTGAAAATCTGCATAGACTGATGTATAAACAGCTATTTTGCTCAAAGATGTTAAAAGTACCAGTGGAAATTCCTTTAATTGAAGATGTTTGACTAACGGAAACTTAGAAGCTGAGCAGAGCTTCTAAATTCCTGGATTCAGAGTTACCTTGCTTATGGCCTTATCTACCCTAGTAAATGTTAACGTGCAATGCATGGACCCCATAATGGACTTTGAAATTCTGTATTGTCACATATCTTAAACAGTGCACACACAGGTGATCACACCACTGACTAAACTACATTTGCTCTAAAGATGTCTAGCCACCATATCATCCACCACTATGTCAATCTCTACCAGTGCAACATCAGTGTAGATGACAAGCACTAGTTGCAAAGGAACAATTAGTCCACTTACCACTGTTTCAGAATATACCAGTCACTCCTTGGGTGGCTTCTCTGGTTAAGTTTGCCTGAGATCAAGTTTTCCCAGAATCCTGTCACTTGTAGGAACTGAGCTGCACCAATTTTTAGATCATGATGCACATAACACTCTAACCCACAATCCCTTCTTTGAGATCACTATGTTACAAAGCAGCTTTTGGAGCACAGCTCTGAAGAAGCCAACCTCTGAAAATGCTGCAAGATGGCCAAAGGCAGAAATTAGGGCACTTGTTAACATGTGAAGTCATGAGATGATTTAGGTGCGACTAAACCTAATTTGGAATATCCTGTTTTATGACAGAGTGTCCAAGCATCTTGCCCAGCAGTATCTATCACTCTGGGAAACTGCCAGAAGATAAAGGGACTGAAGGTCCAACCTATCGAGATGTGGAATGCCAAAAGCAGCTAGGGGCAGGTAGAAAATCCTGACTATTTTATGCCATGCTGCTTGTAAGTTTTGAGCAGGATACTTCAAACAACATTCATTCCAGTGGCACAATCACTGTTCCATCCCAATTGGAGTGGCGAGCAGGCAAGTACCACTCTTAGTCATAAGCATTTCAAAAAAATAAAAGGAATTTCCTCTTAGCTTGTTATGACCAAGCAGCCATGAAAAGATTGACTAGCTCCATTTAGTCATAGCAACTTTTCTTTAGATGAGTTATGTGAAGACTTTTTCAAAGTATCATAATGGGATATTAATCTCAAATGCAGCAAATAGGCAAGCCCTCAAGAACAAAACAAAACTGATTTTTTTTTTAAAAGGTGTCTTGACAGATTAACACACAAGCACAGTCAACTTGTCAGGTATGTAAGCCATGTTTTGCAAGAGGCTCTGCCTGGATTATATCATACTTACAAAATATAGCATGCAATACCAATACAATAAACAGCAATAATTTTTAAACTGCAGTGGGTAACTTTTTTCCAGTGTCACACAGCAACAAAGAAGGCCTTTCCTTAAAAGGTTTGAAAGAATTTAAAATTAATTTTCAGCTCCAGTTTTAAATCCTGGAAATTTGACATTTTCAGTCTGATTGTATACCACTTGGGGCTGAGATACTGGGATGCCATTAAATTTAACTGATATTTCTTTACCCCTCCTTTTTAGTTTTATTACTCATTAAAAAATAAAAAAAGTCTGTCTTGGAGAGTGATGTCCTCTGTCTATAACACAGATACAGAAATGGTTGGACAGAGCAGGCTTCCCTGTAGTAATGTGCCTCAGTTCTGACCTGAAGGGACCACCTCAAGACAAAAGAGCTTATTTCAGTACTGACCCTTTTAAGTCTGCTGACAATATTCCCAAATAACACCAGGTGTGGTTGTTTGATGTGGATGAATGTCAAGTTAGAAACTGGACTTAGCAGAAATTAAAAGATATATCAATCAGTGTAGAAAAACCTCACAGTCTTCACAGTATTGTATATGCTGTTAGTCTCCTAAGCAAAAGTTGCAACACTGTTAAAATCCCAGAATTTCATGTGTATGACCATAGGAAACTAACTTACCATAACTGACAGTGTGTACATGGCCATCATTTCATCACACTGTTCTACCTGTTTCCCCCATACTTACGAGGTAGCAGGGAACTGACATTCAGAAAAGGCCTGCTCCCAGAGGACTTCAGAAAGTAGATTTCATATCAGTTTTTATCCCCTGCCCACTCAAAAAGAATGAAGTTGTTTCAGGAGAGCACAATACTCTCATGGCTGTTGCATTTCTTGTTGCAGGGCCATTCAGCTACTGATCTGGGATTAAGTTGTTATGGAGGACTAGCATTTTGCCTCCCATTATCACAGGGGCATTTTTTCAAATAAAGCAACAAATACTGTAGGGTTGGTCAAGGGTAGGGCCTTTTTAAAGGGACAATGCTAAGGGATATAGCCATTACTGTATTTGCACAGTAACATTTCTAAAAAAACTTTAATATACATTCCAACTGCACAGCTAAATTTACACTGAGCCAATTAGTCTAATTTACATCTTCATGCTGCTCTGCAGCATATAAATTACCCCAGCCTACGTATAATATCTGAAATTTACTCAATGTCACATTAATATCTGTGCTAGGAATTAAAAAAAAATTGTAATAATTATACTGTTACCAAAAATAAGCTTATTTATTATGAGACCCACTTATTAACATTTCCATACTATGACTCTGATGCATCAAATTGTCATTTTTGTGTTATTGTTATGAAATGAGACTATGGAACATAAAACCAAAGCAGACAAAACCATGTATTCAATCACTGTTTTGGTTTATCGGTGCTAGGGCTACAATAAAATGTCTGTTACAAAATCTGAGCAAATATTTTAGAAAGAATTCAAAATGGCTGGAGACTAGAAACAGAAGAGGCTTCATAAAAAAGAAAAACTGTTCATCTCCAAAGAGGTCACATAACTACACCACCATTTTTCTCCAAATTTGATGACAGTAAATTTCTCAGTTATCCAAATAACTTTATAAACCAAATTCACAGCCCTAGTTACGGCTTAAGACAGTTGCGTGCTTGGAAAGGGCTTTGTTTAAAACATGTACTCTTGGGTCACAAGGATACAAGCTGAAAGTAAAACAGTGCACTCCTTTGAGGAATGCATACTTTCCTCTTGTTCTAATGTTTTTTCATTTTACTTTTCTCTTTTTAGAAAAATTCTAAAAATTAATTAAAAAAAAAATCCATAGTTAAAGTGTTCACTGCTCATGCTTCACTACCGTATTGTGTACAGTAACCTACTATTCTCAGACTTGAGCAATACCTAAGTTTATGGTTAGTAAACATATTACCAACAGTTAAGGAGTGACTGTTGCTGTCATTGCTTTTTCCTGTCCAAACTCCAACTCCAAGTAAAAAAAATATTAAAAAACACATTGCATACTTTAACTCCAAATTCCTTTGCTCATTTTATCTTCAGACTAGGCTTTCATGTTTTAATGTAGTTATATATTTATATATCACTGATAGTTTCATTGGCTACATTTCTTACTGGGATGTAATTGCTTAGCTTAGTAAAACAAACATGTCACAAGGCTATTAGGTTTAATCAGTATTAAAGTTCTACTGTAAATCAGTCTGCTTTTGAAAATGCCAAGTTTACTGTTTCATGTGTTCAACTACTCTTACCTGACTCTTTTTGCTTTAAGTAAAAAGGTTGCATAAGCAGTAGATGAACTTTTTCCAAAACCTGTTAAACTAGATTACTACAAAGAAAAAGAATTTGTACAATTTGTTGTGACTTTCCATTTACCAAAATTTGCTCTTTGCCACATCCTGTATATACAATCTTAACTTTCTCTGTCAAACTTATATCAAAAAAGGAATAGATTTTTAAAACAAAATGTTTGTTTTTTTAAGAACCTGCTAAACTAAAGAAATACATTATTTAGGGTTGGAAAGTGATGCTTTTTGAGTCAAAACAAACTTTAACTAGGTGATTAACCTTGTGACTTTGGAGGACTTTTTGCTGATTGCAATTCAAAACACAGCAGCAAGGGATTAATATTTAATTCGTGCCAACAGGGTTACTGTTGAGACTTGTGCTCCACTAAGCCTCAGTCAATACAATTATTGTAAATACACCGCACCTTCACAACCTGGCACATTTATACTCAATGGTTTAACAATACTAAACTTATCTTTGCATCATTTCAAAGAGAAAGGGGAAAAAAAGCTGATGTGGCAGATACAAAAGCAAATTAAAATCCTACCTTCACCCAACCCAAAGTCATTTTTACATAACTAAACCTTTCCTGACACCCCTAGTTTCTTTGGTTTAATATACAGATGCAGAAAGATGTGTGAATGTGTTTGTTAAGAAATAATATTGATTAGAAACCGCATTGTATGGTACCATTCTATAGTCAAGACAGGCAACAACCTTGCTACAGAGTAGTTTAAATGAAATTTTTATTTCCTCCCTTTCCATTAAAAAAAAAAAAATGAATTGCATAGCTCTGATGTTACAATAACAAAATGCATAGTCTTTTTTTTTTATATCTAATGGAGAGACATCCTTCCTTCTTAGGTATGCCAGTTTATCATGTTTCTGTAAACTAAATAAAACAAAACTGGCGTTGTTTTATTAAGACAGTCTCGTATCAATGCTTTTTTGATGCTTTTGAAAAGCTTCTATAGCTTCTTGTTGAAGGACCAAAGTTAACATTAAGTTTGGTAATTATCGATAGAACAATGGTATAATTCAGAAGTAGATAATTGAAATGTCATGTGTTCATTTGCTGCTGCTAAATCCTACCTCCAAGCCTCAAAGTGGTGCAGGAGTGATCCTGGCTTGTCTGACAGTGAGGATGGCGGAGTGTATTCTTCAGTAGGTTCAACCATGCTATTAAGGTGTCAGACTTCAAACCCATGGAGAGGACAGCTGTCCTCCGTCTTGAGGCTGGGTGCTAGCTCAGCTGAGGAGGTAAACGAACCACTGACAGCATAGCCAGTGGGTGGATGAAGAAATGGCTAAAACAACAACATGAATAAATGGTCCCCAACTCCTTGTGCACTCCTCTATCTGTTCTACGACGGTGGTGGGGAGTTCAGTCAATGAGAGTCTGTTCAGAATCTCAGGGGCCAGAAAAAGGACTGCCCTCTCAGTGTGCACCTATAACTGCAGGACACTGACGAGAGACAATTCGATCAACCATCAAACGGAGGAGAAGGCAACGACAGCCTGCGACATCCTTGGTCTCTGTGAAATGTGGCAAAGAAAGGAGATGGAAGTGAAGTGGAGAGACAAAAGTGCCATCATGTTGGGAAAAGGAGAAGGTGTGAGAACCACTGGAGGAATCTGCTTCATCATCAACAAGGAAAGGTCTTCAAAAATCATCTCCTGCAAGTTCAAGTCATCGCACATCGGAGTGCTACTCCTCCAACTGAACAAGAACAGCATCCTCAAGATTATTCGGATCTATGCTTCCACAAGCACAAGCAAAGAGGAAGAATTCCATCAGGAGCTTGAGGAAACCCTCGCTCAAAAATCCACATATATGATCCTGATAGGAGATTTCAATTCCAAAGTTGGAAGAGCGGAAAGAAGGCATGGCATTGGCAAACAAAATCCATGAGGAGAGCGACTGGCACCTCTGGTGAAGACGAAAGAAATGTTTATTGGTAACACCTGGTTTAAGAGGAAGGCTGAGAGGTGGAGGACATGGATCATGCCCAATGCGAAGAACAAGAACGAGATTGACTATATTCTGATTGATAAGCGGTGCATTGTACAAGACATCTTAGTAGTACCATCATTTAACACCGGTAGTGACCATAGCTTGCTCAGAGCATGGCTCAACTTCAACAAAAAGATGGAGAAGCAAATCAGAGACAGCGACCAAAAATATTTGACGAGGCAATCTTGAAAGTGAACATTTCCAAGGAAGACTGGAGTCTTTTAGATAACTGCTATGATGATTATAAAAAGTCACTAATAAAGTTGAGGCAAGGCATGAAATTAGCCAAGAAAGAAAGAGCGAAGGGAAGAATCTCGGAGGAAACAGGGAACTTGCTAAAGAAGTGGAGGAATACGAAGCAAAATGATGGTGACAAAACTTGAGTACCCCCTCCTCTGCAAGTTGATAAGAAGAAGACTAAAGGAGGACTTTGAGAAGTATGGATATGAAAGGCTCTTAAAGATAGCTGAAGATTGCAGAAGCCTCAAAAAAATGCAAAAGGGAATTGACACTATACAGGTCAACAATAATGACGCTGAAGAACAGGGATGGAAAACCAGTAATCGAGAGAACAGGGATGGAAGCAGTCTGCAAAGATTTCTGCATTGAACTGTTCGCATCTCAGATAAATGTCCCAGTACCAATACTTCAACAGACCAATGAGCATGTACTCCCAGTCCTTGTCAGAGAAGTTTGACTTGCAGTTCACCAAATGAAGGAAGGAAAAGCCCCAGGTAAAGATGGACTGACAATCAAAATTATAAGAGCTGGAGGCTAAGACCTCTGCAAAACCCTTGCTCAGAGGTTTAGCTGTTCTGTGGAAATTCAGAAGATGCCATCTAACTGGAAGGAGTCCAATACCATTCTGCTGTACAAGAAGGGCAATCATAAAAATCTAAAGAGCTATCGTCCAATATGCCTGCTCTCATGTCTACAAGCAGTTCACCAAAATAATAATAATAATAAACCGACTCTCACAGAGTCTGGACGAGCAGCAGCCAAGAGAGCAGGCAGGCTTTTGAAGGAATTTCAGCACAATGGCCATATTTTCTACTATAAACCAGCTATTGGTATGCTCAAGGGAATACAAATTCCCTTCACGTATTGCCTTCGTCAACCACAAAAAAGCGGTCAACAGCACAGAGATCAATGCAGTGTTAAAAGCTTGAGCAGGACATCAACACAAATTATATCAAACTATTAAAGGAAGCAAATTCTGACTGCACTACAGATATAACTTTGATACTTCCCTTCACATCCCAGTTAAGAAAGGTGTGAAACAAGGAGACACGGTTTCACCAAGGCTGTGAAGAGTTTTTCTCAAAATAGTAATGAGGTGGATGAATTGGAAGGATGGAATCAACATCAACGGAGAGCAGTTAAACCATCTCAGATTCATGGATGATATTTTGTTGATCGCCGAAAATACTATCAAACTACAGAAAATGCTGCGAGAACTCAACACAAAAAGCAGCCAAGTCAGATTGAAAATTAACTGCTTCAAAACGAAATTTATGCGGTCTGATACCTTGCCAAAAGTCCAAATAACAATCCAGGGAGAACAAATAGAAGAAGTTGACCAATATGTCTATTTGGGCCAAGAAATTAACATGCCCTACAATCAGGAAGGTGAACTCTCGCAAAGAAAGCAGGCTGGTGCACATTTAATTCTATCAAGGATATCCTTCAAGGTGGTGGTGGGGGAAAACCAACCAACCAACCAACAACAACAAGGCAACACATGCCAGCCTCTTCAACACAACAATACTGCCAGCAATGTTGTACGGCAGCGAAACATGGGCACTGACGAAGACACAGGAGTAGCAACTGTCTGTCATGGAGAGGGTGAGGGAAAGAAGAATTCTGGGAATTTCAATCTGCGACCGAGTCCCCAATGAAGTGATCAGACAGCAAAGTGGAGTGCAGGATATCGTCGTTGAGAGTAGGCATGGTAAAATGTGATGGGCCAGGCATATAGCGGACAATTGATGGACTGCAGCTGTTGCCAAGTGGTACCCACGGGAACTGAAGTGACCACTCAGCCGATCTCCAAAGAGATGGGAAGATTTTATCATGAAAAGACATGGCCACACATGGAAAAAGAAGGCCAGGATACGAGAAGAATGGAACATGTGTTGTGATCGGCACAATCCATACGAGGGCTGAAGGACCGATTGATCAAGGTTTTCATTAGAATTTTCTTCTTCCACTTCCAGTATTTCTCAAACCAAGTGGTCCTATCTATTCCACAGAGGTTCCATGGAACTTAAGAAAATTAATACCCTTCCCCACCCTGGCTTACTAAATTGATTTTGGTTAGGACCACAAAGGGAGCACTATCCTCCAAACAGTTAATACTCTGTTTTTGGTGAGTTCTAAACTAAAGGGAAATGACTCAACAGAAAAGAAAAGCACAGATTTTGGGTATGGGAAATGGTACAGTTTGTAAATATTTTATTTTGATCAGTCATTCATTTTCAGTTACATATTTTGGCCTTTATGGTTGAGAGCCAATGTAAACTTTCCCCACTTTTTCAAAAAAGGCGGGGATAAGGAGCCAAAGTTATTCTTCCCTCTGAAACATTGATGGGAAATGTACACAAACCTCCCACACAGTACCGTAAAAATGGCTGTAGTTCTTACATACATGTGAGATAATCCAGCTGCTCCTTGCCTACATTGAATGTTTTCTTTCCCTCCCAGTTTGGTCTCTTGAAAACATTTTTCAAATGAGTAATTTAGGCCAAACATCTCTAACTTTAGGTGCTAAACTTGAGTTCTTTAGGCCCTGATTTTAAGAGGTGCTGAGCACTCACACCTCTGTTCATTTCAATTGTAGCTGTAGATTCTCAGCAGGACACAGGACTATGTACACATTTTGGATATTTACACACACACACACAAAAAAAATCCTGCCTATTTGAACTGGTAGGAGTTAGAGCTTTATCAACACTACAGCAGCTTCTGGTATTTTATCACCATTACATTTAGACCCACAGAAACAGTTAAATACATCAGAGACTCCTGGAGCCTTGTCTACATTACAGCTTCCACTGGTTTCACTGAAGGAGTGAGTTTTTGTTTGCTTTGTAAATTTTCTTAGTGTAGACAAGAGCTACGTCTCAAGTTGAACACACTAAAAAGGGGACACCCACAACTAACAGACACTTTCTAAAGTTTGGGTACCAATTTTTTTTTTAGAGATTGTGTTCTTCCCTCCTCTACTCGGTTATATTTTGTCCTTATTCTTAGAGATCTGGCTTTATTCAGATTTTAACACTTATCCTCACATGACATATAGCTGTAGAATTCCTCTGTCAAGGGATAACGGTGAGGCCCTTTTTCACTAACTCAAAAGTTCTCTGTTAGTGTGACAAATGGGGGTTCTGTCTGTACCACTTCTGAAACTATATTATGAAATTACAGTCATGTATGATGGATCCCCAATGAGTTACCAGGGTTGTTTCATGTCTCTGCCAGGCCAGAGACTATGGTGAGTGATCAGCACTCAATGATCATCTATTCAAAGTAAAACACCTTGGGACAATAGGTTTGCTGTACCTGGGAGAAAAGGCTTCCTCCTCCTGTCAGAAGGGAGGGTGTTTTGGGCACAAAAGAAGTAGAGGAGAAGTCTATAAAGGAGCTCACAGGGCAGAACACACAATCCCATAGACTCCTACCCACACACAGACAACCCCAACCAATCATATACCCCCATATGCAACCTCCGTTCAGCAATACAACCCATGCATGTACTTACCCTCACACACACACACACACCACTTGCACACGGAGAGCAGGTCTCTCCTCTAGGCCTTTCTGCACCAGGCTGAGCTGAGTTGCAATGAGACCGGTGTCTGCCTATTTGGAAGTGGCAAGGGACTCCCTCCCCAACACACACCTCCCTCTTAGGATGACCAGATGTCCCGATTTTATAGGGACAATCCCAATTTTGGGGTCTTTTTCTTATATAGGCTCCAATTACCCCCCACCCCCGTCACAATTTTTCACACTTGCTGTCTGGTCACCCTATTCCCTCTGGACTCCCTTCCTAGAACAGACATTAGTCGTGAGAATCCGTGGAAAGCTGCAGTAAAGGGCCCACACCCCAGCACCTGGCACACAGTGACCACTCCCCAAAACAAATACTGAACAATGACAATAGGACCCTGGGCTGCTGAGAAACCACTCCTCAGTCTCCTAGTGGGGGGAAAAGGGAAGGATCATCAACACATAACACCCCAAAGGTCTATGTGCAGTCTCTGAAGCCCAGAGCTGCAGACAAAAACATTCTGGAACAAAAAAAAAACCCAGCACAAGAGAATGAGAGAAAATAGAACTGTTCCATTACTGTGAAGTTGGGGAAGGCACAAAGAATGGGACAAATGGCTTTAGATACTAGGGAGCATTGGATCCAATACAGCCCCAAGATGGGGAATGGGATGTGGGGCCTTTTCCCTCTAGGGGGCACCAGCTTAGGGGTGCAGCATCCAGCAAGCCAGTTCTTGGAGACACCAGCACCTGCTCGAGGATTTGGGGTGTTCTGCACATGATCTGCTCCGTGCCTCCTGGGCAGGACCTGGATCCACCTCTGTACATAGCACCAGGCACGGAGCCTCTCCATCTCTTCCTCCAAAACCACTACCCTTGGGAATCTGGGTCAGTTTTTCCCCAAATCAAAGGCTTTCATCCTCTTATTTTCCTCTATTTAAAGAAAAATAAAATTGCCAGGAACTCAACACTCCTGAGCAACCCTACAATAATAAACCATTGAGTACAAGTGACCCTACAATAACAAACCAGTGTGGACAGCCTGCACAGCCCAGCACTGCTGAGCAACCCCATAATCACAAAGCAGCCCAGGCATGCCAAGGGAGGGAAAAGCATTGGTTGGGAAAACACATTTATGTGATAAGTTCCTGCTCTCCTTTTGTTCCAGACAAACATGAAGGACAGAGTACACAGTGAGCTGACAGGGGAATCAGAGCTGCCTGCCGGGAGCACCCACCCCATGGTAACAGGCTGGGCATTGCACTCATCTGCCACTGCAGCGGGGCAGGGCTAGGAGGGGGGCAATGAGCAGGAGTTAAGGGTGACAGGGAAGAGGCAGTAGGGAGGATGAAGGTCAAGGAGGGGGTGATTGAAAGGGAAGCAAGGGGATGGCAAGGGCAGGAAGGGTCAGAGCGGCTCAGTTTGAGACAGCAAGTCCCCAGCTCCCTAGTGCCTTGCTCGGAGGGCCAGCACAGACGCAGGCTGTGGAGCTGGGGTAGAGCCATTTTGCACCAGATTAAGATGACAGAGGCTGCTGCAGGGGCAAGGAAGGCAGAGGGGTGGAGGATCCTGCCTGACGAACACAGATAATTCCCCCAGGACTCCCAACGGAAGGGTGAGCTAGTGAGGGACATTGCATTTAGAATGTTTTATTGTGTATGATCTTTATATTTAATCATGAAAGCACAGGAAAATATAGAGCATAAATATATTAGACTGAACAAAATGAGTGTACAGACTGCTTCACAACTGCTGCATGCCGCTGAGAGTGTTAAATTATAAACCAGAAGCTTCACTCCTTAAGGGTGTGTTTTAGTACTGGGGAGTCTGAAGGGCCAGTACTGCATCCAGAGGAGCACAGCGGCTGAATAGCAGGTTCTGACACTTGGAGGGGGGTGCCAGAGAAGATCTGCACCCTGAGTGTGCGCCCAGGGACCCAGACATTGGGGCAGTGGCTGGACTCCATTTGGATTTCAGGAGCCTGAAACACCATGGGGATCCAGAGCAGAGAAGCTTGGATTCCCCTCACAGCAGTCCTACTGGACGGCCAGGAAGGAGTGCTCACTAGGATCTGTTAATGAATGTCATAAATGGCTACAGGATGTATTTGTTTGTCTTCTCCTGAAGTCCCTTTCTTATATGTAGGGCCCTACCAAATTCACGGTTATGAAAAAACACGTCACGGGCCATGAAATCTGGTCTTGTGTGCTTTTACCCTATACTTTACAAATTTCATGGGGAGACCAGAGTTTCTCAAATTGGGGATCCTGACCTAAAAGGGAGTTGCAAGGGGGTCACATGGTTATTTTAGGGGATCATGGTATTGCCACCCTTACATTGGCGCTGCCTTCAGAACTGGGCAGCCAGAGAGCGGCAGCAGTTAGCCAGGCGCCCAGCTCTGAAAGCAGCACCCTGCCAGCAGCAGCGCAGAAGTAAGGGTGGCAATACCATACCATTTCACCCTTACTTCTGCACTGCTGCCTTCAGAGCTGGGTGGTCAGAGAGTGGTGGCTGCTAACCGAAGGCCCAGCTCTGCAGACAGCAGCGCACAAGTAAGGGTGGCAATACCAAACCATGCCATCCTTACTTCTGCACTGTGCTGGCGGTGGCTCTGCCTTCAGAGCTGGGCTCCCAGCCAGCAGCTGCTGCTCTGCAGCTGCCCGGCTCTGAAGGCAGCACCGCTGCCACCAGCAGTGCAGAAGTAAAGGTAAAAATACCACAACCCCCTTATAATAACCTTGCAACCCACCCCCCTACCCCAACTCCTTTTCAGGTCAGGACCCCTACAATTACAACACTGTGAAATTTCAAAATTTAAATAGCTGAAATAATGAAATTTACAATTTTTAAAATGCTATGACTGTGAAATGAATTTGGTAGGGCTCTACTTATATGAAGGTGATCTAGCATGAAGATATGAGACAGAAATAAATTCATTTAGTTGGCAATTTAGTTAAAATCTAACAGTGACAAGTAATTTGCTTAGTAAAAACTTGGTAAAAGCTTTCTGTAATACAGATAGCATGACAGCAGATCCATATTCTTCAGGATACTTTGCCAGAGGAAAAAACCTAACAGATTCCCCTATGCATATACTCTAATATTTTCTGAGACAATTTACCAGTTTTTACTATTGGTCTCGCTCCAGTCTAAACTCTTAACTACATAGCTCTCCCTTCCTCACAACTTTAATCATATTGGGAAGGTACTCATTTTCCACTCTTCCCATCATAATGCTCAAAACTTGAAGTTAGTAACCTTTGTTAAATTCACTTGGATACCTTACAAAGCTACAAGAGGTATACACCACTATCTCTCCATTTAATTCAATATTATCTGTCATCCAACATGACCTTTAAAGGAGGCCCATCACAAATCTTGTAATATTCCTTTATCTTATCTTTCAGAAGTGAAGCACTTGACACTTATTTCATTGTACTCTTATCTACAGTAAGCATTTTCAACCACCTGTTAGTGTTTAATAGCAAAAAAGCCATTTTCATCTTCCTACACACAAGTAAAATTCACCCCAAGAATAATGCAGAGAGCGCTATTGTCATTCCCTCTCCTGGGGTTTGTATCAGAAGGAAGCCACTTAAAATTTTATTTGGGGCTCAATCCTGGTCCCATTCCCTCCTGGGTCTCTCACATTCACTTTTTAGAGCTATGTCACCTGCCCACAGGCCCTTTATGGAGCAGGGATTGCTGGCTGCTTGGACATCTGCCCTGTCCCTCCCCAAACAAGTGGGCATATTGCTTTGAGGGCACACACCTCAGGTTCTGCTGGCTCACAGAAATCAAGGAGTTAAACTGATAGTATTTTAATATACCTTCCCCATCCCTTGTTATACATTTAAATATTTTATAGAAAAAAGATATTAGAATTTTCCATGTAATAAATTTAAGCATTAGTTTTATTACACCATAAAATATGACAATGTATCAGAATAGCTAAACAAAGAGTGGGTCTTCAGGAAGAGAGGATTTGTGGCTCTGCAGACCAGCTCGGGAAAAGTATTACATGTTTAAGAAGCTGCATGAAACAAAGGATTAAGTCACTTATAGAAGTGGGCAAGCAGGCAATGAAAGCTAGCATTACTGACAGAGCAAAGAAGATTAAAAAAAAAAAAAAAAAAAAGTAGATAAGTAGGGGGAGGCATAGCCCTGGTCTACACTACAAACTTATGTTGATATAACTATGTTGCTTAGGGTTGTGGAAAATCCACTCCCGGAGCAACGTATTTAACCAATTTAACTCCTTGTGTAACCAGCGTTATGTTGATGAGAGGGCTTCTCCTGTCAACACAGCTACCTCCTCTCGGGGAGGTAGAGTCCTACGCCAATGGGACACGCATTGGCATAGGTAGCATCTTCATTAAGCACTACAGCAGCACAACTGCACCAGTGCAGCTGTGCCACTGCAGTGCTGTAAGTGTAGACAAGCCCATAGTTGCTAAAGGCTTTAAAGAGGAGAACAAAAAAAGCATGAATTTGATGCAGTGCACAAGGTGGTACCAGGAGGAATTTGGAGGGGGGCTGACAGTCAAAATAAGCCAAGAAAATGACCTTAGCAGCAACATTTTGCAAGGAATTGATAGATGTCAACTAAGAATGAGGCCAGACACAAGGCAGTTGTAGTAGCGAAGTTAAGAGATGATGAAGGCCCAGGTGGAATTTTTAAATGATATGAACAGAGAGAAAAGAAGCAGTGTTGGATAGAGGGAGACAGGTCAAGAGTGGGGAGGTAGATTTGTGTGATACTGGCATAAAGGTGTAGCTGAAACTTTGTGAATGGATGCTATCCCCTAAAACAGTAGCTCTCAACCTTTTCAGAATACTGTACCCCTTTCAGGAGTCTGATTTGTCTTGAATACCCCCAAGTTTCACCTCACTTAAAAACGACTTGCTTACAAAATCAGACATAAAAATATAGACGCGTCAAGGCACTCTATTACTGAAAAATGGCTTACTTTCTCATTTTTACATTATAAATCAATTGGAATATAAATCTTGTACTTACATTTCAGTGTATTGTATATAGAGCAGTATAAACAAGTCGTCGTCTGTATGAAATTTTAGTTTGTACTGACTTTGTGCTTTTCATGTAGCCTGTTGTAAAACTAGGCAAATATCTAGATGAGTTGATGTACTGGCTGGAAAACCTCTGTGTACCCCCCAGAGGTATACATATCCCTGGTTGAGAACCACTGCCCTAAAGAAAGGGTGTAGGATACCTAGCCCCTGAAAAAAACATACATATGCTCACCACTGTGTTATCTAAATGTTTGTACAAGCACAGACCTTATGACCAAGATCAGAATGAACCTAAACACAGGACATAAAATTTAGAATACACACTTTACTCCTGAGTTTATTCCACCTATTTAATAATATGGAGATATACCTATCTCATAGAACTGGAAGGGACCCTGAAAGGTCATTGAGTCCAGCCCCCTGCCTTCACTAGCAGGACCAAGTACTGATTATTACCCTAGATCCCTAAGTGGCCCCCTCAAGGATTGAGCTCACAACGCTAGGTTTAGCAGGCCAATGCTCAAACCACTGAGCTATCCCTTCCCCAACAAACAATAAATTTCCCTATAAACAAGAAAGGAAAAAATGAACACAAAACATCTGTAAACTAAAATTGGAGAATAAATTGGTTTACTTTTCAACTATTCTCTCCACCCTTTAAAAAACTACAGTTTTCCATAAAGGAGTGAAATAACTTAAGTTAATTTTTTCAGCGTTTAGACAATTGATACATTTGGTAGCACAAGATTATGAAAGAGAATGTCATTATATGCCCCTGAAGAAACTTGTTATGGAGCGAAACTACTCAACTCTACATATATTTTATGTAGAAACATGAAATAAAGAAGCTAGCATAAAATAGTTGAAAGAATTTTTAATATTTAAAATTTATGTTCAGATAACACAACAGAGATTATACCCTCTAAATTAGCTAAGGCAACACAGAACTATATATGCTGGTTTACACATTCTGAAGCTCCACTTGAAAGGCTAATTCCAAAAACGTAACAGCCCTGGGGAACTAAATGATTGTGCAACAGCTCCAACTTGTTCCTGGCTCAGCGCACTAAGGATCACACGCTATAGAGCGGAAAGGGCCCTTTCAGGGAAATTGTGACAGACAACAATCAACTTTCAACTAAAGCCAAAAGCCACCCACTCTAAAATAATTCACCCAAATAAGGAATAAGCGATGTAGGGCCTTCAAAATTCAAACGCAGTGACATGTTTTATATTTTATACAGACTAAATATCACACAGATCCATGGGGTCTCGAGGGCCACCAGGGGTGCTGGAACAATTTGTGTAATGGAGGTGCTGAGAGCCAAACTGTAAACCCTGTATATGATGGAAACGACTTCAAGCCAGTTCCAGCATCTGAGGGCCACTGCCCAGAATCAGCATTGCAATCTCTTACACGCACTAGCTATCCTGAATGTTGCCAGGTACTAAAATGATGTAGTTAAGATTTTCAAGGCTGTAGTAAAATTTGGAAAGGAGTCAGCTGTTACAGTGCATGCTGGGGGAAGTGGGG
This sequence comes from Chrysemys picta bellii, assembly GCF_011386835.1. Taxonomy (NCBI): domain Eukaryota; kingdom Metazoa; phylum Chordata; order Testudines; family Emydidae; genus Chrysemys; species Chrysemys picta. Next base: position 43,218,458 of record NC_088801.1, read on the forward strand.
ATGTAGTAAAAGAAATAATCTTTTAGATTTAGTAAAATCTGTTGAGGGTAGAGAGACTTTCTTTGAAAATAATGCTTGCTATGGCTACTATCTCTTACAGCTAAAACTGAAAGCTTTGCAACTTATTTTCACTCACAGGGCATTTTGATCTCACCCTAGCTTCCTCAGTCGATAGATTTTCAGGCAATCAAGAGGATCTGTTCTATATCTCTGGGAGGGATGCTGACTAGAAGTGGGAGGGTCCACTCTTGACCCTCCCACGGCCTCTTGCACTGCGAGGCAACCCATGTATAAGATTTGTTGGCACCACAGGTGGCTAAAGCCAAGTGGCTATTACTGGCTTTGCTTGACCCACATTTCAGGCCTCTTCCAAGGGGCAACATGGTTCAGATGGGGGAAACTGAGTCACAAAAGGGTAAGTCCCAAGCTCTCAGAAGATAAGAAGCGGCCGCTAGTTTGGGGCACCCACCGTCCTGACGCGCCAGTTTCCCAGGAGCGCAGGGGGCTCCGCGCCAGGCTTCTCCCTTGGCCCTGGGGTCCAGAAGGTACCGTGCTCTGCCCGCCTTTCCTAGGACCCAGCGGGCACCAACCTGCCCCCCGCCGGCCCCGGTGACTCATCACGTTCCCGGAGCCGGGGGAAGCCGGGCAGGTCCCGTGAGCAGGGGCGGGGCCGCTGCTCCACCCCCGCTTCTCCTGACACCCAGCAGCCCCCCATGACCCGGCGTGTCACCACCCGGCCGGAACCGGCCCCCAGTTCAGGGCAGCGGGGGCGGCACAGCGCCAGCGGCACCCCGGGCTCCCGGCCCGGAGCATTTCTCTCCCGGCAGAGGGGCCCGGGGTCCAGGCCCCGGCTCTCACCTGCGGGGCGGGCGGCACCTCAAGCGCTATCATGCTGGCGGCAGCGGGCACAGACACCCCCGGCGCGGCGACCCTCGCTCCCTGTCCCGCTGCTCGCTTCGACGCTGCTGGGGGGAGTGAAGCGGGCGGCCCCGGACGCGGACGGCTGGGACAGCGAGCCGCCTCCCGTTCCGCCCCGCCTTCGCCCCAGCCACTCACGACCGCGGGAAGCGGAGAGGCGGCCCTTATCCCGGCAACAGCAGCCACAGGGAGCAGCGCGGGGGTGGCAGGCCATGCCGGCTCGGCTCCGCCCCGCCTATCCTCACATCCCTGTCCTGTCACAAACCACCCTGACCCCGTCCGAGTCCCTCCCTGCCCTCAACTTGCCTGTCCCCCCAGAGCCCTGCTACAAAGCAGCGCGTCCGGGCCCCTCGTCTCTCCTCCCATCGCTGCCACACACACACACACACACCCGGCCCCATCCTCTCCCATCTATCCCCAAAACCACCCACCCCCATCAGATCCCGTCTCTGGCACAAATATCAAGTTATTCCCAGATCCCTCCCCATTCCAACAGATCTGTCCGCAAATTCCAACTCACCAGATCCCTCTCCATGCTTACCACATTGCTTCCATATCAGATCCTTTATCAACCTATCCCCACCAGATCCTGCCACAATTTATCAAACCTTCCCCAATTTACCATTACTCATCCCATCTCCACCAGATCTGACAGATCCCTGCCTGCTTAATCTCAGCAGATTCCAATGTACCAGATCCATTTCCCCCATCCCAATATATCACAACTCAGCAGATTCACTGGATACCTTCCCAGCCGATCCTGCCACACCCCAACTGATCAGCTCCTTAACAGATCGTACTAGATCCTTCCCCACCCATCCCACCAGATCCCTTCACCATCACACCCCACTAGATCCTTCCATGTCCCATCAAATCCCTTCCCACATCTCTGAGCTAATTTAGCAACCCTCACAGGAGTTTCTAATAGAATTGGAGAGGAAAATGAATCTGTCACTCCCACCAGATCTCACCCCACAGCTGTTAACTAATATGGCAGCTACCATGGAAGCACCAGGCATGATAATAGGAGAGGAGGGATCTATGGAAATTGCAACACATTTCTCAAAACTCTTAATATAAACCGATAACCATAATGGGATCTCCTGAGACACTCATAGGAGAGGTTTCAGAGTAGCAGCCGTGTTAGTCTGTATCCGCAAAAAGAAGAACAGGAGTACTTGTGGCACCTTAGAGACTAACAAATTTATTAGAGCATAAGCTTTCGTGGACTACAGCCCACTTCTTTTTTTCTCTTAATTAATTGGCCTCTCAGAGTTGGTAAGACAACTCCCACCTGTTTATTTTCTCTGTATGTGTGTATATATATCTCCTCAATATATGTTCCATTCTATATGCATCCGAAGAAGTGGGCTGTAGTCCACGAAAGCTTATGCTCTAATAAATTTGTTAGTCTCTAAGGTGCCACAAGTACTCCTGTTCTTTTTTCATAGGAGAGGAGTGCTCTGAATGATTCTCCTAGATCCTTCCCCACAACTCTAACTAATTTTGCTTGGTTGCTTGCAACCCACCAAAGAATTATTACTTTACAATGTTATTTTATTCCTATTCCTAGAAATCCTGTGCTGTTTAGCTGTGGAACAGTGCTGTAGCTTGCAATATGAAGCTGTACATCAAGGCATATATGGACCCTACCTCAATGAAGAAGTGTGCATGGTGCAGTTTTGCTGCCTGTTTTCACAGAAGGTAATGGAAGGTAAAGGTAAACTCAGTCTGAGTGAAGTCCATAGCTTTAGGTTTGAGGACATTACCCTGGGAGGTGTTCTGTTATGCTGGCCCTGCAGTTGTACAACCAGGTCTCACAATTTATGCACATTCAGTTCTTGGAAGAGAGGCCTCTAGGAGAAACCCCAGAGTTCTGAAAGTGTTTGTAGATTTAGTAGGTAGCACTGTTACTAGTCCTAAAGCAGTGCCCCAGCACAGCAAGCTATTTTGGCAGAGGTGCCATCTTTCAAATGAGGTCCTGACCACTTTTGATAATTAAAGATCTCACGGCACTTTTCAGAAGAATAGGAGCATTAATCCTCGTACATTGGCTAATTTCCAGCAAAGGTAATTACATTCTTCCTGCTTTAATTCCCTCTGAAATTTAAATCTGAGACAGTATTCTTCACTTCTTGACTTCAAATGTTGCTGTATTCTGTTAAACAGCTGGTGTGTATCACTGTAGAAGTTTGTGCATTTGAGCAGTGGGTGAAAGTAAATCTTGTATTGTTAAATTTGTGATCCTTTGGGGGTGAAAGTCACTATAAGAATGCAAGATGTTGTTATTTGTTATAAAGTTATAACAGGTCAAGATCAGTATCCATACATTGTGGTGGAGTTAATGGCGGCCTTTAGGTATATGTGTGGCTCCTTTTTAAAGCCAATAAATGTAATTGAAGGTGGCACCACTAGTGACCCATCACCCATCCTTGCTCTGCCACTACTGAAAATGTGGCTCCACTAATGTGCATATACTGTTCTAAGTGATCTAGGTCACTATTTTATTTAATCCTCATGTCTACTATAATAAAGTGTATTGCTCCATTGGGACAAAACATACAAATGAATGTACATAGTGTCAGATTTATAGATCTGAGACCATGGACAGAGAAAAGAGATTGAATTTCCTGTTTGTCATTTAAATCTGGAACTAGGGTGACCAGATAGCAAATGTGAAAAATCGGGACAGGGGTGGGGGGTAATAGGAGCCTACATAAGAAAAAGACCCCAAAATCGGGACTGGCCCTATAAAATCGGGACATCTGGTCACACTATCTGGAACAGCTGAAAATATCCATTTTATTTTTTAAAATAAGATTCTATGTGAATTATACATAGCATTTATATAGTGAATTTCTTCTTCAGAGTACTTTACAAGCATTAACTAAGGTCTTCTTTTAACTGGAGGATTTGTAGCTGTGCAAATGTCTAACACAGATGTGCTGTCCTAGTATCTTGATGCAGCTTCCCTGGTTTGAAAAACCGGGGTGAGCCACACCAATGCAAAGTTTAAAGTTTCTCACCACAAACCTGAATATTCCCATTGTTTAATATGAGGCTTACATAAACTGCAGGAATTTGATGTTATGTCTCCCCAATATTATAGTGTTTGGTTTGTTTACACCACTCCTGTTATTATTATCATCATCAGACATTTGTCACTGTAATCACTCCAGAAAATAGAATTTCATGTTTCCCTTGTTTCTTTCACTAGCATGTCTCTGATGTGTGTTTACCACAAAAATAGAAAGCCTTCAATGTAATTATATACATCTTATACATTCAATTGAAGAACGCAAACTATAATCAGAATGTCTCTCCTCCATCTCTACATGACTCTCCTTTGTTAAATATACCAGGTACCTTTATCTAAAATACACTGCTCTGCTATGGTAATTCAGATAGAAGATACTGCAGTGTCACTGGACATATTAGGTATGTATAAGGAGAATACATACGTTCTATCACTAAATGTACTGGGTATGTCTATGCAGTGTTATTGTAGCCATGTCAGTGCCAGGGTATTAGAGAGACAATGTATGTGAGGTAATATCTTTTATTGGACCAACTTTATGTGGTGAGAAAGACAAGCTTTCGAGCAGAATACACAAAGCATTCTGGTTATGCTATGTCCTTGATTTCAAGGAGAAATCTTGCATGACAGCACTACAGCAATTGTGATGGAGGACCAGGAGCAAAAAAGTTAAGTCACTTTTTTCCTTTCACTAGTCAATTCCAGTTTACTCTGATCCAAGAATGACCCCATTGGCAGCTGAAACTAGATTGAATGTTGGAAACCCTGGAGAAACAGAGCTTTAAAAAGGGAAAAGGCCTGTCAGTAGTTAAAAAAACTTTTGACTCCAACTGCTCCCAGTTCCAGACTGTCTCCTTGAACATGATAGTTTTATTGAATACCATTTATCGAGTTTTTCAGTATCATAAAAGAACAGCACCAGGAAGACACGGCACATTAGCACAAAACAAATAACACGAAGTATGTGTGCATGAAAAATTGCATAGGTGTCCTTCCCACATGATCCATCGAATGGAAAGTTGTACAAATAGTGAAAAGAAGCAAATATGAGCCATTAGAGTTGGTATATATATTGTATCACAGTATAGAAATGCCATGTAGCGTCTGGGAAACAGTTTGTTTGGAGAGTGTGGGGAGGATAAAAGGGGAAGTATACTTTCTGGCCAGGCCAGATAAAGGAGCATTGAATATATATTTCAGTTTGTGTTTCTCGCTTAATTTATTTTTTCTTCCTCTCCTTGTCTTCACACCCTCAGCGCAGGCACCCTTTGGCCTTCACCACTTACAAGTAATACAACCATCCCAATCTCATTTTAATTTAAATATTATATCACACTCACTGATACATCATTCTCACTATACCATGGGAAAGTATATTAGGATCTTTTTCAATGAAAGAAGCTGTATGAAGTGTAACCTATAACTTTATTAAAATTATTGGTGTTATTTTCATGTGATTAGACTAAATAGTCTGAGGCATTTGGACATGAAGTTCTACCGGTTTGCTTGTTACTTGACCCTTAGCATTTTTCTGTTCTTCAAATTAAAACTTTTTAAAGAAAGTGTTTTTACCCGATACTTCTTCAATCCCAGAAACAGTCCTTGAGGAGCATTCAGCTTTTTTTGGTGATAAAATAACATATCTCTACAGAGGTAGACACATACAGGGCCTGAATATAAGACTTTTGGCCTACACTTCTAGATATGAAATGTGTTGATGCACACAAATGTACATGCACTTTTCCACCCCTCACATTTCAATGTGTAGCTATGCATGTAGCTAATACAAATTGCATGTATAAATTCCATTACCTGCACATGCTGATATTCATTTTTGAGCTGCACACCCAGTTCTTATACCATAGTGATGAGCTTCTAAAAACGTAGATCAATAAATAGATGGTACTGCTAGAAAATTTGCAGCAGGTGTGTTTGTGTACTAATGAGCATGTGCACAAGGGCCATGTAAGTTGATCCTCTATGAAAGAATCAAGCCCACTAAATGTATGATAGCATATGCAGTTTTTTTAATCAACTATTTATAAAAAATACATCCATTTATATTTTCTCCATTGTCTCCTTTTATTCATTCTCTATATTTTTGTTCTCGCATTAAATTTTTCCCAACCATGTAGAGTTTCAATTAAAAAATGATTTTTTTTTTTCAGTTTGAGCAGCATTGTTTAAAATCAAATACTTTATTCTGTTGATTTGGAATGTGTTTGCAGATATTGTCTCTGATTTTTTAAAGACAAGATTTGGAAACATGTGTTTTGGGGTATTTCTGGATTAAAGTTATAGCATAAGAGGGCTTTGGAGAAACTCTGTTTTCTAAAGGGCCTGAGTAACCGTTCACAATTATTACAATATAGATACAATATTATTGTGAAGGTAGAAACCACCAGTGCCACCTACTGCTTAAAACATACAACTAAAAAGGACTTGCGAGTTTGTATATTTTCAAATAAAAAAATAATGAAATAATTTTAAGCAAAGTTAATTTCTTCTAAGCTACTGAAAGATGCTTGAGATAGATTCTGAAATCCTTACTGGGGTAAAACTCTAATTGAAATTAATGAGAATCTTGCCTGAGAACTGACTGAGCAGTGACCTCCCAGTTTTGCCCTTGGTTAATTTGAGATCTGTGATTTTGTGTTGGAAGTGCTTACTGATGTTTGTATTTTTAACAAACTGTTAACTTTCAAATTGATCATCATAACATCACTGGGAAAATATTGGTGGGGAGAAGACGGTTCAATGTAAAAAGATTTATATAAACTCCACTATGAGGCAAAGTTCTATCTTTAATTGAAGGATCTGGACAAGACAGGGAGTTGGGAGAGTGAGGACAACCACACATATGATGCAAAAGCCACCCTGTTGTGTCAAGGCAGGGTCACACAGATGAAGCAAATGAGCTGCTGACCACAATGTAGCTTGATGTGCTCCATATCTGACCGACCGTGCCCTCATGTGGCCAAGATGCAGTAGGTGCTTCCTTTTCTTAACCTCTTGAGAAAGACCCTATCCTACTATTAATGGGAGAGCAAGCATATCCGTGTGATCTCTCTTTCTCCTCATTTGTTAGCACAGGACAGGATTTCTCACAAAGTGTGGCACCATGATGTCACTAACTTTATAATACAAAAGAGGTAGGACTTTATTCACACCTATCAGTATGATAGTGTGTCATTCCTACTCTCCCACAGGAGCATGTAGCTGCTGCCATTCTCCATCAGGGGAGAGCAGCTTTAAATTCTGCCCATCAGAGTCAGAAACAATGCATTTTTTGCAGGCCCTGAGCCCAATCCCTTCCTAGCTGGTCCCACCCACTTTGTAGCCCAGGGACCAGGACTGGGATTTTTTGGATTTGTGATCCTCAGGCTTTCTTTTTTATTCAAATGTTGTGTACTTTAAACTTTAGATTTTAAAACTCCTTCAGGACAAGAATTGTCTTTCCGAAGACTAGCATATTTGAAATGACTACAAGGATTTGTGAGGACAATTCAGCTGCTTTGTGATAGAATTTTAGAAGCCACCAAAGAAACACTGCACTGTCCCCTTCTTTATTCACACTGGAAAATGACTGCTGCTATGGCCGTATCCATCGGCTGTGATGGTCCCTGGCACTAGCAAATTATTCTGCTCAATGGACTAGTTTTCGTTTTGAAAAGAATTTGGTTGTAATTCTTTTAAACTGTCGCTTCCATGCACAGTTTTTGCCAGCAGGGGACATTATACAAGAAAAATTCTGCTCCTATTGCCAAGGAGTTAACTTGATAACATTGTAATAAGTAAAAGGGTGTTTGTTTCTCTGTTATTGAGCTGTCCTTGACTTGCACAAAATCATGCTGAGTTTAAAAAAAAAAGTCTTGTCAAATTTGCTGTATTCACTTTCAACATTTTTTATTTCTACCCAGGCACAACATTTTTCCACACAGGCATATCAATTCTAATGGCAGTGCTGTGGCTAGGAACATTGCTGCAATGCCCTCCAGATTCCTGAGGATTTGCAAAACAACCAGCAGTCTCCACCCTAACTCCGATTGTCTTGAGGTAAGTGGTGTGTTTGTCAAGGTAGGAGAGGGAATGCAAGCCAGTAGAAGCTTCCCTGCCAGGACCTGCTCTGTCCACAGGAAGAAGTGAGCTGCCTGTTGCCTCTCTCCCCATTATCTCTTCTAACATCTTGAAACTGCTGTTTTCAGAAGGAGGTGAAGGAGGCCACTGGCAGCCTTCCCATCTCTGAAAGAATGAGCAAGGCTCTCCCGACAACACTGTAGTCTAGAGATGGGGAGAAAGTTCTTGTTTGCCTTTTAGCTGCCAAGGAGCTCTGCTGCACACACAGCTATGCAGCAAGTATCTTTTGTTTGAATATACTTCAGATTAAGTAATTACAGCAATGCACAATGTACCCTAGAAAATTAGAAAGGTTGAAAATGTGTTTTTTGTTAATATGCACACACATCAAAATCAACAGGAAAATGAATAACCTATTTGGTGGTACAATGTACCAACAAAATAGTGTAATAAAAATGAAATTATTTAAAGTAATATTCCAATCATACAGTCATCATTGATTTAGTTTCCAATTATACAGAGGTAATTGTATTAAGGAACTGCCTCATTCACTGCTTGCTGAGGAAATGCTTGAGTGTTTTAATGTCCTGGCATCTGCAGGTAATAAATGATCTAATCTGCACTCCTTACCTGACTGGAATCCTAATTCTTGTTTTACTTCAGGTGACCTAGGGCATATATTAGACAGCATCAGTATACCTGAGGATTTATGACCTGATTGGCTACAAATGGAGTTATTCAGGAATAGCTGTATTCCTGAATAACTCTCTGTGTAAGGGTATGCCTATACTTCCCGCTGGATCGGCGGGCAGTGATCAATCCAGCGGGGGTCAATTTATCGCGTCTAATCTAGACGTGATAAATCGACCCCCGAGCGCTCTCCCATCGACTCCTGTACTCCACCAGGCCAAGAGGCACAGGCGGAGTCGACGGGGGAGTGTCAGCAGTTGACTCACCACAGTGAAGACACCGCAGTGAGTAGATCTAAGTACATCGACTTCAGCTACGTTATTCATTGGATCCTGCAAGTTCCTGTGTAGTGCTCAGCATGGAGTGCAAGGATATTTTGCTCAAACATAAGCATGAGCACAGACTATGTTTTGGCACAAGGAATAAGCAAAGGTGTCATCCTTTTCAGTGAGCAGACTCTAAGCCCCTTGGGTCCTCTTATTCTCAGAGCCTGGGTTAAGAAAAGGGAAAGATCTGTGTGAAAATGGGTAGTTCTGAGGAGATACAGCTCTAAGCATGTTTCTAGGAATGAAAATGAGGCACTTAGCTATCTACTCATTTTTTTGCTTGATTGCTGCTTTTGGCTTGCTACTACGCAGAAGTAATTTAGCAGTTGCTCAGCAGCACTCTCTTCAAAGCAGGATTGGGTTGCCCCCTGCACTCCCTGGCTAACTCATGTTTTGCTTTATGTTTATACACATTCTACAATATTGAACCCGTCATGTGTCCCCATATCATCTTTTAGACAAGTTATATGTATTTAGCTTTTTAACATTTTCCTTATAAATCAATCCCTCCAGCCTGCTGATTACTTTTTTTGGCTCTTTGAATTTTCTTCCATTTGTCAATGTCCTTCTGAAAATATGGTGGCCACAGTTGAATGCTTAAATCCAGGGTCACAAAGAGAAGGATTTTGACCTTCCTACTCGATGCTGTGATACCTTTCTATATACAGAGCTAAACTGCATTGGCCTTTTTTTCCAGCCATATCATATTGCGAACTCATGTCTAGCCTGCTATCTCTTTCACACCTAGGTCTTTTTTAGGATTACTGCTTTCCAGGTTATTCCCTTGCATTAACTAACTTCTTTGGATTATTAGTCTTTAGATTTATCAATGTGCATAATTCCATATTAACTCTCATTTTGTTATTTTCTGTATATTTTTAGTAATCTCTTTAAATCCTATTTATAATTTCTCTGTCCTCACTGGCATTTGCAGCTCTTTTCAATTTACTATTATCTATAAAGGTCAGTGACCTGATGCAATGTACTTCCCCTTCCAGATTATTGATGAAGATGTTAACAAACAAACAGACCTGCCATCAAATCCTGCAGTACCCTCTTAAATACCTCTCCTAACTCAGTACATTTGTTTACAGTCTTTCAGCCAGTTTTCAATTTATATTAGGGTGTTGTAATGAACCTGCTAGCTCATTACTGCGTACCTCTCCTCCATGCTGGCAGAGCTAGGGATCTAGCCATTAGATGGCACTATGTTACTCAGTTCAATATATTGCCTGTAGCAAGTATAGGAAAAGGAAGTAACAGCCTCTTCAGCTCAAAGGGGCCAGTCAGAGAGAGAGAGGACATGTCTACACTTACCAGGGATCGATGCTGTGACAATGGATGCACTGGGGGTAGATTTAGCAGGTCTAGTGAAGAGTCTAGTTGATGGAAGAGTGTCTCCCGTCGACCACCCAGTGCAGTGTAACATTACAATAAGTCGACCTAAGCAACGTTGACTCCAGCTACATTATTCACATAGCTGGAGTTGCATAACTTAGGTCGACTTACCCCCGTAGAGTAGACAAGGCAGAGAGAGAGCGAGGCCAGGTATAAACTGGAGCAGCAGTCTGGGAGTTAACAGTGTAAGGAAGACTGGGTTGCAGGCAGCAAAACAGTTTGCTGGCAGAGCACTATTAGTAACAGCAGGAGGATACTTGGAAGTAGGATACATGACACAATTTCATGTGTGGTTTGCAGGACCCACTGGTTACTGCTATACCCCATTACTGGACTGTGCCAAGGGCTGGGTTAGCTACCACTGGGTTGATTAAAGTGTCTACAGTAATTGGTCCATCTATCTCTGGCAACTCCAGTAAAATAATCCCGTTACTTCCCGAGTCTCTGACCAATGTTAATGTTGATCCACGGCGGGCTAGAGCCTAGTGCTTGATGCACCTACAGTGTTTGCCTCTGGGACATGGAGCACACTGCCAGACATTTAGGGGACCGGTGTACCACAGCAACATCCTGCAGTGAGGGCAGTAATAGTATTCCCATAAATACTATGGGAATAGTATGAATTCTTTTCAAAATAGTATGAAGCCTTTTCAAACCCCTAGTATATTACATCTACAGCCGTCCCTTCATCTATGACGTTTATAAATCTGTCAAAAAAGAGCAATCAAGTTTGTGTGACAAGATTTATTCTTCATAAATTCATAGTGCTTATTGCTCATGGGTCCACTATCATCAAGGTGTTGAGTGATTATCTCTCAATGTTCGCTGTATTATTTTACCAGGAATAGAAGTTAGACTTCTTATGACCCTAATGGCCAGCATCATTCTTTTTACGTTCTTTTGAAAACTGATATTACATTTACTAAGTAAATATGCCCTGGTTTACTAATGTGACTACTTTTGCTGTATTTTCTTGGGTTACAAACTGCCTGTCAATGATGGAAGCTGAAGATATATAGCTTGACAAAAGCAGGCTCATGGGAATGTGAAGTGGTAATTGTTTTCCTGATGTTGTACTGTATTGAATTGGACATTAGTGAACATACTGTGAATTGAACAAGCAGGCCTATAGCAGGCTGGTTGCTGAAAGCAGGGACATTTGGGGGCCCTGCAACTAAACAAATAAGTATCTCTAAGCAGTTTACTGTGCACACTTGAAATGACTAATCTCTATTGAAAATCTGAGCTGTTTCCTTCAGTTAAAATAGCAGTTTTTACTCTGCAAATGTAGATAAATGGTTGTCTAGCATTTCAACAAATTCTGTTCCTGGGATTCTGCCTTAGTTTCCTGGAAAATGCAAAGTTGTTTAAAGTTCAGGAGGGTTTATAATAGAATAGAAAAGAGTAAAGTTCTCTAAAGTCATCATGATGAAAGGAGAAAGAGTTGCAATAATAGAGAATAGGGTCCAATAAGTAAATATGAGTAAACATAAATCACAAAAAACAATTAAATAAATCCTATTACTAATATGAACTGCCATACCAGATCGACCAGTGATCTAAGAGTAGCCATTACCAGATACTTCAGAGGAAATTGCCAAAAAACCCATAATGAACAATTATGTAATAACCTGCCTGTAGGGCAAGTTACTTCCTAATTTCAGGTTGGTGGTTGATTTATGCCCTGAATTGTGAAGGTTTGTATCCCTTATGAAATTTTATGGGGACTAAATTATTTGGGGATCTTCTCATTATTCATATAAATGACAACTTTTTAAAAATCTTACTAAGCACTTGAGCTCCATGATACCTAGTGGCAGTGAGTTTCACAGATTAATTGTGTATTGTTTTTTCTTAGTTTTAAATTTGTTGCCTTTTAATTTCTCAGATGTCTCCTTTTTATTATAAAGATCAACTTTTTGGAGTCTCCTTGCCACATCCCACTTCACATTTTTTTTGTGGGGACTATCAGCTGTAACAGCTGTCCCCAGCATCTTCTGTTCCCATCAGTCACTCTCTGACCTGAGCAACCCAGGCTGGCCTTATTTAGGTCTTCCTACTCAAGAAGGAGGTAGGTTGCAGATCCCTTCCATCTGCTACAGACCAATCTCCATCAGATTGATAATCCCCACAAACGAACAGAAAGGATCCAGTCCTTACACCACATGGCCTCATCCAGGAAGAAAATAAAAGAAAGATTTTTAAAAAAACAACAACAAACCTTTAGGCTGAAAAAGCTAATGTCCATAAAGTGCAGTTTTTGTTCTACTACCAGTTACTTCCTGAATTTGCCAAGTGTCACTGGAATTTAATATATGGTGGGAGAAGTGATTAGTTGAATGGGTGGGCAATTGCTTTTGATTGTGGAGACTGAGGAAATCCATTTTGATTTGTTTAGGAGTGAGGGACGCTGATTGTGAAAAAATTTGATTGGGGACAGGAATTGATTTTGATTGTGGAGATATCAGTTATAAATGTGCTGAGGTGGATGGGTGGGTTAAAATTTGATTGGGGGAAGGAATTGATTTTGATTGTGGAGATTTCAATTATAAATGTGCTGAGGTGGATAAGTGGGTTAGAATTGATTTTGAATGGGGCGGTAAGAAGGACTGATTTTGCCTAAGGAGGGAGCTTGATTGTACATGTGGGCTGACTATTGACTTTGAGAGGTCATCTGATTTTGAGTGGAAGGGGAAGAAGAAAAGGATGAAAGCATGGACAGACGGGGAAGAGAAACACATAAGAGTAGTAAAAAGGGATAATGATTTTTTTTCCAAATGATGAAAGTCACTCCACTCTAATATTTATTGACATTAACAGCATTCATACAAATTTGAGAGGTTAATGTCCAATTGCAAATCTAAGTTTGATTGAAAGGTCATAAGAGAAGGTGGCTCATGAGAATGGCCTCACTACTAACAGTCCACTTTATGAAAATGTTTAGGAAGCCTTGAATTAATGAATCCTCACAACACATCTGTGATGAAAGTATGTATTTTCTAGGTGGGGAAACTGAGGCAGAGAGGTATAATTCAATATGTAAGGTCCCCAGTTTGAGATTCAAATCTTGATTTGAATTTCCCCAGAGCTTGAGAATGGTCAGATCTAGAACTTTGGTTCAACTCATTCTAGTGACCAGCTGTGAAGTTCTAATTAGGATCCAAATTTCTCCAGAGTTCAAGATGGTATAGATCTAGAGTTTTGGCTTGGGTCCATCTATGGTTTGTATTGAATATAAATTATTGCAATAGAACCACAACATGTCCAGTCTATCCTCCACATTAGACAGCTGAGTAGCGCATGCATAATTCTGTACATAATGCACTTTCAGTAATCTACTATGACAAATAGAACAAATGACAAACTGATAAATAAGTCATTTTGTTTTAGCCCCGAATCCAGAGCCCACACCCCCAACTCAGCTTAAATTAGGGTGACCAGATGTTCTGATTTTATAGGGACAGTCCCGATATTTGGGGCTTTGTCTTATATAGGTGCCTGTTGCCCTCCACCCCCGTCCTGATTTTACACCCTTGCTATCTGGTCACCCTAGCTTAAATATCAGGCACTACCAAAAAATATTTGTGTTAATTGGTTTGAATCAATTCCAAATACAATCACTGTGCAAATTCAAAAAGAAGAGAAAATCTGGAGCAGAACCAGTGATTTATGCACTGGAACATAAGGCTAGTAACAAGCAGCAATCAGAGTAACAGTAGAACAGTGATGTCACGGAAAAACCCACAATTTTTCATCTGAGTGACAATGGTTCAGGGATTGGGAACAAGGACTGTATTTTGACACAAGGCTAATGACTGCAAGAAAGGAAGATTCAGAGACCAACATATATGCTTTCACCTACCATCTAAAAGCCCTCTCAAGGTCTCTGTGAAATGCTTACATATGACCTTTGAGATTCTAAGCTTTCCAGTGCAGTAGAAAAGGAAGTCCTTCTAGAAAAAAGAACAAATAATTTTATTTCACCTCACTGATGGGGCTGTTATAAAATATAATAATGTGCTTTAAAACACCTATGTACAGTATGAGCTATATTCAGAAATGGTGAACCCCTTGCATTGCATTTGGAGCTTTTGAGACAGTGTTAGAATAAACATTGTTGGCATAACACCAAGTCAGTATTGATTGGTCTGTTAGTAGTGTGGGTTTAGATGAAAGGTACTGAGTGGATTGCCTAAACACTACCTAGGGAATTGTTTCAGCATTCAAAATCCTCAATGGCTAGTCATTAGCCAGGGTGCTTCTATACTCTGTCATACTCCTACTTTTCTGAGGGTTTACATTAATATATAATAATATCTTTCAAATAAGGCTGTGTTTGTACAACCATGTTGTACGGTTTAGTTCAGTAAGGCATCCAGGATAAAATTCAACCCAGTGTGAGCAAGCACAATTCCCCCTGCAGTCAATGAGAGTTGTCTAGTTGTGCCTGCACTGAACTTGGCTCAGAAAAGGGGCATTGGGAGTAATTTTAAAAAAGGGTTGCTATCACAATTATAGCCATGGGATACATGTACCTAAAAAGACTTCAACTATGTGTTCTCTGAAGAAATACATAAAAAGGTCTGATTCCTAATCTCAGTTCAAGTGATTTGCTCCTCGGTCAGCGATCCATCCTCAGGTTTGATGGTTCTTGGGGGATTTTTTTTTTTCAAGTTGCTATGCCAAATAGTTATCCACTTTATTTTTTTCATAAAAAGGCTGTTGGGGTGGCTTCTGAGACCTTATCCACCCAGTAGCCTCTGAGGCTTTTTCCATTTGGTTCCCAAGAACTTGGCTCAACTCCGAACTTGTCACTGAGGTTTCTTTATTGTCATAGAGTCAAACTATATTTGAGTTGATCAGGCTCAAGTGTAGGGAGTGGGTCCAGGGCATACCACACATCCAAAGTTACACAGCAAACCTCTTCCTTTATATACATTTACACATTACATTGCATTTCCTATACATTGCATCACAAGTATTGGGATTGGCTTGGTCACTTTGTAAGAACCAATCCCTACAGAGCATGCTGTGTCCATGCACTATCCATGCATGACTTACTCATTACCTTGTCTTACATTCCAGGCTTATCTTATCCATTGTTATCTTGTCCATTGTAAAGGGGGAACACCCAGGGAACCCTTATCTTAGCTAGTACAGACATTGTGTTTCCAGCCTGCTGCTCCATTTACCTCCCTAATTATGGCTCCCAAGAAACAAGGCCTCATCCATATCCAATTTCTCATGTCAAGGCCTACAGGCACCTGTTCAATTTTAGATACTGCTCACTCAGTTCCACTCCAGCAGCCTGCATTGGTCCTCTGAGGGTCCTGAGCTCTTTAAATATTTTAGGTTGCCAACTTCCTTTATATTCTTTTCTTCAGCAGCTAATTTATTCTGAAACTCTTGTGAGTGGGCCAAGTTAAGTTACTTTATAAAGGGATGGATGCCCTCTTATTATTGCTGTTGATGAGGGGCTGCTTATCTCTAGAGTGCTGTTATGTGTCATAAAGGTTTGAGTTAAAGCTTTATCTAATACTTGTTCATGCAGTATTAATCTATTGGCAAACTACACTGATTTCCGCTGATGACAAATATTTCTTGATTTATTCCAATATAATTGTTGCATGTTCAGATAAAAATATGACTGAATAAATACTTTCTGCTGTGTATGAGTAAGAGGAATACGTAGAAATCTGACTTTACCACAATACATGTATAAAACCAAAGCAATCTCTGAACCATTAGTGATTATCTGCAAGAACTGATAGAGAATGGGTAAAGTCCCATAGGACTGGAGAAGAAATAGTACCTATTTTCAACAAGGGGAAAAAAGGAGGACCTTGGGGAATTATAGACCAATCAGCTGAACATCAACAGAAAGTTACTGGAACAAATTATTAAACAATCAGTTTGTTCAAACCTAGAGGATAATAAGGTGATAAGTAACAGCCAACATAGATTTGTCAAGAACTAGGGTTGTCAAGAGATTAAAAAAAGAATCACGATTAATCGTGTGATTAAAACCATTAATCGTGTGATTAATTGTGCTGTTAATAATAGAATACCATTTATTTAAATATTTTGGATGTTTTCTACATTTTCAAATATATTGATTTCAATTACAACACAGAATACAAAGTGTACAGTGCTCACTTTATATTTATTTTTGATTACAAATATTTGCACTGTAAAAAACAAAAGAAATAGTATTTTTTTAATTCCCCCATTAGAATTACTGTAGTGCAATCTCTCTATCATGAAAGTTGAACTTACAAATGGAGGATTCTCCGCACCTTGAGGTCTTTAAACCACGATTTGAGGACTTCAGTAACTCAGACATAGGTTACGGGTTTGTTACAGGAGTGGGTGGGTGAGATTCTGTGGCCTGCGTTGTGTAGGAGGTCAGACTAGATGATCATAATGGTCCCTTCTGACCTTAAAGTCTATGAGTCTATGTAGAATTATGTACAAAAATACTTGCATTCAAAAACAAAACAATGTAAAACTGTAGCGCCTACAAGTCCACTCACTCCTACTTCTTGTTCAGCCAATCACTCAGAAAAACAAGTGTGTTCACATTTGTGGGAGATATTGCCTGCATCTTGTTTACAGTGTCACCTGAAAGTCAGAACAGGCTTTTGCATGGCACTGTTGCATCTGGCGTCGCAAGATATTTACGTGCGAGATGCAATAAAGAGTCATATGTCCCTTCATGCTTCAACCCCCAGTCTAGAGGACATGTGTCCATGCTGATGACAGGTTCTGCTCGATAATGATCCAAAGCAGTATGGACCGACGCATGTTCATTTTCATCATTTGAGTCAGATGCCACCAGCAGACAGTTGATTTTCTTTTTCGGTGGTTTGGATTCTGTAGTTTCCACATCAGAGTGTTGCTCTTTTAAGACTTCTGAAAGCATGCTCCACACCTCATCCCTCTCAAATTTTGGAAGGCACTTCAGATTCTTAAACCTTGGGTTGAGTGCTGTATCTTTAGAAATTTCACATTGGTAATTTCTTTGCATTTTGTCAAATCTGCAGTGAAAGTGTTCTTAAAACGAACAACATGTGCTGGGTCATCATCTAAGACAGCTAGAACATGAAATATATGGCAGAATGTGGATAAAACAGATCAGGAGATATACAATTCTTCCCCAAGGAGTTCAGTCACAAATTTAATTAATGCATTATTTTTTTAACGAGCGACATCAGCATGGAAGCATGTCTTCTGGAATGGTGGCCGAAGCATGAAGGGCATACAAATGTTTAGCGTATCTGGCATATCATAACATACCTTGCAATGCCGGCTACAAAAGTGCCATGCGAACGCCTGTTCTTACTTTCAGGTGACATTGTAAATAATAAGTGGGCAGCATTATCTCCCGTAAATGTAAACAAACTTGTTTGTCTTCGCGATTGGCTGAACAAGAAGTAGGACTGAGTGGACTTGTAGGCTCTAAAGTTTTTAATTATTTTGTTTTTGAGGGCTTGTTGCTTTATCTGTCACAACCCCATAATTCCATCCCCTTGGTATTTCTTAGCTGACATCAATTTCCGAGTGTGTAAGTTAGACCATCGTTTGTCACCCCTGAATTTCACCCTTTATGACTAAAATACATAATATATATAGTGTATGTTATGTTCATACAGTTTATATAACTTTTCCTGAATTGTCTAACCAATAAATAGTAGTATTCTAAAGGGTCTTCGTCCAGGAAATAACTATTGTATAGAACTATAATTCCAGATTCATGTGCGAATTGGATTGAAGTAGGTTTTATTTTAAGTTTGTTTGCCCAAATGCACTAAGAGGTCTTGTATACAGAACAGCAAAATATTTGTCTTCAGAAAGTAAGACACATTGTATTATCTTTTGGTTTAGTAGAGAGCAAAAGTGTTGCAAGCACTCTTTGCACAACACATTGCAATTAGTGTTTATATAATGCAAAAAGCTTGTTTAAAGGGACATTGTCATCTTGAAATCTGGGCAGTTTCAAAGAAGTGTTTAAATGCTCCTTCACTAACTATACCTGGCTTTAAGCTCCCCTGCTAGTTTTTGTAGTTTTGCAATCACATTTTGTTTTTTTTAACATTCTTTCCTATGTTGTCATATGAAAGGCCCGCCCACACCGGAAAAGCTGACTGATTATATTGGGGAAACAGTAAAATTATTACACAAAAAGTGCTGCCTGGTGCACCAAATAAAGACATTGAAAGAGCAGAAAACTGTTTTTCTCTGATCTCCTTAATTATAGTAATCCCAGGGTGATACTTGTAACTAAGATAGAAATGAAATTCAGACAAATGTGATTTCTCCTTTGACTGTCTCCCTTTGTAGCTGTTTGATTGATGTGCCCTATCTCAGTGTTCCCCTTAAATAAAGGGCGGTCCCACTGATCCAGAGGGGTAAAATCCTAGTTCCAGGCCAGATGTTCAGACTTCCATCCGGAAGTCCCTTCCTGAGTTGAGGGAAGCTCCAGGCAACTGAAACAAATGCAGGAGAACCTAGCTAGGTAGGGTAACTAGATGTCCCGATTTTATAAGGACAGTCCTGATATTCAAGGCTTTTTCTTATATAGAAACTATTACCCCCTACCCCATCCCAATTTTTCACACTTGCTATCTGGTCACCCTATAACTAGGCCTTTTAGAGCCATAGAAGCAAAAAGTAGTGTTATGAGAAGAAGCTAAGACAGGGAGTAGTGGACAGTGAAATCTCTAGTTTCATGCTTTGAGATTATTGAATTTCATGAAGGCAAAATGGCCAGAAACCCTACTAGTTTGTTCTAACTGCTGCAGAAAACCTAGAAATAAACCCAAAATTCCCAAGGATGCTCTCCCTACTTGAGACTCCTGCTAAATTCCCACCCAGCTGCATGGACCTTGACCCTGACACAATGAGACTGGGACTTAGAGCTGTAACTTCAAGACAGTTGCTGATTCTTGCCCCTTTTTCATAGAATGTAATATTTTGAGATGTTTTAACGTTACGGAGTTCAAGATTTTAAGTTTGTTCCTTTCAGCCCAGTATCCTCTCTCATTTCTTGGGAGGGAGGCAAGACTTATCTCTAGGACTCACACTACAGTTACCAATGGCCTTGTTTGTATTTACTACTTAAAGAGAGTTGTCCCTAAGGGAGGGAGATCCTTTCCTGAGCACAAAAAAACCCTAGGCTTTGAATTTTAAATTACTAGAGGTTTTTGAACAAAGCTGTCTTTCCTCTCAGCATGCCCAGCTGCAGAGCTATAAGCTGTTAACTAAGAAGCCTCTGCTTGGGTTTTATTTTCTGTTACTAGGAGCAGTCGGCCATCTGCTTGGTAAAGGAAGAGCTGTGCTTTGCTGCTTTTGGAAGCCAGGGTCACAAATACAGCACTACAGTTCTTAGCAGGTGATGTGTTCATATGGTTTCATATCACAAAACTTATCTGTGACGTCTCACATTTTTTCCAGGTTGCTATCCAGTCTTATTTAGCTTGCAAGATCTCACAGGAGTGAGAGTGTGACTTAAACTATGTATCTTCAAAGATACTGTCTGTGGAGGTTCTCACCATTTCCTCACTAATGTTGTGACAGATGAACAGATCAGTCCCAAACTCTGGGGTGCATCCTCAGCTCATGCTACCACATGAGCCATTTGCACCAGTAGACACCACCAGAGCCTGCTGCGCACTCCCCTTCAGTGCTATGCTAAATGAGGGTGCTTGGCACCTCCTCAGCATCTTGGAGCTTGCTGGTCTTCCTTGGTATTAGAGCATGTGTGTGTGGGCAGGAGGAGAAGTAGTAGTCGTTGGCACCTCCTCAATGCATAGGCATCTGCAGGAAAATGTCTTCTGTACTCCACTGTCTCCTGAAGAGTGCAGTGCTGGAGCTGAACTTGGTGCTAGAAAAGGCATTTGATCCTAGAGAAAAATATCTAGATCATTTGCAGAGGAAGGGGTGATGCCTCATGAGCCGTACCTGGGTAGATGCCTCATTTGGAGGGGACTCTTCACAAGTCAGCATTCCGTGTACCTAGAAGACCACTGGGCTTCGCTACAGCTGACCCATATGAAAAGTCTTGCCCTATCCCACAAGGCTTGGAGCCTCTTTGCACTCAGTATACAAAATAGGACTGAGTGGAAGTTGGGACTCAACAGAAAAAAGCAAGTCTAGCCCCTCATGGGTCACTACAGTTGGAGCTAAAGTTGTGGTGATTAGAACGGTTGGAGAGCTTCTTCACTGCTTGCAGTCAAAAAGTAACTTCCTGCAGTGGAAAAACCAGAGTTTACAGCATGCACGGTAAGGAACAGGCCTCAAGCCTACCTACAGGTTCTTAAGAGCTAATGGTAATTTCTACGTGACTAATGTGAGAGGCACTAGACCAAGGGGTGTGGATATCATCAGGGAAACAGAATTGTGAGGCAAATAACTTTATTGATTTCATTCCCTAATAATGAACATGTTTAGAAGCAACCTTGTAAACAAACACCTTTGAGTTGACTATGTAAAGATGGATAAAAGGAGCTTCCTATTGAAGAAATGTGCTGGGTCGTTGAATTCCTGCTCTTGGATCATAGAAATTTCTGCTGAAACAGTTAAATTCAGTGTGGGACAGCAGCGTTTTCAATAAGGCTTCTCTTACAGGGAAGTGAGTACAACATGGAAGGCTGGATGATAGAGGCAATACCCCTTTTCTAGGACTGTTCCGCGTATGGGTTGTTCAGCATATGAAAAGGGCTAGAGCATGTTCACTTAAATTTCACTTTACTTTTGTGGCAAGGAGTGGGGGGTGGCCAAATTTTTGGATTTTAGCAAGCAATTGCCCCTCCTTAGTCTGATTTAGTAATCTGCATATTTGCGTATATAGCCTGGAATATTGAGTACATCAGTTTTCATGCTCTCCCAAATCCATGCATTTTAGTAGGTTCGTGGTCTAATACAATCTTGTGTGATAGGCGGAGGTATATCTGGCTATAGTACTTGTTATACAGCACTGTAAATGTGCATGACATTTTATCAGACAGATAAAAATAGAGATGAAGATTTTTTTTAAATGACTAGTAATTTTTGGGTGCCCAACACAATACACCATAAAGGGGCCTGATGGGAGTGAGTGCTCAGCACTTTCTGAAAATCAGGTCCTTTTAAGATCTTTCAAGTTAAGCACCCAAAAATTGGGGCACCCAATATCACTTAGTCGTTTAAACAAAATCTTCTCTTGGTTCCCTGTCCAGAAGAGTTTAGTCTATACATATAGCTGTGTGGATCTTTAAAATCACTAAAATAAGATCAACACATCCCACATCTTTTCAGTGCTCTCTCTTGCCTCATTAGTACAGTATCATAAAGTATTTCTCTTTAACGATTTTATTACCATGATGATTTTAATCGGTCTTATCCTGTTTTGAAAAACAAAACATATTTGAAATGAGGGAAGATCATTGTACAAAGCCTGAATATCTGCACTGTTAAAGATGGAACAACATAAGATCTGCATCTAAAAGTGCTATGAGTCTGTTTGTACTAAATTGGCCAGTAGAGGTACTACCATTCGGTCAACCTGGACCGTCTTTCTGCTTCATTTCTTTATTCTCTAATTCCTTGTCCACTAGCAAATTATCTCTGCTTCACTTTACTTCCTGCCAGGAGGTAGTACTGTTATCTTTAGTAGCCATCTTTAATGCTAATCTATAGATTTGGCCAGCAGAGGGTCCTCAAATACCAGTGGAGCCAGTATTCTTTCTCTGGAGACTTTAGTATGCTTGCCCCATGATGCAGTTGGTCCCCAGTGACCTTGGGAATGATTGCAACAAGGTTCCTCTCAAACAGGGGTGGCCAACCTGAGCCTGAGAAGGAGCCAGAATTTACCAATGTACATTGCCAAAGAGCTGCAGTAATATGTAATGATATGCGCGCGCACATAATCATTATATATGTTGATAATGTATATTTATTATACATTTATAATGTATAGTTAACGATAATAACAACTTAATCTTTTACTTAGTGGGACTTCTGGCAATCTTTGCTTTCAACAATTCTCTTGAAGTTTGGTTTGTGTTCAGTTGTGCTCACATGCAGCAGTTCTCTTTAGTGGCTGTCTGTCAAAATGGATCGGTGCTTGGATTTTATGTTTAAGTGTCGAGAAAAGACTCACAAAGATAGGTCAAGGCAAACATCGAGATTAATTTTAGGGCTGCACCTCTGATGTTGCGGTATTTATCCTTTGGTGCAGATTTCCAGAAAGTAAGGGTCCCCTCTGTCTTCTGAACAGATTTCAATCTGTCATCTTCCAAAAGTTCTATTATTTCCATCTGGGATGTTGCTTCATCAGTGACTAAAGGGGGCTTCAGACAATCGACTTCAGCACTAAAAGGGTCAATCAGAAATCTGATTTGAGGTTTTTTCTGCTGTAAATCTTGCAATCTTTCTTCAAAACTGTCCTTAAAATCTTTAATCACGCTCACATACCTAGTTGTGCTCCGTTTTAGGGGTTCTGCTGCATTTTCTTTTGATCTGGCTTGAAGTTGTGATATTGAGGGAAAGTGTGTCAGTTCTCCCTCAAGCATTTGTCTGTGAAACAACTGCAGTTTGTTCCTGAACGCAAATATGCCTTGCACTAGATCAGACAGCAACCAGAATTTTCCTTGTAAGTCCACATTTAGTTTATCCAAATGTAGCAGCATGTCTGCAAGAAATGCCAACTCTAGAACCCATCCAGGATCTGTAAGCTCAGGGTGTATTCTTTGCTTCTCCTCCATAAACAATTTTATTGGTTTCAGGAGCTCGAAAAAATGGGAAATAACTTTACCTCTCAAGAGCCATCGAACTGCACAGTGAAATGGCAAATCGTCAGGAGAGTCGTCTTCATCCAGTTCTTCAATTAGATTTTGAAATTATCTGTGGTTGAGTGCATTTGAGAGAATGAATTTCACAATGTGCAAGACAGGTTTCATGACATGATCAAATTTGAGATTTTTAGATACAGTGAAACCCCGCTATAACACGATTGGGGTCCAAAAAATTCAATTGCGATAAATGCGGGGTCGCGGTATAGCGAGGTTAACCATTTCAAGCCGGTCAGTTTCAAGCCGGTCAATTTCTCTTGGGCAGAAAACGACTTGCGTTTGCTAACTGCCCATAACAGTAACTGAAAGGGTGCAGCTCCAGCAGCGGGGGCTCTCAGCCATGCAGCGAGAGAGGGAAACACTTGGGGAGAGTAGAGGAGACGTGCAAGGGGCAAAGGAAGAGCGAGGAGCACCTAGGGAGGAGAATGGCTCTTCTCACCAAAAGGAGAAGCGGGGGGTACGGGGGTAGAGGCAGTGGGGAAGGCACATTCCATTTTTTGGGTTTTTTTCTTCAGTGGCGCTCCAGCCTCTTTTTTTTTTTTTCTTTTTTTTGCGCTTCGGCGGTGCTCTGGTCGTTTTTTCTTTTTTTGCTTGGGGTGGCCGGAGCCACCTTATGATTGCATTATATCCGAATTTGCGTTATTGTGGGGTGCATTATAGCGGGGTTTCCCTGTACCAGTTACTCCTGATGAATAATACAGTGAAATGTCCAAAATTCGGGAAAGCTCTCGTCAGACTTACAAAGCCCTACCAATTAATCCATTCGCAGATCCCCACATGGATGAAGCCCATGCGTTGCAATGGCAGTGAGCTTCTGTAAAGGCAAGTGGCTTTTTGCAACTACCAACATCAACGCCGCCTTTAGATCTCGTCCATGAGTTCTGTCCTTTAGTGACACGATATCGAGGAGTTCTTCCCTTTCAACACAGTCGTCAGACACAGAGCGGACAAATACCAATAATAAGGTTTATCCTGTGCATGGCACGACTCACCAAAGTGATGCTCAAATACTCACACTGCTGAAGTTGCGAGTGCAGTTGCAATTAGATGTCACTATTCAGGTTGGAGATTCTCCGTTCTGTTGTGTGGCGTGAAAGCTGCAGGCCAGAAATTTTCTTCTGTAGAGTCTCGTTCTCTGGTGACAGAATTGAAATCACATCAGTGAGGCAGGTATTTATAGGCTCTACTTCAGAGTAGGGCTTTTTCACATGGGCTATGTGTCAGGCCACATAATAGGAGGCTAATGTTACAGTCTGCGATTGGATGGCAAATCTGGTGAAGAACTGGGCTTCTACAGCTGTTTGTTTTTTCAAAGTTTTCAGTTTTCAAATGTGGAGTTCAGAACCTTGTGGGAATTCTTGATCCATATGTGCATGGCTAGAAGCGAAATGATGCTGCAAGTTTGAAGATTTGAACTGAGAGATACATGTCTGGCTAAGAAAACACGTGGCCTTACCATTTACGTTCAACGAAAAAGTACTTATTCTCCCACTCCTGTTGGAAGCCTCAATTTTCATCTGTGTATTTTCTTTTCTGTTTGCACTTGCCTTCCATTGTTAGATGGTGTAAGAAAATTTTTGATTAAAAATTTCCACACCAGCAGTCACCATGTGCTTTATTCAAGGAGACACTAGTGGTGGCTGGGGGGTGCTGGACCCCTGGCTCTGTCCCAGGCCCCAACCCCCACTCAACTCCTTTCCCCAATCCCCACCTGCACCTCCGTCCCACCTCTTCCCGCCCCCTCCCCTGAGTGAGCCGTGTCCTTGCTTTCCCCTCCCCCCCCCCGAGCCTTCTGCATGTTGCAAAACAACTGATCGTGGCAGGCGGGAGGCACAGGGAGGGAGGAGGAGGAGGTGCTGGGGGAGGGAGGGATGAGGCTGTGCACACATCCTCTCTCCTCCCCCATGCCCCCAGAGCCTCCTCAACGCCGTGAAACAGCTGATTGTGGCGGACGGGAGGGGGGCTGCATGCCACGTCCTCACTCCTCCACTCTCCCCCCCAAGAGCCTCCTGAACGCTGTGAAACAGCTGATTGCAGAGGGCAGGAGGCATGAGGGAGGAAGGGAGGGCTGATAGGGCTGCGGGGGGGGGATGAGCACCCATCATTTTTTTCCCCAGAGTTGGCTCCTAGCGGGAGCTGCATATTGTCTTCTGAAGAGCCGTATGCAGCTCCAGAGCCACAGGTTGGCCACCCTGCTCTCAAAGCATATGAACCTAAAGAATACCAGCGCAATTCTTTTTACTCCCAGTCATTCAGTATGTCTGCAGTAGCTCTTCTTCCCTCAAGCTTCCTTGGAGTCTGACACTTCCTTTCCTCATCCTCACATTCTCTTTTACAATTGTTCTTTGCCTATATGCCTATACTTGCAGTGCTGAGGAACGCTGCACACAAAGAGGGACAATCATTTTTGGCAACATACAAAGAATGTGTTCAAGACAAATTAAATTACTTTTTTTTGGTCTCACTCATTTGAAAATGTCTGTCTTCTATAGGGATATCAGTGCATGTAATGGAGCAGTAAGCTAGCCTGCTATCAAACAAGGAAAAGTGGTATAGATTAATTATCTCGCAAATATTTTGGAAAGTCAAGTAGTTCACCCATTTGTGCTGCTACATTTCCCATGTTTTCAGCTGAAAGAGCAAGCTGCTGTCTAAATTGTTGGCAGCTTTTTCAGATGAGACCAGCTTAATCTATTTTGCATTCTTCAGAAGGGAGCTGCCATTGTTATCTCTTGTATGTTATCTCTACATTGCCCTATTGTAAACAATATGTTTCTTTTCTAATAATACTAGTATAGTGTTGGTGAAAGCTGTTGGCTTGACAGTACTAGAGAAAGAAATCCTCTGTTTTATTCATGACAGGTATGTCAGTGGCTGAACAAGCATAGGGTTGCTATGCCAGAGCAGACCGGTTGTCCATCTAGCCCAGTATCTTATTTCCAACAGTGGGCTAAACCAGTTGCTTTACTGGAAACTGTAAATCTCACCCCTTAATGGACAAATTTAACACTTGAATGGGGGTAAATTCACTCACAAATGTGTCCCTGCTCACATCTAAAGAGATTTCCTGTAAAGGAGGAGCGAATAGTTCCATACTTGGCCTCTCAGCTGAGTCTGCCAATGAAGCAGCCACTTAGAATGGTGATGCTTGTGATGTAGACACTTAGGCCTACAACTTCAAAGATATTTAGGTCCCATTGGGAGTTAGGCACCTGTCTGTGCCACCTATTATTAATATTGTACAATGTTAATATTCTCTAGGTGGTTCATATCTTTTGTGTTTTCCATTTCTATGTTTGTATATTAAGGTTTTTTCCTTTTACTGTTTGTATTTTAAGTTACATTGTCTATTTGTCCAAACTACTAATTTTGAAAAACTTTCAAATATACACTCTCTTCATTTCGAGGTGGACTCTGCCTTCTCTACAGCATGATGCATGAGATCAATGGCTGTTGCTATACAAGAAAATGTTTTCCCCAAAACATACTCATTGCTCTTATACTGGGCTTCCACAGCTAAAGTATCAGAGAGAGATTGGATAGTTCTGCTACTCCAAGTTCTCTACTATGGGTCTGCTGAACACTTGATAAATTAAAACTAAAGATCTGATCCAGCATATATTTCTACAGTTTTCTGAGAATCACAAGCCTAGAAAGACCATAGATGCTTGCTTGCCTATGAGAGCCAACTTGTCCCATCAATCTAGAAAGCAAAGAGTTCTTGGGATTCCTCTGTTTATTCCTTCCCATCATCATATTGTTGCTCCCTTGCTAACCTCTGAAACAGTGAGGTGAGCTAGGGAAAGTCTGGTAACCTTAGGGTTACCATATTTTGTACCTCCAAAAGGAGGACACTCCACGGGGCCCTGGCCCCGCCCCCCCCGCCCCAACTCCGCCCCCTCCCCAAAGTCTCCGCCCCCTCCCCTGCTTCCCGCGAACATTTAATTCGCGGGAAGCCTGGGCAGGTAAGAGGGGGTGTGGGGGGAGGAGGTGCGGCCCAGGCTGCCCCCCCCGGCGGTTCCAGCGTGGGTCGGCTCGGGCCCTGGGGTGCCGGCCCTGGCCCCCGGCCGACCACCCCCGGCCCGCCCAGCACTGCCGGCCGGCCCCCGGCGGCCCAGCGCACCCCCGCAGCTCCCGGCCCCGGCGGCCCAGCGCACCCCCCGGATCCCGGCCCCGGCGGCCCAGCGCACCCCCCCGGTGGCCCGGCTCCCGGCCCGACCCCCCGGCTCCCGGCCCCACGGCCCAGCGCACCCCCGCGGCGGCCCGGCTCCCGGCCCGACCCCCCGGCCCCGCGGCCCAGCGAACCCCCCCAGCCCCGCGCACCCCCCCAGCGGCCCGGCTCCCGGCCCGACCTCCCGGCCCCGCGGCCCAGCGCACCCCCCCGGCGGCCCGGCTCCCGGCCCGACCCCCCGGCTCCCGGCCCCGCGGCCCAGCGCACCCCCTCGGCGGCCCGACCCCGCGGCCCCGGCCCAGCACTGCGCCCCTGGACCCCGGCCCGGCCCCGCGACCCCGGCCCAGCCCTCCCTCCCGATTTTCCCGGACATGCCCGGCTTTTGGGGATTTCCCCCCGGACGGGGATTTGAGCCCCCAAAAGCCGGACATGTCCGGGAAAATCCGGACGTATGGTAACCCTAGGTAACCTTGGACTGGTTCCCCTTTAAAAATTCTTTCCTGATGTTCACTCAGCCAGGGAACAGCCCAGGCCTGCTTTATAATGTGAGCAAGTTCCTGTTGTTGTCGACTGGACGCAACCACAAACTGCACCAAGTGTTGGCCAAATTCCAGTGAAGGCTTTTCTAAATCCTTCCTGCAGTTTCATTTGAATAAAACATTCTTCACATCCTGCTCTAAATGTTTGTATCATTGCTGTGCACTCATTCCACCCCAGGGCCAGCTGCATTTCAACAGTGGATGATGTGATTCTGCATATTTCATACTTACATCTCAAGGATCATGATGCTAAATTAGTTAATGTTCATAAATCTCTTCAAGAACTTCATATGTAAATAATTTAGAGCCACATTGTGCCTGGCATTTATGAAAGTGTGAAAGTTAGGGGAGGATGCAAGTAGCCTTTTCTTTGCAGACCCTGGGTATGGGGTAGGTATAGCTGCATTACTTGCACACAGTGGAATGGAGGAACTATTCCTTCTCTACTCTCCTGGGTGCGTACAAAGTAATAGGGCCCTCAGAGATCTTATTATGGATGCTTCCCTGAGAAAAGTAAAGCTTTATTATTTGTTTTTGTTTAGACTATAAACTCTTTTATTTTGATTTATTATATGCTTTGAAATTTTTAACTTGCAAAACTCTAAAAATGCACATCTGTGTTGACTTTGTACAAGTCAAACCAATGAACTGGCACTATAAGCTGGTATCACACTCTAAAACCAACATCCCACTTTTATAAACAGACCTTGAGGTGTGTTTGAGAAATGGATCATGTGCACTGAAGGAATATTTTAGTCTTGACCTGACAACAGCTTGTAATACTTCAAACTATCAGTTTGTAGATCTGCTAGATTCTTTACTGAAAATTGTATGAGCTCTCCCTTTTGTTACAATTATTGTACATTACAAGTTCATTTGTTTGCCAGAGTTTATTTTCAGTACATATATTAATCAGTTAGGGCCCTATCCTGCAAATATACATACAATTAACGTTAACAATGTGAATGGAACCACCCTCATGCTTAAAGTTAACCAAATGTGTGTTTGTAGGATTGGAACTTTAGGTGATAAACTTTTCTTATCAAGTTTTAATCATTGTCCCAGAGTGGCAGTAGCCCTTTAAGAGGGATGAGGCCAGTGCACTTGTGACAGGTCAGGGGACCTCCAGTTTGGCTATGAGAGAAGGTACCAGAGGAAGGGAGGGTGGTCTGGTCTGAGAGTCGTTCAGTCGGGAAAGAAGCAGGCAGGCAGTGATGGCTGGGGATCTCAGTGCCTGCTCCTTGGGAATAGTAGGAAAACACGCTGAAAGCCTAGAGGCCTGGGTAGTGGGAGCAGAAGCAACAAAAAGTTCCCTGGGACTGGCTGATAGTCCCTTAAAATGGCAGGCATTGGGAACCGGCAGGGAGAAAAGGATTTCTAAGGAGAACTGTGCTAAGTTGAGGGAGTATAGGAGAATGTTGCAATAGGCCCTGAAGCAGGAGGAATTGAGAGAGACAAAAGAGCTATAGCCCAGATGGGCTGAGGAACTGTTTGTTACGTTTTGCCTATTTTTGAGAAATAAAACTGTCTGGAAAAGAGTTGCTGAGTGTGGCAATGGGTCCCTCACAGGCTGGGGATAAGCCAGCACCCTACACTCATCTTCTTCCTTCTTTTAATCATGACTAGGAATCAAATAAATGCAATTCTGGAATTATTACTGCTTATACATGGACTGTGATACAAAGACTCCAGCAAAGAATAAAGCTTCAGAGGATCAATCGGATGAAAGACTTTTCAGAGTATGCTTTGGCATAACTTAAAAATCTTCCCTGGGAAATCACAGTAAGTCCCAGCAGTACTTCAGAAAATACAACTCGTCAGGGCTTACATCATGCACACAGAGATGTGGAGAAACTGGCAACAGTTTCTTAGCTACAGTTCTTAGTACTTGAAATCTTCAGCTTTTGAGAGAATCTGAGTCTCTTTTCTATTTAACTCCAAGTCCATGTTCAAAAAACATTTTGACATTTTAATTGGATTTTAGTCCAACTTTGTTTATTTTTAATTCCATTTTCTCTTTTGAGACCAATCTTTAACAATTGTGGAATCCAGGCAGCACTTCGGGAGTAGAAGTTATTTATGAAGTAAAGGACTAATGCTGTTTTCAGTCCTGACACAGTTATCATCCCATGATTCGTGTGATGAGTGTGTGACTCTCTTTAAACTGCCTAATTCTATTGGCTTAGAGCTCTAAGCATTAATTGATTAAGCAATCTGATTATATGTTAATTCACCTTATTTTCCTCCTAATTTTATTTATTTAAATACTTTGGTTTATAAAGTATAAAAACTGTATATCCCATGCTCAGAACACACTTACACGAAGTAACTAATTCTCACAATTATGGAAAGTTGACAGCCTCCCCCTACTTGAGATTGCAAACAGCTTCCTTTATAAAGCCTGATAGGTTTGTATGAAAAATTGGTTTGGCCTGAAAATCGCTAATTTACTCTAACACAACGAAGAATGTTTTCAGAATCTGTAACTCCAAAACAGAAGTTTTTTAAACTCAACAGAAACAAACAACCCTGATTCAAAATAGTGTTTTCTGTCTAACATTTCTTTGTCTCCTTCTATTTCAAAAACGGGTTGTTACAAATCATTCTAACTCTCCTTGAAAACTCACGTGCCAGCTATATTTAAAAAATAAGTTCTATTGCTGCAAAAAATAAAGTTTTTTGTGGTGGATAACTGTGGTCCCAATCTTGCTCATATTTCTTTCAGTAGAAGTTCTGGGCCCAATCCTGCCCCCATTTTATATTAATGGGAATGTATTCAAACTCACTTCAGTTGACTTGTGATTGGGCCTATCAATGGTTCACTGTTGAACTGGGAAGACATATCTAGTGAGGTCCCAGATCTGTCCTGGGTCTGGTACTAGTCAATATTTTCATTAATGACTTGGATATTGGAGTGGAGAATATGCTTATAAAATTTGAAGATGCAACCCCTCCCAGCTTGGTGTCAAGCATTCTGGAGGATAGGATTAGAATTCAAAATGACCTTGATAATTGAAGAACTGGTCTGAAATCAACAACATGAAATTCAACAGTACAAACTACTACACTTAAGAAGGAAACATCAAACGCACAAATACAAAATGGGGAAAAACTGGCTAGGTAGTAGTACTGCAGAAAAGGATTGGGGGATTATCATGGGTCAGAAATTGAATATGAGTCAACCATGTGACATAGTGGTGAAAAAGGCAAATATAATTCTGGAGTGTATTAATACGAGTGTTGTATGTAATAGAAGGGAGGTAATTGTTTTGCTGTACTCAGCACTAGTGAGGCCTCAGCTGGAGCGCTGTGTCAAGTTTTGGACACCACACTTTAAGAAAGATGTGGAAAAACTGGAGAGAGTCCAGAGGAGAGGAACAAAAATGATAAAAGGTTTAGGTAATCTGATCTAGGAGGAAAGGTTAAAAAAACTGGGCATGTTTACGCCTGAAAAAAGAAGGCCAAGGCGGGAACTGATAACAGCTTTCAAATATGTTAAGGGCTGTTATAAAGAGG
Organism: Chrysemys picta bellii; assembly: GCF_011386835.1. Classification (NCBI taxonomy): domain Eukaryota; kingdom Metazoa; phylum Chordata; order Testudines; family Emydidae; genus Chrysemys; species Chrysemys picta. The sequence continues at coordinate 43,249,960 of NC_088801.1, forward strand.
ACTGTGATCAGTTGTTCTTCATGTCCACTGAAAGTGGGACAAGAAGTAATGGGCTTAACCTGCAGCAAGGAAGATTTAGGTTGGATATTAAGCAAAGCTTTCTAACTATAAGGATAGTTAAGTTCTGGAACATATTGCCCAGTTTGTGGAATTCCCTTCATTGGTAGTTTTTAAGAACAGGTTGGACAAACGCGTGTCGGGGTGGTCTAGGTATACTTGGTCCTGCCTCAGTGTGGGAGGATGGACTTGCGGTTCCTTCCAGCCCTACATTTCTACGATTCGACACCTCCCCACCCCCATTAATGAATGGGGATGGCCTATATCATTCCTGCCACTTCAGTTTGGCAGCTGCTCAGAGATGGAGTCTTAAAGCAGCTCCAACGAAAAGGAGAAAGGCTGTTTTGAGCCATTGTTCTGATTTGACCTGAGGGCTGGGAGTTTGATACAGGCAATGCAGAGTACGTTTTCATATGCTGCGTGTAAATAATCCAAACTAGCATACCCACTAACTCTGAGTTTAGTCATTTATTCCTTTTAATGTAAACAAACTTTCATCTACTTATCACGAATTTATATTAGTTTTCTTGAGAGGTGCAGTGGTGCCTTGTGGCAAATTATTTGGCAGTCTTGAATTCATTCTAATTCATTCTCTCTAATTTGGCATTCAGTCAAGCCTTGTAGGCAATGCCACCTGATTGCAGAATGTTGGATGGTTTGAAGCTGGAATCCCAAATCTTCTCTGCAGGGGAGCACCCTCTGACCCCATGAAAGTATTCATAAACACTCTTGCAAGTGGAAACTCATTTTCTGGACTTTAACCTGGGTCGTTCCTAATTAGGGAAGAGGGAGTCCCAAAGACAGCAAGGGCATGGCCATTTCTGAGAAGAGCAGACTTGAGAAATTCTTGAAAGCGTATGTTTGCTAAGATTCCTGACAAGCTTGTATCTTTTCCCTTCCCCCTCAACCTTGATGCTCTGCCTTCCTCAATTCTAAGGGGAATAATGGTACTTTTTTTGTTTTCATTCTCAGTAAGCAGATTTAATATCCTGGGAAGATTTATGTTCCTGTCCAGCTGAGTGCTGCCTGACAGAGGCTAGGAACTGTGAGCAAAGAAAATATCCTGTTGTTTGACTCCTCCTGTGCACGAGGAAACAGGACTTTGTACAGTCTTTGTAAATAAACAGGATTGCATCAAATAACTACCTGTCTCCATCATCTATTTCTTCTCCTAACTGAAACAACCAACTGGATTGTGAATTTTGGCTCAGACTCAGGTCCAAAAGAGTCAATACTGGTGCAAGAGGTGGGATCTAGTTTTCAAGGAGAGAAATTATGAGCTGGTACTTCTCTTCTCAATTTGTAACCCACAGAGGCCCAAAGGGGAGAGTTGGATTGTCCCAGTTCAAGTGATATAAAAGCCCACTATCTTTCAGTGAAAAACTCCCAGGGAGGCTTATCTGGCTCAGTTCAACATCAAAACCTAAATGAATGTCTGGGAAGAGGAAGGGGGGATGGATTAGAAGCCAACATCAATGGTTCAGCTCTGATATTTACCCCCAGAAAAGAGAGAGAGTTTTCCAGACCTGGTAGAAGCTCTTGACATGTGTGGGACCAGCAATCAATTTGAGCTGGCCAAGGCTCTAGGGAAGGACAGGGAAAGAAGAGACTTCATCTGAATTGGCAGAGGACCTGCAGACACTTGTGTAACTGGCATATCCAGATACCAATGAGGGCAGGATATATTGGCAATGAACCAATTTGTAAACACTCAGCCAGACTTGTGCTTTCAAATCAAGATCAGTGAGGGAGACCAAAGACACTATGGGAAGCTATGGAATCTGCCACAGAACTTGAATCTTTCCATGCAGCAGTGTACCAGAAGAGGAAGAAGCCACTAGTGAGGAAGATGGAAGTTGATTAGCATGAATCCTGCAAGTACAGATGTGTATCGAGACGTATGATAGAAAAGGGGATTCCAATCTGGTTTATGACATTTTTGAACAATTAGAAAAAGTGATGAATTCAGTTTGTAAAACAAGGGAAATCAGCAATAATTCAAAAATTAAGGGAAGCAATTCAGTTAAATGGTATTGCTGGAACTGTGAAAAAGTTGAGAACAGAAAGGGGGATTATTATAAATATAAGGCTGGCCAGGACAGAGTATCACAATTCCCTAGTGAAAGCCCCTCTCCCAGTTTGGGAAGTGAGGAGAATCTAAGCTGAAGGGACAAAGTGTGGAAGTGCAAGAATCAGCCTATAGTTGTTTTAGATCTGGGCCATAAAACACCAAAGGAGTGCATTACTGTTGATTTGCTTAGGCCTCTGCCTGAGACAGAGACTGGCAATCAATATTTGCTGGTCGCTATGGACTGTTTCACATAATGATCTGAAGCTTACTCAATAAGAAACCAAGTGATTGTGACAGTAGCAAAGATTTTAGTGAATTAATTCTTCACCAGAGTTGGGATTCCAGGTGTTATTGGCTTTATCTGAGGAGAACTTGGAAGGGATTTGAAGGAAGTTGGGTTAAGGGCTAACTTTTTTCCATTGGCTTGTCTACATTATTCAAGTTGCACATGAGTATCAACAGGTGTTGCTGAAATGGCATTGAACATGGTTTATTTTTATCTATACTTACAGCTAAACTGTATCCAGCATCCGTTCAGTGGCACTCATTGCTGACTTCCATTGTCAGCAATAGGTTTTTTTTTTCTGCTGTAGCCAAGCTCCCAGCAATCTCTAATGCTGAAGATATTTATTTCTACTGACTGTAAACCAGCAATTATGTATTCCTAATATTTTCTGTTCCCTTTTTAATAGTTAAAGGCAAATTTCAACTATAGGATTTTCCTGTTTGAGGAATATTTTTTCTGCTTTAAATCCTTAGCATTATAACTCCTTTAAGGAAGTATCTTCACTCCCACTCCTTGATTACATTTCCTAAAAGAAGATGATAAGTCAGGAGAGGATTCACTATAGAAAATTTAATATCAGCTGACCATACCATTGTATCAAAAGGGATTAATACTGTAACGTGAAGAGCATGTTCTCTCTTGCCTTCCCACAAGAGCACAAAACCAGACAAAATAACTCAGCCACACAAATATGCCAGTGTATTACCAATTAATAGTTGTAATTTAAACTAAATATTTCTGAATTATTATATGTCCTTTAAACTTTTGTTCTTATACAGGCTGGGTGAGTTTAGAAGGATGCTCTCGTCTCTTAGGAGGGGGTGCAGTGGCTGTGCAGTAAGGATGAATGAGATATAGCAGTTACTCCATGCACTGGGAGGGATTAAGTTAGCAGAGGTATCTAGTCTCCAAAATTTGGCCAGGCTCTACATTAACTTAATAGGAGTTCTGGCAGTAAAAGTTTAAAATGTTCTGGTAACATGACTAAGAAGATTTAGGCCCTCTTTGAATATTAGATTATTTTTGATAGTGCTATTTTGTTTCTATGTTACACACATGTAACCCAGTTATGATTCCCTGTTATATATACCTGCCCCTCTACTTGCTACCACCAACCCAAAGCTGCTGTGACCTATTCTTCTTCTCTAACTGGCCCCAAAGCCCTGAAACTAGGCTAGGTTCAGAAGCCAGTTGTTTTGAATATATTGGTACTGGGTAACTTCTTATTCTCCTCTACAAGGAACTATTATTGTGTAAAAATAAGTAGCACTAATTGATGTTAAAGTACTAGTAATAGTCATTATTATGTATTCAGACTATCATAACTATACAGATTAGAATTAATTAGGAATAGGCAAGACCAGGGCCAAACAAGAAAATAGAGTTATATACATGTATTGCTATGTTTAGGAACAGCTAAGAGCAATAATTTATACTGAATTTCTCTCAATCCTCTAAGGTCCACTAAATTGTGGATTATGTTGCAGGTACCTGAACGTATTCAGCAGGAGGAACCCAGGTGCCTGCACTGAATGTAAGGAAGAATGAGACAAAGGATAAAAATACCAGGTGGTGCTGAGATGGTTTAGGAGGCTCTAATCCAGTGGTGGGCAAACTATGGCCCCCTGGCCACATCCGGCCCGCCAGCCACTTTAATCTGGTCCTTGAGCTCCTGCTGGGGAGCAGGGTCTGAGGCTTGTCCCGCTCCTGCGCTCCAGCTGGGGAGTGGGGTCGGGGGCTGCTCTGCACATGCATGCCGCAGCTCCGCACAGCTCCTGGAAGCAGCAGCATGTCCCTCCTCCGGCTCCTACATTTAGGGGCAGCCAGGGGGCTCTGTGTGCTGCCCCCGCCCCAAGTGCCACCCTTGCAGCTCCCATGGGCCAGGAACTGCGGCCAATGAGAGCTGCAGGGGTGGCGCCTGCAGACAAGGCAGCGCGCAGAGACACTTGGCCATGTCCATGTAGGAGCTGGAGGGGGGCATGTCACTGCTTCTGTGAGCTGCTTGAGGTAAGCACCACCCGGAGCCTGCACCCCTAAGCCCCTCCCGTGCTCCAGCCCTGATCCCCCTCCCACCCTCCAATTCCAGCCTAGAGCACCCTCCTGCACCCCAAACCCCTCATCCCCAGCCCCACCCCAGAGCCCTCATTCCCCCCATACCCCAACCTCCTGCCCAAGCCTGGAGCCCCTCCCGCACCCTGAACTCCTCATTTCTGGCCCCACCCCAGAGCCCACACCCCCAGCCTGAGCCCTCACCCCCTCCTGACCCCAAACCCAATTTCATGAGCATTCATATCCTGCCATACAATTTCCATACCCAGATGTGGCCCTTGGGTTAAAAAGTTTGCCCACCCCTGCTCTAATCCCTAGCAGTGGTATTCAGAATGGTAGGATGGCAGTGTTCAAACTCTTGAGTCGGGCTACCTAAATTCATGAGATTGGTTTATAAAATCTGAGAATTGAAAACCATAATCCATTTCAGGGCTTTTGATTTACCTTTCAGTTTTCGAGCCTGTAAGCAGGAGTGCTAGAACGATTTGTATAGTGGGGATTGCTGAGAGCCATTGAAACAAACCATAAATCTTGTATATGATAGAAACTATTTCAAGCCCCAGGCCCAGTTCCAGTCCCTCTGCCTGTAGGGTACAGTCATCTCATGTTTTCAAACCCCTCTTCCGAGCCACAGGGGCAGACCTGTACCAGGGGCTTTTCCAAGGTGACAGCTAAAGTTATCCTCTCCTCACAGGAGTGCAGACGCTGGGGCTGCTGGACAAACACCACCCATCCCACAGTTTGTGAACAGGGTGAGAGCAGGCCACAGCGGGCTGGACCGAGAGGGGTGCAGCCTCTGTTGACAGGGCGGAGGGTTCAGAACCAGGCGGTTCCAGCCCTGCAGCTGAGTGCCTGGGCGCAGGGATGGAGGGATTTGATGGGCAGGTTTCCTTTCCCAGGCGTGAAGGGGGGGAGGGCGGAAGCTCAGCTCTCCTGCTGGGCCCCGGGCTCCACACGGCAAGGGCGGGCTCGGCAGCGAGAGAACGTCGCCCTGGACGGGGACGGGATGCAGGGGAGGGGGCGGGGCCCTGCCGCCGTACAGGTGCGAGGGGCGTGGCCTTGTCTCCGCCGGTGGGTGGGCTGGGGAAGCGGTGCATGCCGGGAGCACCTATAAGCGCTTGCAGCGCTTCCCGCCCCCCCAACGTGTGACCTCTCACCCGGCGGCGCAACACGGAAGTGCGATGGCGGCGGCAGCCGAGGCAGCAGCGGGAAGCGGCCCGGGGTCCCAGCCCCCTGCCCAGCGGAGGCTGCGCATTCTCTCTGGCCACCTGCAGGGCTCGCCGGCGAGCCGGGCGCCCGAGGCTGAGCGGTTCCTCTCCCCGAGCCAGTGCAGGGCGGGGGGCGCAGCTGAGCAGCCGGTCGCGTCCACCATCCCTAAGAAACGGTGAGTGGGGCGGGGCCCCGAGGGAGCTGGGGAAGGGCGCCTCTTGCAGGCAGGAGAGGGCTGGGGGTGTTGGCGAAGAACGGTGGCCCTGGGGAGCGGCGCCCATGTCGGGGGCCAGCTGGGGCGGGGGTGCTGGGGCAATTGCTGTTGCCCCGGCCCTGGGCGTTGAGGAGCCAGCTAGAGACGGGTGGCGGGGTGTACTGGGTATCCCTGTTGGTCGCCCGTCTGGAGATGGAGGCTGTATGCGAGGGGCAGTGGGTGAACGCCGGGGTGTTTGGAGGGTTCATGTGAATTGGCGAAGGAGTTAATTAGGGTGACCCTGGCCGGGAGGGGGCGTCGGGCTAACCTCAGGTTGGGAAAATGCTGGGTAGGGAGGAGAGGAGCCCCATCGTTCGGGAGGAAGCTTGGAATGAATGAAGGAACCGTAAGGGGTTTTCCTGCCTTCTGGGGCCATGGGCTGCAGAAAAGGAAAGGGTCTAATTTTTTCTTCTCTCTTATTTCTGTTCAGCTACTAAGTGGAATACTTATGTAGTTATTCAACGAAGAATCTGAGTGTGTTTATTAAATTGGCAAAGGGAGCAGATTCTTGATTAATGCTGATAAAACATTTAAATCTGGTGGAAAGTGCAATGTGTGTGGAAAAACTTAGGACTAATCTACACTAGAAATGCTACAGGGGCAAAGCTGCACTGATGCATCATGTAATAACATGAGAACAGCCCTACTGGGTCAGACCAAAGGCATACTGTCTTCTGACAGTGGCCAATGCCAGGTGCCCCAGAGGGAATGAACAGAGCAGGTATTCCCTGTCTCCCATTCCTAGCTTCTGGCAAATGGAGGATAGGGACGCTATCATTATTATAGTCTTGGCCTTCACAACATCCTCTGGCAAAAAGTTCCACAGGTTGTCTGCTGAAGACACTCTGTGCTGACTGGAGAGAGCTCCCCCGTCAGTGTAATGAAACCGCCTCTTCTCCTGCTGTCATAGCGCTGTCCACGCCAACGTGTAGGTCAGTGTAACTTGTGTAGCTCAGGGAGGTGGCTTAGTCACATCCCTGTGTGACATAAGTGGTAGTGTGTACAAGCCTCAGTTTTGTTTCTTCCTATGGGTTTTTCACTGTCCAGTTCTGAGTTATTCGAAGTTTCTACCTGATGTAGATACTAAAGAAGAAACTTGTTTTCATATACTGGGCACTAAACTATGGGCTTCTGGAGTTAATAGTTTTGCTTTTGACTCTTTTTGCCATGAGGCTGAAGTTGGCTCTTTGTGTGTGATTTTGAGTTCTTTATTTCAAGAACAACTTAAAAAAATAGTGTAAGGTTACCTTTTTCCAAAAACTTCTTCATAATGTGACTAAATAGTTATAAAAGTCATACTAGTAGTATTGGATGGAGGCATTTCAGTTTCTGAATGGTCAGTGAATGATATATGAAAAGGTGCAATTCAGTACTTTGGTGTAACAGCCAAAATGCATCTGGTCTTCTTTCAACTTTCTACCATTCACAGAAATTGCAGGAGATACAGTAGGTGAGAATCAAACCTTTGAATTTTTCTGTGATGAAACTTAACTGGATATGTAATAAGTAAGAGGTGTGGGTCACCATTAAAGGTCTGATCTTTTTCATGGAAAATTTCAATAAATGTCATGGAAGAGATGTGGGGAAAATAAGGCTGTGTGCATGTGGGGGAGGGAGTTGTGTAGCGAGCTCATTCCATAGCATGGGCTCTTGTTTTTTGGGGCTCGGGCTGGCTCCTTGCTCTGGGTGTTCTGACTTGGTTCCTGTGGCTGCAACACCAGTCCGGTTTGGGAAGTCTGCTCTTCCGTAGATGGAGGCAGAGGACTAGATTTGATTGGTGTTATGACCTAGTCCACTGGGTCGCAATGCCAATCAAACTTGGCCCTCTGCCCCTCTATCTACGCAGAGGTGGATGCGCCAAACCTGAGTTATGCTGCAACCACGTGGGTGAGGCTGCAGCACCCAGAGGGGAAAGGAGCTGCCAGTGTGGTGGTCACGGACTTTATTCAAATTCATAATTACCATGAACACTTTGACCTCTGCACCAAAATGGTAGCCTTAGTCACCATATTTGCATAGTTGACATAATCTATTGCACTTGTTTACTTTAACTCTGAAACTGTAAGTTAAGTTGCTGTTTATATTTTAATTGAGCAATTGTCACTGTTGGTGCTGATCATTGGTGTTGCCTTCATTTAAGCATTCCTAAGGACTTGTGTATACAAGACCCTCGTAGACTTCAAGGCCAGAAGGGACCATAGTGATCACCTAGTCTGACTTCCTGCATGTTGCCTCACCCAACCCTTCCTGTAATAGACCTGTAGCTTCTGGCTGAGTTATTGAAGTCCTCAAACCATGATTTAAAGACTTCAAGTTACAGAGAATTCACCATTTACTCTAGTTTAAATGAGCAAGTGACCCGTGTCTCCTGCTGCAGAGGAAGGTAAACTCCCCAAGGTCTATGCCAATCTGACTTGCGGGAAAATTTCTTTCTGACTCCAAATATGGTGATCAGTTGAACCCTGAGTGCGTTGGCAAGATCCACCAGCCAGGCTCCTGTAAAAGAATTCTCTGTAGTAACTCAAAGCCCTCCCCATCTAGTGCCCCATCTCTGACCACTGGGGATTTTTGCTATTAGCAGTTGCAGATTGCCTACAATGGTAAGAGGCCTATCTCATCATACTATCTACTCCATAAACGTTTCAAGACTGAGCTTGATACAAGTTAGGTTTTTTGCCTCCACTGCTCCCATAGGAAGGTTATTCCAGAAATTCTCTGATGGTTAGAAACCTTCATCTAATTTCAAGCCTACACTTGTTGATGGCTAGTTGATATCTATTTGTGCTTGTGTCAAATTAATATTGGTAGGCCAGAAATCTTGGTGCAAGTTTTATCTGGGTGTGTTAATGGGTTCTGAAATACTTGTCATCCTAATGCGATATGAATACTGTGGTGCTTGCCAGTCCATGCCAAGACCCATGGCCCTCACTGAACATTGACAAATGCTTAGCTGGAAACCAGTCTGGCTCATCTGTGTTAGTATTGTATTTTTATATATATATAAATATAAAAATACACACACACACACACATGCCTTACTTATAACTATATTATTAGTTATAAGTAAGGCTGCAAGTCTGTCACAGAAGTCATGGATACTGTGACTTCTGCAGTGTCTGGTGCTGGCTCAGGGGCTGCCCCACTGGCACGGCCCCCCTGCAGCTTCTAGGTGGTGGAGGGACGGGGGTCTCTGCTGCCTGTGCCCGCAGGCCTTGCCCCCGCAGCTCCCATTGGCTGCGGTTCCTGGCCAATAGGAGCTGCGGCTTGTGGCGGGAGCTGCGGAACCCCTGCTGCCTAGGAGCTGCATGGATGCGGAGCCAGTAGGAAGCCCTTGCCAGCCCCACCAACACTCCCTCCCCCAGCACCAGCAGGGGTCCTGGGTGCTTCGTGGGGCCACAGGCAGTTGCCATGCTTGCTACCCCCTAACGCTGGCCCTGGCTTTTATATGAAGAAAAACAGTTGTTGTGGCACAGGTTTTTATAGCATAGGGTGGGGTGGGGCGGGGGGCTCGGAGAGAAAAAGACTGAGAACTCTGGTGTAAGGGACCATCTCTCACAAAGGCAGGCTTGCCTGAGTGGCAAGATAAACTAGAGTGCCCAAGGGTACAGTTTGTGACTCCAATTTAAGGCTGTTATAGTGCTTTAGGAGTTCACACTTGTTACTTAGTGAAATTTAATTATAGAACACACAACCAGTTTGGGGTTCACGTCCTGTTTCTTGACAGTCTGTCCTGAGATTGGCACTCAGGGTCGTGAGACACTCCAGACAGCTTGACAAATACATCATCCTTCTTTCCAGATACAGAATAGATATTTGTTGAACACTCTTGCTTTCCTGCATCATTAATGCCACCACCTTAATTTACCAATGTGTTTATATTCTTGCTAGGATTTCTTTTGTTCTTAATAGATGTTAAAACTACGTCTGATTGTCCTTAGCCATGCTAGGGTACGTCTTCACTACCTGCTGGATTGGCGGGTAGTAATCGATCTATCGGGGATTGATTTATCGCGCCTCGTCTAGATGCGATAAATCGATCCCCGAACTCGCACCCCATCGACTTCCCCCCCCCACCCCCCCGTGTAGACCAGCCCCTAGTCATGGATTTTTCCAGATCTTTAGATTCCCTTATGAATTTTCTACACTTCATAACTTCTAATTTGTTGACTGCTATCTATTTCCCCTATTTTCCATATGTTGCTTTTTCTGTGTGTTTTTTCCCCAATCAGTTTAGCTCATAATTTTCTTCAACTTTGGGAAATATCCTTTTGAAGCACCAAGTGTATATACTATTGTTCGGAACTGTCTTCTCTTTGCCCATATTCAGTGTAATCACGTCTTGGTCACTGAACAACCATAGTTGTCCAGTCCGATGCTTTATTCATCTTTATCCATCATAAAGAGGTACAAAATAGTTACCTCATGGTGTGTGCAATAATACTTGTGTTTATAAAACAACTTTTAGAAGCTAATGATTTATAACTGGCTGCACGAGACCTCCAACATACGTGTCCCAAATTGAAGACCCCACCAGCATTTTCTTTCCACACATTATAGGCACTTCATTAAGAAGTAATGCATTTGGTTTTCTGGTTTCATTTGGTCATCTGTAAGAGATCCCTACCAGCACTTCATCTTGGCTTTAACACAGTGATACATACACATTCAAGATCCCATGGTTGAGTTACCAGTAATTTACAAGCCTACACAAGCTATTAAGTGTGTGACAGTAGATAAAACAGGATTGCATTGAAGAAACATCTGAATCTATTACCATATTTTCCTACCTGGATCAACCTGCAAGGTCCTGAGTTTTTGGCTGGTTTAGGTTTGGTCAAAAAGGGTAACAATACCAAGTGCTGTTCAGCTGTACTCCCTTGTTATCAAGGAGGAATTAACTACTCGCATTTCAAATACTGATTCTGTGCAAAGACCCAAGGGTCCCAGCCACCTGGCCCTGACTAATGCACAAACAGACCTGTGTCACCTGACCTGTTCATGGGCCCACAGCCCAGTCACATCTCCTCACAAACAAAAGACAGGTCAAACATTGCCTCACCAAATCCCTCTAGCTCCAAGTACAAGATCCACAGCTTCACCCTGTGAAACTCGTTTGTCGCTCTTGCTGTGTTAAACAGTATGTGTGTGTGGTGTTTTTTTTTTTGGGGGGGGGGGGTGAAGCAAAGGTTGGTGATATGGGCCACACCTTTTCCCAAAGAGAGTTTCAGGTCAGGAAATGACAAGTCATTACTTCAGAACAAGCTAACTGTCCCAGGGATGGGTCAGTTGGGGTAACCTGAGGAGTATTTTGTCACTTCTAGTCAGTCTAAACCTATTTGCCTATTCAAGTGCCATTTACAAAATAAGAGTGGTTTGTGGGGCCTGACTTATGGCAGTATCCTGCTCAGGTATAAAATTTTGGGACATGTCTCTACTTCCAAAAAGTTTACTAGTCTCAGGGACATCGTACCAAAAAAGTGTTTTGTCACTTAGAGCTGTCAAAGCCCAGTTCCTTATTTGAATAAATATGAAATACATTATTAATCAAATACATTATGGGGAAACTTCTAAAAAATCGTGCATTGATTTTTTTATTTTTTTTTAAATTGTTCTTTGAATAAGAAACTGGAAATCACAAATAATAAACTGGTAACATGAACAAGGAACAAAATTCAGCCTAGTTTTTTGCCAGTATTTTGCTTAAAAGCTTCTTTGTTTGATGTAGTGTTTTAAAATAAAGAGTAAAAATGACACTATTGTTAGGTAAAGCAGAAAGGGAGGGAAAATCTTTCAATTGCTTACAACAAATCCCAATTTTTGCTTTCATTTTTCAGTGTTTTTCTATGTATTGTAATTACAACAGTGTGATGCAAGCTGATGTGATTTACCACCTTAAGAAAATGAACACATTATAGAAGTAAATTATACCTTATAACCCTGGATTTCATACTCTTTTGATGTAAGAGGGTGTGGTACTACTGTATATGCAGAATATATATTTTGATTCCTAGGTGTATACTGTTCAGTATTGGGAGATGCAAGATGGGGCATCTGAGGAGACCCAGTTTCTATTACTGAGCTGTTCCTGGGGTTAGGCAAGTAGGGTAGGAAACAATCTGCCCTGGAGGAAAATTCCTTCCTGACCCCAAATATGGTGATCAGCTAAACCCTGAGCATGTGGACAAGACTCACCAGCCAGACACCCAGGAAAGAATTCTCTGCTCCCATAGGAAGGTTATTCCAGAAATTCACTCTTCTGATGGTTAGAAATCTTCATCTAATTTCAAGTCTACGCTTGTTGATAGCTAGTTGATATCTATTTGTGCTTGTGTCAAATTAATACTGGTAGGCCAGAATTCTTGGGGCAAGTTTTATCTGGGTCTGCTAATGGGTTCTGAAATACTTTGTCATCCTAATGCGATATGAATACTGGTGCTGGCAGACCAAGTGCCAGTCCATGCCAAGACCTATGGCCCTCATTGAACATTGACAAATGCTTAGCTGGAAACCAGTCTGGCTCACCTGTGTTAGTATTGTTAACATATATATATATTAGTTAAGTAAGGCTGCGAGTCTGTCGCAGAAGTCATGGATTCAGTGACCACTGTGACTTCTGCAGCGGCTGGTGCTGGCTCAGGGGCTGCCCGAGCTGGGCAGCCCCAGGGCCAGCAGCAGCAGTTTGGGCATGTGAGAGGGGGCTGAGGGGCAGGAGTTTGGGGAGTGTTGGGTGGCGCTTAATATAGTGGTTGGATGAATGAATGTTAAAAATATGCCTGGGCGTCTTATGATAGAGAAGTTGCTTTAAAACTTCAAGATGGAATCCATTTAAGAAACAAAAATTGAGATTTTTAAATAAGGTCTGTATTGTCATGCATACTATTTCTCTCCTATGTCATGGGTTTATTAGTCAAGGATTGTATTTTTCATAGAGTGCCTATAGCCTGGGACTAAGTATAGGTGTCTTTTATGTTTATTTATTAAATTTTAGATTTATTGTGTTTAAAAGTACAGAATCATTTTGAGGCACCTACAAAGTGAATTTGATAGGTGTTCTGGCAAATTTTCTTTGTTTATAGGTGACTTTTTTTATGATACCTGAGTCTTGAAGATAAATATCTAAATAAAATAGGAAAGGGAAAAGTTTGCAAATACATATATTGACTAATAGTACTGTGACAGGTTCGGTCACAGAGACCCCCTTGCGACTGCCACTTGATGTGCTGAGACTACCTCTGAGCCCGTTTTTCCCTGCCACCTTGGGTCTTCAGAACTCTGCTTTGTTGAGCCAAACACGCTAGCCTGCTGCAAACACAGACCCAGGTCTGACCCATGCCCCCAAAGCTGCAGTCTTAATGGAAAATGGCTTAGTAAGTGCTCCTGTCTCTAGCACCCAGACACCCAGTTCCCAATGGGATCCAAACCCCAAATAAATCCGTTTTACTCTGTATAAAGCTTATACAGAGTAAACTCATTGTCCGGCCTTTATGACACTGATAGAGAGATGTGCACAGCTGTTTGCTCCCCCAGAGGTGTGCAGTTTTGGAACAGCCTTCCGAGGGAAACAGTGGGGGCGAAAGACATCTCTGGCTTTAAGATTAAGCTTGATAAGTTTATGGAGGGGATGGTTTGATGGGATAAAGTGATTTTAGTCAATAGGTCAATAATGTGCCATCGCTGGTAATTAGTAACAATGGTCAATGATGGGATATTAAAAGTTACTACAGAGAACTTTTTCCAGAAGGTCTGGCTAGAGAATCTTGCCCGCATGCTCGGGGTTCAGCTGATCGCCATATTTGGGGTCAGGAAGGAATTTTCCTCCAGGGTAGATTGGCAGAGGCCCTGGAGGTTTTTCGCCTTCCTCCGCAGCATGGGGCAGGGGTCGCTTGCTGGAGGATTCTCAGCGATTTGAAGTCTTTAAATCATGATTTGGGGACTTCAACAGCTGAGTCAAGGGAGAGAATTCTTCCAGGAGTGGGTGGGTCAGCTTTTGTGGCCCGCATCATGCAGGAGGTCAGACTAGATGATCATAATGGTCCCTTCTGACCATATGAGAGTCTGAGTCTATGAGGTATTAATTACTCTGGTTAATTAATAAGCAAAAGTGATTTTATTAAGTATAAAAAGTAGGATTTAAGTGGTTCCAAGTAATAACAGACAGAACAAAGAAGTTACCAAGCAAAATAAAACAAAACACGCAAGTCTAAGCCCAATGCATTAAGAAACTGATTACAGATAAAATCTCACCCTCAGAGATGTTCCAATAAGCTTCTTTCACAGATTGGACTTCTTACTAGTCTGGCCCAATCCTTTTCCCTGGTTCAGTTCTTGTTACCTCTAGCTCAGGTGGTAACTAGTGGATTTCTCATGACTGGAACACCCTTTGTTCTGTTCCACCCCCTTATATAGCTTTGGCACAAGGTGGGAATCTTTTCTCTCTGGGTCCCTACCCATCCTTCTAAATGGAAAAGCCCCAGGTTTAAGATGGATTCCAGTACCAGGTGACATGGTCACATGTCCTGTGAGACCCCAAGCCTTCATTCTTCCTGGCCTGACTCACAGGAAGGCTTGCAAGTAAACAGAGCCATTTACAACCAATTGTCCTGGTTAATGGGAGCCATCAAGATTCCAAATCACCATTAATGGCCCACACTTTGCATAATTACAATAGGACTTCAGTTATATTTCATATTTCTAGTTTCAGATACAAGAATGATACATTTATACAAATAGGATGACCACACTCAGTAGATGATACGCTTTGTAATGATACCTTATAAGAGACCTTTTGCATGAAGCATATTCCAGTTACATTATATTCACACTCAGTAGCATATTTCCATAAAACACATGGAGTGCAATGTCAAAAGTACTGCTTAATATGTACTCTTGTTTCAGCATATCATGTGATCAGATAAATTCAGATGCTCGTCCTCTTGAGTTAGGCTACATCAAAAAATGAGGCTATAAGCAAGGTTTATATCATACCAGTTTTATGCTGGTAGGGCAATTTGAATTGAATCCTATAATTTCATACAAAAAAATGTTTTGACACCTGATTAGAAGATCCTTTCATAGATCTTTCCTGTGATTTTAACTTTCCTGAAAATATATAGACTAATTTTTGTTTTTTTGTGTTTACCATCTTTTAATATTTTAGAAAACGTCTGTCAATTAAAATAAGTTCACGATTACATTGATGTCCTATGAAAGTTTGTGTCTCTCTCTAAGGGCTTTTAAAAATACTGATTGTACTGCTTAAACTATACTGGTATACTTAAGTTGTACAACCCTCTTCCTGAGAATATAGTTATACCTCAACTATCATATATGAGAATAAACTATATCTACACAAGGCACCTTTATACTGACACAAAGGTCAGTGGACTGTCCCCGCACTAGAGGTTTTTACTGAAGTAGTTGTACTAGTCAGTCACACCCATAACTAAAGTGCTGGTTCTATAAGAAAATAGTTTATAAAACATATTTTACATTTAAAATTGATTTATTAAACAAAAGAATTATCTGTAGTTTATTGAACTGAGTGTTTCCGGTCACCAGGTGCTTAAATTTTTAGCACTAGTCTATTTCATCCTTGTGCATTTTAATTGAATTTTAATTTCCATCCATGTAGAGCTTGTCAAAAATTACGTGTAAAATTAATCTAGTAAATAAGAAATTTATTACTTATTTAAAATAAATGTAAAAATTAAAAATCTGAATAGATGTATGTTAACCTATATAATTTCTTAAACATGTATAAGATACACTGTATCCTCCTGATTAGCAGAAAGAAGCACCAAATATATTGTAAAAGCTATATTTGATTACCATTAAAATGTGTTGATTTTCAACTAACTAATGAGAATGAACCTGTACAAGAGTTTGCCGGGGCTTGACCCTCTCCGGGGCAGCGGGGAGCCACACTGGCTCACTACACACTGGTGAGCTAGGGAAATTCGTCCGGCTGTGGGGTCTCCCTCCGCAGCTCTTGCTGTAACCGGAAGAACACGGTAAGCCCAGCCCTGCTCAGGGCGGGCAATAATGCGAAGTCTGGAGCTCAGGCCCTCAGTCAGGGCTGAGCAACAAATGAGTACCAAGTATTAAGCCCGGGCCCTAGGTCAGGGCGGGGCAACAAACGCTGAGTCAGGAGCTTAGGCCCTCAGTCTGGGCTGAGCAACAATAATCAGCCCCAAGCCTCAAAAGGCCTGGGAGAGGGGGAGACTGCCACCCAAAGGTTGGGTGGCAGGGGGGGACACAGGCCCTCCCACTCCACTGCTTTGCAGCCCGGGGCCCTAGCAGCAGCAGAAGACCCGCTGCTTAGTAGGTGGGGATCCTGGCCGCAACACACTGACATAGGCTTTGGCAGTGCTGTAGCCAGACTGGGGTCGGCTGCCCCCGCGCTACTTCTACACTCCCCCTTGGGGCCTACCTGGGTCCTGGTGTCCATGGGTTCGTCAGGGCAGGAATTGATCGGCAGGCCCGGCGGCTCCTCCGGATAGCGGGCGCAGGGCAGGCCCGGCGGCTCCTCCGGATAGCGGGCACCCTGGGCCGCGGAGTTTTCCTAGCCACGAGCTAGGCTGGAAACGTCTGGTCTCTCTGGCTGGGGCCTTACTGAGCTCTGAGGGAGAGCTTTTATACTTCCGGGTCGCCACTTACCCTCTGGGGGGCAGGCTCTGAGCTCCCTAGCTCTGCCCACTCTAGCCTCCAGGTGGGTTTTTCCCCCTCTGGGGCGGCGGGGAGCCACACCGGCTCGCTACAGAACCTTTCTTTAGTAAAATAACTAAAGTACAAATGCAAAATAAGATGAAAGTTGATTTTAAATCAAGGTTTTCTGCTTGCTCATTTTAAATGATGAAGATCTGTTTTAAATTGCTTTGATTTAAATTGGTCCATTCTGGTCTCTCTCTCCTCTTTGTGTTTCTAGGTATGTCTGCATTGGTTTTTAAAACCCACAGCAGCCAGGCTCAGACTCGCTACCATGTATTTTAAAATGCAGGGGTCTCGGTCTCCCCCAAGAGTCCTTTTAAAACCTTCCAGTTTCTCTGCCTGGTGACTCCTAGATCAGTTTCTTCAGGTGATCCCAGACCCCTACTATAAGACTTCATTGCTAGGCAACCTCTCCCCTGATAAGCCAGTTCTCCTGAGTAGGAGCCAGCCTTTTGTTTAGAGCTGACTCGGCTTGTCTACACTGACAGGCAGTGATCGATCCAGCAAGGGTTATCGTGTCTACTATAGACATGATAAATCGACCACCGATTGCTCTAGCATTGACTCTGGTACTCTACCTTAACGAGAAGCGCAAAGGGAATCGACGGGAGAGCGTCTCCCGTCAACACACCGCAATGAAGACACCGTAGTAAGTAGATCTAAGTAAGTCAACTTCAGCTATGTTGTTCACATAGCTGAAGTTGCGTAACTGAGATTGATTCCCCCCCATAGTGTAGACCAGCCCTCAGTCGGAGACCACTTAAGTCAATGACCCTCCTATTGTTGGTCCTTTGCCACCAGATTTTAAAATTTCAGTCCAACATGGAGCTAACTGTACAACAGAGAAGGGAAAAAAGTCCACATCCAAAATGGAGTTATGAATTCTATACTTTATCAGACTGCAAAGTTCTACAGACTGATTTTTCTTTTTCCCTTCCCTCCCTGCCCCCAGGATATAGTCAGTTGCGTTTAATCAAGAGAAATGCTGGAATTCTCAGGCAGAAAAGGGAAGGGATTGTATTGGGCCAGCTTGTGATAGGCCAGTATTCAGCAAGCCAGAACTTCCCATCTTGTATTTCAGAATCTAACATTTAATTAAAAACTATTCATTATCCCTTGTAGTTGCCAAGTTTACACTGGAGTCACATTTTGAAGGTTAACTGGTGCAGTGACCTATCTGCAGACTCAGTGAGTGGAGACACTGGATGACTGGTGTGGACCATAACAGTCCTCCAGCAGCCACAATACCCCATTCCTGGTGACAGTTCCTGCTCTGGTCACAATTTTAAACTCTGTGGCCCAGGGGTCACAGAGACCAGAAGCCACCCCACCCTTAAAACCCTCCCACATGTTTTTCAAAATGCCATTTCTTGTTGCCCACTTGGCAAGCACACCAGCCAGTGCACCCTTGTTGTGTACAACTGCCCAGGCTCTACATACAGAGGTACTACATACTTCCTGCCTACTCCAGGCAGAGCTGCATTCGATCTCCTGAGCCTATAGGGAGAAGAGGCTGCAAGCACAGCTACGAACAAGCCATAGAAGCATAGACATTTAAGAGCAGATTGCATGGGGGATGCAGGCAAAGTGGTATGATGGGCATAAGCAATAGTGCCCCATGGAAGCGAAAGAACTTCTCCAGGGATGCCGCAAGGCCGGGGGTTCAACAATAGATCTGGTACTGAACCTCATTCCTGCTGCTTCTGCAAGGAACTGAATGCCATACTTGATAGAGACCGCACCAGGACCCTGCAGACCACTTTTGATACCTCGGAGGAGCCTGAGACTGAGACCCCTGCCATGAACAGCGAGGAGGAGGGAGGGAAGAGGCATCAAGGGACTCAGCAAGCCAGAACCTATTTGAGACTCCTCCACAGTCTAGCCTGTCCTGCCAGGCAAGCGCAGATGAGCCTGATGAAAGGGAAGGGACTTTGGGTAAGTGTGTGCATGCATTTTTGTTTACAGTTTTTAAATTTAAAGATGGGGAACCCATCCCATCCCAAGTTAACAAGACATAAGTATCTTTTCATTTTTTTAATCATATGGGGAGAGTTAGAGGTACAACAAACAGAGGCAGAGTTGGCATCTGCTTTTTGTTCGCTGTTAGAAGTGTTGGGGAATGGGGGGGATGCTGAGTGCTTCATGTGCATAGGTATGTCCCTATTCTCCTCCTGAGATCTTGATGAAACTTTCATTGAGATACTCTGCAATCCTCTCCCAAATGCTTTTAGGCATGGCTGCCTTACTTCTTCCTCCATGGTGTGACACTTGCCCATGAGTTTGGTTGGCACATGCAATAAACAGGCTATATGGGGAGCAGCTTCAGGATGCCAGTAGCAGCAAATGGGGATTGAAATTTTAAAGCCTTAAGCACCAGAAAATTGTTTCCCCGCTTGCTCATGGTGGGCTTTACTCCCCATGACAGGCTGGAGAGTGGTGGTGTGCTGAAGTGCTCTGAAGCTGATGAAGCTGAAATGTCAATAAGCCTTTTTTATGAAATGTCTATGGAAATAAGGGAAGGGAGTTTTGAAAATTTTCCCTTTCCCCTGTGACTAAGTCCAATGA
This sequence comes from Chrysemys picta bellii, assembly GCF_011386835.1. Lineage (NCBI taxonomy): Eukaryota > Metazoa > Chordata > Testudines > Emydidae > Chrysemys > Chrysemys picta. The sequence goes on from NC_088801.1 coordinate 43,269,157, forward strand.
TCTGTTTTTATCAGCAGCTTCTGGCATGCCAACCTCGAGGATGTTGTCTCCATGCCCGTAGAATGCCTGACCCTGATGAGGAAGATGAGGACTAGGGTGGACATATTCTGTGAGATCCTGCAAGTGAGTGCTGCAATGGACCATGAACAAAGGGCTTGGAGGGCCTATATGACTGACAGCATGGAAAAAGACAGAGGACAGGAAAAAGGCCCAAGAATCTCAGCAGGACAAGAGAAGGAAATACACCAGAATGGGTGTAGAATGGGTCTTCTCAAGCAGCAAATCCAAATGGTGCAGACTCTGGTTGACCTACAGGTCCAAAAACCCCAGACTCTTCAACCTTCGCAATCCTTGGAGAATTACATGGTTGCTTCTTCCTACACCCCCAACATACCATGTGTAGCATCATAGGATGCTTCATTACCTCTACCACTCCATGCCAGGGGATAGCAAGGAAAACTGCAGCTTTTCACATACTGACCTGTAAGAACCATGGTTGGTGTATGTGTAGCCACAATTAACTATATTTGTGTACTCAAATGGGCATAAATGTTTGTTTCCTTTCTAATTTTAAAGCTTTAACCCTGTTAAATTATGTTAAAAATTTTGTATGACATTGATTTTTCTGCACACTCTCTCTCTCTCTCTCTCTACCCCCCCCCCCCCCCCAATAAAGTTCTATTTCTGGAGGAACAAATCACCTTTATTAGTTCACAACAACTACTGGAGAATGCATAGCAGTAGTCAAAGCAAACAATACTTGTTAATGCAAGTGCAGCATAATTTATAAGTTCAGGAAAACACCCTGTGCTATATTAAAACATTCAACACGCACTGCTCAGTTGAACTGTGGATGATTGTTAAAGTGGTTTTTCAAAGCTTCCCTCAACCACATAGATCCATGTTGGGCTCTTGTAATACCTCTTGTGTCTGGCTGTTCAAAATCAGCAGACAGCCGCTCCACCTCTGCTCCTCTCTTCCACCCCCCCCCCCCCCCCCCCCCGCCAATGGCAGCTTTTCCCCCTTTGCCTCACAGATATTATACAGGACACAACAGGCAGCGGTAACCATTGGGATATCTTTCTCACTGAGATTCAATCTAATGAGTAAACATGCCAGTCTGCCAAAAGCACATTCAACAGTCATTCTGCACTTTCACAGCCAGTAGATGAAACTTTCCTTAGTGCTGTTGAGGTGGTCAGTGTACAGCTTAATAAGCCAGGGAAGCAGGTAGTGGACATGCCCCAACCTTTTTAATCTGAGTAAATTCTCCAAGCACTTTAGACAAACTCACTGGTAAAGATAAAACATTACAGAAATAACTTATTTTAGTTAATTTTTAAGTGATCCTTGATACGTTGGTGTGTGTGGTTCACATAATGTCCATGTTAGGCAACCATTGACAAATTGATATGTACTCCCCATAACTGAGTTGAAAACAGTGGCTCGTAGCTGCTGTGGTAGAGTGGCTTAGAAGTACTGCAGGAGCTCAGCTATACCCTTGTGTTGCTTTTAAGTTCTGCAGAAACTCTGCCACGTGAGGGTAGGGAGATTTTTTGCTGTAGAGCTGAGCTCTGCAGAATAAGGGGAGCCAGTCAAGAGTTTTATAGTTGGCTCCTTCCCCATTAGTGATGTTTTGTGAGTAAGACAAATATTTTCACTAGTGACATGTTGGAGGATTTTTTTAAGGGTTGTTCCTTGGGTTCTGAAATAACTGGTTTTCTAGGGTTTTTTTGGTCTGTAACCTGGGTTTAGAATGATATATATTTTTGCTGTTCACAAGTGGATTTTTTTTTTTTTACTGGCTTCTATTTGCGCATGTGTAATGTATGTTAGTTCAACCTTAAAGAGAGCATTAAAGTTTGTGTTAACAAAATTGCCTTTTGTATCCATGTCGGATTACTGTATGATATAAGGAGTGTAACAAGTAATATGGCTCTCTGTTTTTGTTCTGGAAAGGATATTGTCGCAGCCCTGATTGAGCTCCTCCTCCTAGATATTCATTGGTCTGCTGTATCTGGGTCCCACATGCTGGACTCATGTGCTCTTAAGCTTCCTGAGTCTGAGCAAAGTCCAGTCTCTGGCTCTCGGTCTCTAGAGAGAGACTCTCTAGGTTGTTTCTTTCTAACACCCCTTTTTAAGAGCTGAGACCCAGTGGCACAACTACCTAGACCGGTCCCAGCTCCCCTAACTCTCCAGTTGCTTATACGCTCTTAGAGTGCAGACCTTGTGTTCCAGGTCAGTGTCCTGAGTGATCGCGCCTGTCCCTCCACTGCTGGGTGAGTGCAGGCCACACTTGCTCTGCAACCCGACTACCCTGGGGGAAGAATCTGCCCCTCCCCTCTGGGGCCAGATAAAATGAAATACCCCAAATTATTGAAAAATAAAATGAAAAATTGTGTTTTTAAAAAAAATCTCATGGGTCTTAATTATACTGTATTATAAAGATGCATTTAATCAGTGTTCATTCTGGGGTTTGCTAGTTTTTGGGTGTAAATGCTAACATTTTGAGGACTAGTTACATGTTAGAAAATCAGTCTTAAATACTTAAAATATGGGAAATTAAGTAAATTTTGCTGATGTTCAAAGAATCCCTTTGAAAGTATACTTGCTAATGTGAGTTTAATAACCAATAAATTACACATTTATGCTTTTGAGAGAACTGTTTTTGCTGTAGTCTTGTGTGCAGTGTCGCTTCAGGATGCAAGCTACTTTGGAAACCTTGTTGATGTTGTAATACACTTGCTTAGATTAAGCTGTGGATAAATTTATAATGAAGAAAGTTAGCTGACTTAACACGTATCGGGGGTAGCCGTGTTAGTCTGTATCTACAAAAACAACAAGGAGTCTGGTGGCACCTTAAAGACTAACAGATTTATTTGGGCATAAGCTTTCGTGAGTAAAAACCTCACTTTTTTTGCATCCGAAGAAGTGAGGTTTTTACCCACGAAAGCTTATGCCCAAATAAATCTGTTAGTCTTTAAGGTGCCACCAGACTCCTTGTTGTTTTTGACTTAACACGGTCATTCTTCTCCTCTTGATATGCAGCTTGGTGATAGTGGAATAAGCAGTGAAGGAATTCCAGGCATGTTTCAGCTTATTCACTGGTCATAGTCCTTTTTGGAAGTTACTTACCCCATTTTACAGGTAGAAAAAGTTAGTACTTCAGGTGTTGAGGTTTAATCAATTTGTACAGTGTGGAAAATGTAAAGTGCTATATAACAATTTATATTGGAAGTATGTACCACCGATTACTATGAGAATTGATGTGCATGCTTTTGAGGTGGGGCGGAGTAGTAATGTTTCTTTTTGGAAAATAAGAACTTTTTCTTGCTTAAGAATATTTTGTATCTAGTTTCCTGAGCTGTACTTTTAAATCTTTAACCTAAGAGAATTGAAAATCATAATTCAGAAAGCTATAGTTCTTGTGATTGAAAACTGGTAAATCTGTTCTCCATGAAGCTGTGGAAGTCAATTTCTTAAGGTTTTATACTGCTGCCCATTACCCTAGTACCCGAGCCAGATAAGACCTAAAACCTGTTGGTAACTCCAGACTGATGCAGTGTAACTACACCTAGAAATAAGCTTGTTACGCTACCAGTAAAAGTATACTTCACCTTGATAACTGCTCATTTAAGAATACATTTTGATGTCCATTTTATTTGTGGCTTATTATAAGATTTTTTTAATTTACTTGTACCAAGCAAATGAACCAGAAACATGATTCAATTCTGTTTTACTCAAAAAATATACAAGGCACCCTTCTAAGAAAAGCTCACATTTCTTAATAAAGGGCTATGAAGTTTTTACTGTGATGGTGGAATACTGCCACCTTGTGGGCATGTCCTGCAGTTTTGAGACACCATTTTCTCTTGTAACATTTCTTGGGGACTGTACTGCATTCTGTGATATAATCCGAATGGTTGCCATCATTTGATAGCAAGTAGCTCCATGGGGAGAGAAAAAAACACATTTATTTGTTTTTTTTCTAATTTTTCAGCAAGATACAAAAATACAGTCTATGGCTTTGAAAGAAATGCTAGTTCCAACAAAGATGTCAACCCTCCCTAATTTTCCATAATTCAGATTTTTACATGTAATTACAAAATTACTAATTCAGATTTAAATCTACTAATTTTGTGTGTGTGCATGCACGCACATACAGTCTCTGTCTCGCCACCACTCGGTTCCGATGAATGCAACAAATAATGGCACAGCTATGGGGGCGTTCTCCATCACTTCTATGGCATATGCCCAGACTGCTCAGTGAGGGCTTGATAGGAGGTAAGCAATTTTGAATGGGTTGGGCGGTGCTGCTGGAGTCAGTGCCCAAGCCATAGGCTGCATGTTGTAATTAGAGCACAACATGCAGCCTGTGACTTGGGCAGTGAATCCAGCAGCACTCCAAACCCCACTAACAATTGCCATGGCTTGACTCCACTAGATTTTCACTGGGCAATTGGTGGAGGAGGCTGTGGTCATAGAGGAAGGTGGGGGGGTATGCAACATAGGTGGGAGAAGAGGAGGATCATCCTGGGAAGGATGTCCAGGCCTCGGACTGGCCAAGGTAATTAAGGGCCCAAGGTGACCTAGGAGGGCAGTTTTCCTAGGGCCAGTCTTTTCCATCTCCCAGTTTGGGGGTGGGGTTCAGGAGCATAATGGTCAGGGGAGAGCCCAAGCCCTCTCCCCTTGGCCATAGACAAGAGAGGGGAAGAGGCAGGAGGTCCAAGTAAATGCTCTGCTCCTCAGGATTTTTTTTCATAAACATCCCTAAGTCTTGGAATAAGTTTGGCATCTGACTGCAGTATATAGCTTTTAAAAACTTGAATTTTATTATCCTGTCAATGAAAGTAAAATATTTAAAATTACTTAAAACCCTATTTACCATGCTGTTTTCACAACTCTAGTGTCCAAAAACCTTTAACCTGAAATTAAGTTGATGGGTGATCAGCATGACCTTGTGCTATTTGTACCCGTTCAGAAAATGAGTTTAATTCCCAAAAGTTAAACTTTGGTAAATCAGGAAATTCAGACTTTTAAGGAGATGCTTCCCACATAATCTTAATTCTATCCTCTTTGATTCCTGCCCTAAGAATTCCTTCAGGTAGATCACAGTACCATATGCCCCTCAGTCTCTGCCAACCAGTAGTAAATAGATCAGTGGTGCTGTATAGAGGCCAGTGAGGATCTGAAGGTCTGTATTAACAGGAGTGCTGAATTGGAGTTTTGGTGGGCATAGAGAACATGGGAGATTTGGTTAGGGAAAGGTAAAATATTGTCATATTCCCAATTTCTATTGCCATCCACATGGGAGGGGAAAGGAGGGCAGAGTTAGGTAGTGTAGATTTGATGGCTGAGAAATGTTAACTCTCTATTTCCCAGTTTTCCAATTTTCAGTTCTAGAAACTAAATTCTCATGTTCTGGAAGAAGTAAAGGGCAGTTCTGAAAGCCTACAATGTTAACTTCATCTTAAAGGTTTTGCCTCTGAGCTTCTCTTGTTTGAGAAGGTTGGGGTAGCAAAGGGACCAGGTTGAGGGCCAACTCGGAAGTCATGCTTGTAGTATGCAGAATTTTCATGTGCTCTGTTCTCAGCTCTGTCTGTAGTATGCAGAGCTCTCTGCTTCTCCCATCAAGCACTAAGTACAATCTTGGGGAGTTTCTTATGGGGGGGGGCAGGAGTCTGGGATTGCGGGCTCCCACTTTCCTGCTGCTGAGGAGGATCACAACTGCATTATAAAAACTGGTCCCCGTGCTTTTGTAGCCTCCCAAAACACCAGTTCTGTCTCCTGATGTCTCCCCTAAGCAAGATACGGTAATACAGAATGAGGGATCCCCAGAAACTGAAGAGTATGCAATGAGTTTCTTCCTGATCAGCTCCTCCACTCTCTCTGCCTGTGGCATGCAGTAAGTTTTCCAGTGCTTAGCTCACCTTGGACTGAGTAATGTGTGGGCCACAGGAAATCCTCAATTAGGGTGGGTGCCATGAGATTGTGAGCTTCCTTTCTGCCTGCTCCTGCCATAATAAGAAGTTCAGGTACAATCTATAAATATTTTACAGCAGGCATAACCCTGGTCTCAGGCCTGCTACTTCCCCAAACATCTCTTATAGCTCCTCCTCCTGGCTCCCTTTTCCCCTTCCAGCAAGGTGTGATTGGATGTTGATTTTCCACCCACCCACCCCCTTTCCCTAAGTCTCAAAGCTTCTCAGCACCAAATCAGCCAGAATTGGCCCAAGTTCTTTGCTAACCAATTGGTTAGGCCCTTATAGAGGCCAAATACCCTGCAGCTGGGGAGACAGAGGCATTTTTTTAAACAATTAAGCAACTTGGGAGGTCGCACAGTCAGCTATAGAACAAGTGTCTGAGACACAGGCCATTCCATTAGCGATAAGACCATCCATCCGCCTAATCTTCCAAGAGGTTGGAGGAGCTACCTCAAAATTGCATTTTAAGCTGTCTACCCAACATAACACAAATCTGCAGTCTGAACCTTGAACAGAACCCAAGTCTTCTGCATCCCTAGTCCATCTCATTAGCATAGTGGTTATCTCTTGCCCTACACACAGTCGGTGGGTTCCTTTCTGGCTTTGGCCAAAAATTCTATCCTGAATCTGAGAAACCTTCTTGATGACCATTATGAAACTGATATATTCTCATGAAAACTTTTGGTTTTGGGTAATTGGATTTTCTGCCCAAAATAATTTAATTGGAAAATTCCTATCCTGCTCTAATCACTACACAGATGGCGTGCTTGATTTCATTTGGCATATGACTTTCGAAAGAGAGGCTTGTTGCTCAAAAGGCAGCATGGCTCAGTGAATGAGACTTGAACCTGCTTTATCAGAAATCTGGATTCTAATCCCAGATCTGCCTGATTTGACTTTATGCAACCACTGTTATTTAGGGCTTGTCTACATTACCCGCTGGATCGATGGTCAATGATCGATCCACCGGGGGTTGATTTATCGCCTCTAGACTAGACCCAATAAATCGACTGCCGAGCGCTCTCCCGTCGACTTTGGTACTCCACCAGGGCGAGAAGCACAAGCGGAGTTGACGGGAGAGCGTCAGCCGTCGACTTACCACAGTGAAGACGCCATGGTAAGTAGAGCTAAGTATGTCGACTTCAGCGACATTATTCACGTAGCTGAAGTTGCGTAACAATCGATTTTTTTTTTTTCCTCCCCCTCTCCCTTCCCCCCAGTGTAGACCAGGCCTTAGCTACAAACTTTTAGGACCTGTCAGGTGTACGTGAATATTAACAAGAGATAGCAAAGGGAGGAGACTTGCACTCTTGGTCTTTTGGCTTGCGGATCTTTGTTCACTGGCTACAACGTATCGTACAGGGACGCTATTTTAGTGTGGTGCACTGTGCAGGTTTGGCCTGGCGGATGGCTGTTTAGTGCATGGTGCACATGTGAGCTAGTACCGGCTGCATGGTGCAGAGCAGCCAGCGCATACCAGTACATTTGCCCTTTAAAACTAAAATTGAAAAATAGTTAAGGTTGATTACCTGTAATTAGTTGAAGATCTGTAGTATCACTGCGTAGAATTCTGAGACATTCTTGTGTAATGTGTGTCATTTTTAATATAGTAATGTATCATTAAGGCATCAAAAGAAATTTTTGTCCTGTGGGGACACCCTTCAGTTACGATTGAGGTATTATAGTTTTGTGGTTCCATTTTAGAGGAAACATGAGTTCTTCCCCCCTCCCCCCTTACTTCTTTACTACATAGTGTCACTACTACAAGGCAGAGTTCAGGTTCTTTGGGCACCTTAACTGTGAATTTCCATGCCTGAGTCTGTATGATTGTCTTTAAATTTAACCTGTATTCTGAATTTCCTTTCTTTGTACTGATTTGGGCTACAGCATTAGAAGAAGGTTGTCATCCCACTTTACTCTTAAATTACTGTATGTGCTGTTAAACTTAACTCCAGTTTAATATAGTTATTTTTATCTGATTGATTAAATGATTAAACAAGCATAGGTTTTTTCACTTTCTTTGGTGAAAATCTTAATTTTCCAAAGTAAAGTTCACAGGTTCAAATACTGATGCTAAATTGTTATTTAACAATTTATCTTAAATTTAACACAGAAAATCTTACAAATTTTACATACCTTTTTCTTGATTGCTGGCACCATATACTGCATGCATAAAAGACCTGTCTGCTGCAAGCTGGTTTTTGTTCACATAGTTCTTTCATATACTAGCTTTGTTGTACTATTTTCATTTATGTGGAAGGTATAACATTTTTGAAGCTAAACATATTTCTAGCTGTGTAGAATTATATCTTTATGATATGCATTTGACTCTTTAAATTCTAAACTAGTGGAGAGAGAGTAGAGTTCATCTTAAATTGTTGCAAAAGCCAAAACGATGGAAGTTAACAATCTACTAACTTGTATTAAAATCTTTTCCCTTTTAGGCAAGAAATTCTGAAATGGAATGGATGGGGATATAATGACTCCAAATTTATATTTAATAAGAAGGGACAAGCAGAATTCACAGGGAAAAGGTAAATGAAATCTCTGCCATCACTGTGTAGCTAATAATATGAAGTTTCTTGTTTTAAGCATTTTATTTTTTAGAATCTGTATTTGTGTAGTGTTTTAAATCAATCTATCTGAAAGATGATTGCTTTTTTGGCACGTCCTATAGAATAAGTTTAAAATGTTGCTGTCTGCATTTTTAACAACTTTACTGAGTTATAAAATAGTACTTTACTAGTGTGGATAGTAAAATAAACCTTTATTGAGGGTGAATTCACTGGATGCCTTATTAAAAGCTTAAAATGGTCTTTTAGAGGACAACTTAAGCAAAATTAGTCTTCCCCATAATTTCAAGTAGTCACCCTGCTGAAGATTTTACTTGGTCTTGAGTCTCCATTATAACACTCACTCATCTAAGGTTTGGTCAGTATGCAGAATTCCTGAGTATTCTTCGGTTCTAAGAATCTCATGAAAGAACAAGCATGTCATTTTACTGATTAGTTAAATGCCAGTTTGTATTTTATGGGAAACCTGTATTCATGTGTAGAAGTTTCATTGGTGATCATAAAATATTTCTTGGATCAGGGTTGTGGTGAGGATAAATTCATTAGATTGTGAGATGCCCAGATACTATTGTAATGGGGGGGAGGGGGCAATATAAGTACTCAATTAGGGTTGTCAGGCGTCCGTTTTTCGACTGGAATGCCTGGTCAAAAAGGGATCGTGGCGACTCCGTCAGCACCACTGACCAGGCCATTAAAAGTCTGGTCAGTGGCGCAGTGGGGCTAAAGCAAGCTCCCTGCTCTGGCTCCGCGCGGCTCCTGGAAATGGCTGGCACATCCCTGTGGCCCCTAGGTGCAGGAGTGGTCAAGGAGGCTCCGCGCGCTGCCCCTGCTCCAAATGCTGGCTCCGCAGCTCCCATTAGCCAGGAACTGTGGCCAATGGGAGCTACGAGGGCAGCGCCTGCTTCCAGGGTGAGTAGTGCGCTGAGAAACCAGCTGCATCTCTGCATAGGGGCCACAGGGACATGTTGGCCACTTTCGGGGGCCGTCTGAGGTAAGTGCCGCCCGGAGCCCTCCCAACCCTCTGCCCCAGTCCTGTGAAAGTGAGTGAGGGTGGGGGAGAGCAAGCAATTGGGGCGGGGGATAGTGCAAAAAAAAAAAGATGGTATACAGAAGGTAATTGAGTGCTCCTATTTTTGCTATTTCCCATAATACAAAATAAGAGAACATTCAAGAGAAATGAAAGATACATTTTAAATTGGTCAAAGGAATACATTTTTGCACATTACATAATTACCCTATGGAATTCATTGACCTTAATGATATTTTGTGCCACAAAAGTAGTAGGATTCAAAAATTAAACATTTGTGTAGGTGGAAATATCGACATTTCCATTACATACAATTGAATCAGTTAAAGACACATAATCTTAACATTTCTATATAATTGTTTTATATTTAACACTAAATATGCATAATTTTGCAGACCTGGATATTAATTTGAATCTAATAAACTTTTCCCTTGTTCTGCATAAGTACAATAAGTAAGACGTTTATCTGATTTTACATAATATTTCATATTAAGAAGAACCCATGTAATATAGACTTTATGTTTCAGGTATAGGTTGAGTGGTATGGTGTTACCTGTTTTGAAGGAATGGATGGAAAAAACCTTAGGAGCAAGTCTGGAGCACAAAATTACCTCTAGAGTAAGTAAATAGCTGAAGAGGCAGGTCCTTCAAACATATTGCACTCATGATGACATAACCATTCATCTATTAAACATGACTCATGCTGTTACCCTCAGTATGCCCTTGCATATGGTTGAGTGCCTTAGTATTAATACAATATATTTATTTTAAAAAGTCATGCCTCCTTATAGACTATATTGTATATCAAAAGCTAGGTGACTTAAAATTACTGAAAGTCCAAATTGCTGTAATGTCACGCTGCTTTAATCAAAAGATTAGCTACTTGTACAGGGAATATTGGGGTTACTTTTTGCATGGTGAAATATTGTCTCAAAACAGACTGCTGAATGGAGGAGCCTACCCAGAAAGGAGAGAACTTTCATTTGGGAGTACATATTTTAATTATTATTTGAGAAGCAAAATACAGAAAATATAATAGTTAAACTAATGTTACATACAGTTTTAAATAATTTCTGCAGAATGACAGTGTCTATTGAACCTACTTGATAAGTTGCCCATGTATATCATCTGTTTGAGATTGCATTATATTTGAATGCATCTCTATGCATTGAAGATTTTGGCTTTGCAAGGGATATTAAACTGATGTTTTTTTTAAAGTTGCAGCAAGCTTTAATAGATCTTTAGGGTTCTAAAGCATACTTAATAATTGCATTCAGTTCATGGAACATTATGTTTAAAATCATTTGGTGTTCTAACACTTAAAATTATCAAAGCTGAATTTTTTTTAAATCAGTTTTTAAAATCAAATTAACTTTTCACCATTTACACTGTTTTATTTACTTTTGTACGTGACATGGACAATGAACATAGACTAGTCAAAGAAGCCACTAAGTGTTTCTCTTTAGTTCCCATGTACAATTATTTATTATTTGTATTATGGGAGTCCCTAGGGAGCCAGATAAAGGCCCTAATATGCTAGGCACCATACAGACATGTAACAAAAAGATGGTCCCTTCCCTGAAGAGCTTAAAATAAAAGTGTAAGACTGTACCTGCATTTGGGTTGCAAACCTAGCAGGGAAAACTAACACCCAGACTAACTTAATTTGGAATAATCATGTGGAAACTTTTCTGTTGGGTTTTGAGGAAGTTCTTAAAGTAAAACATAGATGTGGGTCTTAAACTGACAGTTTTTCCTTGTTTTTTTTTTTTTAAATTCAAGCAATCCTTAATTTTTTAATATTTCTAAAAATCTCTCAAATTGGAAAATCTTCTTTCCTCCTGTTTTCCTCCCTTTCTCATTTTTTTTTGGGGGGGGGAGGAGTTAATGGAAGTGAATTGTGGAGTAATTAGAAATTTCAGCCAGTCACAGCTCAAAAGTTTAAAAACTGAATTTTTGAGAGTTCAATCAAATCGCTCCTTTTTAGGATACACCTGTAAGTGAAGTTATAGTATTGCTTGGAGAATTATTAATACTTATGTGTAAAATGGGAAAAGCCCAGTTTATTTGAAATTAACTTTTTACTTGTAACATAGCAAAATTGCTCAGCAATCATTGAAAAACAGAAGATGGAACCTCCACTGCCATTTTTAGTTACTTTTCAGAGTAGAACTGCACTTAGTCTGTAATGATCTTTCTTTGTGTCTTATCTTTGGTGAAGGGCTAAATCCTGTCGTTCACCCTGTTCCAGCTAGCTGCTTTGTGATCTTTCCTTACTCTCTCAGTGCTAGGGAGTACGATTATGTTGATGTGGTTTTCGTGAAGCACTGTGGACTATTGTACTGAACAAATCATTGGCTTTGACGGTGACATACTGAACAATTTATCTGAAAAATAAGAGTCAGAGGGATCAGTAAGGGGTCCAGTCTACAGAAGAAAATGCAATTGAGTGGAGGAATCAAAAGGGACTGGTAGATAGTATAGTTAGAATTGAGGCCAGGGATGATGATGAAGACAACTGTAATTGGGTTACATTAAAATAAATACTCATATTTTGTTGGATTTATCAACCGCTAACTTTAATGTGAGTAGTTGGGTTTGTCATGAGAGACCAGCACGATTTAGGGGACTCCCTAGTAGTAATGATTTTTTTTCTTGTATTGTAGGCTTTCTTAAATACTAGTGATGTACCCCCATCTATTGTAAACGAAGAATTTCTTCAGGATCTTAGAGCTACTAAAATTTCATATTCACAGGAAGCAGAAGATAGGGTGTTCAGAGCTCATGGTAAGATCAAGTCCAATGTGTAATTTTACGCTTTTAGTATATATGATTTTTAAAAATCCTTGTAACTTGATTTTTCTTGTACTTCAGGTCACTGCTTACACGAGATATTTGTGCTAAGGGAAGGAATGTTTAAACGAATTCCCGATATAGTTATATGGCCAGGTAAAAATTTTTAAATTTATTTTTTTCTTTGTTCAGGAGGCTGTAGCTCCCCATGACTGATAATGAAGGGTTGTAGTTCAGGAAGCAATCCTGTCACACTAGTTGGATATCTCTCACTTTGTCATTTGCTTGCAATAAATAAACTGAAATTGTTAATGCCAAGGAGTCAAAAATGGCTTCAGTCTCACCTTTTAAGAGTAGTCATTTTTACTTACATTTTTACTTTGCAATCTAAATGTTCTCATCTCTGTTACCATGGGGTATTCAATGCAGTGTTAGATTTATCCTAAGGACTTTAATTTCAGTTAATAGTTCTAAATAACAGTCTTTCATTGTAAGGTTAATGCTCATAGTTATAATCAAATGACTGCATACAACTTCTCAATTTTTAATAAAGGATTAAACCTTGTCTTGGTGCTGTGTGCCTCTTTGTACTGATGACAAACCCACTTCATGCATACTGTAACTCCTGAATTTCCTGGGGTTTTAGCACTTGGTTGGGGATAATTACAACATTCCTATAATTCATTAAATACATCCCTGAATTACTGATATGTACTCTCAACCTTAATGCCATTTTAACACAGTTTATCTGGAAATTTCCTAGGTGTTTTTTTTTTTTTTTTTTTTTTAATTAAAAGTTTCATGCATGAACCACATACAAGAAACCAGAAGAGGATGTTGCCATGTAATATTTCTAATTTGAAGATGCCAAATATCAACCTTGAATCTTTTATTTTAACTTTTTATGGTCATATTCACAAGTATGCTGTGGCTGCTTTGTCATTCTGGAGCAGCATGAAAGCAGCCAGAGCTTACTGACCAGTTAACTAGCTTTAAACTGCTTTGAATGCAAATCAGCCAGAGTTCATACCCCCTGTTTCTCTGTCTTTTGCTCTCCAAATTCCTCCTGCCTCTTGCACCTCCCTACGTTCCTCTGCATATGCACTCTCAAATCCCTCCTTGTCCTCCACACTCTCCTGACTGCACCCACCCTTGTTTCACCCTTTTACTGGCATTCCTTCTATTATCTTGCACATGCACACATGGGCCCCTAATTTCACCCTCCTGCCTTCTCTGTTGCAGAGGCATGGTGCAAAGGGTAGCTTCTGAAAAGAAATAGTGGGGCTTATGATAATTGAAAGCTTTTTTTCCAGAGCCTGAGGCATAAAAAAAGCCTTTCCTTCAGAGAAATCCACTAAGACAGTGGTTCCCAAACTGGGGCCGGCGCTTGTGTAGGGAAAGCCCCTGGTGGGCCTGGCCAGTTTGTTTACCTGCCTGGTCCGCAGGTTCGGCCGATCGCGGACCTGGCAGGTAAACAAACCGGCCCGGGCCACCAGGGGCTTTCCCTACACAAGCGTCGGCCCCAGTTTGAGAACCACTGCACTAAGAACTGCCCTCTTTTAAAACTGTGGCTATTTTTCATCAATTAGATTGGATCTAGTTTTCAGCTAGATGTAGTTTAGATACCTATTTAAAAATTAAATATATACCTCTAAACTTCACACGATGAATAATTTGAATTGTCTATCTCTTTTGCTCTGGAAGTTCCCCAGCTGTTGTTGATGATCCCTGGGTAGGCCAGGAGTCTTGTGGTTTCTGTAAAATTAAACCTGATGCTGTTTTCAGCCTGGAATAATTCCACAGTCTCCGTATATTTGTGGTGTTTCACTACAATTTTGTCTATTTGAGCCCATTTATTCTTCTTGGAAGTCTCTGCCTTCACTTTGAAAAGAGGCTAAGGCACTACTAGAGTGCCTGAAAGTACCATCGAGCCCTAAAGAATTAGTAGATGACTAGTAAGTGTGCTTAAATTGAAACTAACTGTTCAAAAACCTGTTCTAACTGGAATCTATTTATTCTTAATTAGGTTGCCATGATGACGTAGTTAAAATTGTGGAACTAGCCTGCAAACATAATCTTTGCATAATACCATTTGGTGGTGAGTATTGTACCTTTAAAAATTTTGGAAGGGTAAATTTAAACTATAAAGTTACATATTTCTTTAAATTCAATTCAGGTGGCTAGTGCTAGTGGCATGAAGTCATGGCAATAAATCAGCCAACTCCACACAGGAGTAACTTGAGCATTTAGAGGTGTTGAATATATATTTATAAAGTATTGTTTAAAGTAGTAGTCATATGTCAAGATTTTGGAAAGGTTAATAATTACTTTAATTTTGAAGACAAATAGATCCCATAGAATTTATAATCTTATTTGCTGTGCTTGGTTCACTGAAATCTAGTGGAAGCCTCTTACATCTGTCAGCACTTGAATGTTTCACTATATAAGAGGAGCAATTTATTTTTTGAGGTGGCGTCTGCATATTCCCACTAGCACTGCTGCACTTTGGGAACCTTCTAGAAGAACAGTTTCCATTTGGGCCTGAATGAGCATGCAGCACCAAACATTCGGAGCAGAAGTTAAAAGAAGCTGTGCAAGCAGTTCCTCCTTTTTTGGCAGTTAGGTGTGGGCATATATTTTTCTCTTGGTAATTTCTGAAGTATCAAGTCAGTTCAGATTCCTGAAGTCTGAGCCCAAGCATTTGATGTGCCATTCTTTGGTATAGCGTTTTACACGCTGGGCCTTTTACACAATAGGCTCAAAAGGACAGGCGCATTCAGATCCTGACATTTCTCATGAAGGAAGATCTTGTGGCCGAACCCCCTCAGATTTGTCCTCAGTACAGAGACGGAGAGGCCTTTCAAGTCCTGTGTTGGGAAACAGAAGATTTTAGTCCTGGAACTGACAACTTTCGTAAGCTCCAAGTCCTCAGAGCAATTTCAGGATCTGGGGTAGTTCTGGCATTGAGGAAACCACTTCCATCATCATCTGTCTGGTGCCTAGAGTTGTCCGTGCTGGAGACTTCAAAAGTGCCTCTGTTCTCAAGGGAGTCTGTGTGTTTTGTATGGACTCCCCGTTTCTGAAGTCTTTCAGCTCCATGGAAGCCTCTAGCTGAGTTTGCTTCTTATTCATCCAGAAACAGTTTCGGTTGGGCTTGACATTTTTGGAGACCTCAGTTGTGCTCTTCTTTGCCCTTAAGCATATAAGGGTAAGAAAATAGGGCGAGGAGAGAATCTCTGCCTTGGAGCATTCTGTGCCATTACAAAAGAGAAACGTTATCACATATCCAGGGAGTGCAATAGACAGATTGGAGGCCCCTTTTCTGCCTCTTGTAATTCTGAGGGTGCCTCTGTCTCTTTAATTTATTGCAGAACTCGAGGATTCAATCAGACTTCACCCTTCTTTGGTGACCATGTAGGTGACAACTGTCAGTGAGCCTGTGTCTTCCAACATAGTACTCACTCTGTGCCAGAATGATCTACTGGAGATCCACATATAGATCTAAAGGATATTCCAGAATCTCTTGATTTTGAAAGTCTTTGTTTTGGGGCTATTTGAGTTGGCCTGTGTGCTGTCTGGTGTGGTCTTCCAGGTTTACCTGGACAGCTCAAGGAACAAGGCAACTTCACCTACCAAGAGTTAACATTATGTGAAGAGCTTGCTCTCAATTCCCTGGGATAACTTTATGCGGACTCCTTTTTCTTATCCTCACTTAATCTGTGAATAATGTTGCCATATTATTAGAGACCTTCCTCAACTTCTTGAGGATCAGAGGACCATTAAAAGGGGAGGGTAGCTGAGATATCTGCCTCTTTAACTCACAATTCTTCTTCTTCCAAAAGGGCTCAATTTCAAATTTGACCTCTTTTGCTACATCCATTTGTAAAACCTGTCTTTTACCCCACCTCTGGTCAGATTCTGCAACAGGTATTTCATATACTCCTCTCTAGGTTTTTATGTGATCTCTCTAGCCTTTGAGGTCTCGAGCTGGCTGCTATGCAATGTATGATAAAAATGCCTTAGATTGATATCTTGGTCAAAAGGGGTGTGACCTTTGGTTTTATTCACACACTCGTGCAGTTCTGCTCTCTCAACTTAACATCTAGGTTTGATGCTTGCTTTAGGATGACGGCTTTGCGATTCTTGTTTAATTAGAAATCCTCAGCCCACTTTCCCGGAGCATTGTACTACTAGTTAGACTCCCATGAGCGGGAACATGTAGAGGTCACTTGAAGGAAGAAAGCTTACTTACCAGTAAATGTGGTTCTTTGAGGGTGGTGCTTCTCTGTATTTGCATCACACACACCTTTTCCCTCTTTAAAGTTCTATTCTGGGGTTTGAAAGAAGGGAATGAGATGGTTGGGAAAATTGATGGCCTTCTTTACCCTGTGCTCTGAATGTTTGGTACTACAAGGTGAAATTTGTGCAATTGAACAGGTACTCGTTTTATGAACTTTCAAGAAATTCTGAAACTCCAGGGAATGTCCCACAAATGTGAATGTGCAAATGTAATGCACTCTCAAAGAAACAGTGTCACGCAACCTTTCTAAGTGACATGTGCCTCATACCTAAAATGTGTGTCTTAGTTAAATGTGGATAACCAATATCAAGGCAAACTATTTCAATCTAAGTTGATATTTCCAACATTTGCAGGAGGAACAAGTGTTTCTAGTGCTCTTGAATGTCCTGCAGATGAGAGAAGAACTATTGTTTCATTGGATACATCACAAATGGTATGTAATACAAATTTTAGGGGAAACCTCAGAGGAATTAACATTTAAGTGTACTGAAAACGTTTTTTAAATTGCTTCAATATTTTATTATATATCCAAAAGCAAATAGAATGCAACTTTGAAAAGCTGTACCATATATGTAAACTAATGGTCACTGGAAGCACATGCTATTCAGAGAGAGGTCCAGCATTGTTCTGTTGCTGGTTTTATCAGTGTATGATGCATGATGGCCATTGTGAATGGACCTAACAAAATAGCAGTACATTTTCTTTTCTATTGAATGCCCCTTGTATTCTTGCTAATGACATATGAATTTGCAGATTACTGTGTAAAATAGCAGTATACAAAAATTTGTTACAAATAAAACTTTGTTTTTTGCATTTGTCTAAGACTTTTAGCATTTTTACCCCTGTGTAGAAGTTACAGAGGTCTTAAAGGGACAACAGTTTGCAAATTGTACTTTGGAAATTTTTGCTTGCTACAGTAACACCTAAGATTATTGTAAGTGAAATATTAGAGGGAGATGATATTCATTGTTTACTACTTGCATTTGAGTACACTTTGTGTAGAGTCAATTTCACTGTGCAGTGTTTTTTGAACAGTAACATTTACAAAACACAGGTTGGCAGGGGAGGACTCATGGTCCGTGGTAGTACTTTGAACTAAACTTTCTTTAAATTGACCAGATTTCAAGTTGACAGTGTCCCTTAAAATCAGTAGTGGATGTATTATATGCTACATTGTGGAATTACAAGGAGACTTCAAGTTTGTCACATGCTTAGTACTATTGAAACTTCGTTTTCTGTATTCACTACTTTTCCATTGGTAGGAGGGATTGCACACTTGTAAAAACAGTTTTGTAGCTGTGCAGTAATCAAATCCTACCTTTCAGAAATGACATCCTATTGTGTTCTGTAACATTTTGCAAAGCTGTCTTGGCTTGCTTCTCCATTCTCCATCACTCTTCAGAACACTTCATTGGCCTGGGAGCAAAGACTGGGTTTTGACTCCTTTTCTATGGCAGTTCGGGTGGCCGGGCAGCTTGCAGCTTTCTCTTTCAACCTGGCTCAGGGAATTCCTCTTTTATAAGAGCTGCTCCTAGTGGCAGCTGCTCCTTGCTTTCACAGGCATCCTGAATGGAGTGGAATTGAGGAGCAGAGACAGCAGTGCTCAGATATGTGGACCAGAAGTGATCTGTGGCCCACAGTTTGGGAACCTCTGGTCAAGGAAAAAAAGCAACTTTAAGTCATTAATTGTGCTATGGTGCTCTTCTCAATCATCCAGTTGCATTAACAGTAAATGAGGACTACAGGTTGTAAATTAGTTTACTGTGACTTGATTAATTAACATATCTGTTTAAAATATAGAAAATCTGATATGAGCATCAGATGTCATTAGTGAAACAGAGTAAGGAGAAAAATGTTGTTGTCTGAACTACAAACTGAACATCTCTCTGAACTAGGGCTGTCAATTAATCGCAGTTAACTCATGCGACTAACTCAAAAATAATTGTGATTACCAATTGAAATATAAGAACTATTTTTGGACATTTTTTCTACATTTTCAAATATATTGACTTAAATTACAGCACAGAATACAAAGTGTACAGTGCTCAGTTGTTTTTATTACAAAATATTTGCACTGTAAAATGATTAAAAAAAAGAAATAGTATTTTTCAGTTCACCTCACACAAGTACCATAATGAAATCTCTTTATTGTGTAAGTGCAACCTACAAATATAGATTTTTTTTTGATACGTAACTGCATTCAAAAATAAAACAATGTAAAACTTTAGAGCCTACAAGTCCACTCAGTCCTACTTCTTATTCAGCCAATCGGTAAGACAAACAAGTTTGTTTACATTTGTAGGAGATAATGCCGACGGCTTCTTATTTACAATGTCACGTGAAAGTGAGAACAGGCGTTCGCATGGCACTTTCGTAGCCAGCATTGCAAGGTATTTACATGCCAGATATGCTAAACATTCATATGCCCCTTCATGCTTTGGCCACCATTCTGGAGGACATGCTTCCATGCTGATGACGCTCGTTAAAAAAATAATGCGTTAATTACGTTTTGACTGCACTCCTTGGGGGAGAATAGTATGTTCCCTGCTCTGTTTTACCTGCATTCTGCCATGCATTTCATATTATAGCCGTCTCGGATGATGACCCAGCACATGTTGTTTGTTTTAAGAACGCTTTCACTGCAGATTTGAGAAAACTCAAAGAAGGTACCAATGTGATATTTCTAAAGATAGCTACAGCACTGAACCCAAGGTTTAAGAATCTGAAGTGTCTTCCAAAATCTAAGAGGGATGAGGTGTGGAGCATGCTTTCAGAAGTCTTAAAAGAGCAAAACTCCGATGCAGTAACTACAGAACCTGAACCACCAAAAAAGAAAATCAACCTTCTGCTAGTGGCATGTGACTCATGATGATGAAAGTGAACCTGTGTCAGTCTGCACTACTTTGGATAGTTATCAAGCAGAACTAGTCATCAGCATAGACGCATGTCCTCTGGAATGGTGGTTGAAGACGAAGGGACATATGAATCTTTAGCGCATCTGGCGTTTAAATATCTTGCAATGCCGGCTACAACAGTGCCATGCGAAAGTGTGTTCTCACTTTCAGGTGATATTGTAAATAAAAAGCGGGCAGCATTATTTCCTGAAAATGTAAATAAATTTGTTTGTCTGAGGCTTGGTCTACACTAACCCCCCAAATCGAACTAAGGTACGCAACTTCAGCTACGTGAATAACGTAGCTGAAGTTCGAAGTACCTTAGTTCGATCTTACCTCGGTCCACACGCGGCAGGCAGGCTCCCCCGTCGACTCCGCAGTACTCCTCTCGTCTAGCTGGAGTACCGCAGTCGACGGCGAGCACTTCCGGGTTCGACTTATTGCGTCCAGACAAGACGCGATAAGTCGAACCCAGAAGTTCGATTGCCAGCCACCGAACTAGCGGCTGGGTATAGACGTACCCTGAGTGAGTGGCTGAATAAGAAGTAGGACTGAGTGGACTTGTAAGCTCTAAAGTTTTACATTGTTTTATTTTTGAATGCAGTTTATTTTTTGTACATAATTCTACGCTTGTAAGTTCAACTTTCATGATAAAGAGATTGCATTACAGTACTTGCATGAGGTGAATTGAAAAATACTATTTTGTTTTTTACAGTGCAAATACTTGTAATCAAAAATATAAAATGAGCACTGTACACTTTGTATTCTGTGTTGTAATTGAAATCAATATATTTGAAAATGTAGAAAACATCCAAAAATATTTAAATGTTATTCTATTATTAACAGTACAATTAATCATGAATAATTTTTTTTAATGGCTTGACAGCCCTACTCTTAACATAATAGGTGCCTGTTATTCTGGTAAGGACGCGTTGCAGTAAAATACATCACTTAAAGAGAACTTAAACATTGTTTGTCTCTAGGGGTAGCACTATACTTACCTCCGGGTCCGGCGGTAAGCAATTGATCCCGGAAGTGCTCGCCGTTGACGCTGGTACTCCTGCTCGGCGAGAGGAGTACGCGGCATCGACGGGGGAGCCTGCCTGCCTGCCTGCCGCGTCTGGACCCGCGGTAAGTTCGAACTAAGGTACTTCGACTTCAGCTACGTTATTCACGTAGCTGAAGTTGCGTATCTTAGTTCGAAGTGGAGGGTTAGTGTGGACCAGGCCAAAGAGAACTACTGAACAGGAACAATGATATAAGATAGAACGTGCATCAAGATCTGTTTTTTGAGGCACTGAGTGATTAACTGATCTGAGGAACTTAAGTTAACTAAGATGCATGTGTAATGAGATTAAATTTTCAGTTACTTTAGGAGTATGGAAATAAGGATGTTTTTCTGGGTTTGAGTACCTTAACCAACTTTTAATGGGAAATGCTGTTTTTATGATGTGAAAGCTTTATATTTGAAAGACACTGTTAGGTAGCTGGGATCAAACTTATTTTTTAAATTTCTGTAAAGATTTTACACAGCTTAATATTCATCAGTGCATTAGTTTTTCAAACTTCAGTGCATCTTTTTTGTTTGGATTTAAACAATCTTCTTTTGAGTGAAGGTCACATGTACACCGTGCACCTGAGCCCAAAAATTCTTGTGAATAGTGTCCATGCTCTGAGCCTGCATCCTAGGTCTCTGCGTGATCAGTACTGAGGTTATAAAAGGAGTTGTGGCCTGACCACCTCTCCAGTTGCTCCTTGCTGCTGCATGGCCTGGGTTGTAATTCTGTGTCCAAAACTATCTTTGTACTGTCTCTCATATCTATAAATATAGTGGTTTATAGTTTTTAGTGTTTTTAATAGTCTTTATATAGTTAGTGTAGATTTGTTTTTCCCCGCTACGGGGACCCTCTCCATTTCCTAGTCTCGGAAGGAGGACTGTGCTCAGTTTCAGAACTGTCTTCTGCCTTCTCTGCTTCTTGGTCAGTGATGACTACCTGCTCTGCCTTGAGGAGGCCTGTAACTCCGCTAAGTGCAGTATCAGCTGCTTCTGCCCTCCCCAGACCCAAGAGGGATGAGAGCTTCAACTGAGCAAGTATTTCATGGAGAAAGCCATGAGACCCCAGTTGGATTCAGGCCAGGGAGACCATCCCCATTGTACATTGGTCTCCGTCCTTGAGCAGTTCCCCTCCAAGCAGGAGTTCTGGACTAAAGGCCAGATCTGATAAATTCAAAGATCTGCTGTCTCAGGCTTCTCATAAGAGTAAGAGATGCTTTTACAGACACAAGAAAAGATCTTCCTCCAGATCTGGTCCCCCAGCTCCTATCAAATCAGGTGAGTCTTCATGTTTGTGTTATAAAGACCTAGGCCTGCTTAAGCCTTCTGGCCATATGAGTAAGGCACACAGGAGCAAGGATCCACCTGTACTAGCATGTAAGCCGAAAGAGCTTCTCCAACCTACTGACCACTAAGCCTATAGATGTGCCAGATCCAACTATACTGACTACTAGGATGCCTCGCGCTCTGGAACACACTGAGACATGTACCTCCCCGGAGGATATTTTCACCCTGCCATATCCAGTCTTCCCTGCTTTCAGGTCCAGTCCTTCTGAGGGATGTTTCAGCATCAGAAGAGGAATCTACTTTGAGGAGAAAGAGCTTCTCTCTTGCTCCGTCCGCAAGATGGAGTCTCCATCTACTGGCACCCACAGTATTGCTGATGGAACAAGATCAGACCCTTTTTTGTCTGCTGAATCCAATATGCGGGATGAACCATCTCCTCCATAAAGGGAAATTAGTCTGG
The DNA here is from genome assembly GCF_011386835.1 of Chrysemys picta bellii. Classification (NCBI taxonomy): domain Eukaryota; kingdom Metazoa; phylum Chordata; order Testudines; family Emydidae; genus Chrysemys; species Chrysemys picta. The sequence goes on from NC_088801.1 coordinate 43,291,529, forward strand.
ACAGGCTTTTAGAGTGTCTTGGTCTCATGCCCACCCACATAGCTCCCCTCGCCCTCCTCCGAGACTGCTATACCCAGTGTCTTGGGGTCCTCCCCAAGCAGCCTTCAAACCAGTATACTGGTCCTATTGGATCCATATAAGAAGCTTACCATCCATCTTCCGCTAAGCAATAGCAGCTGGCTCCGCTGGAATATGTGAAGGAGGAAGACGAGCCAGACCCACCACTACTGGTGGTACCAATAGGCATATCGTCCTCCTCACCTGATGAGGCAGTTGTCACAGCCACCCCATCCCTGTCTGATGAGCATTGACTATACCAAGAATAATGCAGAGGGTTACAACTGAACTTCAGATCCCACTTGAGGACATTCTTGATACCTGACATAAGGCTGGACATCCTGCAGCCCAGTGGACCCAATTGGGTAGCCCTCCCAGTAAATGAGGCCATGGAATCAGCCAGTGTGGTATGGCAAACACCAGGATTATGTACCTACCTCTAAAAGGGTTGAAAGTTGATACTTTGTACCTGTTTAAAGGGGCACAATTTTTGTTCACTTCCCCTCCCCCCCCCCCAACTCCCTAGTAGTACAAGCAGTCATGGAAAGATCCAGGGAATAGCTTGGAGAATCAATATTAATGTAAATTAGGTTAAAGTTTGAAATCAACCATACAGACATTTGTTTGTTTTAAAACTGATTTCTAACTGGCACATCCCTATATTAAGAGAATAATTTCATCTGCTGGTGGATCTTCCTCCTTTTCTCCCTCCTCCTCAGAATCCAGGTACCGTGTCTTCAGAGTGGCTTTGCATAGTCACACTTTCAGGATGGCCCCAGCACCACTAATTTTATGGAAAGCAGTGCCCACTAGGGCAATACAAGTACCCCCTCACCACCAAATATTCAAAGCTGCAGTTGTAAAATTAGGCAGTCCCAACCACACCAGTCCCTTCCTTTCTGTGGCAGGATTAGGCTTTGGGGGCCTACTCTCAGTTTTCAGAGTGATCTAGTTATTTTAATAAAACACCTAATTTTAACTGTTAAATTGTATTCTGGTTGGTGCTGGGTAGTTTATACCATTGAATGCATAGTCTGGGATTTTCAAAAGAGCCTTAAGGAGTTTGATGGCCAAATTACATTGAACATTAATGGGAGCTGGGTGCCTAGCTTCCTTAAGCATCTCTGAAAATCCCAGCCTTGGTTTTTTAATGAGATTAGGTTTCTTGTAGCTTTTTTTTTTTTTTTTTTTTTTTTTTTTAGTAGGGCCATTCAAGTCTCCAAAGACCTAGAAAAGAATGGGTTTGACCATTGTTCCTATATTTTCCCTCTATCACAGAAGGGCAAACTTGTTTTGCCATCTGATCAAGAGTCACTTCACTGTGTAGCTTGGGTAGTGGGACAGTGAATTTCACAGAGCAAGTCATGTCAGGAAGAACAGGGCATTCAGCTGCAATCTAGATTCATTTACACTACAATGTTGCACTCCGAAGTGGAAAAGCTTTTCTCTATAGTTAGTAGATAGTATTCTGCAGCCCAGCATCTTCTACAGTTCTGAGACATACGGATTGTTCTCCGCATTTAGTGTTGTAGAGCAGCCTGTGCTGGCTGCACCCCCTTCTCTGGCTTACTGCTAGAACTTGTATCTCTGTGGCCACAATTGGTTCCCATTGCTCCTGAACATTTCCTTTGCCAGTTCTATTTTTTATATGGGATTTTTGAGCAGTGGCAAGCAACCTTTACTCTTTCTTCCTTCCTCCCACTCTCCTAGTTCAGGTATGTAACAGCATGTGACAGATGCCTTAATGGATGCAAATTGATTCTCAGCCAGGGCCATGGCATGCAGTTCAGCAGCAGGCCACCACATCTGACAATGGCCCTGGACTGCGGATGCCCACTCCAAATAAATCCTGTTCTTTCTTTACGTGCTTTCGTAGTTGAGGAGAAGTTGGATACGAAGGTGGGAGGCAGAGCTCCCAAACCAAAGCAGTCCTTTCCCATCCTATGCAGTGCCTCAAGAAAGGATTACAAGCCCAACAGGCAGAAATGCTCCTTTTGTCCAGCCTCATCACAAAAGTACCAAAGGAAAGATAGCAGCAGGTATGCCAAAGAAAACCCTTGACCCTTGCATCAGGTGGCAAAACCATAGGTGGTGGCAGTGACACCTTTTTATAACTCACTGTGGCAACAAAAGGCTATGCCTCTGATCAGAGAATATTCTACTTCTCAGATGAAGGGGCTCTATTCACTAGACAAGTGGGTAAAAGAGGTAATAAGTTCAGGTTACTCCCTCAAACTAGGAACCTCACCTCACCCAAACACCCATTTCAAGCAACCCTATCAAATGCAAGCTAGTGCTAAACAAGATCTCACAACTTGCAAACATAGGAGCAATTTAATTGATATCCTCAGAAGAAAGGTTTTTAGGGCTAAACGCCATATTCATCTAGAAACATACCCGGGGATGGGGGAGTCAGAGCCCTCCTAAATGTCAAATGACTGAACAAATGGATGAAAATGATCAGATTCAGGATGGAGATCCTAGTATCAACAAGTAGCACCCCATCCAAGGTGATTCCTTGCCTCAGTGGACATAGCAGATCTACACATCCTTCTCCATCCATGTCACCAGTATCCATGGAGATTTGTGTATTGCATGACCCACTACCCACTGCCATTCGGCCTTTTGTCTGGTCAGAACCAGACTCACATCTCTGAGCACTCTCCTCTGTCTTTTCCTGGATGACCTTTTGAACAGAGCTCCCACCAAAGAAGCAGCATGCAGTGCCACAACATGCAATTGAAGCAGCTCCACTATACATGGCTTTGTGATAAACACCAAAAAAAGCTCATTGATCCCTTCTACAGAGATAGCTCAGCTGGGATGGATATAGACACATCTGTGGCCAAAGTTTACCCATCATTGGACAGATGAGAAAATCCAGAACCTGTTATCTGTTAAGGAATACACAGCTATCCACAACTTAGTATCTCCAGTCACTGGGCTTCCTAGTTTAATATATAGAAATGTCCCCTTGCAATATCAAGTGTCTCCAGAAGGTTCTCCTCATGGTGAGGAACCACAACAGGAATGTATGCAAGATAGATCCTGATCCCAAACCAGGTCCTGGACTCCCTTGGATGGTGGATGATCCCAGAGAATGTCCGCAAGGGTATTTCTATATCCCTTCCAGACCCACAGATACTCAGCCAGCCTGATGAGGTGGGGAGCATATCTGAGAGAGAGGATAGTGCAGGCCACATAGAACTGCATAGAAAGGAACAGACATCAACTTCTTGCAGCTCAGAGTGGTGAAACCCTTCGAAGGGTTTCACCAAGCCACATACAGGGCAACTACATTCTGGTGTAGTACTGTGTCCTTATCCTGTCATACTTAGTCTTTATCAAAGTGGTGAGAGACCCACGTGACTCAAACACTGTGTTCACAATCACAGGTTTTGGAAGAAAACTTACTGGCCAGGGGTGCCACATTCCTTATTGCAGATGTCAAAAAGGCTGAGTTATCTGGATAAGACCAAAGCACTTAGGAAATCAACAAGTCAGCAAGATATTCGTAGCCTTTGGGTATCTGTCTAAAAATAGGCAATTTCTTGTAGTGCCAGAGTACCTCATGGTCTTTGAGCTCGCTGTCAGGGCTAAAGCAATGTTGAAGACATGCCTCGGTAATGTTTCTATCATAGAAAGCTGCAAATCAACACAGTTGAGTGGATCTGATCCTTTTTTCGAGAGCAGTACCACAGTCCTTGTTTAATGAGAACTCCTCAGCCCACCTTTCTCAAGGCCTGTCATTCTCTCTAGACTTCCACAAGTGTGAATACATAGAGGCCAGCTTGGGGAGGGAAAGTTACTTTGGTAAGTAACTGGTTCTTCAAGAGTGTTCTCTTCGTATTCACACTGTCTGATCACCTTTCACTTTTCCTTGGAGTTTGACTTCAATAGAAAGTATGGGTTTTGTGGAAGGAGCGTGAGGTGGTTGGGGCAGTCCAGTCCCCTTTACCTCTGTTACAAAGGCTTGCTGGCTCAAACAGGCACTGTTTTTCAGAGGATTCCTGGGGCTCAGCAGTGCTGAGATCCCCAGACCTCCAAGAAAGTGCCTATAGATTTAACCTCTGGACCACATCTGATTTTTTTTGGTCATCAGAACTATTTTAACCTTAAACTAAAATAGCTTTGGTCCATGACATATTGACTCAGTGTGAATCCTAGAATATCAGGGTTGGAAGGGACCTCAGGAGGTCATCTAGTCCAACCCCCTGCTCAAAGCAGGACCAATCCCCAACTAAATCATCCCAGCCAGGGCTTTGTCAAGCCTGACCTTAAAAACCTCTAAGGAAGGAGATTCCACCACCTCCCTAGGTAACCCATTCCAGTGCTTCACCTCCTAGTGAAAAAGTTTTTCCTAATATCCAACTTAAACCTCCCCCACTGCAACTTGAGACCATTACTCCTTGTTCTGTCATCTGGTACCACTGAGAACAGTCTAGATCCATCCTCTTTGGAACCCCTTTTCAGGTAGTTGAAAGCAGCTATCAAATCCCCCCTCATTCTTCTCTTCTGCAGACTAAACAATTCCAGTTCCCTCAGCCTCTCCTCATAAGTCATGTGCTCCAGCCCCCTAATCATTTTTGTTACCCTCTGCTGGACTCTCTCCAATTTTTCCACATCCTTCTTGTAATGTGGGGCCCAATACTGGACACAGTACTCCAGATGAGGCCTCACCATTGTTGAATAGAGGGGAATGATCACATCCCTTGATCTGCTGGCAATGCCCCTACTTATACAGCCCAAAATGCCATTAGCCTTCTTGGCAACAAGGGCACACTGTCAACTCAGATCCTAGGTCCTTTTCTGCAGAACTGCTGCCTAGCCATTCAGTCCCTAGTCTGTAGCAGTGCATGGGATTCTTCCGTCCTAAGTGCAGGACTCTGCACTTGTCCTTGTTGAACCTCATCTGGTTTCTTTTGGCCCAATCCTCCAGTGTATCTACCACTCCTCCCAGTTTAGTGTCATCTGCATACTTGCTGAGAGTGCAGTCCACGCCATCCTCCAGATCGTTAATGAGTGTGGTACAGAGCTGGTAGATATTCCCTGTGTACATGGCAAAGATGCAATGTTACTATCCTTATAATATTCAGTTACAGAAACAATCTGATTTCATTCAGGTGATCAACAAGCACACAGTACAATTGCTACTTAGATTTTTATTTTCATTGTTATTAGTGAACTATTAACTCATGTACATTTATTGTAATATACTAGAGACCAGTATATGTGACATCTTGAAGCAAATGATTGAAAAGTGTTACTAAGTGTTGCCATTTTCTGTGTGCGTCTTCAAATCATCTTCATTATGTAACTCCTCAGATGTTTTTCTCTGTCATCCTGGACAATGGGCTTGCATTTCTTACTGTCAGGTGAAGGGTGTGGGGGGCAAAGCTTTTGTGATGCCATTCCTCCTGTAAAGCAGGCTGTCTGACTGAATTTGCCAATCCAGTTTTCTTTCTCCATCAAGTGGAGGCAACTCTTCTGGCTTTGCTAGGTTAGACTTTTGATTCTTATCTCTGGTTATTTTTCCCCAATTCTTTCTTTTGTCAGACTAGCTGAGGGGTTGGCAATGTTCGGCGCGCCAGGGTAAGCACCCTGGCAGGCCGGGCCAGTTTTATTTACCTGCTGACGCGGCAGGTTCGGCCGATCGCGGCCCCCACTGGCTGCGGTTCCCCGTCCCGGGCCAATGGGGGTGGCGAGAAGCCGCGGCCAGCACATCGCTCGCCCACGCCGCTTCTCGCCGCCCCCATTGGCCCGGGATGGCGAACCGCAGCCAGTGGGGGCCGCGATCGGCCGAACCTGCCGCGTCAGCAGGTAAATAAAACTGGCCCGGCCCGCCAGGGTGCTTACCCTGGCAAGCCGCGTGCCGAACGTTGCTGAACCCTGGACTAGCTAGTTTAGAGTGTGATGCATTTTTTACTGAAGCATTCTCTCTCCTCCTTCTCATGTTGAATTGTATTTTCTGGGGTGAATGTAGGGCATGGTCTGAAGCAGTAACTATAGCCTTCAGTGATTTAAATATTTAAATTTAAGTTAAACTGAGCTAGGCTTGAACTTGTCTTGATAAATGCCTCAGTTATAGTTTTGTCATTTTGATGTAAAATTCAAGAGGGCAGGTGCATGAAGGAATGGAATGTGACTTGCCTAATCGAATTCGCTTTTTACTCCTGGGCTGCACCAGAATTTTTTTATTCTTAGGCACTGATATTTAGATCATACAAGGATTCAATTATCTTGAATGCCAGATATGAAACTCCTGAACACTACTCTTCCTCCAGAATTTTATGTGACCTCATTCTCTCTGGTTTTCCTGCTTCATATTGCTGTGCCTACACAAGCAAACTTTTCAGCCGTAATTTACCACTGATTCATCTCCATTTACAGTAGCAACCCTGGAAACAGTATTGTAGACAAGACTACATGACATGAAGGTAAAAATGCCTCAGTCTTGTCTATTCAGCTTCTGCTGCTGCCACCATAGGTGGAGCTACACTGTTGGTAAATTACAACTGATAAGTTTGCTAATGTATAAACATCCTTTGTGAAGCAAGGTCACTTATAAGTAAATTCCAGAACTTTAGTGGCCTAACATCTGATGTATATTTTTTTTCCCCAACAGAATCAAATTCTCTGGATAGATGAGAAAAACTTAACTGCTCATATAGAGGCTGGCATTATTGGACAAGATTTGGAAAGACAGGTATTCTCAATTTCTTATGAAATTTGCAATATTTCTTGTTTCAGGTTGATTATTCCTACCTAATTAAAGTTGTTTCAGGTGTCTGATCTAAGTCATTGAATTGTATTTTCATCCTTACACAAATTTTCATGCCCACTTTTGCTTACCATTTATGCTTATCAAATTCGTAAGAATTATATCCAAAGTTATGGACTGTCTAACCCTGGATATTTGTTAAATTTTAATTGAAAAATCCTGGCTAATCTTCGATGCAGATCCCATGTGAAATAGCCTAAAAGTGAGCTGTCAATTTTTAGCCTGCAATATGTGCTTCCATCTGTGCAGAAGTGTGGCTGCAAGGCACAACACTTAGTATCAAATACATATAAGTACGAAACTAAATATATAAATCTTCATTACACAGTTCTGATATCCAGCCAGGTAGATGGGAGGTTGGTGACTCTGAGGGAGAAAGTTATGGTAGTTTGGAAATATATAGTTAAGATAAACATATTTTCAGATATTTGAGTTCCTTGTAAATTTAACCTAAACTCTACCCTTCTTGGCTTTTTAATGGTGATCTTACTAATTAAGTGTTCTCGTAAGAATGTTTAATTTTAAGCTAGTGATATGTACTCTCAAATTTAAGGCGAGGTTAATGAAATCCTTGGTTTGGGAATTAGTTGTCTTTGAACTATCTTGTAATGGAGAGAAGTTTTCCTCATTCTAATGTTTGGAAGTGATTCTGAAGTAGTCATAGGGCAAATGACTTCCCAGGGGTAGATTGTAATATTATTCCTGGGTGGAGTTTTGGCCTCACTTTATACAAAAAACTCATTTCTCTCAGTTCAGATGCTCCTTTGAACAAGTAGTAATAATACCTAGTTCTTGCATATAACTTTTCTTCAGTATATCTCAAGTAGATCAGTAGACCCTAATAATGAGCTGGGGCCATCTCCATCCTGGTACACACAGGGAGTGGGGCTGTGACCTCCCTAGATAAAGGCCCACAGATCTCAGCTCACATGAAGCGGGTATGGGGAGGGGCTCAGGCACCCCCACGGGCAGGGATCCACAGCTTCCAGATCATAGGGGAAGGGTAGGAAGAGAATCTCAGACCCGCTGAAAGGCAATCCCTGCCCCATTCCTCCCCCTGAACCTAGACCACACCTGGTCAGGCTCCAATAGATGGGCAGGGTCATTGAGATTCTGGTGTGTGTGTGCACAGGGGGAAGGGAGAAGGGCTCAGAACGGTCCCATATCGTGGCACACACCGGAGGGGAGAATATGGGACTTACGGTGGCCCCTACCCCTATCCTCGTCTGTACCCCCTATTACTCACCCCCATGTCCCCTTCCTGGTGGCCTGCCCATCACCTGATCCTTCACCCACCCCTCTCAGTGAGGATTTGCATGTGTAATTTATTTTCTTTTCAAAAAATAATGTTAGCACCTTCTGAATATTCTGTTGTACTCAGATTACACTTTCCCAAAATAAAAAACAAACACCTTTGATAGAGGCAGACTCTATCAAGATGCTGCCTTTTCCTTAATTTCAGATTGCCATGGTTGGATTTGAACTCTCAGTGCTTGGACTGTGTACCTCAGGTCACTGGCTGTAACTTCCCCCTTGAGATATTCAGGTCCCATGAGTTAGAGCTAGCTTTCAGCCTCTTGCCCCCTCTCTCTGTATATGCACAGTGTAATCTGTTTGTGTGAGCCTGGTGCGTGCCTAGCTGGAGAACCAAACACTTTGGCGGCTAATGTATTAATTTGATTTTCCCCAGAGAACTAGTGGGTGGCATGCACTCTGTTTGGGTAAGTCTCGAGCATTTGAGATCCTGGTGCAATAATCTCAGTCCTGGCTTCATCTCTCTCTGTACATGAAAAAAGTTGCCAAAACCTATCAACTTAAAAAAAAAAAAAACTAGGTGTGTGTGGTGTGTTTTTTTTTTTTTTGAGGAGGCATGGGGCGGCTGTATCTTGGGAACCTGGAGGTCAAATAGGGTGACCAGATCACTGACATGAAATATCGGGATGCGGGGCCGGAGCTTAAAAAAAAAAAAAAAAAAAAAAAAGCCGTTTCGCAGGTGCTGGGCATATGCGGCGCATCCCGCCCCCCCCGCCCCGCGGGGAAGGAGCCGCTGGAGCGCAGCCGAGCAGGAGAGGTGCGGGGCTCCGGACTTCGGCAGCAGCAGGGGAAAGCGGCTCAGGGCCGTGCGAGTGGCCACATCAAGTTTATCGGCTGGGGGGACCCCAGCTGGCTCCTTGCCATGCCCTGTAGGGGGTAGCGTTCCCGCCCCGCGCCAGCATGTGCCGCCGGCCGCCGCAGGCCAGGTAAGGAGCCGAGTCCCTCCAACCCCCTCGTCCTGGCTCCTCAGCTGAGCAGCATTCCTCCTCCCTCCCATGCTTGCAGCTGTAATGCCGGCGTAAGCCTGGAGGGAGGGGGTGGTGGCCGGCTTCCAGTTCCTGGAGCTGGAAGCACTGGGTGGGCAGGTAAGGGGGCTGCTCCCCCAAGAGGGAGACGGGGAGGGCTCAGCTGAGGAGCCAGGGGGAGGGGGGACTCGGCTCCTTACCACCCCTCTACAGGGGCAAGGACCGGCCGGGGTCCACCCCGAGCCGATAAACTTTAAATAGCCACTCGTACAGCCCCGAGCCGCTCTCCCCTGCCGCTGCCGGGATTCAGAACCCCCCCGTCTCTCTCCTGGGGGAGCAGCCCCCTTGCCCGCCCGGTGCCCGTACTCACCACCCCCTCCCTCCCAGGCTTGCGCCGGCATTACAGCAGCAGGCCTGGGAGGGAGGAGGAATGCCATGTGCTTGGGGAAGAGGCGGGGCCAGGGCAGGGATTTGGGGAGGGAGCCAATGGGGGAAGGAGGGGGCGGAGTTGGGTGGTGGTGGGGCGAGACCCCTTCCAGAAGGGCAAAATTGCTTGTTTGTCCAGTGTCGCGACCGCACATTGGTCAGGGACGCGGGACAAACAAACAAATATCGGGACAGTCCTGATAAAATTGGGACGTCTGGTCACCCTAAGATCAAATGGCTCCAAAATTTGCTCAGTTGTCAAGCCCCACTCTCCCACAAGGCACACCGTATTTCAAGACAATCCAAGTAACCATGTGGATTTTAGAGCATTTAAGAGTCAAGGTTTAAACAGAAAATTGGTCTTAATCTTAATAAAGATGTGACTGTAGCAATGTTTTCTGAGAAGCCCCAGCACCCTTCAAGGTTTGTGTTCAACTATGTACAGCTGGTGGTAGATGTTTGCTTAACACCTTCTGGGGTACATTGACTTCCAATGATAAAGCAAGTGGTAGTCCAAAGCTAGCTGCCGAACCTCCCTAACATGGAAGACAGCAATGAACTACAAGTATGCCATGGAATGGACTAATTGCTAATTTAAGAAACCCATCCTTTTAAGGCATATATGAATTCTTCAGTACACCTGTAAGAAAAGATTCTGAAGCAATAAGACTTTTGATAAAGGAATTTAATAATTTAATTGAAGAGCAGCTTTTTATTTAGGGGAGGAGGGTATTATAGCTTTTACCAAATAGATGTGTGTCAGAGACTTTACCAACAGAGCTGTTGCTGGTGAGAGAAATGGCCTTTCATGCCTCTTATTTTATAGCCTCTTTTATCATTTGATGTAATATTTTAACCTTTTCAAATCTGTGGGGTTTTTTTTTAAAGGTTAGAATTAAAATGCACAGAGCATATTCCCTTAATTTAAATGACATTTTTCTAGGCTAGTAACTTCTGATATTTCACCAACTATTCCATCCTTTAAATGCCATACAATTTTTCCTTCTACTAGAGTAAGGCATAATATTCCCTCTCCTTCTGCAGCTGCCTTTCATAACTTGCAAATTGAAATAGTACATTAAACTTAACTCATGCAGTTTTTCCTTCAGAGCTTCTTCTTGACTAGGAAATGGAATTTTGAATTGACCTTTCAGTGGAAATTTTCCTCAGAGTAATATACAGAGGCTCTGGCTCACAATCTGGTCAGTGCTGAATATAAATTTGTATTCGTGGTAAGGTTTTAGCACATTAAATATATTTGGGCACATTAAATATATGTTAGGGACTTCATTATGATTTCCTGGGTATGCAAGGAATACAGAATCAGGCAATGTGTTAAACTTATGACTTGTAATAAATATTTTTTTATTAAACAACTTGATTGCAAGCTTATTAAAATATCAGTGATTAAGTTAATAACAGAAAATACTAAAGGAGGAGACAGTTAAAACCAAGGGGGTCTAGTTGTGATTATTTTTAATTTAAGCACAATGTGCTCAGCATTGTACATAGGATGACCAGATAGCAAGTGTGAAAAATCAGGACAGAGGGTGGGGGGGTAATAGGCCTCTATATAAGAGAGAGTCCCAAATATCAGGACTGTCCCTATAAAATCGGGACATCTGGTCACTCTAATTGTACCTGATATATAAATAGTCCATGCCCACAAGAGCTTACACTCTGAAGGCAGATGTGGGGTTGGGGGAAGAAGCACTGAGCAACAAAGTGGAGGGAATAGCTGAGAGAGCTTTTATTTAATTCACTACTTCTCAGCATTGCAGAAAGTAAGTCTTTGGCAGAAGTTTGAGGAAATGGTGGGTTGGCAACCACATGAAAAGGACAGCATGAAAAAATGATGGGAGATGGAAATGAACAAGGCATTAAAGGTGATATCTCTACTGGAACAGATATGAGGGTTGGTGAAAAGTTCTGAAGATGTAGGCTGCAGTGAAGGCCTGGAAAGTAAAGACAAGAACAAATGTAATGCAGTGTGCAAGGTGGAACCAGTGGGTGAAATCAGGTTAGCATGGGGTGGTGAGTGTTAGAACAGTGGGTGAAGACTATATAATTTTAGTGGCTGCAGTTTGGATGAATTGGAGGGTGACTGATGTGGGTTTGGGAGGCTGGAGAGGAAAAAAGATGCCGTAATCAATATAGGAGATGACCAGAGAATCAATCAACATCTTAACTATCAAGCCAGAGAGGAAGGGTTGGATTCTTGAGGAGGCAAAACAGCATATGTGGTCATGGATGAGATATGTAGGGAGAGAGGAGTTTGACTCTCAGTTTATAGGGCTGGGTTGTGTAAACAGCAATAGAGGAATGGGGGAGAAATGGAGATTATTTTCCCTCCAAGTTTAAGATAATTTCTTATTATGCTTTAGATGCTAGTTGAGCCATCCCAGGGGGAAAAACATCAAATGGTCTGATAATTAGGAGTGAATGGAGGGAATCAGAGGAAAGCATGGGATGAGAACAGTCATCTGCATGGAAATAATACTTGAATCCTTGTGAGCAGATGTGTCTTGAGGGACTCCTAAAGAGGGGACATGAAAGAGGAACTGCAGGAGGAGATGGTGAAAGAGAAAGTGGTGAGAGGAGGGTAAAAAAATAGTGCCACAGAAGCCAAAGTACAACAGAATTAGGAGGGGAGTGTGATCAGTTATCAAAAACAGCTGAAAGATCAAATGTGGGGTAAAGCCTTAAGATTTAGCTAAGTAGAAGTCATTGAAGACCTTGGTGAGAGAATTTTCAGTAGAGTGGAGAGAACAGAAACTTGATTGGAGTGTATCCAAAACTGAGTTAGAGGAGGGGAACCTTGGAAGTTGTAAATGGCCTGTTTGATTATTTTAAAGTGAATAAAAAGATATGTGGGACAGTAGTTGAAGATGGAATCAAGGGCCTTTCTCAGGATATAGCTACTAGATCTTGCTTGTAGTTTGAAAGGAAGAAGCCGCAGCAGAGACTGAAGAAGAGTGAAAGAGGCTCTTGAGGGAATGGGGCCAGGGGACAGATGGAGAGATTGGAGGTGCAGAGCAGGTGAGATATTGGCTAATGATGGGGGTCTTGAGTCATTAGGAAACTGTTCCTTGAAACAATAACTTCAGTTAGGAGAGCCAGCAAGCTCCATCCTTTCTTTGCTGACCTTTCTTATACAGTCCTCTTTAAGTATACCTTGGTTCTGTACAACCTGACACCAAATTAATCCCTAGTGTGGCCACTGACTTTTGTCTGAATCAGATTATCTAGTTAATAGTCTTCCTTAAAGATGCATTGGCTGCCAGGGAATACAGGTTACACAAGCTTGATGCTGAAGTGGGCGGTAATAGGACAAAACATTCCATAAATCCCCTGGATTAGTCATTGTTATATGGCGGGTAGAGGGCCATGCTGTTTCCTCCCAATGCTTGTCCACGTGCTTAGAATCCTGGAAAGAAACATAGCACACTTGGCTAGATCCAAGGCATGCCTTCAGAATGTTCCAGTTTATGGAAATGCTCTGCCTGCAGCTCAGTCCACACCTACATGTGAATCTCCCAAGAGTGCAGATCTGTACTGACAGTATTCGAAGGAGCAAAGTTACTTGCCTGAGAACTGGAGTTCTTTAAATAGCGTTTCAGTACAGATCCACACTTGACATGAGGTACATTTTTCTAACATGTTTAGTAACTTAAACACATTTGAAAAATTTCCACAGGATCTGCATATTCCAAAATGATCAGGGTAGATGAGGCTGATACACAGATGTGCACCCAAAGGGTGGCAGTGGGTACACCAAACCCACAATATCAGAACTTTGAGTTTAATTTCCTTTTTTGATTGTATACATAAGTGCCTGAAAGTTCTATGCAAAAGTATTAGAAATAGTGCTACCTTTTGGCTTTATAAAAAGAGAAAGTTAGATACCTTTTGGAGTCTACTAATGCAATTTTTCATGGTAGTGATTTTAATTGAGAAGTTGGAAGATAGCTACTTTTTTTTTTTTTTAAGTATGACAACTTGCATTCATAACGTTGCGTGGTTTAAATAGCTGCCATTGCAGAATAACAATTTTGAATATTAGAATGGCTTCATTCTTAAAGGAAACTACTTTTCAAACTTAATTCATAAATGAATTATTTTTAGTCTAGAGCTAAAATCTTTAGACCCAAAATGAACAGACTGACAGATGTGGCAATGCTTATCTAGATAAGGGCAGAAGAAACCTGAATGGAGCTGAAAACCTGTGTGCCAAGTCAGACCTGTATTGAAACTACCAAAGTATTGAGACTCAAATGCTGGAATGGAAAGATGTGAATTTATCGGTGTGGTTTTTTTAAAATGTATATAATCCATTAAAATGACTTGTGCTTTGTAGCAGATCTGTTAATGAGCAAGGCAGATAGATTTCCTAAAATATTAACTTGCCTAACACTCTCTATTACAAGACCCTGTTCTCAATTGCTTATTACTCTGCCAAACTTTTAACTGTTTGGGCTGAAATTTAATTATTCTGGAAAATGTCAGCAAAAAGGATTCATCACCTGTTTCGCAGAACGGGTTAGGGAAAAAGACATTGTTGAGCCCATTTAAAAAAAAATTCTTAACCATTTTGTTGAGAAGCTATGGAGCCTCCATGCTTTGGAGCAGGAAGTTGAAATTTGGTGAGGGGTTTTTCCTTGCATCAGAGTTGTGTAAACTTGACCAAGTTACGAATTGCTGAATGACAGTTTGCACATACTAAGTGGAGACCTGTTTGTTTCACCACTTTTGCTGAAGATTTCATCTGAGCATGCTCAATCTGCATGGGCTCAGCAGGACTACCTACGGTTGCACCTCCAGGTACCCAGGAGCCATGTGGCACTGGAGCTGAGCGCAGGGAGATTTTCCTGTGTGCTTAAGGTGCCCCCCGGCTGGCACCCGGTGAAGAGGAGGAGGATTGGAACAAAATACAGAGGGGGATGAGGAGCCAGGCCTGGAGAGGTGTTACCATCCTTCCCTCCTCCCAGTATCAGGAGGAGGACCTGCTGAAGGGGTCACGGAGAAGATCTAACTATTAGACTATGATCCCTTTAGAACCTGGAATAGAACCCAAGATTCTGGAGTCTCAGTGCATCTCTGCTCTCTGCCAATACCTAGAGCCCTGGGTTTTATAGCAAATACAAAACACTTAATAAAAAGAAAAGCAGAATATAAAACAAAATGAATTGGGGAAAAAATTCATCCCTCATCAGTGGCTCCTGTGGCTTTGTTCTGGGCCTGGCTCCCCATACCGGATGTTGTGATCTGGCACATGGAGTTGCAGCACTGCTCAGGTTTGGCCCGGCCACCTTTCTATCATCATGATGGAGGTATGGGCAGGTCAAACCTGAGTGGTGCTGCAACCCCGCTCTCTGGTCCTATTATCCCCTGAGGACAGGAGCCACTACTGCAGGGCGCATGTGAGGTGGATTTGGTTTGCGATCCCCTTACCCCCCCAGGGCCTGCTATGCCACTCTCCCCTCCTCTCCTGGGTGTAGGAACCATCCCCCCCCCGCCCATCCCTCACTCTTTGCTGGATCAAATGAAATAACATGAAATTCCAGAAAAATAAAATTATATTTATTAAAAAAAATTCCACAGGGATGTACAAATAGCTGTGAAGCCTAGTGGCAAAACGTGCCTGATCTTCTTCTAGTGGCTGGCTCACATAGGGTGACAACCTACTACTGCTATTACTTGCTCTGTTGGCTCAAGTGGCAGAGCTCATGGATTTAAAGGTTCCAACTTTGTTGAACAAACCTAGATTTTATTTTTTCACTATGCTTTTTAAAAACAACTTGGACTACATGCAAGAAACTACATTTAAAAAACTTTGAGATTGCAAACTCAAGTAAACAAAAGTTAGGAAATACCAGAATTAAGGTTGCCTTTGTGACCTTAACTTGCCCCTTCCCTCACCCACTCTATGTATATTCATTATGATGGTCTTTAATTACATGATCACATTTTTCCCAAGACTTCTGCCTTATTTAGTTGTACAGTTGATGAAGCTGTTTGTCTGAAGGACCCCTGCCTTATTTGCTGGAGTAGTTGGAAAGTACACCTCTACCCCGATATAACACGACCCGATATAACACGAATTTGGATAGAACGCGATAAAGCAGTGCTCCGGGGGGGGGGGGGCTGCGCACTCCGGCGGATCAAATCAAGTTCGATATAGCGTGGTTTCACCTATAACGCGGTAAGATTTTTTTGGCTCCCGAGGACAGCGTTATATCGGGGTAGAGGTGTATGTAGTGAAATGAGGCGGGGGATTTGAGGAAGAGAGAGGGTGATCCTGTGGTTAATATAGTTGAATGCCACAGAGTTCCTGTGTGATGGTACTCAAGTCACTTAAACCAAACTTTTCACAGATGGCCACTAATAGTGTGTTCCTCATTTTCTGGGAGTTCCCAACTTGACACAGGTTCTGGCTTGCACTGCATTGCTCAGCACTGCATCTAAAGTCATTGAAAGCTGTGCTCTGAACAAATGATGTGCTATAAAATGCTAATTTCTCTGAAAAATCAGGTCATTGGCATCTCAAATAGGGCACCCAAAAGTAGTGTAAAGTGTTGACCCTAATCTCTCTCTGCATCAGTTCCCATATCATCCATTGAATAGCTGCTCATTCACTGAGCACTGTCCAAACAGCTGTGCACTGAGACAGCAATCCTGTGGGGGGAAAAGTAGTGTGTTCATGCAATTAAAGACTAAAATGAAGTATACACACAAGGGGAGGTTGAATTAAGGTTGTGCAGGCAACCTAAATTCTGGCATTGAGTGCCACTTTTGAGTGGTTAACTTTGCGACCTTAATGTTTTTAAAGTGTTTTCAGACATAATAGTGTGCATGCACACAAGTGTATGCGTGTGCACACACGCACGTGCACGTGTGTGTGTGTCCCCAAATATTGCTGCTGTCCCTCACCTAGATAGCGTACTTGAAAATGGCAAACATTTAACTGGATCATTATCAAATTGGTCAACACAAATAGATGATCTCCAGTATAGTAAATGCAGTTGGTGGAGTCTGTACTATTCAACGCAGGATTGCTTGGCTTTTTATAGTATTTCAGGGGGATAGCCTTGGTGTTGCATTTTTAAGGGGGATTCAATCCCACTCACGTGTTGTACAGATGGCAGAGCCAAGCTAATATAGAAAAATGAGAAACAAGTAACTGTTTAATGTACAGGAATGCATGATCTGCATTACAAATTTGTCATTGGTATTGCATACAGGAAGCCCAACCAGATGGCTGCACATTAAAACACATTCCTTCTTGAGAGAATTAAATACAAGCAATTTGCTCAGAATTTCTGCAGACCTCTATGCACATCACATTAGGAT
The DNA here is from genome assembly GCF_011386835.1 of Chrysemys picta bellii. Taxonomy (NCBI): domain Eukaryota; kingdom Metazoa; phylum Chordata; order Testudines; family Emydidae; genus Chrysemys; species Chrysemys picta. Next base: position 43,308,422 of record NC_088801.1, read on the forward strand.
AGAAAGAACAAAAGATTAAGTGCTTTATTTATTGGAAATGTTTAAGTGAAGTTGGAAGTTACTTAGTTATCTTTCTCCACATGTATTTGAATCACATCTTTGCAAACAATAGCGGTCTTTGTTTTAAAATGTGGGCGGGGGGGGGAGGTATGATGAGAAAACTGGCCTCATAGTATGATATATTGCTTAGCGTATACACAGTAGAAGCAGAACCACTTCATTGTATCAGATTTATTCTTAAATCTCAAGAGTTGACTCTTTGTACCTGAACAATATTGGTTCAAGATACTTATTTTTTCCTTCCTATCATTAGCAAGTTTTTTAAATCTAAAATGTTTTTAAAAATTAATATGTTGATTACTAAGCAAAAGCAGGCTATCTTACATCAGTGGAATATTGCTTTCTATCTTTAGCTTGGTGAGAGTGGTTACTGTACAGGCCATGAACCAGATTCTATGGAATTCAGTTCCCTTGGAGGATGGGTGGCCACACGCGCATCAGGCATGAAAAAGAACATCTATGGAAACATTGAAGATTTGGTAATTTTTTTATAAATATTTCTTTTTATCTAGTATTTCCCCTCCAATTTGAAACATTCGATTCTGGCCTCTGTAAATTATTCATAATTGGGACAGAGAAAGTGGGGGGCGTATAACAGTTCTTTTAAATTACCTTTATATTAAGGCTGCTTCAAATTTGGAATAAAGCGCTCCCTTTTAGCAAACAATGGAACTATAATACGATTCTGGCATCATTACTGTAAATTTTCTCATAAATAAAATGTTAGTAAATATTTACAGTAGTGACACCAGAATCATACTATAGCCTCATCGCTTACTAAAGGGAAGTGCCGTATTCCAAATTTGAAGCAGCCTTAATATAAAGGTAATTTAAAAATGACTCTGCATCTCCCACTCTCTCTCCGCTATATATGGGGGGGGGGGGGGAATTAGGCAGACTAAACTCTTTATATAAGTATTGTTACCTTCTGTTTTGAAGCTTCATTTAATTTCTTTGTCACTTTTGCTGTATTAAGTGATGCAAAACTAAAACAGCTTTCTTGGTGGGGGTGGGGGTGGGGGTGGTGGGGGTTGTTTTGTTCTTTCCTTTTTTAAAGGAAGGATATGTTCCGGTCAAAATCTTAGCTGGCCAGAGTCCTTGCCCTATTTTTTTTTTAATCACTTTTAGAACAGAATATCTTTTATACCAATGGACCAATATGTAACTAACTGGGATTTTGGTAGGCATGGGGGCAGGGAGAGTGGAGGTGGAAAAAGGTTTCGTACAAGGTGAAGTTAAGTATTTTGATGGCTTACAACATCTGTAGCTGCCAAAAAAAATTTGTATAGTAGTGCCTTATAGGACTGAAACATTTAGGGTATCCGAACAAAGATGAATTTTTATCATAGGATCATAGAATATCAGGGTTGGAAGGGACCTCAAGAGGTCATCTAGTCCAACCCCCTGCTCAAAGCAGGACCAATTCCCAACTAAATCATCCCAGCCAGGGCTTTGTCAAGCCTGACCTTAAAAACCATATCAACATATGACATCTGACTGTGCCCTGGTAACTGAGGCACCCTTCTATTATATAACTTATGTGTGCAGGGAAGGGTTATGCCAGATAGTTAAGTATCACTAGACCTTAATTTGCATCAAGTTCAACTTTGGCATGTGAAACCATCTATCATTGGAGGAAGAATAATTTTCAAATCCATTTTAATCCATTAAAATAATAAAACATAGTTAAGGACCAGATGTATATTTACTTGATATTTGGAAGATGTACTTATCTTTAAAAATGGTAAACAATTAGCTCTTAACTTTTTTGATGACGGTCCTCCAACCTACCTGCTGGGTTGGTAATCATTAAAACATTGGTGAATGTGCTATGTTTAATAATAGTCAGTTGGCTGATGTGGCTTAATCACTTTTTTGGTACTTTGTGTAACAAATATTTAATAATGACATATTATTTGCATGTAGTGAAATCTTCAGATAAATTTCATTTTGAGTTTATTTTTTGTTTCTGAGCTTGCTGTATCTAAGTGCCCATTAATTCATTATTAAAATGTTTTTGTTGTGTTATACAAACTGATTAAATAAAAGTGCACATTACTATGTAAATATGCATGTTATGAAACTGTCTTCATGGTCTTATGAAGAGCTCAGGAGAAGCCATTGGGTTATATTCCTTCTCTCTACTATTTTCCTGTGATACAGTAAGTATCTATGTGTGAGAGTTAACCAATGCAGTCAAACAAAAGGAAGATATAGGCTAGGATATCATGAGAAACCCAACAAAATGTTTAATTGTAGATTAACTGTGGCATGCATAAAGGGACAGAAGAGAAGAGTTTGATTTCTCAAAAGAATGAGAAGAATCTGTGCTTTCACTGACTAACTGAATTGTATTAGATTTATTAGTGGCTAGCAGGTTACTCCACAAAATTTCTAGGGGGTAATTTATAGGATTTCCAAATTGTATAGTATAATTACATCAAGTTTAAGTTGCATTTTGTGGTAAATTGTTATTTTAATATGAATATATTAATCCATATATATTAATTACTTGACTATACATTCATTCAGTATTTAACACTCATCACTGTATAATATGTTAAACAGGTGGTTCATATAAAAATGGTAACCCCAAGAGGAGTAATAGAAAAAAGCTGTCAAGTACCTCGCATGTCAACAGGACCTGACATCCATCATTTCATTATGGGATCTGAAGGTATAAACAAAAGTAATATCAAGATGCTGTTAGTGAGATTAAATCAGTTTCTGTAATGGTTTGAAATCCTTTGGGTTTTATTTATTCAAAACATAATTTTTCACTTAATGGGTAGTACTACAGTTCAAGAATCTTCTTTTATTTCTGTACTACTGTGTGGCTCTCATCACAGCTGCATTGTTGTTGCACAAACACACAAAAAAGCGTGTTCAAAACAGCTCCCGTGTCTCTAACTATAATCAATTTATTTTTGAACTCAAGCTTTTAGGAAATTCTAATAGGTTTACAAATCATTGCCATATACGCATCAGAAAAAATGTTAATCATTACAATACTGAGCTTGTCTTCTTGCTTGTGTTTGTCATGCAGTAATGAAATCTCTATTTTAACCTGCTGTTACCATGTTACTTAATGCGGGACGTATTGTTTCTTGTTGTTTTAATAAAAATTTAACGTAACTGACTCTACTCATATTTAAAATTGCTTGGAAGTAATCAGATGTTCACAGTTAAATTTTGGTTTACCCATTTAGGTGAAACATGGTGCCAAATTGATGCAATACATTTCAAAAAGTTCTTTATTAATATGAAAATGTTGTCTTTTGGGTTTGTATCTCTTTTTATAATTATTTAAATCATTCTAGTTGGCTTTGTTCAGGAAGGTTGCTGTGTTGAATATTTCCATTTTCATGCCTAAGTGGAAGTAGGTAATATGAATTACATATGTGCATCAAGAAAAATTTGTACTCAAAAAATTTAACTTAAAATGAAGTGCTCATATGGGCAGATTAATATAATTGTCCAGTAGTGTATTCTTTTCCTGTTCGGTATCCTTTTATTTATTCTCTTTTTTGTTTTTCAAAAAGTAATCTTTTAAACAGTCTAATATAAGGTAATGTTGGCATGTATTAATTACTCCTGCAGGATTTCTCTGTGCGAAGGTGTCCATACTAGTCCAGTAGATAACCAAAACTCTGAAAAGCTTTTTAAATTACAAATTCCTGAGGGATGCCTATTGCAAATGTTGTTGTTAAATTTTTGCACAGAAAAAAATTGCCATAAGTTATAGTGAAAGAGAATCTTTTTCAGATGTTATACAGAGGAGTTGACTGTTTAAATAATAGTCTTAGAACTCCTTGTAGCTGCTTGGATTTCTGAGAAGGGAAGAGTTTAAGTTCTTAGAACAAAACAAATTTTCTTCAAATTTTACACATGATCTAAAAGTTCCCAAAGTCCAGGACTTCTGTTTCCATCTTCATGTAAGTTCATATTGACTACTTTTTAAGTCCTAAAAAGCGCACTATCATCCCCTTTGTCTGTTATAACTCTAATCAGGGTTAATAGAAGCTACTCGTATCAGGTGGAGAGAAGTTTCAAAAACATTCAAACTTAGTCTAGTTGTTAGCCTTTTTGTGGGATTTTGCTAACCTTGCCATCTTTTTACTACACCATAGACTTGTCACTGCATGCTATACATTTTTCCAGTTTGTTCATTATTTGTCATGCAGTTGCTCCAAAAGGCCCCAATCAGAATTATATCTCTACTGTGCTAGGCACTGTGCAAATATAGAGAGAGACATAGTTGCTGTCCTGAAGAGTTTGCAATTTAATTCGTTACTAAATTTGTTGAAACTGCAGGATAAAAGCCGCCTCTTCAAATAACTGTGCACATATATATTTCACACTATAAAAGTGTGTGCGGCCAGTGTATTCAAGTCGGAGACTTTTGACATCAGTACCATTGGGCGGTACATGGCCTCTGCCATCGTCATATGTGGAGCAGAAGGCCTAAAATGGAAGTGGCCACGGCCTCCCTCTGTTATTACCACCTGTAGTAAGAGATGGAGCTCCCTGTTGCCTCTGAGCTTCAGTTAGACAGCTCCGAAAAGAGACCTTCTCCTTTGTATATAGTTATAGTTCACTTTACTGCAATTCTAGTTTAGTTAAAGAGCTGTTTTAGTAGGTTTTGGTTTTTTTTTTGCCATGCAGAAATTCCCTGGTTTTAAACAATTTGACATGTGCTGGGCTGTTATCCCTGTCACCAATAGGCACAAAAGTTGGTAATTTGTTTAGGTGAGGGACATATGTTCTAGCTGTAGATTGTTCCCCACTAGGACAAAGAAATAAAATTTAAGACAAAACTTCTTCTATCTTCTCGAAATGGCAACATCTCCCTCCTCAGAGCCTGACCATGACCGAAAGTCTCCATGAGAAGTGCATGTCTAGCTGCCAAGGCTCCAAAGCCAATGTTGGATGAGAAATCTTGCTCTCCTGAACACTGCAAGGAGGCCACAGAACTGTTTGAGATTGATAGAAAGTGCTCCTCATCCCACAAAAAGGCACTTAAAAAGTCATCTAATGCTGTGAGGTCTGGTCATAAGCACCACCACTCAGACTCCACGTCCACCAGGGTTGTCGAGACTGGTGCCTACTGCTTTAATGCAGATCTCTTCAACCCTAGCATTATTGGATCTGGTTCCATCTCCAATGGCTGTACACTTACCTCCATTTTCAGTGCCATCAATGCCACAAGCCTTTCATGCAGCAAAGGACTTGTCTCTCTTTGCTGGACTCTACATTGTCTGATTCTAATTGTAGCTGCTTCAGCTACATCGGCATTGTTTGCACCACCTGCCACCAAAATGTGATCAGTTCTTCCTGTATCTTCAGTGCAGTCCACACTGGCACCATCAACTTACTGTTTGGCATTGCCAGTCTTCAGGCAACTCGGGATTCAGCTCTAGAAAGCACTCTGAATGTGATTTGCTGATTACATGGAGTACCCTAGATAGATCTCTCACATATCGTATCTACCCGAGGAAAACTATGGCTAAGGTGAAGTTGTGTAACAACCTTCTAGGCAAATTGGCCACCACTTTATAGGGAGCAAATGCTCAAAATTGCCAATCATCTGGTTTAGCCCTCTCTTACTCTGCAGCAGAATACTGTGCTCTGGTCTGACTCCATTTGTCTCATGTAAAAGTGATTGACACATAACTGCACTCAATCATGTACATCATAACTGGCGCAATTACACACATTGCTCTCTGTGTTAAGCCACATCACTCCTCCACACATCCCTCTGGTTGCTACAGCCAGAATTGTTGAGAAGATCAGAGCAAACCCAAGCCTACCACTATACACGACCTCTTCAACTACCCAAAAGCATGCTTGTCGTCAAGGCACCTGTTGTGGGCCCACTTGCCCTACCCAGATTTCTGAGGGATTGATGTGGTGTGAAGAATGATCTGCAGCTGACATTAGAAACCAGTCTCTTATAATTGACCCAACCATGCATGTACCCAGTTTTGATTTGCCCCATTCATGGATTTGGAAGAGACCAGGGTCAATGTGCAGACAGCCTTCCAATCCTTGGGGCCAATGAGAGGATCCCAAATGCAGCTGTGGCCAAAGACAATTCTCACATCACTAATGACTGCCCTCTGACCAGATTTGATGGTTGTCTGAGGGCTCTGCCCGTCGCTGATGAGGCTGCAGCAAATTGGCATGGCAAGGTCCATATCTGACGAGAAGAATAATGAAAACTGCATTTCTGCTAGCAATTACTTACGCAAGAAGGGTACTGGAGCTCCAGGCACTGTAAGTCAACCCCCTCCCCCCTTTCCTGTGTTTGAGTGTATTAAGCTCTGCTATAATCTAGCTAAGTTTTCTCCTCCTCTGAGAATAACAGCCCATTGGGTCCTATTACATTTCATCAGTAACATACCAATAGTGGACATTTGCAAACTAACAACATAGTTGCCAGTACATACCTTTTCCAGACGCTCTGCTTTCACTCAAGCTTCGTGGGACAGTGCCAACTTCAGCGAGTCAGTACAGCAGTGCTTTTGACTTCACTTTTCAAATAATCAAAAGTCCCATCACCTGTAAGGAAATTGTTGGTGAGTCACAGTGGAATGTATATGTGCACAATCACTCAAAGGAGGAAAAACTGTTACTTACCTGTGCAGTAACTTTTGTTCTTTGTGATGTATTGTGTGCAGATACATTCCCCGACCATTCCACCTTCCCCCTACTATTTGAGGTATTAGATGGTGTGAAAAAATGGAAAGAGGGGTGATGGTCACAACCCTTCTATGGTCTTGGCTCCAGGAACAAAGATGGCTGGGGCACGTATGCTGACAAAAGTTTCTGACTTAAGTGCATTGGATGCACATACATTTTCATGTTTTTAAACGTTTTCAATTTGTTGTAAGTATGGTTTCAGTGTCTTCAAACACTAGTTTGAGTTGGTTTTAGCACAACATATTGCCATTTTATCATGGCATTCTAACATTGAATAGCCCCCCCCCCCCCCCATTAACAGTTAGTCAGACTCTGTGATGGCTTCCCCAAAACCAGCTTAAAGACTTGAAAAGTTATGTCATCGCTAGTCTACTAGACCTCTGGTATCTCTTGTATGATCTTTGGGTTAGCTTCAGTAATTTGAACTGGTTAACTTGTTACTTGAAGAAATCTCTTCTGTCCTAAATTGTTTGTTTAGAGTCCTAATGCTAAAGGATTTTCAAACCATTTTAGCCTATCTTTCCTAATCCCAATCTTGTTGTAGTAGTAGTAGTAATAATAATTAATAAAAACCCTGATTGCCCCCACTACAAATCACTGAGTAGAATGGGGAAAATATTCATTTTTAAACCTCATTGTTTTGTACATCTGGATATGGCAGCCTGTTTTCCTTACTTGACGGTTCTATTTAGAGCCTGTCAAAAACAGTGGCAAAGCCTGGTGTAAATGCAGTAAACCAGCTGAGCTTTTGCAGAATACTGTATTAAAACTATTAGTTTTTAGACATCCTGAGCTTATTTGATCATTTTCTGAAAAAAATTTGATCCACAGTTTGAAGAACGTTGCCTTAACTGTCAACTTCTAATTGGAGGCTTATGTAGAAAGAAAAATTAAGCTTCTAGTGAAATGATGCACAATAAAAAATACTACTCTAGGCTTTAAAATACATTTAACAAATCTGACTTAATTTTCTTAAAGCATCTCACTTATGGGATAGTATGAAAATACTCTAACATACATGTTAAGTCAGAAAGCAAGAGAGATTTTTGTGACATAGAAATTATGTTCATGTTCATTTTCCTTTTTAAAGGAACCCTTGGAGTGGTTACAGAAGTTACCATAAAAATTCGACCAATCCCTGAATACCAGAAGTATGGCTCTGTAGTATTTCCTAACTTTGAACGAGGAGTGGCCTGTTTAAGAGAAATAGCAAAGCAGGTAAGGAGAAATTTTTGTTTTTGAATTCTATTACACTTGTTTCATTCATGCATATACTATCTGTATTCTAACACTAGGTGGCACAGTAATGCTCTGGTTTGCCTCTGGATACTTTTGTAGTTGGTAAGTGGGCTTAAAGGGATAGTATCAATTTTAACATTATCATAGAATATCAGGGTTGGAAGGGACCTCAGGAGATCTAGTCTAACCCCCTGCTCAAAGCAGGACCAATCCCCAGACAGATTTTTACCCCAGTTTCCTAAATGATCCCCTCAAGGATTGAACGCACAACCCTGGGTTTAGCAGGCCAATGCAATTTGTTTACAAATCATATTTTAGCAAAGTTTGTAAAACTTATTTTCGTGTTGTTCCTATGCAGACTAGGAGAGTTGTACACATTTGTGGCACTTGCTGTTCATATGCACCAGCATGGTGATATGCTCATGCACTGTTTTGGAAGATACGTGAACTCTCCTTAGTTCACTTAGTAACAGAAGAAAGCAATAGATCCAATCTGCTAGAGATGTGACTATAAGAAAGTGGGGGGCAGGGCATTTGGGAGGTAGGGGACAGTAGCTAGCAATATTTGGGCTGCTACAGGTTGAAGTGGTCTTTATCCTCCATAGCTACCTTGGGACTGTTCCAGTTTTCCTTGGAAAGTTCTGTAGCCTGGGTAGTATTGGCCTGGAGCGTTTTCAAGGTAGTGTTCAGCATGCACATTCCCAGGCTAATTTTCACAAAGGTCTTGAACACACAATCTTAGGATGTTTATCGGAGCAGCAAAAAAAAAAAAAACAACAAAAAAAAAAAAAAACAAAAAAAAACCACACCCTCCAAAAAAACCCTTAGTAATGGATAATTCTCATGGGGTGGATTCTAAATATACATTACTAAGAAAAAGCACTATATAAGAAAAAAGTATTATAGTATTATTTAAAAATAGTAAATGAGTTGATATCACCTTCGCTGTAACCTGCACTAAAGCTAGCTTGCTGCTGCACAGTAAATATAGCATAAGATTTATATGACAGACTTTTTGTTGAAGCTCTGAAATAGCCATTTTAATTTTTTTGTGTGATATACTTTCTCTTCTCTTGTGTTGAACTGTCAATTATATCTTGTTTTATGCACAATTTAATGTCAGAATAAAACTGCAATGAGAAAAGTAGCATGGATGGATAATAGTGGATTGAAAAGTATTATAGTGTGGATCTATGGTATCCTGGCACTCTATCAAAACTGGCATTACTGGTTTTAAAGTTACTGATAACTTGGAAGAAAATGATCTTGAATTCTTATGGATCAATGTCCTAATAGATAGATCATAAGGTGTGGTATAAGTTGATGTCTGCTACTGACCATCCAGTCACAATAGGGAACAGGATGGCCACCTTCTCATGCACCTATCTATAATGTGTAGAAAAAAAGCCCAGCATGATCAGGCTGGGTACTGCTTAAATTTGAGTGACTTGCTGGAGGTCTCATGCTTCCAGTACTGAAACAGGTTTGAAATTTCTAAACGTTAGAGATGAGTTTCCTAACTCAGTGTTGCTGCCATCACAGGTAGACTTGTCTTAACATAAAGAAGAAGTGATCACAGAATTAAAAATTAATGGTAGCTTAGGTACAAGTAATGATCATGAGTTGATCACATTTATAATGTGCAAGCAGAATAAAGTGTAGACCAGGTAGATGTAGATATAATTGCTTCTTTCCAGCTGACTTGGCTCACTTGTTTTCAGCTTTGTGAAATTGGCCCTACTGAAACACCACACACCCACCCACACACACAGATGGAAGAAAGGGGAAGTTAATAGTAATGAATCAGAAGCTAGGAATTGTAGAAAATGGATAAGGGAAGCAAAGGGAAATGAGGAGAAATCTGTGGCCAGCAGAGAGAGAGACAATATATTTTTAATATATTAGGAATAAAAAAGAGACTGACAATGGTATTAGTCCATTACTACATGGAAATTTTGTAGCATTATCAATGATAATGCAGAAAAGGCAGGGAAGTTCAATGAATATTTTTGTGCTGCATTTGGAGAAAAAACAGATGAGTCTCATCATATGGTGGTGATAACACTCTTTGCATTCCACTAGTTTCTCTGGAGAAACAGAAGATAGTAATATTGTCTATTTTTAAATCAGCAGATCCAGATAACTTGCATCCGGGAGTTTTAAAAGAGCTGCTGAGCAGCTTGCTGGACTGTAAATGTTGTTGATTTTTTTCAATAAGTTTGGAGAACTTCCAGTTTACTGGAAGAAAGCTAATGTTGTGCCAGGATGACCCGGGTAATTATAAGCTTGTCAGCCTGACATTGATCCCAGGAAAGATAATGGAATGCCTGATAGGAGACCCGTTTTATAAAGAATTAAAGAAGGGTAATAAGGGCCAATCAACATGGGTTTATGGAAAATAGATCTTGTCATACTAATGTGTTACCATTTTTTGATGAGATCATAAGTTTGGTTGATAAAAGGAATAATGTTGCCCTACTATACTTAGACCTCTGTAAGACATTTGGCTTGGTACCACATGATATTTTGATTGAAAAACTAGAATGATATAAAGTTAACCTGGCACACATTAAATGGATTAAAAGCTGGCTAAGTGATAGGTCTCAAAATAGGATTGTAAATGGGGAATCATCATCAAGCAAATGATTCCATTGGGGTCCCACAGGGATCAGTCCTTGACCCTATGCTATTTAACATTTTTATCTATGACCCGGAAGAAAACAAAATCATCACTGATAAGGTTTGCAGATGACCCAAAAGTTGGGTGGTGGTGGTAAATAACAGAGGACAAGTCACTGATTCATTACAGTCAGCTCTGGCTGTGGTGGTTGCTTTGGCCAGAATTATGGCATCAGTGGTGACTCTGAGGACCTCCACTGCTGCAGAATTCAGGCATTACACTCAATGTGCAGCAGACTATTGAGGACTTACCTTATGTTCGGGTATTATTTTTGGAAAAGACAAATGAAACCGTGGATGATGATGATGATGATTATTTTTTTAAATCATTCCCAAGCTACTTTGTGTTCCTTGGGAGTTTATACTCTGGCTTTAGAGATGCCGCTTTAGCAGTCAGCAGCAACAATAGCAATACCGCTCGCAGCCTTTCTTCAAGCAGTCTCTTGTAAGGCAGCAGCACTACCCCAGAAAGGGGTATAGATCCCAGAGACTAAGGATCTCTAGTTCCAGATTGTAGCCAGCCAGCTCATCCTCCCTCAGCGTGCAGCAAGTACCCATCTTGACCTGTGTGTCCAGGGTAGTGATCCGATGGTGACCTCTCCATCCCTGTCCCCCCTACAGGTTTGCTCATTTTTACAGTGTTTGGGACTCAATTACCATGGACAGTTGGATCCTAAGCACCGTCAGATTGGGTTATGTCATACAGTTCTCTCCATCCTTCCTCTCCCACACCCCTATCCTGTCCCTCTTCAGGGACCCTTTTCACTAGACACTGCTCCTCTAGCAGGTTCAGTCTCTACTGGCTCTGGGGGCTGTAGAGGAAGTTTTCCTGCAGCATTGGGGACAGGGATTCTACTCCTAGTATTTCCTGGTTCCCAAACCCAAGGGCGGAATGAGACAATCTCCACAACTTCAACAAATGCACCAGATTCATGAGATTCCGGATGGACACCCTATGAACTGTTCTCCCCTCATGAAATCACATAAGAATGGCCATACTGGGTCAGACCAATGGTCCATCTAGTCCAGTATTCAGCCTTCCAACAATGGCCAGTACCAGATGTGTCAGAGGTTTTCTGACTGGTTTGCTGCTCTGGACCTTCAGGACGCTTATTGCTACATTGCAGTTCTCCCAAGCCACAGGCGTTTCAATTTGTTGTGGTGGACTGGCACTATCAATACACCATGCTCCCTCTTAGTTTGACTTCTGCTCCCTGAGTTTTTAACATATGCATAATTGTAGTGACCGTGTACCTCAGGAAGAGGGGAATTCATATCTTCTCGTATCTGGATGATTGGTTACTGAGGGGAAGTCCAAAGAAGCAGTCTTCTCTCATGTCCAGTTCACACTATGCTTACTTGACTGCCTACGTCTTATCCTAAACAGTGGAAAGTCAGCACTGATCCCAATTCAAAGAACTAAGTTAATTGGGGCCCTGTAGACTGTACAAGTTTGAGTGTGTTTCTGCTGACCGACCAATTCCATGCAGTTTGCCACCTATGTTTGGAACTACAGTCTCAACCCTCAACCACAGCCTGAGTATGCCTGAGGTTGATAGGCCATATGGCTGCATGCACATAGATACTCTAATTTGCCAGATTGTGCCTTTTGTCCTTTTCAAAAGTGGCTGAAGTTGGCCTATGCTCAGAATTGTTATTCCTTGGACAGACTGGTCCTCTTTCCTCTGCCAGTCCTGGACTACTTATGGTGGTGGACAGTTTCAGGGCAGTGTGTGACAGGGTGTTCCCTTTGCTTAGTCCCCACCAACCAGGACTATTGTCACCAATGCCTCCTTAATAGGTTACAGAGCACACCTGAGCTCAAAAGTTCAAGACCTGTGATTGGAACTGGAAGCTTCTTTGCATATCCATATCCTCGAGCTCCGTGCCATCTACATTGCCAGTAAGGCCTTTCAGTATCTTATCAGGGACTCAGCAGTGCACATCCTTAATGAAAATACCACTGATGTATTATGGGAACAGATGGGGCGCATGCTCCAATATTCTGTGTCAAGAGGCAATCAGAGCTTGGAAGGCTTGCATTGGGGAAGGCGTTACCCCTGTGGCCAATCTCTTACCTGGGATCCAGAATCACTTGGCGGATCACCTCAGCAGAAATTTCTCCCCAAATCATGAATGGTCTCTGAAGCCCAGCATCATTTGATCTATCTTTGTGGTGTGGAGCATACTAATGATAGACCTGTTTGCCACGAGAGACAAAAGAAGTGCTGTCTGTTTTGCTCTCAAAGGTGTCTCAATCTGGGCTCCCTGACAATGCTTCTCACCTGAGCTGGGAATCAGCACTCTTGTATGCCTTTGCTCCAATTGCAATCATCTGACAGGTCATTCTCAAGCTGAAATGGGATTGTGCCACACTCATTCCCTTTGCTCCAATGTGGCCAAGACAGTGTTGGTCCTTTGACCTTCTTGCATTGTTAATTTGTCCTCTCATATCTCTTCCTTTTCACCCTGAGCTCCTGACTCTGCATCATGGTCATATTTTGCATCCAGTGCTCAGCTCCCCTGCATCTCAGAGTGAATGCTGCATGGTTAGAGGAGGAGGAGGAGGAATAGTGTTTGGAGGTGGTCCAGCAAATCTATCTTAATAGTAGAAAGTCCTCCACCAGAGCAGCCTATTTAATCAAATGGAAGTGGTTCTCAATGTGGTCTTTAGCCCAAAGAATTCAACCAGCATTTGCTTGTATCCAGGGCGTCGTGGATTATTTGTTACACCTACAGTCTTCTGGTCTTGCACTCAGTTGAGAGTGCACCTGGCAGTAATTTTGGCGTTCCGTCCGTCCATCCATCCGTGTTTCTGAGCTCCATGGTAGTGAGGCTCTTGAAAGGAGTCACTCTTCTTTACCAGTGGGGGAAGAACTGGTTCCCTTGTGGGACCTTAATGTTATCTTAGCAGTTCTTATGGGACATCCATTTGAGGCTCTGGCAATTTTTCTCCCTTCTGTATCAGAAAATTGCTCTTCTTGTGGCAATAACATGCACGGAGTGTGTGTAAGTTGCAGGCTTTGATGACAAAGCCTCCTTACACACACTTTTCCAAAGACAAAGTAACCCTGTAGTCGCACCCTAAGATTTTATCTAAAGTGCTTTCTCAGTTTCATTTGAACCAAGTTATGTATCTATTCGTGTTCTTTCTTAAGCTACATTCAACCCCAGATGAGTAGCATCTTCGCGTGTTGGATGTCAGGCGATGTTTGGCTTTTTACCTAGATAGGGTTCAATCTTCCTGTTCTTCATCTCATCTATTTGTTTCATATGCAGAACAAATGAAAGGGCAAGCAGTCTCTTCAGACAATCTATAGATGGATAACTTCTAGTATCATGACAGCGTACAAAGTAGCTCAGACTGCACCTAATAAGTGGGTGTGAGCTCATTCTGCAAGGGCCCTGGCAGTGTTGATTGCATTTATAAAAGATGTTCCTATATTGGACATTTGTAGGCTGCCGCTTGGTCCTATGTACATTCGTTTACAAACCACTATGCCATTACTACTGCATCCAGATCAGATGCAAACTTTGGGAAGTATCAGAGGGGTAGTCAGGGCCAGACTTCAAAGGGAAACTGCTGAGCTTCAGTTCATTTGCAAATTTGACACCATGAGCTCAGGATTAAATAAAGACTGTGAATGGCTAGCCAACTACAAGAGCAGTTTCTCCTCCCTTGGTGTTCACACCTCAACTGCTAGAAGAGGGCCTAATCCTCCCTAGACCGATTCTTGCGTGCATATTTATACCTGCCTCCGGAAATTTCCACTACATGCATCTGATGAAATGGGTATTCACCCACGAAAGCTTACGCTCCAGTATGTCTGTTAGTCTATAAGGTGCCACAGGACTCTGTCGCTTTTTACAAACTTTGGGAAGGCAATCCTGCAGTCCTTGTTTAAATAGACTCTGAATTCCACCTCCTGAGAGTACAGCTTGTCACCTACATGGAATACAGGGCTGTAGTCTAACTATTGTTCTTAAAGATGCAATGCAGATATGTATTCCACAACCCACCCTCCGTCCCTTCTGCCTCAGTCTGTAGCTCTTGACGTTTAATGCAAAGAAAGTGAGGGGATCAGGGCAGTGTTGCCCTTATATAGCTGGGGGGGGGTTAGGGTCCCTATGAGTACTGCTAGACAAAGTTCTCTGGCTTCAGTGCGCTGGGTGCACGCACACCTATGTGGAATATATGTCTGCTGCACCTCTTGAAGAACAACAGTTACTATACAGGTAAATGTTTTTTCCTTAAAATGTGTAATAAACATGTTGGGCCAGATGCTAGCTTGAGTTGATACTCTAAGGATTCACAAAACGCTGTGAACAGGAGAAGAAGCATAAGGCAGAAACTATTCACCCTGAATTTGTCCCTTTTAAATTAGTATACAGTGTGTCTTCACATGCCCTCTATAGCCACAGCTATTGAAAAACATTCCATAGCAAAGATCAAGCATCAGGAGTATAACCATTTTTTTTAAGACCAGAAAAGCTCAGCCCTATACACGTCCCTGCCAGTGCAGATTAGTTCCATTTGGAATTATCTCTGCAGAGGTCTCTGTTTAGAGCACAGGACATTACCTTAAAATAATGCTGGATTTCTTTGGGCTATGTTAATATATGCCTGTTTGGTTATAAACACAATTAAGCCTAGAGCCAGATTTTGGCCTGATGCCGAAGAGTTGATGTACTTTAAAACTGAGATTTTTGAATTTGTCAGATCTACACATTAAGTGAATATCTATCCTTGCAGTGAATGTATGCTGAAGATAAAGGAAATAGAAATAGGGTACTAAAGCCTTTTATATATGCTGAGTTTTTTATATGAAAACATGACTCATAGTTTAAACCACTTCAGCACAATTTTATTTACAAATTGATATTTTTTCTTTTTTTAGAGGTGTGCTCCTGCATCAATTCGCCTTGTGGACAATGCACAATTTCAGTTTGGTAAGTTCACAAATATTGTGTCCAAAATTAGTATTTATATTCTATTTCTAGAGTGCCTTGTCTTAAGTGAGAGATCCAGGCTTAAAATCCAGATTGCTTGTCTGTGTCTTATTTCTAGTTTGAATCTTTTTGCCTTTTTGGAAATGTGACTGTTAGGAGTAGGAAGAGTAGCCTACTATTGCTTCCAAATAATGGAGTTCATCCTTAGTCTTAAGCAGTAGAAGTCTATGCTTTGGTGCTAAAAGTCCTAGGTTCAAATCTTGTTGATGACTTCTTTTGGGAGTCCTTATAGAAATGCATAAGTGTGTGTTTTGAAAATAATTCCTTCCAAATTTCATATAGCTACTGTAGCTAGTGGACAACTTTAGAGTACAGTGCTTATAACACTAACTGTCCATAAATCTTATTGACTAATGAAGTGAACAAGGTGCATATTCTATGCAGTATATCAACATGTGCTTTTATTTTATGGTGACAATACTCTTTGGAAGTAAAGGGGCAATGTGTATGAAAGTGAGATTGATAATATTGTCTAGAGATGGATATAGCGCAGAGAAACCGCATCCTCAATGAACTTCTGCCACTGTAGCTCAATCCTGATTGTGTAATGCACTCAGGGCAGGTCTACACTACAGGGTAAAGTTGATCTAAGTTATGCAACTCCAGCTACGTTATTCACGTAGCTGGAGTCGACGTAGCTTAGGTCAACTTTTTGGGGTGTCTACGAGTTTCTCCCGTTGATTTATTGTATGCTTCTCATTCCGGTGGAGTACCGGAGTCGACAGGAGAATGATCTGCCGTTGCTTTAGCGGGTCTTCACTAGATCCGCTAAATTGACCCCAACGGTGGATCGATCGCCTCAGGGTCGATTCACGGTAAGAGTAGACATGCCCTCAGTATTAAAGGGACACTTCTCAATGGTATTTTGTGGGTGTCTGATATGTAAAACATGCTATTTGGATTATATATTCATATGATTTGGGGTCCAGTTCTTCCCTGTGGTATGCATTGGGTAATGGGAGTTGTGTGTGTGAATCTTAAGGTAAAACTTGGCTTTATTTTAACACATTTTGATTTTTTTAAAAATCTTCAAAACTGATTAGGAATCCCCTTTTGAATATATCCTAGAATCATAAGACTGGAAGGGACCTCAAGAGGTCATCTAGTCCAGTCCCCTACACTCATGGCAGGACTAAGTATAATCTAGAGTAGACCATCCCTGACGGGTGTTTGTCTAACCTGCTCTGAAAAATCTCCGATGATGGAGAGTCCACAACCTCCCTAGGCAACTTATTCCGGCGCTTAACCACCCTGACAGTTTTTCCTAATGGCCAGCCTAAACCTCCATTGCTGCAATTTAAGACCATTGCTTCTTGTTCTATCCTCAGAGGTTAAGAACAACAATTCTTCCTCCTTCTTGTAACAACCTTTTATGTACTTTAAAACTGTTCTCATGTCCCCTCTGTCTTCTCTTTTCCAGACTAAACTAACCCAATTTTTTTCAATCTTCCCTCATAGGTCATGTTTTCTAGACCTTTAATCATTTTTGTTGCTCTTCTCTGGACTCTCTCCAGTTTGTCTACATCTTTCCTGAAATGTGGTGCCCAGAAACTACATATGCTAACTTATACTCCACAGACAAGAAACATTAAAGTGTCAATATAGGATTGGTTCTGCTGCAAAAAATACCCCCATACTATTAATGTAAGTTTAAATTTGGGGTGTAATGAAATGATAGGCAGCATTAGTTTAAGATTAAGGAAAAGATCATCATTACTGTTGCTTGGCCCACTGAGCTGTCAACAGCACTTTCCTAGTAAGTTATGCCCTAAGGAATACACACCTCTACCCCGATATAACACAACCCAATATAACACACATTCGGCTACAACGCAATAAAGCAGTGCTCGGGTGCGGGGGGCTGCGCACTCCAGTGGATCAAAGCAAGTTCGATATAATGTGGTTTCACCTATAAACGCGGTAAGATTTTTTGGCTCCCAAGGACAGCGTTATATCGAGGTAGAGGTGTAGTTGTAATTCAGTGTATATGGACATGTGTACATAACTACAGTCAGTTTTAATCGTATATAAATCTATGGGCATTGGTAGGCAAATCTACTCTAGAAGGCTATTTCCAGTTAAAGTAAAAGCATATGCATTGCTTGTGGAATTGTGTATACATTGTGTGTTGAGGAACTGAAAATGAGTGAATGCATTGTGACTTGTGTGCTAGACTTGGGTGTTAAATAGCGTTCAGTTACTGTCCTTTTTGTAGCTAACCCATATTTTTACCTTTTCAAAATGGAATTTCTGTAATGTATTCTGACTGAGGCTATACCTGAACGCAATACAGAAAATTAAATGGTTACAGAATAAACCAACCCCCTTGCTTACTGGGATAGCTTTCAGGGAGCACATTACACTCGGTACTATTTGTTTATGGTTGTGAATCAATGCAATGTGATTGACCTATGAAGACTTATGGTTTAGATGCTAACTACCTGAGATTTCTCACTGAAGTGATAGCATGACAGTTGCCTTCAGGAGAGGTCTCAGGCTATCAGTCTCCTGATTTAAATAGGGAGGATGCTGATGGCAGCATGCTTTCAGTGAGGGACTTTAGTCCTGGAAGTCACTTACCCTTTGGTCCAACAAAGTCAGGGGGTGTGGAACTTTAGGGTATGTAGTAGGGTCTGCCTGTCCCCTCCAGGTTTTTGAGGTAGTGCTTTGAGGGGTAAATGAAGTTGTGGAGTAGTAATGACTAGTCCCAATAACAGGAATGAGTGGGGGGCAGGGGGATGCATAGTTCTTAAGGACTTAGATCTTCTGTATTCTATTATACTGAATGTGTACCTAGAGCAAAGAACAGATGCATTTTTAAATTTTAAATTGCAAGTTTAGATTTAAAATTTACTAACATAGTTGAAATTATTTGAAAACTGGTCCTCCACTTAGTGGCTTAGACCTGAGTTTAGGGTTGTTTCACTTATTCTAATTAACTTCACAAGTACTTTAAACAGCTCTCTCCACTGTTTTAAGTGTTTGTGAGATAGTTAATGGCCACCGGAAAAACATAAACCCTGAACCTATTTCTTAAGCACGCAAAATATCTTCCAGTTTCTTTTAAAGGTTGTGGTTGAGTAAATTATTGTCCTTTATTGCCTTAACTGATGCAGTCTTTTTGTGTATGTCAATTTTCCATGCACATTTGTCATTCATCAAATGTATATAGAGGTGTACTTTTTGCAACTTGTTCTTATCTTAGTATGCAAAAGAGAGTTGCTCTTTTTAGTGAAGAGGAAAGAAAGCTAATGAATTACTGAAGTTCATGCTTTTATTCAGGAGAAAATACTTTGAAGTATTTTACAAGGAAGTATTTGGAAATACCATGTAAACAGTGCATAACTTTTTTATGAATTGGGCTCACAGCATGTAAGCCAGATGTAAGGCTATTAAAATAAAGCAGTTATGGGAGTTCAGACATTGCTAGTAACTGAAAACAGTGGAGAACACAGTAAAAGGCTTTCATCTCAATTCAACCCAGTCCTGAGGCATAGATGTTAATTTAACAGACTCCAAGATGCCATTTGTGTATTCTGGTAACTTTAATTCTGCGTATGTGATTAAGGAAGCAATTACTAGTTTTATGTAGAGAAATCTGCACAAGCGATATAACCAGGAAGGGGGAAAACTCTCTACGCTTTACTTCATTTTTGGATATCTGTTTCAATGGTTTGGCATAACTTAAAAAAATAAATAAAACTAGCAACCATTAATTTCTATTCCATTAAAAAAATGGAGTGTGGTTTAAACTTTCTATGTGCCATATACTTGTGATGACCTGAACTAAGATTAATCAGAATTACATGTCTGAATGAAGATATGGTAATGGATACATTTCTACAAGCTATTCCCCACATATTCCTTTTGAATAATAATTAATGAAAAACATTTCTCTAAAATCTCATAAAGGAGATTTCTTCATTATTAAATTTTAAGTTACAAAAAATAAAATGTTCCAAGTCCTTTATCAGAGCTTTACCTATAAATCCCTTATCAGAGTTCTTCGTTACATGGTGAAGTAAGATCAGATTTCTGAAAATCTTGCTGCTATTATTGCCTTGTTAACTTACTCTTTCCTCTTTTTTTCCCCCCAAAGGGCATGCTCTTAAACCACAGGTTGCTTCAATTTTTACATCATTTTTGGATGGGCTGAAAAAATTCTACATCACAAAGGTATTTAATATTTATTTTAATGCTATTTAGCAGTTTAGGATTCAGAAAGTTTCTAGTACATTGTCTCATGAATTGAGGTGCTCTTGAAATGTAACAATTGTAACAGTGCAGAAATTTCGCATAATGGTTCATCCAAGGATCTCAAGGAAATGGTGGGGATAGCTTGTTTCGCTATCAAGATTACCATTGTGAATGCTAGACTGCAACAAATTAAACTAATTCGCTTTTTCTGTGCAATAATACTCATTTTAAAGTATAAAAACTAAATACTTGGACTACTTCACATGTTCAGATTTGTACAAACATTAACTAGTCCTTGTAACTCCCATGTGAAATAGGTATGGTCTTTCTACTACTCCCAGTGTAATGTGGGATAAGATGCATAGATTCATGGATTCCAAGGCCAGAAGGGACCATTGTGATTATCTAGTCTGACCTACTTTATCACATAGTCCGTAGAACTTCCCCCAAATTATTCCCAGACCATATCTTTTAGAAAAACACAGGCTTGATTTAGAAATCGTCAGTGATGGGGAATCCACCATGACCCTTTTATAAGTTGTCACAATGGTTAATTATAGAATCATAGAAATGTAGGACTAGAAGGAACCTCAGTAGGTCGTCTAGTCCAGTCCCTGCACTGAGGCAGAACTAAGTCTGACAGGTGTTTTTGTCTAACTTATTCTTAAAAACTAATAGTGACAGAGATTCCACAACCTCCTAGGCAATTTCCAGTGCTTAACTACTCTTAGTTAGGAAGTTTTTCCTAATGTCTAACCTAAATCTCCCTTGCTGCAATTTAAGCCTTTTACTTCTTGTCCTGACCTCAGTAGTTTAGGAAAACAATTTATCATGCCCCTCTTTATAACAACCTTTCAGGAACTTGAAGACTGTTACCATGTCCCAACTCAGTCTTCTCTTCTCTTTGGAATAAACAGACCAATTTTTTCAATCTTTCCTTGTAGGTTGTGTTTTCTAGACCTTTAATAATTTTTGTTGCTCTCCTCTGGACTTTCTCCAGTTTGTTCACATCATTCTTGAAGTGTGATGTCCAGAACTAAACACACTACTCCGGTTGAGGCCTTATCAATGCTGAGTAGTGCTTCTCATGTCTTGCTCACAACACTCCTGCTAATACATCCCAGAATGATGTTTGCTTTATTTGCAACAGTATTACACTGTTGACTCGTATTTAGTTTGTGATCTGCTATAACACCCCCATCCTTTTCTGCGGTACTCCTTCATTGGCAGTCATTTCCCATTTTCTATTTGTGCAATTGATTATTCCTTCCTAAGTGTAGTACTTTACATTTTGTCCTTATTAAATTTCATCCTATTTATTTCAGACCATGTATCCAGTTTGTCAAGATCATTTTGAATTCTAATCCTGTTCTCCAAAGCACTTGCAACCCCTCCCAGCTTGGTATTGTCCACAAACTTTATAAGCATATTTTCTATACCATTATCCGAATAATTTATGAAGATAGTGAATAGAACCGGACCTAAGACACATCCTTGTGGCACCCCGCACGATGTGCCCCTCCAGCTTGATTTTTGAACCATTGATAACTACTAAGTATAATTTTCCAACCAGTTGTGCACCCACCTTATAATAGGTTTATGCAGGCTATATTTCTTCTTTGAGTGCTTGCACATGTCCATTCCACATTAAGTGAGCACGCGCTGCTTGCAGTCACCAGAAGCAACCGCTGGGTTGCCCCAGCACCCCCACGACGCCACATGCTGACACAAGGGATCCAGCCAAACCTCCACCCTCTCAGTTCCTTCTTACCGCCCATGACAGTCGCTGGAACTGCTCCTCTTGCTTTGGCAAACTCTTCTTAGTGGTCTTGGTTTACTTCCTTTCCCTTTGTTTCTTTCATCCCAGTTCTTTATTTCTCTTTTGAACTGTCATCAGTTTGTTGGACATAGTTAGCTGACATTTTTCACCATGTTAGCAATCTTCATCCACTCCTGGTGCCGGAGCATGCTTTGCTCTCTGGGTTTCAAACTCTGTCTCTCCTGCAACAAGCCTATGTCTGTGAGTAACATGCAATCCAGTTGTCTGAAGTGCTGGGAGAGACTCGTATCCGGGATCTCTGCCAGGACTTGAAGCCCCATACTAAGAAGGACCGGAAGGCCAGGTTGAAATCCTTCCTGATGGAGGCAGTGCTTGACCCTTGTCAGAGCCAAATTAATCAGACTCAGCACGGAGTACTTCTGAGTTGGTGCGGGGTGCTCCCCCTGCTGTGAGAGTCTCTCAGACCTGTTCCCCTTCATCCGTGTCCAGGAAAAAATATAAGAAGCAACTGACTGAGAGGGGGCGTTCCCCAACTCTAAAGAAAACCAAGCACTGGGAGCACAGCAGAGGGCGACCTGAGTCTGGCCACTCTTCTGCCCCCACTCCAAGGGCAATACCGTTGACTCGTCCAGTGTGCGGGCTCTGTTGAGTCCGGTCCTGGACCAACCTTCAGCACTGGAGGGACAATGCGGCACCAGTGGGATCACAGTAGCATCTGCCCCGGAGGCATTTGTTGCGGCCAGTGACTTGCTGGCAGGTTTGGTACCGCCACTGCTGGGAATACAAGAGTTGGTGGTGTCTGTGCCGGTGAGCTGAAAAGGAACATATTGCTCCAAATTCCCGTGAGGGATACCTTATAGAGGAAAACTGGACCTGCTGGCCTTGATGCAGGTCTTCCCACCTCGGCACCATTCCCCGGCACCAGTGGATTCCGCCCCTGCGTGGTCCCTGGAGGAAGGCTCGTCGTCTGACTTGGAAGTGGAGTCGTATCTGCAGAACCATTCCCCCCGCCCCCGTCCCGTACGCCTATCCAGTTGTGGATCCGGGTGCAGGAGTACCCCCAAGTACTTGGCACAGTGGGCACTGGCCTATGCAGTTGTAATGGTCATTTTGGAACCCGTGGAGTTTTCTTCTATATGGGAGCCCCCTTCTAGGCACTCATACTCCTGTGGTCTCGGAGAGGAGAGCACCTCCATCCCTTCAACCAGCACCCAACCCGGACTCTGATACCAAACCTGGTACTGACCCTCCGGGCCGAGACCCAGTTGGTGCACAAGGAGAGGAGGAGAATCCCCTTCTGGTGTAGACCTCCTCTTCCTCCTCCCCAGCTGATGCAGTGTCAAGGGCATGCGTATTACCTCCCTACAATGACTCGGCTTATCAAAAGCTGTTAAAAAGAGTGATCTCGAACTTCGGGCTGGAAGTGTAGGTAGTCAGTCCTCCCACAGCCTGGTTGATATTTTGGCTGTGGTGGTCCTATCAAAAGTGGCTCTCCCTCTCAATGAGGCCATCATGGGACTGTTTAAAGCCCTGTTAAACCCATCCTCCCTCCCTCCCACCTCAAAGAGGGACGAAAAAAAGTACTTTGTTCCTGCTCAGGGTTATGAGTATTTGTACTCTCACCCTCCTCCGGGGTCCCTGGTAGTCTCAGCGGCCAATGAGCTGGACAGGCAAGGGCAGCACGGAGTGTGCCCCAAGGCAGAAGACTCAGACGCTAGATCTTTTTGGTAGAAAGGTTTATTCTACCAGTGGTCTGCAATTCTGCTTCTCTAACCAGCAGGCATTGCTGGGAAGGCACAACTTCAACATCTGGGAGTCGATGTTGAAATTCAAGGACTTGTTCCCCAGGAGTCCTGGCAGAAGTTCTGTGTTCTGATGGAGGAGGGGAGGTCTATAGCTAGGGCTTCCCTGCAGGCTGCTCTGGACTCAGCAGACTTGGTGGCCAGATACATGGCTTCTGTGATGGTCATGTGCAAATGCCTTGGCTTCAGTCCTCAGGACCACCAACGGAGTTCTCAGCGCAAACGGATACAAAGCTCCATTCCTGAAAGATTCAAGAACCCTCAAGTCCCTGGGTCTCTACGCCCCAGTGCCTACGAGGAAGCATTTCAGGCTCCAGCACTCCACCAGTTTCTCAGCTCTGCCACCCCATCAGGACCTGCAAAAGAAATATAGCAAGGAATTTAGACACAGGCAACTGCCCCTATCCGCCTCAGAGTTCCTGTTTGGCCCAGCCAGATATTCTGAGGCAGCCAAACAGAACTTTTTGATGGGATGCCCAAGAGCATTATACCAGTTCCTGTGCCACTGGTTCCTGTCCCTCCTTTGTCTTCGGACTGCCTATCTCACTTCAGCTCGGCCTGGTCTCTTATCACCACCAGACCACTGGGTGTTGAAGGCTGTGGAAAGGGGTTATATGCTCCAGTCTTCCATTACAAGCCAGATTTTGACACCTCAGTCCCCAAATTTTGCCATAATTATAATTCAAGCCACTTGAAGTTCAGTTGTAATGTTACAGCAGAGTAGAGTCTTTGTGAGAACTTTGAGGTGAAACAGACAAGGTATTTGGGAGATATGAGATTAAAAAGTGAGTCTTCACCGCTGAGCCCCCTCTGCGTGCCTCCCCCCTTACCCTCAAGCACT
This sequence comes from Chrysemys picta bellii, assembly GCF_011386835.1. NCBI lineage: Eukaryota > Metazoa > Chordata > Testudines > Emydidae > Chrysemys > Chrysemys picta. Next base: position 43,332,732 of record NC_088801.1, read on the forward strand.
TTTTAAACAATGTTTTGCTCTCATCAGCAGTCTTAATTGCTTGGCTTAGAAATCCCAAATTTGGTCCACTATTACCCCCAGATCCCTTTCCACACTACTCTTTCCTAGGCAGTCATATCCCACTTTGTATGTGTGCAACTGATTGTTCCTCCCAAAGTGGAGTACTTTGCATTTGTCCTTATTGAATTTCACCCTATTTACTTCAGACCATTTCTCCAGTTTTGTCCAGATCATTTAGAATTGTAATTCTATCCTCCAAAACACTTGCAACCCCTCCCAGCTTGCTATGGTCTGCAAACTTTATAAGTTTACTCTGTATGCCATTATCTAAATCATTCCACTGATTCCAGTGAATCACTGATAACTACTCTCTGGGAATGGTTTTCCAACCAGTTATTCACCCACCTTACAGGAGCTCCATCTAGGTTGCATTTCCCTAATTTGTTTATGAGAAGGTCATGCAAGACCGTATCAAAAGCTTTACTAAAGTCGAGATATACCACGTCTACCGCTTCCTCCCCATCCACAAGGCTTGTTACTCTGTCAAAGAAAGCTATCAGGTTGGTTTGACATGATTTGTTCTTGACAAATCTATGCTGACTATTACTTATCACGTTATTATCTTCTAGATTTTGCTCATTGATTGCATAACTTTCTCCATTATCTTTCCAGGTATAAAAGTTAAGCTGACTGGTCTGTAATTCCCTGGATTACCCTTATTTCCCTTTTTGTAGATTGGAAAAGGGCAAATATAGTGCCAGTCTTCTGGAATCTCTCCCATCTTCTGACTTTTCAGAGATAATTGCTAATGGCTCAGATATCTCCTCAATCAGCTCCTTCAGTATTCTAGAATGCATTTCATCAGGCCCTGGTGATTTGAAGACATCTAACTTGTCTAAATAATTTTTAACTTATTTCCCTATTTTAGCCTCTGATCCTATCTCATTTTCACTGGCATTCACTATGTTAGACATCCAATCACCACTAATCTTCTTGGTGAAAACTGAAACAAAGAAGTCCATTAAGCACCTCTGCCATTTCCACATTTTCTGTTATCTCCTTCTTCTTCTCCCCCTCCCCCCACCGAGTAACAGGCCTATCCTGTCCTTGGTCTTCCTCTTCCTTCTAATGTATTTGTAGAATGTTTTCTTGTTACCCTTTATGTCTCTAGCTAGTTTGATCTCATTTTGTGCCTTGGCCTTTCTAATTTTGTCCCTACATACTTGTGGGACTTATATTCATCCTTTGTAATTTGACTTAGTTTCCACTTTTGTAGCCAGTGTGGTCTCTTGCCATACTTCCGATCTTTCCTACGCAGTAGGATAGTTTCCTCTTGTGCCCTTAATAATGTCTCTGAAAAATTGCCAACTATCTTCAATTCTTTTTCCCCTTAGACTTGCTTCCCATGGGATCTTACCTACCAACTCCCTGAGTTTGCTAAAGTCCGCCTGCTTGAAATCCATTGTCTTTATTTTGCTGTTCTCCCGCCTACCATTCCTTAAAATCCTGAACTCTACCATTTCATGATCACTTTCACCCAAAAAGTGTGTGCCGTCCACTTTCAAAATCTCAACCAGTTCCTCCCTATTTGTCAAAATCAAATCTAGAACAGCCTGTCCCCTAGTAGCTTTTTCCACCTTTTGAAATAAAAAATTGTCTCCAATACATTCTAAGAACTTGTTGAATTTGTTGTCCCTGCTGTATTATTTTTCCCAACAGATGTCTGGGTAGTTGAAGTCCCCCATTACCACTAAGTCCTGTGCTTTGGATTATTTTTGTTAGTTGCTTTTAAAAAAAAGCCTCATCCACCTCTTCTTCCTGGTTAGGTGGTCTATAGTAGATACCTACCATGACATCACCCTTGTTTTTTATCCCTTTTATCTTTGCCCAGAGACTTTCAACAAAGGCTGTCTCCTATTTCCATCTGAACCTCCATCCAAGTGTATACATTTGTAATATATAAGATAACACCACCTTTTTTTCCCTGCCTGTCCTTCCTGAGCAAGCTATACCCTTCTATAGCAATATTCCAGTCATGCATATTATCCCACCAAGTTTCTGTGATGCCAACTATGTCATTGTTGTGTTTATTTACTAGCATTTTGAGTTCTTCCTGCTTATTCCCCATACTTCTTGCATTAGTATACATCTGTCACAAATGTCTGTCTGTTTCCCATCTATATAACTGGAATAATAACTTGCATCATAGCTATGTTGTGAAAATAAATTAATGTTTGTGACACATTCAGATGCTACAGTGAGCACCGTAGAAAAGTCCATAAGGAAATTAGTAATCCTGTATCCAGAGAAGGGTTTGATCAGTGTGAAGTAAATAAGGCCACACATTGAATGATTAGCATAAAACAAAATATTGAATAGCCGCTTATTCAGTGAGCACTGTTCGTTTTGTGCAGTGAACGAGGCAGTGTGCTGTGGAAAAAATGGTAATGATCATGTAATTAGTGTATCCTAATGCAAGCACATGAGGAGCTTAATTAAGGCTTCACAGGTAACTTTAGTTCTGGCATTTGCAAACTTTTGGATGCCTTTTTTTACCACCTAGAACCTAGATAACATTATTAATGTATTTTTTGTATGTAGTAATGTGTGTTTTTATGTATCTCTTATATGCATACCTAAGCTAAAGTCCATTATTAATTTGATTGTGTTTTTATCAATTCTGCCCTGACAGTAAAGTTATTCTTTTTTCATGCACCTCTTTTCATTCCCCTTTTATTTCTGTTTGTGTGCTTAGCTCTCTCCCCTTATACAACGCATTTCTTAGTAGGTACTCATTTCTTTCACCCTTTCCACTTGGACAATAGGAAGGGACTTCTGCAACCTCCTCCTATTTTATATTCTTCCTCACTTCCTTTCCTAAAATTTTCTACTTGGTGAAAGCTTTCTGGAGCCAATGAATACTCTTTCAGTGACTATTAAAGAGCAATATACAAGCCTGTCAATCTCTTGGAATATCTTCAGTGATCTTTGACCTGGTGCCTACCAAAGCTCCAAATTCCCGTTCTTGGAACATGAGACTAAATGCACTTCCAGACCGAGATACCATCAAACCACTTGATGAAGTTTCTTCCCCTACCGCTTTTGCACTTGTGGTATACTCCTCCCCCACTTTTTAAATTCTTCTTCCTTGTTTATTTCTCTCCTTTCCTTATAGTGCCTTCCCTGGTCCAGAATTGTACGAATGATGATGCTCCTGGCAACAATGCTTGACCAGCATAGTGACTCATTCTTCTGGTTGCTTTTCTTTAGCATTTTTGAAGAGTAATACTAAGTGGGAACAGAAGGGCACACACGTTCCCTTCTAACTGCTTGGAGAATCAAGGCTACAAACGGATGGATTTATCTTTCCTCTCTGCCCCTGTATTCAAAGTGCCTTTAGCAGTGCAGAAGCTTGCCCTCTGCAAGTCTAGTAGAATGATACTGTCTGGGATCACGTCACTGCCACCTCCCAGTGGTTTTGAGGTGAAAGCAGTAACATTAAAGGCATAATTTTCATATGGAAGAATTTCTAAGAGGAACATAAAATTCCCTTGTTCCTGTGCTGCGTAAAACACCTCCACTTAGTAATTTGTCATATAACATATCAAATGTCTGTATTCGTCTTCAGTTGTTTAGTGTGGTGCACAAAAATTTCTATGAATGATGTCAAGAGTGCTTGAAAATAGACTAGAAATTACCTGAAATATTCTGTGCAACTTGTTTTCTTTAAGCACTATCCTATTCCTATTCCACAAGAATACTTGCTAACCCCAAGTGACTTAAAGTACAGTGTACCTATGTGTAGTTGAAGGAAAAGGGAAAAAGTAGATTTATTTAAGCCTGGATTCTGCCATGTGGACTATAACATGATACAGGTATTTTCTTTTCACAGTTTAAAGGATTTGATCCCAACGAACTGTGTGTAGCTACATTACTCTTTGAGGGTGACAGAGAGAAGGTTCTTCAGCATGAAAAGCAAGTTTATGATATCGCTGCCAAATTTGGGTATGATTTTCAAGGAATTTTATTTCTGATATGGAGTGTCTGTGTTAAATTTCCCAGTTAAAATTAGGCTACTGCATTTTTAAGACAAAAAACAAAATGGAAATTTTTATGTATTGTGTCCTTAAACCTTTTTATAAAGTTAAAATGAAAATCTGTAGAATTAAATATACAATGTTCCTTTTTATAAATATAACTTTACAGTTAATAGCAATTTAATTTTCTGATTATCATTTTAATGTGAGAAACTGCAATTAGATATAGTTTATTACAGTATCTGACTAAATATAGAATCTAAAATTTTGTTAAAGCTTTCTTTCATGCTAATCATAGTGTTCAGACTTGTAGACCTGGAAGCTGACTGTTATTTTGTGACACTAGACTAATGTCCTTCCTAAAGCACAGAGGAGGGAGACAAAATTGTAAGGTTAATATTTGGCAATATTGACTAGAGCATATTAAAAAAAAGGAAGCTTGTTTTAAGGGGAAATTGTGTTTAATCAAAAGAATTTGATGAATTAGCTGCATCCCACCCCTTGTCACTGATTGTGTTGTGCTGTTACAAAGGGACAGAAAACATTTCACTTCAGTAACAGGCTGAGTAATGATAGGGTGGTTTCTGTCCATCTGGCTTGATTGATTACAAGACTGATTGATGAAAATCGTGGTGAAAATCTCATTTGTCAGAACTGCATTTTTATTTCCTTTTTAAACAAACTCTTTGCTGCTATTTACTCTGCTTACTAATAGTTTTAATTCTACTTCTCAGTTGTACTTTTCATACCTTTTTGAATAAAGCTGTCAGTACTGTACTTTATAAATTCATATTAAGTTTTTCTGTGCTTTTAGACCACCTTTTCGAACTCACACTATAAACCAAATTTTCCCTAGGTGGTTCGGAAAGCATGTTTAACATAAACAATTTGGTATCCTGGTCACTCTTGAATATATAAAATTCCCTCGATTTTTTTTTTTTGAGTGCACTTCATTAGCTTTTTTCTATTACATATAAAAATACACGAGAACATAAGGTTGCAAAGACAAGCACTCAGAAGTTAGCAAATGCCAGAATTAAAGCTGCTAGTGCAACTGTGAATCATCCCCCTGTGTGTATATGTTATAACTCTTTAATTACATGATCACATACTACTTTTTCCACTGGACCCCTGTTTCAGTCAGTGCACTGAAAACAGGATCTTATAAATGGAAAGTGTTAGGCAACCTTATCTATAGGTGGAGCTACCAGTTCTGCATATAGTAATGAAAATGAGGCTTTAATTTTGATCAGTTTAAGCTTCTAGCTCCATTTTTATTTGTAAATTACTTTCATTTTTACCCCTCTTCACTGGGGGTTTCTTTTCTAGACCACAGTCCTGAGGACTCATGCCACCGTGTCTTTAAAACAATTATGATGCCCTTTGTTGCAGCCATAAGATTCAAGCCAACGAAAAATAGGACACCTCTTCAGCATTGTTCCTATATTGGTGGGTTTATGTTGCTGTTGAGCAACACAAGTCTCCCCATCTCTTGCCTTCTCTCTGGCCCCAATGTCTTTGCTCACTCATACCCAAAGCACCTTTGCGACTTAATAGTCTACTATTATAGCCATTCCAGTTTTGCTCACCTGGTGAGTACAAGAGTATGTAAATACAACCTATACCTTAGTTATGAATTCAAGGAGCCACTATTAAGATATCTGTGCAATGGTGTAATTTCATATATTTGAACACATCTGTATTACGCTGAGATGTCTTGCACATACTACTTATTTTCTCAGAACTTTGTGGAAGAGCTAAGATGGAGTTCTCATAATTTTGGATCATGTCACATAACATAAAAATATGTGCTGAAATATGTGTTTAAATAATACTCCTTAGAAGTTTACTTTCATTTTTAAAATGGAAATAGAACTGTGGGAAGAGAGTCAATTAGTTCAGAATTAGAAAATATTTAGATCATTTAAAAACAAAAAACATTAAGACCAGTGATTAATCAATCCACATCTTTTGTTATTTTTCCATAGTAGTAATTTGCTGGTAGAGATTATTTGTAAAAAGACTCAAAAAACGAACAAAGTAGGGCTGTCGATTAACTCATGCGATTCATTTTTTTATCGCAATTAATTTTTTTTAGTTAATCGTGATTAATAGCACTGTTAAACAAGAGAATAGTAATTGAAATTTATTAAATATTTTTGGATGTTTTTCTAATTTTCAGATGTATTGATTTCTCTAACAACACAGAATACGAAGTGTACAGTGCTCACTTTATAATATTTTTGATTACAAATATTTGCACTGTAAAAATGACAAAAGAAATAGTATTTTTCAGTTCACCTCATACAAATACTATAGTGCAATCTCTTTATCGTGAAAGTGTAACTTACAAATGTAGATGATTTTTTTGTTTTGTTACATTTTGTTTTGTTTGAGTGCAGTTATGTAAAACTTTAGCGCCTACAAGTCCACTCAGTCCTACTTCTTGGTCAGCCAATCACGAAGACAAACAAGTTTGTTTACATTTACGTGAAATACTGCTGCCTGCTTCTTATTTACAGCGTCACCTGAAAGTGAGAAAAGGCATTCGCATGACACTTTTGTAGCTGGCGTTGCAAAATATTTGCGTGCCAGATATGCTAAACATTCATATGCCCCTTCATGCTTCGGCCACTGTTCCAGAGGGCATGCTTCCATGCTGCTGATGCTAGTTAAAAAAAGTGTTAATTTAAATTTGTGACTGAACTCCTTGTGGGAGAATTGCATACGTTTCCTGCTCTATTTTACCTGCATTCTGCCATATAGTTCATGTTATAGCAGTCTCTGATGAGGACCCTGCACATGTTTGTACGGGTTGGATCAGAGAAACCCCCTTGGGACTGCAACCTGATGTGCTAGGACTATCTCTGAGCCCGTTTTCCCTGCTAGCTTGGGACTTCAGAACCTTGCCAACACAGATCCAAGTCTGAACCACATCCCCCACAAGCTGCAGGCTTAAGCTGTTTTCAGTTAAGAAGTGCTGCTGACTCCAGCACTCAGATACCCAACTCCCAATGGGGTCCCAAACCCCAAATAAATCCGTTTTACCCTGTATAAAGCTTATACAGGGTAAACGCATAAATTGTTCACCCTCTATAACACAGAGAGAGAGAGAGAGAGATGCACAGGTGTTTGTCTCTCTCCCCCCCCTCCCCCCACCTCGCCCATCCCGGGCATTAATACATACCCTGGGTTAATTAATAAGTAAAAAGTGATTTTATTAAGTACAAAAAGTAGGATTTAAGTGGTTCCAAGTAATAACAGACAGAATAAAGTAAATTACCAAGAAAATAAAACAAAAACATGCAAGTCTAAGCCTAATACAGTAAAAACTAAATGCCGGTAAATCTCACCCTCAGAGATGTTCCAATAAGCCTCTTTTACAGACTAAACTTCCTCCTAGTCTGGGTCCAGCAATCGCTCACACTCTGTAGTTATTGTCCTTTGTTCCAGTTTCTTTCAGGTAGCCTCTCCACCCCAAGGAGATATCTTTTGTGCCAGCTGAAGACCAAAATGGAGGGGCTTCCAGGAGCTTAAATAGACTTCGTCTTTTGTGGGTGGAAACCCCTTCTCTCCTATGTAAAATCCCTTCCACATGATGGAGTTTTGCAGACACATGGGCAAGGCACATGTCCATGCATGACTCAGTTTTTTACAGGCTGACGCCCCATTTCCCAGGAAAGCTCAGATGTGGATTGGCGTCTCTGAGTTCATTGTCAGTTTAAGTGTTTCTTGATTGGGCATTTACTGAGAATAGTCTTCTCAGGAAGCTGACCAAATGCTTCACTGAGGCTACTTAAAATCAAACAAGTACATAGCCAATATTCATAACTTCAAATACAAAAATGATACATGCATGCAAATAGGATGAATATACTCAGTAGATCATAACCTTTGCAGAGATATGTTACATTGCATATCTAGCATAAAACATATTCCAGTTATGTCATATTTACACTCATAAGCATATTTCTATAAAGCATTATGGGGTGCAACGTCACAATAGCTACAGCACTCAACACAAGATTTAAAAATCTGAAGCTTCGTCAAAAATCTGAAGCTTCGTCCAAAATCTGAGAGGGACGAGGTGTGGAGCATGCTTTCAGAAGTCTTAAAGAGCAATATTCCGATGCAGAAACTACAGAACCCGAACCACCAAAAAAGGAAATCAACCTTCTGCTGGTGGCATGTGGCTCAGATGATGAAAATGAACATGCGTCAGTCCATTCTGCTTTGGATCATTAGTGAGCAGAACCTGTCATCAGCCTGGATGCATGCCCTTTGGAATGGGGGTTGAAGCATGAAGGGACATATGAATCTTTAGCGCATCTAGCATGTAAATACCTTGCGACACCGGCTACAACAGTGCCATGCGAATGCCTGTTCTCACTTTCAGGTGACATTGTAAACAAGAAGCAGGCAGCATTATCTCCTGCAAATTGTAACCAAACTTGCTTGTCTGAGCGATTGGCTGAAGTAGGACTGAGTAGACTAGTAAGCTCTAAAGTTTTACATTATTTTATTTTTGAATGCAGTTTTTTTGTAAGTTCAACTTTCATGATAAAAAGATTGCCCTACAGTACTTGTATTAGGTGAATTGAAAAATACAATTTTTGCTTTTTACAGTGCAAATATTTGTAATAAAAAATAAATATAAAGTGAGCCCTGTACATTTTGTATTCTGTTATAATTTAAATCAATATATTTGAAAATGTAGAAAATATCCAAAAATATTTAAATGATATTCTGTTATTTAGCAGTGCAATTAATCACGATTAATTTTTTTAACCACTTGACAGACTTAGAACAAACATGATCTGATTCAAGAATGTTATAATAATAATTTATTAACACCAAACACACTGTTTGTGTTTATCCAAACACACAGAGATATGGTCTTTTCTTGAGAGGAAATCTTCAGTCTAAAACTAGAACCTGAAAAACCTCAAACATTGCCAAGTTTTATTCTGAATCTCAGGTTTGACATGTCAAAAGGTGTTCCCATAAACCTGTTGCCGAACCTTTGTTTTCTTGGTGCCAGAGAGAAGTTTTGCTGAAACTAGCAAGTTTAATCAGTATTGTTTTGTTACGCTAGCAACCTTAAGCTATTTAGCTACAAAAGCACCAAGAGTCAGCAGTTTTGTAATGGTCAAACCCAGTAATTTTTAGCTGATCAGAATTTGAGCTTTTTTTGGCTCATACAAAACTGAAACTAGGGAGTTATGCAACAATTTGAACTAAATCTGCTGGAAAGATTGATCATGAAATACTGATTGATCTAGCAAAGCTGAGAAGTATTATGTAAAAAACCCTAGGACTATGACAACTTAAAATTTCAATATTAGCAGAGAAAGAGATCAGTTAAATCTTGGCAGTTTTTTGTCTAGGAAAAAAACCCCCAGGAATTAAGTCCCATTCACATCTAAGGAAGCAAAAGTATGTAGCCTCATGAGAAACAGTTTTGACTAGATTGAGGACATTCGTGTTTATCAGTTTATTTGTATTTGAATTCTGCTACTGCAAGGAGGCTCAACTGGGATTGCAGTGATGGTAATGAGACAGGTTTTGCTGTAAATGCTGTTTGATTCAAGCACCTGATGCTTGAAAATATTCACCTTTTTACATTGAGGGTTTAAAATATAAATCTCATTTTCGCTTCATAGTCTGTTCAGCAATGTGCCAATCAAGTCATTAATCTCTTAAAGAAATATTGATGTTAAGCTACTAACATTTGTTTTGATCACATTTGATCGCTTAAAGACTCACTTTCCTAACTTTTTACTAAATCTCCAAGTGAACAACAAATAGGCAGAGATCTTTATTTTAAGGGCTTGGCTACACTCGAAACTCCAAAGCGCTCCCGTGGCAACGCTTTGAAGTGCGAGTGTGGTCACGGCGCCAGCTCAGGGAGAGAGCTCTCTCAGCACTGCAGGTACTCCGCCTTCCCGAGGGGATTAGCTTACAGCCATGCTCCCAGCGCTGGGGCACTGTTTACACTGGCGCTTTACAGTGCTGTAACTTGCTGCGCTCAGAGGGGTGTTTTTCCACACCCCTGAGCATGAAAGTTGCAGCGCTGTAAAGCGCCAGTGTAGCCAAGACCTAACTGATGCTGTTTAAAGAGAGTGTTTGCTTTTCACATTACTTTACACTGGTGAGCTTTTTACTACATGGCTGCAGAAAGTATATACTGAAGTATAAATCTTGCTTATGGAAAATAACTTAAAATTAATAGAAAAGCAAAGTTCACCTGTCCCAAACTCTTACCTTATATTCCTATTTGTATGGAATGCCTTTTGTGTATTGAGAAAAGAGCAAGGCGAATGTTCAGGAAGACATCCCAGTGACTGTAGGGGAGAGGCAAAACCAAATTTAGTAGTTGAATCGAATCAAACATAGGCTAAAGTTTTACTAGATGTTCTGAGATTTTCTGGCTGCATTCCTGTAGTTTTGAGGGAAATGTTCTCTGAACTCTTATTTTCAATGTGAATGATTTTAGAAACACCCCGGTGATTGATTTAGAGGGTGTTCTTTGTCTAGGAACTGTGTGGAATCTACTAAGAAAAGTAAAAATTAAATGAAGTTCAACTTCTTTTTATGGCAATCCTCTTAACTTTGGAACTATGGTTAACCTTTTATATTCTCTTGACACATGGATTCTATCGAAGAACAATTAAAAACAAACAAAAACTTCTACTTATCTATAAAGTCCATGGAATCATGAAGATTTAAGCGGTTTAGTCTCCATCTCAGTGTTATGACTTGTTCAGTTCTTAAAGCTGGTGGTTGTAGCACTGATACAGAAAAGAAGTTGGGGTTAATAAACCTCTGGTGAACAAATATTGAAAAAGAATCAGGAACATCTTACACTTAGGCCTATATTTTCAAAAGTAACTTGTGGAGCAGGAACAGTTTTGTTTTTTTATTTTGTTCTGTTTGTGCAGAGCTAACACAACGAAGTCCTACTCGTAAGCACTATGGTAATACAAATAATATGGGGTGCTTCCATTTTTGTGTGCTCACCTTGAGACGACATAAAGTAGCTTGATTTTCAGAGGGCAGATGCTCAGTTTTTACTAAAAATTAAGTATGTTTAAGTTGATGATAAAAAGAGAAGGCAGCCATTTTTCAAGAAGGCAGTCCTTACTGGAATTCTTCGTAGAAGATTGTTGTTCATAATTCCCTGTTGGAGAAGAAACTTTTAGTTATGAAGAATGGCCAAACCATTAATCCTAAATATTTGTTTTCCAAATCTATCTGTTGTACCAGATCTATTCAAGAGGGAGACCAGGAAGGAAGGGGAGGACAGGAGCAAACTCAGGAAACTTGGGGAGTTTGGATGTAGGTTAGTGAGGAGTAAACTGTGTGTATGCAGCAGGGAAACAGGAGCTGGTAGAAACTGACTTTATGCTGCTCCAGACTGAAGTAAACCTGGCAGCGCATGCTGATTAATCTGGCCCTAAAAGATTTCAAAGCTGATATTACATGTGTTTAGATAATTATAAATATCACATTGTAACATTCTCTTCATTTTTTAACGGCTCATGTGTGTAGTTTTTAATCTTAAAAAAAAAAATAAAAATCCTCGATATAAAATTATATTAAATTGAAGGTAAGGTAATGGTGTAATTATTCAAAAAAAAAAAAAACCACAAGCATTATAAATGAGGACAAGGTAGTCATACAGAGTGTTCTGGATTGCTTAGGTAAGCTAGGTTCGATCAAACAAAATGTATTTTAAAATAACCAAATTTGAAGTCTTGCATCTAGGAACAAAGAAGGAAGGCCTTGCTTACAAAATTGGGTAATGCATCCTGGATGGCAGTGATTGTGAAAAGGATTTAGCGGTTGTAATGGACAAGAGCTCCCAGAGCAATGCTATGGTTAAAAGGGCTAATTAAATAATTGGATGTATAAACAGGGGAGTAGGAAGGTGGTTTTTACCTTTATATATTGCATTGATGATACATACACTAGAATGCTGTGTCCAGTTCTGGTGCCCACATTTTTAAAAGGATGTTGAAATACTGGCATGAGTGCAGAAAAGAACCACAAAAACTGTTTGAAGGTTAGAGAAAATGCCTTACAGTGAGAAATTTAGAGGTCTGTCTGTTAATCTTGTCAGCTAGAAGATTGAGAGATTACTTGATTACAATGTATAATTAATTTTGTGGTGAGAACATACTAGGTGCCCAATGGCTCTTTAGTCTAGCAGAGAAAGGCATAACCAGAATTAATGGCTGGAAGCTAAAGCCAGACAAATTGCAATTAGAAATAAGGCACAGATTTTTAATGGTGAGGGTGAATGACACTTGGAACAAACAACCAAATGCAGTGGTGGATTCTCCATCTCATGATATCTTCAAATCAAGACTAGAAGCCTTTCTGGATTATACACTTCAGTCAAACACAATTTAGACTAGATGATGTAATGGTTCCTTCTGCCCTTAACATCTATGAAAATGCAGGAGATCCAGAGTTTAAGCTTAATTTAAAAGACAAACATGTTAAGGTGTGGAAATGCACAATGAAGGAATCCAACAACTTTAGTGCTGCCTTGTAGTGACATGAAGAGAGAGAAAATGAAAAAAACTATTCTTTTAAAATCTGCTTAATATAGTCTATTGTACAAACTAATCATAATTATGTTTTATTACATGGTATTGTTATGAGACAGAGTTCTGGTGTCCTAACTGTGAACTTCCCTATATGTTTGCATTTCTTTTGTTTAATCTTAACTCTGAATTCCTGGGGTTTTAATACCTGACTTTGGGATAATTACACAATCTCTGTAATACATGTTACCCTGAATTAATCATCAGCTCTTTCAACCTTAATTCCAGGATGAAACCTCCTTATTTGGAAGTCATAACAATTGCATGAGTAGTACTAATAACTTGTATTATAGTGGCAGCCAGAGGCCCCAATGATGGTTTGGGCCCCATTGTTCTAGACCCTGTACAAACACATAGTAAGGATACATACCTTTTGATAGTCTTAGGTTTACGAATATAACTTTTAATATTAAACTTTTTAGACTATCATCTTGATTACCCAAATTCTGTATCCAACTTAAAATAAGACAAAATTATTGTAAATTTCAGGTTTTACAAATAAAATAGATTTAAAAGTGTGTAGTGGACACATTTTAAACACTAGCAAGTTTACCTACAGTTTTTACAAGTGATGTCTGTGGCTAGCATCACTGAGAAATACTCCCCCCACCCCCACCCGGGTTGTTAATTTTGTACGGAACAACACCATGTATAGCGAGTTTCACTATTTACCCAGTCTGTACTTTCAGTTCCCCTTTTTCGTGTGGGCCTTTCAACAATCCGGAAGATAAAACATTGTTTTTAAAAAATAGGAGGATTTCTGCTAGGTGTGGTGATTTGAAACAAATTTTCACTCAGGTTTAAATTGGAAACATTTCAAGTTGAAGTTCTCTCTGATCTATTTGCATATACATTTCTTGACCCAAAGTATTTTATTATTTTTATTGGAAAGCTGTGAAAAACAGTTCACTTGAGATCTATGTTAATAATTAACTGTCATCAATTGCAGTGGTCTGGCAGCTGGAGAAGATAATGGACAGAGAGGTTACATGCTGACATTTGTCATCGCTTACCTTCGGGTAGGTCACTCTTATTCTCTGGTGTGACTATTTCCGTACCCAACAAATCATATAGAAAGCATAAAGATTTTTTTCAAATTCTTTGTGCAAACTTTCTTTAGACTTGAAAAGATTAATCAAAACTCTCTCTAGGGGCTATGCCTTTTTTACATGTACATAAATTTAGAGAGAAGTTGGGTGAGGTAATATCTTTTATTGGACAAGCTTCTGTTGATGAGAGAGACAAGCTTTTGAGCATATACAGAGCTCTTCTTCAGCTTCTGTGAAACTAATTCAGTGTGTCACTGCTAAATAAGGTAAAAATCCATGATTTTTTTTTTAGTGTCTGGCAAAGTTTTGCTAGACACATGCCTATCACAACATGTAGTGGACCTCATCCAGTACACTAAATGCCACAATAGCAACTGTTGTGGGGTGAAACCAGACAATCACTGCGCGCTCAAATGAATTCACACAGGAACATAAGACAAAAACATCAGATCACGTGTGGGTAAACTTTTTTTTCACAAAGCAATCACTCCATATCTGACCTCTCAGTTCCCTTCCTCAAAGGAAACCTGAACAACACTTTTAAAAGATGGGCCTGTGAGCTTAAATTCGTTACACTTTGGTAGACATTAAAAACCATGGACCGAATAGAGACATTGGATTTATGGCTTATTACAACAATCTGTAACCCACTAACAACTCCCCCAAAGTTGGTTCCCCGCCCCCCCCCCCCCCTTTCCTCCCTATGACTGTAAGTGTGTTAATGGGAAACTTCACCCTAAATGGTCCCTTGAAATGTGCTAACTACTTAAAATGTGTTCCACCTTGTATTTAGCAATGACTAGGTCCTACCAAATTCACGGTCCATTTTGGTCAATTTAACAGTCATAGGATTTTTAAAGTCGTAAATTTCATTATTTCAGCTATTTAAATTCGAAATGTCACAGTGTTGTAATTGTAGGGGTCCTGACCCAAAAAAGGTGTTGAGGGGGTTGCAGTACTGCTACCGTTACTTCTGTGCTGCTGCTGGCAGCAGCTTTGCCTTCAGAGCTTGGCAGCTGGATAGCAGCAGCTGCTGGCTGGGAGCCCAGCTCTGAAGGCAGAGCCACCGCCAGCAGCAGCACAGAAGTAAGGATGGCCTGGTATGGTATTGTCACCCTTACTGCTGCGCTGCTGCCTGCAGAGCTGGGCCTTCGGTTAGCAGCTGCCACTGTTTGGCCGCCCAGCTCTGAAGGCAGGAACGCAGAAGTAAGGATGGCATGGTATGGTATTGTCACCCTTACTGCTGCGCTGCTGCCTGCAGAGCTGGGCCCTCAGTCAGCAGCCACCAATCTCCGGCCACTCAGCTCTGAAGGCAGCAGCACAAAAGTAAGGATGGCAATACTGTGACGACACCCTCCCTCCCCCCGCAACTCCCTTTTGGGTCAGGACCCCCAATTTGAGAAACGCTGGTTTCCCCTGTGAAATCTGTATAGTATAGGTAAAAGCACACAAGACCAGATTTCACGCAGGGAGACCAGATTTCATGGTCCATGACGTGTTTTTCATGGCCATGAATTTGGTAGGCCCTTGCAATGATGCTTTGAGTTAGTTTCCAAGACTTGAAGAAGAGTCATGTGTAAGCTCGAAAGCTCGTCTCTCACCAACAGAAGTTGGTCCAATAAAAGATATTACCTCACCCACCTTCTCTCTCTTTCTAATATTCTGGGACCAGCACATCTACAACAATACTGCATGTACATAAAATTGGCACTTATTTGTGGTTTTCACTTTTAAAACACTGTACAAACATTAATTTGCACCCCCTTTTTATGACAAATTTTTTTCCAGACAAAGAAATTGAATTGTAAATCTCAATGGACCGATCTTTAGAGGTGCTAAGCATCCAGGTGTCCCACTGACCTTTTGGGAGATGCAGATGCTGTTTACCTCTGAAAATCAGGCCATAAGTGACTTTCCCCAGGTCACAAACGGAGTAAGTGACAGAAGTAGGATTACCTGTCTCCCATCTACAAACTCAGTACTCAATGTTGGTTTTAATTGTAGGACTTAAGGGTGTTTAAAAGGCAATTCTTCAGCAAGGAAGGAAGACTTTGTGGTTAAGTCTTTGGATTGGAACTTAAGAGACTATGTTCAGTTTCAAGCTTCTGACTTTCTGTATGACTTTGGGCAAGTTACTTAATTTCTCTGTGCTTCAGTTCTCCATCTATAAAATGGGGATAAATACATCCTTTCCTAGTACCCTTTGTCTTGTCTATTTAAATAGTAAGCTCTTAGGGGCAGGGACTGTTTGTACGGTGCCTAGCATAATGGGGCCCTAATCTTTGTTCGAGCCTCCGGGTGCTACCGTAATACTAACCAGTCAGCAATAATTGTTTGATGTATATGCACACCAGTAGTTTGGCAGACCTTTTCACCATAGATATGCACTTTTTTCTTTGCATTTCTCAATGAGTCATCTGCATCCTGGAGGATCTATCCCATTACATCCACTATAAAATACTTGACTTCAAGATCCCATGTTATAGCTAGCATTCTTGCAGCTGGAACGACAGGATGGACTTTCTCCATGGCTTATTACTGCCACTCCTTGTTTCTCCAAAGGAGTCACTTAAGCAGTGCATGGAGCTCTTCCCAGCAGTTGAGTTCCTATCTTCAATAGAGCTCTGGTCCGGTGAACAAGACCGGGAATCAGTGCAGGAAACTTCTTTGTAAGCCACAAGAGAACTCCTTAGACAAGATTCACTCCATCTTTAAAGATTAGAATACTTTATAATCCTCTAGTGTTTTCTATTCACATGGTCAGTAATTCAATATGATGAGCCAATACCCGGCCTTGGATGCACATGTATATCTGCTATTGTTACTTAGAGCTGTGCATATGTATGGAGGTATACAGTTAGACAGAATACTAAATATTGTTAGTGTTCAAATACTCAGCCATAGTTCTAGTAGAAATGCCTAAAATACAATGATTCAGAGATTTAAAAAACTAAGTTTCAAATATGTCTCTCTCAAGTTTTCCATTCAGAATTATGAGCAGTCTCTAAGCCTTCTTCACAAAATGACTAGTAAATTGAACAAGCATTTTGGTAATAGAATTTTCCTCTACATTATGATACCATGGTTTCAAAATTGCAAACATACTTGTGCTGTGTAACACTGTTTCCCATTTGTGATATTGTATCCCATAATCTTTATGGTAGACTTAAGCCTTCTGCAAGCAGGAGCACCTTTATAATGTTGTTATAGGTGTGCATAATATAAAATGTGCGCTCTTTATATCAAACAGTTAATATATACTTGCATCAACATGAATTTAGTCCACTTTTACTTTATCAGCATTTTAGTTCATTCTTTCATTTGTCCTTTCTTCTGTTTATAATGTGGTGAATAATTGCACTTAATCAGCCCCCTTCTCACATTTGTTGTCCAGTCAATAACAACTCTTAACCTCCACAGGACAGCTGTTGTGAATATCTTCGTGGTGGTACACGTTCTGAAGCTTTTAGAATAGTCACAGTTTGGCTGCTTCTGTCTTCCCCAGTTCTTTATCTAGTTGTTCTTGCTTCTAGTCTGTCTTCCTTTTTCAAAGACCTAATTGGAGAATATTTCTCTTGGCTTTCTAGATCTCTCTCCAGTAATACTTTCAATCATGATCCCACTTTTCAAATTTAATTATTGAAGTTAATTATTTCTTTTTACTAACTGGCAGGTTGGGAGTTGTCTTATTTGTTTGGTGAGTTATTTTTGTTTTTGTTTTTTGCCTTTTTGGACTTCAATAAACCACATGTTAAACCATGACTCCTAAGTCTTCCTGACTGTATATCTCCTAGGCATTGCTATCCCTTTTTCTCATCTCCCGTAGTATTTTCTCATTTTTATGGCAATTTCCCTTCTAGGCCCTTCTCTCATAGAGTTGGCCCACTTGATTTCTCTAAACTTTTATTGATTTGAGTCTAACAATGAATACTGTTTCCTTGACAATTGTTGTCCAACTGTTTGTTAGTCTGATTCTATGGTAACATCACTTAGCTTTATCACTACATTCACTTTGTCGCTAACTTTCTTGTCTTGGGCAAAAAGGGAAGGTGATATTTAATAAAATCATGTTTTTTCCATTGAATCTTGATTCAGATTTATTTTTGTATTCCGTAAGTGAGTGCTCTGTATTGGTTATGTTTTTATACTCTAGTCACACTTTTTCTTTACATCCTGTGGTCTCTTAAAGTCTCAGATGCAGGCTGTTCAAAATTGTATAGTACATCTGATTTGAAGAACCAGTGAACTTATTTTCAGATATCCTAATGGCTTTCAACACACTTAGATTCAAATTCTTTTAAAATTACTCAAGTAATTTACTTGTTTCTCAGTTATTTTGCCATTAGGTTTATTACTGTGAAAAGTTTCTTGTTTGTTTGCAATGAACTTTTATCTCAGAATTCATTATTTTACTCTCCAAAGAGTACATAAAAGCCTATCTTTTTACTTAGCATATAATTTTGGGGGCTTTTTTTATATTTCAGGCTTATGGCAAAATTGTAGTTTGTAAACTGCTTTTTCTTTATGGTGTCATTTTTAGGAAACTAATGCATTTATTTGTGTGATAGTTTCACTATCAAAACCAAGAAGTGTGCTTTTGTGTATAGTGGCGGTTTTTGTTTTTGTGATATAAATACTTGTTCACTAAGAGACAGGAGCAATGCCCCCAGGTTGTTTAACATAGATTATTAAACATGAAGCAGTGGTAACAGTGTTTGGTAGCTACCAGTTAGGGTCAGACTTGTACTATTTGTCTAAAAATGAAAAGCTCTGCATCCCAGTCCCTTTCAGCATTGTTCCTAATATTTAAAACTTAGTTTTGGTCCCAGTATAGATATTCGTTGATTTTTGAGATATGTAAATCTTATAAGTGTAGATTGCCAAATCTGTCTTCTATGTAAAAATTACACAACGTAATGATTCTCTGTCTAGTAGCTGCCTAAAGTAAATTGGAATCCTGAAGCTAAAGATGTACATTAGGACACTAATTCACTGGTCCTTTCCTTTCTTTTTATGCTTTTAATAGGACCTGGGCCTGGATTACTATGTAATAGGAGAATCATTTGAGACTTCTGTTCCCTGGGATAGGTAAAATAATTGTAGTATTCTTTTGTTCAAAACTTCTATTAAAACTTCGTTATCTTGTAATGGATATTTATTCAGTTTGGTTTTGAGAATTTTTTTCTTTGGTTTTAGACATTGATAGGAATTTGAAAGTGTGTATACATAAAATGTAAAGAATAAACAGTTATATGTACTTAAGCACGAAGACACTCCAAGCTATGTTAATGTGAGCTTGTGTACTTCTGAGCCATTGTAAAGCATGAACTATGACTTCTGTGGTCAGAAGTGTAGTCCCTTTTGGTATTGTTGAATTAAAATTAAAAATTAAAATGTAGAACCAGAGCCATATTCTATTGCAAACTTCATATACATAACCATTCCATGCACAATAAATATTTTACAATATGCCTATGTTGCTTGCTTAGGATTGTAACTTTTTTTTATTGTGGGTCTGCAAGGTGACAATTCTGGTCTTTGAACTGTTATTTGAAAAATCAAACATAAGAGACTTTCTTCTTTTGAAGTTCATTCTTAAATCAAAATAGATAACAGATGTATCAAAGTAGACTGTAAAATAGAAAACTGGTAGATGTAATCTTTTGCAGACTTTTGGAAAATTTTGTGTTAAGTATTTTCTGCCTCTGATTAACAAGTAAATTTAGGCTTTTGTGAAAGGAAAGTCCCATTGTGGATCTAAAAACCAATCCTTAAAAGATAAAGAATGAACATAAATGGACAGTTTTTATGCAGAAAAGTTAATTTGAGGTGCCACAGGAATCAGTAGCAGGGCCATTCTTAAGAGGTTGAGTGAATGAGCTGATAACACTTGATGATTTTACAGTTTCAATTATTAAAACTATGTAGTGTTGTGAAGAATTCCTGAAGGAGTTAAATGTTTCCCAACTTGTTGGGTGAGCTCCCTTCCTGTGGATGTAAGATCTCTTCTGGGGCTGTGGTATGGTACAGTACAACAGTACCAGCTGTGCATCTGCTTTTACTGCAGAAGCAATTCTTAGCGGGGGCTGAAGTTGATGAGCACAGTGGTAGCTTACTCTTTTTCGGCTGCCTGACTTCTCTATTGGTTCTCTTTGAATAGCCATCCTTGTATATGCCTCTTCTCTGCTCCCATAGGAGCACACGAGATATGTTGATCTAAGGCATCATGAAACCTTGCTCTCTGCATGGATCCATTTGGTGGGAGTGGTGGAAAAGTGCCAGCATATCTGGTGGTAGGCCAGACTTGGAGAGGACATGTCCTGCATTTTAAAACCAGCATGAAAAACTGCTATCTCAGCCACTCTGTGGCAGGCAGATGCTCAGCAGCTCTCCTTGCTTGATGCTTTTCTAAAGCTGTACTTGGCTTAGCAGGGACAGAATTGTGAGTAAGATGCTTTCAGAAAAGTGAGCTAGCCAGCAGGGGAAGGAAGTAGGCTTCATTTTGTATTACCTAACCTTAAACAATCATGTGACTTAAGGTTTATATACCAGCTTTTCCCCTGCAATGAGGCAACACAAAATGGCTTTGAAGCCAGTTTGACTAGCTGGAGTTCCCCAGCCCAGGGGAGACCACCCTTCCCTACAGCCCAACCAGGGAGCATGGCTAGGATGTCCTTAGATCCTGTTGATCCTTGGCTGCCGGATATACCCTTGGGCAGCTGATTCAAATTACATTTACATGGGGGTCTAGCTCAGTGCAGATGCCCGCAGTATTATCTCTCTCTTCTAAGCTTCACCTAAGCTCTCAGCCACAGCTGAGAATCAAGGCCTAAACATATTTAAATAGGTTACATAGCATTTGAGAGCTCCAGAATTTGACCTATTTGCTCTGTACATTTTATTTTATTTTTTTAATTCCTGTTTACCCCACACATTAAACAGATTCTTATCAGTTTTGGTCCCCTGATAGCTTATGATTATAGAGTTGATATGAAATTAGGTTTGAAATGACTTGTGTATGTTCAGAATCCCAACAAACCCAGCATCCCGGTTCTTGGATTTAGCAGCTGGTATAACCCTGTTTCAGTCCTTGTTTTAGGGGCTGCTGTTTCCTTCTCTAAAATGTGTGGGTGGCATGAAGGATTTTAAAACTGAAAGTTAATTATTTATAACTCCCTTACAGAAATTTAATTTTCAGCTAGTGTCAAAGTATCCAGTCACTGAATTAATTTTCTCATTTTCCCCTTTATAGTTTTGTGAGCAGAGCAGAGTGAACAGGTTTTTACATCTGTTGATTCAAACCTATTTTTCACTCATTCTGCTCACTTACTAACTCCTTATTTCCAGTTTTGGCATTGGGACCTGTACCTTCCTTCAGAGTCTCTACCAGGGTCACACTGTAGATTAGCTGATAGAAGACATTTTGAGCAAAATTATTTTAATTTCAAACATTCCTCCCTCCAAATCCAAATATTTTTTTCCAAATACAGATCTGTATAAAACTTCTAAATTAAACAATTGTTAAATAGCATCTCTCTAGTTCTGTGTGAGAGAGCCTACCTGGAGTGATTTAAATTAAATGAAAAAACCCACCTTTCAAATTGTGTTTCAAAGTTTTGAATGCACCTGGATCAGTCCCAGAGAAATGCAATAATAAAATTAAGTAAAATTAAATATCACTGGTTTTATGACATATTTTAATAGTTTAGTGCCAAATTATAATTTTAATAAGATTCTAGCTGGTAAATTAATACACATCTTCAACATCTGGAGGAATCCCTTCTTTCTCAGCCTTGCAACATATCAAAAGGCTATAGTATTGCATAGTGTACATGCTTTTAGTGTACATGCTTCTATTTTGAATTGTTTTCTAAGCTACCGTGCCAAACACTTTTGTCCCACTGCAGCTCAGAAGAAAATATCCAACACATTCCTCTTCACTGATAGTACAGTCCTCTTGCATGCCCTCTGAAAAAACAATACAGAGTCTCAGGAGCTAGCATGTACAGTCAAAATTATAAACTCGTCACCCAATAGATGCCCAGAAGAGGAATAGCATTATTTTTATAGAGGTCTGATGGGCATTTTTTTTCTTACGCTTTTTATTTAAATGAAACCAAACCTAAACTGTGATTATTAAAGTGTATTGTTTTGGACTAGTGAGGAAGATCGTTGTAGTTGTATGTGAGTTTTAAACTAGAGCCATAAATGTTATAAAAAAGGAATATTGCTAGTTGAAGACAAATTAGTGTATAGAATACTGCATAGGAAATTTTTTTAATTGGTTTTATTTTTTTAAACTATATATTCTGTTACAGGGTTATAGACCTCTGCAGGAATGTAAAGGAAAGAATAGTGAGAGAATGCAAAGAAAAAGGTGTCCAGTTTGCTCCATTTTCCACCTGCAGGTGAGACGCACATCAACTTTGTTTTCATAGTTCTGGGATGTGTTTTTCAGCAGCTGAAGTAAATTTTACTACTACTTCTTTTTACTACTACTTCCATACACAATAGATAATAACTTAACCTACTACTAGTTTAGCCAAGTGGCACAGTTTAAAGTGCATCCACTAATGATCTTGCTCTCTAACCTATTCACTAGTTCTTCTTCGAGTGCTTGCTCATATCGATTCCAATTAGGTGTGCGCGTGCCGCGTGCACAATCGTCGGAGAAATTTTCTACCCTAGCAACACCCGGTGGGTCGGCTGTGGAGCCCCCTGGAGTGGCGCCTTCATGGCGCTGGATATATACCCCAGCCGACCCAGGACTCAGTTCCTTCTTACCACCCCTGACGGTCGTTGGAACTGTGGAGCGCGGCATAGCTGTTCTCCACTCTCCCTAGCTTATCCTGTCAATTCTTGTAGATAGTTGTAGTTATAGTTGTTGTATAGTCTTTAGATAGTTATTCCTGTTCATTGTTAAATAGTTGTAAATAGTTAGCAGAGGTTAAGGGGGCTTCTCCCCCTTTTCCCCCCGGTGCATAGCCGGGCTCTTGCCCAAGGCTCCTGGCTTTAAGCTGTGCGCGTCCTGTGCTAAGCCTATGCCAACGGGAGATCCGCACGACTAGTGTCTCAAGTGTCTAGGAGAGTCCCACCAGACGGAGAAGTGCAAGAACTGTGAGGCTTTCAGACCAAGGACCAAAAAGGAGCGGGACTTTAGGCTTAGGCAGCTCCTCATGGAGACAGCACTTAGCCCAGATCCTCCCTCGGCGCGCCAAGTTCCGGCACCGAGCGCCTCGGTGCACAGCACCCCTGCAGCACCGACCGGTACTACACCGCGAGCAGACGCAGATAAGGCCTCACGGCACCGGCCTCCTTCGGCACCACGGCCGCCACAAGGGCCCCGGCGCTGTTCCCTGTCTCCGGGGCATAAGAAATCCTGTAAGACGCAGGGGACTGCTGTCCTGCAGACGCCAGCTCCCCCGGTACCAGTGGTAGAGCCACGTCCGACTTTAGAGCGCCAGAAGTCGCAGATATCGGCTACACCGTTGACTCCGGTACCGGGGCCGTTGAGTCCGGTGCGGACTGGCTCACCACCTCGATCAGTGGTGGAGCCCTGTCTCCCGTCGACTCTGGAGACCTTTGCGATGGCAAAAGACCTTATCGCGCTCACGGAGCCGGCGCCATCTCAACCCGCGGCACCGCCCGCTCCTCGCACAGTGCAATCCAGGGGCAAGCCTGCCCTGGTACGCCTGCCGTCTCCGAGCGTGGACTCGCGGCACCGCTCCAGGTCTCGGAGCAGGTCCCGACGCCGCTCGCAGTCCCGGCGCCGACTTTCACCCCGGCACCAGTCGTACTCGCGGCCTAGGTCCTCTTCACGGCACTGATCTACGTCTCGGCACCGTCAGGATCATTGGTACCGATCAGAGTCACGACGTAGTTCTCGGCACCGGTACGAGCACCGCTCCAGTTCGAGGGACCGCTCCCGGTACCATGTCTACAGGCGGTCGTCCTCGTCTCGGTCCAGATCCGTGTCTCGGCACCGACCTGGCCAGCGGTACCGATCCCGATCATGGTACCACTCACCAGCACCGCGCAGGGACCGATTGCCTACGGACCGGCACCAATTGGCACCGTATCACACTGAGCCCATTCAGCCGCGTTCGGCACCGCCTTGGCCTTCGAGATCAGCGAACGGGGCTTCGGGATCAGCATACCTTCCTCAGGATCAGGCTGCCACTGACTTGGGTCACTGGCAGGAGGGGACAGAGGACCCTGCGCAGGACCCTACGCAGGACCCTACGCATTGGTCTTTCTGGACCCCGTGGGCATATCACCAGGCGCAAGGGGCTCCACCATCAGCCTCTCACTCGGCACGCTCTGAACCCAGAGTCCCGGAGGCCACCATCTCCCGCCCCCCACCAGGGGGCATGGAGGCTCCCGTGCCTACACCACCTCAGGCCATGGACCCCGGGGCAGGGGATCCTCCGCTTCAGGGACCCTTAGAACAGGACCCCTCTTTGGACCCCTTGCCCCCGGAGGCATCCTCCTCATCTTCCCCGGATGAGGCGGTGGCGGGCACAACAGCCTCGGGCCCGCCCCCAATAGATCTTCGTGCCCACCAGGACCTATTACGTAGGGTGGCGCGTAATATGGACCTCCAGGCGGAGGAGATGATAGAGGTGCAGGACCCGGTGGTGAGCATCCTGTCGGCTGATGTCCCATCCCGGATGGCATTACCACTGATTCGGACGATTCAGGCTAATGCCACTACCATATGGCAAACCTCTGCCTCCATTCCACCCACAGCCAGAGGGGTAGAGAGGAAGTACTTCGTCCTCTCCAAGGACTGAGTACTTATATACCCATCCTCCACCGTGCTCACTGGTTGCGTCTTCGGTGAACGCAAGAGAGCATCATGGCCAGCTGGCGGCAGCGCCCAAATTGAAGGATGCTAAGCGTTTCGATTTGTTCGGGCGTAAGGTGTACTCGGCGGGGGGCCTGCAGCTCAGAGCCGCGAACCAACAGGCGCTCTTGAGCCGCTACAGTTACAACTCATGGAACTCCATGGGTAAATTCAAAGAGTTGGTTCCCCAGGACTCAAGGGAGGAGTTCAGGGGCCTTAGTGGAGGAGGGTAAGAAGGTGGCTAGGACCTCCTTACAAGCCTCCTTGGACATAGCGGACTCGGCCGCCAGGACGCTAGCATTGGGCATCGCCATGCGACGCGTCTCCTGGCTCCAGGTTTTGGGCTTGCCGCCAGAACTGCAGCAGACCCTGCAGGATTTACCTTTCGAGGGCCAGGGGTTGTTCTTGGAGAAGACGGACTCTCGATTACAGGGCCTCAAGGACTCGAGAACCATCATGCGCTCCCTGGGGATGCATGTCCCAGGGCCCCAGCACAGACCCTTTAGGCCCCAGCCTCAAAGGTTCTACCCTCCCCCGCCTCGTCCGAGACAGGACTTCGCCAGAAGGCGGGGACGAGGTGGTAGGCGAAGGTCGACCGCCCCTCAACCCGGTCAGAACCAGGGCCCACCTAGGCCACCTTCAGGTCCTAGACAAAACTTTTGAAGGTGCGCTCGAGGACAGCGCCCCAGCCACTACCCAGGATCCATCTCCTTCCTTTCGGGATCGCCTCTCCCGTTTCCACCGTGCTTGGTCCCTCATAACATCAGACTGTTGGGCCCTTCGCACGGTGGAGAGGGGATACGCTCTACAGTTTTTTTTTTTTTTTTTTTTTTTGTTCCCCCCCCTCCCACCCCCCTCCCTTCAGGGACCCTTCTCACGAGCATCTCCTTATACAGGAGGTTTTTGGCCTCCTCTCTATGGGAGCCATAGAGGAGGTGCCACCAGAGTTAAGGGGCAGGGGGGGTTTCTTCCCGCTACTTCCTGATCCCCAAGTCAAAAGGGGGTCTGCGACCCATTTTAGACTTACGCGGACTCAACAAATTCATAGTAAAGTTGAAGTTACGCATGGTCTCCTTGGGGACCATCATCCCTTCCCTGGATCCTGGAGACTGGTTCGCCGCCCTCAACATGAAGGATGCATATTTTCACATAGCAATCTACCCCCCACACAGGCGCTTCCTTCGATTTGTAGTAAACAGGGTGCACTACCAATTTGCAGTCCTTCCCTTCGGCTTGTCCGCCGCTCCGAGAGTGTTCACAAAATGTATGGCTGTCGTTGCAGCATACCTTCGTCGGCAAAAGATACAGGTGTTCCCGTATCTACACGATTGGCTGGTGCGCAGCCGCACTAGGGAGCAAGTTCAAGCCTACGTCCAGATAATACTACAAACATTCCACGAGTTAGGCATCCTACTCAACAAGGAGAAGTCCACTCTGGAGCCAACCCAGAGAATAGAGTTTATCGGGGCAGTCCTAGACTCCAGACTCACCTGAGCTCTTCTACCAGACAATTGGTTTCACACCATCACAAGCATCATTCAAGGGCTCCAGGCCTTCCCGATTACCACAATAAGGACGTGCCTCGGCCTGTTGGGTCACATGGCCTCTTGTACTTGCGTAACCAGGCATGCCAGACTTCGGCTTCACCCACTTCAGGCCTGGGTATCATCGGTGTACCGTTCTTATCGGGACAACCTGAACATGGTGGTCACGGTTCCAAACTCGGTCTTGACCTCTCTCACCTGGTGGTTGGATCACAAGGAGGTTTACGCAGGAGTGCCGTTTCACGCCCCACAGCCCTCCCTGCACCTGGTCACCGACGCTTCATCTCTAGGTTGGGGCGCTCACCTCGGGGAGCACCATACCCAGGGCCTGTGGACCGCATCCCAACTAGCTCTGCACATCAGTGTTCGAGAGCTGATGGCGGTGCACCTAGCCTGTCAGGCATTTCTCGGTCTCCTCCATGGCCGTTGCGTGTCAGTCCTCACCGACAACACCACGGCCATGTTCTACATCAACAAGCAAGGAGGAGCCCGATCGTCTCTCCTATGCCTAGAGGTTATCCGCCTGTGAGAGTTCTGCATTGTCCACTCGATATATCTCACGGCATCGTTCCTCCCTGGAGTCCAGAACACGCTAGCGGACCATCTCAGCAGGTCCTTCCAGACGCACGAGTGGTCGATTCGTCCAGACATCATCTATTCCATCTTCCAGAGGTGGGGATCTCGAGCCAACAGGAAGTGCCACGCGTTCTGCTCCCTACAAGGGCGATTTCCGGGCTCCCTGTCGGACGCTTTCCTTCTAACATGGAAGGACCAGCTGTTCTATGCTTTTCCTCCATTCCCACTGGTCCACAGGGTACTGCTCAAGCTATGCAGAGATCAGACACGTATGATTCTAGTCGCTCCAGCTTGGCCAAGATAGCACTGGTACACCACGCTTCTGGAGCTATCGGTTCAAACACTGATCACGCTTCCTCTGCCCAGATCTGATCTCTCAGGACCACGGCCGACTCTGTCACCCCGACCTGCAGTCGCTCCACCTCACGGCATGGATGCTCCATGGCTGAATCGGACAGAGCTGCAATGCTCGCATTCCGTGCAACAGATTCTGCTGGGAAGTAGAAAGCCCTCTACACGGACCACCTACTTAGCCAAATGGAAGCGTTTCTCCTGTTGGTGCGGGCAGCGAGCCACGCCCCCCTTGCAGGCGTCTATCCCCCTTGTGCTCTAATATCTCCTATCCCTGAAACAGCAGGGCTTGGCGATATCTTCAATCAGGGTTCACCTGGCCGCTATACTGGCGTTCCACCCAGGCGGACCCGCTTCCTCGGTCTTCTCTAACCCAATGGTCGTTAGATTCCTTAAGGGATTAGAGCGACTGTACCCACAGCAACGCCAACCCGTTCCGGTGTGGGATCTCAACCTGGTTCTCTCCAAGCTCACAGGGCCCCCGTTCGAGCCATTGGCTACCTGCTCACTCATGTACCTATCTTGGAAGACAGTCTTCCTTATAGCCATCACTTCAGCACGACGTGTTTCTGAAATCAGGGCCCTTAGGTCTGAGCCTCCATATACAGTTTTCCATAAAGACAAGGTGCAGCTTTGCCCCCACCCTGCCTTTCTTCCCAAGGTAGTTTCACCTTTTCATGTGAACCAGGATATATTTCTCCCGGTCTTCCATCCTAAGCCGCACGCTACCCGTCAAGACCAGCGTATGCACTCCTTGGACGTACGCAGAGCCCTGGCTTTCTATATTGAACGTACAAAGCCGTTTAGGAAGTCGACACAACTCTTCGTTGCAGTGGCCGACCGGATGAAAGGCTTACCGGTCTCCTCACAACGTCTCTCCTCTTGGATTACGTCCTGCATTCGTGCCTGCTACAACCTGGCCGGTGTCCCGACACCGCGCCTCACCGCCCACTCCACGAGGGCCCAAGCCTCCTCGACTGCCTTCCTGGCTCATGTCCCGATCCAGGATATTTGTAGAGCGGCGGTTTGGTCATCGGTACACACCTTCGCCGCTCACTGTGCGCTAGTACAGCAGTCCAGAGATGACGCTGCATTCGGATCAGCGGTTTTACACACAGCGATGTCTCTCTCCGACCCCACCGCCTAGGTAAGGCTTGGTAGTCACCTAATTGGAATCGATATGAGCAAGCACTCGAAGAAGAAAAAACGGTTACTCACCTTTGTAACTGTTGTTCTTCAAGATGTGTTGCTCATATCCATTCCAAACCCGCCCCCCTTCCCCTCTGTCGGAGTAGCCGGCAAGAAGGAACTGAGGGGGTACTGGGTCGGCTGGGGTATATATCCAGCGCCATGAAGGCGCCACTCCAGGGGGCTCCACAGCCGACCCACCGGGTGTTGCTAGGGTAGAAAAATTCTCCGATCGTGCACGCGGCACACGCACATCTAATTGGAATGGATATGAGCAACACATCTCGAAGAACAACAATTATGAAGGTGAGTAACCGTTTTTTATCACTTCAAGAGTTTATAGTGGCACTTGGTTAGTATTCTGACATTTATTTTCTGTATATCCACTAGGCAGCTAAGTATAACAAGATAGATTTGAGCCCTTAAACTCTCTAACAGTCATAGGATTGGTTGACATGAAGAATGAGTAGAAGACAGGTCAAAATTTTTAAGACTAGTTGTAAGAAATGAATTTAAATAGTGTGAGAAAACAAATGTAAATTAACTTCTTGTTCATTGAATTAAAATTCAAAATTATAGCAAGCTACGAAAATAGGTATTTAAAACTGAGAAACATTTTTTCTAAGGGGAAATGTTAACTCGAACTGTTCGGCTAAATCCTTTGTCTCAACTGGTTTTAATGAAGTGACGTAAAACAGATTATATTTTTAAAGTGAATAACTGCAATTGATGCAGCCTACTCTTAGTGTTAGCAGTATTTTATGCAGGTCATTACTGTTCTATCATATCTAAAATGTTAGTAACCTGAGAATATCAAGGGGCTAGAAATAAAGGGCTATGTTGTGTAGCACTCTGATAGCCATATCAACCATCTCTCTATAGTTACCATGGACAATTCATAACTGTTAATTCTCCATGGAATATGACAAAGGAATGCAATGCTCCCATGGTTAGACCTGTTTTTTCAACCATTTTTATTAAACTTTCAACAGAGCTAATTAAAATGGGTTTGTCTGTGGGAGTATTGTCTTCAGTAGGGTTCCCAGAGGTACTAATGTTGATTCCACTGACCTTCTGTTAGCACAGGTGATTTTTCTGTAAATGTTCTCAGTTAAAACAGCCTCCAGTATTTACCTGTAAGTGGATGTTTATAAAAAACTGAGAAAATCTTGCTTTTTATAGCCCCTCTTTTTTGCACCTTGTGAATTACACATACAGGAATCTGTTTTTACTGTATTCTTACAACCCTAATTTCAGTAACTAGATAATAAGTTAATTACATTCCATCACTCATGGGATGGGCCCAGTGTTCATGAGATATGATGACCTTTGGGAAAATAAGTTGAGAAACTACGCCTCTACCTCGATATAACGCTGTTCTCGGGAGCCAAAAAATCTTACCGTGTTATAGGTGAAACCGCGTTATATTGAACTTGCTTTGATCCACCGGAGTGCGCAGTGCCCCCGGAGCACTGCTTTGCTGCGTTATATCCGAATTCGTGTTATATCGGGTCGCATTATATCGAGATAGCGGTGTAGTTAATTGTCTTTGCATCTTTTCATAGGTATGCCGTGGGGGGGGGGAGGGTCATAATAATCTAGATAGAGAGAAGCTTTATTGATGTGCTTGGTTCCCACCTACATCTTTCTCATTTCTTCCTTATCTGGCCAAACGTTCCTCCAAGCATTGTTACCCTACTTTTCCAGTGCCATTATGCTTGGAGCAGTATGCCTCTCCTAGGATACCATTCAGTATCTTTTCATGCAGATCCCTCCATAATACAATCCTTTTACAAAGCATCTACGTCGATAACCCGTCAGAGAAGCTTAGTTATACATCTGCAGCATTTGGAGAGTGGACCTTCCAATTCCTGTCATTAATGACTCTTAATTGTATTGTCCAGTTTAGACTATGACCTCCTTGGGGCTGAGACCATGACCTTCTTTGTCCAACATTAAACATTTAGTCTATGTCAGCACTTGCGAGTGTACACAGTTACTTGTCCATGAACTGTTAAAGTGTGTACCCCATACCTGCACTGAGTGTTCACATATGCTGTGCTGAGCATGGCTGTATGCTGTGCACTGGCATAGTCCTTCATCCACACTGCACCTTTTTGGTACGTGACATTTTGGAGCAATATCCCAGAATCTTGTGCATCACAAGAGACACTCTAGAAAGTGCCTTGTTGCATGTTGCTGGAACTGTACACTGCCTTCACACGTTTGACGATGTCAGCTCCATGTCAGCTCTCCCTTCTGCCAAACTGCATTGGAGACATGAAGCACATCCATAATGAGGATGATCTGTTCTTGCTATAGCTTACTGGACAAATGTTTGTGCAGCGCAATACCAGATACTGGATGGAATTGGTGTGGAGAGATTTCAGATGGTGAAAATGGCTGACCCAGAGGGGGAATGAAAATGCACTTGGATCCCATGGAACATCTGTTTTGGATGCCAGGACCACAACAGTATGTCCAGGGTGGACTACTGCTTCTTGTCCTGGAAAATCATCTTGGAAACCTGGGATGACAACCATAGTTGCAGAATTTTGGAATGAGGAAACAGATTTTAATCCAGTTGTGCAAAGAGCTTGCACCAGCCCTCCAGTGCTGTCCCACTCATTTTCAGAAACCCATACTGATACAGAAGTGGAAGCTGCAAACCTCCAACAGCTGCCTCTCAGTTGCAAACCAGCTCAGGGTTGGGAAGCCAACTGTCAGGGTGGTGGTTGTACAGATTTGTGAGGATATCGATACTGAGATCTACCAACAGGTGGTTGCCATAACCGAAGTCCCTGAAATGATAGCAGAATTTCAGAGGATGGGTTTTCTGAACTATGCTGGAGCCATCAACGGAACACACATCCCTATACTTAGCCCACCGAAAGGGGCCAATGAATAGATGAACTGCGAAGGTTACCATTTCACTGGTTCTTCAGGGCTTAGTGGTCCACAGGGGTTGGTTCGTGATGCCAGGGTGCTCAAGAAGTTGGAGGTTGGTGGGTGGAAGAAGGGACTTTATTCCCCCAAGATGACACTGCTGTGGCGGGGACCCTGCATGTTCTCTCCTGCCAGAGTTCATGAAGCCTTACCCCAACATTGCCAACCCAAGTAAAAGGAAATTCAACTACAGACCTAGTAGCTACAGAATGGTGGTTTACTGTGCCTTTGGGTGTCTGAAATCCCATTGAAGGTGCTTCTGTCCCATCTGGATGGCAATGTGGTTAATGCAAATCAGATTATAGTGGCGTGCAGTGCTTTGTATAGTTCATGTGAGGTTAAAGGGGAATACTTCCACAGCAAGTGTGCACAGGACAGAACTACTTCCCCAAGCTTGTACAGGCAACTTGACCCCATTTAGGCATTGTTAAAGTAATTTTTAAAAAATCTAAAGTTTTGGGAGGGAATTTACACATTCCTTCCTCAATGTTTTCTGGCAGGGTTGCTCATAGCACTTATCAAGTGCTGTGCATGAGCAATCCCATGGTTGCCACTGGTAATGGCCGGGTGGAGTGGGGGTGATAAAAGCACCCTCAGTGTCCGATATCTTCAGTGTTGTTTTACTTTTGTTTCTTTCCTCTGTATTGTCACTTATTAAAAAAGTCATAAAGATATTTCAGTGAAATTCTGCTCTGTTTTTCTTTGGATGGCAACAGTTATGTCACGGCTTACTTCATTGTCAAGAACCCCCTTTTTAAAAAATCGGCAAATTCATAGGCAGGGGAGGAATGGGTTTATGGGACAGATAAAATTGTTTGCATTTCCATGGCACCAGACTTTTGCCACCCCATCCCGAACCTCTAGGGAGTATCACATTAATCATACTCAGGAAACAAAGTGCACACACAAGTGAAATGCACAGTAACTTTTATTTACATATATTGAACATAGGATCTAAAACTTTTTTAACAGGAAAAACTGAACAAAAAGAATTCCCACCAGGGAAATGGGCAAACATTAATGTCTGTGGAAATGTCTTCTCTCCATTCCCTCTCCCTGAGAGAGGGAATGGCTGCAGATTATTGTGCAGGGGGACAAACGGGATGTCTTCTGCATGGGGTTTGGGAGTTGAGCTCAAGCTGGGCTACAGGGACAGGATGAGGCTCCTCTCCGTTCTCCATGCTCTGGGAGGGTTCCTCTGCAAGTGGGGTCGGCAAAGCATGTTGTTCCTGGAGTTGAGCATATTCCTCCCTAGCAGTGGGGAGCAGTGGAGGGGATCCATGGCTGCAGCAGCCGGAGGAAGAGTAGTGTGGGGTGGGGAGGTGCCTGCTCTGGAAGAGGAATAGCACAGGGCAGGCTCTGAAAACATTCTGCCACCATTTGGACTAGGTGAGTGCATGATCCCCTTCCCTTTTTGCATGCTTCCATTGCCTGTGTTGTCTGTCCGTTTGCAGGAATGGCTCATCCTGTCTCAGAGTCCAGTCCTCCCTTGTCCTAAGGAAGCCCAACTGCTCTTGATTCCTTCTGTCTGTGCCAACAAGCAGGTCCTCCAGAGTCCTTCAGTGTCATCTTCTGCTGTCTCTGTGGTTCCTCTCCTGGCTGAATGGGTTCCCTGTCAGCATCGGAATGTCCTGTCAAGTCAAACACAAGGCAGCATAATATTTCATTTCTTCTTTGAAGAAACCTAAGAAATCCCCATGCACAAAGTAACCATGCTGCTGAAGGCCCCAATATTGATACTTTTTAGCATCCCAGGAATGCTTAGACTCCTTCCTTCAGACTGCTTTTGCTGCCCATGAGGAGAGAGCTGAGGATACAAATGGTAAGATACTTGCATTACTTTTATTAAAGATGTTTTAATGTGTGCAATGCCTCAATGGACCACCTGCGGTAGGGTTTGGTTCCTTTAAAGGTAACATTACCAGTCACCTTTTTCTTCTTTAAAGGCTGGCCATCATTTGGAGAACGCAGCAGTTTTGCTATAAACGGAAAAAAGAAGTGGCCTTCCAGCTCTGTGGAGGACACCCAGCCACCTGTGCCAGAAAGATGTTTCTGCTAATGGTGACCCTGCTACATATTGCTGAGTGGAGCGGTTTGGTTAACTTTTGAAGATGGACCAACCACATTTGCTCTGCTGGTTAAAGAATCCGCTTGAATTTCTGCTATACAAAAGATTTGCTAAATTTTGCTTACATGACTGGATGGCAATTTTGAAAGGAAATTAACTAAACTATTCTAAGCTAGCAGACAGAATTTCCATGGAAGAGGAACAGAGAATCACAACTGCCCCCCAACCCTC
Organism: Chrysemys picta bellii; assembly: GCF_011386835.1. Taxonomy (NCBI): domain Eukaryota; kingdom Metazoa; phylum Chordata; order Testudines; family Emydidae; genus Chrysemys; species Chrysemys picta. Next base: position 43,366,180 of record NC_088801.1, read on the forward strand.
TCTTGCATTGCCAGAAACTCTGGCCCCCTTGTCCAGAAAGCAGCATTGAAAGGGACGGAAACTGAGTAGCACCACAAATTTTATTTTCTTCCCTGAACTTTTGGATTAACACCGCAAGCCAGTTGCTTCTCCACTGCTAAGGGACACAGGATGATGTTTGTGGAGCCCTTAGAGTGGGTTGTTCATCACCCCCGCTTCTGCAGAATGGCTCAGCGTGGGGACAGGACAGATGCCGAGTACGGGGGAATGGTACAAAACATTTGAAATGGTCATGGAGTGAATAGACTGCTCTGACTTTCTTCAGACACATTTTTCCCTTTCCATTCCTGGACTTAAGTGGCCCCACCAACCCCCTTCCATGTGGCTCCCATTTGTAAAGAGAAGGAAGACACAAGCACATTGATGGCTCATTAATATTCTGTTATCGCTTATGCTAAATGCTTTATGGTGGTTCATTGGATTTCAATAAAATAATTTACAGCCGTGTCTTGCTCAGGGATCATGCTGGAATGGAGCATGGGTGGAATGTGATGAGGGACTGGTTTCAGGAATGTATTATTGAAGCAAGCGGGAGAATATTTTTGGGCAGAGTGAGGGTGTATTGTAACTCATCAGTCTTGGTTTCTGGTTCCTGCTTTTGCATGGGTCCTCTTCAGGGTGGGCTTCTGTAGCTGAGTCACCTGAGTAGAGATGCAGAGTGACTTGCTCCTCTTCCTCTAGGTCTTCCGGAGCTTCCTCTGAGGTTCCTGCTGCTTCAGTGCTCTGCCCCTCATCAGTGTCCCATTGTGTAATGTGGTTGGCAGTGTTCATGACTGAATTCTGGCTCAGTACTTGCAGCCCTGGAGAGCACTTGGTCCAGTTCCTCAAAGCAAGAGCATATGCGGTCCTCTCCCCAAGCAACAGTCGGTCACTCTCTGATATAGGAGCCTGAGGTCCTTCATGTACTCCTGGCACTGGGATGGAGTCCAGTGAACGCCTGCCTTCTCCAGTCTTGGTGAGACCTCCCAGTAGAGGTGAATGTTCCTGCTGGTACTTGTGAAGTCATGGAGGATAGTGTACTCTGAACACGCAGTGTTCAGCACCCAGATGTGCTCTCAAGACCAGGTGGCAGCTTTTGGAATATGCTCCGTGATCACTGGTGCTAATCAGTATAGTTCAAAGGAGAATTGAAAATGCTCAATGCATGTTGCTAGTACCTCTGGCGACAGCGAGTCAGAGACCTTTTATAATTTTGGGTAAGGGTCAGGCAGCAAAGCGATCAGTGCATTGTGGAAATGGGCCTGGAGGGCTATCGATACCTGTGACCTGTTATGCGCTCCTTGCCCCCGTCCACGCTGCACTGTACAACAGGAACAAAGCCATGCCACAGCGGAGGCATGTACATACCCATACTCCTCATTGCATGCTAGCTTTCTCACACTAGACTGTCCCTCAGGAACTGCTTCAGGATGGTAGGGGGTAATGGCACAACAATACACATGTAACTATGTACACTTGCAATTTTAGATACACCATCATAGTGCTTGATTTATGTCTCATGGTTTAAGTAGTATTTCCTCTGCATTCGTGTCATGCTTGCTATAATATAGTTTGTTGGAACTTTATCTGGCTTTGATTAATTTGATTAATTAAGAATCTTTTGTTTTCAATTAAAGATTCTTGACCTAGGGGATGTTAAATCCTCCTTAACCAGAGCCATATCCTTGATCTTTGACATATTTGTTACTTAAGTGCTTTCCTAATTTGTATATTAGATGAATACCATGAGTTAAGTGGAGATGCGGTATAAACTACATGTTTCTTGACCATTCATTCGTTACCGAGAATGTGATATTTCAGTGATGCCCTTCATTCAATTTTGTGGAAAGTATGTGCTCTTCTTGGTTCTGTAGATTTTGTCCATTTACTATTTTTTTCCTAAGTGCATAAATGCTAAGGTCACATGAATTTCAGTTGCTATTTAATGCACAGAGTTATCTGTCCTGACGAAAAGGAAATGAAACCTAACTCTTCAGGCTACAAACTTGTTTCTAGCCACATGTATTTTTATTCGTGTCTTCTGCTTACAAGCAAAAATTGGCATTCCATATTTGATGCTTGTGTACCAACATAATGCCATCACCAACAAGGAACCGAATAACTCTTCTTATTGTTATATAAGAACTGCTGCAAGTGCTGTGAAAATGCCAAAATTAAGCATTGTAAAGGCTTTATTTCTCAACAGAAATTTTTGGTGTTTTGGCTTAAAAGGCGGGGGAGAGGGGGGCGAGTGGAGGAAATTGAATGTAATTAGAAATAGTGGTTAAAACTACAGTGTAAACTTTTCCCTCATGCCTTCTCATCCATCTGTTTGGCAGAGGTGGCAAAGGTAGTTTAATAGATCCAGATTCTTCAATATAAAAATGAGACAAAGCATTGTTCAATAATTAACATAGGAATTAGTGAGATCTAGAGTAATATTGTGAATCAGCTAGTGTTAAATGCTGGGTAGCTTATACGACAGTGTAGTACTACTTCTAACACATTTTTTTCTTCAACAGGGTGACACAGACTTACGACGCAGGTGCATGTGTCTATTTCTATTTTGCCTTTAACTACAGGGGAATTAGTGACCCTATTCATGTCTATGAACAAATTGAGGTAATGTACATATGAATAACTTCATTTTCATCTTAAGTGCTAAATCCAATATGATTAACAGGACTTAACGTAGTATATTATGACTCTGATAATTGGCTCCTTGGCTTCTCATGCAGGGAGGCACTGTGATCTTATTTAGCACTGTTTGCAGGATGCCTTCCTAGCCTTGGAGTTTTCTTCCCATCTATTAGTATTTCTATTCTCCACTACCAGATAATATATCTTCCTGCTCTAACAGTAAAATTGCATTCCGGTTGCTGAGCTGTAGAGAATAATACGAAGACTGTAAAATCTTGTCTAGACTTGGAGATTTATCATAATATACCTCAGTTTATCACCAGGATAACTATTCCAGAATATGTAAAATAAATAATTCCAGAATAGCTTTATTGTATAAACCCCCATGTGGATATTCTTATTCTGGAATACGAGTGCCTTTTTCCAATTAGGGGAAAAGTGGAGTAAGTTTAACAGGAAAATACACTCTTATGTGTACCGTATATTAATAATTAGTATACAATTCTTGTCAGAATCATATAATGTACCAAACTTTGCATTTAATTAACATTTTTAAATGTTTTCTTCAATTTAGACAGCTGCTAGAGAGGAAATCCTCGCCAATGGAGGAAGTCTGTCACATCACCATGGAGGTATTGTTTCTAGTTCTGAATGTTTATCTATTTTATATGGTTTATTACAAAATATTTTCTGCATAGTTTTTTGTTTTTTTTTAAACTTGGAAGAATTTTTCAGAGACATTACTTGAAATTACTCCCAAAAATCCTCCTTGTAGGCCGTCCCCTGCTCCTTTATGAGAGTTCTAGGGGAAGCCTGGTTGGTCTTGCCTGCCTTGACGCTGGATCATGGTGCTACACATTTTACATGCAGTACATTCTTGGGGACCCAGAACATTTGATAAGAGATCTCCCATATGATTGAGAATAACAATAATATTTGACTGGCCCATATTTTTGTAAGTGGCTTATGCTGATCAAGCACATGTAAAGATTTTTAGATTTATTTTGAGATTCTATGTACATGAAGTAGTAGGATTATAATTTGTTTTTCTTGAAAGCTATTACAAAACCTCTCGCTTTTGTTATCTACATTAATGCTGTTGAGTCCTAAATTCCACTAGAATATTTGTTAATGTTGATGGTGGCAGATTTCCTGGCAGACCTTTTTATGGGTAGAAAAGTTATGATTATAGTGTAGAAAATATTTTCTGCTTTGGGTATATAGTACATTGTAACAGTAAAAGAAAATGAGGCTTAGGTTATGGGTTCAAGTGATTGCACATGTCCATTCCAATGTAGGTGTGTGCAGACCCAGAGCACAATCACCAGAAATTTTTCTTTCCGTGGTATCCATCAGGTCTGGTCCCTGTGGTGCTCAGCGACACCATAAAGGGGCCAGCTGACCCCACGTTGCCTCAGTTCCTTCTTATCTGCGACGGTTGCTGGAACTGTTTCCCTTGCTCTTGCAAGTTCTCTCTGAACTGTATTGCCATTAGTATCATTCTTACTCTGTTGGTTGTTAGTTATTCTTTTCAGTTTAGCGGAGTTTCCTCTGTTGCTGGGCTTCAAGCCTTGTGCTTCTTGCAACAAGGCTATGCCCCTGAGCGATCTGCATTCCAGTTGCCTGAAGTGCTTGAGTGAAGCTCACACAGGGCATCACTTCAAAATTTGCAGAGGAGGGGCTGAAGTCACTGTTGATGGAGGCAGCGCTGTGAACTTCCTTGGACCCATGCCAGTCGGACTCAACACCAAGCACCTCAGCTTCTGTGAGGAGCGCTTCTCGTGCCGCCCAGGAGTCTCAGCACTGTTCGCCATCCCTGGTACCAAGCAAGAAGAGAGAGAAAGAAAGAAGCTGCCAACCGAGGGAGGATGTCCCCCAACCCAGAGGACAGCCAGGCATAGAGACCAGTGCAGAGTGCAACCTAGGTCAGGCCACTCCCTGGTTCTGGCAGCCCAACAGTCGTTGCTGTTGACTCCAACTCCAAGGCGGGCACCATTAAATCCAGTACTGGATGATCCGTTGACACCAGAGGTTCAGCGCAGTGCTGGCACTATTGTGATGCCATCCACACCATAGACTTTTGCTGTAGCCAGGGACCTGATCTCACTCTCGGTGTCACCCTCACCAGCAGTACAAGAGTTGGTAGGGTCAGTGCCAGCATACAGAAGAGAATGCCCACCCACCGCTTATGGTTGGGTACTGAGATAGATGGTGCCAGGTGCCACCTAAAGGGAAGCCAACCATGATAGCCCCATCTCGGTCCTCCCTTCTCTGCATCCATCGGCAGCAATAGTGGGATCCGCTCTGCCATGGTCGCCAGGCAGACTCCTCGTTGTCAGTCGGAGGTGGGATCTTACTTCTCCTGTGCCAGGAGTCAACCCTCGCACTCCTGTTTGTCCTACCTGGCAGTGGACCTGAGCCAAGTGATGCCTTCTGGTACTCGGGCCCCTGGTCACTGGCTGGTGCCTATGCAGTGGCTGTTTTGGAACCCGTGGGCATTTTTCCCCCCAGTGCAGGGACCCCAGTTGAGGCGCTCCTACTTGATGGCCTCGGAAAGAAGAGCTCCACCACCCCTTTGGGTAATCCCCGATCCAGATTCCAGAACCAAGGCTTGTGCCGAGTACCAGGAAAGTGGTACCGCATACTGAAAAGAGGTACTTTGTCCTGGCTCATTGATATGAGTTCTTGTATACGCTTCCCCACCCCCACCCCCTGGATCCCTTGAAGTCACTGCAGTCAACCAACGGGAATGACAGTGGTCGCAAGGGGCGAGTCCCAAAGCTAAGGACTGAAAAAAGCTGGACCATTTTGGTAGGAAGGTCACGACTGGTAGTCTGCAGCTCAAGATTGCTAACCAGCCTGCGCTCCTGAGCAGATATGACTTCAACACATGGGACTCCATGTCAATGTTTAAGGACTCGCTCCTGCATGAGGCCAGACTGGAATGCAGCGGCCCTGGATGCAGCTAATTTGGCCACTAGGTCCGTGGTTCTGCAGTGGAGCTCGTGGCTCCAATCCTCTGGCCTCCGGCAGGAGGTTCAACAAATGCTTCAGAGCCTGTCCTTTTGAGAGTGCTTTGCTCGTCTCAGAGCAGACTGGTCTGAAAGACTCTATGGCAACCCTAAAGTCCCTGGATTTGTATTCCACGGTGACTCCGAGGAGGCACTGTAGGCCTCCGCAATCCTCCCGGTACTTCCCTCTGTCAACCCAACAGGACCCACAGAGGAAAGGGAATAGGGCTTTAGATGCAGACCTCTGCCCCCACTTCCTCAGGATCAATGCTTGCCCCTCCCAGACATTTCATGGGGCTCCAAGCAGGCCTTTTGATGGGACCCTCAAGGATGTTGTACCAGTCTGAGTTCCAGGATCCTATTTTCCCCCGTGTTTGCGGATCATCTGTTCCACTTCCTCCGGATATGGTTCTGTATTACCATGGATTGTTGGGTGCTGAGCATGGTTGAGGTGGGATATCCCCTCCTCCCCCCCCCCCCCCCCCAGTTCAGTTCTACCCTCCCATACATCCTTCCCCTCCATCCCTTTAGGGACCCTTCTCATGAGCAACTCCTAGCCCAGGAGGTTCAGTCCTTCCTAAAGGTTGGCGCTGTAGAAGAGGTTTCACAGAACCTACGGGGCTATGGGTTCTACTCTGTTCTAGGCATGTGCCAGCTCAATAGCTACCTCAAGAAGCTAAAGTTCCACAGGTCTCACTGGCTTCCATCATTTCCTCCCTGGGTCCTGGGGACTGATACATCACCCTCGATTTAAGACACACTTACTTTCATATCACAATCGTCTGAGGACACAGGAAGTTCCTCAGGTTTGTTGTGGGCCACATGCACTACCAGTTTTCAGTCCTCCTGTTTGGCCTGTTGGCAGCCCCAGGAGTGTTTACAAAGTACATAGCTGTAGTGAAGGCCTTCCCAAGGAGGCAAGGGGTGCAACTTTACCCGCATCTGGATGACTGGCTGATCAAAGGTTGGTCTAGAGCTCAGCATCCTTCTTATTCAGTCCTCTTTCCAAGCCTTAGGCCTGCTAATCCTCATACCACTGCAGAGGTAGAGTTTATTGGAGCAATGCTCGACTCTGCCTAGGCCAGGGTCTTCCTCCCAGAAGGTCATTTCCAGGCAATTACTGGTCTCAAAGAGCACCTGGTGTTACCACAGCCCAATCTTGCCTGAGGCTGCTGGACCCATGGCCTCATGTATAGGACCCAACCAAATTCACAGCCATGAAAAACGCGTCATGGACCGTGAAATCTGATCTCCCCTGTGAAATCTGGCTATCGTAGAGGAGACCAGATTTCACAGATGGCTGCTGCCTGGCAGTGCTGCTACCATCATCAGCGCAGAAATGAGGATGACCTGGTATAGGGGCAGGTGGGTCATCAATTTTGGGCATGGGAGGTCAGGGCCGGCCTTACAGGTGGGCGAGTGAGCGACCATCCAGGACTCTGTGGCCAGAGGGGTGCAGTGGTCACCTCGCCCCCCCTCCCCAACCTGCCCAAGGTCCCTTTAACTCCCAGGTGCTGAGCCTGAAGTCCGGGAGGGGCAGGCTGAGGGCACCCATCTGGGGGCTCCTACTGTGTACTGGGCTGCAGCTGCTAGTCATGGACAGGACTTACTCTTACTCCGCCCGGGCCACTCCTGAGGCCGGGTCAGACCCCTCTCCAGGAACCTCCCACCAGCCAGAGGAAGCTCTGCAGCTGCCGATTTAAAGTCCAGCTCTGAAGGCAGCAGCACAGAAGTAAAGGTGGCAGTACAGTGACCCCCCTACAATAGCCTGGCAATCCCACCCCATCCACCCCCACAACTCCATGTTGGGTCAGGACCCCCATGGCTACAACACCGTGAAATTTCAGATTTAAGTATCTGAAACTGAAATGTAGGATTTTTAAAATCCTATAACTGAAATTGACCAAAATGGACCATGAATTTGGTAGGGCCCTATTCATGTACTTATGTGGTCCAGTATGCAAGACTACACCTCAGGCTTCTCCAGACATGGCTGGTCTCCGTATACTCTCCAAACCGCCACCATCTGGACTCAATCCTCATGATTCCTCCCCCAGGTCTCACCTCCCTCAACTGGTGGCTAGATCCACTGGTGGTTTGTGCAGGCATCCCTGTTTTCTTGGCCCCAGCTGTAACTTTCTCTGGTCTCTGATGTGTCAGCACTAGGCTGGGGAGCTCACCTCTGGCCTTTGGTCTCAGGAAGAGCTCTCTCTGCACATCAACATCAGAGTTCAGGACAGTCCATCTGGCATGTCGGCTATTCCTAGCTCATCTTGTGAGCAAGAATGTCTTGGTTCTCACAGACAACACGACAACCATGTTCTATATCAACAAATAGGGAGGGGTTTGCTTCCCCACACACCAAGTCAAGAGGTAGTTTGGCTGTGGGAATTTCGCAGAGCCTGTTTGATTCATTTTGAGGCTTCCTTCCTACCAGGAGCACAGAACAAACTGGTGGATCGCCTCAGCTGGTCTTTCTCTGATCACCACAAGTGGTCACTTCTGCTGGATATCATGAAGGACACTTTCTAGCAGCAGGGGACTCGCCTGGTAGACTGTTCGTGACCCAATACAGGAAGTGTCATCAGTTCTGCTCGCTGTAGGTTCACAGCCTGGGGTTACTTACAGCTGCCTTCCTCCTTCTGTGGAAGGTTCACCTATACTATGCATTCCCTCCTATTCCACTCGTACATAAAGTCCTGCTAAAGATCAAATGAGACTGAGTGCAGGTCATCCTGATAGGCCTAGCATAGACCCACCAGCATTGGTTCACCACCCTGCTGGATCTCTCTATGGCGACCCCCATCCCACTTCCTCTGCACCTGATCTCTCAGGACCATGGTCATCTCCACCTAAATCTTGGCTCCCTCGACCTGATGGCCTGAAAGCTTCATGGCTGAAACCAGGAGAGTGGGCCTCGTAGGAGCAGGTTTGACAGATCCTGTTAAGTAGTGGGAAACCCTATACCAGGGCCACTTACCTCGCTAAGTGGAAGTGGTTCTTCCTCTGGTCTTCCCAGCCGGGCGGTCTCACCAACAATTTAGTCACTGCCGCTCATTCTGGACTACCTACTACACCTCAAACAGCAGGGTTTGAATATCTCGTCAATCAAGGTTCACCTGGCAGCAATATTGGCTTTTCACCCTCAGTGTTCTCACACGAGATGTCTGTTGCCTTAAGGGCCTAGAGAGGATGTACCCCCAAGTACACGAGCCCGTCTCTTTGTGGGATCTCAGTCTGGTCTTATCAAAGCTTATGGGCCCACCATTCAAGCTGATAGCATCATGTTTCTTGCTGGAAACTGGCCTTCTTAGTGGCCATCACTTCTTCTAGGAGAGAATCCAGAGATCCATGCTCTCGCTTCAGAACTGCCGTTACGCTCTTTTCCTTAAAGATAATGTACAGTTGCGTCCTCACCCCACGTTCCTCCCGAAAGTGGTTTCTCAGTTCCATAGCAATCAAGCTATCATCTTGTCCGTTTTCTACCAGAAGCCACGTGCAAACAGGAAAGAGCAAAAGCTTCACTCATTGGATGTTAAATATGTGCTAGCATTCTACATAGAAAGGACCAAACTGTTCTGGAAGTCCACCCAGCTGCTATTAGCGGTAGCAGACAGGATGAAAGGTTTTCCCGTGTCTGCTCAGAGAATCTCCTCATAGATCGCATCAAATATCCTCGCATGTTATGAACTCCCTCACCTATCCCAACTGCTCACTCCATGAGGGCACAGGCATCCTCAATGACATTTCTGGCACAGATTCCTATTCAGGACATTTGCAAAGCTGCAACTTGATCGTTGGTGCATACAATCTCTTCTCATTATGCCATCGCCCAGCAAGCCAGGATGATGCCAGATTTAGTCGAGCTGTGTTGCAGTCAAGCCTGTCTGAACTCTGAGCCCACCACCTATTCAACTGCTTGGGAGTCACCGACATTGGAATGGGCATGTGCAATCACTTGAAGAAAAAACGGTTAATAACCTTCCATAAGGTTGTTCATTCCAAGACCTGCCCTTGTTACCCCTCCTATCGGAGTTGGCTGGAAAGAAGGAACTGAGGGGGCCTGGGGTTGGCCAGCCCCTTTATACAGGCGCTATCAGTGTGTGGCACCAGGGGGCACCGGAGCTGACTCAACAGATGCCACTGAGGGAATTTTCTCTGGTGACTGAGCTCTGGGCACAAACACAGCTATATTGGAATGGGCATGTGCAACATATCTCAAAGAACAGCAGTTATGGAAGGCTAGTAGAAAAAATTGGTTAAGTATAGTAAGATCTTAAAACCTGTTCAACTTGTATCTTTATATAAATGTTTCTTCTGTTTAACAGGACTCTTATTTATTAAGAGCACTTAAACAGTTTCAAATTTTGTTTGGCGTTCTACTTATTGGTGGAGCTAATAATGCCCCCTATTATTAAGATTGCCCAATATTTCCCAACTTAAAAGACCCTTTATTCAGTTTGGTTATAATTTTGCCAAATTTTAACCATTTGGGTTGAAATTTTCTGGGTTGGCATCATCTTCAAGTGGAAGGCTTTTGAGGTTTTTTCTTTTTTAACAATTCAACCAAATGATTAAGACACTTAAGAACAAGGGTAGAGGAAAAATATTTTGCCAATGTTAAATTCTGGAGACCTTTTCTTTGAAATTCTCTAATGCCCCCATACTTTGGTACAGGTACTTGAAACTTGGCAGGGGGTTGTTCTTTGTGTCATAGATGTGCCTTTTGGTATCTTCATGAAATACCTCCCAAATTTGCCCAAGTTACAAGCCTTAGAAATCTCTGTTTGCAGATGCGTAGTAGAGATTTATTTGATTTTGGCTGCTAAAGTCTCCAAAGACACTATCCTCGCTGAGCATGCTTGAGCCTCTCACAGCTCTTAATGCTGACCAGATTGCATATGCACTATCCCCATGGAGTGACTGAGCATGTTTTATCCCCTCCCACCTGCTACCTGTGACCGGACTGTGCATGTGCCATTCCCATACTGCAACCTGGCATGCTCCAGCCCAAAGCTACAAGAGCAAAGCTGGATTTTTGTCTGTAATGACTACTCTCAACTGCTCCAGGCTGGGGTGAGGTTGATCACCAGGTCTTAGAGCAGGGAGTCTCTCTCGTCTGTGTTCTCAGTGACCTTCCCCTGCCCAGGCAGTGTGGAGGCGAAAACAATCTGATTTTGAATGTGGGGGGGACAAGAGCCTGGTCGGTGGGAAGGAAAAGAGTAGACTGGAATTGGACATGGGGGAGAGGACTGAGACTGGGACTGAGAGCTGAGGGGGAGAAGGAAAGCTCAGACTGGGAGCCTGTGAAGGAAATGATACACGCATGGGATTGGGGTCGACAGTGAAATTGGATGAGGAGCTAAGGAGAGAGAGCAAGACTGGGTCTGGCTGGACAAGGAGGCTGAGAGGCAGCATGGGCAGAGAACTGAGGGAGGGGAGACACCTGACAAGGAGCAGGGGTGCCGGGAAAGAATCAGAGATTGGCTGGGCAAAAAGGCTAGAACAAAGAGCCATGGAGAAGTGAAGATTGAGATTGGATGAAGAGCCCAGGGAAGGAGACAAGTACTGGAAGAAGAGATTGATCAGATGAGGAGCTGAAACAGGGGAACTGGGCAAGGGGAGTGGATGTGGGGAGAATGAGAATTGGGGTGGATTGGGACTTGGACAGCGAGGCTGGAGGGAGGGAGACTGGTTGGGTAAGCAGGCTGGGGTAGCAAGGAGAATGGGACTGGGGCAAGGAGCCATGCTTGGGGAAGAGGGACAGGGCAAAAGGGATCAAGCCTGAGGGGAAACACAAGTCTGCACACTAGTGCACAATCTCCCACAATCCCAAGAACTTGGAATGGAACCCAAAATTGAGTCTTGCCATTCCTTTGCTATCAGCAAAAATCACTGAAACCCACTGACAGTGTCAAGTATCAGGGGGTAGCCGTGTTAGTCTGTATCTACAAAAACAACAAGGAGTCTGGTGGCACCTTAAAGACTAACAGATTTATTTGGGCATAAGCTTTCGTGAGTAAAAACCTCACTTCTTCGGATGCAACAGTGTGTGTCTGACAGTGTGTGTCTCATCTCCCTCTAGTGCTGGTCCAACAGAGAGGATGACAACTCACTACTGGTATCAGTTGCTCCGTTAGCTCAAGTGTCTGAGGTCTGTTCTGTGGATCTAAAGGTTCCAACCCTGCTGATGAACCATGTGCGTGTCAATATGATGCCACACACAGTACTGATGGAATTTGTTTTTACAATTTACTTTTTTAAACTTCTAGGAGATTACACACAAACAGTGTTGAAAGAACATTATTAAGGTTGCAAAGTCAAGCACTCAGAAGTTTGGAAATGCCAGAATTAAGGTCACCTGTACAACTTTAATTTGGCCCCCATATGCTTATGCATTATGATGTAGTCCTTAAAATTACATGATACTATTATTTTTTTCCTCAAGATCCCTACCTCGTTTACTGCACAGGATGGACCTGCTCTGGGGATGAATTAGGGTTGTGAATTAGGAGGCTATTGTCTAAAGAACCCTACTTCAATCTGTGCAGAAGCTGGATGATGTGTAGAAAATGAGGCAGGGGATAGCAGGAAGAGGACAGTTTCATGGTTAAGGCAGTTGAATGCTGTCATAGAGAAATGGATTCTCTCCCTGCCTTTGCCACAGAGTTCTTATGTGATGTTAGGTAAGTCACTTCACAGGCAACCTTAATTCTGGCGTCTCCTAACTTTTTAAGTGCTTGACTTTGCAATCTTAATGTTCTTTTAACATAATCTTTTGTGTGGGATTTTATGTATTTCTGGTAATGCTGAAAAACTGAATTCAATGGACATTGGGAATGGACAAATCCTTTAGCCTACTATTTGCTACATGAGAAACATCCATATAAAATCTTTGTGTACACTTTATGTATACATGTCTGTCTCACTCAGTACTCTGATTGACACTTCACATCCTGAATAAGGAAATGGGGAATAATTTGTTATGGATTCTCAGTCTTTTAATGAGTTTTTAGTCTCCTTGTGAGTGAAGATGCATGTCGAAGCAAAGATCCATCATGTATGTGTGTAATCTGCTCTCAAACATTTCACATGTGTAGAGTAAAGTTAATTTAGCTATGTAAACTTGATAGAAGTGTTTTTTCCCCATGTCCACTCTTTTTAAATTCCAAGACCTCTTAGAGTAGAAATGCAGTTGTTTTAAACTTTCTAGTTCTTGATTTGAGTTCAGATTTTGAAATGAATTGTTTAATTGCATTCTTTCCCTTCCCCGAGCTCCAGTCTCGGGGGGAGGGAGGGGATTGTCAAGAAACTGAGTCAGAAGTGAAGAAAAGGGGAAATATAACCTAAAATAAAACTCTTAATTTTGAAGTTGAAATTGAGTTCTTTGTGAAAATGTAAAGACGTAAAGTGTGGGGAGTGCAAAGTTGGGTTTATCCCGCCTTGATGGCTCCCTGATTTTTGGGAGTCACTCCAAATTCCCGGGCTAACTCCAGGGTTGCTCTAAGTTGTAGTTGGTTGCCCACTGCTCCAAAGGGCTCTTTCCACAGCCTAGACACGGGAGGCAGGGCTGCTATAGAATGAGGGGAAATAAAGTATGAAACCCACCCCCCCTTTTTTTTATTATTCTTATTATTAAAAGAAGTGATTAATCTGGGACAACAAATACTGAAATGCCTTAATCATAATTGTACAAATATTGCATGGCATCACCTAGAGCAGAGTAAGGTTGTGTGAGTGGGTGCCTCAATTGCATTTCCATACCTTTGTCTGTTTGTATTTCTTTTAACTTTAACACTGACTCTGAATTTCTTGGGTTTCTAATCCTTAATTTTGGGTTCACTACAATATCCCTGAAATGTTTAATTTATTCCTGAATTACTGATATATATTTCTCTACCTCAACTCCATTTTAAGTATTTTTGTCTTGTCGGAGAGGGGTGTATTATATTATGTACTGTATCTAATATTGTGTTTTATATAATATGCAAGATTGGATTTTTGTCCCCGGGATACACAGACTTACTGTGGAGAATTAGACTAACGGTATCCGTTTTATTTACTGACCTTCAGGCCTTGTCTTGACATTCTCAGCACTGCTTTTGAGTTCTTGTGTGGGGAAAGGGAGAATATTGATGCAATTTCTCTTAGTGTTTGTCCTGTAATTGTGATTAATAACAGTTGCTTTCTTTATCTGGAAACAGACAGGCTGGTTTGTCTGCCTACAATCATGTTGTGATAAATGGAGCTATTTTAACTCTGGTTTTGTGTATCAAAGAAAACAGATGTAGTCTGGAACTTGAGGCTATAGGAAATATAAAGCCTGCTTAACTCAATCTTCATAGTGCTTGTTGTAATGGAAGAACTGGTCAGGTTATAAAACAAAGTTTATACTAAAAAATCTTTATAGCTATAACTTGTGTATGGACCCAAATCACACAGTCCACTACCTGCAGTGAAAAATCAAACCTTGATAAAGTCAAGTTATAAAAAGTAATCTTACAAATATTTTAATTTGAGTTTAAAACAAGTTCAAGACAGTGTTTCCTTCCATGACAAGTGCATGCAAAAGAACCCCTCCCCCCCCCCCACCAAAACAAAACACATTTAATTTTTATTTTACTTTATCTTAAAATATGCCTATCTCTAGAAGAAGAAATATCTCCAAGTGGAGAGAACTTCTTAATGGACAAAGTGTGACACACCACACTGCTGAACACTATTAGAGATTTAAGTAGGAATTTGAGGTAGGGAGGCTCTGTTGCAAACAGTGCCTCATTTTCTCTGTTGTAGAATATCATGCTTTGGACTCTGATTATCTTATTGTTGGGTACTGTAAGGCATTCTAGTAAAGGGATGGAAAAATCACATAAGTAACCTACAAAACTTGGACTGTTCCTAGCAGATGTATTGTATATTTCACTCTGTCCTCTTTACTTCATCCAGTGGCCTACTTTTTATCTTAGTGTTCAGTATCTTGTTCCGCTAGGATATGTGTTTCATGGGGAAAAAAACCTCCCAGTAAGGCTGGATATTTAGGTCCCTGTAGAGACAGCATCCACCTGCTAGGAGGAATATGCAACAGTTGGATAAAGCTCCTTTCTTTGTGGGTCCCATATTGCTGTCCTTGCTTTCTAAGTGGGTAGGAGATCCAACACCACCCAAGTGAAGAAGTGTGGCTACAGTAGGGCTACAGTGCAATGGCTAGGCCTTTGGCGTATATCCACAAGTGGCCCTGTGTTGTGGTGTTCCTGGGTCCCCAGATTAACTTAAATCAGTCCAGTGGGATGGATTTATGCCTGGCACCCACAGCTCAACCACCTGGCCTCTCTACCATAGCCTTTCCTCTGCAGTCCCACTCAGTCCCCTCCCTCACACCCTGAGTCACATATTTTGCATCCCCAGTGGGACAAAGCTCTGCCCAGTGCCTGCCCAGTGGTGGATCGTCTTATAGCTCATTCACTATACTCCAGGTATGCATCCACTATACTCCGCTCCTCCCCCAGTCACACATTTTCGAAGGCCTAATGGGCCAGGAAAGCTGTTGTCCCTCTTTCTGGTTCTGCTGGGCAACAGGGCTTGTGCTGCTTATGTAATGCACCCCTCCTTCTGCTGAAAGCAGCACACAGGAGAAGCTACAGCCGAGTGCTGGTAGTGCAGGGAGCACAATGTTAGGTGCCTGGTTACAACAAAATGGCAGATTTCACAGTCGAAATATGGCATTTTCTGACAGTTTGGCAAAATTCCATGCATGCAGAAATGCAGAATGCGTGAGGTACTGTATACAATACAGGGATCATTTCACACAGCTTTGAAAAGCAGTCTCTTCTGGGGTTGGATGCAGCAGCTAGTCTATATCACTAGTGTTTTCAGGACAGGAAGAGACTCATCTGTTCATCCTGCTGATGCAACAGGAGAGTTTATTCTTAAGTAGGTAGAATGAAATTGCTGAAGATCAAATGTCATGATGGCCACAGGAATAAGCATCCCTACTCCTGCTAAGTGTCAGGCCACCTCTCAAAGCCACCAGTGGTCAGGCCTCTGTTCTGTATCTCAGTTGAAATATTGTGTCTTATAACAGCATGCTGCCATTTGCCATGCTATAGAGTTAATACAGTACTGCATCACCAGCCCCAATTCATGCAGTACCCGGAGTTTTAACTTGGAGGTCTCCATTTTGAGTAGTGGCCAGGCTCAAGCCTGCTTAGCTTGTAAGATTTAGCAATGCCAAAGATAAAGGAAACTAAGAAATGTCTGTCTTAGGGTGGCCCTTCATTCTCTTGTGCGCGGCTGCACAGGCACACACCTTAGAGGGAACTATCTGCGGACTACCTGAATGGAGCTTGGTCCGCGGTCCACAGTTTGAGAACCTCTGGTTTAAGAAATGTACTGTTCAGGACACACGCTTCTTTAAACTACTCATTGTTTACTTTCATTGTTCAGCAACAACAGCTTTATCATTTACATTGTATTAAAAATGCTAAATTGTGAGCATTTCCCATTATCTTCGTAGTTAGAAATTTGTCATTCTATCTGCTGCATAACACCTGGCCACCTTACATCATCAAAAACAGCTATTAACAAAAGTTCTTCAGAATACATTTAATAACAGAATTGTAGGTATTAGTAAGAGTCAGTCAAAGGTCCTGAATAAACAGGTCTTTGTGACCTGAGGTTTGCCTAACCTTAGCTTTGGTGGATCACCAGAGAGCAGGTTCCCTAGGCATGGACACTCCATTGAGAGTGTCCTGCCCATCTATCCTGGAGTGCTTCACCTCAAGCACAAAGTAAAACAATCCATAAAATCACAACTTCCGTGATAAAACATGAGCTGATTTCTCACATAAGTGGGTTCCAAACTATTTAGGATACTCATAGAACATAACCAACACTTTCAGGTGCTCTCTTGACCAAAAAAGTTGCCAGTGCATACCATGTGGAACATCAGCATTATGTGGTAACTGTTTGCCTCATTGAAGATTGGACTACTGCATTAGCTGAAGCTTCTAGGTATTTTTCAGGCAGAGTTCCAAATAGAGCACATTGTGGTGATCTAACCTACAGGTTGCAAGAACCTGGATTACTATGTCAAGATACATGAATGATCACAGCTGGAAAAGTACTTTGCTTGAGGCATTCTAGAAATGGATCTGATATGATGAGAATGTGAATCATATTGGCAAAAGTTGGACGTGCACTTCCAATTGATGTATGTACATCTCCCTTCCCATATTTAAAAAAAAAAAATTCCAATTCATGAAAAAAAATTACATCATTTTCTCCGTGCATCACTGAACAGGAAAAGACACTCCACCCCACCCCTCACTCTTACTAGTGACCCCTAGTCACTAACTCATTTATTAAGAAATCCTCTTGTTTTCATCCTATTTCAGTTGAAATCAGTGAAATATCAGTACACTGTCCATTCAGGAAGAGAATAAGTGCATATTTGCTAGTTCATTGTATTTGGGTTATTTATAACCTAGTTAAAGGGTTAGAATCCTAGAATACACTTTTAAAATGTTATATACATAGTTTATAGATCTTAACCATATTTTTGAGGAAAAGGCAGTATAAACATGGCACATAAATGTATAGCCCTAAATGAGCTGCATGGCAGCTTTCATCTCGTCTATAACATATAGGGATCTTAAAGATAACATTTGTTTTCTTGCTGAATTTGTCCTGTTCCATTTTGCAAACAGTGGATCTCTTCTTCCTGTTTCTAATGGTGCTTGAAATTACATGACTGGTTTTGATTACTTATTTATGCACCAGTATAATCAATTGTTAGCACATTTGTTGGGATTGGGCATTTGCCATTTGTTTTAAAATCTGAAAGTCAGCCCCATATTTTTCACCTTGGATAATTAGTCTCAATGTCTTACTAAGGATATTATGATGTTGCATTGTGGTGAGGCAACATGATCCCATGAATAGAGTTTATTCTGATAGGACTAATAGGGAAAAGAGTAGCAGCCCCAAAGTACGACTATTGTGGTGAGATATAAAAGCATAGCTAAACAGCTGCTATGTAGTTAAAGATGTGCATGTCAGTTCAACATAAGTGTTTTTTAAATATAATTTTTAAAATACAGAAATCTGATATCTGGAGATTTTCCTCTATTCAGAAGTAAGCTATTGTAATTCTTAATAGCTTAGGGTCAAAATTAGATCTGGTTTTTGTTTTGGAAGGCAGTGTTTCTTTCAGATCGATTGTTTTCTTGTAGTTAGTTTTTTCACAACTCTGTATGTCTCTCTGAGCTGCTCCAGTAATTTTAAGAAGCTTAATTACTTTTCAGTAAAACATCTCAAGGAGTCTTGTTCCTTTTTCCTGCCCTTGAAAGAATGAATATATATCTACTTAGACTCTAAAAACTTCTGAGGTCCAGGCCCTTCAATATTTAATAAATCTGAAGGTAGTTAATTTCTTTAATATGTAATGGGGTATCCTGTGTAGATAAAACAAATGGAATATTCATAAGACTGAAGCAAACTTAGTGAGATATAGTACTGCTTTTCTGTATGAATGACACCAGAATCTTCTACACAAGTCCTGTTCTTTTATGTAGCTTTTTTTCTTGAATTATATGCCCTTGTAATCACATGTAAGATGGTAAATGGAACAATTTAAATTTGCTAAGGAAAACAATTGTTTTAACTTTATTTTTAACCTCTTGATTAAAAAAAAATTACAATAGCTGACAAGACTATATAAAACTCATTAGCCCTGGACAGCAGGAGCTCACAGCCCAGCGCTACCAAGGGGTTAAAAATCTTTTATCAAATATGTTCATGGAGGACCACTGATATATCGTCTGTACAGCTTTTTTACTTTCCAGTTCACTAATCAAATGTATGTTAG
The DNA here is from genome assembly GCF_011386835.1 of Chrysemys picta bellii. Lineage (NCBI taxonomy): Eukaryota > Metazoa > Chordata > Testudines > Emydidae > Chrysemys > Chrysemys picta. The sequence goes on from NC_088801.1 coordinate 43,384,714, forward strand.
ATTTATTATTGTAAAAGTATAAACCATAGAAAATTTGACAAGATAGATGTGTAAATTATCACTCTGACAGAACTAATGATGCACTCCAAGCACCTTCTGTTTTCCAGCACTTGGTGAGTGACTTCATTAAATATGCAATGGCTGTTTGGTGTCTGCTCAGACGGTAGTTCAGTTCCTCATGGAATTGCATTATTACTAGAGGTGTAAAAAGAGGCAGGCATGCTAGCTGTTGGGCATCCTGCTGTGGTTCTAATGTGCTCCATCTTGTTGGAGCAGTTGTTTGCAGTCTTTTCAGGACAATTACATCCGTAACCACAGGACACATTCACTGAAACTATATTACAGATAACGGTTGAAAATGGCATTGACTGTTCTTCAACTCCTTGTCTCTAACTGCCAGAGTGTAGATTGCTTGAAGTGTGATGGTCAAGCCATATCCACAGTCTTTGTAGTTTTTTTATTAATTTAACTAGACAAAAATATCAATTTGCTAAGGAGACAATAGAATTGTAATGACAAGATATTATCGAGGAGGGATATCTTAGAGGAAGACTATGAAATAAGACTGGCAGTTACTCTTATTGCATATGAATTTTAATACCTATACTATACACTTAATACACATGGACAAATAGTCATTTTTGTACTACATTTCAGGATTGTTTTTTCAGCGTTTTTTGAACATTTTACACTGCTTTCTTTCAGTCAGCACTATGGCTAGTTTATATTCCTTAAGGTATAAACAAAAATATTCTGTTCTCCAGTGATGTCCCCATCGTTCATTTTTCTGATGACAGTTTGATGGCTACCCTGAGAATGGGACACAAAAGATGATTTGAATTTAGCTTCAGATACTCTTAAAGATTTCCAAGAGGCAGATGCTATAGTATATCACCTCATCCTGACAAATGGATTGTGTCTTAGGCTGGCAAGCTAAATGCTAGACTGTAATGAAAGAATGTCCCCTATTTTGATTGACCTATTAAATCAGGGTTGATGACTTGGTTAATTAATAAATAACGTTCCCATAAAGTGGCCCTTTAAGTTAACCATTAAAATAACTTGTTTGTTTTTGTGACAGAAGTTGAGTAAATTGCTGTTTTATCCAACAAATGTAAATTTCTCCCATATATAATTTAGAAAAAAAATTATTTTGTATGTAAATTTGTCTTAAATATTCATTGTACTCTGAAAATTAGGCTTCCACATTGTGAATTTATATTTACAACTATGAAGAATATATTATTTTATATAGAGATTTATCTAAACTAAAACATGCCACTTTTAGGTGAGTGAATATTACATTTTATACCTTTACCAGTTTTAATTCCTCTGTTAGAGATTTCCATGGGTTTTTAGGCTGATCCTATTTTAAACCTGAAGGTCAGTTTTAACATATTTACTTCGTGGTTAAAACTTACTTCTTCCTGCATAGAACGGTTTTTAGGCTAAGCAGAACAATTTTATTAGCAGATGTTTTATTTTTATTTATTTCCTCCTAACATTTTTTAATTTCTTAATAAGATGAGGGTCTGGGGCTCTTTTAAAAATGTATGTAATTACCATTTCGCTATTTGTAATCGGACACATGATTTCAACCTAAACTTCATCTAAATTTCATAGTTTGCAAAGAAAGTAGACCGTGTAGAACACAAGCTTCCTCTGGGAGTATACCGAGCTTAATGAGCTTGATAGTCTGGTGGGCTCAATAAATCAAATAAAGCAAAACATTTCTCATTTTTGAATAAAAGCATTTATCACACAGTGTTTATTCATTCATGGTCATAAGATTGATTGGCTCCTAGTATCATGCCACATATTGAAGCATTTTTGTTTTTGTTTTTCTAGTGGGCAAGTTGCGGAAGCAGTGGATGAAGGAGAGTATCTCTGATGTTGGCTTGGGGATGCTTAAGTCTGTCAAAGAATATGTGGACCCCAATAACATCTTTGGAAACAGGAACCTTTTATAAAACCCTTACTATCTGAAAATTTCAAAATTACGATTTTTAGCCTCATTGTACTGTTATCCCAGTAATCAAATATAACATGGACTGAACTTTAAAAGCTAATATCTTTCTTATATTGGTTTTCCTCCAATAAAATGTAAACATTCACTATTAACATTCACAGATTTACTTACTGTGCTCCTAAACCTCTCTTAACACACAACCTGGCAGAGGCACATGAAGGTGTATACCTGCTTGCAAATGCAGATATAGCATTCCAAGTTTGGTTAGCCTGTACAGCCAATGATTTCCATGCTGGATGAAACCAGCTGTTTTTTATTAAAGCATCCCCTGCAAGAAGAACAAAGACTGACATTGGTGTTGTCTACATAAACAGCTGCTCACTCAGTTTCTTGCTAGAGGAAAGTTGCTGGGAAGCACATGAGAGGTGGATTTCACTAAGGGAATACTTGTGTGCTGAAGGGTTAAGCAAGTAGCAGTATAAATGTAGGCTTTCTGTTTAAAAGATTCAACATGGTTCTGTAGGATGTTTGGCTTGTCAGTCTCCTTTTCAGCATTATTGAAAATTTTAAAATCTTTGAAAAGAATACTTAACTAAAGTGTAGCCTGAGTTGTATTTGCATTGCTGGGATAATCTTCTTTAATATGTTAGTCAGTCATTATAAGTTTTGTACAGAACAGCAGATGTTTCTCATTGTATATTAACAGGTTTGTTACATAAAATTATTGCCTTCATGAACACTGCACTCCTAATGTGTCTGGTTTCACTTTATTTTTGTGGAGATGCAAAATAATCCTTTTTTCCCAATAGAAAATGTTTTGGCTATTTTAAAATAAATCTTTGCCCAGCACTGTATCGTAAAACAGGTCTCCACGGTTTCAAGGTTGAAACAGTTTTATTAATATAAAATGGAGACTATACTGTCTGGAAACGAAGTTTCCAATTTTAATTTCTTATTGGCCTTTCTGAATTACTGGTTTACATAACTAGGAGCTGCAAATGTTGTCCTCCGTATAATCAAAAATATGGAACTTATTTTCTTAAACAATCTGTGAAACAATATCAGACCTGAAACAATTTTACATTAAAATGAGGATCTTAAAACAAGTGAAATTAAAATTTTAAACTGTTTGTCAATATTCATGATTCATGTTTTGAGATGGATTCTTTTCTTAAAGCAAATTATCCAACTTTTGATATTTAAAATAAAGTATTTAATCATATAGGATAGTAACTCAAAATGTAAACTATCTTTATGAGGACATACTGTCTAAGTAGCTAGCTGCTACACAACTCTGTGGGCAGTTTGGACACCTTTATATAAGAAGTAACCTTCACATGAAAAACCTAAATTTAAAATTGAGACATTTGTGTTTTTAAACTATATTTTAAAATAATTAGCTGTCAATTTTAGTAATACAACATTAAAGATGATAACTTTTATAATCTATAAATTAAGATTATAACACCATAGTCTGATAACATAATTTAATACTCATTTTATTTTAAATTTACCACACTTTATCATCCTATTGCTTGAAAAATACTGCATATCTAAACAAAACTTTGAAGCTATTTTATAACTAATTTAGAATAGCTGATTAAAAATCACTTAAAAGACCATGACTACCCAAACAGCACTTTCAAATATATGAATTCAAAAAGATAGCAAATTAAAACAATTATATTCTACTAGTCATGAAATAGGAAGTTACTGTGGTATTTTTAATGCAACTAGAATTTTTTTAATCTTTGTTTCATGAAATTTTAGTTTAAAAAGTGAATCCAGCCTTCCTGTATTTTACTTTGTAAGTTTTGGTCCATGGAGTTCATGTTTCAGCAGCACCGAAAAATTTGCAATCACAGTTAGTGTTAGGAAGCTCTGACTTCCAGCACTATATGGGTAAGTGTTCCTTATTCAACATGTACAGCATGTACTTTTCAGCAAGGTGAATCTGTAATCTTTCTTTTTTTTATGCTGTGGATTTCTCAACTTTGCATTCTGTGCAAATGGTGGTTACATGTCTGCAGCTGGAATCTTGCCGACTACTAGTATCACTCTGTAATACAGAGGTCTTAAACTGTATTATTTTGCTAGAAGTCAGTAAATATGTGCCTCAATATACACAGCATGTCTAACTATGAAGAATCAGATTTATGAATGAATGGATACATGAAAAACATTTTCTTTTTGGAATATGACAATACAGGCAGAATTAAAGTAAGAAGGACTTGGTTTCCTTATGGTGATTTTATTCAATATGAACAAGTTGTGCTGTCTCAAGTCTTGTTGGCTCATTTGGTTTAAAGTACTATCTGGCACTACAAATGCTACGGTTTCCCCTCCCAGTGTTACCTTCCTAACCATATTTCCCCATCCTTTATATGTTAATGGAAGTTGTACAGGTAAATCTCTTCTATTGCAGTCATCTATGCACCCATAAATCTGTGATTATAACCGGATGACTTGTGAAGTTGATATCACAGAGTAAAAATTTACATCAGTTAGTCTTGTCTTGTGTAATAAAGTGAAATAACTTGGAGCTCCTACATGCAGTAATAGCAGTGGACAGGCCTGAGAAAATGGTAAATTGCAAATTAATGTGAACAAATTATAATTAGTACACTTCTTACTGCCATTTTGTTTAGTTTCTTCTTAATTTTCTGTTTTTAAACAGTGTCTTATGGATTGTTCAAAGCCTAATTTAAAATCCTGCATCTGTAAAATATACATAACTCTAGAAGTTCAAAATGTGAGAGATTCAGCGTTTCAATACTTTTTGAAAATCAATATACCAGATAAAAAGTGTTGGTTATATTCTTGTAACTCATCTACTGGAGACAAAAGTATGTAAAGGAAGCACGGCCAATTGTAAAAAAAGACTGTTTTTAATGCTAAATTAAGTCTTCCAACATTTTTCCTCCCCTATTCTCTCTCCTTTCACACAGGCTTCACTTACTGTAGCTGCTGTCTATTCAAAGATGAAGCTTGGTCTATGCAGATCAGATGTCTGTGTAGTCTTGGCAATGTGCATTACTTTTCATTTTGTGAGGTACTTGGACATGTTTCCAGTACAAAACAAGCAGTTTTAACTTTGTCACCACTTGTATTTAAAAGAAACTGCTAGTTTTCTCTGGTTTTCAGTAAAATTCAAAGCTGTAGAATGAGGATTTGACTGTTATTGCTTTACAACTAGGATATACATTCAGTCACTCTTACAGAAGTGTGGGTGTAATGTCATTACAGGGAACTTCTTAAAAGAAGTAACATATACAGGTTTACAGCTTGGAAGGCCAGAAGGAACATCAGGTCTCTTCATGGCTTTGTCAGTACTGTGCATGTTGCTTATTTTGACAGGATACATATAAAGATGTCCCCTTTTCCTTACAGCAGTGAACAGAGACCAAGTTAAACAGTTCTTCCATAATAATGCTAATTAACTGAAACCAACTTAACCAAAAGAGCAAGGATGCATAAATACTGAAATCCAGAAAACATAAACTGTTTCTCAGTCTTTGAAATTAGTATCTATCAAGGTTGTAATTCAACTTTCTGCTAATTAAGCCAAACAGTGTTTGTCATTTAGTGTGAAATTAACTGTAAAACTCCAGTTGTAATGTTAAGAGATTATAGAACTTATATTATTAATAAAAAGAAAATGGGCCTAAACAATCCTGCTTTTTCTTTCTCATGAGACTGTTCAAATTAACACTTTTTAAAACTTTTGTCCTTTTTCTAGAGACACAAATTTGCTGAGATGCTTTAGATATTTATCGAGAATGAACTCAGTCTGATGCAAATTTCTAAGGCTGAATGAGAAAAATAAGAAAATACAGTAATGAGGGCTTTGCACTTGTACCTTGCATTTCAAATAAGGTAGGATTCCAGGAACCAGAAGAACACTTCTATAATCACTGTTTTGTGAAGATAGGCAAAGCAACAGCCAGCACCTGTGAACAGCTTAAGCTCTTCAGGAAATTATCTTGTGTTTTCATCACCTGTGCTTTCATTCATCTAGTAGATGATGGAGAACCATTTTCACTGACTATAGTGTTAGTCCCTTGAAAGCCATTGCTGGAAAATAAGGTACAAGGATTCTTCTGTTTCTCTAGTCTTTTCGCTCGTAGCTGTCCCTTGTCAATCCGAAATGCCAACTGTATTCCATTTGTTTACAGGTTCTGATACCGTTCAGTCCCTTGCTACTTTGTGCATATGAGATACATTCTCAAAACTGTTTGTGCCCCTATATTTGAAGGAATGCACATGCAGTTATGAATCATATGTGCACCTGAGCAAATTCATTTTCTAAAGGATCTTTGCATCACTCATGTAAAGTTTTGGTGTGTGCCCTTTAATAGGTTTAAAATCTGATTTACACATCGTACAAAAAATTCCTTGCTGGGAATGTATTTTTAATGTAATTGTATGAGTACATGTTAAAAATTACCTTAAATCTGCAAAGTTTTAGTGGAAAGGTGGAAAAGGCTTCTACATTACATGGTTTAATTTGTTTAAACTGTAATGTAAACATTGTAAACTTTTAATTAGTAACTTTAGTTGCATCCAGGATTGCTCATGGGGAGGGGAAACTGAATCTGCAAATTAAGCATACCATTCTTCACCCAAGTTATTTGGAAAAATTAATGTCATTAAGTTGAAATCTAAATATATACCACATTAAGCAAATACTAGAAGACACTTCATACCTCTCCGAAGACCTGATCCATCTCCCATCAAAGCCAGCATTCTTCATTTTGCTTTAAATGAAAGCATACATTCTATAGTAGTTGAATCCGTCTTAGCAGTTGGATAAACACATTAAACAGGTTAGCCCATGGGCACAGTGCCTTACAGGTTCCCAGCTGATAGAACATCACCCATGTTTTACTTCCCATGTTGGCTCCCATCAAATTCTATGTGGATTTGAAATTGTTACTTGATTTTAAGAGAATTAATGGTTAGTCTTATATATAACCCATCTTTTCTAATGGGGTCCCACTATTTAAAATTGTAATTAATAATTAAATGTATTAATGTGTAATATCCCAGACCACCTGTTGAGATCAGAATTGGCAAATCATTGGTTTGTTCAAGTTACACCTCAACACCATAGGGACAGAAGGTCTTTAAGAGATACATTCCATAACTGTAGACTTCGTTCTGTTTTGGAGTACCCAATCTACTACTTCAACACTAAGGGTATGTGGATATGCCACTGCTTTTTAATAACTTTTTTTCATAATGACATAAAGCATCCCATGGCATCCCTTTGAAGGATACTATATAAAAGTATTTGTTAATTAAAGGAATGAGACAGATCTACAAAAATGAGACCAACTCAAACAAGTTGTCTGAGACTGTGTAATTGTAAAGAATAATCTGACTCTTCCAGCACTTCAGATCAAACCACAGATTAACAAATGACTGCCCTTGTTTTAATACTTAAATGTGTATTTGAAGCTTACATCTTTAATGATCAAGGATGTTAATTTCTTTAAAAGCTTTGCAGTTCAGTTTTACACTGCTTACCACAATGAGGCTGGGCCCTCAGTGTTACTGCAATACCAGTGATAAAATGAAGAGACCCCCAAGAGCCCAGCTTCACTTCCATACATCTGACACTAGAATTTTGTTGGGAAAGGGTTAGGCAGCATTATCTGCATGGACAATATGTACATAATTAATGCCAATCAACGTGTGTTCATGGGAAAATAGATCCTGCCGTAGAGTATTTTTTGATGCCATTACAAATTTGGTTGATAAAGGTAAATGTTAATGTAATAGATTCCTGTAAGGCATTTTATGTGATACTGCATGATTTTTATTGGAAGCTAGAATGATACAAAATCAAGATGGCACACAGTAAATGGATTTAAACCTGGCTAACGGGTAGTTCTCAAAGTAATTGTAAATGGGGAATCATTGACGGGGTGTCCTTTTTAATGGAGTCCTACTATTTACAATTTAAATCAATAATACAGAAGAAAACTTATACTGAAAGCTTGCTGCTAACACACAGATTGGAGGAGTGGTAAATAATGACAGGTAACCGATACAGATTGATCTTGATTACTTATAACTTGGCCTCAAGCAAACAATGCGTTTTTAATACTGCTAATGATACATCTAGGAACAAAGAATGTAGGACATACTTACAGGATGGGAACCTCTATACTGGGAAGCAGTGACTCTGAAAAGGAATTGAGGGTCATGGTGGATAATCAGCTGACCATGAGCTGTGGTGCTGTGGCCAAAAAGGCAAATGTGATCCTGGGATGTATAAACAAGAGAATCATGAGTAGAAGTAATGAGGTTGTATTACCTCTGTATTTGGCCCTTGTGTGACTGTTGCTGGAATACTGTGTCCAGTTCTGGTGTCAAAAATTCAAGAATGATGTTGATAAATTGGAGAGGTAGGGGAGAAGAGCCACAGGAATAAATCAAGGATTGGAAAAACCTATCTTGTAGTGATAGACTCAAGGAGCTTAATCTGTTTTTAGTTTAAAAAAGAAGGTTAAGGAGTGACTTGATCAGAGCCAATAAATACCCACATGAGGAACAAAAATGTGATGAGGGCTCTTCAGACTAGCAGACAACAAACAGTATTGCAAAGCCAATTGCAAAGCTGGAAAATGAATCTGGCTGAATTCAGAATAGAAATAAGGGTTTGTTTTTTTTTAACAGGGACCGTAATTAACTTTGGAACAACATCATAAAGGTTGTAGTGACTGAGAATCCACCAATAACTTTTAAATCAAGACTGGATATTTTTCTGAAAGACACACTAGTTCACTAGGAGTTAATTCAGGGAAGTCCTATGGTCTGTGTTATGTAAAAGGTCAGTTTAGATCGGGGCGGGCAAACTTTTTGGCCTGAGGGTCGCATCAGGTTTCATAAATTGTATGGAGGGCGTCGTGTCCCAGCCCCCACCTCCTATCTGCCCCCCCCCCCCGGGGACTCCTGCCCCATCCAACCCCCCCGCCCGTTCCCTGATGGCCAACCCCTGCCCCATCCACACACTTCTGCTCCCTGTGCCCTGACTGTCCCCAGATCCCTGCTGCCCCATCCAACCCCTCCTCTTATTCCTGATTGCCCCCTGGGACCCCTGCCCCCATTCAACCCCCCCTGTTCCCTGTCCTCTGACCACCCCAACCCCTATCCACACACCCTATCCCCTGCCTACCACCCCGAACTCCCCTGCCCTCTATCCAACCCCCCACCCTCCACCCGCATTGCCTGGAGCACTGCGTTGCCTTGCCTGGAGCACTGGTGGCTGGCAGTGTTACAGTCACACCACCCGGCTGGAGCTGGGCCACACCACCGCCACCACGCAGCACAGAGCACCGAGTCAGGCCGAACTCTGCACCTGCGCTGCCCCAGGAGCTCACAGCCCCTCCACCCAGAGCATTGCGCCAGCGGCAGAGTGAACGAGCTGAGGCTGCGGGGGAGCGGGAGCGGGGACGGCAGGGGAGGGACCGGGGGTAGCCTCCTGGGCCAGGAGCTTGGGGGCCGGGCAGGATTGTCCCGCGGGCCGGATGTGGCCCACAGGCCATAGTTTGCCCACTTCTGGTTTAGATGATCACAATACTCCCTTCTGGCCTGATTGATGTATGAAACTGTTGAATGATATGGGTAATGTCAGCTGTTTTAAAACTACTGCTGAATGCTGGATAAAGGCAGTGGCAATAAAGAAATAGGAAACCTAAAACAATAGTAATGGTAATGGACTCAATTGACTATCCTAGTAAATGCTGAAGAAAATGCAAAAGCTTAGTGTGTGTACATAGGACAATACTCTTGCTGTCCAGTAAGTCATCAATCTGAATAGATGCAACCCTAGGGACATAGGAGTAACGAGAAGGGACGAATACAGCAATTGACCTTTATTCCTTTATCAAATGGTAGAAGCCATCAGCATTTCCTGACATAAAGTCTATTAGAGCTGCTGGCCAGGAAATCCTGACTGCTTGCAGGCAAAGGGTTTAAAGGCTGTTCTGAAAGTCAAAATACACAGCAGCTGGGTAAATAAATATGAGGATCAGGGAATAAAAGCCATTCATTTAAGAAAGCAAATCTGGGTAATGTTAGGAAATAGAGTTAACATTCACTTCACTCCGGCCTTTCTTATTTAAAAGAAAAAACATTAAAATCATGGCTTTAGAATGCCACTTGCTGTCAGGCCTTGGGCAATAATACAAAATATGTGTCTGTTACAGGATGAGCTGTGCTTTATATCCCTTTCTGTCCTTTGTAAGTCCATTCCTCAGGTGATAGGCCTGGCTTTCTTCATCTCTCTCAGAGGTTGAAATGCCTGGTTCCACCACTCTGGAACTGAATCTCTTGGTGGCTGCCCCCCTGTTGCCCAACTGCTAGGCATCTGTAAACCTTTTCCTCTAGTGGCCCATGACTAGCAGCTGATTAAAACTGCAAAAGCAGTTTCTTCAAAACAAAGCAGTATTCTTTCACCCAAAGGTACATAGCACCTTGAGTAAAGGGTTAAAACAATAATGGCCTATATGCACTTTTCCCTCTATCTAAACTTTAATCTTTCCTTGCAACTGTTGGTAAATTCATTCACCCTGCTTGCTTCCTTCTCAGAGCTGGTATGACCAGTTGCTTGCTACAGCTTGTGTCCAACTCCTCTCCAGCTGCTGCGGATAACCCACTCAACCCCTTCTTTTCCCTAGGCAGGTCCCTTAAGGTTTAGTATCCCCTTTGTTCCTAAACTCAGACCTGGGAAGAGTAAACCTTGCTGGATGGAATCGGGCAGAAGCACTCCCCAACTCATAGCTCCCCCTATTGTTCGCTTAAGGAGCCTTATCTCTGATTATTTCATTTCTTATTTGCTTCCTTTGATTAACTCTAAGCAATCAGGCAGGGTAACATCAAACAAGCAAACTGAGGTGAATGTTGTTTAGGTTTTTTTTAAATCAAACTTCTTTATTCTCCACATAATACTATGGGGACAGTTTTCAGAGTAGCAGCTGTGTTAGTCTGTATCCGCAAAAAGAAGAACAGGAGTACTTGTGGCACCTTAGAGACTAACAAATTTATTAGAGCATAAGCTTTCGTGGACTACAGCCCACTTCTTCGGATGCATATAGAATGGAACATATATTGAGGAGATATATATACACACATACAGAGAGCATAAACAGGTGGGAGTTGTCTTACCAACTCTGAGAGGCCAATTAATTAAGAGAAAAAAAAACTTTTGAAGTGATAATCAAGGAATAAGGACTGGGAATGGCTGAGCCATTACAAACATTGAATCTATCTCCCCTTGTAAGTATTCTCATACTTCTTAACTGTCTGTACTGGGCTAGCTTGATTATCACTTCAAAAGTTTTTTTTCTCTTAATTAATTGGCCTCTCAGAGTTGGTAAGACAACTCCCACCTGTTTATGCTCTCTGTATGTGTGTATATATATCTCCTCAATATATGTTCCATTCTATATGCATCCGAAGAAGTGGGCTGTAGTCCACGAAAGCTTATGCTCTAATAAATTTGTTAGTCTCTAAGGTGCCACAAGTACTCCTGTTCTTCTTTTTATGGGGACAGTGTTAGGTCCTGTCAACACTACTGCTTTTAAGCATGTTATGACCAACCCCTGACTTGGTTGTAATGGCAATGGGGCTTCCCTTGCTCCAGGTGCTGTTCTGGAGTTTCATTAAGCCCTTGCACAAGAACATGGAAGAACAGAGACTTAATGCTTTGAGTGTTATCCAGAGGCCCAACTAACATGTCCAGCAGTGTACTACTACCCCAAGGGTGTATGCCCAGCTAGCCTGATTTTATTTTTATATTTAAAAAAAAAAAAAAAAAAAAAGCCAGGAGGTATCCTGAAAGTACGGGTAAGCCTAGCAGATGAGTGGCCGTAACTTACTATGTTGAGTGGCATTAGAGAAAGGAGGTCAGGTTCCAACAGAGATTGAATTGGCACCAGGGGGCACGAATGCAAACTGGGGCACAGGCTGCTGGCATTCAAACTCTAAGAGCCTGAGCATTGCTTGAGATTTCTGCCCTACCACTATGCCTGGCTCTGTTGCGTCAGTTACTGTTTGTGAAACAGTGTCCAGGAAGCGGAGGAAGTTGCTAGCTGGGGAAGCAGAGCAAGACCAGTTCAAGCCAGCAGGGTATAATACTTGCTGCTACAGCTAAATTACACAGAAATTAACATCAGGCAGTAGGAATTTGGTTGCTTTGGAGAAATAATCTGTTTAAGATGGCAACAAGTCTTTGGCCTTAGCTTAAATTTAGTACTTATTTTAAAGCCTCATAAGAAATCTCAGAATGTCTCCTCAGGGGTAGAACAATATGCTGCTACCTGGACATGGGGTAAAGTGATTTGCTATGATTTCTTGCCCTTTGCAATATATTTTGAAAGGGTCTGCTGAGCTTTAAACCTCTAAGTGATGACAACTGCTGAACACATTTGTATCCTGGACCTCTGAACCATCCTACCAAGCTCAAGGATCTTCCATGCAACACCTATCACGCTGCCCTCCTTTCTCCAGTGTTACTTACAATATTAAAGCCAGAATTACATTCATTGGGGTTAAACAGAATGTTAGTAATATTTTGTCTAGTGCTTTGAAGCTGTATAGTATTACACAGTGTAAGGGCTACCCACTCAGAATAATGCACAGCAAAGTTAACCCACTTTCACAATTTTTAGCTGAAGCTGGGGCCTGTGAACAAAGTGTTAAGTGTGATTCTTGTGTAAGGAATCATGGCTACATTCATACCATGCAAATTGCAATTATCAATAGAATGTTTAATAATTTAGTTCCTGTATTTTTCAGTCAATTTGAAAGCTTCTAGAGGATAATAGGTTTAAAAGGAATAGTCAGCATGGATTTGTCAAGAACAACTGATGCCGAACCAATCTGATTTCTTTGACAGGGTTACTGGCCTAGTGGATGAGGGGAAGCAGTAGATGTGATGTATCTTAATTTTTAGGAAGACTTTTGACAGAGTTCCACATGACATTCTCATGACCGCACTAGGGAAATGTGGTCTAGATGAAATTACTATAAGGTTGGTCCACAACTGGTTGAAAAACCATACTTAAAGAACAGTTATCAATGGTTTGCTGTCAAATGGGTGGGGTGTGTTAGTGGACTCCCGCAGAAGTCCGTACTGGACAATATTCCAGTTCAATATTTTCATTAATGAAATTATAAAATTTGCATAATGACACCAGCCTGGGAGGGGTTGGATGCACTTTGGAGGACTGGATTAGAATTTAAAACAATCTTGACAAATTGGAGAATTAATCTGACTTCAACAAGAGTAAATCTAAAGATAAGTGCAAAGTGCTTCATTTAGGAAGGAAAAAAATCAAATGCATAACTACCAAATGGAGTATAACTGAGTAGAAGTTAGTACTTCTGAAAAGGATCTGGGGGTCATACTGGATCACAAATTGAATGAGTCAACAATGTAATGCAGTTGCAAAAAGGGCGAATATTTTAGGGTGCATTAATAGCAGTGTTGTGTGTAAGACATGGGAGGTAATTGTCCCGCTTTAATCTGCATGGGTAAGGCCTTAGTTGGAGTATTGTGTACACACTCCACAGTTAGGTCGACCTAATTGTCAGTATCCACACTACAGCCTTGTCCTGCTGATGTAAGTGCCCTGTTACGTTGACATAACTCCACCTCCACGAGAGGCATAATGTTTGTCAGGGTAGTTAGGGTGACAGTGTCTGTGTAGACACTGACTTAAATCAGTTGTTAGATCTTTGTGAAATTGATAAGAAACCTGGGCAGCTAGAGCCCTGCTGACCCTCGCTCCACTGGAGAGCTGGGCAGCTGGACCCCACTCCTGGGTGGGATCTGGGGCAAGAATGGATCTCCCTCCCAGCTGGGAGCTGGGACGAGGAGCCTGGGCGGCTGGGCCCTGCTCCTGGGGGGCAAGAAGCCCTAGGCAGCTTCCCCCCCCCCCCACTCCCACCTAGGAACGAGGAGCCGAGGTGGGGGCAGCAGCCCATGAGGAGCTTGTGGGGCAGTCGGGCTCCCACCAGGGAGCTGCCAGCAGACCTGAGAGACCGGGCTCTCGGCTCCCCACAGTGCTCCTTTTAGGTCAGTGGAAGTGCTCCTGGTGAGGATGCACACCCTTGACCCAAGCAGGGTGGTGTGGACATGCACCACTGCAGTAATTAGACATACCCTTAGCCTCCTGTGCCTCAACTCCCATTTGTAAAATGGGGATGATAGCACTGCTCTACCTCACAGGGGGATTTATGAGGGTAAATAAATTCCAGATTGTGAAGTGCTCAGATACTTTTGAGCTGCAAGGAATGAGATCTGTACTGTGTTTTTATGAATATTGTGTCCCCCTGTCTATTTGTATCAGAGGGGTAGCCGTGTTAGTCTGAATCTGTAAAAAGCAACAGAGGGTCCTGTGGCACCTTTAAGACTAACAGAAGTATTGGAGCATAAGCTTTCGTGGGTGAATGCCCACTTCATCAGATGCTTGGGTCTGATGAAGTGGGCATTCACCCACGAAAGCTTATGCTCCAATACTTCTGTTAGTCTTAAAGGTGCCACAGGACCCTCTGTTGCTTCTGTGTATTTGATTACTATTGGGTACATGGGTGCAATGCGTTAACTCAATCCTGGCTGCCTTCTTCAGGTCTGCAAAGTCAATGGCTGTTAGCCCAATCACTGATGCTTAAGAAACAATACAGGTGTCAATTCTTATCCCCACAATGCTCTGAACTATAGGTTGTCTGGTGACCCTGGACGTGGGGAATTCAAGCAGAGAAAATGAAATAAAGGTTGTGGGAGGGATTAAACGCTTCAACCCTGAAGTTGAGACAGAAACGGAGTCTGCAGGAAATGGACTCTGTCTACACTACGTACCTTACAACCGCAAAGCTGTATTGCTGCAACTGCACCGCTGTAAGATCTCCTTTGTAGCCGTTCTACGCAGATGGGAGAGAGCTCTCCCACCGGCTTATTAAAGCACCCCCAACAAGCGGCCATAGCTATCTTAGTGGGAGCATTTGCTGCTGACATAGTGCCATCCACACCAGCGCTTTTGTTGGCGAACTTACATCGGTCAAGGGTGTGGGTTGGTTTTTTTGGGTTTTTTTTCCACAGCACTGACTGACAAAAGTTTTACTGACAAAGTGCTAGTGTAGACAAAGCCTCAGTCCCCAGAACAGCAGAAGCACCAAGGATAAGTTGGACCTACTTAAGTCTTGAGGAAGTATAAAGTGTTAGCTAAGCCTTATGTGGCTAGACCTTTTGTTATATTAACCCTTTTCTCTTTGAAAGGTTCCGTTACTATGTTCCTATGAATAAATATTGGAGAAGCTGTTCTGTCACTGAGTTTACCTGTTGTTCTCAGCTCCCAAAGGGAAGTCTATAGCAGGGGCCAAACCCAATTGTCATTGATGCACGGTTCATATTTGTTTGCTTATTTTTCCATTTTATTGCTTTGGAATGGTAAAACTGTTCTCTTTTCTATTCCTCCCTCTCTCCAAATTCAGTGTACTGAGGTTGCCATATGGTGCAAAGTAAATACTTGGGGTCCAATTTCTCAAAAACTTGGCAGTTAGAAGAGGCCCTAAATAAGAGCTTTCAACAGAAGAAGAGCAAGAGCCTGTTACATTGATAGTCAAATAATATTCACAACTTCTGTTTATGGCATCAAGCATCAGGTCCTGCTTCCTAAAGTGCTGTTCTAATCTGTAAAAATGGCATTGTGAAGCTCCATGATCGTGTTTCAATCTCCGCAAAAAATGCTCTAATTACAAGAAAAGAGATCCTACCCCACACCTTATATTTCCAGACCTGCAAACTTAATCTGAAATACAACAATGAAGGGATCTTCCCTTCTCTATGCCCTTCAGAATAAGGAAGTGTTTTCCTCTGTCTTCATGAACTACCACAATATAAAGGGTGCTGCATCTTTGCTCTGTATCCGACATTAATAATGTGAGACAAACATAGGGACATGGCTGGGTTCCAAATAACTGTTGACTAACTATATGCAAACATACAAGGCCTCATTACATATATACACCTTGCTCTTGACAGGTTCCGGTGGCTTCTGCAATAGAGGACAGGAATGCCCATGGCTCCCAACCTATTTAAAGGAATACTACCATAAGCTCTGTGGCCTGAAACCCTAAAGAGTAGGGAATTCACTATTGACACCTATTGGTGAAAAGAAAGAAGAGTGACCGATTGACTGACAGAACTCCAAATGGATAGGGATTCCACTGGTGACAGGGCTCTCTGTTGGCATGTGTTGGTGACAAGAGGAAATGACTGAATGAGCCAGGCCTCATTTGCATTTCACTTACAGTATGTGTGAGATGAAGTGGGTGAGATAATATCTTTTATTGGACCAATATCTGTTGTAGAGAGAGACAAGCTTTCGAGCATTCACAGAGCTCTTCTTCAGGTGACAGTTTGGGACATTTGGACTAAACTACAGTTTTTGAGCTTGGGGGGCAATAAAATGCTATTGACCCGAATGGATGCGATCTAAACAAAATATGCCTGGGGTCACCCCAGCCAAGACCACGGTCAGGCACAGTTGGTAGGGGAAGCTGGATGGCTAAAAAAAGAGCGAGACTCCTACCTTCTTCTGGGTCTCTGTTAAGAGTCCTGAAGACCACTGACCCCTCTTGAAAATGCTGAGCCAAGGCAGCTACAAAATAGTGGATGGCGCTGCGCTCGTGTCAGACAGTGGTGGAATTGAGGCAGTGGATGGTGCAGATTGGAGGCACTTTTGAGGCGGCAGACTGCGCAGATGTGGCACTGACACTGGCGATGGCGCTGAGGTGGCTTGAGCTGAAGTGTCAGATAATGGCAGCTCATCTAAGGTGCTCTGGTGCTCTCCTCCCTATCCAGCAATCAAAGCTGAATCCCGGGGCCTTCCAGGCAGCACTAACCTGCCAGCATCCTTGGACTCCACTGACTCAGGAGACCTAACTGTGAGTGGGGAGGTGGGAAATGGTCAGAACCCATCAGTCACTCTCAATTGCCAGAGGAGAACTCAAGGTGGGATTATTGTTAAGCACCCTGGGGAGTAGGAGTGGGGTTGGGGGTGAGGTCAGGGGGTGGAGTCTATCTAATAGACATTGCTAATATATTAATTGGTGGTTTTACCAAGTTTATTCTGTTGTCCCCTTTTTTTACCCCCATGATAAAATTATCTTTGTTTTAACCCCCTGGAGTCACAGCCTGCGAGTGGAAAGCATTGTCTGTCACGGGCATCCAGGGTCATACATAGTTTCCCATGTTTCTATTGAGCCCATGTAATTTAATTTTTCAGAGGGACTTCCTAGAAAATTGAACCCGGCCCTTTTTCCTGCTGACAACACCAGGCCAAACATTGACAGTACCCAGTTCCTAGGCACTACAAACAATCATATAAACCAGTAATAAAAGGTTCTGCAAGACACATTCTTCCCCCATTTCACTGCCTTCAATAACATCTGTGCCAGCCCTCTGGCTTCAATGAGTTTGAAATATGTAACTGATGGGAACACATGAAGTTATTGATAGGAGTAGAAGTAAGCAGGATTCATAAACGAGGAGTAGATCTCTGCTTCCTTGCTTTTAGTTATCTGGGCTGTGTTGTATTAATACTAAAATCTTGGTTTGGGCACTAGTGAGCAGATGTGACTGAACACACAAGGAGAAGATTTATTGAGTAAGAAGGTGCTTTTTTACTTTTCAGATTAAAACCACACTTTAAACTCAAAGCCCTATAAAACACAGTTTCTGCAGCATTCTGGCCTGGACAGGCTGAGGATATTGGCAGCATACTCATGGAAATGGTCAGTGTTCTCCAGATCAACAATCACCGCCATCAAAACTCTCTTTGTGTCAGACAGTGGCAGAGGAGTTGGGAGGAGAACCTCAGGGAAATATCCCACCTGGTATGCTCTGCAACTGTTTTCTCTTAGTCTTTTTCCCATGTCTCTCCCCCTCCCTTGATGACACCATATACTCTGTGAGAATTACTGGATTTTTATCCATGTGCTGCTCTACTGGGATGGGAAGTGGGGAGCGATGGACTGGTTTGCTTGGTGGGAGGAGGTAAGTATGTGGGTTGAACTCCTGTCCCTACTGAAGTTAATGGAAAAAACTTCCCCTGACTTCCATAGGATCAGGATCTCACTCCTGGTGTTGGGACTGGAAAGGGCCTTTCACACCTCAGCTGCATAGACAAGTAGGAAGGACGCTTCCATCTGCCAGACAAGAATTCAAGCCTTCCACATGCTGGCCCACTAAGCAACACCGAACATTCCCAGCCTCCTACCCATAATTGCATGATAGCGCAACTGGGTTAAGTCTGTGACTCTGCCCAGGGCCGGCTCCAGGCACCAGCCAAGGAAGCAGGTGCTTGGGGCTGCCAATGGAGAGGGGCAGCATGTCCAGGTCTTCGGTGGCAATTCAGTGGCAGGTCCCTCAGTCCATCTCGGAGTGAAGGACGCGCCACTGAATTGCCGCCAAAGAATGAAGCGGCGCAACAGAGCTGCCACCAATCACGGTTTTCTTTTTTTTCTTTCGCTTCGCCGCTTGGGGCAGCAAAAAAGCTGGAGCCGGCCCTGACTCTGCCCCTAGAAAAGTGGCAGAATTAAGGGATTGTGGCCATGTCTACACTAGTGAGTTTACAGTGGCACTTCTGTACTGATGCAGCTGCGCTGCTGTAAGATCGCTCGTGTAGCTGCTCTATGCCCATGGGAGAGACACTCCCACCAACGTAGGCTGTGCACACTACCACTTATGCCCGCAAAACTTTTATGTCGCTCGGGTGTGTGTTTTTTCACACCCCTGAACGACATAAGTTTTGCTGATATAGGTGGTAGTGTAGACATGTCCATTGTAAGGCTGTTACGTAGTTACTGTACTTCTGAGTAGGAAATACCTTCTGTAAATATGGAGCAGCTTTTACAGCCAAGAAAGCCCAAGGAGCGTTGGTGGCTGGCAGCCACAGGGACTGTTTTCTGCAGGCTAAGGCCTTAACAATCTAATATGATCATACCTACCAATATGTTAATGACTCTGAAGTAATTAAGGACCTGGAGCAGTGTGGAGATTCCTATTAGGGGTTGCTATAAAGTTCACGGGAGGCAGCACCATCTAGTGTTTAGCATATGGGACTAATTTAAGAGACCTAAATTCTACTCCTAGTTCTGCTACCAACTTGCTATATTACTTATCCACTCTAAGCCTCAGTTTCCTCAGCTGCAAAGCCAGGGTAGTAATATTTATCCCCTTTTCTGCTCTGATAGCACGTCAAGATCCATGGATAAAAGAAGCTGTAAGTGAAAGAATTGTGATTCCCAATTTTGCTTGACATACCTCCCAACATTTCAAGTAGCTAAAGTGAGATGCAGCGTCACTCAGGTTTGGCCTGTCTGTCCCTCCCAAGATGGAGACGGAGGGGTGGTTGGGCCAGACTTCTGGGCAGCCCTGAATGCAGGAAATCTGCTTTGAGTGGGTTAGGAGGTTTATCGGGGTCAAAGTAGGACAGTCCTGCGAAACCCAGGACTGGTGGAAATCTGTGTTAAGACCTGCGTAAAATATTATACCAATACTTTGATCACTGGATTCTGCTATGGTTATGTTGTGCTTTTCACAGAACAGTAAATATATTTTTTAAATGAATAAAGTAGTTCCCTGAAAGTAGAGGCTACAACTGAATTTATTTTTTAACCATAGCAATTTAGGCATAGCCTGGCTGTAAAACTTTCCAGCTGTTCTAGCTCTTTTGCTTTTGGAAGGCTGGCTATAGAATAAATTAAGAGTAGAGAACAGAAACCAAGACATGAAATTAAACTTTAATAATAGTAAATCAGGCCCCTGGATTTATTTTAAAGAGTGAGGCAATAAAAATGAACTTATAAAAATTGCAATTTAAAAATGTGATACATTATTTTATGCTGTTTCTCTGCTGTCGGTGTTAGGTTAACTGTGTTCTATTTACTTAAATAGCATTTCTGTGTTCTCCTAATAGTGTGGTTTGTGTATTTGTGATGCCACTGGCTTTTCGGATGGCATGGGGGAGGTACATCAGCCATAGTGGAAAGAGGCGGTGCAGGGTGTTGGTTGCAGCACCCTAATTCAGAGCTGCCCAACACTACCACAAGTTAAGGATGTCTCTCTGAGGAATCCTAACTCATACTACTGACGGAAAGTCCCACAACTCTATTCAGCCATGTCTCCTTCCTTCCCTCTCCTGTCTATGCCCCACTCCCACCTCCCAGCATGCCTCCTTCTTCCCTATATGATTGGGATAAGAGGCTGCTCGAATCAGAAGGCAGCAGAGCCACTGCTATCAAATTTATACCCAGTGAAGAGTTCTTGGGCTCAGGGAAAATTATCCACTCACTTTCAGACTACTTTGTGTTGCTTATGCTTACATAATACAAAGCGACTTTAGGCGACCAGAGAATCCAGCCCATTGCATTTTCCCTGCACAAGTCACAGATGACCACGATAGCAAGTAACTACCTTCCACCCCAGTTATAAATAAACAGATTTTTACAGATCTTGTATGTATATATATCTATAAAAAAATCTACCACCTGTGAGTGGACACACCCAGTCCATAGAATATATGTAGGAAGGTGAGGATATTATTTGTGGACGCTGGTGGCAATCATCATGTCCTGTATATTTATAGATTAAAACCTGCCAAAGGTTAAGGGTTGTTCTAGTGAGGGCTGGGAGGAGGAGTTTGATCTGCTATATGATCTCATTATGCAATAATAATACCTTGCTCTTATGTAGGGCTTTTCATCAGTGTATCTCAAAGTGAGGTCAGTATCATTATTGCCCCCTTTTATAGATGCGGAATCTGAGGGGTGAAGTGGCTTGCTCAAGGTCATCCAGCAGGCTAAGGGCAGACTCAGGGTCTCCTGAGTGCTAGTCTAGTGCTCTCTCCACTAGGCCATAGTGCCTCTTTATAAGTTAATGGATCTAAGCCAGTTTACACCAGCTGAGGATCCAGCATGTTACTGTTTTTAGTTGCAATTCTAAGTTGCTTGTCTGGTTATTAATTTTATTTCTTTTGTGGAGAGAGGGGAGAGACCTTTTCTGCTTGGACCCTTCTATATTGTATGTTCTTTGTACGATGAAGTAATGGATAAGTCCGGCAAAATAATATTTCTCCGGACTACTGAATGTGCAGTGAAAGAAGAAGGCTGTAGAGGGGAGAGGCAAAGGGGGAGGAAGTTTGTTTAAGTGGGCACAGAATGTGCCTAAGCCCAGGGGTGAAAGTAAGATAAAAGACTTACCGGTACAGGGGCCTGGCTGCGGGCCCCCAGAAGGCGTGGGGCCTTGGGCGGAAGGGGTGGGCCTGGGGTCTCAGCCTTCCCTAGCCAGCCCTTCCACGCTGCCCGGCCTGCGCCACCCAGGGCTCTGGTGGCAATTTAAAGGGCCCAGGCTTCCAGCTACAGCCAGGTCCTTTTAAATTGCCGGGCCCCGGGGCAGCTGCCCCTTTTGACCCCCTCGCCCACCCCCGGCAGCTTTCACTTTCACCTCTGCCTAAGTCCAAAAGGAACTCATTTTATTTATGAATAGGAGGAGCTGCTCAGATACCACTCCGATGAGCAATATAAGAACCTACACAGACCAGAAATCTGAATTTAGCAAAACCATGTAGTCCCCCTCTCACACTTTAACAAAAAGGAGGCTGTGTTTTTTTTTTCTCCATCTTTTGTTTTTGAAGCAGAGGGCCAAATCCTGCCACCTGCTGAGCACCTTCCCATTGCCTTCAAAGATGACTTAATCTTACAGGATCAGGCCCACATATTGCAAGCCATAGAACAGAAACTCCCTCTGTCCTTCCTATGGCAATATCCCTGGGGAGCAATTCAGTCTGAGATACTGGTCCAAAACCATGTGTGTTTTTCAATCTGCTAGCAGCTGGTAATGTTAGTCACCTGCATGGGTACTAGAGTTGCTTTTGCGCACATTAATTTATTTTCTACTTCTTGGTAAATGAATATCCAGACTGGCTCTATTCCTATAATACAGCCACTAGCAGGGAATGGGGGGCCCCACAGAAGATGTTAGGCATCAGAAGTGGCACCCCCAATCTGAGTAAAGTAGTAATAGAGCTCTCCTGCCTGGGGTTCCTGTGCACACTATACACTGACAGAGCCAGGTCCTTTGGTTCTAGACATATGGTGCAGGATGTCTGGTTAGCATTACTGCAGTTTGAAGTTAGTGCCACTCAAGTTGGACTTGAACTGGCACAGCTAGACAAAACATTGGTTTTTCAGATGGGACAACAATTCTCAGGCTGATTACTGTCACATCCAATTTCATGCAAAGAGAGATTTCAGTTATTTGGCAAAATTTGAAAAAATAATGGGGGGAATGGTTTCACTTATTTCAATTGGACTAATTAAAAGAGAGAGCGGGGGGAAACAAATCCTGAATCTTAATTATGTGTGTAACTAACATGAACATTACTCAAAAATTGTGTTGTCTAGCATAGCCTTGCAAGGTCCATTTTCCCCTCTGGCTACATGGAAAGAGGGAGAGATCATCTTCTAGATTTATGTTGACACACAGGATGAAATTCTGGCCTGTTTCACATCTCTTGCAATCCTACGCCCTGTATACACAAGCCCATTTCCCCTCCACCCTCCCAGATTTTAGAATGGAGGAGGGCTGTAAAATGTGTGGGATAGTATGTGGGAAGGAGGCTAAGCTTTGTTTACATTTTTGCTGTTGTGAGCAAAATGCCATCTGGGAGTCAGTGAGGGAGTCTGTTAAATTAACTTTATTACTGTGTACTTAACAATTGTCAAGGGAACCCAGAACTTTAGGCTTGGCATTATTTAGTTTAGTCTACATCAAAATACATAGTAAAATCATCATCATGAAGATATACAGGCACCACAATTGTCTAATCTGCCATGATGAGAAAACTAATGATGTTTTATTTGCCCATGGAAAAAAAAAATTACTTGCCCAGGTTAAATGGATTACTGAAGTTTTGCTAAGGTTACATTGACGGAGTGATGGCTGCTAATATTCAAATGAATTACTTTGCATATTTCAGGGAAATAGTGTTACCCAAAAATAATGACCTCATGTAACCTAGACTTGCTTTATAGACATAATTCAGCATAGGTGCAGCTCCAAGGGTTTGGAAACGCAGTGGTAAAAATGCCTGAGTTTTATCTGCACTGTTGCTAGTATCACTCGAGCTGCATTGATAGTAAATTACAGCCACAAAGTTAATGTAGTACTGAAGCCAATGGGGTTGCAAGGTGGGCAAGGCAGGGCAGAATTTGGTTCTATGTGCCAAAGTAATTCCAAAATATGTAATAAATCGAAGACTGGAAATGGTCATTTCTAACGTATGGTGCAGGATGCAGAAAGAAGGGTGGGGGCACAAGGTTGTTTCAATAATCAATTATAATTATGAGACAATAGAGATATCTGAACTACGTAATCTAAAGAGGTCTACTTAATAATCCAACCCCATAGCAGAGTTCATTACTTGGTTACATTTGTAGCACTGGTCCTACCAAACAGGCATGTGCATCTCACTGCAATCTCTCAATAATATTATCCCATTTTTAATGGAATCAGCAGAGTAATTCACAAATTCCCTACAGTGTCAATTCTCAAGATGGGTGGACCACTGGCACTCCAAAGAGTACATGCTGGTGGCTTGTAGAGTTGCTGGCCATGTGATGCTGGGTCTCTTACTTGTTTCCCATTGGTAAATTAATTGTTCATAAGATATGTGAATCAAAAGAGAATCTATTAAGATATGGTCCATATTGCGAAATAATTTGAGAACCCCTTGACCTTATGACCTTTGGGGATCTCAAATGAGCTCAGGTCAGCTCAACTACTCACTAAGGAGAACTCTTAGTGCTACAGGTAGCACTATGGTTTTCCAATTAGAAGAGTTGCTGTTGATAAACATTTACTGTTAAATAGAGCCGCTGTTTTCAGACAAGGGAGGTGATCACAGCTCAACAAGAGTAAAAGGTGTGAGCTCTGCTAGCTATTGTGGAGTGGTTAAGAAACCTTACGGTTTCACCTTTCATTTTGATCTCTCTGTTTCATTGCCCTTTTTTTAAGAGGAAAAGGAACATGTACAAAGTAACTATGGGACAATCTAATCAGCATGATCAGAAGTGATCAACGCACACCAGCTGTCTAACTAAGGAACTGGGGATCAGACCCATAAGCCAATGCAATCACAGTTAAATTTCCCTCCTCATTGTGCATATATATATATAGTTATTTTCTGATTGGCACAATGGATTAAGCTGATGTTTCTGGTCACTTTTCTAAATGTGACCATTGTTTTAAGCACTTCACAAGCGTGTAGTTTGATCTGTCTCCATCCTGAGTCACCATGTAACGCTCCAACTTTTGTAGAATTCAGAACTGTGATATAAACGTAGTGCTTATTGGCAGAGTAAGAAATCCCATTTACTAGCATTCAAGCAAAACTCAGTGATAAATAAAGCTGCTGCTTTCACCTTACCTCCAATGTTTAAAATGACACATCGGACAAGTGGATCTGTCACCTCCATTTTTTTAACAGGTCAGGAATTGTCTGGAAATACAGTAAATCTCAATTATAACTCTAGATAAAAAATTATTGTATGACTGTGAAGAAAGTTAACTTGCACTTGAGAGCCAGATGGTGTAGACTTGAATGCTAAGAAGATAAGTATTTAGAAACTAATTAGAGTAGCCAGCATGATTGAGCATTCACTTACACTTGCTTGGTTTCTCCATTGTTCTCCTTGAAGTATTTATTCCCAAATATTGCCAACAACATGGAGCCATGTGAGCATTAGGAGTGTTTAAAGCTTTTGCTGTTCTCAAATAAGTTAAGGTTGATACATTTCTGATCTTTATTTGCAACAATTTAAAGACTACTCTTATTTTTTAAAGTAAAGCTTTAAAAAGTCTTTTTGCCTGTTTTCTTACTATATGCATATAATACAATGATTATAATCCATCCTCTGGTATTGAGCGACACAGCAATAGTTATAGCATATGTGAAACTAAACAAGTTGATTGCATCATATGTTTGTGTTAAATATAGAGCATATCTTAGAAAGGTCTCATTGTGTTAGTAAAATGTTTTGATCATTTCTGCATGATGCCTCAGTTTTGACCTGGAGAAACCACTTCTACAGGTAAGAGAGAGAATAGCTCCTATGTTCATGCAGCCTTTGGTGTCTCTGCTTATTAGTGGTGAGAGTTTCTGAGAGGTCA
This sequence comes from Chrysemys picta bellii, assembly GCF_011386835.1. NCBI lineage: Eukaryota > Metazoa > Chordata > Testudines > Emydidae > Chrysemys > Chrysemys picta. The sequence goes on from NC_088801.1 coordinate 43,409,928, forward strand.
GGAGGACACTTGTCCACTAGCAACCGCAGGCCACTGCCCAGCCATCATATGGTAAAGAATTTGGTCACTCATGGAGATGAGCAGGGAGATTCAGTCTGAACCTCAACCTTGCAGATCTTTATCTCTGATGATGGATTGAATCAAAACCTCAGCTCCAAATACCAGGCATTCAAAATCCAGATCCAATTTTTGCAGCTAAGGTATATCTCTAATCACTAATGACTTAAACCAGATTCAGACAGCATGGAGGTGCAAAACTTCACATACCATTTGCAGTGCCCTGCATTATCCAATTCCCTGCAGTTAACACAAACCTTGTGTTGGGTTCTTGTGTGAATCTCTCTAAATTTTACAAGGTGGGGAGGGTGAGAAAATCGTTCTTAGATATTTTAATAAGAACTGCCATAAACACTATTTCCATTAGACTTGTAGAAAATAAGCTTGGCGTGGCTTGGCTTTCTAGCGAAAGACAGGAAGCACTGAATGCCTTGCAAGATTCCAGATTGAGGACCCTGGAAATTGCAGGGACCCTCTCAGAAACACATCACTCTAGCCATAAATAGAAAAGTTTGTTCAGCCAAAGAATGTAAACACGCAAGCTTGGGCTCAAGGCTGCTGGAAGAAGGAATCAGGCCATGCCATGAGTTGCCTCTCTCTTTCTGGTCCCACTGCCAGGGGGAGGTGAAATCTTATGATTTGCCTCTGGTCAGGTTTTGATTTGTTTTCTGTTCTCTTCCACACACTTTGGTTCCACTGCCAGAAATGGATATAATGCCAGTCAGTGATCTGCAAAGTCCACACAAATTGCCCCCGCCACATTCCCCATAAGCGTGGGAACCCCCAGGGAAGCAGTTGTGCTCACGGTTGGCCCCGTGCTACAGAAGAACCAGCACACCTTTGAGAAGGCATACATTTACATCATAGTGACCATTCAGATGCTTGAGACTTGCTTTCCCACTTCAGATCACATCCTTTTGGAGAAGAATGGAGTCTGATTTCCACTGATTGTTTTGATTACTTTTTGGTGTGGTTTTTTTTTTATAGAATAATAATTCCTTCTCTGCGTGCAGATTTACTGTTATGAAGTGTTAATGGGACTCTAGCAGAGCACTCATGGGCTGGAAGGTGTTAGGGTTTGATCAGTGGCTTTGTTTCCTGACAGCTTGAATGTGTGCTTGCTTGCTATTTGGCTTTACTTCTGTTCCATCACGTTCGCTGGCTTCCTTCTCTATCCTGCCAGGCTGATATGTATTACAGACTTTGCCGAGTGGAGTTTCTGGTAGTTTGATTTCTGATTATAAATGTAGATTTTACCCCGTGTTATAGGCTGAACCATTTTGATTGTAACTTTGTTGCTTATTTAGGTTAATTCATATCAGCAGATTTCTTGCCATTAATTCCTTTTAAGGCATGTTGGCTTCTGCTCTTTCCATTCTCCATAAGGGTTTGCTTTGATAATTAGAAAGTTTAGGCTGGTCACACATTTAGCTTTCCTTTTTTCTACTACTGTCTGTGGCCCCAGGCACTAGGAACTGGCTAGAAAGTGCATGAAGTTCTGTTTTGGCTTTCACCGCATATTCTGCGTAGTATTATGTCCCCTTGTCAGTCTCTGTTACAGACAATGGGCCAGGTTGTCATCTAGTGTAAATTGGTGTAGCTCCATTGGCTGAATGGGAGCTATTCTAATTTATACCAGCTGAGATTCTGGCTCAATGTGTTGTATATAAATGAATGGGAAAATGTCTTTCAGCTCTCTGAGAATGCCACAAGAGTTTTGTCCCATATGTTACAGCAGTAACCACAAACCCACAGAAAAAATGAATTCCAGAGAGAACGCATGTGAAAAAGATGTGACTACCAATAAGCCTTCTGCTCCTATTCCTGCTGCCAGGTAACATTTATAAAGAGAAATCCCGGACATTGGGAACATAGCTAGGGAGACTCTGGCAATAGCTGAAGAATAATGAACTCCTTCTCCTAATGAATCAAGTGAGAGAATATATCAGCTCACTTGTTGGGTTAAATGTTGTGTGTCAAGCTTTTTCATGGCTAAAGTCTATATGTGAAGGGGGAAGTCAAGTAAGTGAAAATGTGAGGCTTCACATTTAGTCATTACCCATCATTCACTGACCTTCAATAACTTTTTAGCAAATGTAAGGAAGTTTTTAGACTAGGCCGAAAACTAGTAAAGTTCTATCTGTTTTCCAGCTGGGCTGGCCAAGCCAGGACCTTCTTGGGCCCACTCCCTTTGAAAAGCTCTGAACTTTCCCTCCTTCTCTTTAGCTGCCTTCTGAGGAAGGAAGCTTTCTACTCCCACATCTGTTTTGTTTTGTTTTTCCCAGGGGAAGCTGGCTCTTCATATTCTCTGACCTACAACCCACCCCCCAGGACCATTAGGAGGTGGCCATTGCACTTTTGTTCGGCTGTGGGGGAGTGATGTGGTTACTGGCAATCCTGTTTCACGCTCAGGTAGGTATTTTTATTGGTAGTTTCCCTCTGGGAGTGGAGAGTGGTGCCCTTCATGCCCTTAAAAGCAATGAAGTGTACAGGTGCCATATAGAAAAGAGGGGTATCACTTTAGTTAGGTTGCTGTATGCAGGCTGAGATCTGATATTTCATCCTGGCTCTCTAGCTCCCAGGCTGAATGCCACAGCCTGTAGTGCTACTTTCAGGTCTGCAGTATTGCCAGACCCAATCACTCAAACATTGAGTCAGGGCCCCCAAAATTATGAGACTTTTAAAAAAAATAATACATTTCGGAATCTTTTTATTTGCCTGAGGTTTCTGAGCCTGTAGGGTTGAATCCTGGCCTGAACTAAGTAGCATGAGAGAGACTATTAACTACATGAACACTAAAGGCTTCAGGCAGGAGAAAATCTGTTGAGGAGGAGCAGTGGCATGTGTGGAAGAGGATATAGCCAGTTTTGTCCATTTCACACCCAACCAAACAAAACTCACTGGGTTAACACCTTTGAGCACAAATGTTCAATTTGAGTTTTCAGGTTTTGGTGAACTCACAACTAGAATGAAACATTCTCTCTGTGCTGTGATAGCTATCCCTCCAAGTAAGATTCATCAGAATCTGTGTGAACGGAAACCACTCTTTTTGCAAACTCTTGCCAAGAAATGAAATTGTTCGCTAAATTCCCTAAGAACAACAAGAGAAACAAGCATCTCATCTGGCATTCTAATCTTCTAAACTTCCTGTAGCTGTCCCAGTGGTGCCTGTGCCAGAGAGGGCTCTATTTTATTAAAGATTTACAGTGTTCTGTCAAGTGTGCACATACTCCAACTTTGTCTTAATATTTCCAGACATTCTAGCAATGTTTGCTATGGAGATAGTGCTTAATTCGCTCCCTGTGAATTGGCTGAGAGTATATTGGGGTGAAATGATAGGGAGAACTCAAAATTTAAAATGGAGGGTGTAACATTTTTGCCTCCCATCCTGGCCAAATACATTGTAAATCTCACAGAATTATGGTTTTATATGTTGAACAACATATATTTTTCACCCCTTTAATTATTAATCAAATGGTATTTTGTGTAAACCCTTTACTTATTGACTCTGACCAGTATGGGTGGGCTGACAGGATGGTATTGCAGTTTTTAAAGTGTAGATAAGTCTTACAGAGCAGTACAGTATGTCTATTGTAGTACAGCACCTAACATGCAGTAATGCTGCTATGGTCTAGTGGGCTAAGCAATAGCTACAGAGTCAGGAGATCTGGGTTCTAATTCTAGTTCTCAGTCACTTGGGTGACTGAAATTATATACCTAAATCCATATGTACGCAGCTAAATAAGTGGCTGGATTTTCATAGCACCTGCAGTTTCCGTGCAGGACAATGGGAGATGCAAACACTCACCATCCCTGAAAACCAGACTACTGACTTAGGTGTCTAACATGAGGTACCCAAATCTGAAAATGTTGGCCTTTGTCTAGTTTCTGTTTGTTTATATGCTTATGAGGTCTTTATCATTGTTGTGTCTCAGCCCCTTAACCTCACTGTGCCTCAGTTACCCCATCTGTAAAATGGAGAGAATGGTACTTACTGCATCTACCTTGTAAAAGTCTTTGAGATCTATGGTTGAAAAGCACTATCTACTGTAAGTTGCTAAGAATTATTAACTAGCTCATCTTCAAATTGGGCTGGGAAATACTGATTTTTGGCATCCTAGTCAGAAGTGAGTGTTTTGGGAGAGAAGAAATTGCTTAAATTATTTGTAAATGGATCCGGGAATATTTGCAAGTACTTATAGATTAAAATTAATAGGAAATAATCTTTTAAAACTCAGCATTTTCAGTGCCTTTATTCATTGTATTACAAAACTAGAATTAACAGCTCAGAGCCTCTTATCCCTTGATATTTAATATTTATCTTTCAGGCTAAACTTGCAATTTAAATACCAGCTATAGTTTCAGTTTACAGAATTGATTCTTTTGAGATGAAGCAATAAAAGTGAAGAGGAGAAAATGTTGGGTTTTGGGTGGTGGTGGGCTCTATTTTTTGGCAGACCTCTGAAGTGTTCAGCTACCTGCTCTGCAGAAACACAGAGCTAACAAACAGCTTTTAATAAAAGGCATTCTTAGATTAAGAACAAAAATATTTGGGAGACTGCTAAATCTGCAACCTATTAAACAGCTCCTGCTGCAGGATAGAACCAGCCAGCCCCCAGAAGCTCAGAAACTTTCTGACAAAACCAGGTCCTCAAAGGGTCCCAAAGCCCAGGGCTCCTGCTCATCATATTTCTTTGTTTAAAATGCACCACAGATTGTAGTAATCATAACACCAATGGTTTACAGAATCCATAAACTGAAAACTACTGCCTCCACCAGTTATTGGTTTGTGTCAGCAGTGTATCATGTTGACTGTTGGAATGTGTTGGTTAATGAATTATGTTGGCTTTGAACACTCTTGACATCAGACCCTGTCTGCTAATTGAACATGCACCATTGCATTGTGCTTCTTTGTCTTCCTGGGATCTCAGTCCTTTTTGATATTTTCCTTTGTCCTTTTAAAGCTAAGTGTGTTCTAGTGCTCAAAGCTGATCCCAAATGCTAGTTTGTTATAGATCTTCTGATATAGACTCAAAGAGCTAGATCCTTAGCTGGTGTAAATGAACCATAGTTCCAGGTATTTCAATGAAGTTACACAGATTCACACCAGCTGAGGAACTGGCCCATAGTTAAAAACTTTCCCCCCATCCAGTAGTTGAAAGGGTCTTAATCAGGGCTGGAAGGCGAGCAAGGGAGCTGATATGCCATTCTCCATTTTCTTCCCAGTAGAAGCAAGAAATATGCAAATAATTATGCCTGAATATATACATTTTTTTATTATAGTTTGATATATATTATACATGTGCCAGGAGTGGCTCAGGTTTTGCATTACAATGAAGCACCAGCGCAAACAAATAATCCAGCCTTATCAGTTTGTGGGTCAGACTCCTTTAAATCACAAATCAAAGTGTCCTTTGTTGTTGCTCTAGATAGGGGCCCTTTCTTCAGTTCTCTTTTGCCTTGTTCTCTAAGGAGTTGAACAATGGTCAGCAGAAGCTGCAGTAGTTTTTGGCCTTCCCACGCCAGAAAAGTGAGTCAGTGCTGGGTTGAAGTAATAGAGGCTGGAAGGTGTGTCCCTTTGGAAGACAGCATGGTTCTGGGCTCCAGTACCATTGCAACTTCCATACAGAACTCACATATCACAAACATAGTGAAATGCTACACCTACATGGTCTGAAGCTGACTTAGTCCAGGCATCCTGGATCCACAGCAATGGGGCCTACCAGCAGGGCCTCATTAGAGGAGGAAAGATGAAGAGAGGAGGAGAGCTGCCATCATCTGCAATCACAGATGGTCTATAAAAAGAAGGATGCTGCTTTCAGGCATAATCCACCACATTGGGTCACAGGAAGAAACAAAGATAGGATTTTCAGTGCTGGAAAAATGAGGATGGTGAAGGGATGCTGGGAATTGGGGTCAGATTGGTTGGATTACTGGGACAGGTGGAGTGCTGGTTGCTAAATGAGGCTTTGGTCCTGGGCTGGAGGACTTGTAGTGCTAGAGTATGTAATACCTCTGAGAATCAAGGCATGGGTCTTGTACTTCTCTGACTGGGTGTTCTTTACAAGACCCTTTCTGAAGAGAGATCTTGACACTAGTCTGGGGATCCAGACCTTTTCAAATTGCTCTGTGCTGGCATATCAGACATCTGAGTTCATTTCCCAGTCTGAGATTCTTGCTTCATGACGACTTCAAGTTGCTTGATAACTACCTCTCCAGTTGAGTATGGAGCAATGATGGATTCTGTGGAGTCTTGGCCAGCCTTCCTTAACATGGGACCTCAAAGTGGGAGGGAGAAATTAAGTGATGAATAGAGTCTGAAAGGTACTGAAGCGAGAAAGAGGGAGGAAAGGGAGAGACTGTGAAACAGAGAGCGTGAGGCTCAGGGCCGGCTCCAGGCACCAGCTTAACAAGCAGGTGCTTGGGGCGGCCAAGGGAGAGGGGCGGCACCTGCGGCAATTCAGGGGAGGCAGGTCCCTCACTCCCACTAGGAGCGAAGGACCTCCCGCTGAACTGCCGCTGCCGATCGCTTGGGGCGGCAGAAATGCTGGAGCCGGCCCTGGTGAGGCTGAGTTGTTTCTTGAAAAGAAAACATTTTAGCGTCCAATTTTATGCCACTATTTGTGCTGGGGTCATTTATTTAAAAGTGCCATTTCCAGACTGTTGATGCCAGAGTGATGTGAAACACCAGCCAGGCCAGGGTTTGGGGGCCAAGATGATTTGAAATACCAGCCAACTGAGGCAAGAAGAGCCAGGATAATTTAAAATGCCATCTCTGATAGCATTTTCAAGCATTAGCAACATATTTTAATTTTTATAAATATGACAGTGTCATCAGGCAATTCCTCAGGCTCTGCCCTGGGGGGGGCAGGTTTGCAAAAATGTCAGTCTACTGGGAGACCACACAGCACACTTTAATTCTGTCACACCAATAATATTCCTCAAGTCATTTAAAATGCCAAACTCTCTAGCATTAACCCAGGAATGGAGCCAAAAACTAGCATCTACACTACGGAGACAGCAATAATGAAGCTACACAATTTCTATCTCCATCAACTGGGAAAGATTCCATTGACTCCTCTTTTTTGTGTGTGTGTGTGTGTGTGTGTGTGTGTGTATGTGTATATATATATATATATATATATATATATATATATAGAAAAGCCCATCATTAGTAAACAAGGGTTATGTGAGGTGTACAATGTGCCCTTGGGTCAGCAATCTGCTGCCACTACAGCTCCAGATTAACATAGCGTTAGCCTGTTTCCCAGGGTGGTCATTCTGCACCATTAATAGCAGCAATGGACAAGAGAAAATGAACTCAGCAATACAAATTCAAATTGCCCAAAGGCAGTTGATTTCACAGCCTTTTTTTTTTTTTTTTTGGCCAGTCATGGAGAGCATTAAAGGATTATAGAAAATCAATATAATAGTGTTTCAGATGAGCCCAAATAGCGAAACTCACACCGAGATTTGGGAAACTCTCAAACCTGAGGAGTATTAGGGATCGGGGGTTGATTCAGCCCATTCTAGAAGTAGATACATATGCAGAAATTGGATCTGGACCCATATTTAGATATTTGGATCTGGACCCAATTCCTCCGAGGTTTGGAGCCAGGTATTACCCGGACAAGAGAGATTATATTTTGGTTATCTTGGTCTGACTGATTTGCAGGTTAGGAGTATAGAATTTGCTATAATGAAGCAGACCACTAATCTTTCAAACCAAATAATCTGCCTCTGTCAGGAACATTATGTGATGCTTCAAAAGGAGCTAACATATTTTGCAGTGAGGGAAATAATTCCTTCTTTACACTTATGGTGATCATTTTACACCATGAAGCATGAGATTTGATTACCCCTACTTTAGCATAACTACAAATGTTGTTATTGTTAATGGAGTGGAGAGCATGTCTCCTGAGTGGTATAAATGCATCACGTGCATCTGAAAAGTGAACATAGTAGTGATTTGGCAGGTTCCAATCCAGAAGGTTTTGCATAACTAGATTTACTGATTTACAGCATTAGTTAACAAATCAGCAAGAGTTTATCATTAATACTGTGCATGGAATCTCCTGAAGTGCAGCTATCTAGAATAAGAGCAGCTTCTATTGAGAATGTCATGCTCAAAAATATTAGAATGGAGCTAGATGGACTGGAAATGTCATTTTTATATTTCAAACTGGGAGTGGCAGTCAGAGGCAAATTAAGGTTTTGTGGGGCCCTGGACCAGAGCAAGTGGGGGGGCCCTCCCTACCCCTTCTGCCTTTGGTCCTGCCCCCATTCCGCCCCTTACACCTGCAGGCCTGCCCACACCCCTCCCCCCCACTGCGGCCCTGCAACCAGTTTGCTCCTTTCTGCCCCCCAAGACCAGAGATGCTCTGCCCCCCCAGGTGGCCACAACAGGGAGTGAGAGCTCCCCCAGCCCTGAGGCCGGGGCAGGGAGCAAGAGCTCCTGCAGCCGGGGTTTGGACACTGGGCCATCTTCCGCCCGCCCAGCACTTCTGTCGGAATGGATTGGAGCAGGGTTGGGGCATGGGGGTTTCTCCCATCCGGCGGCTGGGGCTCCAGGCTTCTGCCGCGCAGAAGTGGATTTTTGCCGGGGCCCCTGGGCACAAGCCCCCATCAGCCCAGTGGCTAATCTGCCACTGGTGGCAGTGATGGTGCATTATGGACTCAAGAGATCAGTCAGTTACATGAGTTTTCCACCAGTCTTTTGTTACCGTTTGAATCACTGTCTGCCATTAGCAGCTTGTAATGCCGGTGCACTGCTCTTCAGCAACTGGGTTCTTTCTTGAGCATCTTTGCACACACTTTATAACTGATCTCTCTCTCACTCAGCATGAGTTGACTGGATCCCTTGAGATGCAGATGTGCCAATAGTGGCAATGTGTTAAAGTGTCAGACATGTCTTCAGGCTATCTCAGGAATTTTCTAGTTATATGCACATATTTTACAGATGCTGCTGTCTCAGATTTCTCTTTGAGTGCCTGGACAATGCTCCGAGTTCATAGGCTTGGCAAGATCACCTTTATCTGATTCTTTTCCATTAAATCTTGCAGTATATGTGTGATATTTTTAAAATAGCTGAAAGGTTTTTCTGAGCTACTTAAAAAGAAAACATACTATTAATCCAAACTAAATCTGCATTCCAGGTACCCTTCATGCAATCAGAGCCTGAATGATTTCTCAGGAGCCAGTGTCACCTCTGCAAACACTGCTGCATAAGACAATAGATTGCATGGAGCTAACTGCTAAATTACATTCTGGGTACAGGAGTACAGTAAATATGGAAACAACTGTGATGTTTGACCTTCCCATATTGAACAGTTTGGGCTGTGCAGATCCAGAGTGTATGTGTGGGCCCATATCTAGTATATATACTACAAATAAACCCTGTACATTTAATTCATTCTGGGTTTTTCAGATGTTCATATTTTAGAGGGGCAAATTATACCCTTCTGTAAAATGGGGTTGATAATGCTCCCCTACTTTGATTAATGTCTGTGAACCATGCCAAGAGCCTTTGAGTCAGAACTACTTCAACAAGAGACCTAGCCCCTCTGAATCCTGTCATTGTTGGTCCCTCACCTTGTTAGGTGAGACCTTGAACTACTATTTGAAAAGGAGAAAGACCTCACAATAGTATAGTCAGGTGCGTCACAAGAATTTATATGCACCCTAATTACATATTTAATTAAATCACATCCGCTAATGCTTCTTGCCACAAAGGATAGCAAATACTAGTTTGCTCATAGTTTGGTCAGTGCATGAAGATGATGAATTTCTCACTAATAGTCTGCAAAAAGAAGAACAGGAGGACTTGTGGCACCTTAGAGACTAACAAATTTATTAGAGCATAAGCTTTCGTGGACTACAGCCCACTTCTTCGGATGCATGCAAGTGGGCTGTAGTCCACGAAAGCTTATGCTCTAATAAATTTGTTAGTCTCTAAGGTGCCACAAGTCCTCCTGTTCTTCTTTTTGCGGATACAGACTAACACGGCTGCTACTCTGAAACTTTTCACTAATAGTCTATAGATCCACTTTTGAACTCCTCACCCAGACAAAATACCCACTGATGGCAATGGGAGTTTTGCCTGAATAAGTGTTTCAAGATCAAGCCCTTTGGATGGAAGACAGACACAGGATTTAAGTGAGCAAACCTCCTCCTTGGTCTTGTGTATTTACTTGCATGCTTAGTGATCCCTTAAAACTATCTCCATTGCACTTGAGAGTCATTCAGTACATGTAATCTTAGAGGTAATTAGGCATTGGCCAGTCAGAATAAACCACAAAACTTTGAGCCTGTTTTTCTGCTGCAAGATATTGGTAATCCCATTGACTTGGATTACTGATATTCTGCAGTGAGGAGGAAAAGGGCTCTATTTTATAACACACTTCACATTCACAAAGAACTTCTAACGTAGGTCAGAATGATGCTTTATTTTTTTTCCTGGAGGAATGTGTCTTTGGAGAATCCTTTTCTATTAATGTAGCGTTACTGTTCTTCTGTCACCTCATTAGCACAGAAAATTTAGCAATATCAGACTAAGCGTGTCATTCTTGTTTGCTTTATACACTTGTTAAATTCTGCCCTCACTTGACTTGAATGGGACTACATGGTTTTAACTGAGGGCAGAATTTGGCCCATTCTGTGTACATTGGTGAATGCATATTATAATCAGAAAACACTTTCAACAGGAGTAAGAAATGATTAAGACCCAATAACACTTGCTTTAAAAAGTGATGTTTGTTAGTACTGTACTTTCTGTTTAAAATTTATTTTTGAATAGTTTAAGGTATGTTTTAAAGTAATGAGCACATTTAAAGAATGCGGGGAGACCATAGACACTAGGGTTAAAATTCTCATACTAAAAATGATAGCATGCACATAATGGAACTGGCATATAAGTGATGTAAGTATTTGGGACCAAATATTCCGCTGGTATAAATGGGCACACTCTACTGATTTCCACAGATCCAGGAACCTTTGCTAGCAGAGAATTTGGCCTTTGGTTTCTTTACTTCCCCCAGGATACAAATGAGGACTTTAATTGCAAGGTTTTTCATTGGGATATTTACATTTGATGATCTGTTCCCACAAATACTAGTGACCAGCCAGCTGCCATCAGCAAAAGATGCAAAGGATAATTTCATCTAATGAATGGAATAAATTTGCCTTTCTGAAATGAACTTCAGTTAAGTGATCTCTGGAATTTAACATATGACACATGAGCTATGAACACTCCTTTCTGGCCTAACCTCTTTTTGACCTACCCCTTTTTTGTATGCCACCATCTGAAACGTGGCAGGCATATGAGCCAAGAGTTCAGCTTATCTGAGCATGTGGAAGAATCACAAAATGCCTCAGCTGAGCATTTCAGTACACAACTGACCTCTCTTCAGTCCGTTTTCAAAGATGAACATTTGTGGATCAGACTGTACAATTTTACCAGTAGAAATGAGAGGTTCTGGACCTTTGTTTTCTGTGCTAGCCTTAAAGTTGATACGGTTAGGTCATAGGAGCTATCTACTCTTAAATATTACAGGCAGTTTCATGGGGTGTCTCTATTTAGATGGCATTCTCCTGTAATGCTTTTTGGATCCAATACCTGCATTTACAGCTCCCGGGGGAATATTCCATCCCCATGTCCACCTACTCACTCACTCTTGATTTTTATAGAGCCTGCATTTACAGTGTAGCAAAACTGAATTTAAAAACAAATTGAATCACACCTGTGGCACCACAACTCATTCCAAACTATGCAAGTCTGAGGAACTTATGCAGAAAGCCTTATTTGCTCCGAATACACAGACCAAATGTTCTGTCTGTTTCATCTTTTACTCTCATTTCACCTTGTTTTAAATCAGTGTGACAGTGGATATAAAGCATGTCTGTCTGCATGTGTCTGGCAATATTTAGTTCATCTATGAATTCATATTGCTTTTCTTAATATAATTGATAACTGGACCATTTAAAGGAAACATGAGGCACACTAGAACTTATACAATGTAGTCAACTTGGTGGCTGAACTCACCATGGTACGAATTCATAGATGAAATAAATGTTGCCAGACGTATGTAGACAATTAAATGAAACTATAATGTAAGAGGTCTAGTAGCCAGCCAGTTGTCTATACTGGAAGCTGAGATCTTGTGTTTGTTTTTTGAGTTGGCACTAAGTGTAGTGATTGGTGGTGGGATACAACATTTAAACTATTCTGGTCACTTAGTGCTGCCATGAGTGTGTTGTTGTGAATCATCTCACCTACAAGCCATCACTGGGACCCTTCTAGTTCAAGCCACCAAACATATATTCATTTTTGGTGCAGTAGAGGTGAATTTGGCTCTGCATATCTGTTAGACAAGTTTTATAAATAATTTGTCTTCCTTTAGAGGGAATTGTCCCCTTCTGTTTAATTTTTCACTTTGTCCCATTACATATTCTTCTGACACCTCAATCTCTGACTGCTTCTCAACATTAATACCTTAAAAGAGTAGAGGTGCAGTAGGTATCCCCTAGACCCTCTCTGATACAAAGAAATCATGTGCTTCTATTCAATGCCCCTATTCTTGTTACCCTCTGGCAAATCAGGTGAGCTACCAATTCCCTCCAGGCCTGCTTCTGATATTCTTAAAGAATTTATTTGTTTTTTATGTCTTCCATTAATGGCTTTTCAGAATCCCTCTCAGCCTTCCTAACTTGCATCAGCTGATTTTTATTTGCTATAGCATATTTTCTTTCTCTTTGGCTTCAGTTGGTCTGGATTTTCATTTTTTTAAAAACACCTGTTTGGCTTGAATAGCATCTTCCCATTTAACCATATTGGCTTCCCTATGGCCCCCCTTCACCCTTTATTGGTTACAGTTATGTGTGTCTTCTTTGACTACCTTAAAGTTGCTTAAATAGCTTCCATGCTGAGTCTAAAGATATTAATTTTCTTGGTTTTGAATTTAGGGTCTGTTTTTACTGGTTTCCACATTGTTTTAAAAATTCTCTTTTCAATAGTTTAATGTCACAGTGGTATTATCTCCTTCCCACGGATGTTGAACTTTATTATACTCTGATCACTATTACTTAGTGTATCAACTATACTTTCTCCTTGGACCACCTTTTTACTGAGTTCTTTTGGGCTACCTGGACTGTAGGCCCTCCTTTTGTGTACTCTAAAAGTAGCTATTCCAAGTAGTGGCCATTAAGGAGGAAATGTAACTAACACGGATTCTCTGTACAGCAGTGCACTGCAGTACTATTTATTAAACTGCAGTCCAACCATCAGCCCAGGAGCCCTCAGTTTAAAGATCCCAGCACTGCATGGTGTTTTCAGGTTCCATTGACTTTTGCAGGAGTTGAAGGAGCTCAACACACCTCCTGTTTTTCACCTTGCAAGACTGGGACCCATTTCAGATCCAGCCTTGCCTCGTTTAAGTCAATGGGAGTTTGGCCATTGATTTCAGTAGGAATAGGGCCAGCTTCTTCATCTAACTTAAACAATAAAATAAAATAGAATAGAATGATGGCAAGACTTGCTGCTCAAACCTTGACACTGGAAGTGGAGTTAAAATGTGTTATTGTCCAATTGACTAACAGCAGCTTAAGAATCAGTGTGGTTTATCCTGAAATCTTCATGCAGGGCTCTTTAAGCAAGTGGGTTTTGACCAAATGGTCTAACCAGAAGATTTTTTGACAGGGAACCCTGCAGTGAAGAAAGTGTAACACCTGTTCAGCTATAAATTCTAGGCCTGGACCAGGCAAGGAAGAGAACCCTTAGATGACTTGTTTCTGTGGAGAGACGGAACACTACCTGGGATACACCATGGAACTTAACTCTGTCAGCTTTGAGGACCGCTCAGACTAACAAAGTTACAAGAACTCTGTAGATTTGAGGACAGAAGTGACTGGGGGCAGAAGAACCTGGAAACCACAGGCAGTTAGTGGTGTGAATTCCTTTTACTCCCTTCCAGCCCCCAAGTATTTTTCAGTCCTTCTAATTGATAAGGTGTAGGTGTTTAGTATTCAGAAAAAGGTTGCAGTTACTTTTTAAATCTTCCCTCATTAATCTTGTGGCCTAACATTTGATGAAACCCAGTAATCAGAGCACGTGAATATTTTCGTGTTAAATCTTAGACCAGTGGTTCTCAAACTTTTGTACTGGTGACCACTTTCATACAGCAAGCCTCTGAGTGTTACCCCATTTATAAATTAAAACACATTTTTTATATTTAACACTATTATGAATGCTGGAAGTGAAGCGGGGTTTGGGGTGGAGGTTGACAGCTTGGAACCCCCACGTAATAACCTCGCGACCCCCAGGTTGAGAACCCCTGTCTTGGACTGTTTTATTATCCTTTAACTGGCAATTCACTCATCCTCACTTTCTCCCTGTTGATATGACTTTGCAGGGCAGCCCACACAAGGTTTTGTTTTGTTTTTTGTTTTTTCTACTAGGAGTGAAGAACTAAGAATTCCTTTCCCTTCCTGGAGCCCAGGTTTTCTTACTGGCTCAGTTTTGTCTCAAGTCTTATCTATTTGAAAAGTTGCACTGATTTAACTAAAGGTATGAATTTGAATTGATTTAGTTAAACTGGTCAAGTCCTTCTGTGGACACTCTTATTCTGGTTTAAACCAGGCCTATTTTGATTTTGCTTAAGCCAGTTAAGAATATGTTTAAATTGAAATATGCCACTCTTAAACCAAAATAAGACTGTCCTCTCAGGAGTTTGCACCAGTGTAATTTAAAGCAGTTTAAAAACACATTTGTAAAGTGCAATTAAATCTGCAAATGAAAAATACCATTTAAGCAAAGGAACTCGATCCAGGGAGAAGGAACAAAGTTTTTCCTTTGAAAGTTTGGGGGAAACTTTGGGTAAGAGTGGTTGTTGTCCAAGTTAACAGTAAAGACAAACCCCAGGAAGAGGGTGTATGTACGTATACATGTGCACATGCATATGTTCTGTGTTGAAAGTGGGGTAGAGAGATTTTGGGTGTTCACATCTTCGTTGATGTCCGAAGCAGAGACTAAGAGACTGTGAAAACCACTATGGAGCATGTGTGTGCATAAGGGGAAGTTGTTATACCGACATAGAGCTCTGTCTTCAAATATCAATAGGTAGACCAGTTTGCCAAGCCACTGTGTTCAAGCCCCTCTGAAACATTAACTTTGTGGTGATGCCCACAAGAAGGGGGAGGTGTGTGTGTGTGTGTTAAAACTCAAATATAATGTTTCCTCTGGGCTTCCCAGGCAGGGGCGAATTCAGGAATAAAAATGTAATGGCTTTTGGAGGGTCATGATCCATGCTCCCACTGCAGCCTTGGGCCAGAGAAGCTCACTCTCCCACTGGGGCTGGAGGAGCTGCCAGCTCCGACCGCGGCCCCAGAGCCAGAGTAGTTCTGCGTCCCCACCAATTATTGGGGGGCCCATGCCCCTACTTGTTCCCCCTTGTACACGCCCCTGTTCCCAGGGCTTCTCTGGGTTTTGTCTATTTGACTGTAAACTCTCTAGTACAGAGACTGCCTTCATGTTACACATTGTTGGTGCTTAGCAAATTAATAATACTAATAATTTGAAATAAAAATCTAAAATATATATAACAGCAAGAGGGCATAGGCTGTCCCTGTGTTGGAATAACCACAATGTTTTTGTTTAAAAGAACATTTTTAATTAGGGTCATTAACCACCCCACCTCGCCACCATGAAACTACTGCATGTAGAAACTTGCATTTCTGTAAGATCGGTCCAAACAATTACAACAGATATAAATTCTCCCAGCTTTGGAGGGAAGTCCAGCTCCACAGCTGGCTTTTACCCTTGCCATTGATTGAACCAAGAAAACAGATACCTGAACCTTGCAAAATTGGATCCGTACTTTGCAGCTTGCTCTTGTCTCTGCTTTCTTCCTCGTCACTCTCCCACTGTAATCTCAAAATTGACAAACTGATTTTTTTTTTATGATGATGGTAATAATTTGCTCGATTTGCTCCAGGCAGAACCCTTGAGTGCCAAGTTTCAGCCTGGAATGAATTTTTATAACCAAGTAATAAACCCCTGAAAATAGGTTATTTTATTGAAAATACTGCTAGATCTTTAACTGTAGCAGCACTAGCAGGCACCACAATAATACAGAACAGCTCCATGAATGCTGTTGCTGCTGCTGCATTTTATTACCGCCCAAAAGGAAAACCAGATTGAAGGGAAAGCAGAGAACTTTTGTAAGTGATGATTTCCCTATGGCCAATGGGGTTGTACTTACTGGAAGGGTCCCTGGACCGTTTTATAGGGTAAGATATGAAAACTGAATTGCAGTCATTTGTAATGAATCTCTATCATTGCAGCGAACTAAGGCCTGTCAGGATTGGTAATGAATTTAGGCGGCTCCCTAGTTTCATTAGATTTCTAAGACTGGAGAACTTATTTCATTGAACTGCTGTGTCTTTTTTATTACTGCCCTTTCCAGAGACCCAGGTTCCAGCATAACACAAGACAGCATGTGGACAAAGCCATTCTGAGTAGGAGGGTCCACAACAGTTTTAATTCCTTCAAATTTCCGTACACTGTCCCTCTTCACCTCCACTGCTGTCCCTCCAGAGTTGTCTGTGGGTTAAGGTTGAATTGAAAAGTCACTTACATGTAAATCCTGTAAAATGTCTCAGTCCTACAGATAGTGGGCAAGGAAACTTCCAACCCCTTTTAAGAACCATATGACTATGGAATACTGTAGCAACACCATGTCAGCCGCAATCAAGGCATGTATGCTTTCCCTCACCAACACTGTTGTGCCTGCTACACATTAAACAAGAACAGAAAGCTGCCCTTTTAGTCTTGAATATATACAAACTGGGCCAAATTCTGTTCCCAGTTACATTGATGTAAATCAGGAGTGATTCAACTGACTTCAGCAAAGTTACTGTTGATTTACATCACTGTTACTCAAAGCAGAAGGTGTGTGTGTGTGTGTGTGTGTGTGTGTGTGTGTGTGTGTGTGTGTGTGTGTGTGTGTGTAAACTATAACTACTAGCCAAGTTGAAATATTCATTTATTATAGCACATGGATAGCATTATTGTTGCTTTGGATTTTTTTGGATAGAAAGCAGTGGTTAAACACCTGAACTCTCAGTAGACAAAAAAGCACACTATAAAATTTTACAGCTATGGCGTAGGAGATTGTAACATGTAGGTTCCTTTAAAAAAAAAAATCAAACTATGTGATATTACATAGTTTAGAGGTTTTGTCACTGAGTTGATTAGTATGACTTAGTTATTAGCTGTTACTAGAAGCTTTCCACTGAGAAACGGAATTAGAAATACCAATTGCTGTGTTTTTATTCACAGTCCTGTTGAATTAAGATCACTCTCATGCTCTGAGAGCCATTCCAAATGTCTTTTTATACAGCGTTTGTCCATTCTTTCTTTGTGGAAAATAGGACCTACAGAGACCAACCCAGGAATGTTCCCCACAGCCATGCCTCAAATGCATATGGCACATTAAGACTTGGGGAAGGAGGGGGGAAATCTATAATTTTACCAAACAGGATCCCTATTTTCCAGGGCCAGCATTAGGATTCAGGGGTCCCCAGTTCGGCTATGTTAATCTCTTCAGTCTCCCCTGAACCTCATAAATCCCTTTAATCTCTGTACCTTATCTTTTCTCTATCAGCTTTGGCCTTTTTATTAAGCCCACCACCTTCTATCTAAGCACTCTGGTATCCAATCTCTCCCACTAGAGTAGGGCAAATAATTCAACATGACATTCATTTTCAATGCATTTATCTTCTTTTTCAGCTTCTGGAATACCCATGAGCAGATTCCTTCTTACTGCTATTGTTTCATTATTCAAATACATTTGAGGAATATCATTTGGAATGTTTTACTCTGCATTTTGATCTTAAACACTTGACATAGGAGTTGCATTGGTTAGTTATGAATGGTTGGATCAGTCAAAAGGCATTATTTCAGTGCCCTGATTGGACGCATGCACAAGCATGTCCAGCGTCAGCACTTGCATGTATGAATGTAAAATCCAGAGTCCACTGGATTCCATGAATACGAATGCATGTGACTCTGAAATTTGTTTTCCATGAACATTTTTGACAGCAAAATTCATCACCTAGAGGTTCACTGAAAGCAAATACGAAAGGGCCTTCAACCTGGCTGAAGTGAATTAATTAAAAAATTCAAAAGAATGTCCATGGATAATTGTTTGTATTATTTGTCTAGTTCTATTCCCACACAAATCTCCCTAGCCTCTTCCTTCTCCTCCTCCCCAACAATTCCATTCCAGTCTCCCTGCCCCCTGTATCTCCAATCATTGCAACCAAAGAGCTCCGTTGAGAGCTTGCATAGATCAGGTGGCACACACACATTCTCTGTGAAAACAACTGGCGTACATCAAGACATAAACACTCTTATTTAAATACAGTGATGTGAAGGACAAGACAAGAATTCAAACAAGCTTTTGAAAGTGTTATAGACCCACAAACAAGTCTACCCCAGAGAGTTCAATTACTGGGTTGATTACACTAAAGAGAGAAGGTGGTGAGGTAATATCTTTTATTGGACCAACTTCTGTTGGTGAAAGAGACAAGCTCTCTAATATCCTGGGACAGACACAACTACAGAAGTTTTAATGTTCCTCCAGTCTCCTCTAAAACAAAACAAATAAAGCTAATGGGACAATAGAAATGTATCTTTCTTAAACTATCACAGCAGTGTGCTCTAAATTCTTTTTTTAACTAATGAAAGACCTTGAGGAGAATTTAGAACATTGGTTAAAATATGTAATTAAATCAACTTGAATCTATCAGCTGCCTTTTACGTTTGCAGACTAGGATCAACTGAATGGCAGTAACAAGGAAGCTTGGTGTAGGAATGGAATGAGCATGACACATTTTGTGGGCATTGGGCACTATTTAGGATTTGGTCTGTAATCAAATTGTATCCCTATTTATTGTCAACCTAAAAAGATGCAATAGAAACTAAATTCCTTTTGAAATGAGAAATAACTGTTGTCATATATTTTCTTTAATAAAGAGTGAATTTAACTGCACGCTAAACTGATCTTATAAATGTGGTCTCTGTAACTCACACTCTAAATTACAAGGGGAAAATCTGAATTAGTTCATTAATACTGTGAAAAAGAACAGTGACCTACCTGCCAAAGGGTAAGGTGGGAATAATTAATTTGGTCAATTAAAAATAAATGGATAGATTAAAATGCAATGCCTTCTGTATGGTGCATTAAATTATGGAGTCTTGCTTTGCAGAATGTGTTTATTGTCAGATGTGGCCTACGTGGGTGTGCTTTTTGTTTTTTGTTTTACCTTGACTCAAATCTGAGTTTAGCATACTCAGCTAGCAAATTATTTTGAGTTGCAGACCACAACATGCTCTAAAGATGAATTCTTCTTGCACCCAGTCATACTCTGCAAATCAGAGCAATATTAGTCCCTTTGTGAGATGCAACCTAAAGTAGTACAACAAGGCTTCCAAGTTTCATATTCCAAAGCTACTCATTCCTGTTTCTGTGTATTTTCTCCTGAAAGTCATTTGCTTTTTCCTGGAGTTTTAATGTTTTTAAAGGGCCAGAGACAATGCTGGATTGCCTGGGTCATCTTAATCTATTTATGACCTTAAAAATCTTAACCACACAGAACCATTGAACTACTGGAGCTGAACCCTAAAGTATACAGCATATTTGCTCCACAGAACTGGAAATAGTAAAACAGTTACTTTTCTATAAATACCAGTAACTCCTCTTGACATTTACAAGCATGTAGTATTTTTTACACACTGCATCATCTCAAAAGCGCTTAACAGATCACTGAACTGTGTATCTGCAATGAAGAGGTTCAGTGTAGGTAGCTAGAAAGCCATTATACACCCAGCACCATCCCTCACAAAACCTTAGGACATTACATTAGCGAATGTCCATCTACGAGACCATAAATTGAAAGAAGAAATATGAGCCAGTTACTGAATGGTTGACCAGTGCTCTGGTGCAGCCTGAAGGAAAATATGAATGTTATTGTTTATTTTAACTAGGGTGTATATCAAGCAGAGCCAAGGTTTTCTAGTTTGTTGAGACAAGAGAGTTGTTTTTCTCAGAGAAATACTTTTGGGTAATTCCAGTTGCTAGGGGAGAAATCAAATTAAATAGAGAAAGCGGAGTACAGCGTGAGATGAAAGTCTTATTTCCTAGGTGTGAGAATTGGCAAGTATAAAAAAATGTAAAAAGAGAGCAAAGCAGAGTGAGGAGTTTCCGTGAGGTGATCAAAATGAACAGCGCCTGTACAGCCTCCGCAGAAGGCTTGGATTTGCATTTGCAGTGCCAAGATGGAATAAACAGCTGCTGCCAGAAATAAAATTCCTGGCAACGTGGCAGCTCAGGTCCTCCTGTTTCAAAAATACAAATCACCAGTGGGATTCCCCTTACTCTAAGTCCTCCCAGAAGCCCTGTAAAATTGTCAAATGTCCTCATAACATTTTAAACTCCTGAACGCTTGCATGTGTCAATAGATTTCCTCGTTAAAATCTTAGGATGTCATGATTCCAAGGTGAAATATAAACATCATACCAAATTCTCCCATCAAACATAGCAAATCAGTGTTCGTCTCCAAACGGGTAATTTTCACTCTGCAAGGATGGATGGACGGGCGCATGTGTGTGCATGCACACACGTTCCTATTTGTGATGGGTGCAGTGGTTGCAGTTTCACTGTATAGAAAGTATAGAAAAAGAAGCTGATTTATTTATTTATTTATTGTAAATGAGCAAGGATTGATAATACATAGCACCTCTGTGGGATGTCACATTTGCTGTTAAAAACATTAATATCCCCAACACCCTTGGTTCAAATTCTGCCCCAATACACCACATAACCCCATGGTAATCAACAAGGTTACATGGGGGTATAAATCAGCGCAGGAAGCGTATCCTGGTGATGAAAGCTATTCCCATTAAGCAGATAAAGAAACAAGGCACAAAATGTTCCCAAGGCTACACAATTCAGTTAACTTCAGTGAGTCTTGATTGATATGACAAGCTATACATGTGTTGCCAAAGTTTAAGAAAAGGACAACCCCTCAGATATCTATCAGGAGCAGGTATGACACATCCCAAGATAGGGTCCCACTCTGTGTTGTGTGGTTTGATCTGTCCATTTGTAATTGCTGACCAGTCCTGGTCCAATGGACTGTTGCTCCATAGCATGACACCACCTCCTTCCTTTATCTCAGAGTCAAACACAACTTCCCCTCATAACATTTTGATGTGATGTCTTTTATGATTTTTGATCATTTAAGGAAATAATATTCTTACATTTCCTCATATTTGGGACATTTGTGTAGCAAGTGTATCTCTAAGTCTCTCCTCTGGCGTATTGGGTGCATAGTCATTCCTCTCTGGGTTTAGACTGAACTTGCATGTTTCCACCTCTTGTGTGTGATCATTGGTGGTCTGTATTTGTTGAGCGTCTGCCTTAGTTTTGCACATTTCCCTGTGGTAAGTTAGTCTGCTAGTGTGATAGTTCTATGCACAGATCTGTAGCGATCTAGCTGCTTGCTGTTTCTGATTGGGTCTTCCTGCTGGCCAGTATATTGACATTTTAGGTGCTGGTCTCACATCTTGAGTATTTTTGGGAATTGAATGGGGTGAATCTAATAGAGATTAGAATTGTTGGCGTGCGGAACAATGATATATAGGTGCAGTGAGTCAGTAGCACAGGTGGGATTAGAACTGGAGTTCCTCGTTATTTTATTTACAACACTATAGCTAGAACTACTGAAATGCAGCTATTTCTGGGGCAGAGGACAGCAATCATCCAATGCACAGAAGAAAGGGAGGGGAAATGTTGGGCAATGACTCTAAGGCAAACGCCTATTGTATGTTCAGTCATGACTTCATGGGCTTCCCTTCTATATGAGCGAAACCAAAGTCTCTATTCTCATCTTTGCATTTAAGTAGACACTCTGCCAACATTGCCATGGTTGATATAGAGTTGTGTTTTTCATATGGTCCAGTTAGCCAAATACTGCTCCAGGGTAATAGAAGAGTCACAAAGAAGGAAGACGATTTCTGGTCAAAGGACAAAAAAATCCTAACAGCAGAGTAGAATCTTCCCCCCTACATTTCAAAGCACCGCACAGGCTTTTAGACCTCCCATTAAAGCCAACAAAAATTGTTGTGCCCCCATCATCTAATGGTAGTGCTTTGCACTTACTGTATCTAGTGCCTTCCATCCAGAGATCCCAAAGCCCTTTACAAAGGGGAGTAGGTATAATTATTCCCAGTTTAAGAATGAAGAAACTGAGATAGCAAGAGATTGTACTCTGCCCAGTGTCACACAGTGAGTTTATGGAATGGCTGGGATTAGAACCTTGACTAAAACTCCTCATCCCACAGCATCTGTCCCCACCACTAGCATGTGCTGCCTAGACTTATGCAGGGTGTACTGAAAAATAATAATGAATTGCTGAAACCTTTTAGAAAGGAAAACTTGTCTTGTTCACACATCATTTCTGAAATCTACAATCCATGTAAAGAGGAAGAGTCACTACACTAGAGGGAAGATAGCGGATTGAAGCTTTTTAAAACCGTGATGTCCAGTCTTTGCCAAAGTGAGGCAACTTGCCAGGTGTCTGGGAGCTTCATTAAATGGAGTAGCCTTTAAACTCCCGCCTTCTTAATAAGGAGGTTTAGCCTAAAGAGGCTATAAATTCCAGCATGCAATGAGCTGTAGATGCTCAGATTAAGATAGAACACTGCATTCTAAAATGTATACTCTTTCCTGTACTGTCCTGTATCAGTGCAGAGGGATGCACTAGATCAGTGGTTTTCAATCTTTTTTCATTGGCAGACCCCTAACAAATTTTGAATGGAGATGCGGACCCCTTTAGAAATCTTAGATATAGTCTGCGGAGTCCCAGGGGTCCGTGGACCACAGGTTGAAAATCCTTGGACTAGATAACCCACATTGATGATCTTCCCATGTCTTTTTTAGAATCCTAAGTGTCTGATTCTACTGTCACGTTACACTGCTGTAAATCGAGATTTGTGCCATGAGATAAGTGGAATTATACTAGTGTAAAAATGGTGTGGGGGGCAATCAGACACTTTACAGTCCAAAGTTGATTCTCTGCTTTCTTTAGAAATCACATAGTGTAGTGCAGGTCACACAATATGCCTGTTCTAAGGGCACAACTATGGTCATATTCAATGAGATCAGAACTGAATCCCGTCTTCTAAAACCAGATTTGTCTTTCTAGGTATTATACTGTGCTCATCAGCATTCTAGCTGTGCACACTTGTTCCTGGATTTAACAGTTTAAGATCAAATAATGAAACAGGATATTAGTATTATTTATTTGTATTGCTTCAGCTCCTAGGAGTCCCAGTCGTGGACCTGGACCCTATCGTGCTTGGTGCTGTACAAACACAGAACAAAAAACAGTGATAATTAGAAAGAGAGTAAAAAAAGTTTGTTTCAACTCAATAGGCGTCATTCTGATTTTATTTACACCAGCGTTATATCAAGGTAGAGGTGTTTAGGATTAATTACACCAGAGTAAAATGTGTTTCACCAGTGTAAAACCAGCATAAGCAAAATTTAGAATCAGGCCCTAATATATATTTTATCAGGTAAGAGAGAACACATTGGACAGATTTAAAGACTTTAAAAAGGAAAATAAAAACACCCACAGCTCAGTTTTGGTTTTATCGTAATACGGTTTGCCTGCAGTAGACAGAATCATTTTTACTAGGCAAATGTTGGCTACATCAATTCCTATCCTCCTCATCCTTAACTCAGAGTTGATTACTTAGGTTAAAACTCAAAATGAAGCCATTAGTTGTTTAGGCTTTTCATGTAAATTGATCTCTATTTGGGGGAAAGAAAGAAAGAAAGAAAATTAGAGAAATAAATCCCCTAACTTGATGCAATCTTAAATTATGGGAGGCTAATACAAATCCTTAGTGTTTCCAAATGCAAAAGATGGGAGGTATCCATTTAACATGCATCCCTAGGGAGTCATTCTCTGATTTCTAACAGGAGGGAACACCAAAGCTAAGACAGAGGCCTGCTGTGACTCTATCACAGAAGAACACATGCCTTTGAAATTTCATCAGCCAGAAAATCGATGACTAGTGTTTCAGATTTCATAGAAGAATTTTGCTGGGGGGAGTTTAGGACCAAAAGATAAAAATGCCATAAATTCTATCCTAGAATCTGCAAGTAGAAGGTTTAAGAGATTATGTGAGTAAATCATTCTTCCCTTCTGAGTATCCTGCTGATAAAAAGGATCCCCGATGTGATATGTACCATCAGGTTTGAATTTGAAGCAGAGAATGTCTTTTGAGCTCCCTTTAGGGAATCTCTACATTTTATACTGAATATTAGGATCACCTCTCTAGGCATGCAGAAGAGACCAGAATGAGAAACTGAAGCCTCAGAGAAATTATCACAAATAAATAAACTGTTTTCCTTTTTTATTTAATCCTTCTATAACCAGCTTTCTCCAGCAATTCACAAAACTATACAGTACATTACTCATGCTAACTTGCATGCATTTCACAAGGTCAAACATGCACCTCTGTATTTCATGTCCATGACTAAGACTAACCATAAAGGCCGAAAACTCTTCCTGCTTCATTTTCAGAGGTCCAATACTTCTGTAACAACTTAATTTTTCATTGTATGTGTCATAGTTATTAATTCGTGTTATTTGGATGTTATGTCCTCCAAAGTATTCATATGATTCTCTCTCAGGAGCATGCCAATATTCTTGTAGGTACAGCACAGGACTGAGAGGAGCTCTGGATTCTGTTCTCAGTTTTAGCACTAACTTAGTACCCTGTCTCTCTGCCTCAATTTCCCCATCTATAAATAAGAGGTACTTCCTTATTTTACAGGGGTGTTGTAAGGCTTAATTCATTAATGATTGTGAGGTGCTCGGATACCGTGGTAGTGAGTGTCATACCAACGCCTGTAACTCAATGCAGATTACAGTTACATCTGTGCCATGGCTCCCACTCTCTTATCTCCTTTGGGGCAGGAAAAAGGGGGACAGGAGCCACCGTGCTACCTGGAATGCAGGTCAGGCCCTTATGTGGGCCTCACATTGGAAGAAGACTCTTTGTCCCCTTCCCCTGCTCCGCACCCAGAGAAAGGCCAGCAGAACCCGGTTCTGAAGGAGCACAGCTCTCCTGTGGGGGACACTGTCATTATTTTTTACATTTATGCAAACATTTTGGGCTTCATTGTTTTCTCCTCATATAAAATGACTGACAAATGCTGAGTGAGGGAGTGACTCTCCCCTGGATCTGGAGGAAAGACTCTGTGCTGGCAGGGTGAGAGCTGAGCTGCCTTTCACTCTGGCCATCTGGTTTGAGTATTAGCCATTCATTTGTTTTTCTCTTGTTCCTGTTGATCTCATTGTTAATGCTGTATTTCATAGATCCACTGCTTGGGCCCAGTCCTGGGAGGCGCTGAGCTTCCCCTGAGCGATGTTGTGTGCTTTCAACTACTATGATCCAGTGGCAGTTGATGGAGTGCAGCATCTTGCAGAATCATGTACATTTTATATGCCAGTGCCCATTCCTCCTTTATTCATGATTTTGTGGTTGGAGTTTCTGTTTCAATGTTTCATTAGTGAATGCTGCATGCAGGTGCTGTTCCTTCCACTCTGGGCCTCTCATCTTTCACACATGAAGTGGTTTCCTAGCAGACTGCAGCATTCTGATTCAATGTCAGAGTGCTGACCTCCAGTGGGAGAACAGGGTGGTGGTTTGTGTGCCAAACTGTGGCTTATCAGCACCCTCTGTAGCAACTCCTGAGAATGGCATGCATCTGTCTAAATGTAGCTATCGCTGAAGGTTACACAAAGGCATGTGCTAACTCAATAAGGATAGGTTTCAGAGTAGCAGCCGTGTTAGTCTGCATCCGCAAAAAGAACAGGAGTACTTGTGGCACCTTAGAGACTAACAGATTTATTAGAGCATAAGCTTTCGTGGACTACAGCCCACTTCTTCGGATTATTCTTATTATTCTTCGGATGCATCCGAAGAAGTGGGCTGTAGTCCACGAAAGCTTATGCTCTAATAAATCTGTTAGTCTCTAAGCTGCCACAAGTACTCCTGTTCTTTTTTCAATAAGGATAATTCACACACAGAAATCAGGTAATATTTCCTAATGGAGCTCTCTCTACAGCGGTTTTGTCTGTGGTTATGAGTCAGTTGTAATTCTATGGAATACACTGAAAATACTGGTTACATCTTTATTATCCTCATTAGATAATAGTCAACATGAAGATGAGGCTTTTTGTTTCAACATAAAATGCAGTGGGCTTTTCTGCAGTGGATATACTGAGGATTTATGTGCCCTCTGAAAAAACCTTATCCCAGGACTTTGATGGAAAAGCAGCTCCCTTAAATCCAAGTAGGCGCTACAGTGATAAATACTATCAGCATATCTAAAATCAGATACAGTATGTGTGAGCTTTTACATGTCTGCTTGTCTAGCCTGTTTGAACTACAATGAATCAGAGAACAATGAAATAAATAGCTTCATGGCATATAAACAAAATTGATTTCTGAAAAATTAAAGTTGTTGTTTTTACCTTAGTGAGGAAGGATGTTTTGTGAAAGGTGTTCCCTCCACAGCAGTGTTTGAAGTGTTAGCCAGTTCTGTTCTCCTGGCCAGCAGACACAAAGTGAGTAAAATAAAACTGATAAAACTCAGTCAAAATGCCTTCTGTTTGTGCATGACATAACATGCCTCAGCGCAGGGTAATGGACTAGATGATCTCTCAAGGTCTCTTCCAGCCCTATGTTTCTATGATTCCATGGACCTAAGAGAGGGAGTAAAACTCCTGCAGAGATACTGCTGGGAAAGAAAGAGACATAGGCAGCATAGAGACAGAGGAAGAGAGTATGGGTGAGGGCCCGGGGAGAGGCAAAGCGGGGTATGATTATGACTAGAGAAGAAAGTGTCAGAGAAGTGCAAGTATGAGCTGGGCCAGTATGTAGATTGATTGACTGCAATGAGTTATTAAGAATAGATTACAGTATTATGTAGTAATTCCCACATCTCAAAAAATCTGAATTGCTAATACAGTAAAAGATTATTCTTCCCCCTTCTAATCATAGAATGTCAGGGTTGGAAGGGACCTCAGGAGGTCATCTAGTCCAACCCCCTGCTCAAAGCAGGACAATCCCCAGACAGACTTTTTTCCCCAGATTCCTAATTGGCCCCCTCCAAGGATTGAGCTCACAACCTGGGTTTAGCAGGCCAATGCTCAAACCACTGAGCTATCCCTCAGATGCAAGTTTGCTTTTCTACTCTGAAAGGAACTGGGATAAGTCAAATTGTCTCCATTGTCAAATTAGGATAGCACATATAAAATATGTTAATGCTGTTTGTATTTTTTAAGCAATGCTGGCATTCGGTCTCCATCAGTTCTAAATGACCAGGGTTGGCTAAGCAGGTGACAGAAAGATGCAACTTTGTGCATATCTGACTAGAAAGGGATTATTTTGTTACTAGACTATTGAAAGGGAAACAGTCCTCTCATAAAATAACAGAAAATGGCTTTATTTATTGCAAAATTTGGTGGAACAGAATCATAGAAATCTATAGTAAAAACACACAGATGCTTGTGGGTATCCCTGTAAAAAACTGAGTTTGTAGCAAAGTTTTCAAGTTGGCCTGCAGTAACTTTTGGAGTGACATGCCTGATATCTTCCTATACTAAAGCATTTAAATCATTTTCTCCATTGTGACTAGGTCTAGGATGACCTATGAAAATTTCCTCCTTAAGAAATATCACTTATGCCCCTTAATTTGTATAATTAAATCTGTGTGGCCTTAAGTGCATATCTTTGTTTTTGGCAGTCGGGGCCATCTCCATGACCCAGAATTTAGCATTATTGCTTTTTAAAAAGCTTTACAAATCTTTAATACAGTTTAATATAATAATACATTTTTATTTTACTTTTATAAAATAAAAACAGCTTTATTGTTTGGAGATAAACATTCTTATACAGAGTTCGCAGCTGGAATGTTGTGCTGTGCTGTTTTTTAAACAGGCATTAATTTTCCTATCACAGCCCCTTTATTCTGAAACATAAATTTGAAAACATATTGATGAAAAAGGAGAGACCCTTACTGAGTGTATCTCAACTCATCAAACTGTGTTTGAATCATACCATCGTTAGTATGCAGTATGTTTGATGGACAAAGTAGCCAATTCTCTCCTCGTGCCACTGCTTTGCACATTGAAATGAGAATAAATTCCAATGTCCAACTTCCGTTTTATTGTACCGTACAGTACATCAGCTTATATGCCCTGATCCTGCAATCAGATCCACCTGGGTCCGCACAGAGTCCCATTAAAGGTCTTCCTACATGGATCTACTCACAGGATCGGAGCCCTTATGATTAGACCTGTGAGTTTGCAACAGTGATATTTTCTGATTTCATGTTGTAAATGCAGCGGTTACGTTGTGAGAAATGATGGGTAAGCTATTTTATAAGTGGTGTTTCATATGGTTACAAATGCAAGTAATTTTTATGTTGAATCACAGTAGTGATTTGTATTTCAGGGAGCTGCTGTCTGATGATTTGAAAAAGTGGATATTTTCTACGGGGCTGATTCAAAGTCTACTGAAATCCATTCTTCCATTGGCTTCAATGGGGTATGAATTAGGCCTTAAAACTACTGAAGTGAAGGGAAGAGTCCCCAAAATGGAAACATCCTGGGCCCACGTTGCTGGGTTTGCCAGGTGCAGGATATTTCAGAGCTTTATTAGGATCTTAGTCTACATTCAACCAGGGTTTAGTAAAATCACACTAATCAAGAGGCCCTTTTTAAAATGAGTCTGATGGTCTCCATTTTTTCTCTTAGTGGATGACATTCAGCTAACCAAGAGTTATTTTACTAAAGACCAATCCTAAATGTTTATCAAGACTGAAAGCCTCTTTTATTTTACTAGGAAACTGTCCCTGAGGCTGGGTCATGGTTGAGCTACACAGACCAAATAAGGTGCTGGGGACTGAAAAGTAGCTGATTGTCATGTAGGCTGAGAGCTTCAATTGCAAGTATTCTCTGCAGTCTTTCAGAATAAATGTTATCAGTCACTTTAAAGGAACACTTCAACTGTCTTAGTGCTGTGACTAATAATTGAGATAATTCAAACGGAAAGTTTTAAAAATTGAATTCACTTTCACCGTTCATGCTGTTTATGTAATTTTTGTGCAGCTTGGACATTGACTCTAAACTAGCTAGCTGTGTTTTTGCTGCGAGTCATTTTCCTTTTCTGGTTCTCATGCACTAGTTTAATACTGCAAAGTCTGGGGAACATGGAAATCCGAACAAAACACTATTTTAAGTGGAACTAAAAAAAATTGAAATATATGTGGGCACTGAACCTATGATGATCCAGTCTCTTTGTTGTAAAAGAAATGTGCTCCAGAAAAGCTGATGTCAGTACATACCTGTCTTTTATCACATGATCCAGAATCTGAAGGAGACATGCACTGTGCAGGGCATTCCCACTCTTTATTTTGAGGAGACAGCACCAGTCAATGAAGGCCCAAAATTTAGAGGATGTTTGGTTTGTTTTTTAAAAAGGATTAACAACATCCATAATTAAATATGAATTTCTTAAATTTTTAATTGTTGAAATAAGAACAAAAGTAAAATCTTTGAGTGAGAACAGTGAGTGTCTCCTCTGACAGTCTGCAATAAACTCTGAGAACAAACTGGCTTCTGAATTCAGTGCAAGGAGAGCACAGAGAAATATAAATGTGCAATTTGCAGAAAACAAAACCCATCACAGATTCTTGGTTACCTACTTCACCCTCTCCATATCACGAAGGTCTCATACAGGTTCAGAAGTGTTAACAATAGAGCTTTACTATATGGAATGGTTACAACTATTGCTAGGTCCTAATATAGCACTAAGGACTAATCCTGCAAGGTTCTGACAGACCTCAACTCCCACTGAAGTCCTCAGCTGTCACTAAAGTCTGTGGGAGTTGAGGACACTTGGCACCTTGTAGGAACAAGCCCTAAGTGCTACTAGTGAAAATCCGATCTGCTGCTCCGGCTCCTGCCAGTAGGTACAGCTGTATTTAGCCAGGAAACAGTAGTATTATTAGTGACTGAGGGGATAAGAGGAGATAAAGAAGAAAAGGGCAGAGAGGAGAAGAGATGATAGATGTTTGAGTTCTTATCTTTCAGCACACACCATACACACACTAGGGTCCCAAGCCTGCAAATCTTCATTCAGAGACTGACTTTGCCACCCTTGCTAACATTCAGTAGGACCTTACTTCAAAAGTATCCCATTCATTTCAATAACTCTTACAGTGAAGTATTAGGGGATATCAGGAATCCAAAACCAGGTCTTCAGTGAATGATCATTACTCCTGTAAGCAACCTCACTGATTGTAGAGAAATAAGGTTATGCTAGAATACTCTTACCCTCTATCTGTAAAGGGGACTCCTTCACTGTGGAAATGCACCTCAACCCATCAGTAGAAACCTGTAATGAGATTTTTTTCCTTTTTTGGTAAAACAAACAATTCTGTGTATCTCCTGTGTCTTTGCCTTATTCTGAAGTCAACTCTCCCTTGACTGCAATCAAAAGAGATCAAAGGAGTTCAGCAGAGCTATAGACATAGCCCTAGCATCCATTACCTCCGCTCTGTTGTTGTCAGCAGCCATTTGATTAATTACTAAAATTTAAATATCAAGGGCATTCAAGGTGGGATATGAGGTAAATCATGTAACTGACTCTTCATTCCATCCTGGCTTCACCTGATATCCCATTTTGAACTAGTGGGAGAGCAACAGTTTGAGGCCTTCTCCCCGTGTGATTTGTGCTGTAATTATTACAAGAATAATTGAAGGAAGGAAAAAAACAAACCCTGCACACTATAGCACAGTACAACTTTGTCACCCAATGGAACAGGCCCATGGAAAAGAAGTTCAAGCTCTAGGAATTCTTTTAGGGGTGTTCTATAGGGGGTCAGATCACATGATCATAGTGGTCCCCTCTGGCCTTAGAATCTATAAGTGGCATTCCTTTTAAGATTTGAGGTCAGTAATATGACACTAGATTCATTTTCACAGCTTTCCTTTACAATGAAACTATCAGTCTGAATAAAATCACTACCAGATGAGGATATTTGTGTGTGTGTGTGTGTGTGTGTGTGTGTGTGTGTGTGTGTGTGTGTGTGTGTGTGTGTGTGTGTGTGTGTGTGTGTGTGTGTGAGAGAGAGAGAGAGAGAGAGAGAGAGTGTGAGTGAGAGAAGGGGGGTAGGGTGGGATTTCATGCTGCTAAACTTTCACATAATTATGTGATAAAAGAGGGTTGCTAACTTCCCTCTCACCATGCACTCCAAAAACTAAATGCTTCTGTTGAAGAAGCAATGTTTGTCTTCAGTGAACTCCACAGTAAGACAATCAGCTATTTCTGAGTAGTGTGGCTGTTGTTTTGTTTTTTAAATGAAAACAACAATCTTGACTGGACAAAGCAGAAGTGTGCAGGCACGTGGCATGGATTTGGACAGCTTGTTATTTTCTAAGCAGCATAACCCATTTTTGTTGTCCTTCCCCTCTTCCAAATAAATGTGCCTTCCTCCAAAACTGTACTTGTGTGAAAATCAGATAGTGGTAACATTAGATGCAGTGTGAAGATGGTTATAAGACTGTCTGTAACATTTATATAATATGTTTCATGATCAAATGCTTTGCAGTTGGAGATGCCATAAAACAAGCTTTCAAAGACAGCAGTAGGTACTTACCAAGAAAAACACAGCAATCATGTAGTCCTTAGTGCATAGGATTTAGGGGTGGGGTGGGAGGTAGGCAAGAGGGTTGTAAGGAAATACAGAAAGCACTTTACTACTTGCATTGTTTTCCGGGGTTTGTTAAGGGAGAAAGAAACAAACACACCAAAACTCCCCCTCCCCCCCATGATTGGTGCTAGGTAATACAGCACTATTTTCTAATGTCTCTACCTAGTCTAAGGGCTTGTCTACACTTACCGGGGGATCGATGTGCGGTGATCGATGCATCGGTGGTCGATTTAGCGGGTCTAGTGAAGACGTGCTAAAATGACCATAGATGGCTCTCCCCTCAGCTCCTATACTCCACCTGATCAAGAAGCGTAAAGGGAGTCGATGGGAGACGCTCTCCCATCGACGTCGCGTAAGTGTGGACCCCGCGGTAAGTAGATCTCAGCTATGTCGATTTGAGTTACGCTATTCAGGTAATTCAAATTGCATAGCTTAGATCGACTTTTCCCTTTAGTGTAGACAGGGCCTGGGACAGGGGTTCTCACAACAATTTTTTTGGTGGCTGCTCTGATAATTTTTCCTAAAATAATTAACTTTAGGAAAAACAAATATGTGCAAATATACATGTCCAAATGTATTTCTGTAGAGTTTCTTTTTGCAGACTCAATAATAAACATAACATACAATTGTCTCTATTCATTACTGGATCTAAACAGAATAGAAACACACATAAGGTGTTTTGCACATTTTTGTCTTTTTTTGGTTTCCTTTTCTTTTTTGGCTGCTTTTTAAAAGACTTGCTAGCTAGTAAGTCTGCTGCTGTGAAAAGTAATACTTGTTAATATCACTTTTCATAGCAGACTTACTACATAGCTGGGAGGCTGTGGAAAGTGACATTAAACATACAAATATCAATTTTCACAGCAGGCTTACTCAACCCTGGCAAGCCAGGGGACAAATTAAGCCCTGATGGGGAGGTGGGTAGAGAGACAGCGGGGGCCAGGGATGATGCAGGGGTGGTGGTGAGCCAAAGGCCAGCAGCTGCTGCCATATGGCTGGGGTAAAGACCCTTGACTAAAGCCTTCCACCTGCCACCCAGGGCTGAAGCCCGAAGCTGGAGCCTCACTGCCCCAGGGAAGGTGGGAACTCAGTGGCTGCCTGCTCTTCTGGTGTTTGTGGATCCATGAATGGTCAGAGTCCAACCCCTGCTGATGACCCTGGGGAAGGGTCCACTGCCTCCCCCAAGTCACTGCCCAGGAGGTTGTGGCCACAAGAAAAGCTCCTGATGGCTGCATTTGAGAAACACTGGCCTAAGAACCCCATTCCCTTCTGTGCAAGTTATTCCCAAGTAGGAGAGTGCAAACTCTTTATAGCAGTAGATCCATTATGATCTTCATGGCTCACCAGAGGTCTGTGAGAAGCCAGGGGCTTCTAATACAGAGGATCCTTGTGTCCACATTTCTACTGAGACCTCTCTCTCTGGCCCCTGGACAGTGTGACTTCAACAAATGTGTTGCCATGGGGCCCTTAACCATGCATGTTCTCAGACCTACTTCCTTTGGGTACAGCCTGCATTACAGAGACAGAACTTGTTCAAGTTTCCAGATGCTATAACTACTCAGCTTTGGTTGGGACTGGAGAGGAGTCTCTGGCAGAGTCAGGCTGGCTTCCCTGTATTGGTCCCTCCCCACCCTGGGAGTTAAGGGGCTGCCACTGAATTTGCAATGAATGAGAAACATTCCCCAGAGCCAGTTGTCCCCCTTCCATGCCTTCAATGACCAGATCTATGGTTTGGGGCCCTGCTGTGCTCAGGGGAAGAGAGGGGAAGTCCCTGTCTATTATTAGGTACTTGATGTGGACGGTGATGAATGTTAAAAATTGGTTTTGTGAAAACAGAGCATGGAAACATCACAGAATAGGTCAGCCATGAATAAAACTGTAAAGTGGTCTTCATTCTGCATTAAACTGCTGGGAGGGGATTCAACATTTGCACTGACACACACACATATGCAAAGTGTTATTTTTTTTTAATGTTCACTGAGTTTTGCAGAACATGCATGATGAATATTAAACAAAGCACCGATGTTCCCTGTGTCCCTGCCACAGCCTGCACTTCATTCTCTGGTATGTGGGGTGACTTTTAAAAACCTTTTTTTTAAAGGTCATGCTGTTTATGTTGCATAATATAGAATACATTTCTACTGTAAATCAGAAACATGCTTTCCAGCCTGCTGCTGTGCTCCACGAATGTGAACAAAATTTGAAAGCGCAGGTCTCTGCCTCATGTGGAAAGAATAGTGGAAAATATTTAATATGGAAGTAGGGGGCTGGATGGCTCCATGGACTAGTAATGAACTATGGAGGCCTTACTTCTAGGCCTCTGCCAAATGGCACTCTCTAGACTTGTCTACTCTAGGAAATTTTTCCGTTGCTGACAATGGGTGCAGCTGAGCCAATGCTGAAAATTATTTCTTTGCACCAAAAGATGTTCAGCATCACTTTAGAAAATGGTTAAGACTTAATATTATCTAATACACGCCCATTTCCCTTGTCTGAAAACCTGATGAGCAACTGTACCCAACACCAGAGGTTTTCCTCCCAATGTGTGAACACATTTAGTGCACCAGTATTGAAACTGTTGTAAGCCTCCTGTTTGATGTTACTAGTCAAGGGCCTGCCATTCCTGATCAACCTTATAAAAATTGCACATTTTTGGGTGATAACTATCAGGTCCCTGGACCAAAAAAAGGACCACTGGACACAGCAGAACAAGGTGGAGAGTTAGAAAAGTTGATATATATAAGGGGGAGCTGTCACTCCATCTGGATTCTTGACCACACACTCTGTAAAACCAATAAACACTCTGGTCAAAAGATGCTCATCTCCTTTCTCTTGCCAGGTAAACCACTGCTTAGGAACTGGACTTTTTGAGCCAAGCATTCTTGAAACCCTCCTGCATAGGCAATGCAGTAGGAAGCTATCTAAGGTAACGGAGTGGGTTAAAGGTACAAATCTAGATCCTTTAAAAAGGTTAATCATCACATAGTGCAAAGGAGCGAACAGCTTTCAGGAAGACAATTGAACAGGGGCCAGTAGGGGGCTGGATTGCACAAAGATACCAAGGTAGGAACATATGTTTCAAAAGCCATAAGAGAAATATAAAGGAGATGAGCTGCCTGGAGCCAGTGGTAGTGAAGCTGCGAAAGAAAGGACTATGAGTAGGTAAATGAACAGCTTTCCTGAGAGTGTAGGAGGAGAAAACTGATTGAGGATTAGATTTTTTTCCACCCAAGTATAGGAGCAGTAAATCTCACATGAAATTGGTATTACATGCTTTTGAACACTGGGGATTCTGATATAAGTACCAATTTGTGCAGTGCTTACTAGAGGCTGGCAAATGCTGGGAGTACTACTGCCAAAAGATGGAGAGACAACATATCTAAACACACCAGGAAAGACCCTCAATGATGAGTTATTTCCACAGGTGCTACTTTGAACAAGCTAGTGTGTAACCTCTACTGATGAAGGCATATGGGGAGGTAGTAGAAAAGAGGGTGCTCCTAAGACCAACTCCTGAAGTTATATGCAATACATAACACATTATACTGGAAGGGAGCAATGCTAGCAACATAACATATGGAGAACTAACTATAACAGTAGGCCATAAGTATTAGGAATGAAGTGACCAATGTCTGAACCAACTCCTATTTATCATGGCCCAATTTACATTAGAATGTGCGAAATACCCTTCATGCCACTTTAATATAAGCCACAAAACCAGGAACATGTTCATCTTTAAGGTTATGGAAGGAAGAGAAGCAGAGTAAACTTGGCTCCCATTTCTCTACTCTACTACATGTACCTCACTACATTCTCAGTTCCTGAATTAGTCCTGTCACTTTCCCAAGCACAAGGGTAAAAATAACAGAAAACTCTGCTAATTTTTGTAGCCTCATTTTTTATTATAAAAATGATGTTTGTATTAGGAAATACAACCACTATAATATAAAATATATGAAAAGTGCAGTAGGAAAATCAAACAAAGAAAGCATTTCCCAAAAGAGGGAAATGACCATACATTAAAGAAATGGGTTTATACCAGATTTCCATTAAAGTCTAGTCACAAAACTGATAGGAGAAGGAAGAGAAATTCTTTCAAAGTGTCAACATACAGATGATAAAAGCTAGTTAATGTAGCTTCATATTAATAAAACCATATACACAGAAGAACCTCCACAACATTTCTATAATAAGGTTTGTGGTGGTAGTTATATCTTTAAAAAAACAAAACATGAAATATCACTGATGCATGAGGATATCGTTAGTCATTAAATATGTTAATTTTGTGCTAGTACACTATCTTCCATTAAATACAGCAAAACAGTAGAACAAATATATTTAAATATAATACATCAAAGAGAAAATACACTACTTTGGATAGCCAGAGTCAACATCAACAAAAGTGAAAATAAAACAAGAGAATTATAGTCCATCTCCATCTTGTATGGGAATGCCACAGCATTCACATATTCCACCCAATGACCTCATATATCAGTGCCCTCAACTGCCTGGCTTCATATGTAACTGTGTTTTTCCCACTGTGCATCCTCTCTTCTTCAAGTGGTTGCTCAATAACAGCGGGGATGTTCCGGCCATATAGTTCACACTGCTCTAGAAAATGCACACACTCTTGGATAACACTGTCACGCAGCATGATCATGTGCTTGGACATGTTCTCCAGCAAGGACAGGAAGCACCTTTTAGCATAATACCAAGTATCTGTGCCTAACTTTTTGTTATAAGGCTCCAAACTTTTAATTACCCTCGAGATGCCAAAGTCATAGTTTCCTTTGGCACAATAGAGTGTGCCGATCACTAGGTTAACGATGCAGAGGTGGTAGATCTTTTTATCAGGGTCGTCATAGGAGAGCTGCTCTTCTTCCTTCTCAATCTTCCTCATCAGCTCCTCTGCCTCTTCATTCTGACTGGTCATGATGTAGGAGACACAAAGGTTGGCTAGCACAATGGCACTGACTTGCAGGATGTTATCATAGTGCTTCTTGACAATGGGCTCATAGAAGCCAATGGCCTCTTTGTACTTGTTCTCCTGCATGAAGAGCACATGAGCCACATTCAGCTTCCACACCTCGTGTTCATTGCAGAACTCCACTGACTTGCGAAAGATCTTCTCCACCATAGTGTAATTCTCCATGTCCCAATATATCTTGGCCTGGGCCATCAAGATGGGCACATATTTCTCCAGAGTCTCATCATATTCATTAACTGCCTTCTTGACAGCCTCATCATCCCGGTTTTGCCTAGCTTCCTGCACCTGCTTAGTGAGCTTTCTCAGCTGCTCAGTCATTGTCCCTGCCAGATCATCTAGCTTGTGGAAGGCCTCTTCAGGAGCAGTTTGACATGTAATCATGGCATCCAGGAAGTTGTAAAGATAAGGTGAGAGTAGCTTGTAGGTCAGATGGGCATTCTCTGCCAACACATCGGCAGCCAGGTCATAGTATTGATGTTTACAGTACAGCAGCAACAAGTTCCCAAAGGTCTCTGGTGGGCAGGGGTTCTGTTGCAGAAGGAACTGCAATTTCTCAAACCCTTCAGTGGGACGGCTGTCCATGTTCATCAATGCTTGGTTGTGCAGGGTGACAGGGTCCAGCTCTTCCTCGGCCCGTGGTGGCATGTCTGTGAGTGCCTCCTGGGCTGCTTCCAAGTTGCGTAGCTGGTACTCGATGGCAGCTTTGAGATTGAAGGCCTCCACCAGGGCAGTGCGGTGCAGGAGCAGTGTGTTGCCCACGCTGCGGACGTCGATGCCCTCGGTGGTCATGCCCACACTGAGCTCGGGGTGCTGGTGGATGCCGCGCTCAATGATATCAGAGATGTGTTTGAGGGCAGGTGCATATTGCTTGGCTGCGTAGCAGCATAGCGCCATGTTGTAGGACAGCTCAGGGCAGTAGCCCAGCACCTGCATGGCACCCGCAAATTTGCCACAGGCCTCCTCGTGCCGCCCTTCCCGGTACAACAGGCAGCCTAGGTTGACCTCGGCATCTGGCAGCTCTGAGGGGTCTTCAGCGGCTCCAGGGCTGCTCTCCGCAGCAGAGGCCAGCACCTGCTCCACCAAGCTCTTGGCTGCAGAGAGGTCACCCTGCGCGTAGTGGGCAGCAGCCTGCAGGCGAAGGGCGCGTCCCTGGTAAGCAGGCACATCGAGCAGGGGGCTGGCGACCCGCAGGGCCTCGGGGTAGAGCCCGGCCTTGTAGAGGGCCTGGGCCTGGTAGAGCCGGTACTCGTCCAGCTCCGGGTGCAGCGCCCCCAGCTGCTCGTAGCACTCGGCCGCCGCCGCGAAGTCTTGCAGCTGGTAGTAGCAGTAGCCGAGCAGCGAGAGGCCGGCCCGGGAGCGGCAGCTATTCTGCAGCTCGCTGCCCAAGATCCCCACCGCCTCCGCGAACCTCCCGGCCCGGATCAGCCCGTAAATGGCCGCCGTGAATTCCCCGTCCGGGATCGGAGCTGCCCCGGCCATGCCCGCAGCTACCAGGCCCAGCGCGTCCCCCTGCCACCGCTACCAAGGCAACCGCTCCGCAGGAAACGGAAGTACCTGCTACTGCTAGCCAGACGGCGTCTCCTCCCCCCCCCCCTCGCTGCCACGGCAACAGGCCAGGCGGAAACGGAAATGCTCGGAGCTTGGAACTACCGGGATGATGCTACACCTATCACGGCGGCTGGTCTGTCGGACGCGGAAATGACGTGTTCTCCCGACTGGTGAGTGTGTCGCTTTACGTCTGCATTGAAATTGTTCTGTGAGCAAGGGCTAGGCCGCGAGCAGAGGAGACTACAGGTTCCAGGCGGCAATGCTTCCCGCCTGCCTCCGCTGACGGGCCGCAATGCATGCTGGGAATCGTAGTTTCTATGGGGGTCCGCTCCGCTAGTAGAATGGCGCGTAACTTGTAAATTGGGACGCTTGGGCCGTAGGCCAGACTCGGAGCGGAGCCGAACCTCAGCCCCACCACATTAGTGGGGGTGAGGGGAACCACGTGCCGCAGGTAGGGCCTGTGCCTGTGCCTGGCTGACCGCCCTTCTCCCGCCTGCCCCACAGGATGAGCCGCCACGCGCGGGAGGGGGCAGCACGCGGCCCTGCTGCCCCCTAACGAAGGACAGTAGCTGCTGCCTGTCCTGTCTCCAGCCTCTGGCCGGTAAACCCGCGGGTCCCGAGCGCCCATCCCAGCGGGGCCAGGCTCGCTTGGTAACGATAATGCCTGAGGCTGGTGCTGGCTGGTTCCTATTATAGTAGCCGGGAAACTGCCCACGAGCCACCCTCCAGCAGGGATCCAACCTGGGACTCTCAGCACTGACCCGCAGGCCAGGCCCTACCCTGACTCCTGAGCTCACCTTCCTTCGGCCGTGAGAAGCCGGAGGCCGTTATTTGGAAAGGAACTCTCGGAGGGCCGAGGGCTGCCACTAGGGGGCAACACGCTACCGCTTGTAGTCCAGCGCTTGCTGCGCTTTACTAAAGGGGAGGGGTGTTGTCCCCATTTGATTGAAGGGGAGACTGAGGTACATAGAGATGAATGTCCTGACTCCCAGCGGTTTTGATTTCTGCAAGACTGGCCAAATGTGACTCATGGAGGGTTATAGGGCAGGTTGATTGTGCTCCAGGAATAAAACCCCTATTGATTCATTCCTAATGCTTTAGCTATGTTGCCTTTTATGGAAAAGAAATAGTAAATTCCTCAACCAAAGACTTTCATGGTTTGACTGAAGTATGACTTTTCAATGGAATAATAGTGTAATAATAGGCACAAATCTAGACTGTTAATTAATCTCTGAATTAAGAGACTGTCCTACCCAAAAGTATGTGGTTTTCTTGGGTTTCATAGTAGATTAGAACGTATCTTTATAAACCTTTATTTTCTGGCATCTACAATTTACTGTTCCATACAGTAGACTAAATGAGGTACAGTGTGGCAAATATAGGGTTTATTCGCAACTGCTAAGCCATGTTATAAAATATTTTAAAATGAGTTCCACTTGCAGGCATTGGTGTGTAAAAACAGAAGTTAATAGACTTAAGATTTTTAAAATGAAACTTGCCACACAATTAACCACTATCACTTATGGTATTTTTTTGGAGAAAACCCACTATATGAGCTATTTAGATACATAAATAATCTATCATGTGGGGTCTTATTTTGTGATATATCAAAGTTTTTGTTGAAAAAAAGTTTAATTATGTCCCTCTGCTATTATCAACAGTATATTTTTGCTACAGCATAGTTCCGAATATAGCCATTGATGGGTACAGGAAAGGTGTCTGTCCAACACTTTTGTATATTTTTTTAATATAAAACTGTTCCAGAGAACTGGCTGCAGCCAGTTCAAGAGAAGCACATATTTTGCATTGACAGATGGAAGGTCCGGTCATTTTCAAATGAAATTAATACACAAATTACAGACCAAAATTGGCATGGACATCCAAGTACTGAATGCCCAACTTCATTCAGCCTTTGATGTGCACTTGGGGAATAGAGATTGGTGGTTTTCTTTTTTTCTTTTTTTTTGGGGGGGGGGGAGGGGAGGTGTTCATTAATGCTGTAATCTTTGTAGAGCAGTCAATATAGTGAAGTACTGTAGAATGCTAAAGGATTACCCT
The DNA here is from genome assembly GCF_011386835.1 of Chrysemys picta bellii. Classification (NCBI taxonomy): domain Eukaryota; kingdom Metazoa; phylum Chordata; order Testudines; family Emydidae; genus Chrysemys; species Chrysemys picta. The sequence goes on from NC_088801.1 coordinate 43,450,434, forward strand.
TTCATGGTCTTTGAAGTCTGTTCTAAATGATGATATTTTTAAAATTACATTTCTAAGTAAGAAAGTATGATCTTGATAAAGTTCAGGTTTCCAGCTCACACAACTGGTGGAATAAAAAAAATCGAAGGACCCACCTAACAAATGCTGTTGGTAGTTTGACCAGTTTGCTCTTGTAAAATAGGCACAATTTATTGCTAAAGACACTGGGGTCTTTCTAGATCCACAAAGGAAACTTAGCTGAGCATTGCAGACCTATCGTGAAGTGCCCTGCTGCCCAGTGGAATCCTCAGCCACAGGTTAGGTGCCCAGGCTCCCTATGCATTGCATAGGGAGAGTTGGGTATCTCAAAATGGGATTCACAGAAGCCAGCAAACTGGGCAGGAAGCTGCCTAAGATAGCCAGTAGAAAATGCCTAGGAGAGATGCAGGGCCGAGGCTTCCCTCTCCCTCATAAGGATCTAGGTGCTTAATTCTGGGCTGGAGGGAGATGATGATCTCTGCTCAGGATTCACAGCCGTGAACTGTCTCCTGAGTGCTTAAGCAAGGTCAACCCTTTCTCCAAAAAACAAAAACTGAGGAGGAGCCTCATTCTCCCCATGTGCGAGACTCTGGGTCAAATACACACCTGCTCTCTCTCTCTCATTTGGAGCAGTGCGGAGGTATGGGGTATTGTGAGGTCAATCTCTCTTCTACTGAAGCTGTTCCACTTGCATAAAATAATATTCATTGGGCTAGAGAGACAGTGAGAATGACTATGGACAGTGATTAGTGCATTCTCCTGGGAGATCCTGTTTCCAGCCCCTACGCCAGTGAATATTTAAGTATTCCATACAAAGCAGAACAGCTTCAACAGGAGAGATTCCCATTCCCAGAATACCTTAGAGTCCGGTAGTTAGGGCAGTGGATATAAGGTATGTGACCACCATCACTATGATCTGGGCAGTATCTTCGGTAGGTGTGCTCTTAGGCAGCCTCTGGCAATGGCTACTGGATCAGCGCAGGGAATGCCTAGTTTGAGGAGCTCTCCAGTGCCTTAGGGAACTTTGTGTGCCCACCGATGGAGATTTAGGTGCCAAGTGACTTTAGATGCCTATAGGGTTAGACGGCAGCTGAACAGAGGTTTTGAGGATCTATGTTTTTGGAGTTAGGCACTCAAGTCCTTTGTGGATCTAGTCCCATGGGTTGAATTCTCCGCTACACAGCTGCAACTGCTACTGACTTCAACAGGAATTGCACCCATCTACATAGCAGAATTCGGCCAGTAAAAAATGCCCGACAGCCTGGATAAATTTGTGCAGTTCTAAATACTGGAGCCTTTTCTCTAGTAGGTGGAAAAGTAAATGTCATGACTTCAGGTTGGATACAAATCAGTGGGGTTTTTTATTTATTTAAATTGGATTTTTTGTTTATTTAATTTTTTTTCTTTTTAAAAAAATAATAAAATGTCTGTTTAAATAATTTCTGTTTAAAATGCAATCTGAGTTTAATACAAAATATGTTAAATTACTTATACATAATACATTTAAATAAAATATAAACATGCTGAGCCCAGGAGTCACTATAAATAGTCTGAGTTAGAGTTAAAGACTGCTTTTTTTTTTTTTTAAATAAAGAATCTGGGGGGGAAATATTTAACTTTGAGGTCTAGCTTTATGGATATGGCATCATAGGAGATTAAGTAATTTAGGAGACTGTCTCATTTTCAAGAGACTTAGGCGTGTATAACCTTAAGCTCCAGGCACTTTTACTTAGGCATATTGAAAATTTTCCCAGACTGACCTGAAATAATCAGTTTAATTCACTGACTACACTTAATCCCTCTGTTTAATAAATCATTTAGTTGGAAACGTGGAACATGTTGCTAAGAGAAGTTTATGTACCCCAAACATGGAAGGTACTTTTGTTTAATAAAAATAAATTTTATCTGCACAAATCATGAGCAAAAAGTTAATTATCTAGGAAATAAGCCATATATTATTCACCTTTTTCTGACATACTAAAAGTGTACAATTAAGAAGAAGATGAAAATATTAAGCTATATAATTATAGTGTATCCTCCTAGGGCGCAAAAAGATGTACTGAATCTAGTGTTAAGGCTATTTAGTTGTAAATCAGTATGTTTTAATAGTTGTATCTACCAATAAGAATGCACTTTTCTTTAGAAAACTGAAGTATCAATGGAAAAGTTCATTTAAATAGATGATTTAAATCAAAGCTTTCCACTTGGTGATTTAAATTGCCTTGATTTAAATCTGTCCACCCTGACTCTTCCCCTCACCCACTTCTTGAAAAAGCCATGGGTTCTGCTACTTGAATGCACAGACGTCAGCAGAACCACATGATGCAAGGGGCGTCTTCACCTCTACTCTGCTGCCTGATGCTGCTGCTGGCCTGGTTCTTCCAGCTCCTCAAGTTGTGGCTGCACCTAAATTTAAAGGGTAGCCTGGAGTGTTTTGCACATGGAATAAGAAGTGGTACAATCTAAAACAACGCAGCAGGGCAATCCCTGTGGGATTTTTTTGTGGAGTGGAGAAGAGAAGATGAAGCCAAAAAGCATTTGAACAGCCTTTTTTTGCTCCCAGTGCTTTTTAGAATCCTGGAGCCCCACAGATACAGAAAGGAGATGGGTCTGTTGTAGTAATTGCATCTAGCAACCCTACCTCAATTGTGAGCGTAGTTGTAGGAAAGTGTGAAAGTTCATCAAATGTTAAAATCACCTATAACAATAAATATTGATAGAAAAAGATACAAAAGGGAGATGGGAAGACTGAATGAATTAATCCAAAGAAGTGGGTATGCTGATATCAGCCAACGATTTTGGTAAGATCATAACTGGTAAACAAAACGAGAATAGAATCAGAAATTAATGGACCAAAATCAGTGTGTCAGAAATTCTACCTAATTGGTAGACAAAATAATCAGGGGCTGTCATTCCATTCATTAGCTCCTTGAGGTCCTTGAAAAGGAGACTTTGGAGCAAATATGGCAGGAATCATAGGATTGGAAGAGACCTCAAGAGGTCTTCTAGTCCAGTCCTACCATGAGTGCAGGGGACTAAGTATTGTCTTGACCATCCCTGAAATGTTTGTCCAGCCTGCTCTTTAGAACCTCCAATGATGGAGATTCCACAACCTCCCTAGGCAGTTTATTACAGTGCTTAACTACCTTGTTAGGAAGTTTTTCCTAATGTCCAACCTAAACCTCCCTTGCTGCAATTTAAGCCCCTTGCTTCTTGTCCTTATCTCAGAGGTTAACAAGAAAATTTTTTCTTCCTCCTCCTTGTAACAACTTGAAAATTGTTATAACGCCCCCCCCTTCAGTCATCTCGTCTCCAGACTAAACAAATTCAAGTTTTTCAATCTTTCCTCATAGGTTGTGTTTTCTAGACCTTCAATCAGTTTTGTTGCTCTCCTCTGGACTTTCTCCACTTTGTCCACATCTTTCTTGAAATGTGGCTACCAGAACTGGACACAATACTCCAGTTGAGGCTATATCAGCACGGAGCAGAGCGGAAGAATTACTTCTCATGTCTTGCTCACAACACTCCTAATGCATCCCAGAATTATATTTGCTCTTTTTGCAAGAGTATTACACTGTTGACTCATATAATAGAATAGAAGGAGCAAACTTTACTATCATGGCTGCCATCCCCACTGTCTCCTGAGACCCCAGGATCCACCATAACAATACTGTTTGGCCTTCATTGTTCTGATCCTGAAAGGTGTCCTGATCAGACTGGGCCAGATAGAGGGAACTAATGACATTGCTACAGTGGCTTTGGCTAAGTCTAAAGTAAATCACACCTAGACTGTGAGACTTGGTTTCCTGACTCCCTCTCTTGTGTGTCTTTTTTTTCCTTTCCTACCTTATTTTTTTCTCTTTCCTAGCTTTCTCCTTTTGCCTTCTGTTTAATAACAGTCCGGGTTAGCTGGCCAACACTGCGGAGTTTGCAATGCTGGGTTGAGACTGCGACCAGTGAGGCAGATAAAAGCAGTGTCTTAATCAGTCTGAGGCTGGTACAAGTCGGTCAGGTCTCAGAGAAGCTGATAAAACCATTTGTTGTGCCCATGTTTCTCTAGCAGCAAGCTTCAAGTGAGAGTTGGCACCAAAGACAGAAGTTGCATCTTCTATCTTTGCTGTTATTTTCTGTCCCTTTTAATGCGTGTTTTGTCTTCACAGAAATGGGATCAGACTTCTCCAACAATTGCTTCAGACTATCTCAGCTAACTTCTCTTTTCCCTAAAAAGGGCAGTTAATACAGTCTGAAAGACTGTCAAATGGATTTTTCCCCGGATAAAGACTTTCTGCAGCTAAAGGGATTAAGATATATTGTTGAAAGCTTTACTTAATATTTCAAATGCTTTAACTCTTTCCTCCTTTTTCTGTATCTTGAATAAAAGGTTAAAGATTTCTAGTGGTGGTTGTTCCAATAAGAGTGAGCCAGCATAACATGACACAAAACCCAGACCACACCTAAATGTTTAATGTTGTAACAATAAATCAGGGTTTTATTAATATCTTGTCCCTTTTTGGGCCTGAGACATACCCTTTTCAACACAACAGAGCCCATAAATAGCAGGGCCTGAGATGAAGCAAGATATTTGTGTGTCATACAAGAATTTGATGGTAATTTCCAAAGCCCTTATTGAGCAAAATAAACATATTTTTAGAACTTTTAAAATTAATTTAAAAGACATGGGTTATAGAAATGGCTAAGTAGATGTACCATTTCTTCTTCTTCTTCTTCATCCCAAGAATTGCAAACCAAAGACCCTTACTAGTGTGAGTAATCCTTCCACCCGTAAACAGTCCCATTGAAGTCAGGCGCCGGATTCTGCATTTGGTCATAACAGTGTAAATTTGGAGCAACTCAATGAAATTAAGGATTGCTCCCATGAATAAGGTCTGCAGGTTTGTGTTTCAAAAAATGAAATTTTAACCCCTCAAAGATGTTTTTAGTGCTTCTACTCTTTCTGTGTGAATGAGTAATTAGTAGATGAGGCCCTGATAATTAGATAGGCCTCACTGAAAAAGAATGAAATTACAGGATAGCATTAAAGTGATTTATTAATAGTGAGACAAATAAAACCAATTTATCCATTTCAAAAACATGCTGTTTTTTAAAAGTTGAATCAGAATTCTTTGACAAAAACTAAAGCAAAACAATGAGGGAAATGGAATTACAATAGGAAACAGAAAGGACACTATTTCAGTCCCAAGTTATGCATTTTTACAGTACATAGACTCCATTTACTGTAGAAAAAAATACATTTTATATGTCTGTTCAAGTGTATAATGTGTCTCACACAGACGGATCGATTGTTTACAACAGTATTTCCCATAGAGTTGAAAGATGCAATGTCCAACATGCTCATAAACTAAAAATTAAATCCAAAAGGTTCATAATCCAAAACCGAGAAGGAAAAGGTAACAGGTAATATATAGAACGTATCCCAGAATTGTCAAATTCAATAGGACATCACTGATGATAACTTCTGGACCCTTTTATTTTAGCTAATTTACATCTTGTTCTGTTCATTGTTTGGTAGAACCAATCCAGATAATTTTAATATGTTCTTTGAGCAAGGCCAGTATCATTTTCTTACTTCCCATTTCCTGATACTCTGAGCACCTGAAGTGCCTTCTGTTAATTTTGTTCTGACAGATGTTTTATGTAATCATGAAACCTTAAAGCTAGTCCTAAAATTTTAATGAATACACAAAATATCTAGCTATACCTAGAAATTCCTTAATTTTACTAAAGACCAACTAACACATTCGGTATGTATACTGAAACGTTCTTATTTATATTAGCATGAACTAGTGAACTGTCTAAATCCTGCTAATTATTTTTTATATCAGGCACTGCTGGCTGCAGTTTTCAAAAGTGTTTTGTGAATACTGGTATTGGCTTTGTTGATAATTAGGCATGTTCATAAACATGCAGTGCACTAGAAGTAGGTTAAGAAGGTCACCAGGCCAGAAAATGCAGCTGCTTTTCCAGTGACAATGAATACCTGAGCTAAAATGGAATATACTCATCTATAGTATAATTTATCATTTCTTTATTTGATGGGCACAAATCCTACTAATCAACACATTCCAACTTTTGTAAATAACCTTGGGCCAGAGCCCAGATCCTGCTAAGCACCTCCTGGGAGGAATTAAGCATCCACAGCTCCCACTGACTTTAACATGAATTAAGGGTGTTCAGCACCTTGTTGTTATGGGCCACAAATACTTTATAGGCAAATCATAGTCTTTACTCTGGCAAAATTGTCATTGAAGATGGGGACAAATGACTGAGAACTCTCATTGCCTGGTGTGGCTACTGAGCTGTGGGTGGGTGTCTCCACAGGAAGGCTGGGGAATGGGCTGAGCAAGGCTATAGTAGCCTAAGTTCCCTGTAAGCTGCACGGCTGTGCAGCAGCCTATTTAGCACCGCTCAGGGAAACTGCTGTGGTCAGGGGAGAGGCGCCCATCCCCTGGCTCCAACCTAGCCCGGCCCCTAAGCTGCCGGGTGAGGGGCAGCCTGAACCCAGCCCCACCCAGACCTGGTGTGGCCGGGACGCCCCTCCTCCAGCCCCAACTCAGCCCCGGACCTGTTGCAGCCAGGGGAGGGGCGCCCCAGCCCCGCCAGGGAAAGGACCGGCCTGAACCCAGCCCTGGCTGAGAGTTGCCGCAGCCAGAGGAGGGGCGGCCCAAACCCAGCCCTGGCTGGGACCTGCTGTGGCTGGGGGAGGGATGGCCTGAATCCAGCCCTGGCCCGGACCTGCCGGGGGGAGGGGGTCCCTCTCCCAGCCCAAACCCAGACATGCCGCGGCTGGGGGAGGGGTGCCTATCCCACAGCCCCAGAGGTGCCATGGTGGGGAGACAAGCCCTTCCCCCCGCCCCCCTCCAGCCCAGGTGCTGCTCCAGGGAGAGAGAGCTGGGGGGAGTCCTCTTTCCCTGCTGTAGCCCCGGACCACCCTCCACCCCAAACCTCTCATCCCCAGCCCCACCCCCCACCTGGAGCCCTCACCCCCCCCACACACCCCAAACCTCTGCCATAGCCCTGAGCCCACTCCGAACCCCTCGGCCCCACCCCCACTACATTAATTTTGTTATGTGCACCAATATGAAGGTGATGTGTCACACATCACCTACATATTGCTGTACATAACAAAATTCATTCTGCACATGTGTGAGAAAAATTAGAGGGAGTACTGACAGTAGCTCTCCTTTCTGGGTACCAATCGATCATCCTCTGCCCCACCTGTGTCCTGCTAAACCCCTGTTGACCCCCATAGATTCCCTGTGTCATTGCGAACAGGTAAGGGATATATACTCCCTACAAGCCTTCCCTCCCCCATCTGCTCCTCCCACTTTTGCAGTGGAACCCAGCTGGATCTCTGCACCTGTGAAGGACAGGGAACTGAGCCTGGACTGCAGGATTTGGCCCTTATTCTACACTTTTCAGTGATCTCTCTTGTAATTTTTTCCTAGAATAAGCTTACAAAACAGATTTAAGTTCAGGCAAAGTTTCAGTTTCTCTAGAAAACCTGTTTTTGTACCAACCAACCAACAAACACCAAAACCTTTATAAATGAAGCTGACGCACAGTGAAAAAGGTCCCTGACACCATCTTAAGTTTGAGAACCAGTACTGAATCTTCCCCCATTTCTGAAAAAATGCAAATGTGTTGCCAGGATTTTGAGCTAAAAGTGTGAAAACTTTAGTGATAAGATATTTTTTTCCCCTCAAGACTTTAGTATTTCAATCTTAAAAACAATAGTGGTCAAATTCTGTTCTCACTTCCACCAGTAAGTACAACCCTACTGATTTCAACAGAATTGCATCAATGTGTTTGAAAGCAGAATTTGATGAGGATCTTGTTACACTTTTTCATTTGCTTTCTTGTTGTGGAGGAATAGAACCATTGCATTAGTCAGCAGTTTCTGAATTTTGACCCACAATAGAAAAGATACAACAAGACAGGAGAAATAGATGGAGGCAATTACAAATAGCCATTTGATTGATGGTTGACACTGTTAAGGCCTTAACTGTATGTCAGGTTGCAGCAGTGTTGAATTCCCATCACTGCCAGTGGGTGTTGCTATGGGCAACAGTGCACTGAAGCCAGTAAAAAGGAAAGGAAATGAGAGAAAACTCAACCTTGGAGGAAGCTATAGGATATGTACTTTAAATTATGGTACACTTACCAATATGCAATATCAAAATTCAGGAAAGCTATGTATAGCTGCCAGTAGTACCAAGTCAGTCATGGTCTCTGCTTTTCCCATAAAGCGAATATTCTATAAATAAGTTTTATACAGGTTTACAGCAGACTATCACAGCTTTTTCATTACTGGGGAAGGAGTGAGGAGGTGGAGAGGTAACAGAAACAAGTTCATACAGTGCAGGTATTCATCTCTGTATAGCATAGATTTCCCCTCCCCCCCCTTCTCTTTGGTAGCAAACATGATATGGTTCAGTAGTTTAGATCACTAGATTTTCTTGCAGTGGTTCTGGAATCTAGAGGCATTCTAATGTCTACACAAATTATAAGTCGTACAAAGTATTTTAATAAATGGACATCTTTTTTAAAATTGTCAATTAGGTAGTGATGGTCAGATTTTCAAAAGTGCTCAGTGCCCACCTGATTTAGGTGCCTAGGTAGGAGAGGATGGTACTTGGCTCTTTAGAAAATCTGGTCCTATGCGTAATTCTGATTTCAGTTATACCAATGAAAATCCAGAGTATCTCCACTGAAGTTAGAGGAGTTATTCTGGTTTGACACCAGGGTAAAAGAGATCAGAATCTGGCTTTACTTTATTATGCTGTTTTTACCTAGTGGTAGGCATTCCTAGTTTCAAAATGACATTGTCATGGTCTCCAATAACTGATGACCATAGTAACTCTCTTTTTTCCTCAATAGGGCACTTTCATGCTTAAGAAGCCCTAAAGGTGGGAAGCATTCTATCATGTGTCCTCTTGTATTCAGGTGCTTGGAATAGAGCAAGCAGTCTCAGATTACAGAGCTGTTTTGCCAAGGATCTCTGCACTAACTGGAAGAGGCCAACTTTCTTGTGCTAGTGTGGTCACTGAGAACTAGACATGTTTGAATTCTTGATCTATCACAATTGATTAAAATTTTATTTGCAACTGTTTATCAGATATGTGACCTTGGATTTGCTTTCTGCTAGCTGTAATAGGGTAAAAGAGATGATAAGAGAAATAAGAGGTAGTCCATATCCAGTGTGATGGTACTCTATTGCCCCCCGCCATTTCTTATGTGTAATAGTCAAAATATTCATCTCTGTTGAAAATTATATCAGAAAGACACATCCATAGTAAATTCTTCAATGCAGATTCTCTAGAACAAGGAAATACATTTCCTTTTTATCCTATTTTCATTAAAGGCCATTAGTCCTTTCCTTGGGGGACAGTGCAACTTAAAAAATGAATGCTTTAAAATAGTATTTCTAAAAAAATGAACCCAAATTACCATGCAATAATTTTTGCCTTTATACAAATTTCCACCTGCAAAGTAATTCACTGCATTGTTAATATGAATATCTTAAGGGAGCTGGGACAGGTTGGTATTTTTAAAGATAATAAAGTTTGTTTTTAAATGTAGCAAAGACAGGCAATTCTAAAGGCCCTGATCAATCACTAAGAAGCTTTGTTGTAAAAAAATACTTCTGTAGAATACAAAGCAGGCTTTTCAGAACACTCAAGCATAAAAGAGGAAGGAAGAATGAGAGAACATTACAAAAGCAGGCATAATTGGTTCATAACAAATACTGAAAATATGCAAAACAACAAAGTAATTACACACTATTCTGTTTTCCTGCAGCTCCTTGCATATGCATTGATAAATGTGCATTCCAAGTCTGCTCTGTATTATTAGTTTTATTAAGCTGTAAGTTCTTGTATTTCAGTCTGGTGTGTGTGTGTGTGTTTTGGTTTTTATTACAGCAGCAGTTGAAATGTGGTGGAGCTGAATGACTGCTTCTTGTGGTGTATCTTCCATGTGACTCCAGATATCAGCATCATCTTATTACAGGCCTTCTTTTCAGACCAACTGAACTCCTACGTAAAAGCCATGGCCAGCAAAATTATAGCCAATCAATTAATCATGTCTGTGGAAGCATTTTTTAAAAATGATGTGACTAAGCTTACAACTCTGCCTTTCAGACATCTGTCATCATAACAGCAGCTGACATTCGCAGGCTTAATGTATGTCTTCAAGAGACAAAGTAAAGCTGGAAGATGAGGAGGAGGGTACTGTCTGGGAGAGAAGTGTTTTCTGGTGCAGCTCCTCCCATTTACCCCTGTTTACTGCCACAGAGTCCAACATGGGCTTCAGTTTCACATTCACCTTCACTAGAGACTGAAAGATTAAAAAAGGAAGAGAAAAAAAACAAATAAATACTGACAATATTTCTGATTCTCTGAGCCAACGTACAGGGAACAATTGGATAAAGGGAACCTGTTAGCTGCACCAGTATTGACAGCCCCAAACATTCAAAAATCATGAGTTTGGCTTAAAAATCAAAACATTTTAAACAATACATTTTAGGTTCTTTTTTATTTGTCTTCTGGGTTTGAGCTTTCAGGCTGTAGTCAGGTTACATTTTCAAACGTCCCTCCACAGTCATGAGGATTAGAAACTTAGGGTGATGTCCTCACCCCCACTCCAGCCTCTTTACACTGCTCCTTTACCCAGTACAACAGCTCGAAAAGTCCTGTATGCAGACAAGGGAAATGTTTTCCATTGTAGGAACTGGGGCAGACAGCCATAAGACTTTCTCTCAAGGACCCTTTCACAATTCCCAGGTGTATACAGGGTATGTGTGGGAGCAGGGCCGCAGCATGCAGTGCTATGGAGATTCCAGGCAGCAGTGTGACCTGTAGAGTAACTTGGGAAGGCTGCTAAAGGCCCCTCCAGCCCCTGGGGCAGCCCACGATCAGAAGGGGGCACCTGTAGTTCCTGGAGCTGTGAGTTCTGTGCTGAGTCACTTAGGGTATGTTCTTAACTTGGGTTAGCTAACTCTGGTTAAAATAGCAGTGAAGACATGGCCACTGGGCTTAGCAGCTCGAGTTAAAGCCTATAGGAGAGCCTGGGGTTGAACTCAAATTGCTAACTGGAGTAAAAAGTCAAGTTCCTGTGCCTTTACTGCTATTTAAACCTGGGTTAGAGAATGTGGGTTAGCTACCCTGGGGTAAGCACACACCTTTTTTGCAGGTTAGTCGTACCCTAAGCGGCTCGCAGATCAAAGGAATGGTTTATATGCATCCTACTGATCCTGGGCTGCTCCCGGGGCTAGTGCAGGGGTGGGCAAACTACAGGCCGCATCCAGCCTGTCAGACGTTTTAATCCGGCCCTCAGGCTCCCAGAGTGGAGTCTGGGGCTTGCCCTGCTCCAGCTGGGGAGCAGGGTCGGGAGCTTGCCCCACTCCATGCGGCTCCCAGAAGCAGAAGCATATCCCCCTTCCCGCTCCTATGCGTAGGGACAGCCAGGGGGCTCTGCATGCTCCCCTGCCCCAAGTGCCCCCCCACAGCTCCCATTGGCTGGGAACCATGGCCAATGGGAACTGCAGGGGCAGCATCTGTGGACAGGGCAGCGCGCAGAGTCACCTGGCTGTGCCTTCACATAGGAGCTAGAGGCAGGGCATGCTGCTGCTTCTGGGAGCTGCTTGAGGTAAGCACCACCAGGAGCCTACACCATTGACCTTCCATGCCCCAACCTCTTGCCCCAGCCTTGATTCCCCCTCCTGCCCGCCAAACCCCTCAGTCCCAGCCCAGAGCATCCTCCTGCACCCCAAACACCTCATCCTCAGCCCCACCCCAGAGCCCCTAGCCAGAGCACTCATCCCCCCTGCACCTCAACACCCTGCCCCAGCCTGGAGCCCCCTCCTGCACCCTGAACTCATTTCTGGCCCCACCCCAGAGCCCGCACCCCCAGCCGGAGCCCTCACCCACTCCAACCCCCAATTTCGTGACCATTCATGGTCCGCCGTACAATTTCCGTATCTAGATGTGGCCCTCGGGCCAAAAAGTTTGCCTTCCCCTGGGCTAGAGACATACCCTTAGAGGCTCAGCATAGAATCTCACCCTGACTTTTTGTTTGAAATGAAAGCCAAGAGTCTCACGTAATCACTTGTCTCCATCTGCTGGGGCTCTAAGTAAAACACCAGATATAATGAGACAGTAATATCATGCAAGTTCGCAACACAAATAGTTTAGTCTTCCTTTACTCCTGTGAGTCATGCCATTGATATCGCTGGGGCTACTCAGAAGGGTAAGGGTTGCAGGATCAGTCCCTTGGTTGCTGGTAGCTATGAAAAGGAGGCTTATTAGTTAAATGACAAGATGCACAAAGTTGAAAAGAGTTCATGGGTTTCACATGAACGAGCCTCTGATCCCCTTGATGATGGGGGAGCTTAGATTTCAGGTTATGTGGGTAAGCAACCCATCACAGTCAGCAACTGTCAGCACCCGCATGTGCTTTCCAAGGCTGGAGCTGCATCACCGCTCAGCTGAGTTTAGAAGTTCACATAACACTCACGTAAGCTGCACATAGTCAAATAAAGAATGTGTATAGCAACTTGAATAAAGCACAGAAGTAGGTTCTTTTTCTAGTCTCATTGAAACCAACAGCCTTACACAGGGCTTGACCTGAAGTCAATGGGAATTTTTCCATTGACTTGAGTGGATTTTGGATCAGGCCGCAAATGACATAGCCATGCTAGATCTTCACAGGAAGATTACTAGAGAGGTATATTTTCCTTTTAACCGAAAACCTTTACTTTGGCACTATGTATGTATGCTTGAGAAGTCACCATTTGTACCCTGGCTCTGACACTATTTCCAAAGAGGGGGCCTTAGAGAAGAATGGCAAAGCACAATGCCTGCTATGGAGATTCCAGGCAGCACTGGACAAAGCAGTATGCCTCCTAAGTCTGAAGTGTATGGAGCCCTGCATTGGTCAGATGTGCTAGATTTCAGATAAAGGAAGAGTAATCGCTCTTTGTGCAGCCCTTTTCATTAACAATCTACTAGCAGGTTGAATAGGCTGCTTTCTGTGATGGAATGTAAAGGGCATGTTTGCAGTGTGAAGCAAAAGGTGGAGGAATGGGGAGAGAAGGGAGAATGAAGGATCAGACAACAAATATTAATTTTATAGGCATGCAGAATGTTTAAAAATAGAGGGGTGAGTAGGAATGGATTTTTTGCTGTTAATCCTGTCATTTAAACCAAATCACCAAGATGTTCCCCTGCAATCAGCTAAAATGGCCCCAGGAGCCCAGAAGATTGTTCAGAATTGTGGGTTAATATGGGTACCCTGCAAGCCATGGGGACTCGGTTAGCTACTGAAGTTAAGTCTTGGTAGCTTTTTAATTGAGTTCCTGCATGATAATTAAAGTTCAATGGCCTGATTTTAAGATGTGCTGAGCACTTGCAATGTCAGTTAATTCAGTAGGAAATGCAAGTGATCAGCATTTTTCAAAATCAGAACATAAGTAACTAATTGATTTGTCTAGGGAATGGAGTAAATCTACTGTGAAGTGCTTCAACTATGCAGTTGCCATGGAGTAAGATATGAAGCCCAGTGGGACGGGTTAGAGACAGGGCTTAAAGTGGTCTCCCAATAACGTCCAGAGATGTTATTGCCTGACAGTGGCATTTCATTACTTTGTAACAACATTTTAGGACTTAGCTTGTTTAAATGAATAATGTTTCTATTGGTGGCAGCTAGCCCACCTCTGAGCTCTATGGTTTTAGCCCTTTATTTCAGAGCACTATATATTTTTGCAAACCTATGTGATACAGCCCAATATAAGCTTTAATATCTATGGTAGAAACTCATTGCTGGTGTGGACAGCCAACCCCCTCCAGAATTCAGAGGCAATTAGACATACAGGCCCTGATGGCAGTTCACCAGGAACTTCCTATGCAAAGCAGTCAGCTTGTCATGGTGATGGCAATGCTTGCACATATGTACATCAACAGACAGGGCTAGAGCTGGCAGAAATGTCTTTAATTTTCAAAATTTTGATGAAAATGAATGCACATTTTTGATAAAATATTTTTTTTAAATCACCACTTTTGAACTGTCGTGAGGCAGAAATATAGCATTCTGCACTCAGACCTCGTGACCTGAAAGCACAGAATGATCTACACATTGCCCATGCCGTAGATATTTACACTGATAATGTATATCTGCCTACAGTGAATTTAAAGGAGATGTAGGAGACTGGGAACTAGGGCCACGTGGCACTGCCTCATAGTGGTTCTTCAGTTCCTGGCAGACTCTGTACTGGCCTGCTGTTGTGCAAGGTCTGTTGCCCCTGGTCAGAATAACACTTCTAAGCCAGCATGTCTGCTCTGAATGCCTGTAGCTTGTACAGTATGGGTGATAAGGGGGTCCTAGAACCAAGGCAGGTCTGTTCTTTGCTTTCTGTGGCCCTAGTCCAGTCCATTTCCCAGCCTGCTGCACAGTCAATATCCTTATCTGTAGCAAACCAAAGGTAGTGCAGTGGTGGCTTCATACTGGTTGATGAAGGTGGAGTTGCTGGTATTATACATGGCCAAGATATTCTGCTGCCACAAGTACTGTGCAGTACCTCTGCTTGGGGTTTCCACTGTCCCGATGGGTACATTAACATGGACCAAGCTAAGCCTAAAGGACGAAATCCTGCTCCTAGCTCCTAAAAGGGAAAACAGTATTGGCCCTAGCTGTACTAAGAATGGATCCAACCATACTTTTTGAATCACAAGTTAATCAACATATTTTGTGCGCTGTGAACATCTTTTTGATTCCCTATGTGGAGATACGGATTGCTCGTAAATTTGGATTTAAGTGTATATTAACAGGGCTAGTAACTCAGGGATTTACAGACTAAATAACAAGGATGAGGATACTTTTAGGATACTTCATGTACTCCTTAACATTACCTAAGGATATTAAAATTGGGTAATATAAATTAAAAGAAATATTTCACAAAGAATAAACCAGATCTTTGATTTTTAGTCTTATTACATCACAGGCAATTAATTCTTATAAATAGTTACAGAATATGGAGTGTAATCTTAAAAAACATTAGCTTGCGTTACACATTTATCAAGCTACCCTTTGTTAGAAATGCTCCACAGTGCTGATTTTGCACAGAGTATATAAAATGTCTTTATTCAGACAGCGACTTGATGTTTAAAACACTGCTTCTGTATTGTATAGTTTGGCTTTGAGACCCCTTTATTTTGATCTACTCTTAATTAAAACTACTACTATAATTCCAATGGAAATTAGCTTTTCTTTTATTTTTTCCAGTAACCAAAGCATTTCACTAGGATTTTTCTGATACAAACTACACAAACTGGATTATATTTGTGCCTGAGATGTAATTAAAAACTCATTTGATTACTATATTTCTGGCCCTCTTTTATTTATTAAATTCCTCTAATCACTTTTCTTTTATGAAGCTTCTGGGAAATTATCTCAAAAGCAACACATTTCTCTCCTCCCTGGCAGGTTCTTGAACATTTACTGCATTACATTCATACCATTTGTCCATGATCTGAATTAATTCACCAATTAATTCTTAAAGCTATTTAAGTTTATTTGGCTCTAGCCCAATCAGGGTTATACACCTCTGGCTCTTTGTTCTACAATTTACTTTCCATTTTACTGAATGAAAATCCCTTGAAGTACTGTTTCTTCATGCAACGCTTCTCTTTCATTTATTCCTCATAGGAACTGCCATGCCAGTGATCTAGTTAATTTGGTGTCCATGTTCATAAAATCCAGTCCAGCTCCTACTGATGCAAATTTCCCATTGACAAAGGATTGGTCCCCAACAGCTGCATGAAATTGGATGCTTCAGAAAAAGTCACAAACCACCAATAATGCACCTGTTATTGTGTTCGTCTTTGTACCCTAGGAAAATTTCTCTATGACCCCCAGCTGGTGATCAGCTTATGCTCTGAAGCATGAAGAGAATTCAACACTGGCAAGGGGTTTCCACCTCTAACTTTCAACCTGAAACCTGTAGGCACACAAGTAGGCCTACTGATGTCAATGGTATCTAATTGTCTAGTCACATGAATAACAGGTGCAGGACTGGGCCACAAGATTAATATTTATAAAGTTATCCTAGCCAGTGTAAATGCTGTTTGTCTCCATCTTCCATTGCAAAAATGTTAAGAAAACATTCATGTTGGCTATCTAGGAGGCACTCAAAAATTAGGAAATACGAGTGAAGTTGGCACGTATAAATATACCTCTTCCCCTCTGTGTCTATATATTGCAGATTTTAAATATATGATTAAATACTGTTTCTCAAATGGTACTGTATCGCACAATTTTTTCCCTCAGTTGTAGTATCTTTTGGTTACTCTGCATAGGCCACACAAAGAGAGAAGGAAAGTTCATGTAAAAGATGCATAGTGAATGAGGCAGGAGCTCTATATATTCACTGTTCATTTTATAGGATGCAGCTGACAAAGGTGTAAGAAAAAAAGTCTGACAAAGACTTTTATTACTTGAAAAATAGTGTGTGACTGTGTCATGGAAGCTGTCATAATGCTTTGTGATAATGCATATGCATAATAGGGCAGAGTTAAGGCTATGAAGGCAAACAGGAAAATATCAATGGGAGGATGGCAAACAGTGTTGCATGCCTGGGATCAAAGAGGGTAAGATTAGATACGTTTTTGACTGGCATACTACTGGCTTTAACAGACTGTGCTGCAGCTGTTACAAATGTTGCCTGTTACTAACTGGTGCATATAGTCAAGTAGTCTGAGCGGAGAACCGAGGGACAGGATTTCTTGACTTTTTATCCTGGCTGACACTGACTCCCTCTGCAGCCTAGGACAGATTAATGAACCCCGCTACCCCATTTCCCCCATCTGTAAAATGTGGATAGTAAATCTTGCCGACCTTACAGAGGTGGAGTAAAGATTAGGGTATGCCTGCACTGCAAGTGGAGGTGTGAGTGCAGCTTGAGTAAGTTCTCCTATGCTAGCAGTGAAGACATGGATGACAGGCTACAGTGTGGGCTGGCAATGCAAGTGTGTAGCCAGGGCCATGGCAGGCAAGTGCCATTCCATTTTCACTGCTATTTTGCCGTACTAGTTTAATTAAAGCTAGTGCAGGTATACCCACACCTGTGCAATCACACCTCTCATTGCAGTACAGACATACCCTTAGTGTGGTGTTCTGTGCTGTGTAATAATGGCACCCTCATGCTCTGAAGATCTGATCCCTGCTGACTACGTCAATGGGGCTACTCATGGAGGAAGATGCTAGTCAGCATGAGTAAAGGATCAGAATCTATCCTGTGTTCAATATCCATATAGACGAGGTGAGCATTGAACCAGGACCATTGTGGTCTTTGACAGCAGCTCAGTCAGTGTGTTTAAGGAATGTCTCCTGGTGACAAAGTTACCAGAAAGGGTGCTGAGTTTTCTATCATCGAAGTTGCTGCTAAAAGAACGTACTAAACTGTTTGTGTCCTTTACTACTAAAACTCCAAACATGAATTCCTGGCACATGGACATTATTTAATAAAACACAGCTTGCAAAGGAAAAATACATTTGCCCAAATAAGCATTCCGCTGGAGCCCTACATCCAATCACTGCAGGCATAAGCCTATGGTATGAGATGGGGTCTTGCCCTGTGCTCCAACAGTTAATAAATTAGCTCTGTCAGACTAGTGAGGTAAGTTCCAGAGTTGGGGAGCCTCTGCTAAGAGCACTTAGCTAACAGCTCCCAGACAGTTTAAATCTCAGGACGACTGTTTCCTTAAGGGTCCCCAGAGCAGTGTGGCTTGGGAGAGAAGACCTCTCTCAGGTAGTCCAATGTGCTGTGTAAATCAAACTCAGCATCTCACCAAAAGCCAAACTGAGTCAGGGAAAGAATGGCACCTACTGAATCACAGTTACCATTTTCTGCAGGTGCCAGGATTTTCATTGGAGGCTCCTATCCAAATATTGACCAGTTCTGACCTTGTTTAATGTATCAGCTTTGACAAGATTGCAGCCCAAGGAAGTATGGCTGCAGGTCTAATATTTATAAAGCAAGCTATGCAATAAGAGCACAAAAATTCTGTTTTATTTTGAGCATGTCAGAATGTTATAGGTCTCAGTGTTTACTCTGCTTTGGAATCCACTGATTTCTAATGACTCATTTTTATTGTGTAGGAACTTCCTGATTTTGGAAGGGAGAGTTAGCGACCAGAAAGCCATAGAGAGAAATTCAGATGAGGTAGAAATATGTGATGCTCCACTAAAGTCGATGGGGTCACAACAGAGCTGAACTGGACCCCAAGTTTTGCTGATGTGGCTTTCATAAAAGAATATATGGGCCAAAGGTGAACCATTTATCTGAAACTCCTTGAATATTTTGAGGTCAGAGGAAAATGGGACCTGCAGCTGAGCCCCCACAGCTTTAGTCTGACAGAAGATGTTCTGCAAAACCAAAATCATCCCTTGGTTTGCTATCGCTACATACAGTACTGATAAACAAATCTCTCTTGCTAAAAGAAGTCTGTTTTCTGGAGCCTTGCTACAGAAGATGAAGGACAACAGTTTGAATAGCTTCCAGAAGCCTCTTTATGAAGTTGTGTGAGAACTTTGCTTTGTTTATGCTTTTGTTTTGTTTCAGCTTCTGTTGTCAGATCCAGATTTAAAACTCCAAAAGAGTTAAGTGCACCACAAGAGGAGGCTGCAGTTGTAGAAAAAGACTGCACTCTCCCCATGTTGGGTAGCCCATCAGGGACGAGCACAGCCCCCAAAATCTTGCCCGGGAAGGTATGTGGCTAGCGCAGCTAGAAGATGCACTTAATCATTGTGTTCCTTCGAGACTTCTGCCAGTGAAGTTTTCTGGAGCCTACCAATATAATTTACAGCTGCTATCTCCAATGAAACTTCCAAAGGAGGGCAGTGAAGAACACAGTGCCTGCCCTCCCTAGGGAATGAATCCACCTGGATGTAGAGACCCCCAATGGTGCAGGAGCAAACTGAGGAGGGGTGATATGGCACACAAAATATATGCAACATCCTCTGCATTGAACAGTTATTAAAGTTTCCTTCTGGTGATAGCAAAACATTCTGTACACTATGAAAAGTAATGCTGCAATATCTGTTTCTAATAAAGTTATGGCTGGATGGATTCATAAAACAAACTTTTTTATTGATAAAAATGACCCATATGCTATAATAAAGAAAAAGTATATTATACATGTAAGTGCTTTGTAGAAAAGCGTACTCTGATCAGAGTCAAAATTGTTGTCAAAGGGAAGAAATGTGACTGAGAGATTGGAAATCTATTGAAATAGCTCAATTGATGTGTTGCTACAGTTTCTAGGCAAACTGCTAGTCCATCTGTTCATAATAACTTAATAAAACCAAGGAATCAGTATATTCCTTTTCCCATGAGAAGATGGAATACCAATGTAATGTTTTATTTGGTTCTGCAATTCCTGGTTTTGCTCTTGATCCCACATATTTTAACAGTTTGGGCAAAATATGAGATGACTCTATCCCTTTCCTTTCAACATTTGTTTTGA
Source organism: Chrysemys picta bellii (assembly GCF_011386835.1). NCBI lineage: Eukaryota > Metazoa > Chordata > Testudines > Emydidae > Chrysemys > Chrysemys picta. The sequence continues at coordinate 43,469,990 of NC_088801.1, forward strand.
GGAGCGATCAATGCCTTCTGCCTTGCCGTTAGATAGATTTTGAAAAACTCGTTAATCCATATCAGTGTCATATCCTTATTTAGGTCTTTAAATTTATCCTCAGCTGGGGAATTCTGCAGGTAACTGTGATTCTGTTGAGTTCAACGCTTAAAAGTGTTTCATCCATCATCATTTCTAGTCCTTTTCTGATGCAATATAGTTTGTTCTTTGTCTTTCTTGAAAACTGAATGGCTGTTAAATTATCCATTTATCTTCTTTCAGATTTGCTGTACTCACTCTGTTGGTTGTCTTTTCTACCTTATTTGCCAACTTTTCAATCCATTTCCTTTGCTCTGAATATGCGTCTTCATTCACCACTCATTCCTTTTCCGTGTAGTGGCCAGCTAATTCTGTCATCATCTTATCTGAAAATTGTGTAATTGCACAAATAGTTCACCACCTTTTTTTTTTTTTTTTTTAGGTGATGTTGAAAAGCCTCTGAACTCAATGTGTGAAATCTGGCTCCACTGAAGTCAATGGCAGATCTCCCGGTGACTTCATTTCATCCAATATTATTTCACCTATTCAGTCATTCTCTCAAAAACTGTTATTGACTTGTCATTCCAGCAGAGGAGTTGATGGGGTTTCCTTTGTGGCCTGTAAATAACACTGCTCTGTTGACTATATTGTTGCTTGAGGAGCAACATGAAGCATTCTGTCCCTTGAAGGGCTGAGTGTACTGTCTCTCCCTCCTCCAGATGGTCTGTGAAAGCTTGAATATTCCCACATGATCAGTGGCAGTGTAACGTGCCACTTCTTTGATCCAGTTTTCCTTCAATAACCCCACTAAAATCACATATTTACAACAAAATACCACCTAAGAGACTGGGGGAAGGAAAGACAGAGAGAGATACTGAGATCTTGTTGTGTCAGTTGTAATAAAAATTTGTAAATTCTTAGACACCAGAGTTGATGCATAACAGTGTAGATGGATACAGTGTTGGGCAGGCAACTCTTCTTCACCAATTTTGCCCCAGACCCTTCAAAAATTGTGCCTCTGGCACCATACTTCCCATAGTCATTGTTCACAATGCATCACTTAACTGGGGAAGTGCCCGTCAACTTACTCCTTTGATTATTTTTTTCTGGTTTCCCGTCTATAGTGCTCCATGTTGATCCTGAACTGCATTCCTTCACTCTCCTCTATCCACCAGAATTGAAACAGTAGAAATAAACATATTATTCTTAGCTTAGGAGAATGAGGTTGGGAAGATACTCCAACAATGTCCATTCCACTACTAGAACTTGGAAAATGAACCAGAGCCTTAAAAATCAGATGTGAACCTGAACTTCCTGAAAATTCAAGGGATGTTGGACTGGCTGATCTGGTTTGGGTTCGTCGCTGGTAGAAATATTCCTAGGCAACCTCTCCAACAAAAAGACTCTGAAGCTGAACCATGTCCTTCTGCTCCAGTTTAAGAACCACAGAAGCCCCCTTTCCCTGTGGAAGCCCCTACCCCCAACTTGATCCCTAGCTACCAAATCCTCTGGCATAGCCACATAGTGTAATTAGCCAGATCTAGTTTTTCCTGAGGCAGACTTTTCTGTGAGCATAGCAGACATTGCTGCAGCTGCTGCTCTGCCTTGAAAGGTTTTAGCAGCAGTGCCCCATGGATGTCAACATTCGCAGTAGAAAATGAAACCGTCACTTAATCTGCCACCATCTATGCCAGACCTTGTCTATATTGTGTCACATACTGCATGCTGAGACTATATGCCTTAATCATCTGTGTCAGGCAGGCTCGCTCAGAAAGCACGGACACATAATCTTTCAATGTCCGTGCTCAACTTACCTGTCACAAACGAATGCTTCCAAATGCCCAGTTCTCTGTGGTATTCTCTAGCACCTATCCGAAATTTTAGAAAGATATCCTTTTCAGCCTTCACTAGGGAATAATCCAGTTCAGAAACCTGTACTTAGGCAAAACTAACTTAAATGAAAATTGGTCAGCATTGATCAAATTATTCATTTATATACATTTTCTGAAGGATCTATCCCTTTTTCTGTTTACAAACAGGTTTTGATTTTCATTCATTCATTCATTCATTTGCTTTTAAAAAAATTGTGAGCACATTTCAGACAATGGATTGTTCCCAAACTGTGACTGTAGGCTATTCACTAAGTCACATGGGAGTGTTTTTCCTCACTAATTGGATGATTGAAAATTTTTAAGTAGGAAAAAAACCTTATCAAAAATAGTGAGCACTCTCCTCTATGTACAACTAGCCTTTGTCACTAGCAAATGTGGGTAGGTGTACAAAGAAACATTCATACAAACAAAAAACCCTTCACACACACATGTTCATGAGTATAAGAGACAGAAACATGATTTGAACCAAAATGCTGGTTGGAATTTAAATGTATGTTCATGAACACAGTTTTGGCTGCATACAACCAGTTTTAGATTTTACCTTAGTAAGGAATTCAAGACTTGGCCCTATATTTGCAAACGTCTTTTAAACCATCCCATACAATAAATTCTGTGCAGAAGCACACTTTGTCAGGTGATATCCAAATCCTGAATTCAATTTTTCTCGCATCAAAACTTTCACTGAATTCAATGGGGATTGTAGCTGAGTAAAGGTTGAATCCGGATTTAGTACCATGTCTATGATCCGTAAGCTTCCCTTCTTGTGAAGGGCACAAAGGCCTGGATCTACAAAGGGACTCGTGTGTTGCAATATTGAGTGTTGCAATGACTAACTTCTGGGTACCTGGAAAAATCACAGGAACAACACTGCAATCCCCAACGCCTGAGTTAGGTGTCAAAGCTCCCTGTACAAGGCCGGAGACAGACCGGCAGCTCAGAATATGATCCACAAAAGCCAACACGCTAGACAAGGAGCCACCTCAACGAGCTAATGAGCGATGCTGATAAGAGGGGGGTGCCATAAGCCCTGCCCTTCTCATATATAGGTGCTGAGTGTGGGCTGCAGGCAGGTGCTTATCTCTGCTAGCAATCCACAGCCAGGAACCCCTCTCTGGGACCCAGGTGACTTAGGCGCCTACGTCATTTCTTGTGATAATGTGTTAGGTGCCTGCCTCAATCCACACACAACTGCCAGAGAAGTTAATGGGATGGGCATAGATGACTCATGCCTGCTAATACTGGGGGACACAATGTAAAAGGGGAGAGCACATGACAGCCCCACATGTTGCCTCTGGGAGGAACTTCCAGCCCCACCTCCCTGAGTCAGGGCAACCAATCCCGCCGGCTCATAGGGGGCTGGGGCCACAGGACTGGAGAGTATGTGCCTCTGGGCCCAGCAGGGGCCAGCCCAGCCCTGGGGCGACTCTCAGCAGCAGTGTTTCTCTCGAGCTTGCGGACACATCAGGAGGGGAGGCACAGGGTACGGGCAATGCCCCAACCTCCAGCTGCGCAGAGGCCAGAGAACCTGCTCCCGCTGCCTTCCCCAAGTGACCCCTGGCCCTGCACCCTGCCCGGGGACCACCGTGCTCTCTTCACCCCATCAGCGTTATCTGCTGCGGGGAAGGGCTCTGTCTTTTCCCGCTTCGTCTTCCCCCGACACGTTTCTGGCTCGCTCGGCCGCTTTCCCTGGCAGCCGAGCCCAGGCAGGGAGGATGGGAAGCTGCTGCTTCTCACGTTGGCTTTGGGTGGCTGCTCCAGGTTGCTGCCTTTGTGCAGTTTGGTAGCTGCCTGAGAAAGTGGCCCGCCACCTCTGCTCCCCGCCTGAGCCCAGCTGCTGTGGACAGGGGCTGAGCAAGCTGGACATGTGCTAGGGGGGTGGAAACTCAGCCCCTGCTCCCAGCAGCCAGGCCTGGGCGGGGAGTGGAGGGGGCAGGCTTCTGCCACCTCCCCAGCCAGGCTCTCTGACCCCACATGTTCCCCAGTGCATCATATATGGGGGTGGTGCAAGTACCTATGCTTACATTATAACTTTACCCAGTGATTAGAGCACTCTCCTGAGAGGTGGGAGACCCATGTTCAAATCCTTTGTTCCCCTCAGGCAGAAGGGGCTAAACCAACCCAGGGCTCCCTCAGTGCAGGTGAATGTTCTGACCACTGAGCTAAAAGTTGTAAGTGCTGCTGCTTCAATGGGACCCAATGCAGCAGCCACTTAGCATGCCTAAAACTGGGATTTAAGTGTCTAAGTACCTTTTGTGGATGTGGGCCAAACTCCCTTTATTTTGTCTTGCTCTAATGGAATAGTGAAAGGTCACTCTGCACCCCCTTATAGTTATAATAGTATCTTAAACTTTTGGTCCAAGTCATTTAACAAAGTGTTTGCCTATGATGGGATGCCTATCCCACACAGGTAATGAAAAGGTGAATGTGGGCTAGGGAGGCCAATACTGCTTGCATCTGGAGGCTGTGGTAGGCCTAATTAATGATGAAACCCAGCTGGGGAGGGGCTGGATAAACAGAGGAAGGTTAGACCACAAGGGGGCTACAGGGAGAACCTCTGTAGTTACTTTAGTAGGGAGTAAAAAGTACTGTAGAGAACAGAAAGGTTTTTGCAGGATGAGTGGCAAAGCTGGGTAGGAAGAAGTCTGGTGCAGTAAGCCTTGATTACCTGTCTTAGGGTCTCTGGACTGGAATCCCATGTAGAGGGTGGGTCTGTGTTCCCTTACCAGCCACCGTGGAAGATGGCATAAAGATCCTGACAAAAAGGAATACAGACTTTTGAGAGCCCTGAGTAAAAGGATGTATGGGCCAGTGGGCTCAGATGGAGAGACTGGATGTTTGTTTCTATTATCCTGGAAGGAGAGAGATTTTAAAGTGACTTGACTGGAGGGCCACATCAAAAGAAGCAGCAGGCCAGATGGTACAACACAGGACAGTACTGCTAGGCTATGCCCAGCGGTGAGGGGGTGCTGTAGTGGTGAGTCCTTCCTTCTATGGTGCTGTAATCTTTGGGGATTTCTGTCTGTTCTCCCTGGGGGGCACAGAAGCATTACTACTGCTAAAAGCCTTTGCCTTTGATCCACTTTTGAATATGAACTGAATAAGTTAGAGGGTTGTAGTAGTGACATCATTTTATAAACATTACTCCATAGACCGTGTAATTACAGGGTCAGAGATGATCTGCTGTTTAATGAGGATTAGCAAGATAGGGATATCAAAGTACATGGAGGAAGCAACCTGATTTCTTCCTTGGTGTGTGTGTAAGAATACTGTCGGATAAAGAAGCAGGGACTCTTATTGTCCCTCAACATGAAGTCTAAAACACAGAAAATGTTTGGAACAGAGAGATTCTCTCTCCCCTCCTCCAATCCCCCCCCCAAAATGTGTTTTTCATGGAGATGTAGAAATTAATTTCTTTTGAGCATTAAACTTTGCAGCTTCTGGCACCCAAAAGAGTCTTGACTAAAACTGAAATAAGCAGCCATCCTCGGTGCCAAGGTAGAAGCATGCCGTTGTGGATTTCTTTATCTTCCACAAAGACCTCTCCCTTAAATGTAAAATAGCTGCTGTCCCTTTGTCACTGACTACTTGACTATGTATTTATACTCACAGAAGCAGAGTTTGACCTTAGGCCTTGCTATTCATGATGTTACTGTCTCAGCCCAACAGTGCAGTGAGCAGCAGGGGGATTTGTGTTAGCATCTTTTGTTTGAAGTCAAATCCTTAATGTTTGTGAAGATATCTGATCAGATATCTTCATTTTTCTATATCTGCGCCTCATATGGAGGGCTGTAATCTAGTCTTAGTTAGGGAAATCAAAGCTTTAAGGTCAACCCTGCCCTAGGTACATGCAAAATGCAACCACAGTCTAGAAGACAATCCTTGTGCTGTTGAAATTTGAACACGACTTGCATGGAGGCTTTTAGTGCCTCAAGATCTGTGAAATGCAAATTAATCTGTCTTAAATGCTTCACAAATACTGAGTTATTCTAGTTACAGGGAAAACTGTGTACATGTGTGTCCAATATCTACTGGAACTGTAAAACTGCACCCCAAGTGCTCTTCCACATGCTGTGAGCGCATCTAATAGTTAGCACAAACAGTCACTTCATGTTCAGTGTGATGCCCTAGATTTTTCTGTTTTAGACAAATCTGTTTCTCTCCTCTTCTGAAGAGTGTCCTAGCCAAAATCGTGGAGGCAATACTACTATTATTTATACTTGATACTGAGCCTGTATCAGGGGGCTTGAAATATTCTACAAGGAAAAAGCTAAGTTTTTGGAATTACTAAATTAAGCTAAGTTTGATCACCTATTTTTCTATTTGAGTGCTTCCCATGGTAATTCTTAATGAAGAATAAACATTGGGCATTAAAGCATAATGAAAGTCTCAAATTATTCAAATGCTCCAATTTTGAAATAGATAGATGTACTGTAACTCAAAACAAAACTCCAGTGTCATATAAAATATTCTGATCACTAATCATTACATCTAGTTATAAAGAAGAGTAAATTCAATAAAGTTATAGCATCTTAAGAGCTTCCTGATTATTATATTTATCTTCACAACCATATGATGCACAGAAGGAGGAAAGAATCAAAGTTGATTATTACAAGCACTGGAATTGGAAAGTTTCAAATCTCTTAAATTTTATAACTTAAAACAACACTGGCTAACAATTAAACTAAATAACTAAAAAAAATTTTAAATGCCCATATAACCAACTTTTTGAAATATTTTGATTTCTTTTAATGCTTTCTAAAGACAAATTCAAACTTGTTAGTTTTTCTTTGTATTATTAAACTGGGTTATTGCACAACTGCATGTGCAAAAATGTTACTGTGCTTGTGTGCCTTATTGGCATAAACAACTTTGATATTTGCATATTGAGTTATGTATCTCAGTGCCAATATGAGTACACATACACCTCACTTGTTCCACAATCACAAATTAAGAATACAAAATAGCACACACTTTCTGAAAGTCCTAAAAGACAGTCCCTGTCCCCAGTAAAAACAGCCATCAGTCTTATTCACTGAATGGAGATATTAAACTAAGGATGGGTCCAAACAGCTTGAGTAATTAGTACAATACTCTTAAGAATCTAAATTGAGCACACTTATATGGTGGACGTCTCTCATTTAAAGTTTTGGAAAATTATATACAAAATGATATAGAAAAACATACTTCAGATTTATGTTCTGTCATTATATAACCACACATGTATATGCTAATTTTAGCGGGATGCTGTTATAAATTCTTATCAAACAACAGATATTTGATTGAAATCAAGTTCATTGCACGAGAAATCGATTCATATGGGTTAAGGCCTTGCTAAATGAAGTTCAAGGTATTATTTCAATGTTAGTTTCCTCACCCATTGGCTCCAGTATTCCTCTTCCCTTCTCTCCTCCCCCCCCCCCCCCCGCCCCCCATCCCCGCTTATTGGAAGCAGCCAATGTATTTAGGGCAGAAAAGTAATTTAATCTCTATGGGGCCTCCTCTGAAAGGTCATAGCTAACTGCAGTTTTACACACTTTTGCAGTAGCTAATTTAGGTTGATTACTCCTGGTCTTTGATCTCTTGGATCATGGGAAAGTCAAAGGCAGCCAACAACACCCTCATAAGAAAAAACACTTATAGGTGACTGAAACTGGCCTCTGCAGTGCAACAGCAGAGGGGGCATTACTGGGCAGGTTGAGAACATGAGGGAAGAGAGCTGAAAATGCATTGCACTCCAGCAACCCTTGACTAGTGAAGAGATCCATTAGGGATGGCCCTAGCCACCATAATAATTTAGAGCAGCCTAAGGATTAAGGGGAGGGCTACATTAGCAGGAGCTAGACCTGGTGAGTGGGCTTGTCTGATTACATTTTTAATAATTGATACAAAAAACCTTCAGATTTAGGACTTTGGAAGTGTCTGTTTCTGCTTTTTCTTTCTCATTTTGGTTTCCTTTAACTGAAGCTTTGGAGGAATGTACAATAGCATTATTACATTTATCTGAAGTTAATCAGCATGATTTGTAGGCTTTTTACTGCAGGTCTTACTAAACGCAAACTCCCCTCTGACTTCAGTGGGGAAATGGCTACAGGCATGTATCCTTGATTATTGTTTGGATTAATGTTATACCAAAATTGCAATACTAGATATAAAATTCTACACTTATTCAAACCATTAACTTCTAAACTATATGCCAGTGCATTATATAAGCATTGCTCAGGTTTTGTTAATTCTTATTGTCCACCAATACTCCACCTCTTCATGCTTCATTCACAAGTCTTGGATGTATCTATAACTGGGACTTTTGTATCCCATGATACGTACAATTTGTTACAAAGGTTAAAATTAAAAGAGAAATGTATATGGAAGAGTAAAAACCCCTGAACTTGAAATATTTGTGGTGCATATAGTGCAGCTCTAAAAAAGGTTTCTTACTATCTGTAAACAGAGAATTTACAGTACCTTTGCGCATCAGTGATGCGATGAGTATACGGAGGTTTGATTAAGTTGGATATGGAAATTAAAACTTGGCTTTATATTCCAGAGGGTAGCTCACACAGTGTGACACTGTGACATCAAGTTTTCTGTTTACCCCTAAGGCTGGTGCTGCAATGACTTCAAGGTTTGATGGTGTCTCTCTTTTTTTTTGTTTTTTTTTTTTTTTTAAGTTGTTGAGCAGCAGGCTAATAGCTGCACAGCATGATGCAAAGACAGCAGAAAAGAGGGGAATCAGATGTGAATATATTCCCCACAGATCTCCTGCTAGGATGGAGCTAACTAACCAGTGCTTTAGTGTTCAGATCTAGTCCACGCACACAGAGGCTGCTTTGATTCTCTGCCCAGCCTGCTTTATTGTACTCTTTCTGATTAAAGACACTGTCACAAATAAATCATGACTTCTGACATAAGAATTTGGATTCCTAATGAGGTTGTCATGTTTGGGAAAATAAGACTAGCAAAAATAAATAAGGGGGGAAATGGACATTGAAAGAAAACTTATCTTTATATAAAGGTAGGATTGCTAATTGAAAAGACTGTTTTGTTAATGCCCATTTTTCACTTATTTGGAAGCTGCCTGCTCATGTGCCTCCACTTTTCCCCTCTGCTTCAGCAGCTACTAGTGACATGTGGCTCATAATTAGAAGACAAATTCCTAAAACAATATTTTTCTTATGGATAAGAGCTAAATCACACAATTACATGTCTGAGCAATGGAGTTAGTGTGAACAGACTGGAACTGCTATTAAACGCCCATCCTTCATTCCGTGTACACTCAAATGCCTGATGAAGTCACAGGGAATTCTGGGAGCACAAGGTTGTGCAGGAGGAGACCACAACTCTTGCACAGATTTCAAAGTGAATAGTTGGCCATTCTGGTAACATACAGTAAGTCCCCCTTTAATGCCTCAGTAGATATTAATTTTCTAATGTATCTGTTCCCCATATTTTGTGCACTGATGGCCAAATCCTGCAGTCTTTATTCAGGCAAAATTCCCTCTGACTTCCATGGGAGGCTAGCCTGAGACCGAGTGAAGGGTTTGTTGCTGAGTTTGGCTGACAAGGAGGTGTCAAAGGTGTTGACTCAGTGACTTGTGGTTAAGATTGTAAAGCATTACTGTCCATCTTTAGCCATTCTTGTATAGCTGTGCCTTGTATTAAAAACAGAACTAAAATAGTGAACTGTATGTTCCATGTGGGCAAAATTCTGGATCTGTTTGTTCTAGCCCATTTACTGTTTATGAAGTGTCCTCTATATTCAAGACTTGCACGCAGAGGTACCTCCTGGCTTTAAATGTCTGGATTAAACTGGAAGATTCTGCTCATGTGCAGCCCCTAACATAGCTATTTTATATGCACCTGATTTGTACTAGGAACACAAGTTAATCTCTGGGTGCCTGATCATAGGAGCACATTATGGGTTAGACAACATACGGTACTTGCTGAAATAAGGGCCACATCTCCAGTGATTTCAGAGGCCCTGGCCTGGAATGCCCCTCCAAAGCTTCTGTCAGACACTCTGAGCTTGGAGAAGAGCCAGAACTGGAATGGAATAATTCAGCCCTGTGTTTTCCCTTGGGCCATAGCTGTTCAGGGGTGTGTGTGTGTGTGTGTGTGTGTGTGTGTGTATATATATAGATAGATATATAATATTATATAAAATAAAATGCTGAGTCAGAATTATCCATTGAATAAACCATTTTGCACAGTATAGCCCTGGTATAATGTTGATGTTGTCTCATATGTCAGGCAGAATGATGAAAAAGATCCTTGCCCATGAAGCTTTTAAATTTAAAGAGAAATGATATTTACTATACAACAATCATCTAAACTTCAGTAAATTTAAAATTTTCTGTTTTCAGCTTAGAATTTTGAGTAAAGTTGAAAAAGGAAGCAAGTTAAAGGCTTCAAGTTAAATCATGAATAAATGCAGTGATTTAAAGATTCAGACTGCTTCTAAGGCTGTTATATAAGCTACCTCTTTCTCTCGGAGATGCAGGACCAGTGTTCTGATTCTACAATTGTAGAAGTAAAAAAAATACCTGATACAGAGGCATGCAGATGCTATCAATCCATTCCAACTGCAACCTGGGTAGTTCATCTTTCCTGTTCCGATCAAAAATAGCCTGAATGGAGAAGGGGGGGGGGGGGAGAAAGTGTTACGCTTTATTAAAATAGAATATTTTACAGATGCTTTATCCAGCACTTTGGAACTATGGTCAAACTGTTACAAACTGAACACTTCATAAACAGTAATCTGTGTTTACAGTCTTCCTAGCCCTTTGTCTAGCATGAAAAATCAACTGTTTTTATTTTCAGGTTTGTTTATGAAATTTGTAAGTTGAATTTGACTGTTTATCTAATGATATCCTAGTGGAAACCGAAGATGGGATCCAAGAGCTCACTTAAAGAAGAGAGAGTAGAACTTTGTGTGGGATTTTGAAAATTTCAACCTGGACTCTTAAGTAATGTAGGTATTTCTGAAAATCCCATTCTTTGTTCCATGTAGACTGTTTTGTAAGCTTACTGCAAGAAAATTACCTTGTGTGGACAGTCAGAGGACACCACTTTGTCTTAGTTTCTCTAGATTCATGAGTAGTATCTGTTTGTTTGTTTTTGTTTTGTTTGAAGTGACCTGTGTTATGGCTGAATCATTAAACATTTTGGAGACTGCTACTGTAGCTTTTTAAGAATTCCCATTATTCAAATAGTAACACTCTGATTTTGGCCCTTATCCCTCAGACTTTGTGTTCTCTATCATTAGTTCCAAGGTGGATGGAGTTAAATCAAAGCAGATTAACACAGATTTTTAATCATGATTTAAATCAGCAAGGAGGTAACCTTGATTTAAATAATTGATTTTAATTGTCCTATATTTGTACTTTTAGTTCTTTTCCTAAAGAGAGATTGTTGATAACAATTAAAGCCAACTAAATATAGCCTTCACGCTAAATTTGGAGCATCTTTTTGCTAATGAAGAAGATACAGTATATATATTAAAGCAATTATATAGATTAATTTCAATTTATTCAGTTGCTTAATTTCTACATCTTTATTATATTAGAAAATGGTGAATGATGCATGGCTTTTTTTTTTTTTTTTTTTTTTTAATTTACCAGATTAAATTTTTACTTGTGATTTGTGCCAAGCTCTACTTGGATGGAAATTCAAATGCAATTAAAAATGCACAAAACCAGCAGTTTTTGTTTTTTAATTGAACAAACCTACCTTTAAATGCTGGATACACAAGAAAAAAATTATCAAAACGTTTTCCATTTAAAACAGTTTCCTTTAACAAAGGAAGTATTGTGTGTAGTTCATGAATTCATGTGATTATTTCTGGTCACCATATGGTTCAAGATTTTAGAACTCCTCTATCCTCTCTCACCTAGTCTTTATTAATAAATTGGAAGAGGAAAGCTTGTTTTCCTCCTCCTTCTTCTCTCCCCCCTTCCCCCCATTCACTACCTCAACTCTCAGTTGGTTTCTTAACTTTGAATGAACTAGTTATGGAACTGAATTTGTGGAACAAACTGAACTGAAGAAAGTATCTGTTCTCTGCATCTGCAGAAAAGGCTACTGCTGTCAAAAGCTGGTTTAGCAGTTCAACAAACTGGTTTCAGGTGCTTAGCCGGTGACATCCACCAGTCGTATGGGTTGACTTTTAAAGAAAGTTGGCAGCATGCATGTACTACTTAATATTGTTTGTAATTAATTTAAATGACTTTAATAGATATTTGCAGAGTTGTAGCCATGTTGGTCTCAAGATATCAGAGACATACTGTGGGTGAGGTAATAGCTTTTATTGGACCAATTTCTGTTGGTGGGAGCGAGAGAAGCTTTTGAGCTACACAGAGCTCTTCAGGTCTAGGAAAGGCACTAAGTGTCAGAGCTAAATAAAAGACTGAACATAGTTTAGCATATATAGTTAGCTATTACCTCCCCCACCTTGTTTCTTTAATAGATGCAGTAAGTTTGGCCTTTAATATAGACTGTTTTAAATAGGCGTATTTTTAAAAATAAACCTGTACTTTTATTTAACATCAGGGTTTTATTTTAACTTCATTTTTTAATTTTTCTTTTTAAATTTTCATTTGTTTTTAATCAACTCTCATTAGTTCACATTGGCTCAAACCTCAACCCATCCCCAGACCAAGTAATTTGTCTTGAAACTGAGAATGCCATGGGGTAAAGAGGAGGGGTAGAATTTTTCTTTCAGGCCTTAGAGCAGGAGTGGACTCGTATTGTGGGGAATTCCCCATCTTACTGGCTGGAGTAGGCACCACAGCCTCAGTGCCATCCCTGTGTTGGGAAGAAAGCCCTGAGGACATGCACAACAACACATCCCCCTTCCCCGCTTTCTAAAGCTGCTGCATACAGCTTTCCCAGAGCCCTCAGGAGCTCTGCTAAGGTAGATATCCGGGCACATGGTCCCAGCATCCTGTTCTTACACCCTGCCCTGCTGCTTCAGCGAGGTGGGTTCTACTATATTAAGGAGTCTCCATGTCCATGATCTGACCAAAATGCACACTTCCTGTTATGGCCTGGATTCATTTTTAATATTGCTGATGCTAGGGTATTTGCATGAAATACTCCAAGGCATTAGAATTCCCTGCTATTTGAAGATAGTAAAGTGTGTTTTAAAAGTAAAATTATTTTCTGTTACAGTGGGACTTCATTAGTGTGAGGTGCACGTTTTCACTTCTATATGCATTCTGTGAAATGCATATCAATACATATGATATGGAATGGTACTTTCAGTTATTGCAGGCTAGATTTGGTCCAAGGCACCAACATTGTTAGTGCCATGGCTGATTCACTGCTAATCCCCTGTACCATAGCTACTTTTTTACTTATGTATTTGGGAAGGTCTACACAGAGAACTACTACAGGAGAGAAATTCATTATCTTCTCAGGATCCTCTAGCTTAATGTACAAAGTTGTAAGACATGCTGAATCAGCTCACAGTAACCGACAGTCACTGAGTCAGATCCTCAACTGGTGTAAATTGCTGCAACTCTATTGACCTCAGTAGAGCGATGCTGATTTAGACAAGCTGAGGATCTGGCCCAATGAGTGCTTACCACACAGCAGCATCAAAGTGACAACTCATATGAGTAGGTTGGACCATTTCTTGAAGTATCAGCTGTATGCAGAATTATATGAAGATTAAGATGACCAATCTGTTTTTATATTCTTGAATGGCTTCAACTTGAACTCCTGTCTGTCTCATCTTCCCTCCCCCCATGAGTCTGCTTTTAAGATATTTAAGTGGGAAGGTCCTCTCTTTGCATCTCCCACTGCAAATCTTTAATAGGGTGGGTTTTTTTGGGTCACTTTTCCTCTTTGCAGTTTCCTTTGGCAGTTTATATCTTTCCACGTGTCTTATCTAGATCTGTATATGATGTAGAGACCATCCCAAATTACCCTATAATGATGGTGGTAACGTTACTTGTAGGCATACAGAAACGATTCCTCAAAGGGTACAGGGATACATCACATAAAACTGATGTCAGCAATGTCGCATTGTAACACAAATGAAGTAATTATGCTTTCTAGTAATGTGACTTCTGGTGTGAATATTGCATCTTGGATATTGTACTCAGTGCTGTTGTAAAATGAGTTGACAATGTAAACCTTGGGATATGTACAGCACATAGGCTTTGAATCAAGCCCTTACTCCCTATTGAAATACACCTCTACCTCGATATAACGCTGTTCTCGGGAACCAAAAAAATCTTACCGCGTTATATTGAACTTGCTTTGATCCACCGGAGTGCGCAGCCCCCCCCCACCCACCCCCCGGGAGCACTGCTTTACCGCGTTATATCCGAATTCATTTATATTGGGTTGCGTTATATCGGGGTAGAGATGTAATTGGGAGGTGTCTTTCCATTCATTTCAATGGCCTTTGGATCAGGCCCTAAATATCTCTACCAGATTCCGGTGGCAGGCTGTCCATATCTCTTGTGTATTTCTTCTCATGAAACCCACTTGCTTCTCTGAATTAAAGCAATTACCAGAAAACAATTTTCCTTCTCCAGGTAGCTAGTTCAAAAGTAATGATAAACTTACTGAAGGAGTGAGTTTGAGTTCAGACCTCTCTCTGTCTCCTTGTTCAAAGAACTCGCTGGTTACCAATTCAGCTGCCTAAAATATAATCACACTAAAGATTAAGGCTCATGTTAGCTATTTGTAAGAATCACACATTTATTGCTTAAGGCCCCTAATTATAAATTCCTGGGTAGTCCCATTCATGTGCTTACAGTAAGGCACATGCTTAAGTACCTTGCTGAGGTTGGGTCTCAGTCATGGGACACTGTAGGTATACTCTTATCTATATCTCTGTAGTCATGTTCTAAAAACATTCTGATTTCCTTTTGATGCCTGTCAATATCAGTCAAATTGGAGCAGCATGTAACTTTTTTGCATTTGAGAATAGAATAGATAGGCCTGCACAACTCGTAAAGCGGTGAGGGCCATATTACTCCAAAGAAAACAGCTGAGGGCCGAAACCCCCCGGCCCTGCTGAACCCCCCCCCAGCACCGCGCAGCCCCCCGAAACACAACAGCCCCCACCCCACAGAAACAACCCTCCCCCCAGCGCCACCCAGCCCCCCTGAAACAACCCCACCCCCCCAGCGCCACCCAGCCCCACAGAAACAAACCCTCCTTCCCCTGCGGGCCACACAGTGAGCCCACCTACTCACCCCCCGCAGGCCGCACAAAGAGCCCACGCGGGCCGTATGCGGCCCCTGGACCGCATGTTGTGCAGGCCTGGAATAGATAGTTCCATGTGGGCATATAAAATTTATAACTATCTTTGTAAAAAGACTTTGTAAAGTCTACATGAGCACTCTGGGTGCTGCCACTGCTGCCTCTAAAAACTCTGAGTTGTTAGAGAAACAAAGCTAATCGGTAAATTGTGTTAGCTAAACTTAATGTGAAATCCTAAGACTTTCTTCACCCAGTTTTGTTTTTCTGTACTATATGTATCCTATTCCACTCTAATTACTGTAGCTCTTAAGCATTTAAATATGAACACTGATTAAAATTGTCATACTTGATTAAATGTAAGAATGGCAGCATTGACTTTTGGAACTGTGTTCTACTCTTTTGCCATACTCCATGAAGCTGCCTTCATTTTTGACAATGGTATGTGTTACTTGGAAGGATGCAGTATTCAGAACAAGATTATTTTTGAAAACACTGGAAGCCTAAAGAAACCAGTAAAGCCCAGACAGCAAGTGACTTTAGTATAAACAGCAGCTTTAACTAAAAAGTACTTGCTGTCATGCACACCCACAAATATGTAGCTACTGAGATAAAGGGGTGTCTCTCTAAATAACAAAAAGCTTGGAAACTCAAGCTGACATTCTGTTCTTAACACATCCTGTTGTGCTACTTATTTTTTCTGAGGTACACTGATAAGAAACCATTCATATGCAATACCAAGGCACAAAAGGGTGAACTAAGGATAGAATTTGCACCTTAGAATTACTCTAAATTTCCTGTTCTAACTTTGAAATGCAAGATTGCTATGCAGTCACTTGTACAGGCTATCAACAATCATCAGCTCTTACATTTGCTACAACTTAAAAATGAGTCACAGTTGAAAGCATGTGAACTGAAATTATAAAATGATTTAAAATCTTCATCTAAGTTAAGAATAATTACCTGCAGAATCTTATCTCACAGTTTGGAATGACTTTTTCTATATGGAGCCCCATCATGTGAATAAAATCATGGATTAATACACCTTGCTTTGGAATAATTTAACAGCCTGACAGCAATTATGGGCTTTCCAAGTATCTTCTATATGAATAATCAATATGTACTCGTCTCCTTTCCTCCTGCTCTCTTCAACATTCTGTCTGTCTCCTTTTGTATGTCTTGTCTTGTCCCTCTCCTAATCTTTTGGAGTGTTTGTACTTTGTGCTTATTTTTTAGTCCCTTCCACTTATGTATTTTTGTTCACCTCTCTCCCTTCTCAGGACTCCTCCTCCAGGTGAGGTTGAGGGTCAACAGATTCGCCATTCTGTGGCTTCATTAGTGTGTCTATTTACTTTTATCTTGGAAAAACTCAATCTGATGATGCTTAATGCTCCTAGACTGGATTTTTAATACAAAATACATGTTAGTTAGGTCACAAGGGAAGGTTCAGCTGCAGCATTTGGAAGTCCTAATTAAAAAATAGTTTGGTTTTACACTTCAGTGGATGACCCTGGATTTCAGTATTGATCTCCCATATCCCAAAACTCATTCAAGAAGTGCTAAGCAGATCCTAACTGACTCTCTTGATACCATAGGAAATGGGAAAAGCTAATTGGGTTATGGGGGTGGAGGGGGAACTGAGTAATGCCATGAGCTGCAGCCATAGCTGAGGTAGGATTGAAGAGTCTTGGGACCTCAAACTTTTGCCCTGCAGTGTTACTTGTAAACGGCATCAGGGGAATAGGAGCTCTGGAAGGAGATGGATACCAAAATGCTGTTTAAAATATGAGTAACATTATATATACCAGATATTTCCCATATGTTAAACACCGCACAAGAGCAGAATTCAAAACACCAAATAGCTATGCAACTCTTTGCTTTAAAAAACATACCTATTCAATAATTACACTAACACTCTAGACCAGAGGTGGCCAACCTGAGGCTCCAGAGCCACATGCGGCTCTTCAGAAGTTAATATGCGACTCCTTGTTTAGGCACCGACTCCGGGGCTGGAGCTACAGGTGCCAACTCTCCAGTGTGCCAGGGGGAGCTCACTGCTCTGCCACAAGCCCTGCTCCCACTCCACCCCTTCCCATGCCCTCCCCCTCCTCCCCAGAGCCTCCTGCAGACCACAAAACAGCTGATCAGCAGGTGTGGGGAGGGACGGAGAGGCGCTGTCCGGCAGGGCTGTCGGTGGGCGGGAGGCGCGGGGGGGCTAATGGGAGTGGGGGGTCACGGCGGGGGGCTGCTGACTTATTACTGTGGCTCTTTGGCAATGTACATTGGTAAATTCTGGCTCCTTCTCAGGCTCAGATTGGCCACCCCTGCTCTAGACCATGAACTGCAGCTGTGTTGATAAACCCTTATCACACTTCCTCCATAGCATGGGGCAGGGCTCGCTAGCTGGAGGAGTCTCTGCGACTTGAAGTCTTTAAATCACAGGATTTGGGGACTTCAACAGCTGAGTTAAGGGAAAGGGGGTGGGTCAGCTTTTGTGGCCTGCATCATGCGGGAGGTCAGACTAGATGATCATAATGGTCCCTTCTGACCTTAAAGTCTATGAGTCTAGGATGGATGTTTGCAACTGAGGTAATGCATCTTTAGTACCTCATCACCTTCCAACCAGAGTCCCTCCTTGTCCATCCCCAAGAAAATTGGCTTCTTTCCATTTTCCTTCTTCTCATCTAGCCTCTGTCTTCCAGTCCACTGGAGGGATAGCTCAGTGGTTTGAGCATTGGCCTGCTAAACCCAGGGTTGTGAGTTCAGTCCTTGAGGGGGCCACTTAAGGATCTGGGGCAAAATCAGTACTTGGTCCTGCTAGTGAAGGCAGGGGGTTGGACTCGATGACCTTTCAAGGTCCCTTCCAGTTCTAGGAGATAGGATATCTCCATTTTAACTAGTCCCATCAAACTCACTCATGCCATTTACCCACTTTACACTGTCAGTGGCCCATCTCCTAGATGCCTTCTGCTGCTGGATATTCATCCCAAGCTTCATCTCCCAACATGAGCTGCCTTCTACCTACATGTTACTCACTGAGGTAAGGTTGGGAACTGATAGTAGGGGAGATGGGTTATGCCAGTGATTGAGGCTGGAGGGCGTGGACGGGCAAGGAAAATTTCTGGCAGTGGTAAATGGATGGCCATCAGGGCTCTTGGATGAGGCCAGTCTTGACCCAGCCAACCTTCTAGCTACAGGACTGTCTCATCCTATAGTGGCTTGTCTCCCCAAAACCTAAATGTTAATGAACGCCTAGGTATTCTATCCATTTCTCAGGGCCACACTCAGCACTGCAATTCTTTTTCTGAGTAAGGAATGTTGAATAGGGCTTTTAAAACTACATCTTGTAATGTTAAGCCACTGCTGAGATACAGGAATCTGTTAATTATGCTAAAAAATGCACGTGTGTCAATTGGCAGTCCCTGTTGGTGTTCCATATTTAGGACAAATTCTGCTATTGTCAATTGGCTATAGAATTTTGTACATTGTAAAGGGTAACTCTGGGTTTACCTAAAGGGAAAAAAGTTTGCAATGTGGGGGGGGGGGGTTTCCCCCCCCCAAAAAGTCCATTTTTGGTATGGAGTTAAAAGGTTAATAGATGAGAGGATATAAAATAAGATCTCTTCAGGTACCTACATATTCCTCAGCAACATCAAGCAAAGGAAAAGATGGTGCAATAAGCCATGCCTTGCAGAAAACCTTTGCTACCTTTTTTTTTTTAACTGCATTAATACTGTTGTAAATTGACTGCAGTTTTGCTCCCTTGTAAGTCAGGACCCTGGGAATATTGTCCTGCTAATACCCCCTCTTCCCAGCCCTGCTATTAATCATGACTTGCCTGTCTTGAAATCTCCCACGGTTTGGTCACAGCTCCGAGGTCACAGGCTGTCATTAGCATTGATCTGAAAAACAGAAATGAACAATACAGACTGACTAAACCTTTGTTTTATTGCTAAACAAATCTGCTCTGAATGCATAAATAAAAAGTCAGAATTAGCACCTTTTTCCTCTGGAAGGAACAGCAGCACTGTTTGAAATTTCAACCATCAACATATTTTTATAGCCCCATTATACCTATGAAGTCTAATATAATATAGATAATGCATAAGATTGAAAATGTATTGTATGCTAGAAAAGAAATGTGTATTGCTACAGACAAATCACTAATTTTGCTACTATTTGTACCTTTAACTGGTGATAATTATACTGTACAATGCAGGATGTAAGTATGGGAGTTATTATATAATCATACAGACTGGATTACTCTGTCTACTTATAGGTTCTCCTGCTACAGCAGCCACCTATCATCATGAGAGGCATTCCAGACACTTTCAGCAGTTTCTACTGCTCATCTGCAATAAAAAATTAAGATTTATAAGGGCTACACTGATTCACTGTAGTTTAATACCTGGGTACAACTGTTTTGTACACATTAGAAGGAACTATTCAGCTGTAGAAAACATTTATGTACAGTACATGATGCAGATAAAAATATGATAATGCTTACATGAAGAACCCAGACACTGAAAATGAAGCATCTAATATACTGCCCAAATCTAAAATTAGGGATAGTTGAAATTTTATGGAAAAATAGGAAATAGCCCATACATCAGCCCTCAAACACCAAAATGAAACAGCTGGAATTTCAGAAAGGTTAAGTCAACACACTTACGGGTATAGGTCCATGCACTAATGACATCTGTCTCTCTTGAACCCAAGCTGCCCTTGCCCTCCTTCCTCAGTCTTTGCTGAGATCTTGGCTGAGGTGGGCACTCGGAATGTGGCCAACCTGCTAGGTTACATTGCTGTCCACAAACCTTTCACCAGTTGGCAGCTCTTCGGGGTCAATGGAGTGCAGTGCATTTGCAAGTCCCTAACTGAGGAGCAAGTGGGGAAAGGGAAATTCAGCCAGGGAAAGAAGCATTAAAGAGAGGGTCCAGGTTGAGGTGGAAGATCAACCAAAATGTGGAGGGTTATTTTGTTTGAGAACTTTTCAACCCTTTTGCTCTTTATCAGTGAGCAAAAGGAAACAAAATATCTGATTGGGTTGGGAGAAGTGAGAAAGAAAGATGAGTGGGGGAGGAGCAAGGCAGGATGGACTCACGACTCCTTCTCCCCTGCTGGCTTTTGGAACTGGGCTGTGATAGTAGATTCAAACAGAAACTGCTCCAAGAGCCCTTTCTCCCCTACTCAGGGCTGTGCTTTATAGCCACCATCTGGCCCCATATTTGGTAATGATTATATTACTGCAAACTAAGTGTTTTATAGAAAGCCTTGTTTTAAAATAACTATCTGTATTCCTGACCTTGACCTCTGTCATAACTATAAAGGGAAGGGTAACAGCTGTCCTGTGTACAGTACTATAAAATCCCTCCTGGCCAGAGACTCCAAAATCCCTTTCCCTGTAAAGGGTTAAGAAGCTCAGGTAACCTGGCTGGCATCTGACCCAAAGGACCACTAAGGGGACAAGATACTTTCAAATCTTGGGGGGAGGGGGGAAGGCTTTTGTTTGTGCTCTTTGTTTGGGAGTTCGTTCGCTCTTGGGACTGAGAGGGACCAGACATCAATCCAGGTTCTCCACATCTTTCTAAACAAGTCTCTCCTATTTCAAACTTGTAAGTAAATAGCCAGGCAAGGCATCTTAGTTTTACTTTGTCTTCTCAACTTGTAAATGTACTTTTTACTAGAGTGTTTATCTTTGTTTGCTGTACTTTGAACCTAAGACTAGAGGGGAGTCCTCTGAGCTCTTTAAGTTTGATTACCCTGTAAAGTTATTTTCCATACTGATTTTACAGAGATGATTTTTACCTTTTTCTTTAATTAAAAGCCTTCTTTTTAAGAACCTGATTAATTTTTTCCTTGTTTTAGATCCCAGGGGGGTTGGAACTGTATTCACCAGGAGTTGGTAGGAGGAAGGAGGGGAATGGTTAATTTCTCCTTGTTTTAAGATCCAAGGGGTTTGGATCTGTATTCACCAGGGAATTGGTGAAAGGTTTCTCAAGGCTTCCCAGGGAAAGGAATCTATTGGGATGGTGGCAGCGGACCAGACCTAAGCTGGTAGTTAAGCTTAGAAGTCTTCATGCAGGCCCCCACATTTTGTACCCTAAAGTTCAAAGTGGGGATACAGCCTTGACAACCTCCTTAAACAAATTGTGGTTATATCCCAAAGTAATAGGAAAGCAAAGGAATGACTCGCTTACCGAAATATTTCTCGATGGCTTTTGACATTCCAATTGTAATTGCCTTTACTAACAAGGTCAAAAAACTCGGTCCTTCTCCTGCAACAAAACACATAATCAGGAGGAAAAACCAGAAACTTCTGGAGCTGTTGTGATATAAACAAATTTTCTGTGAGAACACAAGATCACTGTACCGCCTGCACTAATGTTTGAAATAGCTTGTCAACTTAACATTTTCTATGAACCATTTTAATTTTGAAACATGCCTTATAACAGCCTAGCATTATCAGAGCTGTCAGATAATAGATGTACATACACACATCACTGTAGCGCACCTCAGTGTTTATGGAAGGATGAAATGTTCTGCCTGTAACAACATATAGCCAATAGGACCATATGTACATGAAACATATATTAAATGGTGATGATACTTTGCCTTTCATTTGAGGATATCAAAGGGCTTCTCAAAGATGGGTAAATATTATTTCCAGCTGAGGCACAGAAAGGTTTAATGACTTGTCCAAGGTCACGTATTGAGTTGGTGGTAGAGTCCTGAATAGAAGCAACAATGACTGACTTTCTCATGCTCTAATCACTCGAGCACCCTGCTTCCTTCTACAAGACTGAGTGGGGGGAAAATACTGAAAGGAAGGCAATACATAGTTGTTGCATGTTAACCCAAGAAGAGATGCTACACAGTCTGTCCATCAAACCACACTGCAAAGTAAACATAGCTCACTGGGTGTGTCTACACTGCAATAAAACACCTGCAGCTTGCCTGTGTCAGCTGAGTTGGGCTTGCAGCTATAACATTGCATTGGGCTGGAGTCCCAGAGCCTGGGCTCCAGCCTGAGACCAAATACCTACACTGCAATTTTATAGCTATGAGCCCAAGTCAGCTGTTGCAGGACAGCTGCAGGTGTTTTACGGCAGTGTAGACATGCTCACTGCTTGCTTATATCATGATAAACTAGCCTGAGGATAAAGGCAGCAAATGTTGGTGCCAGGTCAAGATTCACTGCTAGAAACCTCCAAATACCTGTCTTCTCTCAGCTAATGGCCATGTAGTTACTAGTTAACTCACATGTTGACAGCGCAGGGTTTATGACTACTCCTACCATCACCTGCCTGTGCTAACTTCTCAGTGAAGTTGACCAATATTGCCACCTCTGGCACAAGAAAGAACATAATCCATTATGTTTACAACCCCCCCGGACAGGCATAGGAAAGATAGCATCAGTCAATGTTTTTAGTTTTGTCTATTGATTTACAGCTTTCCTGTTATGGAAACATTTTTTTTTATGAATTCATGTTCTTGCATTTTAAAATAATAAAGAACAAACTCTGCCTTTTAAATCTAAAACACAAGGATCATTCACAGGGGAAAACTGACCCATAGTAAAATGGGTCCAACCATGTTAAGGCTGGCTTGGGGCCTTCTCACTAACCTACAAATAGACTGTCCTAAGTCAAGAATTTCAACAAGGTGCCACTGTAACGAGGGCCCCATTGTGCCAGGTGCTGTACAAACATAGTGAGAGAGAGAGAGAGAGTCCTTGCCCCCCTGAGAATTTTCTGTCTAAATATCAGACAGATAGGACAGCAGGGAAACAGAAGCACAGACCTTCTCCAAGGTCACACAGTAGATTAGTGTCAGAGCGGTGAAGATTTCAGAGGTACGTCTACACAGCATTTTGGAGCGAGTCTCAGGCTAGAAGGCTCACGCTAGCACTCTAAAAATAGCTGTAGAGAAAGCACTTTGAAGTTGCAGTTCAGGCTCTGAAGACCACCCCCTCCATATGCCTCACAGCCCAAGCTCCAGCCCCATTCGCAACTTCACAGTGGTTTCTATACAGCTACTTTTAGAGTGCTAGTGTGAGCTTTCTAGCCTGAGGCTTACTCCAAAATGCTGTGTAGACGTACCTCTGCTACCCCAACTGTCCTGAATGCCAGACCTGTGCCCTATCCGATAGTAGACCCTGCTGTCTCTGTATCAAGAAAAAGTATAGTTAGATTCCTAGCATGATGGAGCTTAATGAGCAGGGCCGCCAGAGGATTCAGGGAGCCTAGGGCAAAGCGGGGGAGCTGCAGCGCTTGTACTCACCCGGCGGTGGTCCAGGTCTTCGGCAGCATTTTGGTGGCAGGGGGCCCTACGGTTGCTCCGCGTCTTCGGCAGCACTGAAGGACCCGATGCCACCAAAGACCCGGAGCGACTGAAGGGCCCCCTGCCGCTGAAATGCCGCCAAAGACCTGAGCCAGGGCTCGCGGGGCCCCTGCTGGGCCTGGGGCAAATTGCCGCACTTGCGCCCCCCCCCCCCCCCCCAGGCGGCCCTGTTAATGAGTCTTATAGATCAGGGGGGGTGCAGCGAGGAGCCCAGGGCTGGGACGGGGGGCAGCCAAAATTTTTTTTGCTTGGGGCCGCAAAAAACCTAGAGCCGGCCCTGTAAGTACCTACAGAGGGAACAAATATTTAATAATGGGCTCTTCAACCTAGCAGAGATAAAACATGATCCAATGGCTGGAAGTTGAAGAAAGACAAATTTAGACTGGAAAGGAGGCATACATTTTTAACAGTGAGGGTAATTAACTATTGCAACAACTTATCAAGGGTCATGGTGGATTCTTCATCACTGACAATTTTTTTAATTGGATGTTTTTTTTCTAAAAGCTGTGCTCTAGGAATTATTTTGGGGCAGTTCTATGGCCTGTATTATACAAGAAGTCAGACTAGATGA
The DNA here is from genome assembly GCF_011386835.1 of Chrysemys picta bellii. Lineage (NCBI taxonomy): Eukaryota > Metazoa > Chordata > Testudines > Emydidae > Chrysemys > Chrysemys picta. The sequence continues at coordinate 43,494,026 of NC_088801.1, forward strand.
TCAGAATGGTCCTTTCTGGCCTTGGAATCTATGAATCTATAAGAACAGAATTAAATACAGAAATAATTAAACTCTTTGTTTGTTATTGCATTGTATTCCAACCAAGACCTCTCACTGACATATGGCAAATCACAGATTTTTTCTAATGGCATTGTATGATTTCTCCCCAACCCCCTTATTTAATGTGGAGGTTGCTAGCACACTAATGAGAAGCAGCTCATATGATGACATTATACACTCTCTGTGTTTCATGAAATACGATATAAAGTGGCTGGATTTTACAAAAGTTGCTAATACAATGCAAAGTCACACAAGCAGAAAACAAAATTAATTTATTTCACATAGATTCATGGCATGATGGCATAACCATCCCTGTGGGAATAAATACTGCAATGATGAAAATTTTAATGGCCTAGAGTAGCTGGCGCATAAACCTTAAATCAGCCTAATCATAAACTGGTCATTGGCAGCTATACATTTGTTGTTAGCACAGCCAGACGTGGCAGACTTTACATTTTTCTATTTAATACACATTTCCTTGCCAAAGTCTTACCAGAAAAATATCAGTAGAGCAAAATTTGATAACATAAGAATGGCCATACTGGTTCAGAGCAAAGGTCCATCTAGCCCAGTATCCTGTCTTCCAACAGTGGCTAATGCCAGGTGCCCCAGGGGGAATGAACATAGCAGGTAATCATTGAGTGATCCATCCCCTGTTGCCCATTCCTAGCTTCTGGCAAACAGAGACTTGGGACACCATACCTGCCTAATAGCCATTGATGGACCTATCCTCCACAAATTTATCTAGTTCTTTTTTGAACTCTGTTATAGTCTTGGCCTTCACAACACTATATAAAGATAATTCTTTGATCTCCAGTTATTTGTGGTTCCTAGGCAATACATATATTATCTGGGCAACAAACTGACAGTTCAGAAGAAAAGGTGACCTCTCATGCCCACCCTGAACATTGTGACATCACAAATAAAAAGCAGAGAGATGCATAAAGCAGTAACATAAAATATAGGTGATTCAAGACATTTTGGTGACCCACACACTTCTGAATAACAGCTGCTTTAAGCTCCACTGGAACAAATGCAGAAGGAACATACTAAATCCGCACAGTGATTCTAGCATTGGAAAGGCTCAGTCTGAAAAGCAGCCATGTGTGAGGAAACAACGTAACGCTGCCTTAGTGGGTGCTTAAACATGGTCTCCACTAGGACCAGTTTTGTAACTTCTGTAAATAAAGCTATGCAAGTGACATTCAAGAGTGTCCGAAATAAACGTAATGTTCAGTTATTTTGTAATCCACTAGAGGGGCTGAAGAGAAATACTTATTGATGTATTCATGCTCAGAGATAAAGCTGGGTTAATATATAATAAAGGTCTACAGTCCAGTGATTCAGAACATCATTTCAGTAAATCTCAGAAATTCTAAGGAAAAGTATAAGGGATGAAATGTTGTTACTGGGCCATTGGGTCGCCTGTATCTTTTTGGTACGTGTATAACACTACTATCGTGAGCTGTAAGTATCAGAACTCATAGCTACAATTTTTTTTTCAATTCTATTCTGTTGCCTAGTGTGAGACTCATTGCCAGACCAAGTAATCAGACCTAATTCTCACCTAATCTTATTGTTTATTATTTATACAGTGTCATGGGTATACATTGCACTAAACAGACAAAAACAATAATTCCCTCCCTTGAGGACCTCATGAAATATGGGCTCAATCCTGTAATCTGTTCTGTTTGGGTACACCCTTGTATTCTTGCTGTGTACCATTGTAAGTGTATCCTTAAGACTACCTATCTAGATACTTACATTGCGTAGGAGGTCAGACTATCATAGTAGTCCCCTGTGCAGGGCTAGGGCTTAAATAGGAGTTTGCATTCAAAAACTCATCTACCAGTGATAATGCAGAAAACACCTTTGAAACTTTTTCTAATTTATTTCATGTTTAGTGGAGACTTCAAGACACTTAAGTTTAAAAAAAAAAAAAAAAAAAAGACAAAAATGGGCTAGGATACCAGGGGGATGAAGAGAAGCAGATGGCCTTTTTCCCCTTCTCTTTTCATAAACAAAAACTGAAAGTCATTTTTGGGGCTCTGAAATACATGCATTTCTATTTATTCCCAGTCATAATGTACTTGAGAAAACTGGTAGTTGACTGTTGCCTGACAATAGCTAATTATTTCTTTGACAAAAAATACTGATTTTTTTTAATGCATAAAATTAACTGGATACATGTAAAACTACAATGTTAAACAAATGTCAATTGTTCACTTTAACATGCACTGGTAGAAGGAATAGAACCTCTGGTTTTACTTAAAATCCTAAATGGGTAGGAGAGTTCTGCCTGAATAAGAACTACAGGACTTTGCCATAAGTGGGTAAATTTGAAACAATACAAATGTCCACAATAAGCAATATTTTCATTGGCAGGTTGGTAACATATACTGTACTAGCAAGTATCACAGTTCAAAAAAAAATTTGCTAAAAAAAAAAAGGCAGTTTAGTAACCACAGGATATTTTCAGTAGACTGGGTTCCATACATTACTTGGAGTTCACAAGAGAGACAAGTACATAATAGCCTGGCAATGAGTTTATTAATAGTAATAGTAGTGATTGGTCTCAATCTATTGTATTATCTCATTCTTGTACAAGGGAGAATTGTCTGGCTCCTTTACAGCTGAGAGTCCAGTTTAAAAAAAAAAAAAAAAACACATTCATTAGCTAGATCTAAAAGAGGAAGCTGATATATAATTTGGCCAGAATTACAGAAAGCAAACTTGTCTAGAATAACTTCGGTGAGAGCAAATTATGTGAGTTTATGCATGTGAGGGATGGCTTTTTTTCCCTCACCCATCATAGCAACTCTCACTTCAACCAAGGAGGACTGTATCCAATCCTCTCTGGAACCCATCAATGTTATTTCCAAATGTCACTGTTGGTTTGTAAAGAGCTTTCTAATTGTTGGTCAGAAAGGATTGCTCAAGAACAACTGTTTACATGAGGACTTTTAAGGAACAGGTATTGGCTAAAATTGCTTAAATTATCCACTAAAACTTAGAGATAATTTATCATCAACATGTCTACACATCTAACAAATGCCAGGTCAGATCTTTCACTTGTAGGTAATCTGTTTATTTGTTCATTAGTTAAAGTCCTATAAACATACAATATCTTGAGCAAGTCCTAAGGGTCTTCCTCCATCTATACTTTTATTGCTTCGCAAACCAAATCCCTGAGTGCTAAGTGAACTTTATGAACAGCAGTACAGTGGAGATCCAAGAATACTGCAATGCTGATGCTCCCCACCCCCAGCCATTTAAGAGGCAGAAAACTGAGAAATGATGTCAATGCAGCAAGAATGTGCTTGCCCAAAAGAATCAGTTTGCATAATTTGGCTTTTAAATCCATGTACAGTCAGAAAGCTTATGTGGTAGTGGTTTTCAAACACACTTAGAGTAAATTGTACAATTAGCATAGAATAGTATGAGTAGTTCTATTAGTACAAACGGCACAATAGAAGCTGGATTTGTCTTAATATGTGATAGTACTTCTGGTGTCAGGAGGAGGAAAGGGTGGCTGTGCCCAGGTGGGGATTTATCCCCCCAGAGAAGAGCAGCAACTGCCTCCCCTCTCCTGGGTATTTTTGCTGAGAGAGAACCTGATGCTCTTCCAGGGGCTCCCCAGGATCCTGCTGGTTGAATCTGCTCAGGAACTGTGGAAAAAATTTATCATCATCCCTCAGCCAACCTGCCCACACCCCCTTACCAGTGAATGCCAATCATTTTTGGAGCACTAGCTACTTGTGCTGGGACATTGGGGGTGGGGGGGGGCATACAGAGTGCTCATTATGGTCGCAGACATCACTGTCCTAAGTCACTGGCAATTTCCATTGTCATATTATCCACCAAAATCAGGAGCAGTCTGCACAGACCACTTACTAGACTGGAAGGGCCAGAAAGTGTGAGGTAGTAGCTGTGAAGGCAGCTTTCTCCTGGTCAGGGCCCACTGTGTATGTTGCTAAAAGAACATCTTGAAGTAATTTTTGTTTTAAGCTATTTTAGCAAAAATGTTTAATTTTGTTTTGAGAGGCAAATGTCTCAATTTGTCTATGAAAAGTCTTTAGGTGATGTAGACTACCAGGGGGAGAAAAGAAAGCAGTGAACTCTGAATGGCCAATATTACCAGCAGGTGAGCTCTTAATGCAGTATTAAAATAACACAATGAGCAGTCAGAGCAAGCTTTGTTTGCCCCATTCCAATCGGTGCCCAATGGTATGGCATATTTTAAATCTAGATTAACAGACCCAGATGAGGAAAAGATTTTGTCTGAAGTTCTTTGGAAACTTGGTTTGGCATCAAGCCATCAGCACTCAGGAGCGAGGAAGGAAAAATCCATATCCTTCTCCGTACAAACTCAAAAATCAATATGTAAATGCCACCTAGTGGAGTGCAAGTAGGGTGCTAATGGACAACAAGCTATTTTCTAATACACTGAAATTCCTTAGGCTGGAACAGTGTTGTGCCTGGGCAGACGCTATTGTACTTCTCCCAGTAAATTCCCCAAGTGCACCCCAGCAAGTGGGATTCTGACTGACACACTTTGTTGGAGGTGTGATGCTAAGGGTATGTCTATACTACCCGCTGGATCGGCGGGTAGTGTGCGATAAATCGATCCCCGAATCGACGCCTGTACTCCACCTCGGCAGGAGGAGTAAGCGGAGTCGATGAGGGAGCCGCGGCGGTCGACTCGATGCCGTGAGGACAGCCAGGTAAGTCGAACTAAGATACTTCGACTTCAGCTATGCGAAAAGCGTAGCTGAAGTTGCGTATCTTAGTTCGAACCCCCCCCGCTAGTGTAGCCCAGGCCTTAGGAAATGTAAAACGGAGATGCCAACAATTGCACCTATGACTCCATATGCCTATTACACATTCAGTTTGAATCTCCTGGGGTGTGCTTTTTTTTTTTTTTTAATAAACTAATTACAGTGCCAGGAAAATGGAAGAACTCGTATTACTTTGACTACTTGGAGGTGTGATAGGAAAACCAAGAAGGAACATGAAATAACTGCATTTGTGGGGCACCTCCAGTCATGATTGATTCAGTTAAACTTTGCAGGATGGATCCTCATTTGATATAAATCATCACATTTTGTCTTCAATGGAGCTACTTTAATTTACAGGGCCAGATGCTCAGGTGGTGTAACTAAATACAGCTTTTTTGCTGGTTTTTTTTTTTTTTTTTTTTGATGTGGCACAAATAACACCATTGGGGATTTGCCTAGAAATTCAAAAAGGGCTAAAAATGTACAATCTCTTTGTAGTTTTGGACCACAGAAACAATCCTGCACTCTTTGCACATGAAAGTCTCCTTTGGAAATCCTGTGTAGAGGAAATACAAGATTGGGCTATGACTTTCTTCTGAAGTTGCTTCAAGTTTGAGGACAGGATATGTCTTGGCTTTTGCTGAATATCAAAATGAAACTCATTTGGGCAGATGAGAAACTCCCATTAGCCTAAGATAAAATAAGTGTTAGACTAAATATCTCCAACCATAATTAACCACTAACTTAATATATTACGTACACCCATTGGTGCTTCATGGGTCATTAGACAATGTTCTTTGGATTTTCATTTGTCAAATATAAACAATGCCAATACCTACTCAAAATACAGAGTGAGATCTGTTGCCAATATTGACTGCTTCAGAAGCTGCATAAGGTCACTGTACTCCTTGGAGGACAAGTTAGCAAAGATGTTGTGACCCTGTAATGAGAGAGAGAGAAAAGGTAAAGGACTAACAATCATAGATTTTTTTTAAAGATTTCTAACACTGTAATCTGCCCCATTTTGCTACACAGAAGTTTTTTCCGAATCATGGTAAAACCATGATAAAATAATAAAGTTAATGCTACTGAGATTACATTAGGACAGGAAGTGCTGGCCACTGTATTCAAAAAGCTGGGCTGTGTTTCTTAACTGTGCTAATATTACAGCCTCTTGCAAAAAGATTTATTCTTTAGTCTGACTCTGCACAGACCCAGTTTATGGAGGAAAAACTATGGATACATCTCAATCTTTCCCTTTTAGCAAATGTTTTTGGAGCTGTGCTTTGTGGCTTTTCAGTTGTGCTGCCAACAGATTTATCTATGCTGCTGCTCAAAGGCATGCAAGCTGCTGTTAGAGCAGTCAAAGACACTAAATCAGTTTTTCATTCAAAATACAGGCTCTCCACTCACCCTGACTATTTTCCACTATCTCACTGTATGTACAGGCTTTAGTAACTCAGACTGAGGAGAAGCTAAGTTTGTACAGCCCTAGACCTTGTGGGCCCTGTAAGAAGGTACTTTTTATGGGCCCTGTAAGAAGGCACTTTTTAAAGGACGGTGAAGGCTCATGATTCTGGAAAATGTTTTACAGCCAGAATGAAAGGGAACAAATTATTTAATGTTGCTGTTTTGGGAAAGGAAGATAATACTAACAGTTTTATAGTTAGAGACGTGTCAAATATGGGGGAACACAGAGCCCATAATTTATCCAGAGAATACAAACTGAATGAAATTTGCAGTTGAATTTGGTTGAACTTTAAGCTAATACTGGACTTTGTAACGTCAGTCACATGAGATTACATTCACATATTAACATCACACTTAGGTATTGTTTCCTACTCTTAGATATAACGATGTTTTTGGTAACTGAATCTAATTTTGATAGTTGACAGCAGTATAATTTTCATATCCAATGTGCACTGCCATCTAGTGCTTAGGAAGAAGCTATAACACTATAAAGAAAACTAGAGCTTTCCATAGATAAGGGGTATCTTTTCTTCCTCTAGTGACCTTAATCTTGTAAAAGATTTCCTTTCACCTATGTGTTGGGAAGGTGAGGGGAATTCTAGAAGACATTTAGTTATAGACTACAACTTGGGTATGGTGTACAAAGAAAAGCCCAAACCCATATGTGCTCAAAAAACAGTAGATAGTCACAGCATAGAATTACTTACTAGTAAATCTGAAATATTATATAATAACCAGCTAACAAAGGGCTATCCCACTATATTCAAGGCTTTATTGCTTGCTGAACTATTTCATAATGTGTAAGGCAACATCACCACAGCACAAAACCCATGATCACGTGTGTCAAAGGTGCCTAGACCAAATACAGGCACCTTTTTTTGTTCATGCTGATAAAAATCTAAAGAAATAATACAATATGCTATGACATTTCCCCCTAGAAAACATAGATAGACTAGAATATTAAACACTAACATATAGGGTGTAATCTAATTTCAGCCCACTAGAGTGAGAGGTCCAGATACTTGGTGCAAATTTGCATGTTATCTACTTGCAAAAGCAGAGGATCTGAATTTGTCTCTATTCCCAGTTGGAGAGTGTTTGGTTCCATCTGTGAATTTTTTATCCAGACAAGTAACAACACACAGAATGTAAGACTTAAAATCATAGCAGGGTGAATTGGATGGAGTTGCCAGGACAGATGATGTTTGGATGATGAAAGAGAAGGAGTAAATTGGGTAAGGGAACACTTTGCCCAGGGAGGGAAGAAGTTTTTCATAGATTTGTGGGGATTCTTTTGAGGCCAGCAGGGACCATTAAATAATTTCATCTGACCTCCTGTATCACACAAGCCCTCCTGTTTGAGCCCAATAACTTTTGTTCCACTAAAACACATTTTCCAGAAAGGCACCCAGTCTTGATCTGAAGATATCAAGAGATGGAGAATCCACCACTTCCCTCAATAGTATGTTCCAATGATTAATCATCTTCCTTGTTTTAAAAATAAAAATAAAAAATTGTGGCTTGTTTCAAATTTGATTTTTGTCTGGTTTCAGCTTCCAGCCATTGGTTCTTGTTATGCCTTTCTCCACTAGGTGAAAGAGCCCATTGGCACCTGGTATTTTTCCCTGTCAAAGCACTTATCAAGTCTCCCCCCAAACTCGTTTTTGATAAACTAAACAGATTGAACTCTTAGGCTTGTTCTACTCTAGTAACTTTATTTTGGTATAATTATGTTGCTCAGGGCTGGTCAGTTATGCTGACCTACCTCCCAATGTAGACAATGCTATGTCGAAAGAAGGGCTTCTACTGTCAACACAGCTACTGCCTCTCGGGAAGAAGCCCTCCCGTTGGCTGAAGCGCTACAGTGGTGCAGCTGCAGTGTTTTAAGTGTAGACAAGCCCTAAGTCTCTCAATATGAGGTGTTTTTTTCCAGCCCTCAATTCATTTTTGTGGCTCTTCTCTGCACCCTCTCCAGTTTTTTCAACATCATTTAAAAAATGTAGACACCAGAACTGTAAGCAGTATTCTGGTATTGGTCTCACCAATGCCATGTACAGAGGTAAAATCACCTTCCCATTCCTATTCACTCCTCCCCTGTTTATACATCCTTGGGTTGGATTAGCCTTGTTGCTCCAGCATTGCTCTGGGAGCTCATGTTTGGCTATTATAACCCCTAAATCATTTTCAGAGTCACTGCTTTCCAAGATGCAGTCCCCCATTTTGAAGATATGGCTTTCATTTTTCTTTTGATGAAGATATTCTGTAAAAAGTCAAGTGCCCAACTTAGTAACTATATGATCTATTTTTGTAACCAGTGTCTGCCTATTTCCCCCACTTATTGTTACACCACTAGTTTGTCACATCATGCATACAATTAAAAAGTAAGCTCTTCAGGGCAGGGACTATACCTCCCCATATATGTGGAAGCTCCCAGCACACTTTGGGTGTTACTGCAGTATATGTAATAAACCCAACAGCAGTTATTGAAAATACAAAACTAAACATTCCAAGCATACTGTACATATTGTGGTTGCCCATAAAAGGAAAGCAGGTTTTTATTTTTACAATAGAAGGTGAGTGTGACAAGGTAAACACATTAGCTGGGAAAGGATTAAGAGTTCCTTGGCTATTCCATGGCTGAGAAGGGTATACATAAGAAAGATGAATGATCCAAGAGGGAGACAGGAGAAGATTATGTCCTTTTCCCCTGGCTGAATGAAGCAGGGAGAGTCTCAGGGGAAAATAGTCAGCAGTTGCAGTTAAATTGTTTTATGTTGTGTTGTGTGAGAGCTTTGTGGTAGTCAATAAACGCTGCCCGGAGGAAAGGGCCATTAAAGGAGTTTGGGCATGGGGTGTGTTTTCCTGGAGGTGAAACAGCCCCCCACCCTACAGTGAAAGTAATAATCCAGCTAGTCTGGTACCTCGCTTTGAAGAATCATGACAGCATGATTAAAATGATGGTGCTCCAAAGTTGCAGAAGTTCCATAAAGTTGAGCCAAAGCTGATCCACTCCTGAAACAGAACAAGGAACATTAGCGATTAGCATCTGCCCTCTTACCAAACACATTTTAAGTGATGTTTTCACCCAAACACTCTCCAATATGGTGTATGGAAATGCAGAGATGGAAGTCCATAGCTCAATGTACTAATCCAGAGATCGGCAACCTTTGGCTCGTGGCCCGTCAGGGAAATCCGCTGGTGGGCCGGGACGGTTTGTTTGTTTACCTGCAGCGTCTGCAAGTTCGGCTGATCGCAGCTCCCACTGGCCACGGTTCGCTGTTCCAGGCCAACAGGGGCTGTGGGAAGCGGCGTGGGCTGAGGGATGTGCTGGCTGCCGCTTCCCACAGTCCCCATTGGCCTGGAACAGCGAACTGCGGCCAGTGGTAGCTGCGATTGACTGAACTTGCAGACGCTGCAAGTAAACAAACCATCCCAGCCTGCCTGCGGATTTCCCTGACGGGCTGCGTGCCAAAGGTTGCCGATCCCTGTACTAATCTATGGCTAGACCCAATTAATATTATAGACCTGCAGGTTCTGGACCCTGTTAAGTCTGCTTTGACCAGCTAAGGATTCCTCCTGAGCAATACAGACATTTTGGGTGAGCTTTTCAAAAGCACCTAAGTGATGGTGCCTTATCATTGTCTGTAATAACAAGAGTAATCCGACGAAGTGGGCATTCACCCACGAAAGTTTATGCTCCAATACATCTGTTAGTCTTAAAGGTGCCACAGGACTCTCTGTTGCTTTTTAAGAGTAAGACTAGTTTCATTCCAAATTAGGTGACGTTTTGTATATGTTCCGTATACTGCAGGGGTGTATCATATATATATATATATATATATATATATATATATATATACACATATACACACACAGTCAGTCACAGACATGTAATATATGTAGTGGGGCAGGGATTGCGTTTTCCTCTACCTTTGTACCAAGCCAGTCCCTAATACATATAATAACAATGGTAGATAGCAGGCATTTGCAAAATTCTGCTGTAAAAGAGCTCAAGGGTAATTAAAATGCTGTGGTTTTAAAAATACTAAGGAAAAAGAGGAAGCAAAAACAGAAGCTGAAACTATAAAAGTCTAACATTCTTAGAATATATTTCTAATCCTGGTTATTTTTTATAAAAGCTAGTTGCAAAATATGTAGCATACAGTTTAAAAGTTCTAAGCTGAAACTTTAAAGAAAGAAAAACTATGAAATGTAATTATGAAATTGAGAATTGTTGGAAGGTGGAGGGGAGTGGGATTGGACTGTCAGAGTAGATTAATGTTCACCAGTATTTCACTTCTGAGACCCAGCCTAAAGCGACAAGATGGGTTTTCTTTCCAAAGAAATGAGTATAAGAGATTATGCTAGAAACGAATAGCAGGCGTCTCCTAGGAGCATATACTACAAAGCTGTACCATACTGATATTTAATCATCAGGGGCAGCTGTAATAGAGAGGGGGATAAGTGGGAAACATCATCCCTAGAGAAAACAGTGCTGAGGTGTACTAACAGAGCAATTTCAGAGAACTTTGATGTTGCTTCCATCATATACCTCTTGATCTTTCATCACACAAAACACTGGTACTCGGCACTAAGATAAAACAGGAAAATATGATGCTTAACTTTATAAGTAAGCTTGGAAGAATAAATCACAGCTGCTGTTATGAGAGGTACAATTTCTGTTTTCAGGGATATTTTATCTGTGTGTCATGTCTTCTCTTAAATGTCTTCAATAATTTCTTTATGGCATTAGAAAAATACAGTATCCTCTTTGTACTCAGTTGTCAGTTGTACTGGAAGTGACAGCATTCAAGTGCTGAAATCCTCTATTTCAAACTTCCCAAGAGAAATATTACATTCCAATAAATATTCCAATAGAGAACGGTTAGGTTAATCAGAGTCTGAGTCTATAGGGATTTAAATCCTACACAAGTCTTATCTCTGTGAATTAGGAACATGAAAATCAATCAGCAAAGTTTTCCCATTTGTCTTACACAGTTTTCCCTTTTTTCTGCTTCTCGTCAAGACTCCAGCAGCATAAAGCAACTGGTGATACTTTGTAACCTTTGCACCAGTAGTCCTGTCTCTTGAGCACTGCAATTGATTTTTCTTGCCTTGGCAAGTGACAAGCCAGACAATGTCATTGTTTCCTTGAGAGTGAGCAGCAGCTGAGGAAACAGCAGCTAAGGAGATGCTAACTGGTTGCATCAGAAACATCAACACGGGTGAAGTGTAATGAGCCAGTTTGCCCTAGGAAACAAAACAGTCAATGTATACTACAGTCTGTGGCACACGTGCTCCTTTTTTGCACAAAAATGTGTCGAGGGGGAATAAATTAGCACAACAGCTCTCTGGCTTTCAAATAGCTGTGGAGTTGGCCACCTCTCCCTTTGGTCCACAGGACTAGCAGCAGGGCAGAGCCACAAAACCGTGCTGCGGTCCAGGGACCACAAAACCCCAATCTTTTTGTATTCTGGTTATCTGCAGATGGTCACGTTTCCTTTATTGCAGTGAGCCAAGGAAACAGTATAGGTCCTGGATTAGACATCTATCTGACAACTCCATTGCAGAGCTCAGCTGGGATGTTGTAATGGGAGATTTCCTGCCCCCTTCCAAACATGGGGTGGGAGTGGGAAAGGAGAGAGATGCCCTTTGATCAAAGGAACCTCCTTATCACCACAGTAAAAAGAAAGGGAATAAACTCTCCCTCCCCCCACTACACTAAACTGCCTCTACCAGCAATCCTGTGGAGCAGGGAACTGCTTGTGGCAGTAGAGCATAACTGTATAAGTAAGGGTTGCAGGATCAGGCCCAGGACCCCTAAACTAGATTTCCTTTTAGAGTGAAATTCACTGGGATCTGTACAGCAGGTGCAAGACTCCACTTAACAGATAACTTTCTGAATAGAAAGTCTCATACACAAGCTCAACAGCATATCCATTAACCAGCTGGCCTCACAGAGGTGCCTTCACACACCCTGTGCACCATGTCAGAGGTCTCCAAGCCAGCCCCATAGTCTCATTGGGGCTAGGCCAGGAGAGAAGCCACATACCTGTGTTTGTATGGAACTAGTGGCCCTACTATTCCACACAGCTGGAATAACTGCCACATCAGATTGCACAGATCCCCACACCATAGTTTTAGGTTGGTGGCAACCATTCCACATGCCAAAGATTGAAAACTTTGGCTTTATGCAGGTGGAGTGAATGTCACCCTTTTGTGGACACAAGGCTTCAGTTTTACCTGCTTTTATTTAAATGTATTAAATAACCGGAAAAGGTTTCACAATGATTCCAACATACCAGCCAAAGAGAGATTGGGGCATTTGCAGTGCTTCTCGTGCTCAGTGTCGGCAGGTCTCTAGCTGGCAGATACTCTGACTGGAGGGATCATCAGTGTTTGGCATCACATTTCTATATTAGGTGTTAGTTCACAAGGGGCAACCCAAATCAAGAGCATGACACAAAGGGCAAGTCAGCAATTACCAAAAAGAATAGGGAATTATAAAGATGGATAGTCCCTCATTACATGTAAGCGCAGGAATACTTGGCCTTGGCCTAGGAGCCTGAAAATTAATGCTTCATTCTTTATCCCCTGTCACCTTTTGCTCTGATATGGAAGGGAAACAAATTAAAGTAATAAGAATTAGAAAACTTACTTGGCTTGGAAGGCATTGTTGGTTCCCCTGTGGTCAAGGTCGTGACATAAACATCCCACAATCAAAGCTAAAATTTCAATTTCAGTCAGAATCTCCTGAAATCCTGCTGTCTGAGAACAGAAAAAATAACTATCAGAAGCAGGAAGGATAGATAATGTTAGTCCATCGAGTAACAGTCCTCTTTGTTTTGAAACCACCATCCTTTAAATAAAGACAAGATAAATGCTTTGTTGTCATATTATGTTCACTGCTATATGCTAGATGGTTAGTGGAATAGATAATGTCCCTGTAGTGATCTATTATTATCACTGTCACATTTTTAATACTCTCTTCCCCAGTACCCAGAAGGTGCAGTGGGAAAAGAGCTGAAAATAAAAACAATCCTTACACACCAAGATGAGAAGTTGAATTTACATATGTGAAAAACATGAAACAAAATCAGTTACATTTTAAAATTACTGTTAAGTAGACAGAGACTTCTTAGATTCTGAGGTGCTTATTTATTGTACATTGCTGGAGACAACTTACAAGCTAAATCAAAGAAGGCTTAAAAGAGAGAAGCTAAATATCAAATACTAAAGCAGTCAGAGACTGTTTTGTTCACTGCAACAAGGGGATTAGAAACAATGTTCCATAATTTTAGGTGGAAACACCTTGAATAGCATAATTCTACTAGAAATACCCTGCATGAGTTTGAGAGGAGATTTTTCTTAAGTAAAGCATTGGAATTCTTCAGCAATAAAACTAATATGGTAGATATGAGAAATACAGAATGTACTTTAGGCCAAATCATGGCTACTTTAGCTCACATGTGCTGCTGCTGTTGTTTTTTTTTTAACTTCCAATTTCTGCCTTGGGTTGGGTTTGATTTGAACTCTCAGAGTCTGGAACAATGCTTAGATTCATGAGTTATAATGCACCATTGGCACCAGTTAGGTCCTGTCCCAAATATGCTGGTGTGAAGAGAAGAGGTGATGATGCAGGAAACCCCTTCTGACACTAGAATTCCGCTGCAGGGAGGTAGCCATACAGTAGTTTGTCTGCCTGAGTAGCCTGAGACCAGGGGAGGAGGTACTAGCATTGCTGATCGTGCTAAATTTCCCAGAAGGGGCTTGCCTGGGTTGTTGGGTGTGCCACTGGCAGACCGCTGTGCTTTGAAGAGCTGCGTTAGAAGGACTGCATGATATCCTTTTTCAAAAGACACAGCAGAACTCTCTTATGAATTTGCTCCCACACAGCACTCGTGGAGATATTATGCCTGCTCCTGCCCTGCGCAGGCATAATGTCTTCACACACCTCAAATCACACACGTTGCACTCTGTACTACCCCATTCCCTCGGCGCCTGTGTCCCTAAGAGGAATAATTTGGTCCTCAGATTTTGAAAAAGCATATGGTAATGTTGACACCAAAAATGACAGACTAAGGTAGGAAGTCATGATATGGGGCCTGACCTTCAGCAGTGCTGAGCACCAACAAATTTAACTGAAGTCCATGGGAGTTGCAGATGCTTAGCACTTCTGCACAATCAGCTCCATAGAACGCAAAATACTTTGATGGATAGCAGAGTATCTCCGAGAAGGGAAATAAGCAATTATCACTGTGAATTTCTCCAGTTCAAAAGAGGTTAGCACTGGAGAAGACCAGATATTGATTTCATCAGTTGACCTTTGTCAGGAAGATGCATTATGCAAATGATTTTATTGAAATTATGGTATGTAAAATAGAAAAGTTTGCTAATAAGGCCAAAAGCAGAGTTGTGGAACAAGACAACCAGATTCAGAGAGATTTTGAGCTTTTAATTGACAGGCTCAATAAATGGAAAATGCAGTTTAATGCAGGCAACTATTTAAAAAAGACAAGGGGTGTGAGGAGGAAAAACAAAATATAGAGTGTTTTAGATGCAGTGTACTGACCCAGGATAAGAATTTATTGGTTACTATAAAAAAAATCCTTGGAGCCATCAACCCAGTGTATGTCTGCAGTAATAAAGGCAAGCAGGATACTGGGCTGCGTCAGCAAAGGGACAGAGTACAAATCAAAACACTGAGTAGAGCTTATCTAGAATTCTGTATTTAGTTCGGGTTCCAATAGCCCTAGAGCACAGAACCTCAGAATCTCAAGCTGATTTTGGTTATTATAAGGAAACACTTAAGGAGGCTTGGTTTATTCAAGAACAGAAATCTCTGACAAACTAGGGTGGCTCATTTAATGAAGGAATTAAATCAACTGCTTACAATTGTTGAAAAGGAAAGGATACCATATAAAATTATGAATACAAAGTATTTGACTTAGAGGACTACATTTATGGAATAACTGGTAAATATGGAGTGCTGAAATCCTCTATTTCAAACTTCCCAAGAGAAATATTACATGGAGGGGGAAACTAATGGCGGCTGAAGAACATCTGCAAGAAGTGTGGGGAGTCAGAGCCACAAAGGAAATATGCATATGAACTGGGATCGACTGGAAAAAGAAGAGGCAAGGGAAGGTATAGCTCATCCCACCATAAAAGAGAATGCATGAGTGACAAAATGTGTCTGAGTGGGTTTCGGTGCTACTAAGGGAGGAGAGGCGCAAAGCCAATGGAAAGTGCAGTAAGAGGTAATGTGGAGGGGAAAGGTGGCTATGTAATAGCATCTGCTTCACAGTTACAATAAGGGAAGTCAACCCATGTCTCTGAGAGGATTCAAAGGAGCCCAAGGGAGTTCAGTTTCCTCCCCCCACACACAACATTTCAGTGCCATTTGGGTCTCTAGTGCCCCTAAACACCTTCACCCATGTGCCAAATTAATGTTAATAAATGCAAAGTAAAGCACATTGGAAAGCATAATCCCAACTATACATATAAAATGATGGGGTCTAAATTAGCTATTACTACTCAAGAAAGAGATCTTGGAGTTATTATGGATAGTTCTCTGAAAACATCCACTCAATGTGCAGCGGCCGTCAAAAAAGTGAACAGAATGCTGGGAATAATTAAGAAAGGGATAGATAATAGGACAGAAAATACCATGTTGCCTCTATATAAAGCCATGGTACGCCCACATCTTAAATACTGTGTGCAGATGTGGTCACCCCATCTCAAAAAAGACAATTGGAATTGGAAAAGGTTCAGAAAAGGGCAACAAAAATGATTAGGGGTATGGAACGTATGAGGAGAGATTGATAAGACTGGGACTTTTCAGCTTGGAAAAGAGATGGCTAAGGGGAGATATGATTGAGGTCTATAAAATCATGACTGGTGTAGAGAAAGTAGATAAGGAAGTGTTGTTTACTCCTTCTTGTAACACAAGAACTAGGGGTCACCAAATAAAATTAATAGGTAATTTCTTCACACAATGCACAGTCAACCTGTGGAACTCCTTGCCAGAGGATGTTGTGAAGGCCAAGACTATAACAGCATTCAAAAAAGAACTAGATAAATTCATGGAGGATAGGTCCATCAATGGCTATTAGCCAGGAATTGCATAAATGGTGTCCCTAGCCTCTGTTTGCCAGAAGCTGGGAATGAACGACAGGGAATGGATCACTTGATGATTACTTGTTCTGTTCATTTCCTCTGGGGCACCTGGCACTGGCCACTGTCAGAAGACAGGATACTGGGCTAGATGGACCTTTGGTCTGATCCAGTAGGGTCATTCTTATGTTCTTATCAAATTTTGCTCTACTGACACTAGCACATTACAGTAAGACCTGTTGAGAACTTTACTTTGCAGAGTATTGACTCCATAGACTGTAAATCCTACTTTAGTAAATCTTAAATCATGTATCACTGATATTATAAGCCATCAGCTTTCTTGGCCTGCTGTGCCAATGTCACACGAAGAGCCTTATCCTTCAGGATACTAAAAGTGCTTTCAACTCCCATTCATTTCAGTGGGAGTTGCAGATGCCCAGTACCTTCCAGTGGGTGCTCTGCACCCTGCAGGATTGGACTCTGTCTACATTTCAAAAAGGCTGGTTTAAACGCCAAAGAAGATTCTACACATGAAGCATCCATAGATGGAATAACTTGACTATTATTAAATGGTGGATCCTGAATAGTAGATAAATTGCCTTTAAAATGTCAGTTTCAATAACATAGTTACAAGTGCAGAGGAAGCATCTGAAAAATACTGTCTTTTATTTTTTTTTAAGATTACCCTCCTACAACAAAGAATAACAAAGGTCTCTTTAAAAAAAAAAAGTATAAATAAAATAGCTAGTGACCTGGCAATATGATGTGCCAAGTTACAGTCCAAAGAAACTGTCCATGGTTGAGTAATAAACCACTGAAAAGTGGAGTTTTATAATGGAAATCTGATGGCGGAATAAATGGTCCTCAGCTTAACACAAGGTTTGATTGAATTCAAGGATTCAGCCTGCATCATAAATGCAGGAGTACAGATTAAGCAATTTATTAACAGTAGCAATAGCTCAAGAATAAATTCAACTTTTTATTTAATCAAAAATCTTGTCATGGAATACATAAATAGGATATTTCACTTAATAAAAACATTTAATTTAAAAACAGTATTATGATAGGAGGATGTCTGCTTTGCACATAATGCAGGAAGACAGAGTGTGGCTGTGTCCCCCACTTTTTAAATTTACGTGTAGAGGGAAAAATACATAGCTATGGATGATGGTGTAATAGAATTTATTTTCACCAGAACAGGAATGACCCATAACTCATGAGTGGCAGAGCTTAAAGTGAGTTATGGAGGTCATTCTTTCATGTGAGGAAATGAATCGCATTACACCTGGCCCCACTTTTATGTGTTTTGTTATTAGCACACTGGATGCGACTTTAATTATCTGTTGCTTTACTTTTCTTTCGTTTTTACTTTTTAAAATAAATATTGATGAAGGGTGTGTCAGATGAAGGTTACTAAGTTAGGGCCTGATCCTATGACCTGTTCTCATGCCATATTTATGAGTAGTCTCACTGATGTCAATGGGAGTATTCGTGAGTTACCCATCATACCACACGGTTGTATTTCTATACACCCTGCACTGGCTAACTGGAGGTAGCAAGCTAAGGCACCTGGTCGCACTTGGGCCTGGCTTGATGAAGCTAAGCTGGGGAAGGAGCTGGATGGTGAGCCAGTGGGAGCTGTGGGCAGCCATGCCTGCAGACGGTCAATGTAAACACTGTCTTGCGGCCCACCAGTGGATGTCCCTGACGGGCCGCGTGTGGCAGGTTGCCCACCACTGGCATAAAAGGAGGAAGCCCAAGTCAGAGAGAGGCTGCAGGGAGAGAAGAGCCCAGAACTCTGCAATATCTCTCTAGTTGCTAGAGAGTGAAGGAAGGGCATGGAGAAGTAGGTGTGCAGTAAGCCCTGGAAGAAACTGTGGAAAAGGGCCTGAAGGAAGACTAAGGTAGAAAGAAGTCCTGGGAGGCAGTGAGGAGTCTAAGGGCTGGTCTTCACTATGGGGAGATCGACGCTGCTGCAATGCAGCGGGTCTAGTGAAAACCTGCTAAATCGACGGCAGAGTGCTCTCCGGTCGACCCCGGTACTCCAGTTCCCCGAGAAGAGTAAGGGAAGTATATGGACGATGCTCTCCCATTGATGCAGCACAGTGAAGACCTAGGCTAAGCTATTCACGTAGCTGGAGTAGCGTAACTTAGGTTGACTTACCCCAGTAGTGTAGACAAGGCTTCAGGGAGCAGACCATAGCTGTATGCTACAGGATCCCTGGACTGAAATTCAGAGGAGAGGGAGGGTCTGGGTTCCTTTACTGGCCGCTGCAGAAGGAAGTGAGGAAACACCCTGACGCAAGTGGGAGAAAGACTGCTGAATCTGTAGCCAGACCTCTAGGGAAAAACTCAGAGAGGTATTGCTCCATGCAAGAGCGGGAGGACAGTCTTACAGAGCCTGGGAAGGGATAAAGAATTATGTATGTTTTGAGTTTAGCTTATTGGACTCTTTGTTTACTCTGGAATTTTAACCCTTCTTTTTTGGTAAGTTTTTTAATGGAAATTATAATGTGTACAATATAAGGAGACACAGCTTTATTTAAGATGGTCTTTATGACATTGATGTCTGACTGATGGCATATTAACTGTTTGTTATGAGACGTCTGTTAACAAACATTTACAGTCAGTACAATGGTGTGTTAACCAAGATGAAAATTTAAACCAAAAGGTAACAGACTGCAGCATGCTCTCATTTTTATACTTCTACGTTCCATTCCGTATTCTTTACCCATTTAAAACTCCTATTAATTTCAAGTGGTTCAATCTTTTTGGGGCTGCAGTGGGTTTATGTCCCATATAGTTAGAACTCAATCCTATTTCTATTTAAATCAACTTGAATTTTGCCACTAACCTCAGCAGGATTGGGTACTTAGAGACCACCACATTGCAGTAAAGTTTACCTGAGAACTCTCTAAAATAAACACTATAGACCATACAATCTCTTCAGTTCATTCCTATTTTTTTCACATTATATCAGTGATGCAGAAAAACCGTAGCTCTCTTGATTGACCTTTGCCAATAGCACTGATTTCCATGGGTGTTTTGGAGGGGTTAGAGATGGGAGTACAATGATTATAGTACAGGAACCTTTAGGGTATGACTGCACTACAATTAGCTGCCCGTGGCTGGCCTGTGCCAGTTGACTGGAGCTCACGGAGCTTGGGCTAAGGGACTGTTTAATTGCAGTGTAGACGTTCAGGTTCAGGCCTGAGCTCTGGGATCCCCCCACCTCGCTGTGTCCTGGAGTCTGGACTCCAGTCTGAGCCTGAACATCTACACCGCAGTTAAACAGCCCCTTAGCCCCAGCCCTGCAAGACCAAGTAGGCTGACATGGGCCAGCCACGGGTTTTTAATTGCCGTTTAGACATACCATTAGAGACCCTTTTGCCACAGAAATCTAGAAGTAAGAATTTACCTGGAAGCACCTTTGGATATTTAACATGTAATTTTTATGTATTCTATTCAAATACCAGTTCATAATTAGGAACAACTTCAGACTAAAGGTAGGACCTCTATAAACAATTAAGGCTTTTCAAAGGAACCTAAGAGTTAGGTGCCCAAATCCCACTGAAATATATGTGCACAATCTGCAGTCTTTGAAACCCTCCCTATTGTCCCCAATTTGAATTAATTATAATCTGTTCAGCCCGTCTCAGAAAATCAGATTGCTGACATCACAAATATGGATTTTAAATCTGAATCACATCTGCATTTAAAGAAACATAGAGCAGTGTCCGGGGTTGTAAATGTGTGCACTGTGGTATTTTGTCATTAGTGTTGAACAGCATTTCCCTCGTTCAGCGCCACTGGAAGCACCATCATAAATTTTGTGTGTGTGTGTGCACACATGTGCTTTTTCACTCTGCTACCAGTGAGTTTTGTAAAATTCTAATATTCCATAAGCCGCTATGTAAGCTTTGAGGTAGAGGGGAAATAATGCAATTTCTTCTGGTCAGCTCAGATATAGTTATATGAAGGTTTATATAATAAGGCTGTAATGGACAGCAGGCAACATAATTATCTAAAAATTACCACAGCTAAAGAGCAAGTTAATGAGACAACCATTCAATGCATGAATACTGATTTCAAGAGGAAAACTACCCTTAGTCTTGAGAAACAGGATAACAGACTATTTATTTGAACAACTTCTCTCCAGCTATAAGAATACTAAAAGCAACTGCCATTCTCTATCCTCTTTAGGCCTTTCTCCCCACTGAACCTCTCTATTTACTTCCTCTCATGGTGAGTACTGAAACAGCCTCTCTCTTATGGAATGCTGCATGGTTTGGGGGTCTGAGACGTGGCTGTGAGCCAGGAAACAGAGTTCTAATTCTGGCTGTATTAGTGACTCTTTATTTTTCTGCCTCACTTTGCACATCTGTGTAGCAGGGATATGAATACTCACCTATCTCAAGGGAGTGTTGTGGAGATGCATTAGATCACATTTATGCAGCACGTGTATGAACATGTAAAGTGCTAAGGACCTGATCCAATCTTCATTGAAGTCAATGACAAGACTTCAGTGGGCACTGGATCAGGCCCAATCTGATCCATTTACAGGACAGGTTAGGTAGCCTCCTCTGACAACATTGCCAGTAGCAACATCATTGATGCAAATGGTGTTTTATAGACTGGCAGGTAGTAGGAGTCTTGAAAAGCAGTAATGCTCACATGCCCTCCCTCTCCCTTTAGAAAACAAGTACACAATCTTTGAGATGCACCTGGTTTCCAGCAAATCCCTTGCTTGCTAATTTCCACAAATAAGCCCAGGATTCTCCAAAATGGAGATGTGTTGGAATGTACTATGAAACTGCTTGTGTGGTTTGATTTTATATTTATATATATATATATATATATATATATATATATATTATTGTCAACAAAATGCAATGAATCAGTTTAATTCTTGGATTGGCAGATTTCTGTCTGGTGCCTGACTAATCTACTTTTACATACCATGTATTTCATGTCAGATTTCACCACTTAGAATTCTGCCATCCCAGTACGTGACACGTTCCATCCAGTTCTTTTACTTAATCTTCTGCAAATATTTGGATGGAGGGAGCCTGTCAACTCCCAACTGATTTTATAGAAGTTCCTCCTACAGTGTCTTGAGTAGATGTAAGCATGTTAACATTGTACGGCTGGGCGGGGAGCCTAGGGGTCAGACACACGGCTGGGGGCTGCTCTCAGCCCCCCCCCCACACACACCGCAGCAGGTGGAGGGTCCGCTGCGGCTCCCCACAGCTCTGTGGCTGGGCTCCATGCTGGCCAGGCTGGGGAGGGGAGCGAGGGGGGAGACCTGTGGAGCTGCCTGGGGGTTGCTCGGGCCTCCCACCCAGGGCAGTTCCCCACAGCTGCCCGCCTGGCTCTTACCGTGGCCAGGCTGCGGCTCTGAGCCGCCCCCTCCCCTGCTGGAGCCAGGTCTGGGAGAGCTGCACTGGCAGCTGTGGGAAGCTAGGATGGACCCTACCTGCCCTGGGAGGGGGGCCCGAGCAACCCCCCACCCAGTGTCCCAGCGCCTCCTCCCCCACCACCACCACCGGGCAGGTGGACGGACCCAGGCTCCCCGCAGCTGCCAGCGCAGCTCTCCCTGACCCGGCTCCAGTGGTGAGGCATTTGGTGGTGGGGGGAGGACTATGGGCATCATTAGGAGTACTTTATATGCAGAGAGAATGTTAGACCCTTTGACGGATATCTTTAATGAATAGCAGAAAACAATATGCAGAGGCTGCAGAACCCATTTTTAAATGGTGTATAAGACAATATCTCGAATATCTATTTAGATGAAGCTAGGGAAGCAGCTGATAAGTATCATCACACCAAATAACTCTGCTGATAGGATTCTACACTCTCAGGTTTTTATGACCTCCATTTTCACATGCAGAAATAAATGCAAAATCAAAGATTTTCAAAAAAGGAAGACATGGTAAGATCAAAATTTCTAATAAGCTCCCAGCTCCAAGATTGTCATCTGTTAATTATTAGTCATTTTAATGTGCCTGCGATATCACTGTTGCTAAAACTCTATAAAATGTTGCCAAAATTGTGCTCCCACAATTAGGATATTCTGATTTCTTATACATTGCTATAAAATAAATAAATATAATAACGAAAAAACGAACGTTGGAAAAGATGTTTAAGACAATGTGATGATAAAAGCTCTTATGAGGCCTGTCCCTTTCGTGGAATACTTACAGTTAACATTGCAAACATTAGCTGGCACACATTGAAAGCATGCCTCCAGTTGTGATACAGAACCATTCGATAATTCTTCCTAACTGTCAAAAGCCACCTACACAGTGTCTGAAATGAAAAGTACAAATTGTATCAGGGCTACTAAATGTGTACAAATGGGTATAGCACTGCCAAGACAAAGTGGCAGATATCTTTATAGAGCAGATGGTTACCTCATAGTCAATTTTAAATTTCTGAACCATTCCAAGTTCCATGAACATCCGGAGGGCTGCAGTAATCATGGCATCCACATCGAGTGAAAAGTCATCAAAATGGATATCGTCAATGCCAAGCTCTGACACCAGTGGTATGTTTGCTCCCTAGAAATGATAAAGAGAAAGGGAAACTTTTTGTTCAAAATTCAGGGTTTTTTCCTTTGTCTGATTCTTAGGACAAATTTATTATAAATCAACCCTGACCTGCAAATACGCTCTACTAGATCTAAACTTCAACTTGAACTTTTGTTGCCCTAAACAAATAAGGGGAAAAAATCTAATCTGAGTAGGAAATATGCTTACCATCAATACTGGAGCCCATATGTAGAATATAGACTATAATAGCTATCCTCTTTACAGCTATTATAGCAACACAGTATATTCTAGTGCAAATTACAATGGTCAAATGCAACAAACATCTGGACAGCCAGCACCTGTGAATTTTAACTGCTACCTTTCAGAAATGAAGAAGTAAATACACCATCCTGCAGAGTTTCTCTAGCCAAATTTCCTTACAGCCTATAGTTGTACAATTGTCCACTGTTATATACATAATAGGGTAATACAAAGGTAAGACAAGATATTCCTAGTGTAAATATTTTTCACTTTTAAACAAAGTTGTTTGGAGCATTCAGTTCATTTTATAAATACATTTTGCTTTTTGTAAATATAACACTATATTGTCTCTTTTTTTAAAAAAAGGAAGAGTGAGTTTTTTATGCAAAATAGTACAACAGTGCACACTATTCTCTCTGCAATTATTGCATTTGTGCACCCAAATCAGTTAAATGTATAAGGGCACAGCTAGTGTGGCAGCTAACTAGCCATTTGCACACAAGTACCTGATTTGCCCACGCAGTCACATTTTTTTTGGTGATTTAAAAAAAAGTGTATGTTTCAATCTTACATCTCCATTTTTGAAAACTCACTGGTCATAAACCTGGAGTGTTAGCAACACACAAAACCTTTTCTTAAACACAAGTTTAATGCTAATGACTTCACACTAGGCTCAAGCTACTTCAACCCCACCACACAATATGAGATGGTGTGAACTTGCCACAATACAGTACAAATGTTGGAATGTCAAGGTGGCAGATTAATGGCTAACTAAAAGTTATTTTTAATTCCATATCTAACAGAGGGGCATCAGTAGCACAAAAAATCACCATGACCACTGCTAGCTGAAAGGGGTTCACCAATCTAGAAGTGAATTGGCAAGAGAAACTGAACGACCTTTCCAGGACATCGTTAAACTTTTGCAGGATACATGTGGGGAAGCTGGCTTTGCTATTGCCTCAGCTATCTCTGCTCGGAAACACAGGACTTCAGTTTTCATCAGTTTAGCATCTTCCATAGGAGCAAATCCTGAAAGCTTCTGAACATCTCCCATTTTATATCAATGAGAGGTATAGATGCCTGACATCTCTTTTGATTTGGCTAATAAGCACTAAAATCATTTTTTTAGGTAGAGAAAATGACAATTATTCTAAAATGCTGTAGATGTGAAATATGACTTCTTGTTGTTGTAGCCATGTCAGTCCCAGGATATTGGAGAAACAAGGTAGGTGAGGTAATATCTTTTATTGGACCAACTTCTGTTGGTGAGAGAGACAAGCTGTGTAAGCTTGAAAGCTTGTCTCTCTCACCATTAGAAATTGGTCCAATAAAAGATATCACCTCACCCACCTTGTCTCTGTAGATGTGAAACTGGGTCATAACTGCTAAGTCTCTGCTATGCTGAATTTCAGGGAGCTACTAGACAATGGCAGAGCTTCTTATGGTTCACTCACTCTTCAAAGCTTCATCAGGCTGTTTGCGATGTATGTGGAGTTTCATTCCTCCATTAATACATGCATTATTTGTGATAAATGCACTCTTTGCAAAATGCTGCTGGAAGCAATATATCTGGGCCTTTTTTGAGCTGAACGTTATAAGGAAGTTTATAGGCATGAACTTCAAAAGTGCTGGCAACAAAAGAGCTATGTTAGAAGTAGAGCTGGCTGAAATTTTTTCACCAAAAAATGTGACACAACCAAAAATGTTGCTGGAAAATTTTTCACTTTTTGTCTTACATTTTTGGGTTTATGTTGAAAAGCCAAAAAAAATCTGTGGAAAAATTTCAAAGACAATTGGGGGGGAGAGGGGAAATTGCAATCTTTCACAGGAAAGATCCATTGTCCAGACAACTCTAATTCAAAGGGAGATATTTGATGCTGTAGCTCAAATACACTATCATCATTTTCTTCGCTCTTTGCCAAGGAACAGAGTAGCAATGATATATTCCAAATCTATAACAAAGCAAATCAAAGGAAATTTCTTCCCATATCAGTCTTAAACTTCTAAATATTTATGAGACTTTACATCCCTAAATTTAACAGGAGTGCCATAATCTATAACTGGATTAATAGGCAGGAGATAACATTTGTATAAAAGAACCATTTGCTTTACAACAGCAATAAAGGAAACAATAGAATTACGAGTGCTGAAGCTAATTTGAATAATGTTTATAAAAATGACATGTTGTGTGGCTGCAGCAGTGTGCTGGCTGCACCTGGCATTGTCTGTCCTCACTTTCTCATATCTGTGCTGCAGCAGTCTGGGGTTTATAGGAGAGGGGTCATTAAACTTCGTTTTTTTTAAATTACAAAGGTATACAACTATTCACTATATATAATGTTAAAACACATACAGCCCTGAACCCGCAGAATTCCAACGAGACTTCCTGTACAGCAGGGTGAATTTCATTGGATTTCTTTTCCAAAAAACAAAAACACCTAAAAAGAAGTTCTCTTCTTGGAGGACAGGTGGGATTAAGGCTCCAGGGACTGGATTAGTGGGGTAAAATTTGCAAGGGCTCTTACGTAAATTAAGTTGTCATGGGATAAAAGGGAAGGCCCTTTCATGGATTGAGAACTGGTTAAAAGACCGGGAACAAAGGGTAGGAATTAATGGTAAATTCTCAGAATGGAGAGGGGTAACTAGTGGTGTTCCCCAAGGGTCAGTCCTCGGACCAATCCTATTCAATTTATTTATAAATTATCTGAAGAAAGGGGTAAACAGTGAGGTGGCAAAGTTTGCAGATGATACTAAACTGCTCAAGATAGTTAAGACCAAAGCAGACTATGATGAACTTCAAAAAGATCTCACAAAACTAAGTGATTGGGCAACAAAATGGCAAATGAAATTTAATGTGGATAAATGTAAAGTAATGCACATTGGAAAAAATAACCCCAACTATACATACAATATGATGGGGACTAATTTAGCTACAACAAGTCAGGAAAAAGATCTTGGAGTCATCGTGGATAGTTTTCTGAAGATGTCCGCGCAGTGTGCAGAGGCGGTCAAAAAAGCAAACAGGATGTTAGGGATCATTAAAAAGGGGATAGAGAATAAGACTGAGAATATATTATTGCCCTTATATAAATTGATGGTACGCCCACATCTCGAATACTGCGTACAGATGTGGTCTCTTCATCTAAAAAAAGACATACTGGCACTAGAAAAGGTTCAGAAAAGGGCAACTAAAATGATTAGGGGTTTGGAACGGGTCCCATATGAGGAGAGATTAAAGAGGCTAGGACTCTTCAGCTTGGAAAAGAGGAGACTAAGGGGGGATATGATAGAGGTATATAAAATCATGAGTGATGTGAAGAAAGTGGATAAGGAAAAGTTATTTACTTATTCCCATAATACAAGAACTAGGGGTCACCAAATGAAATTAATAGGCAGCAGGTTTAAAACAAATACAAGGAAGTTCTTCTTCACGCAGCGCACAGTCAACTTGTGGAACTCCTTACCTGAGGAGGTTGTGAAGGCTAGAACTATAAGAGTGTTTAAAAGAGAACTGGATAAATCCATGGTGGTTAAGTCCATTAATGGCTATTAGCCAGGATGGGTAAGGAATGGTGTCCCTAGCCTCTGTTTGTCAGGGACAGATGGACGGCAGGAGAGAGATCACTTGATCATTGCCTGTTGGTCCACTCCCTCTGGGGCACCTGGCATTGGCCACTGTCGGTAGACAGGATACTGGGCTAGATGGACCTTTGGTCTGACCCGGTACGGCCGTTCTTATGATTTAGAAGCCACTGAAAGTCAACTTGAGAGACTTAATTTCAATAGGCTTTCAATGGGATTTAGGCTCCTAGTCACTTGGGCACCTTTGAAAATGTTACCCCGATGAGTAGATATTTGTATCTTTCTCAAAATGACTGAGAACATCATTATGCACTGAAGTCTTTTTCCCCTACTACAGGCAGGATAATTACAAATACCTTCATTTCATCCTTATTCAGGGAAGAGTCACATAATCCTACCATAATCAGAAATATACATGCCCTCATTGGTTGTAGCCAAATTGGGCTCAAAACAAAGATTTGATTTAAACACAAATTGTTTTCGTGACCCCTCTTAACACATAAGGCCCAATTATTCTTCTCTTTAAAAACCTACAGGAGGGCCAAAATTTCCTGTCACCTTCAGACCAAGGAACTTCCAGTGTATCATTCACTCCTGTGGGTGGGACTCAGCAGCCTATGGTGGAGGCTGGGGACCATAAAATCATAGGGTTAGAAGGAAACGCAAGCGTCATCTAGTCCAACCCCCTGCAAAGATGCAGGATTTGTTGTGTCTAAACCATCCAAAACAGATGGGTATCCAACCTCCTTTTGAAAACCTCCAGTGAAGGAGCTTTTACCACCTCCCTATGCAATCTGTTCTTACAGTTAGGAAGCTTTTCCTGAGATTTAATCTAAATCTGCTATGTAGTAGTTTGAACCCATTGCCTCTTGTCCTGCGTTCTGTGGCAAGAGAGAACAACTTTTCTCCATCTTTTTTTATGGCAGCTTTTCAAGTATTTGAAGACCATTGTCATGTCCTCCCTCAATCTCCTCTTTTCCAAACTAAACATATCAGTTCCTTCAGCCTTTGCTCATATGGCTTGCATTCCATCCCTTTGATCATCTTTGTTCCTTGCCTTTGAATTCTTTCCAGTTTCTCCACATCCTTTCTACAAATTTGTGACCAAAATTGGACACCATATTCCAGCTGAGGCCTAACCAGAGCCAAGTAGAGTGATACTATCACCTCTCATGACTTGCATGCTATGCCTCTATTAGTGCAACCTAAAATTGCATTTGTTTTTGCAACAGCATCGCACTGCTGACTTATGTTGAGGTTATGATCCACCACAACTCCCAGATCTTTCTCAGGAAGCACCCAAGATCAGAGCACACGGACCAGAGCTCTGGGTGCCTTTGTCCCGAAGTGTAAGGTAGGTGGTGGTGGCAGCAAGAGCTCCAGGAGCTGACTTTCCCCCTGGTGGCACCCATTTAGGGTCAGGCCCTTTTTCCTCCTCATTTCCTTGCTGCTTTTATTTTAATGTACAAATATCCTCAAATGACTTTATAACATACATAAGACAAGTGAACTGCTAGGAAATGAATGACTGAGCCCTGCTGAATCAATGCATAAAAGCTGGAATAATGGTCAGGGAGGCTCACTGAAGGCCAGTAGTTTTGTTAGGACCCCAGCATCAGAAATTAAATGTAACAAGAGGGGACATGCTAAGGGAATACAAAATTTAGCCTTTAGTTTTGGCTATTGTCAGAGAGAGCATAGTGGAATGGATGAATCACTGGTTTGATCCTAGGCTTCTATGACTATATAAGGGGGGGAGGGCAGAACCTAAACAAAGAAACTTATTAGAAAATCAAGATTTGGGAAGTACTGAGAGTTTATTATTTCAGCCGAAAGGTAAACTCTGGTGCTTATACCTCAGCAATGCTGGAGACAAGCATTTTATCATGTTCTCTGTTCTTGGAACATATTGGCAGTGTAGATTTTTTTTCTTTATTTTGTTAGCATATAACTAGATGAAAAAAGATAGATAAATATTTATTCACTTGTGTTCTTACAGACTGTGTGTATGTGTATATATTATATAATCAGCTTCTGCAGTAAAAAAACACACACAGCGTTTTAAAGTGTTCATACTGTAGGGGCTGAAAAAAGCAATCACATGCAGGGAAAGAGCAAGCAAGCAAGCAAACCAAAATGGGAAACTTCTGCTGGTCTCACTAAATATGTTTCCCATACTGGAAATAAACCTGGTGTCACATTTAGCCTGGTGAATGTTCCTGCAAACAACTTTACTTTTAATCTTATTTTCAGTTT
The DNA here is from genome assembly GCF_011386835.1 of Chrysemys picta bellii. NCBI lineage: Eukaryota > Metazoa > Chordata > Testudines > Emydidae > Chrysemys > Chrysemys picta. The sequence goes on from NC_088801.1 coordinate 43,523,079, forward strand.
GAATAATATATTGCATTAAAACTGGCACACTGGCCAAAACTGCAAATCTTGCCCTTGAAAAGATTTGCAAAATGTATTATTAAATATTAAATACCCTCAAATTCATTAACAAAAACATGTCTTTAAACCACTTTTTGGAAAAATATTTCCCCTACTGAATAATTTGTGGATGACTGTCAGTCAAAAGCTCATGGAAAGTGCCTTTCTATTTTGAGACTTGGAAATATGTTATCACTGTCTCAAAATTGTGTGACTTTACAGGTTTCCCAAATGGTCTCACAAACCAAAGCTCTTCTAGATAAGAGGGAACTCTTGTTTTCCAGCACCAAAGCTATATCAAACTCTAAATTAACATAACACTAGTCTACTCTTCTCCGCTAGTCTGATATACAGACGAGCTCAGGGTCATAACATGATCTGTCGATAGAGATAATTCTAGGAAGGAGAACTCTTACACAGGGAGAAAATATAACATAGTGGAAACACGTAAAACAGTTACCTGGAACATTAAGTGGTATTTTTCAGTTTTGTAGCTCTTTGAGACAGGAGGTGGGCAGCTATGGAAATTAAAAGGGGCAATGATTGTAATCTCTCCTGTCTCTTGAATTGCTCCTTGTCTAGTCATGATTCACAGAAGCCAGTGCATGATTCACAGAAGCCAAGCAGCATTTGGAATTTCTTTCACAAACTTCCTACAGATCAAATCCTAACGGTAGTCATTCGAATAATGAGAATTGTTTATTTACATAGATCTAAATTTGGGTTTCCCATTGATAATAAGAACACAGTGCAGGGGATCATACTATAGCTTGCAGTGAAATCTGAGAATTGTAAGACATTTTAGGTTGATCTTTGACAATGGAGCATCCTTAGTGTCCCTCTATTCCATATTTGACATATTCAAATTTGCAGCACATTCTACAGTATCCTGCTTATAAAATATTCACTGCCATGGTGGCCATCTTACCAAGTGGACACAGTGCATTGGCACTTGAGAGACATGAATGCTGTTCCTAGCTCTGCCAATGGCCTGCTGTGTGAGCTTAATCTCTGTGCCTCAAACACCTTTATTTCTTTACACAGAAAGCCCCATAAAAACTACCTGCATATTTTATATGTGCAAAGAAATGTAAAGATACTTTTAAGTGAAATTTCTTTATAAGCAGACATTGTTATTAACTGTAGTGGGCCAAACTTTGCTTCCATTTACAACTGCACAAGACCAGTTTCTCCAAGGTGTGGCACATCTGAAATACCTTTTTGCCTCTCTCTCTAAAGAGACTGGAGTTAATTGTTTCAGATCAGGGATATTTTAATGCCCAGAGCAAAGGTGGTTTTAAAGGTCTCCATCTACCACTGCATCCTGCTGATAGTATGTCTCTGCCCTTCATGATGCTGAATCAGCATCTCCTCCCAAGTGATCTGCAGCAGCAGAAATAGGACAGCGGCCTCTAAAGAGAATTTTTGACTATTTATAGTAAAAGGAGTGAATGGGGAATAGAATCAAGGAGAGTTTGCATGGGTTCTGTCTGGATTTGAGTTCTAATGTGCCTAACACAGTAATGTTGACTTCTTGCTCCAGGGTCAAAATTACCACTGTAAATATTGGTACTGCTCTTATTTGCCCTTCAATAACTCCTCCCCCCACTTCAACTAGCCTCACATTTTGGTCCCAAAAATGGGTCACACTACATGGGAATACTAAAGTAACTGGAAGCAGAGTGAGTAATGAAGTGGAGACAGTAGGAGGAATCTAGGGTTGTTTGAGGGAGCTTTATGGACACCTTATACACACACTCCTCACTTAATCACCCACAGGTCTGTCAGTCTCCCTTACCTTCCAGATTTCCACATCTCCACAACGTTACATTTCAAAATTTTGTCACAAAATATAATAGAAAAAAGCACAGAATACATTATTTATGTTATTAAAAATCAATCTTCCGTGTTAAAATTGTTTTCTACCACAAAGAAACAAAATGTATGACAGATTTTTTTTTTCTTTATAGACTGTTTTAAAAGAACAGAGGCATAAAATAAAAGTGATTAATGGTCTAAACCATCTATTATTGTTAGGGGTAAAATATGTGAGTATAGATTAGGCATTCTACAGGGCAAGAACTTTCCAAACAATGATCTCCCAAGGTGCACGTATGGAGAACTAATGTGCTTCTGACCTATTTTTATAGAGGAATTGGAAATAATTAGTATGCCATATACCATCATGTAGTAACAGTTGATTTTTTTTAATGGTTACCAGTATAGGTGAAGAGCTAATACTAATCCATTAGTACAGTCCCAGCCCCAGAGTATTAAAGAGCCACAAGCAGCAAGACTAGGGGAAGTGTTTCCCAAATCATACTGCAGAACAGGGGTCAGACTTGCAGGCTGCCTATTCCCACAAGGTCCTAACCTGCTTTTGTGGGGGAGAGGGCCAACTTGCTGCCCCCATGAAGAGTCAGGGTGGGTAATGAGGATGGGCTACCCACCCCATGTAAGTGCAGGAGGGCAAGGAAGCCAACTTTTTGTTCTTGCAATAGATTTAGGAGGAAGAGGAGAGATCAAGTGGCTCCTCCCAGAAGATCCAGCAAGTGGAGAGAGCCCAGTAAGGGAGAATAGTCAGACTTCTCAAAGAAGGAGGGAGAAATCCAGGGTCATTTGGGGGCAAAGGAAATGTCCAAACTAAGGGTATGTCTGCACTACCCACTGAATCAGCGGGCAGGATCAATCCAGCGGGGGGTCAATTTATCACATCTAGTCTAGATGCGATAAATCGACCCCCGAGCGCTCTCCCGTCGACTCCTGTACTCCACCACCGCGAGAGGCACGGGCGGAGTCGACGGGGGAGTGGCAGCAGTTAACTCACCGTGGTGAAGACACCACGGTAAGTCGATCTAAGTACATAGACTTCAGCTATGTCATTCACGTAGCTGAAGTTGCATAACTTAGATCGATCCTCCCCCCAATGTAGACCAGGCCTCAGTCTTCTAACCCTCCCTATGAAGGAGGAAGGTGTGAGAGGAAGGGGGGCTAGGAGAAGATGGCTTTAAAAATACATTTGCAGTAGATGTGTGCACGTATTAAATTACTTTCTATCCAACTCTACATCAGCTGCATTCACTGCATTTGATCCAGCTGCTGCAGCTTGATGCAATTGCAAGTATTGACCCTATTGGCCAGAGAAAAAGTTGAACTATGCAATCTGATGTACAGTCAGATGGCTGGCTGGCACAGTCCTGGAAACATGCACATTAATAAAGAGGATAAAGAGTTTGTAACATATCAGGCTGGCAGAATAGTGACAGATGGGAGAAGCTATGCAAATATGAGTGGGCTAGTGTTCCATTATGGATAAAATCTTATTTCAGCTCTACTGTGACAGCTATAGCAGAATTGTGTTAAATTGACTTTAAATCAAAATCAGATTAACAACACCTCCAAATAAATAACGTCCATTTACAGGAAAGCATCTAGAAAACCTCAAAGTTCTCCTACAAAATTTCATCTTTATCTTGTTCTTTTTAGTTTCCATTGAGTTGCAAGTACAGGTTTTAAAAATATACCCAACATGCTGAGTCATTAAATCACATCTTACGCACCTTCAGGGCGGCTTGCCTCCAGTGACACTGTCAGCTGGTTTTTTCCCCCTAAAGAAGTCTTGCCTTACTATGGCTCTTGCACAGCTAACAGGGCTAGCTTGAGTTCCTGCGGCTCCTGACAGGCTGATTGGTAATGCTATACAGTGACACAAAGCTAACCTTCCCTCCAGTCCTTGAAGCTGAGTATGACACTTCTGCATCATTGCTCAGCCCTGATAATGGACAGCAAATGAGCAAGTTCAAATTCCAAACCCACATCCTCTCCTTCATGGGGCACACACTGTTCTATGCCAATGACTGAACCTACCCATGGAGTGTAAGAACCCCCAATTAAGCTTTTTAAGGAGATAGGGAAAGGAGGACAAAAACTCCTTGGCAAAGGATTTCTGAGAGAAGGTGGACATTTTATAAGCTCTCTGAAGACACCTGCCCTTTCAACACTTAAGATTAATATTTATTATTGACTTATATTTATTTAGCACATTTCTTCCTAGGGATCCCAAAGTGTTTTACAAACTTTGTAAATTATCTATACAAACAGGAATCACTTTCATCCATCTCTAAAATGCTTTCGGGTCGAAGCAACAGAGATGTCATCTGTTAGTCTTAAAGGTGCCAAAGGACTCTCTGTTGCTTTTTACAGATCCAGACTAACACGGCTACCTCTCTGATACTTGGGGTCGAAGGTGGTAGCTTAACGAACTGCCAAAGGTTTTTAGGGTTCACCTTGAAGGTTTCCTATCTAAGTAATGACTGGGCCCAAACTCAAACTTCTGATCCTCTCCTCCATCATCTCCCACTTTCTCCTTCTCTCTCTTCCTCTCCTTTCCCTTCATTTATTCGTTTGAAGATGTAGGTTAAAATGTTAATAGTAATAAGAATCTTTAGATTTCCAACAAAATATACTATTTTTATTTCCTATTTCTGGGATACAGTGTCTCATCATACAGTACTCTAATCAAGCAGGGGTTTAAATTCATGATATTTTGCTATGGCCTAAAGCTTTCAAAAATGGTTTCTTGCCCTGTTAGTCGCAAAGATTTTGTATTTACTATAAAAATCAGTGTACGGCTGTCTTGATGAGTCTGCAAACAGAGTAAAACAAAAGCTTAGACAGTGGTAGGAACTTCCCCCATTCATTTTAATGTGCTGGTAACTCTAAAGCCCAGCTGTTTACATTTACTACTGAGAAGGACTTCAATATTGATGCAAACTGGAAAAAAAGATTTTCAAACCCAAAAAAACAATTTACCTTTGTGTATTCTCTTTGCTGTTATTGAAGTATTTGTGTGTGATGAATAAGAGCTTTTTTCCACCCACCCACTCAAACCAGCTTGTACATTTACTTCATCCTGCATAGTCATAATTCTGTTTTATTACATCAGTCGGTTTCCATGGATATCATTGTCATCCTACAGATTCACATTATACTCCCCTACAGATTCACGTAGGAGAAAATGATGGAAAATGCTCAAAGATTTCTGGAATATTAGTTAACCTGCAATGAGTGCTGAATGCCTTAAATAACAAGGAGAAGAGGGTCAATCAAGCATATATATTATTACAAGAGTACCGTGTAAAACTTCTTTTTCAATTCAAAGAAACGCCCAAAGCTGTCAGCAGGTCGTCACAACAGAATGTCACAATTTCTGGGATACCACAGATTCCAGAAACTTCTCCAGAGCAATGGAACTGACCCACAGGGGATTAAGTGAGTGGTGGCTTCTCAGGAGCTAAGCCAGTTCCCTTACCTTTCCTGAGGACCATATTCCAAAGGACCTGGGAACTTGGAGATACAAGAAAAGAGTCAGGAACCAGGAGGATGCCTAAGCGGTAGCAAAGGAAGAGTAGTTCCTTCTCTTGTCAGCAGGGTGGAAGTGTCTCTAGTGGGGCTGGAGAGATGCCAAGCAGGTAATGAATGGTTTGAGGAGGACAGGAGAAGCAAACATAGTGAGTGACCTAAAAGCAGTTCAGCCGCCTGCTCAAAAATGTGTGGTTAAACTGGGGTGCGTTTATAGTCTTCTCTTCTGAAGGAAGCCAGTTGATTAGCTATTTGACTTAAACTGTAAGCTCTTCAGGGCAAGGCCCATCGCTTTTATGGGTGTGTACTGCACCTACCACAATGCCTTCAGGTGCTTTCACAATACAAATAATAAGTAATGATGATGATTTGGAACAAGGACCATAAAAAAGGCTGAATCCAGAAACAGTGGAATGAGGTGAGGTTAGTCCGGTTAGTGGCAGAAGAGGAGGAGACAGATGAAACTACTGCTACTACTTCCTATCGCTACATCATGAAGGAATGTGCTTGATGCATGGCAATGGAGAAGGCCACCGAGCAGTAACATGAGTTGAGGAAGTATGAATTGGCAGGCAGTTTCTACAGGAGACTGTCCCCTATCTAAGGGGCTGGTTGTGGGAGACTGAATTAGACTATATACAGTAAAGTCCTTTTATTAATTAACTAATATTTCTATGCACTGGATGTTTACAGCCTTTCCTTTCTACCTTCTATAGTAAAGATGTGCAAATGGTTATCTAGAACCCATTTAGCGGTCGAGTCTATGTGGGCCTAGACACAAAGCATCTGCTTCTTTTGCCTTCAAGTTTATAGTAAACCAGGGATTGTATTAAGTGCCATGTCACTCATGGGGATACAAAGTGGGGTCAATTACACTATTAAAATGCAATATATAGATCTGTACATGTGCAGTCAAGATCATAACTACACTAGGAAACACTGATGTGCCATGTTCCCAGTTGTTGTTCTTGTTCACAGTGCTGGATATAGCTTGCTGCAAAGTGAAAGATGACAGAACCCTTCACAGAAATTGTCTCATAAAATATTCAGTTTACTGTTCTCGCCTGGGGTGCAATCTGTACAATCTCTATGCAGTTGCAGCAAAAAATAGAAGTGCTGGAATCAAAATTTTCACATATTTAAAATGTTTATAATTTAAAAGACTGAAAATGCAAAACTACCAACATATTTCTTCTGTCAGAAAATATGTTCACTATGCCTGGCCTTTTACTAGGAGGAAAAGAAGTAGTTGCATGAACTCTGTAGATTAAAATAATTCTGCATCGATCTGACAGATAATGAAACAATATAATTATCTTTTGCCAAACTGTAATCACATACTTTTACATACTAAATAATAGATTCTGTCTGTATGGTGCAACAAAGGGTCCTGTGGCACCTTTCAGACTAACAGAAGTACTGGGAGCATAAGCTTTCGTGGGTAAGAACCTCATTTCTTCAGATGCAAGTAATGGAAATTTCCAGAGGCAGGTATAAATCAGTATGGAGATAACGAGGTTAACCTCGATAAGTGAGGTTCTTACCCACGAAAGCTTATGCTCCCAATACTTCTGTTAGTTTTAAAGGTGCCACAGGACCCTTTGTTGCTTTTTACAGATTCAGACTAACACGGCTACCCCTCTGATGTCTGTATGATATATGCCTAATGGCCTCTGTGTGCCTACTTATACTCCTGAGTAACTTTACTCCAGCAAGTAGTCCCAGTGAACTCCAACTGAAATTACTCATGGGAACAAATTTACTCGCGTGCATGTAGGATATAGCAGCCCCCCTCCACCACCCCCCATTACTGTATTAGTTTACAGAGATTCGTGAAATGAAATTTTTGATACGGGGCTTTGATTTTAACAGATCTGAACCAGTGAGGGTATTTCTTTAGGTTCTTTTTCACCTCACTCCCCTGTGCAACAGCAATAAACTGTCTACGTTGCTAACATATTCCAGTACATGCACACACGAAAACATTATTACAGTTTGAAATTATACTGGAATTACCTTCTTTAGAATTTTACATTTTTAGAGAAATGCTGCTCAACTACCAGCCTTAATATGGAGCAAGGATGGCACCCAGTGGCCAAACATGTTAATCTCACAGTGAATTTATTTCTTATGGATCTCCAGTTTCTGACCTCTCCTGAACTTTCTAATTGCAAAGAGGTTCTAGCTCAAATGCAAACCAGTTGGCTCTACCTAAAAAATGTAAAGGGATGTTACCAAGCTAACTTTGGCAAAAAAAATTGTAAAAAATAAACTTATAGGAATATTACCATTAATATTTTTAAAACAATTACAGTAGAAGGTTGTGAAAAATAATCAAGCATTTTCTGATAGCATTTGCAACCAAAAATTGCAGCATTTTGCTAGAGCAAAGGAGCCAGAAAGTGAACTAAGCTTTTAACAAAGAAAAACTGCCTACTCCATTTTCATTACCCACACTGAGAAATGCAATTTCCCTCCATCACTAATATAAAGGATTTTGCTTTTTAATATGATTTTTAAGATTAAAATCTTCCTTTAGCATTCAAATAGTATGTAGACAATACTGTAGAGCTGGTCAAAAGTTCCAGTGAAATTAAATTTGATGAAAAACAGAAAATATTTTTCATGTTTCCCAACCAATGGATGCTACAGAAAAAAGTCAGATTAGATCTGTACAAAATACATGCATATGTATTTTATACAGTTTTGTACTAGATTACTTTGAAGAGTTCTGTCAAGTATTTAGAGCAAATATCAATACAATGCTCCTAATAAGGCCAGATTGGGAAACCGGTGTTCCCAATAGTGAGCAATTCCATACGAGTCATCTCAATGTCAATATGCTACTTCTGTGAATAACTGCTCACCATTGTAAGTGGTTCACACTCAGATCCATAATGAGCGGCTTCACAATATGAGTAATCATTCCTAGAGCAAGGAGTCATTCTGGACTAGTTCTGACTTGACTTGAACATACAGACACTCTGTCTTTATTGCTATCTACATGTCTTCTTCCAGTATAAACTTAAATTCACATGTAAGTGTTCATGACTGAAGCACATTATTTTATCAATTGACAAGTGTTGATGCTTGATCATAAAGCAGATATTCCTATCATTCAGATGACATTTTCTATGGACTACATCTTATCTTTCTTGCATTGTGGTTGGTTGAATAAAGTAATGCTGGACTGCATTTTTTCCACAGAGCTTTTCAGATGACGAGATTGCTGTAGAGCAGGGTGACCAATCAGATTGAAGGAAAGACAATAGCTATATTGGATAATGAATCATTTCACCTTCTGCTATGAATGATGCAATGTCTCTAACATTTGTTTGGAAAAACAAGCAAACTGGAAACAGCATCTAAGCCCTGAGGCAGTATTTCTGGACACCACAACGAATGCAACAAAAGGAAAAAATTTCCAATATAAACAACATAACTGATAGCAGCAACACACTAACACATGAAGTCTTTTAGCATGGGGTAAATTAGTCCACATCAATCCCTTTTTCTTACATCGTTCCCTTTTTAAGGTTTTTCAACCTGACTGTTGTCAAAATATCATTACTGTAGTGTGAACAATTACCTAATAAAGTGAAAATAGCCAGCATTAAAGGGAAAATATCAGTGACATTCTTTAGACTGCTGATTTGGGCATATTTTTTCCTTAGGAATGTATTTTTAATATCTGTAAATGGAACCTGGAGGTTTGGTGCTTTGATTTAGATTTATAGTAAAATACAATCAGTAAATAATTTTCAGTTTCTTTTTGTGAAGAATTCTTCAAAAAACGTAACTGAATGTCTTGCTTGCTTGTATTATCTAGTTCCATTTTCCTGTTATTTACAGTAATACAAAACAAATTTCCTGTAGTTTATGGATAAAAACAACAAAGTAGAGCTTTAAAACCAATATGATTTATATTCCAGTTTGACTATAATGTTGTCGACTTTCTCTGTTAGAGGTACTCATTTATTATTTAATATTGCTATTTATGGCATTCCCTCATTCTGCAATCAGAACAGCAATATTGCTTTTTGACACTTGTTTTTTAACACAGCATATAATCATATAGAGACATCACTTCCCTATGAAATTTTATAGAACACTCCTATTAAAAAAAATTCTACTAAATTCCATAATGTTGTGGGGTAATTTCCACAGAATTTTAATAAAGATCTATAGACACCTATTGTTTAATTCCTATTAGATTCCATAGGACTGTTCTATAAGAGATGTTCTACTAAAGTCCTAAGATCTTTAAATAAAGGACTCGCTAATAATCACAGAAAACATCAAAACCATCTTAATTTTCAGTCTAAACCCCAATGCATTTTGGACAGGTTTATGATGATTCATCATAATCTTTTGTATTGGTATAGTACGTATTAATTCAAGAATCTGTGAGCTTTACAGAGGGGTTTGAATATTATCCTCCTTTTACAGATGGGGAAACAAAACATAAAGAGGTGAAGTAACTTGCCGTTCTCACTCATGTGATCCATCAGTGACACAGCTGGGAACCTACCTAGATCCAAACACTTAGATACTATGGAGGCAGACCCCATATAAATGCACTAGACAGATATACAGACATCATCCTGGAATCTAAACATTCCACCTGTCCGGCAAGTAAAGAGTATTTGTTTTTGCCACATGAACTCAATATTATTCAATTGAAATAACTAGAGGTGTTTTTTTTTTAATGGAAATTAAAAAAGGAAACACTGTAATGAAATTTTTCCAACTTTTTTTACATCTATAGATCTGGTAACTATTTTTTTTTAAATTTCAACTTAATTTCAATTTAATTTTATTTGCACTGTCCATCACAAAGTATCTAAGAATGTGTATAAAATAATAACCTCAGATAATGGCTGTACTAAACTCATTTTATACCATTACAGCTGGTGCCTTCACATAATTCAATTTATGCAAATAAGTTGTCTAATCAGTGTGTCCAACTGTTTAGAATGTGAGGTCAAGTAGCAGTAGTAAAATTTGTTTTCTTTTTTTAGCTCAATTTTCTCAATCTTTATTTTGTGAAATATCTGTAATTTTTAAGAGACAAAAATCCAAGCACAACTTTCAGTTTTCCACAATTAGGCTAGTCCTTTATGAGCCACAGTTAAGCCAAAGTAGCTGAGGCAGAAAGGGTATATTATTATCACTACATTCTGAATCAAAGCTTTTGTACAGTAGGTGATTCATTATTTTTGTCATGTGGCTCTCCTGTGTACTGTTCACCCTACAGAAGGGACTATCTCAAAAATCTATAAATAATGCATCATAGCCATTAAATATTGATCTGGCTTATACCATTCAGAGCTGCACAATTAGGTTAGCTTTTTAAAAATAGCTTCTTGTATATTACACATCAAGAGAGGAGTGTTTGCATATTTTCTCTGTAAAACACATTAGTTGAATTTTAAGGTCAGGTGTGTTTGTGGGTATGTTTATTTGCTATTTGAGTTTTAAAACTGATCTAATACATAGTACTTGTTTAATCCTATCTCAGAATTCAGTGACTCTTTCTTTCTAAAAATATCCAGTCCTGAGGCTCAGTCCTGCATTCTTTACTCTTGAAGGCTGGATTTCTAAATCCAGATAGCACTGGGGAAAAAAGACAACAATGTTTCAGGCTTGGTGAATCTAGATCCCAATGAGAAGACGCCAGCCAGGCAGTATAATACAACTCTATAGGACATAACCAAACTCTGTTTAGCCTATATTCGGTTAACTGAAGCTTTTCTGTTCAATAATATTACAAATGATTTTAGCCAAACACTGATAATGGGAGTATGGAAATTAGAGATGTTGGCCTAATTTTAAATCGAAGAGACAACCGAGTACTTTAACTTCCATTCTGACTTGGCACACAGCTTTTAAAGACACAAATAGTCCTAGTTTCCCAATAAATTAAAGAAAATGAATTAATGTAGATATGGGGCATGCTCCACCACGGTGACTCCAGTTTTATGCTGATGTAACTCATTTTGTTTGTAATGGAATTACACAGATGTAAATCAGGAGAAATATAGTGGTGAATCAGGCCCATGACCTTCATTAACTCAAGTAAAATAATCCTGAAACACAGGAGAGGAGATTTGCCTCCATAGTATAACTGGGTGATTTCTCCAAAAATTGGAGAAATGTTCGTTTGTATTTTTAAGGAACTTGCTTCATCTATGTATTTATCACTCTTGTCTTCAATTCCAGTGAACATTCATATGATTGAGTTTTAGGTGCAAGAATACTTCTGGAAAGCACATTTTAACCTCATGCTCACAGTTTACAGAAGGCTAATTTTAAATTTGCTTCCTGGAAACAAAGCAGTTGCAGCAAAAATCTGCCTATAAGAACCTATGCTGTTCAAGTCAGAGAATAGAAATAATACAATATGATTTGTGTGACCAGTCCAAACTAAGCAACAGAGATCCAAATAGCAACATTACAAAAAATGTTGAATAATTTTCAGTAGCAAATAAATTTGAGAGGATCTGTTCATGGATATTCTGTGAATAGGAAAAGATTAAATTTGTCTAGTGCATTATTTATTAGAAACTATTTCTTCAGCTGTAGACCATAGTATAATATTATGTTTATATGTCTGTTACTTGTGCTATTCTTTTACTTTTGTAAATCATTCACAGAAGCAACATCCATTTTCAAATGGAAGATAGGAGTACTGTACACATCCCAATTATGGGAACAATGGTGGGAAACCTAATACTGTTAGTCTTGATTGTCTTTAATTAGTAGCTCTAGTGGTGTCAATTTCCCTAATTCCCTCCCCCATCTAAAATCCACTTGTTGTTCTGTAACTACAGAAACTGAAAAAGGGTCCCAACCCCAAACTCTCATTGATTACAATGACTTTTTTAAATTGGCAAGAAATGCAGCTTTGGGCCCTAACGTTTCATTTGTTGTTAACTGAGATCACAGCCCTACTGAAGTAAGCACTGTATACATATTAACAGTGCACAGATAGCCTGCCACACTAAGAGCTTACAATCAGAATAGACAACACAGACAAAGGTTGCAAGAAGGAAGCATTATTATGCAATTTTACAAATCAGGGATCTGAGGGAAAAAGAATGAAATCCTAGGCCCATTGAAGACATTGGCTAAGCTCCCAATCACTTCAATGGAGCCTGAATTACACCCAGAGAAATTGTGATTTTTGTCCAAGGGCCACATAGGAAGTATGTGGCAGAACTGACTACCTAGATCTCCTGAGTCTACTCCAGTGCCCTAGCCAAAAGACCAACCTTCCTCTCTCATCATATGAGAAAGTGGGTTACATAAATTACATTTTATCATTCTTTTATGTCATTGACAGCAGAGTAGATGGGGGAATTTCCATGAAGTCAGTAGGGTTGTACCCACTTACACCAAGCCTACATTTCATAGAGTTCTGCCTCTCACACTAGCCTTTTGAGAAATGTATGCTAAGAAACTAAGTGCTTATAGACAAAAACAGTGGAGTAAATGTATTTTCACATTATTTTAGTCAATTTTTTTAATGATAAAAAGTGAAAAGGCTGGTGTCATGAATTTTCAAAGAGCAATGATCCATATAATTGGATTTCTTATTGAGATGGAACCTCCAATAATAACAACATTTTGGTATGACCCCAAATGCTGGGTTATTTAGAGAGTAACTTGTAATAATGTAAGCATTTTTAAAAGAAGGCAACCCAGTTTTGAGACCTATTATCAGTGACGAGCTATTTTTAAGAGGGACATTCCAATAATTCAAGAAGTGGAATTCCTTCAAAAATGTAGAAAACTAAGTATAATGTGGAGATATGACAACGAGACAATCATAGAAATCAGATATGGAAAGGTCCTATTAGGTTACATGGCCTATCATCATGTTAATTTACAATGTTCAGATTGTACCTTTCCTCCTCTACTGCCCAGCCACCCAGCCAAAGGTGCTTCCACTACTTTCCCTGAGAGATTTTTACAAAGCCTAAGTAGACTTTGAATTAAGGAAGTTTCTTTTTTTTTTTGGGGGGGGGGGGGGGGGGCGGAGGGGCGGGAAGTGAATTCTCAATAGGGGAATAGCAGCAATAGCAACCAAAGTGTCATTTGTTACTTTGGGAACTTAGAAATGGCATTTGCTTGTGATGTGATTTCTCTGATGAATTGTAACTCTTTAAAAAGGGCACCCACTATAGCAGTGTGCATTATTCTCAGCTGCAACAATTAAAGCTGATTTTAATTGGAATTTCATCAATAACTTTTTAACAGCCTAGACTACAACCCCTTGGATTTATTGTGATGCAACAAAAATAAGATAATAGACAATAGCCTCAGGAAAAATAAGCCTCAAGTATATCTATTCATTTTTATCACTTTGTAACAGCCAATACTTAAAAGTTTATGCAGCCAAAAATAAAAAGGAAAAAACATTTTGGGCATAGATAAAATAAAGAACAAAAAGATAAGGCCAAAGATAAACAAGATGGCAAAGATAGAAAAACAAGACTGAGACAGAGGAAATTTATTCGTGTATTTTATAAAAATCTGTAATGTGCTCAGCCTTGTCTGAACATACATCCCCTATATAAATTCAAATACAAAATATATTTAAGAATTATTCACTCTCCTTGACCCACAAATGAATATCCACCAGCAAATATTAAATCTGGCTCTGGTGGATCATGTTGTGGAGTGAGATCCGTAGTCAAGGAATCCTTACAGAGCACACACCATTTATAGAAGGGGGCTTCAGCTTGAGCACCTCCATTTATGGCAAGTGTAGCAGCATCACATGGAGTCAGAGCTGGTCTCTCAGGTCATTGTTGTCATCACCAAGGCAAATCCCAATGGGACATAGCCTATTTGCAACTCACATGCCAGCCTGATCGATCTCTAGGTAGGTACGTAAGGCAGCCTGGCTGGATGTTCAGTCTATGACCACCACTGGCAATTTTATCATGCCACCGAAGCTTTTGGCGATCATATGATTATGACTGCGTAGCAGCATTCCTTGGCAAATATACTTCATAATTCATTGGTCTTCTATCCTAATAATATATCTATACCAATAGCATAGCTAGTGGGGGAGCAGGGGAAGTGGCCGCTCCCCCACTGAGCACATTCTCCAAAAGCGGCGCCTTAGGCGCCGACTCCGTGGGTGCTCCGGGGCTGGAGCACGCACGGGGAAAAATTGGTGGGTGCTGAACACCCACCGGGCAGCTCCCCGGTCCCTGCCCTCCCACCCAGCTCACCTCCGCTCCGCCTCCTCCCCTGAGCACGCCACTGTTTTCTGCTTCTCCCCAGCTCCCAGTGCTTGTGCTGCGAAACAGCTGATTCACGTGGCAAGCCTGGGGTAGGGGGAAGGAAGGGGAACGCGGTGCGCTGGGGAAGAGGCGGGGCCAGGGTGGGGATTTGGGGAGGGGTCCAATAGGGACAGGGAGGGGGCGGAGTCGGGGCGGGGTAGGGGGCGGGGATTTGGAAAGGGGTCCAATAGGGGCAGGGAGAGGGCGGAGTCGGGGCGGGGCCAGGTGGGGGCTTGGAGTAGATCCGGGCACTGAGCTGAGAACAAGGGCAGAGCCCAAAGGATCAAGTCAGCGGCTGGTCATCCCCAGACCCCAGCCCACTCCTGGGTCTGCTGCGCCCAGACTCCAGCCGCGCGCCACGCAGGGAAGGCAAGCCTGGCGTGAGCAATCTGCTTCTCCTTTGGAGCTTTTAATTCAAAAAAGGCGGAAATCTGGTGGTTCCAGACAATGCGGAGTCTTTTTTCACATGGGGGGGAAGCTCCCAGTTTGCCCCCCTGCCTCTGAGGCTGCCTGCCCCGCTTTGGGGGCTTTCCCCTTACAGAGCTCACCTGCCAGGAAGTTGCAATTTGAGGCTGGGGCTTTGGAGAGACGGACCCCTGATGTCACTCCCCACACACACCCCAGCTGGTCTCCGCTGATCCCTTTGCTACAGTGTGTGCACGGGCCAGGGAGTGGGGGCTGCAGGGAGCTGGGCCAGCTTCGCAGTGCTTAGCTCTGGTGCCTCTCCCGAGCTGGCAGAGGGGTTTGCGGAGTGGTAATTAGTAATTTGATATGTCGGGTGGTGCCTTTTTTTAGGTGTTCACTCCCCCCGATGTTAGAACCTGGCTACGCCACTGATCTGTACGAAGGAAACCATTGAAACCAGTGCTGATGAAGGTGGTTGCTGGGTTTGGCTATAAATATTGCTGAACTTGTCCTGTCACTTAATATGGAACAGCTGATGAAGATGATGATGATTGAAAATGTCAGCCTGTGCCCCAAACCACTGAGAGCTTTATGGGCTAAGAGCAACACCTAGAATTCCACCTAGAGACTTAATGTAAGCCAGGGCAGATCCCAGAGCACTGGTGTTTTGGGCTCCTGACACGAAATTCAATGTCTTAAGCAGGTGAAAATATTCTGCACTAGATTCAGTTTGTGAATGGCCTCAAGGTGTATTCCTATGTAAAGCACATTACAGAACTGTAAATTTGAGGTGATAAAGGTGTGGATAACTGTGGCAAGGTACACACGTGAAAGAAAACGTTGCATTCTTTTAATCAGACACAGATGCAAACAGCATTCTAGGCCACAACTGCTGCCTAAGCATTTAATAGCAAAATGAACATACACAACTGCATTAGAAGTGGCGGTTCCACATCGTCAATCAATGCAGGCACAGATATCATTTTTTTCAACTCTTCTGCTGCTTCCCCAAACAACCTAGATCATCTCACTGTTGTCCAGATTAAATTGCAGCCAGCTAGCCATGCCCCAAATTAATAGATACTGATTCATTACATTGTTGTAGCCAGGTCAGGAGCAATGGAGACAGAGCTGAGTGTTACAGCCCACATCTAACCTTCCCATCAGCTTGATATCCACTGTGTATAGGAGAGGAGACAATATGTATTCTCCCAGAAGTGTCATTTATAACTTGAAAAGCTCTCCAGAAGACAAATAATGGCAGTCAGTCAAAGGCAGCTATTTGCACACATGGAGTGTTGACAGAAACTAAAGAGTAGTCCCTGTGACGTTGCACTCCATATGTTTTATGGAAATATACTTATGAGTGTGAATATGATGTAACTGGAATATGCTTTATGCAAAAGTTTTCTTGTAAGGTATAACAAAGGTTATAACATACTGAATGTATTCCTCCTATTTGTATGTATGTATCATTCTTGTGTCTGAAGCTAGAAATATGAAGTATAACTCTGAGGTCTTTTTGTAATTATTCAAAGTGTGGGCCATTAAGGGCAGCTCAGAATCTTGATGGCTCCCATTGACTAGGACAATTGGTTGTGAATGGGTTTATTTACCTGCAAGTGCGTGTGTGTGTGTGTGTGTGTGCACGCGCCAGCCCGTGGGTAATGAAGAATGAGGTCTTACAGTGACATGTGAGCATGTCACCTGAGATTGGAATCCATCTTTTATCTGATACTTCTCAATTTAGAACGCGGCGTGGGGACCCAGAGAGACAAAAGATTCCAGCCTTGTGCCAAAGCTATAAAAGGGGGTGGAACAGAACAAAGGAGGTTGCCAGTCATGAGAAAACCCCTAGTTTCCACCTAAGATGTCTGGCAGGGCCGCCGAGAGCGGGTTTGGGACCCGGTGAAAAAAAATTTCGGGCCCCCCAGCAAGGGCGGACCAGCTAAACAGGGCCAACGAGAGGGGGGGGAAGCCGGTACCCGGGCCCGCTTCTGGACCACGGGCCCCAGTAATTTGTACCGGCTCCCCCCCCCCGCCCTCTCGTCGGCCCTGGCTGGAACTAACAAGGACTGTACCAGGGGAAAGGATCGGGCCCAGTCTAGAAAGAAGCTTTTTGGAACATTTCCGAGGGTGAGATTTTACCTGTAAACAGTTTCTTAATGTATTAGGCTTAGACTTGAGTGTTTTTGCTTTATTTTGCTTGGTGACTTATTTTGCTCTGGAACCACTTAAATCCTATTTTTTATACTTAATAAAATCACTTTTGTTTATTAATGAACCCAGAGTAAGTGATTAATACCTGGAGGAGCAAACAGCTGTGCATCTCTCTCTCTCAGTGTTATAGAGGGCAGACAATTTATGAGTTTACCCTGTATAAGCTTTATACAAAGTAAAACAGATTTATTTGGGGTTTGGATCCCATTGGGAACTGGGTGTCTGCATGTTTGAGATAGAAGACCTACTGAGCAGTTTTTAGTTAAAGTCTGCAGCTTTGGGGCGTGGACCAGACCTGGTCTGTGCTGCAGCAAGCTACCGTGTCTGGCTCAACAAGGCAGGGTTCCGTAGTCCCAAGCTGGCAGGGAAAACGGGCTCAGAGGTAATCTCAGCACGTCAAGTGTTAGTCCCAAGGGGGGGTCTCTGTGACCGAATCGGTCACAGTCCCTTCTTAAAAAATTAAGTCCTGATAATCTTGCAGGATTCAGCATGCACACACAATTATTAGTTGCCTCCTCACTCTCAATATACCATTATTTAAATGTGTTGGCTGTACTAAAGAAAATGGAAGTTGGCACAGAAAATACCTTATTTCTCTTACCCATCGAGTAATACGAGAATCTCAAAAGGTTTAGAAGTACTGTCAGATACTGCAGATTCTGAAGTTGTGACTACTTATCTTAACCACTAGTCTTTTGGAGCTATGCTCACTCATCCATTAACAGTTTGTACAAACGGCCTCTGTGTCTATTTTGAATATAAAAGTAAAACTGACTTTTTGTTTTTCTTTTTATCTGACCTACATTCATTTTATCTTACAGTTGCTTTGTATGCTAAATGGAAATGTAAATCCTTACCTTAAATTTGTCAACTTCTGCCTTTGAACATGTTGCATGGTAGGACAGCACCTGATGCAGAACAAAAGAAAAAAAATAAAATTTTCACAGTGGATAAGTAGAAATTAGAGGGTTCCTTGATGCTGTCTAATAAATTGCTTTAAAAACAAGTTTTATTAATATTTATGCAGCATCAGTTAGCTATGAATTACGACATATATAACTAATTGCAGGTTCTCAGGTATACATCTCGCATTTACATTCAAGATAATTTTATCGGAAACCCATACACAGTAAGTGTAAGTAGTGTAATATTAAAGGCATAATTATAGTTCTCTTGAAATCCTGCAATTAAAAGAGAAAAAGTCCATGTTTATTTGTACTTTGATTTCGAAGTAATGATACTCATGAAACTGTTGAGCTTATGTCCTTTCTAAAGGCATCTCACTGCTAGCTAATTATCATTTCTAGCCTATAGCTGTCATTCCCTTAAATATGGTGCTCTAGAAATGAGTACTTCCAGAAATAGCAGCTGGTATGTAAGGGATGGGCCACAGCGTTGAGACATATATGAATATGAATATACATACCTGGAGTAAAATGTATCCTTATCTAAGGGAAATATTCACCCAGCAATCCAGAAGCTGCAGAAGGCTCTCTGTGCATGGAACCACCTAAGTTCCACTCTGCATAGGATGGGCAACTGTGGAGCAGGCACACAGGACAACTCTGCAGCATCTATGCATTCCCACAGAGGAAGTTTCTTCCAAACCCACACAGCTGGTGGCTGGTTGGTTTATGTTATGAAGCACTCAGGATAATATCCGTTATTTTAAAAAATGGTTGTATGCATTTAATATAGATTGTAGGTGTTTTTATTATCCATATAAATGTCTACTCTCTTTTTCGAACCCTCTTAATCTCTTGGCCTGTAACATTGAGTTCCATCCGTTAATTGGGAGTTGTGTAAAATGTATTTCTTTATAGCAGTTTTACATTTTTTGCTCTTTAGTATTTATTGAATGTCCTGCTGTTGCCTTATGAGAAAAGGTAAATAGCAGCACCCAAAGTACCTGCTCTATTCCCTTTATCCTGTTCTTAGCTTATATTATAACCCTCAGCTCCAAACAGTATCAATTTTTTGGGTCTTATCCTACTAGTCTCTCCATATTTCTAATAACTTAGATTGCCTGTCTCTGAAGCCCTTTCATTTCCATTATATCTCTTTCCAGAAAAGGTGACCAGAACTGTGTACCCCAGAAGTGGGCAAACTACGGCCCGTGGGACTGTCCTGCCCGGCCCCCGAGCTCCTGGCCTGGGAGGCTAGCCCCGGGCCCCTCCCCTGCTGTCCCCTCTCCCCCGCAGCCTCAGCTCGCTCGCTCCGCCGCAGGCGCAATGCTCTGGGAGGCGGGGCTGTGAGCTCCTGGGGCAGTGCAGCTGCAGAGCCCGGCCTGACCCGATGCTCTATGCTGCATGGTGGCAGCGGTGGCATGGCCCGGCTCCAGCCAGGTGGCGTGGCTGTAGCGCCACCAGCCACCAGTGTTCCAGGCAGCGCGGTAAGGGGGCAGGGGGTTTGGATAGAGGTCAGGGGAGTTCAGGGTGGTGGTCAGGGGGTGTGGGTGTGGATGGGGTCAGGGCGGTCATGGGGGGAACAAGGGGTTGAATGAGTGCAAGGGTCCTGGGAGGGGCAGTCAGGAAGGAGGGCGGGGTTGGATGGGGCTGCAGGGGGCATTCGGAGCAGGGGTTCCGGGGGCAGTCAAGGGACAGGGAGAAGGGATGGTTGGATGGGGCAGGGGTTCTGGGGGGGCCGTCACGAATGAGAGCAGGGGTTGGATGGGGCGGTAGGGGCCCGGGGGCAGTCAGGGGACAGGGAGCGGGTGTGTGTGGATGGGGCATGGGTCCTGATGGGCCGTCAGGGAACAGGGAGGGTTGGATGGGGCAGGAGTCCCGGGGAGGGGGGGGGCAGATAGGAGGTGGGGGCCGGCCCACAACCCCCTCCCCTAACCGGCCCTCCATACAATTTATGAAACCCGATGTGGCCCTCGGGCCAAAAAGTTTGCCTGCCCCTGGTGTACACAATTCTAAGTGAGGGCATTACATTTTGTCATAATATTTTGGGATTTTTTTAACCTATTCATTATGCAACCTAACATTTTATTAGCTTTTTGGACCACTGCAGCACATTTAGCAGAGCTTTTAATTTAGTTGTCTACAACAGTGCCCAGGTCTCTTTCCCGACTGGTTACTGTTAATTTAAAATCCAGCCATATGAATGATCAGTTCAAATTATTCCTTCTGAAGTGTATTAGCTTGTAATGGTAAACATTGAATTTCTTCTGTCACAGTGCTGCTCATTTAGCTAGATTTGTTAATTCCTTCTGAATTTTCTCTCTTGTCTAGTCTTGATTATTCCAAACTAATTTTTTTATCTGCAAACTTTTCTATCCTGCCGTTCACTCCCTTTCCTATATCTTTAATAAATATACTAGGCACATAGGACTGGAAGGGATCTTCAGTGTCAACAAGTCAAGCCCCCAACAACACTTATCCTAGAAGGAAAGCTTAAGGCATTCCATTGTTGATCTTTTGCCGTATTGAAAACTAACCATTTATTCCATCTTTTGTTTTCTATTTCTTAGCCAGTGTTATGAGAGCTTCATAAAAAAAGCAGTATCTACAAATCCCAATATACCGGTAGTCTGTATCAAACAGACTTCTCTTAAATCTGGTTATAATGTCAATTTGAAATGCCACTCAGTTATTGCAGATCTAGCTAGATCAGGAAACATATATAAATATTAACAAAGTATTTCCATTGTTGAGAAAAGGATTCTTTGTCCCTCAATAGAGAGTTACTTTGGTTCTGTATTTTTTGCACTCATCTCAACCAGGTACTTCCATGGGTAGTTTCTCATTTAAAGAAAGAATAACTGTTCATTGAAATATGATAGCCATTCATCATACCTATAATCAACATCCACAACACATGGTGATTAATCTTTATAGAATGTCCAAGAAAGTAGTTGTATTTTACAACTAAGCAATTCTGTTTTCTTAGATAAAATAACGAATAGCCATTTCCCATCTAAATCTTCCTTGCTTTGTACCTGCTCAGTTTAATATTTACCATAATTTGATTTTCTTCTCATGGAAGGGAATTCAATTCAAGATGTGATTTTATGTGAAAAAGTTGGGGTTTGTGAGGTCTTGCAAATAGTTAATAATTATTATAACTGTAAAGACTATTGAGTCCCACAACAGCCCTAAAGAAAGAGGGTTTACACTGTGCCTCTTAAATCTTAAGTCTTTATACAAACATAGGTGTTGATCCAAAAAAGTACTTCAGCATATGCTCAAATTTAATCATGTAAGTACTCCCATTGGCTTCAAAGGATTTAACATTAAGCACACACTTAAATGCTTTGGATTGTGCTGTGGACTGAGACCACAGTGACACAGATAATATCTCCAGGACAAAAAATAGCTTTTGCCATTTTCAAAAGAGTTCAGGAGTTTGACTTAATTCAGATCAAGTTCCCTTTTGCTATTCTTAATGAGCTATCCCACATTTGTGCGTGTTATATAAATCTAGTGGATTTGGCCATTCAAGGGATAAGTACATTGAGAATCCACATCATCATGAAGTTGAGGTCATGTGTGGAAATCCAAGACATTACTGCAAAACTAGGGGAAATTACTTTTCTCCTGACAAAAAATATGACCATCAAATACTACGGGGAGTTTGCACGTGACCATTAAAAAAATATGGAACTAAGCTATCGTAGATTCACATAAGAAGAAAGAGTGGAAACCATAAAGGTAATAAATACATTGTATTTTTAACAAGGGCTACTGGTAATTGTGTGAACCAAGAATGAGAAGTTCAAGTGGATTACAGATTTCTTGAAACCCAAGAAAAATATTATCTTCATGTATAATTTGGGTGTATTTTTATAAATATATATATATGTGTGTGTGTGTGTGTGTGTGTGTGTGTGTGTGTGTGTGTGTGTCTTATGTGTAAGACACATAAAAAAAAATCCAGTTTTCCCTGGCAAACTTAATTTGATGATTTATACCACTTTCACTAACTTATTTGATCCTCAACTTCTCACCCATTTCTCTAATAAAACAGTAAATCTAGGAATTTTAAAGACCCTGTTTTGCAGTATAGTAACTAAAACCCTTTTAAAAGACTTATTTTTTCAAAGAAGTGTGATTTTTTTGACTTTAGTGAGAGTTTCATGCCTAAAACTTCTGTACACCACTTTGAAAATGTAGGGGGACAGAACCTCAGCATGACATCATCTGTAAAAAGCAAGCCTGTAAAGCCTTTAATTTGTAAGACTATACTAGGTACATATATTATAAATTATATTTAATGGAAAGGACAAAAATTCATTACACCCTCGTGAAACGAGTTCTTTCTATTTCATAGCTGTAATTGAATCAGATCTACATTTTGCTAGAAAAACTATATAGGCCTCTGATTATATCACAACTATATCATCCAATTTTGAAGAAGTGTCTTAAAAACTGCAGGAACATTTAAAAAAATAATCCTCATTTATAGTGCTGTCATTCTGAATGTCAAATAGACACACAGCTACCCCACCACTGCATTCACAGCCTTAGCAGAAGCAGAGGACATCTATATGACCAGATTCAAAGCTTTGTTTCTTTGTGAAAGAAGCCAATGTGAGCAGTTAGAGGTAGACTTTTTACATAATTACTCTTAAATAAGGCTGTCAAGTGATTAAAAAAATAATTGTGATTAATCACGCAATTAAAAAAATTAATCGTGATTAATCCCATGATTAATTGCACTGTTAAACAATAATAGAATACCATTTATTTAAATATTTTTTGATGTTTCCTACATTTTCAAATGTATTGATTTAAATTACAACACAGAATACAAAGTGTACAGTGCTCACTTTATATTTATTTTGATTACAAATTTTTGCACTGTAAAAAACCCGAACCACCAAAAAGAAAATCAACCTTCTGCTGGTCGCATCTGACTCAGATGATGAAAATGAACATGCGTGAGTCCACTCTGCTTTCGATCATTATTGAGCAGAACCCGTCATCAGCATGGATGCATGTCCTCTAGAATGGTGGTTGAAGCATGAAGGGACATATGAATCTTTAGCACATCTGGCATGTGAATATCTTCTGACACCAGATACAAAAGTGCCATGGGAATGCCTGTTCTCACTTTCAGGTGACATTGTAAACAAGAAGCAGGCAGCATTATCTCCTGCAAATTGTAACCAAACTTGTTTGTCTGAGCAATTGGCTGAACAAGAAGTAGGACGGAGTGGACTTGTAGGCTCTAAAGTTTTATATCGTTTTTGTTTTTGAGTGCAGTTATGTAACAAAAAAATTCTACATTTGTAACTTACACTTTCTTGATAAAGAGATTGCACTACAATACTTGTATGAGGTGAACTTAAAAATACTATTTCTTTTACCATTTTTACAGTGCAAATATTTGTAATAAAAAATAATATAAAGTGAGCACCGTACACTTTGTATTCTGAGTTGTAATAGAAATCAATATATTTGAAAATGTAGAAAAACATCCAAAAATATTTTATAAATTTCAATTGGTATTCTATTCTTTAACTGCAATTAATCATGATTAATTTTTTTAATCACAATTAATTTTTTTGAGTTAATCGTGTGAGTTAACTGCGATTAATCGACAGCCCTACTCTTAAAATATACAGAATTTAATAGAGAATGGTAATCTTCAACAGTGTTTTTTTTGTGGGGAGTGTTTTTTAACCATCATATAGAATTTAATAAAGAATTGTATTCTGCTACAGAATTCCACAGAATGTTTCTAAAAAGATTACAAAGAGGATATAATTTTTTGAAATGCTATAGACTTTAGATTAATTTCTACAGATCCTTGATGGTTTTATCCTTCATCATTCTAAGGCTATGTCTACACTGTGAGCTAGGGGTGTGATTCCCAGCTCGCGTACACATGCTCATACTAGGTCTCATTAAGCTAGTACAAGTGTAAATGGCAATGTAGCCGCAGTAGCACAAGCAGCGGCAATACAGATTAGCTGGGCAAGGACCGAATACAAATGTGCCTGGAAATAGGGTAGGTACTTGGCATGGCTATGCTATGCCGCCACCTATCAGTGCCCATGCTATTCATCCTCATGCGAGCTCTCAACCTAGCATGAGTATGTGTACACAAACTGGGAATCACACCCCAAGCCTGTAGTTTAGATGTAGGCCGTAAGGACTTTTCCATAAGAGTGTCTTTTTATGAGAAGTAATGGACAAGAAAAGAAAGAGACACCTTTTCCACAATTTTAGGTTGACTGGTCTGCAACTTGCAAAGCTCTGTGGTAGCGTTCTGGCCCCCTCACTGGTTAAGGCCATTGTGTTATGAGATACTGTAACATGCAGTATTGGAATCAAAGGGTATGTCTACACTACGAAATTAGGTCGATTTTATAGAAGTCGATTTTTAGAAATCGATTTTATATAGTCGATTGTGTATGTCCCCACTAAGCTCATTAAGTCGGCAGATTGCGTCCTTACTACTGTGGCTAGCATCGACTCATGGAGCGGTACACTGTGGGAAGCTATCCCAGAGTTCCCGCAGTCTCCGCTGTCCATTGGAATTCTGGGTTAAGCTCCCAATGCCTGATGGAGCAAAAACATTGTCACGGATGGTTTTGGGTACATGTCGTCAGTCTCCCTTCCCTCCATGAAAGCAACTGCAGACAATCATTTTGCGCCTTTTTTCCTTGGTTACCCATGCAGACGCCATAGCATGGCAAGCATGGAGCCCGCTCAGCTCACCACTGCTGTTGCGAGCATTGTAAACACCTCTCACATTATACTGTAGTACGTGCAGAATCTGACTAAGAGACAGCAGCATGAGGATGATTGTGAGGAGGACATGGACAAGGACATTCCTGAAAGCATGGGATGTGGCAATTGGGACATCATGGCTGCAGTGGGGCTGGTTGATACAGTGGAACGCTGATTCTGGGCCTGGAAAATAAGCACAGACTGGTGGGACCGCATAGTGTTGCAGGTATGGGATGATTCCCAGTGGCTGTGAAACTTTCGCATGCGTAAGGCCACTTTCCTGGAACTCTGTGAGTTGCTTTACCCCTCCGTGAAGTGCAGGAATACCAAAATGAGACCTGCCCTGACAGTTGAGAAGCGAGTGGCGATAGCCCTGTGGAAGCTTGCAACGCCTGACTGCTACCGGTCAGATGGGAATCAATTTGGAGTGGGCAAATCTACTGTGGGAACTGCTGTGATTCAAGAAGCCAATGCAATCACTTCTGCTATCAAGGGTAGTGACTCTGGGAAATGTGCAGGTCATAGTGGATGGCTTTCTCTAACTGTGGTGGGGCGATAGACTGAACACATATCCCTATCTTGGCACCGGACCACCTTGCCAACCAGTACATAAACCGCAAGGGGTACTTCTCAATGGTGCTGCAAGCACTGGTGAATCACAAGGGACGTTTCACTGACATCAACGTGGGATGGCCGGGAAAGGTGCATGACGCTCGCATCTTTAGGAACTCCGGGCTGTTTGAGCAGCTGCAAGAAGGGAATTACTTCCCAGACCAGAAAATTACTGTTGGGGATGTTGAAAAGCCAATAGTTATCCTTGGAGACCCAGCCTACCCCTTGCTCCCATGGCTCATGAAGCCATACACAGGCACCCTGGACAGTAGTAAGGAGCAGTTCAACTATAGGCTGAGCAAGTGCAGAATGGTGGTAGAATGTGCCTTTGGATGTTTAAAAGCTCGCTGGCGCTGTTTGCTGACTAGGTTAGACCGCAGCGCAACCAATATTCCCATTGTTATTACTGCTTGCTGTGTGCTCCATAATATCTGTGAGAGTAAGGGGGAGACGTTGATGGTGGGGTGGGAGGTTGAGGCTAATCGCCTGGCTGCCAATTTTGAACAGCCAGACACCAGGGTGATTAGAAGAGCTCAGGTAGGCGTGCTGCACATCAGAGAGGCTTTGAAAACCAGTTTCATGACTGGCCAGGCTACAGTGTGACAGTTGTGTGTGTTTCTCCTTGATGCAAACCCGCCCCCTTTGTTAATTTTAATTCCCTGTAAGCCAACCACCCTCTCCCCTTCGATCACAGCTGGCAAAGGAAATAAAGTCACTATTGTTTTGAAACCATGCATTGTTTCTTTATTAATTTAAAAAAAAAAAGGGAGATAACTGATAAGATAGCCTGGGTGGGGTAGGGTGGAACGGGGGAGGAGGGAAGGACAAGGCCACATTGCTTATTGTAGCCACACTACAAATCAAAACTGTTTGAATGACAGCCTTCTGTTGCTTGGGCCATCCTCTGCAGTGGAGTGGTTGGGTGCCCAGAGCCTCTCCCCGAAGCGTTTTTGGGCATCTGGGTGAGGAGAATATGGAACTTGGGGAGGAGGGCAGGCGGTTGTACAGTGGATGCAGCAGCGGACTGTGCTCTTGTTGGCTTTCCTGCAGCTCCACCAGACACCTGAGCATGTCCGTTTGCTCCCCCATTAGCCTAAGCATTGCATCTTGCCTCTTCTCATCGCACTCACTTAATGCTTTCCTGGACTCTGCCACTGACTGCCTCCATGCATTTGGCTGTGCCCTATCAGTGCGGGAGGACTGCATGAGCTCGGAAAACATGTCATCACAAGTGTGGTTTTTTTCGCCTTCTAATCTGTGATAATCTCAGGGACGGAGATGATAGGGGGAGCATAGAAACATTTGCACCTGCGGGGGGATAAAAAGGGAGAGTAAAATTTAAGATGATACATTTCTGAGAACAAAAGGGAGATTCTTTCACAGTGAATCAAGCAATTCACAGCAGACAGCACATGTGCTTTAGGTACAAGGTCGCATTTTGCCTTTTATATTGAGCGCCTGCCGGTATGGTGACACATCACACACAGCTGGGCAACAGAATTCGGTTTCCAAGGCAGCCATGGTAAGCCAAAGGGTACATGGGTTTCCCTTCATAACATGTGGGAATGTTTTCAAACTGCAGCGCCCTCCTTTCCCATAGCAAGCAATGCCGGTTGGGTTTGCCATTTAAACGGAGGGGCTGTGGTTTTCGGGTGGATGTGCAGCACACACCTCCCCCCATGCCTCCGCGTGGCTATTTGGGATGATCCCTTCACCCCTCCCTCCGCCGCGTGGCTATTCTCAGGGATGATCCCTTTTAACCGAGTGCAAACAGCCCAGCATGAACGGAGTCCTTTTAATGTTCCCTTACAAAAATTCCTCTATTTCAACCAGGAGACCATGAATGATATCACTCTCCTGAGGCTAACACAGAAAGATATAGGCCGAATGTTGCTTGAATGCGACCAAAACCCAGGACCATTCGCTGCCATGCTTTGTGCTGCAATGATTCCAGACTACTCGCTACTGGCGTGGTGTGGTAAAGTGTCCTACCATGGAGGATGAAATAAGGCAGCCCTCCCCAGAAACTTTCTGCAAAGGCTTTCAGAGTACCTCCAGGAGAGCTTCATGGAGATGTCCCTGGAGGATTCCCGCTCCATCACCAGACACGTTAACAGACTTTTCCAGTAGCTGTACTGGCCGCGAATGCATCCCAAGTCTTCAGGGCAAATCAAACATTAAACACTATTGCTTTTAAACCCTGTAATGTAGTTACAAATGTGCACTCACCAGAGGTGCCTTCTCCGCCTTTAGGGTTGGGGATCCCACCTTGGGAGGGTATTGGCTCCAGGGTGATGAAAAGGTTGTGGCTGCCAGGGAGAACGGATTCACCGCTTGCCTGCTGCGCATTCTCCTCCTCCTCCTCTTCCTCATCCACAAAATCCTCCTCCATGTTGCGTGAGACTCTCCCCTTGCAGGTGTCCACAGACAGTGGTGAGGTAGTGGCAGGGATGGCTCCAGGCACCAGCGCACCAAATGCATGCTTGGGGTGGCAAGCTGCTGGGGGCGGCCTGCCGGTCGCCGTGAGGGTGGCAGTCAAGCTGCCTGCAGGAAGTCCGCTGGTCCTGAGGTTTTGGCGGCAATTCGGCGGCGGGTACGCCGAAGGCATGGGACCGGCGGACCTCCCACAGGCATGCTGCCGAAAGCCGCCTGACTGCCGTGCGTTGGGCGGCAAAATACACAGAGCCGCCCCTGGGTAGTGGTTGGGTCCCCCTCTAGAATGCCATGCAGCTGATCATAGAAGCGGCATATATGGGGCTCTGACCCAGAGCGAACATTTGCCTCCTTTGTCTTTTGGTAGGCTTGCCTGAGCTCCTTGACTTTCACACGGCACTGCTGTGTGTCCCTGGTGTAGCCTCTCTCCAGCATGCCCTGTGCAATTTTGGCATATATATTAGCATTTCTTCTTTTTGATCGGAGTTCTGCCTGCACAGAATCTTCTCCCCATACAGCAATCAGATCCAGTGTCTCCCGTTCACTCCATGCTGGAGCTCGTTTGCGATTCTGGGGGTACTGCATGGTCACCTGTGTTGCTGAGCTCGCCACACTGACCAAACAGGACATGAAATTCAGAAGTTCCCAGGGCTTTTCCTGTGTACCTGGCTAGTGCATCGGAGTTGAAAGTGCTGTCCAGAGCGGTCACATTGGGGCACTCTGGGATAGCTCCCGGAGGCCAATAACATCAATTTGCGTCCGCACTACCCCAAATTCGATCCAGCAATTTTAGCGCTACTCCCCTTGCCGGGGAGTAGTACAGAAGTCGATTTTAAGAGCCCTTTAGGTCGACAGAATGGGGTTGCTTGTGTAGACACATTCATTATAAATCGACCTAACACAGCTAAATTTGACCTAACCCTGTAGTGTAGACCAGGGCCAAGTAGCAGAACTAGAAAGAGCTTTCATTATCTAGCCTTGATCTTTAGTAGAGAAAATGTGGTTTTCTTGAAGTACCAGACCTCAGCTCTGGCAGGCCCTCACTTTATTCCAATAATGGATATAACTGTGAAAGAAAGATTTCTACAGATTTCGCCTCATGAAGCTAAAAGTACTAATGATATATATGATACCTCAGCTCTTCCCTTCAGAATTTTCCCCAGTTGCTCTGCCTTTTTCATTACATACAATAAGTTTAAAAATAAAAAACTACCCACAATTGGGTAGTTTATCAAGAATTTGTATATCAAGTTCTACAAATTTTCAGTAACTACACTCTTCTGATCCAACTATGGACTGGAAGTAAAACAAAGAAATCCTGACATTTCCCCCCACCCCTCCACCCCATGTGTATACTTAACCTCCCTTTTCCAGTGCCTCAATGATTTTCACTCTCTTCTTTCAAATCCCTGCTCAAAATTCACTTTTTTTCACCTTACTTCTTACAGGTGACCGCTACTTTGGTGCTATTTATTTCTCTCCTCACTGGATGGGAATATATAGGCTTCATTCACAACATAACATGACTCTCATTACTTTTATTATTTTTTGAAATGTTGTTTCTCCTTTCTCTCCTTTCTCACCATTTCCTGGGTTTGTCTGATTTAGACTGTAAGCTCCTCAGAGCTGGGACCACATCCTTTTTTACTTTTGTGAATCACAACACAACTGTATGCCATTATCAGCTCAACACTTAGCAGGTATATGTACATTGCAACTGGGGGATTCTTTTGAGGTACACTAATTTAAACAAACTGAAGATTAGGTTCATTATAATAAATGTACCCCACATAATCTCCCCTAATGAAACGAGAATTCTAAGCAGACAGAACTGTATATTTAGAAAATGAGGCTAACTACAAAGTTCACTGTGATAAATTCTGCAGCAGAATGACCTTTTATGTATGATATGTTTATGACAAAAATGATTTACAGAGAGTGTTTGAATACTTTGATCATATACTTACATCAAGAGCCACAGATTGCTTTGCCCAAGATTTCTTCACTTGGTCATACATTATTGTGTTGTTGATGCCCAGGCCACAAAAAATAACAAAAGCCTAAAAAGAAATAATTCATTTAAAATAACAACACAAAGATGAATGCTGTTTTAGATGTTTGAAACAATAGGATGAGGAGTAAACTAGAAAACAGATACATTATAGAAATAATTGTATTTAGTTAAGGGCATGCTAGCTGGAGAATACTGGTCAGTAAAGCTGTTCTGTAAGATAAATAATTATGAGAAGAATCTGTTTAGGTAACTGTATTTTCAAAATAGCCTGCTTTCCATGAGGCACTCCAAATATAACACCTGACCTGTTTCTCAAGCTAAAATGAGTAATATCTTGACATAATATGGGCCAAATCTCACTCTTACTTGGAGTCTTGGAACTGGACCAAGATTTGGCCTTAAGTGAACCACGATTGACAAACATAGAATAACTATGATGGTGTGCAAAACCATACATGCCATGTTTGTCATCCCTCCCAGTATTGAACAGGGACTGGAAGACTGACAAAGTACTTTTGGGTGCTAGTTCCATAAAATATTATCCCACATTAAAAACAATGCAGAAAGCTAATCTAGTATGTTTTAAGTAACTGTGTGATCAAAAAACCTGCATACATGTAACAAGACATGTTGTCCTGTGTCTTTGTATAGGTCAAAGTGCAATGAGACTTTGGTCCTGAATGGAGCATTTGAATGCTACAGCAATACACATAAATAAATTATATACCCTCTTAATTTGGCCACAAACATACCAAAACACTTTTATAGATGGCACTCTTATAGTGAATAGTTACAATTGCTACCTACAGGAAACAAAGAAACTAGATCTGAGAGATTCTCGAGAGGATAGTTAAATAATTATCCAATTTAAATACAATCAAGTAACAATGGTTTTAATCCTTATTATTTATTTTTTGTTTATAGATGTGCCAAACCCCATGTCTGAACTCCCCAATTTTTGGAGAAATTCATATCAGGATTCCAACTTTGTTGCTCAGAATCTATCTCTAGTTTTATCCTATTCCATTGCAGATCAGGGTCAGAATAAGATCTTTTTTCTGTTTGTTGATTAATGGTGAGAAAGATGAAACAGGGCATGGAGTGGTGGCATCTCTCAAACAGCTGCCACTTACAATAAGCTAGAATCCAAATGACAGGTTTCAGAGTAGCAGCCGTGTTAGTCTGTATCCGCAAAAAGAACAGGAGTACTTGTGGCACCTTAGAGACTAACAAATTTATTAGAGCATAAGCTTTCGTGGACTACAGCCCACTTCTTCGGATGCATACAGAGTGGAATAAATATTGAGGAGATATATATACATACATACAGAGAGCATAAACAGGTGGGAGTTGTCTTACCAATTCTGAGAGACCAATTAAGTAAGAGAAAAAAAGTTTTGAAGTGATAATCAAGATAGCCCAGAAGAATCTGCTGATAAGGAATATAGACAGTGCAAGCCTTTTCCTTGCAAGTTAGGCTTAAACACCCTCAGTATCTAGAAATATAGAATTTATGCTGGCAGAGTACAGAATTGTTGCAAAGTTAAGTACATCTTACCTCAAATAATCGCTGATCAGCATCATCAAAGGGTTTCCCATCAAGCCGGTTCAACACTTGAGCTACCCCTTTAGAAAGTTAAAAGACAAAGCTTTTAATGTATATTCATTCATAATGCAGAAATTCTGTTCATTACTAATTACAATATTTTTCCAACTCTAAAGCAAAACTCCAAATAATTAATTATGAAAAATAGTAATAGCAAATAGCAATGTCTGAAAGTCTCATTGTTTTTGTTTTGATGACATGATTCAGTTTACTACTGTTAGCTGTTTTGTCTGTTGTGCAAGTATAATATTGGCAGTCTACATGGTATTACTCAGTGCTTTGTGTGAGAGATTAAGACCCTGATTCAGCAAGGTACTTAATATTTGACAAACTTTAGGCACATAAGTAGTCCCAAAGACTTCAGGGCACATGCCTATGTAACTTGCTGAATCAGTGCCTTCATTCTTAACTCTTAGCTAATTTACCATGACCCACATATATGAGTCTCTTTCCCCCCAAAACTGGCCCAACCATTTACTGAGTCAATAAATACCCAATTCTATTAAGCAACTTGTAGGGAAAAACTATTAAAAGCTGGTGGCTCTACATGAGTCAATATTAAATTCCTTTGTGAAAGACTCTTCCTTCTATTTACTTATAGCCCTCACAAAATATTGTAAAATGTATCAATGAATTTCTCTTTTGTTTCTTGCTATGCAACAAACATCATGAACCACAGTTTTTAAAAGGCACAATTACTATGTTTGTATTGGTTGCTTAAGTAGACAAAGCCTGGCCCTGTAATGTGATGAGTGCACATCACATCTGCAACGTACTTACCACTCTCAACTCTATTTTATTACCTACCATAACATATGGGGCCATGGGCCAGAGCCTCAGCTGCTGTAAGCGGTCATTGCTGCATTGACTTCAATTGAGCTACGATCATTTATAGCCCCATAATTTTACAGGGCCTCCCATTTTGTGTGGAAAAAATCAGGTAATTATTTGTCTAATCTGTATAGACTCCATGGAGCACCTTTCAGGATCAGACCAACAATTGCCCAAACTGTGCACACAAAAGGAGGCCCTTGAATGATTTCTCAATATGGCAGAGGCGGTGTTAGCCCATTGGGGGCCCTAACAGGAATATTCCCCCCCCCGCCCAACAAATAATAAAACAGCTAACAGGGGGGCCCCTTGAGCTGCTTGTGGCATTAAGCAATTGCTTAGTCTGCTTATGCCTAGCACCAGCCGTTCAATAATGGTTCAAAAGTTTTCATGAAAATTGTTAAAGGAAACGACCAGTTTTCATCTCTTTCACCCGGAAGTTTCAACAAAGGGATTATTATTTCAAGTAATATAACAATGAAGCAATTGGAAAGCTGAAAACCAGTCCATACAGTATCCAAGTCAAAAAATGTTCCTTCTTGGATACTTAGTATGCCTCCTAGGTATCGTAACTGATTAACAATATTCAGCTGGGAAACAGAAGAAAAAGGAACACAATTAAAAAAACAGAAGTAAATTCATATGAGCACAATAATGCTGAACTTAGTTATGTGAAATATCTTACCAATTATTTGGTGGTTGCTATTCCATATAGGAACACAAAGAACAGACCTTATGTGAAAGCCAGAAAACTGGTCAGCCTAGGATGTAAAAAATGAGAACTTTAGCCATCGGTACAGTATTTGGGTAAGCTAATTGTAGTCCTCTGATGTCCCGCTAATAGTAACATCAAGGAGGACTTCAACAAGCTCATAGTTACAAATTAGTTTAATTCCACATGGGTCAAATCCTGCAGGCCTAATTCAATCAAAACGCCTATTGATGCCTAATCTATAGTAGGATTACTTGCATGAGTAAAGCAAGCAGGGCTTTGCCCAAAGTATTGGTTGAATCAGGGCCTGTATTAGAAACTGTCTTAACATATATGAAAACACAGCGCGTGCCTCAGAGAGCCTACAATGTTTGGTTCTTGATTTGAACTAAGGACTAAAAATGATTGGGATAATGCCCTGTCATTTGGATAACAGCTGAATAGAACAGTTTCAAAGAAGGGCTATACCAAGAGGAGATCACTCATGCGTCAAATATATTGGTGGCTTAGGAAAGGGAATATGAATCACCTGCCAAATGGGTTCAGAAGAGAGGTCTGGTGCCCTCCCCGAAGGGTTAATCTGATGTTGGTTTCAAAAACAGCCAATAAGCAAGAGAGGGGACGTATAGTTTAAGATTTGCAGAGGTAAGGCAAGAAGTGAGCTGGGAATTGGGTGGGAGAAGAAGGCAAATTTCAGGAGAAACTGAGGGCTGTGATCAAAAATGAGGAGGTGAGATTTCCTATGTAGATGTCACCTGTAATTCAGAAAAGACCTTTTGCCTCCCCGCTTGTTTTGAGGTAATATACTGTGATATGAAGCTTTGCAATGTACTTTTAATGCCATGGATTCTCCATTTTCTATGCTGTTCTTTGGAGTTAGTGCTGCAAGACGTCCCAAGGGATGCAAGCGATTCTTCAAACTCTGAAGAGAGGTTGAAGGGGGTGAACAGGGTGGGCTGAGACCGGCTGCAGCTATCAGCTAAAGGTAGAGATCAGGAGGTGTTTCTGGTGCTGATGTAAAACCCACAACGGGGGAAATGGTGACAGACTACAAATAAGAGGAGTTTGAGGAGCAAAGGTTACAATTCTGTAAGGAAGCAATGTACTGGGAACAGATGCCTTCTCAGATGCTGCAGTTCCAAAGGCTGCCATGTGAGCAGCTGTATACTGATTCTATAATGACCTCCAACTGAGGACTTGGGGGAACTGCCATCTGGAAGAGTGTGAAGCAATTCAGTTTACTATTAAGAGTCATATCCTCCCATCAATACATATATGGAACGTCTGATTGAAATCAATGGGGAGTCCCACATAAAATCTATGATAGGACATAGCCCTATTAGTCTTATGGCTCTTCTGTGAAGAAATGGGTAATTATATTTAAGCGGAAGGAATATGTGCAACGTACTGAACTCAGATCACCAGCTGCATTTCCAAACCCTCTCAAACAATCAAACATTGATCATAACTAACAACAAACTTCAGTCCCTCATGATTGTCATGTTTTACCAGTTACCTAACCATATTCTTCCATTTACTTCTTGTAAAATACAAAAAATTGGGGAAAAACATTAGGCTAGAAATACCATCAAGATGCAGAAGGCTGTATGTTTGCGTACAAATTTATATAACTGGGCCAGCCTAGCACAATTCAGTTGAACTCAACTGAGATGAACACTTACACCAATGCTGAATTTGGTCCCAATAGCATTTTCTGTTTTTAACTTTTTTTCCTATATTGTTGATATATTATTCTCCAAAATTGTGATATTTTTTTCCTTTCAAAATAGTGGTGGTGCATAGGTGCTGGAACTAGGGGTGCTGGGGTGCTGCCACACCCCTGGCTTGAAGTGGTTTCCATCATATACAGGGTTTACAGTTTGGTTCAATGGCTCTGAGCACCCCCACTATACAAATTTTTCCAGAACCCCTGTGGTGGGGTAATAAAAATTGAAAGTGATCACCTTGTGGACAACTTGTTTAATATTCCCAGGTAGCATGTTATTTTAAAAAATGTAACATAAGTATATGGAATGTAATATATAAAAACGGCCTCCTTTTTGTATTGGTTCATACTAGTATGTGAGTCAATATATAATCTCACATGTGCAAGATCTAAAACATATGCATTTAGATAGAAATCAAATATAAGTTACATATATTCTTTTTGTTCCATGTTGTAAAATTCTATAAGATGGAGCTTCGTAAGGCCCATTTCAATATAATGCAGCTTTTCGGGGGGGGAGGAGGGGAGAACTGCTAGATTTTATTTATTGTCTGAGTTTTTGCAGATCTTGATGTAGATCTTAAAATAAGCTTAATGAAAATACCTCAGTACTAAATGTTCAGTGAAAGTGATTTGACAATGAAGCATCACAATTTCATTTAAAAATTAGTGTGGAGGAAAGAGAATTTTTTTGTAACAGTAGTAGAGACAGAAGAATAGAATATGTGATTACAAATACAAAAGCATGTTTTATTTTAGTAATAAGGAGTGATGGTGTCCTTTTTTTTTAATACACTTGATTGTGTCCAGAAATCATTGTTTAATTCACAATGCCAGTTGTAATAAATTTTTATGACAATACCAACAGAAAATAATTATTGCCCTTTATATTTGGTAATTCGCATAATTCTTCTCCTATATGTTAGTCAGTATCTCTTACTGGCATAGACTTTAAGTAAGTTTGAAACAAATATGAGATGGCTGCATTATTAATCAGAGCATGGCATATTAAAAGTATGATTGCAGACACATCAAGAATATGACGTGTTTTACTTCAGCATATCTCTTTGACAGGAAATATTCCCCAAGCATTAATTGTACTTTCTGAAATTCTGAATAGCATAGTTTCCCATAAACTAGTGTAGTGGGTGCACACTTTAAGTACTTTTCTGTTTTGGCAGATTCTGCTGGTTTGACAGCTCTTCCCTATACACGAAATGGGGAGTACCACTGGAACCAATGGAAACTGTCAAAATGGAAGGTTCTTTGAAAGTGTGCTCATTGTAGTAATAAGAAGAACAGGAGGACTTGTGGCACCTTAGAGACTAACAAATTTTTTGTTAGTCTCTAAGGTGCCACAAGTCCTCCTGTTCTTCTTTTTGCGGATACAGACTAACACGGCTGCTACTCTGAAACCTTTCATTGTAGTAATGTAGTTTAAGAGGCTCATTGGCTAGAATTATGCACTGATTTACGCTAACCATTGCCCATCCCCAAGGCAAATCCACTAAAGTAATGGTGGTGTAAGGGATACAATTCGGGGTGGAATTTGCCTCTCTGTCCATAGCTCACTGTGACCCAGTTGTTTAAATTTCAAGCTGAGACTGGAATGATAACTTGAAATATTCCAAATCTGACATTGTCAGAATCCTACGTGAGTATATAGCAGAAAAGGAGTTTCTATATTGCAACTCAACCAATAACAAGAAAACGCCGAGCCGAAGCATTCCCTACGTGGAGTGAAAACTGAGTTATGATTTGTGAGTTGTGGAAACTGAGGCCTGATTTTCAGAGATGCTAGGCACTTGCAGCTCCAATTGACTTCCATTAGAATTGTGGGTGTTCAGGCATCTCTGAAAAAATTAGGGCCATGGAGTTGATGGCTCATTGTTCCCAAGGGATGGGCAGGGGCTTATCCCTCCCCCAGTACAGATAGGGCTTGGTCCTCAGAAAGAATCTGCACACAGATAATGCCTGCCCATTTCTCTGCCAGTGAAAGCATGCAAAAAGCAGCTAGTCTGAATGGGATAGAGCAGAAGTGGGAAGCACTGACCCTGTTGACCTCTGTGGCTGTTTTGCAGGGACTGGCCTTTGACCAGGCCAGGAGGTAAGCTGCTATTCCCACTACCAGTTCCATGAGGGATCTTAGCATTAATTAATCCCCACCCTGCAGGCATTTATTTATGTCAGTTCCCTCATCCCTGAAGGAGGTTTGAGAGCATTGGAACAGCTCCTGTAGAAACACTGCTTTGCTTAGGAGGCCAATGGGGTTGGGAAGTAGTGCAGAAGCCCAAGAACACTGTTTGGATAGCCCTCATCTCTGTGGGCTCTCAGGAGAGTTTGTGGGCCAACCCCCCATCAATTCCATAGGAGGACAAAACCTCCTGTATGCCCAGAAAGGAGGGTTTGATCATTGTGAAACTCTGTGAGCCAAAACTCCTAGGATTCCCAGTCCAGTAAGCAGGAATAACCCATTCAGGGGACAGTTTGGTTCTTGGGTCCTGTCAAACTTAGGAAAGTAACCCAGTGCTGACAAATTCTGTCAAAAATGGTGTTCGCTGCCTGTTCCCCAACCCCAGCAGGTGAAACTGTGCTCTGGGATATGCACATACAACTCCCATTGGCTTCACTGGAAGTTACATGCAAGTATCTAAGAGGGAAAAAAAATTAGCCCACTGTGTATATTTTATTTGTAAAAACATACTGGAATAACATTGGTTTGCTAAGTAGGACCACAAAACCCATTTGTCTTTTGAGATCATATTACTGCAGCTCCTGTTTACATTCAGTGTATAGCCCCAATATCTCCGATAACTACCAACTATGATTCTGCTAATGGGAAACATAAAGAACTATCAATGGTAGAATTTTCAACAATAATTAGCTTTCATAGATCTCAAAGCACTTTCTAAAGGAAGGCATCATTATCCCCAGTTTACCGATTGGAAAAATGAGGCACAGAAGGTGAAGTAATTGCCTATAAGTATAAGTAGGAACAGTGCTGTATCCCCACATAAAACTGCCTTTGCTATCTTTCTGTCAAGAGTGATTATTGCTTCAAGGCATGCTGCTGCTGAAAGGACAAACAGAGGACATACTGGATAGAAAAAGATAATTCAGAACAAATGTTCTTATGTTTTATATTCATTTGGACTTGTTTGACTTTTATTATTCTGAACTGCAAAAATATGACAGCATATTTAAATTTTTAAGAAATCTTACTTCAGCGTCAAAGCGAGGATCCTGATATGCATCACTGATGTTCACTGGAAGACCCGTGGAAGCTACTAGCTCAGCAATGCTATTATTTATTAGCCAGTCAGAATAAGATGATGATTTCTCCATACTGTCTTTGAAACTATCATAAAGGTACAGCAAGGGAAGAAAAGAATACAATCAATGTTGCTTGAAAGCCCACCATGTATAGTCATTTTAACATCAGAATTATCTATAGCTATAACAGACTGCTAAATGACAGCAGCCACAGAATAATAGGCAACTATCAGAACATCTATCTCAGAAATCTCTGGACTTTTCTAAATTAACACTTTGTTCACACCAAATGGGTTTGAATCTATCACATTAGCTTACCCCGCACTAAGTGATCATGTGCACGCTGCTGCCAAACGC
The DNA here is from genome assembly GCF_011386835.1 of Chrysemys picta bellii. Lineage (NCBI taxonomy): Eukaryota > Metazoa > Chordata > Testudines > Emydidae > Chrysemys > Chrysemys picta. The sequence continues at coordinate 43,561,646 of NC_088801.1, forward strand.
TCAAAGTTCCGTCATGCACCTTGATCTACCCTGCTTTGAATCCCCTCCTGCCGCAAGTTAAGTGTTTGTTTAGACAAGCCCCTAGTCTTGATCATGGTGAAAGAGCAGTTATACCAGGGCCCTCTCCTGTAAGCCCTTTTCTAATTCCAGAAACCATCACTTGCATAAATAGCCTCATTGGGTAAAATCCTTGCCCCACTGACGTTACTGGCAAAACTACCACTGACTTCCACAGAGCCAGGATTTCACCCACTGTCTTCAACAGGATTACTCATGTAAGCCCTGTTCATGTGAGTGAGAGGGTTGCAGGATCGAGTCGCTGGTTATCAGAAATTGTAAATTCATTAAACACTCTGGATGATACTTTAAAAAACAACCAGTTAGTTTAGGTGCATCACTTTTTGTTACCCAACCTGAAAAATCTTAAATAGGTTTAAGGGGTTTTCAGCAAGTGCTGAGCAAAGCACCCTGAAAATCAGGCCCCTTCAAGCCACCCAAAAATCACTAGTCACCCTTGAAAATCTTGGTCTTTGTATTTCTTAGGTACTGGGTCCCTTTACTCCATGAAGAGAACTATTAATGTGATTCCAAATATAAATAGAAATCTGGATCAACTACAAAATTACAAATAAAGCAATATATAGCTAAGAATGTGAATGTCAGTTTTTTCAATAAATTATTCAACTATTTTCCCCCATCAAGAGAAATACTGCAAGCTAATATAGTAACAAGAAATCTATCACTGAAGATTTTTTTTAATTATTAGGACATTGACTTAATTTCACTTCAGCTAGTATTGTAAAATATGTGTCAAAGCTCAGAGAAAGGAGAAATTTGCACAGCCTCAGTCCCAGGAAATTACTAAAGGCTCAATCCTGGGAAGTGTCAAGTGTATATCTTTTCTCCTTCAAATGAATATTTTCCCAGAAAGGAAGTGTTATTTTATAATGTTATGGAACATGTCATACATATTCTATTATTTAAAAGAATAAATAAATTGTTTAAAGAATACATTGTTTAAGAATCAGGTCTCTACAAAATTAAGAAAAATGGTACAATTTGTCCATACAGCAAAATGTCTATCAGAGACTTAATGGAATTCTACTTACGTTCCCAGATAAAAACTACTATATGATGAAGTTATTTTTGAGAGAACCTATCAATGATTTGGATAAAAAACACAGGGATGCTGTAATTATTCTCAAAACAAGCTTTCTAAAACAATTAAATTTGGAGTTAAGGTTAAACTTAAAAGAAATTCAGACATGTTAAGATCTGGAAATACATAGGTGGATGCCCTTAACTCTGCCCAGTACTGATGCCGTGCAATAATACAATTATAGTTGATGAATATTGTTGCTTGTGGTCTCAGATTAGATTAACCAGATTTTGAAAGATACAATAGATGATTTTTCACATTTTTTTAATTACATCAGAATTAAGACTGTTTGGTGCTTTAGCTGTGCATTTCCATACTTTAATATGCTTGTATTTCTTTTAAGTTTAGCCTTTATGAAAATTCAACAGTTTCCCAACCCTTCCTTTCACTGTTTTTTTTTTTTCCAGGCAGAGGAGGTGATTGACCCACTGTGATTAATTATATATGATGCTCAGTAAAGAGTTCCAATTGTATACAGATCAGGGAGTAGAATTATTTCAAGGCTCCTTTTTGTGCAGAAATCTGCTTAAGAAAAGAGCAACTTGTAAATGATCACTTTTAGTGAGGTAACTAAAAATGTATTATCTGTAGGTTGTTGTTTTTTTTTCAATTAGTCTAATAAATAAAAGGAATCAATTAAATATTTTTTTGTATTTTTTATTATTTTCTGTGTTGACATCATTATTTCTTGCACTCAGCAGTGGCAGAAATGGTGAAAATATTATATTGTGGAGTGTCACATTTTTGTAATTTTGATATGCAGTTGTGAACTCAGTTGTGTGGGGCACATGGATAAGGAATCATGAATAGATAACGTGAGTGTTGAAGCAATGAGAATCTACGGACATATAATAGGAAAATGCTATTCCTTTTCAAGGTTGACTCTCTGCCACAGATAGCCTAAAGGCTGCAAAACTGGCAGCAAAACTAGCACAGGATATCAGAATCATGGGCCTGATTCACCACCCTTTTACACCCACTCTGCAGAAGTCTAAAACGATCTGATCCTATTCCTCATCTAGTAAATAGCAAAATTCACTCTGACTCATTGGGAGCAGGATCATGACCTAGGTAATGGGCAGCTATTTATAAGTGCCAAAATAAATGCAAGTCATCTCAGATTTGAAGTGATAACTGTCTAATTTTCAACAGTTAAAAAGCATTTTTAAAGAACAAAGGTACTCGAGTTCCCTTGAGAAATAACTAGCAATTTTGGGGCAATACAGTATCAAAACAGCTGGATGTCTCAGTCAATGACAGAGGATTGATTTAGTTGGCTATGCTAATTTTCTGCAGAGAAATTCATAGAAGTTGCCTCTTTCAAAGGAATGTTAAAAATGTTCAGCAAAGTTATAAATAAAGATGCTTTGAAAAAAGGAGAAGATTAACAATTTTCATTTGGGACAAGAATTTTGAGTGAATCAAATAAATTATATAGTAAATATTTTGACAGCAATCTAAACTGATACTTTAATATTTCAAAGATAAGTACAAAATTGAGTTAAATAATTTAAGATTTATTCCAAGGGCATCACAGACCTGAGAGGAAAAGAACCTTTAAGGGTAAAATTCTAATTACAGATGCAGAGCACTTGGTGTGTATCTTTAAAAAAAAAAAAAAAACATAAAATTGGTAGAATTGTAAGACTTACAGCAAAAATAATCTTGACATTATTATTATATGTGAGGCTGATTAAATCCATACTGGATTATGGGTGTCAAGCATTTGAAGCAGCATACAATTTCAAGTTAAAGAAACTAGACATAATTCAGGGTGAAGTTTTAAAAGCATGTTGTCTACGTCACCAGCAAATGTTTTACGGATACTCTATGGAGAAAGCGACTGAGATTTTAGGAGGAAGAATCTCAATATTTATTTCTGGTGTAAATTTAAATCAAGAGGCTCAACCCTCGGACTCAACAGCACAAGCAAATGGGAAGTTGCCCTAAATGGGCAGCCAAGGATCCCCCGACAGGGAAATTCTTGAGTAAGGCAGGGTTGGCTTAGGAAACTCTATGCCACCCACTCCTCACTTTCTCCACATAGGAGGAGGGAGTACCAGGGACAGGACTGAGTGCACAAAACTGCTATGAGAGTGTGGGATTGTATGGGATTATCACAGCCCCCGTAACTTTAAGCAGCCCTTTGGCTGCTCTAAATTATGCCACAAGCCATTTCAGATCCTTGGATAGGAGGAGTAAAAAGATGTCTTAAAGCCACCTTCCCTGCATCTCATCTTCATTAAGCCTAAACTTAGCACAGATGAGCATTGAGCCTTCAGGACTTTTAAAAAGGTGTTAGTAATGTGAATAAAAGAAAATTTGATACTTTTTAAAAGGGGGAGGGAAATTAGAAACATTTAGCAAAACTTGCACTTTAAGAATGAAATGACTGTTAGAAATGAGAGTGTGAATATATCATTGTGATTATTCATAAATAGAAACCAACAATGTAGTATGTGAGAAACTGACAAATCAAACAGGTGATGAACACAAAGAAAACATGGTCTCCAAGGCTATTTCTTTGCAAATAACTGCAGAGAAAAAAAGATATGAAGCAAGGAAAATATTTACTGATAATCAGGGTTGTTTCACCATGGCAATATTTAGGGAAGTAACAGTTGACAAAGGTAAAAAAGTCCATTTCTTCTAACAATAAAAAAGGAAATGTATTAGAATTTGGAAAGCTATATTATCCCTGGAGCCACCCTGCTTCACTGTAGAGTTTCTGCCTAGTACTTTCCCTACTCCACAGTCTGCATGGCTCCCTGCTACAGTTTCAGATAATGATACATATCTTCACTAAAGTCACAATGAACCACCTGATTTTGCAGTTTTCATTCAGGCATAACGCCCAGTGATTCTAAATCAGTAGGAGTTTTCCTGAATAAGAACTGCAGAATCTAGACTGAAAAGGGCAAATGTCATTGGAAATAATGTTCAAATGTCAAGGGCTTTGGGCATTGTTTTGTATCCCCAATAACCTTTATTTCCCTATTGAAATGCAACTAATTTGTGTGTGTATGCTAGGATTACAGTGCAGATCTAAATGTGGCACGCTAACTGCCAGTCTAGAACTGACCTTTGCAAACCCAGCCTGGCTCTCCACGCAGAATAAAGATTAAAGTAATGACATTTTTTATACTAGAGATACAGGGCTTGCTAATCTGAGCTACATGGGCATACACAACTACAGGTCTGTCGCATCTTACGCGCATTTAACATGCGCGATTTCAACTTTACGCAGTCAGCAAAAACAAAAAACAAAAAAGAGAAAAACAACAATTTTAATACTATACCTGTAGTGCGGGCGATTTCGCCCGCCATTGAACTCAATGGGATTTTGGCTATACGTGGTTTTCGCTTTACACGCTAACCGCGGAACGGAACCCCCGCGTAAGATGAGACAGACCTGTATATATGTTGAAAAAACTGATACCATGCATGCATGTGCTCATTCACATAGCTTAGATTAAAATGAAGTTACTCTTGACTCAATCATATATAAGCAACAGCATCAGAAAATGTGTCAATATATTCTATAGCAACTTCTGAAATTTTATATCAAAAGTTTGAAGTAAGAATCTCTGCTACCCTATATGTACTGGCACAGACACACAACGAATTATGGACCCAATCCTACAATCCAGCACAGCGCCTACAAAGCGTGCATCTAGGGCGAACTCTACTGTGGCTTCCTCTAAATCCCACCCTGAATGGGATGTCCCAGAGTGTGAAGGGGAGTGCAGTGCAAGATAAAACAGCCAAGAATTGAGGTGAGAACCCAAAGGAGACTGGCCTGCTCACTACCCCATCTTCAGTTCCTTTGCAAAACTGGAACCCCATGGGACATGAGACTGCTTGCCACAGAGCTGGAACTCCTTCCCTCTATGGCACAGGCTCCTCTTCACACACAAATGTGGAAGGGACTGAATGACTTGTCTAAGCCAAAACATAAATCTGAGGCACAATGAGTAATAGAATCCTTTGTCCTGAGTCCTGGTCCCATGCTTTAACACAGACACCCTTCCTCCCCATTAACTGTTTTAGGAAAGAGCCATTGCTATTCTAAGGCTCCTGATCAAAAGAAATAATTTATAATTCTCCCATGAACTAGCGAGTCAACTGTTCATACACCGAGCATTCTCATTCTTATTGCTCATTTTCCTTTTACTCCTTGCTTCCTCTATCCCATCCCTCTCTGATGGTGGATAGGGCACAGATGGGAGTTAGGAGACCTGGATGGATTCCATTCCTGCCTCTGCATCTGACTTCATGTGGCCTTGCCCAAGGCCACATGAACCCTTCTGATCCTCAGGTTCCCCATCCATAAAATGAGGATGATATAATGCTACCCATCTTTTGTAAAGCACTTTGAGATCTATGGATAAAATGTTTTTCATAAAGTACTAAGCACTATCATTATAATTATCTAATCTATAATGCTTCTAATCAATGTGGTAGCTATGAGTGGGATCTCTCCTAACAGTTTTGGAAGTGAAGTAGTACAGCATTAAGAACTGTGAATTTTAGTTTAGTGTATTCTTAAAAGGGCAGTGTCAAAGCTGGTAGGGCATAAAATTAGATTTAGCAACTTTGTATTGTTTTGAGTGCATGTATACAAACCATATCTCTACTTGCCTGCCAAATTATTGTAAGCAGGATAGAAACTGAGGGTTTTTGGTAGCATTCATATTATATTCCTAATATAAATTTCAAAATCTGTACAAACTGCTTTCAATGGAATTTTTGGGATAAGATTCAGTTTTAGGACTCAACCTTAATCTTTCAATGATACCTCTGAATTCCCATTCAATCAGTTGGTTTCTTGGGGCCTTTAGAGGATCAATGAACACTCACAAGGAACACTCAGTACTTTGCAGGGCTGGGCGCTTGGAAAGTAGCCTCAGTTATGCAAAAAACATCTGTTTGCACTACTGTTTCCAATCTATTAATTATTTTTTATCAAGATTAGGTTTACAGATAAATTTAGAAAGTAAGGCTGGATTCTGGTATACATTTAGATGGGTTCCCAGCTGGCATTCAGCCACACATATTTACCATCTCACTATCATGCATTTCAAGAGGTTTGTATGTTTTTCCTTTTCAGCGGGGGTCAGAAATAAAAACAGTCTGATGGCCAACCCTTTGACACTACTGCAGTAAAACATTTTACATTCAATCAATGCAGCACAAATCTGAAATCATTCCATAAATAAAATACAACTGTATTAAATTATTTTTACTTTGATACTCACCAAGCAAAGCAAAATCTCTGTCACAATAAATTGGGTAGTGTTCTTCATGAACAATAAAGGGACATCAGATCTTCCCTGGCTCATCAGCAGTGCACAATGACACAAAGGCAATATGTAGATGTGGAGCCTTATTCAAGCAATACTCCCTTGGAAATAAATGGGAGTTTTGCCTGGGTAAAAAGTGCAGGATCAGGCTGATTTTAATCAAATCAGTCCAGTGTTTCATAAGAAAATATACTAAGGTTTAATAGAGTAAACATCTGTAAATAACTATGACATAAGCATCAATCCATTACCATAGAAGATGAGTTCTAACCTGTTCTCAGCATCAGCACTGCATTTTGGAGACAGCAACTCAAAGGATTTTGTAAACTTCACCACCTGTCATATTAAAAAAAATCATTCTATCTGAACTTGGGATTTTTCATGAAAAATTACATACGTAGTCAGCAGCAATGTAATGTTTTATATATTAATTATATTTTTAGCCAGGGATCTTAGACTGAATGTTCAATCGCACATTCCTCAGGTGGACTATTCATGTTCAAAATTTACACTGCAATACAGAACATTAGCAAACTATAAAGATACTCAATTGATTTTTTCATACTCTTTCCCAAAATAGTATTTTTCCTAAAATGTTTTGCTACAGAATAGAGAGAGACTCCCAATGACTTCAAAGGACCAGCTCTTCATTCTATCACAGCCCATAACTGAAGCAGCTAAATAATCTGAAAAACAACCAAAAATAATCAGAGGAGAAACACATCAGTTGACCAGATTAACTCCAACTGAACTTCCTCTAATATATGTAATGTGGCCAGATAGTGTCAACAACTTTTAAGTATAACTTCCCATTTAAATCAATTGGTTAATTTCAGTGGGGAGTTGTTCTTAACAGCTGATGGCATGTTATGACCTATAGAGAATATTTCTGGCTTTAAACAGCTGGCACCAGGTGCCTCAATGACTTATATTTCCTCCAGTATATTGGAGTTATGATTCACAGACCTTGCAGAGACGCCCAATTATCAGACTTACAAAGAACCAGCATACATCCTTAAAGAAATGTTCAGTAGTCTGCAAGTGTCAGTGTTGCAGAGATTCTGTAAAGGCACAGGCTGAAATGGTGCATGAAATCAAATTCTTGATAAGAACTTTTATATTGTTAACCTCATGGTCTTTAACATAACTTTAGAGTAGAATCATTATTCCTTTGATAAGTGGACAGAATATTCCCCATTGCACCATCTTTTCTTGATATATGAACTTCAGATAAACATGGCTTTTTTATAAGTAATACCCACATTGTATTACCATGGGCTGTTCCAAGCTACAATTAATGCCATCTCCAGTGACACAAATTTGAATGTTTGCCAGGAGTTTATCTGCAGCTCACATCCCTGAAAGAACACGATGGAATGTATCCCATCCAACAGGCTATTTTCCAAAATCACAGTAATAACAATAATAATTAATAATACATTTACATATGGGCTCAGAAAGAAACATTTATCTTTAACTCTTACCCCACTTACAATTCCAGAAACTGCCAGTCAAATGAAATGTTTACAGAATGTAGGGGCCAGTCCTGATGCCTCCTCTGTGGCTATGGAAGTCCCCAGATTCAACAGATCCAGTGCTGTTCCACTGGATGTGTGTGCAAAGAGGACACAGCCTAGCTCCACTGTCCCTCTCCCACTTTTCTACACAGAGGAAAATGTGGATGGGACAAAAGAGAACAGGAGAGAATGGAGATGGAGCACCCCCAGACAGGAGGGACGCAATAGAGGTGTAGAATGCTGTAGCCTCAGGGCAACAGCAACATGATTATGTGATTAAATGTTCACACACACATGCACCCCTCCCCACCAAAAAAGTATTTTTACATGAAACCAAAATGTTGTCTATTTGAACAGAAAATACTTAAGGATTCAGGGAAATATTTGTGAATTTACATTTGAACAAAAATAAAAGATGAAAAACTACAAAAATAGTTACAAAGGCATTTAGTGACTATTTGCTGAAATGCATGCAGAATGAACTAGGTTCTAAAAGATGCACATTAAATAATTGGTTTATGGTTCTCTGGAACTGGTTCTGTATATTAAGGCTGCTTTCAAGCACCACCAATTCAGTAAGATATTTTCAAAAATGACAATTTTAGCAGTGAGTTTCAGGAAGATGATACAACAAAGACAGATTTTTTCCTTAGAGCAATTGCATTGTGGAGAAAAAGAAAACAGAAGACAAATGCTTTTAATCCATCTTAATTGTTTTTATAGCCACACCAGAATAGCAGTTTGCTTCTCAGTTAAATGCTGCTACCATCACGCAGGGACCGGGGGTCTCAAAAAAAACCCCAAACAAACAAAAACAAACAGGCAATTATAACTGGATCACTCCTCTTGAAGTCAATTCCGTAAAGAACTTGGCATGACTACAGGAAATATATTTAGGTGAGCAAAAGGGACTATAAACAGATGGTGTGGTTTTGCCTTGATAAAAATAAATATGAAGTCTATATAACTTAAAATAAGAACTATATTGAAAAACATTCACTGTGCAATACGGTACTTACATTTTATATGTAAAAGCCTCATCATAATAAAAACAGACATTATACCACTCATGTATTAGACCTTCTCTAAAATTTGAAGGACCACTTACTGGTGATTCAATGTCTTCCAGGAGTAACACTGAGCATCGTTCACACTTCAACAGAGTCTGGGCTCGATGCATGATTTTCTTAACAATTTTCTCTAAGTCTGTCTGTTCCTCAAAGAGGTCATTAACTACCTCCAGCAAAGCCTGCATAAGAGGACAGGAAATTATTACTTTGGTTGTAGAAACAACAATTAAATGATTTATTTGTACAGGTGTGCACTCTTCGGGTCTGATTCTGATCTCATTACATTGATGAAAATCTAGAGTAACTCCCCTGATGTCTTCATTCAAGCAAAATTCTTACTGATTTTAGTGACAACTGAATCCGTGAGAGTTCTTCTTGAGAAAAGAGTAAGAACTGAATAATGATGTCTCAGTTTGGCCCTACACAGGGCACAATCCAACTCTACTGCAGTCCATGGGGTTTTTTCCATTCACTTCAATGGATTTTGGATTAGATACAAGAAGAGAGAGTTTAAAAGTTTCGTAGGAGTATTTAGCTACTAAGGTTAATATGCTTCATGATGGGATGGAAAACTCTGTCTTTTCATAACACGTCCGCATGTGCTGACCTATGGTTGGGTGGCCAAGATTTGTTTTAGAATATTATGATGATACCTGTAATAATCCTGCTTTATTCATTTATTTTAAAAAGTTCATTGCAATTTCAAACACAAGACATGAGACCTGGCTAGAGAGACAAGACGTAAATATTTTTACATTAGATAGTCATGCTGATCCTGATTTTAAAATCAACTTTCATAAACCTTTACAAATAAGAATGAACCCATTTTCTCAATTAAAAATAGACATAAGATCTAATGAAAAGGTACCAGACATGCAAAAACATTCCACATGAACATTTTCCACTGAAGACAGGGAGGTGTCTGCAAACTGGGAAAAAACATTGGACCAGATCCTCAACTGGTACAGGTAGGCATAGCTCCCTTGAAGTGGCTGTGTGCTGATTTACACTAGCTGGAGATTTAGCCCCTTATATTTGCATTCTTTTTCTTCATTATGATGTGCAAAGGAGATCTGAAATGTGTTTTGTTTTGTGTTTGCTAGTTTTTTCTAGAAATATCAGGAATATCCAGTCTTGCCTTCCCTGTTTTTGCGGGAGGCACTAGAGGACTGCAGCAGCAACTTTCTCAGCCCTCATTTGAAGGGACAAGAATGTTAAATCTTTCACAAAGGGGCAGATTCTGATCGCACTTAGGGTGGTCTACACACAGCTTGAGCTCTGATTTCACTATATCAGTTTAGAAACTAATTTAGTGAAATCAGTGTAACTCCCTTAATTGGGCAATTATTTCATATTTGTATTCCTGTAACAATTTTGCTTAAATCAGTTCTTTACCAATTTAAGGTAAATTAAAATAGGACACTCTTAATCTGAAATAAGAGTCTCCATATTTTAGTGCACCATTCTGCACTTGCTCAGCCTGTAGTTGAACAGCTCCTGACTCCTGTCCAGGCTGCCTGTGTATGGCTTCATGAGCCATGGCATTAAGGGGTAGGCTGGGTCCCCAAGGATAACTATAGGCATTTCAACATCCCCAACGGTTATTTTCTGGTCCGGGAAGTAAGTCCCTTGCTGCAGCCGTTTAAACAGAGTAGTGCATAGGCCTGCACTAGTTTCGCTAAATCAATTTTAAAGCTATTTAGTCGAATTGGTGCTCAAATTGTGTGTAGACAAGATCTTATTAGCATCTTACGCTATAGGTATGTCTATACTGCAATGAAAAACCCGCAGCTGGCCCATGCCAGCCAACTTGGTCTCACAGGGCTTGGGACCCATTTGTAAAACAGAAAATATAGATATATATTTTTAATTTACAAAAGCTGTCAGGCCTTTCTCATACTACATGAGACAGGGGGAAAAAGGCACAAACACAATAGTTCTTTCCTTCACAGGCAACATTTACTACTTAACTTATATCTGCACCTTAAGAGTAAATCTGATAGATAAAAGCCCAAATTTAAATTTACAGCTTAACCATGAGTTGAAAATATTTTTAAATGTAGTTTCCTTTTCTATTTTAAATATAATGGGCCAAATTATTTTTAGTATAAATCAGTCAGGGATGTTGGAACAATTTTTATAGTGGGGGTGCTGAGACCCACTGAACCAAACGTCTGACGAAGTGGGTATTCACCCACGAAAGCTTATGCTCCAATACGTCTGTTAGTCTATAAGGTGCCACAGGACTCTTTGTCGCTTTGAACCAAACGGTAAACCCTATATATAATGGAAACCACTTCAAGCCAAGAGGTGCAGCAGCACCCCCAGAACTCCTAGTTCCAGCACCTATGAATAAACTGAAGTCGCTGAAGTTATACTAGAGATGAATTTGGACCATTATTTTGTATCACTGCATACAGCACTTGCATTAAAGTGTCTCCATATCACTAAATATATAAAAGAAAATTAGTAGTCTGAGCCCTGTTAATAAGAAAACTAGGTCCAAATGGGGAAAATCTTGATTTACATAGATTACAATCTAAATCATACAAGCTTTTCTATGTTGGCTTATTCAGGGTTTGCTGTATTGCCAAATCAAATTAAGGTCTATATTTACAAGACAATTTAATTACTTCAGTTTAATTGAATCCCATCTAAAAAAATAATAAAACAATTCAAACTGACAACCAGGATGATATCAAAATGAGCTTGCTTGAATGTCCATGTACATTTTGTCAAGCAACTTCCACAAAACTTTTCTTCAGATAATACATACAGCCACCACTGGGATGACAGGCCCCAAATTTCAGCCAATTTAAAATGTATATAATAAGGAATGCCTCCAGGAAAGTAAACTAGGCACGAAAACATAATCTACCAATAAACTTTAAAATAATAACTCATGTGTGACAGTGTACCCCATAAGGCTTTATGGGGAGGGGGTGCTTATAAATGTATGTATGACATAACTGGAATATGTTTTGTGCTGCCTGTGCCATGTAACATATCTCCGTAAAGGTTATGGTCTACTATATCTATTCATCCTATTTGTACATATATATCATTTTCTACTCAAGGTTAAGAATATGGGCTGTATGTTGGCTTGGTTTCTAAGTAAGCTCTGTGAGGCATTTGGTCAGCTTCTTTAGGAAGGAATTCGCCAGGTTAAGTACCTGATCAGGAAACACTTGGGGAACAATGCATCTTGGAATGCTCCAATCCACATGAGAAGTCTTCCTGGAGACATGCAAGATACCATGTGGACAATGGCTTCAGCCTGTAAAGACTGAGTCATGCAGGGACATGTGACTTGCCCAGGTGACCCCAGAACTCCATCTTGGAGCTGGACTTTGCATAGGAGGGAGGAGGGGGGGTCTCCACCCACAAGAGAGAGTCTATTTAAACCCGTGGGAGACCCCTCCATTTGGTCTTCAGCTGGCTAAAGAAGGAGGCTCTCCACCCCCACCAGGATACTTGAAGGAGACTGAAACAAAGGACAGTAACTACAGGGGGTGTGAGTGATTGCTGGACCCAGGCTAAAAGGAGATTAGCCTGTAAAAGGGAGTGCTCTGGAACTGGTGAGGAAATTATCTGTATTTAGTTTGATTAGGCATAGATTTGCGCATTTTATTTTATTTTGCTTGGTGACTTACTTTGTTCTGTCTGTTACTACTTTGAACCACTTAAATCCTACTGTCTTTATTTAATAAAATCACTTTTTATTTAGTAATTTACTCAGAGTATGTATTAATACCTGGGGGAGCAAACAACTGTGCATATCTCTCTATCAGTGTTATAGAGGGCGAACAATTTATGAGTTTGCCCTGCATAAGCTTTATGCATAAGCTTTATGCAGGGTAAAACGGATTTATTTGGGTTTAGACCCCATTGGGAGTTGAACATCTGAGTGCTAAAGACAAGCACACTTCTGTAAGCTGGTTTCAGGTAAACCTGCAGCTTTGGGACAAGTGATTCAGACCCTGTATCTGTGTTAGAGCCAGACAGGAGTGGCTGGCTCAGCAAGACAGGGTGCTGAAGTCCTGAGCTGGCAGGGAAAACAGAAGCAGGGGTAGTCTTTGCACATTGGGTGGCAGCTCACAGGGGGGTTTCTGTGATCCAACCCGTCACATCATGAATGTGTAAAATAGCAACTGTACAAACCACCATTCCATTGTTCTGTGCTCTTCCTGCGACTCTAGAGTGTCACTGAACGCAGGTCACTATGGAGCTGCCAAATGGCAATGGATTTTGTTAATACTTACTTGAGGTTGAAATAGTGATCAAGAAAGGGAAGGATCTGTCTCTCCAGCACAATTCCCTAAGCTGCTCAATCCCCAGAAATTGCCATATTTTAATGAAGAGTGAGTGTGAAGCATTTAGGGGAGGGAAGGAGGTATTCAAGAGCCATGAAAAATCACCGTAATATTTTCCTGTTTAAAACTACCCATCTGGCTAAGGAGATTAAAATGAGGCTTCCTCCAGAGTCCTTTAAGGGTTTCCCTTCAGAGTGATCTGATTATTTCAAATGTTTTATTTTATTTGTTTACTTTTTTGTGCCACAACTTCATCAGAAATGTCAGCATGCATCTATAAAAGGAAAACTTCACCACCAGTGTTTAGTCTCAAGAGAAAATAAGGTTTATATGACAGAGGATTTGGCTTCCATCAGCTCAGGTCTCAAAATTAAAGACTAGATTTTTTACCAATAATAAAGTACCACAGAGCAAAATACAGCTCTTGGCAATTCCTCCTCAATCTCTCCTACGTAGGTTTAGATAACATTAAAGAATTAATTGCAAATAGCTAAATCCCTGAGCAGCTTCAGTCACCATATTGTTAAAAAAACTGCCACAAAAATGTCTCCTTCTCCTGCTCTCTCCCAAAACTGCTCTGGTCCATACTCAGATCTGTATAGGGGTAAAGACCTCATGACCTACAACCTAGAGCTTTAAGCTATTGGAAAGGGGAGACTCCTAGCTTCCCAATGGGACATAAAGCAAAGGTGTCTGGTCCTGTTCAATACCAAGATACTTATGATTACATTATTATATATACAAAAGCTAAGGATATGTCTACACTACGGAATTAATCCGAATTTATATAATTCGAATTTTGGAAACAGATTGTATAAAGTCGAATGTATGCGGCACACTAAGCACATTAATTCGGCGGTGTGTGTCCATGTACCGGGGCTAGCGTCGATTTCCGGAGCGTTGCACTGTGGGTAGCTATCCCATAGCTATCCCATAGTTCCCGCAGTCTCCTCCGCCCATTGGAATTCTTGGTTGAGATCCTAATGCCTGATGGGGCCAAAAACATTGTCGCAGGTGGTTCTGGGTACATCCTCCCCTCTCTCCAGGGAAGCAATGGCAGACAACCATTTCGCGCCTTTTTCCTGGGTGAACAGTGCAGACACCATACCACGGCAAGCATGGAGCCTGTTCAGCTCAAGACAGCAGTCATGAACATTGTAAACACCTCGTGCGTTATCGTGCAGTTTATGCTGAACCAGAACCTGCAAAACCAGGCGGCGAGGAGTAGGCTATGGCAGCGCGGCGGCGAGAGTGATGAGGACATGGACATGGAATTCTATCAAACCGCGGGCCCCAGTGCTTTGGAGATCATGCTGTTAATGGGACAGGTTATAGCCGTGGAATGCCGATTCTGGGCCCGGGAAACAAGCACAGACTGGTGGGACCGCATAGTGTTGCAGGTGTGGGACGATTCCCAGTGGCTGCGAAACTTTTGCATGTGTAAGGGCACTTTCATGGAACTTTGTGACTTGCTTTCCCCTGCCCTGAAGCACCAGAATACCAAGATGAGAGCAGCCCTCACAGTTGAGAAGCGAGTGGCGATAGCCCTATGGAAGCTTGCAACGCCAGACAGCTACCGGTCAGTCGGGAATCAATTTGGAGTGGGCAAATCTACTGTGGGGGCTGCTGTGATGCAAGTAGCCAAAGCCATCACTGAGCGGCTGCTACAAAAGGTAGTGACTCTGGGAAATGGGCAGGTCATAGTGGATGGCTTTGCTGCAATGGGATTCCCTAACTGTGGTGGGGCGATAGATGGAACCCATATCCCTATCTTGGCACCGGAGCACCAGGGTACCCAGTACATAAACCGCAAGGGGTACTTTTCAATGGTGCTGCAAGCACTTGTGGATCACAAGGGATGTTTCACCAACATCAACGTGGGCTGGCCAGTAAGGGTTCATGACGCTCGCGTCTTCAGGAACACTACTCTGTTTAAATGGCTGCAGCAAGGGACTTACTTCCCGGACCAGAAAATAACCGTTGGGGATGTTGAAATGCCTATAGTTATCCTTGGGGACCCAGCCTACCCCTTAATGCCATGGCTCATGAAGCTATACACAGGCAGCCTGGACAGGAGTCAGGAGCTGTTCAACTACAGGCTGAGCAAGTGCAGAATGGTGGTAGAATGTGCATTTGGCCGTTTAAAAGGTCGCTGGCGATCGTTATTGACTCGCTCAGACCTCAGCCAAACCAATATCCCCATTGTTATTGCTGCTTGCTGTGTGCTCCACAATCTCTGTGAGAGTACGGGGGAGACCTTTATGGCGGGGTGGGAGGCTGAGACAAATCGCCTGACTGCTGATTATGTGCAGCCAGACACCAGGGTGATTAGAAGATCACACCAGGAAGCGCTGCGCATCAGAGAAGCTTTGAAAACCAGTTTCATGACTGGCCAGGCTACAGTGTGAAAGTTCTGTTTGTTGAAAACACGCCCCCCTTGATTGACTCATTCCCTGTAAGCAAACCACCCTCCCCCCTTAAATCACAGCTTGCTTTTAAAGGAAATAAAGTCACTATTGTTTAAAAATCATGTATTCTTTATTCATTGATTATAAACATAGGGAGAGAACCGACAAGGTAACCCGGGTGAGGTTTGGGAGGAGGATAGGAGGGAAGTAAAAGGCCACTGAAAAAATTCAATATAATGACAGCCTTTTGGTTGGACTGTCCACTGGGGTGGAGTGGGAGGGTGCACAGAGCCTCCTCCCCCCCCCCCCCCCCCGCGTTCTTACACGTCTGGGTGAGGAGGCTATGGAACATGGTGAGGGGGGAGGGAGGTTATACAGCGGCTGCAGCGGCACTCTGTTATCCTGCTGCCGTTCCTGAAGCTCCACCAGACGCTGGAGCATGTCCGTTTGATCATGCAGCAGCCCCAGCGTTGCAGCCTGCCACCTCTCATCTCGAGGGTCCCTCATGACCTCACGTTCACTGGCATCTTTCCTGTACTTAAATACCGTGTCCTTCCACTCATTCAAATGAGCTCTTTCATTGAGGGTGCATTCCATTATTTCCGAGAACATTTCGTCTCGCGTCCTCTTTCTCCGCCACCTTATCTGAGATAGCCTTTGGGACGGAGGAGGGAGGCTTGAAAAATTTGCAGCTGCTGGAGGGATGGAAAAAAGGAGAGAAGTTTTTAAAAAGATAAATTTTACAGAACAATGCTTATACTCTTTCACGGTGAACAACACTATTCACATTACATAGCACATGTGATTTCAGTACAAGGTCGCATTTTCCATCTTAATATTGAGTGCCTGTGGCTTTGGTGTTAGAGATCACAGACGCAGGTCCGGGCAACAGAATTCGGCTTGCATGCAGCCATGGTAAGCCATTGTCTTTCGGCTTCTGCGCCCTCCTTTCCCACATACCAAGCAAAGCCCGTTGACTGCTGCGGTTTTCCTGTTAACCTTCATCAGCAGAAAACAAATTACCCCCCCCCATCCAATTCTCTGGGATGATTGCTTTATCCCTCCCCCCACCGCATGACTGGTATCAGGGAAGATCCCTGCAGAAACCAAACTAACCCCCGCCCCTCCTCACCCGCCATGAATTATCTGGGATGATCGCTGTACCCCTCCCCCCACCGCGTGGCTGGTATCAGGGAAGATCCCTGCTAGCCAAAGGCGAAAAGCTCAACGCCAATTCCCACCCCCGCCCCACGCTTGGCTAACTGCAGGGAAGGATTTCTTTTCAGCCACAGGCAAACAGCCCAGTAGGAACCGCCACCTCTGTCCGCTTAATTCAATTCCTGTATTTCAACCAGGTTACCATGAGCAATGTCACTCTCCTGAGGATTACACAGCGAGATAAAGAACGGATGTTGCTTGAATGTCAGCAAACACCGGGACCATACGCTGCCAGGCTTTGTCATGCAATGATACCAGATAACTTGCTACTAGCATGGCATGGTCAAGTGTCCTACCATGGAGGATGGAATAAGACTGCACTGCCCAGAAACCTTCTGCAAAGGCTTTTGGAGTACCTCCAGGACAGCTTCATGGAGATGTCCCTGGAGGATTTCTGCTCCATCCCCAGACATGTTAACAGACTTTTCCAGTAGCTGGACTGGCCGCGAATGCATCCCAAGTCCTCAGGGCAAATTAATCATTAAAAAATGCTTGCTTTTAAACCATGTTTTATATTTTAAAAGGTAAACTCACCTGAGGTCCCTTCCATGGGGTCATGGTCTTGGGTACTGGCTTGGGAGGCTTGGGAGGGTACTTCAGTCAGGCTGAGAAAAAGATCCTGGCTGTTGGGGAGAACGGAGTGCTTTGTGCTCTCCGCAACCTCCTCCTCCTCCTCTTCCCCATCCGCAGAATCCTCAGGTGTGGCTGATGAGATTACCCCCGCCTCAGAATCCACGGTCAGAGGTGGGGTAGTGGTGGTGGCCCCCCCTAGAATTGCATGCAGCTCAGCGTAGAAGCGGCATGTCTGTGGCTCTGACCCGGAGCGACCGTTTGCCTCCTTTGTTCTCTGATAGGCTTGTCTGAACTCCTTGACTTTCACGCGGCACTGCTCTGAGTCCCTATTGTAGCCTCTCTCCATCATGCCCTTGGAGATTTTTTCAAAAGTTTTGGCATTTCGTCTTTTCAAACGAAGTTCTGCTAGCACTGAATCCTCTCCCCATATAGCGATCAGATCCAGTACCTCCTGTACGGTCCATGCTGGTGCTCTTTTTCGATTATCGGCCTGCATGGTTACCTGTGCTGATGAGCTCTCTGTGGTCACCTGTGCTCTCCTGTGCTGGGCAAACAGGAAATGAAATTCAAATGTTCACGGGACTTTTCCTGTCTACGTGGCCAGTACATCCGAGTTCAGATTGCTGTACAGAGCGGTCACAATGGTGCACTGTGGGATAGCTCCCGGAGGCCAATACCATCGAATTGTGGCCACACTAACCCTAATTTGAACTGATAATATCGATTTTGGCGCTACTCCGCTCATCGGGGAGGAGTACAGAAATCGATTTTAAGAGCCCTTTATTTCAAAATAAATGGCTTCGTTGTGTGGACGGATGCAGGGTTAATTCGATTTAACGCTGCTAAATTCGAATTAAACTCATAGTGTAGACCAGGCCTAAGATAACGTTTAAAGGTTTTAATACTTGTTCATTATAATTTCCCTCTCCTTACAAATCATGACTAGTTGGACATATAGGGTGAAATCTTGGCCCCATTGAACTCAATGAGAGTATTGAAGACAGGGAGTTTAGCTTTACAGGAGAAGAGATTTAAAAAAAAAAACAATTAAAAAAACTCTCTAGAACATTTCCATGATCTTTTTTTTGAAAAATATGTGGTATGTACAGAATGCATAATGTTGTGGCTTTAAGGTTGTGGTTGTACTCCTTTGGGGTACCCTGCATAACTCACTCCTGTAGACAAATTAAATATTAAAAATCCAGGATGCTAGAGGGTTGATATTTCTGGAATTTTTAAAAAGATCTGAATCTGTGGAAATGTAACTCATTCTATTCTGCAGAATGGGTTCGAAACACACCTATCTTAGAACAATAAACTCGAAATTGTCATCAGGAAACAAACATTTAACATCAAAAGGAAATTTTTCTACCACCGTCTAAGCCTGTAGCCTCAAGGACATTCACCATCCACTTAAAAGGTTCTCTCTGGATTATTTTGAAATAAAACATAACTGGTTCCTTAAAACTGTCTGTTCTGGAATTTGAAGGAAAGAGAGATGTGACAGTGTTTGATAGCTGTCCAACGTGCTGCTCTCTACTTACTCTGCTTCTGTCATATTCCTTCCTCGAAGCAGCAAATAGCTGGGCGTTAGATATGGCAATTCCACAAAATGGGAGGTACATCTGCATCACCTGTTTCAAAGAGAAATTTTAGGTCATTAGGAAACACTGTTGACCATAAGCATCCATATTATTTAGCAAGTGTCTGAGGACACTTGGCAACTCTCAGGAAGTGCTCTGTACCCTTAAAGTCTTCCATTATATAACTAAAAACAAAGCAAATTATCTGTGAATGGTCCCTAGAGATTAGGGGGAAAGAACTATTCCAAACATTAGCCCTCAAACCAAACCAGACTCAAAACTATTTGGATTTATGGATTCAGCTGGTGAGAATCTTTGCTATTATTCTGACACATCCTTTGCAGGATTCTCAGCAAGTGTGGAAATCTGTCCTCAGGTGGAGACTGTATTAAAATCTTAAATGTTCTGGAGTTTCCCCAAGTCAAAGTCCATTAGAGCTGAGGGCACTCAGACCTGTACCAGGACTAAGCCCCTTGGGTCTGAAAGTGATGCTGAAGGAGAGGAAGAAGGCAATCAGACAACTAGACGGATATTGTAAGTGATCAGGGCTAGACAGAAAAAATCTATCATCAGTCTATCTTGACATCCTTGGAAGGAATAATTGATGAGATGAATACAAAAATAAACATCACTGATGACAATAGTTTGGTTTTCTATATCCAATCAGACTTACATGTGAATGGCATAATGTCTACCTTGTTTACAAAACAAAGCACAAATAAAAATAACACTCTCTTGGAAAGTGGGGTTGAAATCTTGGAGGCCTATGTGAGCTCCCATAATGCATTAGTAAAAGGTACCCCAGCATAGATGGAAGCCTCAGGTCCAGTGATATTTACAGAACAGTTGTTGCTTAACCTGGTTGGTATTATGCCAACAGGGCCGGCTCTAACTTTTTTGCCTCCCCAGGCAAAAAAGAAGAGCGCCGCCCTGCTGAAATCCCCCCCCCCGTGCCGCAGTGCCCGAAGCCCCTGCCCCCCCTCCGAGCGCCACACCGCGCCAAGCCCCCGCCCCCCCTCCGAGCGCCGCCCGAAGCCCCGCCCCCCCGAGCGCCGCACCGCCGAACCACAAAAAAATTAAATAAAAACCGGAGCGCCGCCCCGCCCCAAGGTGCCGCCCCAAGCACATGCTTGATCGGCTGGTGCCTGGAGCCAGCCCTGTATGCCAAGAACAACCTTTTGTGCAGTTGTTGACTGAGCAAAGTGAGGCATAACACTCAACTCAATCGCATTTCTCTGTTTGTCTGTAAAGACCATATCTGATCAATTCCAAAATTTCAGGGAACTTCGTAGTAATCAATGGGATGGACCCTATTGATTTGATTGATACTTCCCTTACCATTGTGTTGGTCCCATCCTGTCCATTTACTTGGTGTCATGTACTTCTGTACCAGACAGAGACTAATCATAGTGCTTGCTTATACACACCAGATGTGTTCATCATAATCCTTTAATGCTCTGCCAGGTATGGCTGAGGTTCATTTAAATAAGGTATTTTACACAATGCTGCCAAGTGGCTGAACAGCAGAGTACAATTTAGCATTCCATTACACTTGGCCGTTGTACAAAGATGAGAATTCTGAGAGTATCTCCTGAAAAAATAGAGTTGCTCTGGTGTGTAGCAGCTATGAAACTGTGATGTCTTTGTTTTCTGTCTTTTTCACCTTTAAAGTAATCATTTGTTCTCATAGTTACTGCAGCTTGCAACAGAGAAGACACATACATACACACACACACTATTCTCTCTCAAAGACTCTACTTTTGTTCTTTCTTATAGTGTTTCTCCTTAAACTAAAATGATGCATTTTAGACAGAAGCTATGTTTGCTCTTTAGAGCAATTGTTGCCTTCCCATTGATAATCTTCAAATGTGTCAATTTTAACATTCTTTTCTACATTAAAAAAAATCCAAATTGGTAAGTTTGAATGCTTATGATCAGTGGGAAAGGCCATTCAAAATGAAAATGAAAAGTAAAAACACAACCGTAATGCATGAAAGTGCCAAAGAGAAGGGGCATGCCCTCACACTGACAGAGGCTTTTTATGCCTGGACAGAGGGGAGCTTGAAAAGGAAAACCTGCCACAGAAAGGTGTG
Organism: Chrysemys picta bellii; assembly: GCF_011386835.1. Classification (NCBI taxonomy): domain Eukaryota; kingdom Metazoa; phylum Chordata; order Testudines; family Emydidae; genus Chrysemys; species Chrysemys picta. The sequence goes on from NC_088801.1 coordinate 43,582,883, forward strand.
GTAAACTGGAAGAAGGCAGCCCTGCCTCAGACAGCAGAGACAGGCTCTACAATAGAGAGACAGCAACAAGCCTCACTGCTCCAGAAGCTGCATGACCAAGCCTCAGAGCAGTATGCCCCACAGGGAGGGGCTGGAAGTAAACCCTTCTCTTTATTTTCCCACAGATGCCCCTTTGCCATAAGGGAAGAAAGAGGAGAGAGGACTTTTCTTTTGTTTGCTCCAAGAACCCCATTAGGTGTTTGCCAGAGTGGGGAGAGAGAGAATTTTACATCTCTCCGTTTAGTTTTTGTTTAAAAAAATAAATAGAAAACTTGGTTACTAGTGATGCATCACTGAACACCATAGTCAGGGAAGAGGTCTGGGTAGAAAAAAATTGCTTACAAGAAAAATTCTGACCTGAGATTCATGAGATTTGACTACTTTTAACCTATTACAATATATAATTTTTAGAACCAGTTTGGAACCTAGTCCTGCACCCATTAGAGTCAGGAGCAAAACTCCTATTCTAGACCAAGGTATTCAGACACCAGGGTGATGGGAGTGGTATAAGAAGACATATCATGTATTTTCAGGCATAACAAAAATGGTTGATAAGGACAAATTACCATCTGGTGAGATGGACAACCACTCAGCAGGCCTTATTCTCCATGGCTGTGCACCTTGTGCATAATCATTTGCATCTGTGAAAAGTTGGTATATAAAATGCTACTAGCTCAGAAAAGTGGTGTTTTACACCCACTTTGCACAACTATAGATGACTACACAAGATGCAGTGCAATGGTATTGAAAACTTTATAATAAAGAATAAAATGAGTGAATAAAAGTTTACAATTAAGTGATATAATTCAATATCACATGGAGAAGAACCACCAGTGATTTAAAGCAATTATGCCACTTTTAAAAAGAGCGTTTGGCAAAACAAAAATCTGCTGCCACTCTTATTTTGTCTTTTCTGAGCCATATAGCTACTGCTGCTTAAACAGACTCTGGCAAAACTGTAATACAGTAATTGATACATCACTAATGGTTATTGAAATTTGTAAAAGGCTCTTCATTGCTAAATCACAGAGTGGAGTAGAACAAAGTTATCACATTTTGGCTTCAAATAAATAAATTAAATATGCATTTACAACTGCAATATCAAAACACCTGTTTTCTGATGCATTCTGTGACCCTTTAACAGACAGGAAACATTCAGAAGTACCATTACAGAAGCTAGACACTATGGCAATTGGCTCTATAAAAATATACAATGGTGTGCTGATTGCCCTTGTACATTTTAGCCAATTATTGTGAAGACTTGATAGTATACCAGATCCTTCAGTGGTTTTGCTCCCAAAAGAGAATGTAAGTGAATAGTTGAAGAAATGTCACTGATGGGTGAGTAATAAAAGTTCCTCTGGCACATCAACGTAAAAGAATATTGTATCATGCTTTGCCAGAATCTATTTAACTGTAAGGCACTCTAGTTACTAAAAAGATTTTTCCTTAAATATAAGTGTCTTGTTTATAATAAACAGCACTAAACACTTCAGTGATGTCACAATCCACCATTTTTGACATCTGAATTCTCCAGCATGAAGTGGTGATCCAATAACAAAATACTGAGCTGTAGCATAACTAAATAAATGAGGCAGGAGGAGCAGACTGACTAGAAAGGAGGTTATAGATATGTTGTCAAAAGCAGCAATGATGGGAAAGAACACAGAGAAAAATGACAGGTTCATTTTAATTTGCCTCAGTATCACACAGGAACATTTTAAGAAGGAGCTGTTTTCCTGTGCCCTCTCTGCTGTCCTTTCTGCACTACAAAACAGGCTGAGAGAACTTACCTATCACAATCTGGGTCTGTGAATGTTTTACCAAACACTAAGGTTTTATTGCACAAGAAACTCTATCAGCTCATATCTGACATTAAAACTCTTAAAGGAGCTGCTGCTAACAAGTCGAAAGCTTGAGTAAGGAAAATATATTCTGTCTATGCTTGAAGGTGCAATAAGTGGCGAGGCATAGCTATGGCCTATAGTCATGCCAATGGACTGACCATCAGTGTGAAATCCCTGGGGAAAATGCAGCTTATATAAACCATTCCGCAACAGATGAAGTTACTCATCCTTGCTACATCCAATTACCAATCCAAGGCACAATTAGCAAGCATTTTTTCAATTTGGAGAAGTACTAGCAACATGAAAGGTAGTTCCTTATGGGGGTAATTTCTTACCCTATCTAACTTGCACTAAATGACTAGGAAACCCACTACAAATGCTTGAACTGTACACATTGTTCAGAAAGCAAATAAATACACTATTAAAAAAATCCAATGACACACATTTACAAAATGTACTTTGTTCATTTATTTTTGCAACTGAAGCTTGGTTTTAATGATTTATAATGGTACATCACAGCATAGTGGCATCAGTAAATGCATGATAGCATATTCTGTAAAAATAATGTAATCTTAGTAATAAGCTGATCTAGCTAATCTGCTGAGAGGTGGAGCTAGAAAGCTTGTCTCTTTCACCAACAAGAGTTGGTCGAATAACAGATATTACCTCACTCACCTTGTCTCTTTAATACCCTGGGAGCAGCACGGCTATAACAACACTCCAAATTTGGTTTTTACTCATCCTGACTCAAAAAGCAGACTCAGTGATACCATTTAAACGTTTCCTATATTCTTAAAAATAGGTGGAATATATAAATGTTTTATTAAATTCAAGAATCTACAGACCAAAATCAATTGCAATATGGTTAAGTGTGAACACTCACCCAAATCACATTACGTTCTGGCATCTGTACAGTGTCTGGCAATTCTTATATCCATGTCTCTGATCAAATCAAAGCATAACAGCAGTTTGCACTTCACAGAAACATTTGCCAAAACCAGAGATTTTTCCAAGCTAATTACAGGTTTGAACCCCTATATTCTGTGGACATTCTATGAACCCTAAATCCATACACATACCTCTCCTGACAGCAATGAGAGCTGTACAGATCAAGAGCAGTACATGGCTTGATTAGTCCATTGCCTCTGTGTTTTTTTTAATTCATCTTTGCATGTTATTATTTATACAGTGCTATAAAAGTACATGGTGCTTCAGAGACAAAGAAAAGACAATACAATCTGAAATTTGGCAGCCTGTAGGGACTGTAAACAGCGTGCATGAGGCCAGCGCGAATTTCGCCATGATGGGCCAAGTGTTGGTCTGCCTCATGTGATTGCCCGCACACAAGGGAACTAGATAAGTCTCTTCACCAGCCAGATCCCTACACCATTCTGTTGTAGAAAACAACTCCTGTCAAAAGCTAAAAGATCAGATACTTATGCTGGACCCCATCCCCACGAACCCTGCTGTTGGAGGACTGCTGGAGGTGGAATAGGGGGCAATGCCATAGCACAGAGATTCCTGGGCTGCCTAAGTAATGCTAGGGCTGTTACAGCCCCTGGACAACGTAGAACCAGCAGGGCACAAATGTGCCTTAAAGTCACAGCCTGCCCCTGGCCTGGACTTTCTGTGGTGCCTCTCCAGGTGGTGAAGAACAGAATCTGACTCTGCATCTTTTCCTACACATACTCAAGTCTTCAAGTAGGAGTGACTAAAAAAAAATCCTGGTGAAATCTGATTTATAACAATGAAGTCCTAGAAATGTTTTTTATATAATTAGAACTATACTCATCTACTCTTCCTATTTCAGTTCTGTTTAACCTGTTTCTGACCCCAGTCACTTTTATGTTAAGTATTACTCAGATCTGACATCACCAAAGCAGATGAAGCTTGAAAAATCTAGATGAGCCATGTTGTGCATTGTTTTGTAATATAAACACACACACACACACACACACACACACACACACACACACACACACAAAATGTGGACAGGATTTAGTAAACCTATTTTAGCTACATTTTATCGGGCATATTTAATACTTAAATATTTCCTTGTGTTTAGCACTTAGTGTGAGGGAGGGGACAATAATCTGCATGCGACCTTCCAAAGGAAGCCTCATAATAAACTTTGTTGTTTTAGATAAATCTGAAATATGAAAATATGCCTATTACACTCTCCCAGGCCAAAACACACTTGTGGAAGTGTTGAGAGATCAGGAGAAAACCACTCACCTCTAATACTTAGTTGCCAAATCCTGTAGTCTACTCAAGCAAAATTCCTACTAATGTCAATGGAAATGTTGCATGACTTGAATCTCTAATAATAATTTTATTCTAAATGAACCTGGCCCATCAATTCCTTTAGGTTGCAAGACAATAATTCAAAATGCAACATAAAATCAGGGTGTCTGACGAAGTAGAGGGGAGAGGATACAAAGGGACAACAGTGGTCATTTAAAAATAAATTTGGGGAAGAAAAGTTGTGAAGAGTAGAAATAAAGAAGGCCAGACTGAGAGGGCTGTCTAGGATGGAACAGGTGCGATATCCTAGGGCCCATCACAGGAAAAGCATAATTACAGCCCAACCTAAAATTGAAGATGGTGTCAGTCAGCATGAGGTTCAATGCACCATTACAGGCTTATAAAACAGGGCTAAATGAAAGCCTGCTCACTTTATAGTCAGCCTATGTAAAAACTGCAGAGTTGGCTTAATATGAACATGGTTGATCAAGCCAGTGAGCAGAAGTATTTCTGATGTACTTCTGCAGTCTGAACTAATTCCAAGCTCTGGAGAAACCCTGCTGGAAGTCCTGCTAAGAGTGAACTATATTAATCAAGTAATAAAGGTATGTGTTGCTTCTCTGAGGTCATCACAAGAAAAGGTCAGCATATGCACAACCATTAGTATAAGCACATAAATACAGACTAGTGTTGCCGCCTATTCTCAAGGTAGCCTGACACTTCTCACTCTCCTGACAATGACCTTTTTCAGTTGCTCATAACTTTGCCAATCATTAACTGTTTGGATTGAAATTTCCCATGCGGATGTCTGCCTGAAGCTAAATTTTGGGGGGGGGGGGGGAAATTTCATCCAAAATGGTTCAGTCATTTCCAAGATCAAGGATAGGTTGTTTTACCTATGGGAGAAAATTCTGACAACCTTTATAATAAGTGGTGTACCAGTCCTATTTATAACAACCCTAGTTCTTCATTAAAAGGTTACAGTCAAATGTGACATGAAGGTTCTTAATCTGACTCACCACCTCCAGACACGTCTTTTGAAAAAACATGGCCATGAAGGAAACAAGAACGTTCTCATAACCACAATCTCCATCCACCAGAGAGACAAAACTGGCAGGACCCACAAGACAAAAGAAAAATATTTGTGTAATTTTAATCACAGATCTCACTTATCAGCAAAAGTTGTGCCTCCCCACCTTTGCACTTCTCCCTCTTATATCAGGTGAACACTAGAAGACAGTTCCAAACACATCAGTAGTAAGTCATTGTGTAGCAATACTTGGCACTTTTGCAGTGGTTTCAGTCTAAGCCCTGGTCTACCTAACTACATCGCTCAGAGCTATGAAAAACTTCACGCCCTGTGCAGCAAAGTTAGGTCTACCTAATCCCCAGCCTATACACAGTGAGGTCGATGGAGGAATTCTTCTGTTGAGCCAACTACTGCCTCTCGAGGGGGAGGATTTACTACAGCGATTAAAAACCCGTTCCATTATTGTACTGTCTACACTACAGCACTGTGCCGCTGTAGTGCTTGTAGTGTAAACGTACCCTAAATATCTCATAACATTTTACAGACATAAGTGAGCTAAGCCTTAAAACACCAATTTTTTCTACAGGTAGGCAAACAGGTTAAATAACTTGCCACGGGTCACAAAGCAAGTCTTTGGCAAAGTCAGAAAAAGAACAGAGCTCCTGGGTCTCAGTTCTGTGCTTGAATCATTAGACTCGTCTTTCATGACTGAAGAACTGTTATAAAACTGCATGAAGATCATGTGATGAAGTGTGAACATCTTCATATTGCTAGAGCCCTGCAAATCCGCAGACATCTGCTTTATATCCGCGGATGCGGTCAGTGTTTCCTCATCTTTGCGGATCGTGGATTGGATGCGGATCCAAATTTTTTTATCTGTGCAGGGCTCTAGAGCAAGGGTTCTCAAAGGAAATCCACAGCCCCCGGTAGTCTGTGGTTTCAGGAGGTCCACCTATGGGGCTGCAGCTCAGTGAACCAGCGCCCACCACAGGGCTAAAGCCCAGAGCCCCACAGGGGAAGAGCACCAGAGCTCAGGCTTTAGCCCCAGGTGTGGGATGGGAGAGCGCTGGGCCTAAACTATCAACTCTGGCTTCTCCACCCCCACTGATTGCACAGTGAGGGTCTGACAAGAGGCAAGACGCAGTGATTGTCAGTGGGGTTTGAGGCGCTGGTTTCCCCATGCGGGCTCTGCTGGCATGGCTGAGTGCAGTTAACATAGTCAGGGCAGGCTCTAACTTTTTTGCCGCCCCAGGCAAAAAAGAGGGGGCGCCGCCCCCCCACCACGAGCACCGCGCCGCCATATCCCCACCCCAGCGCTGCCTAAATCCCCGCCCCCGAGCACCATGCCGCCCGAAGCCCCGCCCCCTCCAAGCGCCGTGCGGTCTGAAGCCCCCACCCCCCCTCCGAGCAAGCCCCCACTTCCCCTCCGAGCCTCACCCCGCGCCAGCCCCCACCCCCCAGTGCTGCGCCAAGCCCCTGCCCCAAACCGAGCGCCGTGCTGTGCCAGCCCCTGCCCCCCCGCCGAGCGCCAAGCCCCCACCTCCCTCCAAGCACCGCGCTCTGCTGCGCCAGCCCACACCTCCCCCCAGCGTCATGCCGCCCAAAGCCCCACCACCCCGAGCGCCGCAATGCGGAAACAAAAAAAAAAACCCTCCAGCACTGCCCCAACGAACCAATAAATAAATAAATAAATAAAAACCCTAGCGCCGCCCTGCCCCAAGGTGCCGCCCCAAGCACGTGCTTGGTCAGCTGGTGTCTGGAGCCAGCCCTGAACATAGTCCAGCAGGCCTACACGGTGCAATTGGAGAGCAACATGCATCCTGTGGCTTGGGCGGTGAATCCAGCAATGTCGCAACCCAATCAAAAGCGCTGTATCTTACCCCCTATCAGACCACTGCATAGTCTGTGCATATGGCACAGAGTAGTGGAGTAGAATATCCCCCGGGCCTGTGGTGGCATTTGCTGTGTTCATAGTTCCCTGAGTGCAAATTTTATACACACACATATCTATCTATCTATCTATCTATCTATCTCTATCTATCTGTGCATGTTTGCAAAATTAGGTTTAAGCCTGAATTAGTAATTTCATAATTACATGAAAAAATCATGAGGATTATGGAAAATTAGGGAGGATTGGCATCTCTGGTTTAGCTCTTCTGTATATAACAGTCTACACCAGGGTGGGCAAACTACGGCCCATGGGCCGGATCCGGCCCGTCAGGGTTTTGGATCTGGCCCATGGAATTGCCACCCTCATGGTGCCACGAGGCTAAGGCAGGCTCCCTGCCTGCCCTGGCCCAGTGCCGCTACCGAAAGCGGCCGGCACCACGTCCCTGTGGCCTCGGCGGCTCCCACTGACCGGGAACGGCGAACTTCGGCCAATGGGAGCTTCGGGGGAGGTACCCGCAGGTGAGGGCAGTGTGTGGAGCCCTCTGCCCCCCTCCACCAGGGGCTGCAGGGACGTGGTGCTGTCCGCTTTCGGGAGCGTCACGGGCCAGGGCAGGCAGGGAGCCTGCCTTAGCCCTGCTGCGTGCCGCTGCCACCTGGAGCCGATCAAGGTAAGCGGCACTGGACTGGAGCCCGCACCCCAAACCTCTCCTGCACCCTGTACTCCAACCCCCTGTCCTGAGCCCCCTACCGCACTCCATGCCCCTCCTGCACTCCAACCTCCTGCCCTGAGTCCCCTGCCACACCCTTCCTGCATCCCAACTGCCTGCCCAGAGCCCCCTCCTGCACTCTGCACCCCAACCCCCTGCCTGAACACCGCAACTCCTCCCACCCTCTGCCCCCCCTCCCGCACCCCAAAACCCTGCCCCAGCCCTACATTCATGGCCCTGTATGGAATTTCCCCACCCAGATGTGGCCCTCGGGCCAAAAATTTTGCCCACCCCTGGTCTACACTGAGATTATGTTGGTATAACTTTCTGTTCAGATTCTTCTCATTTACTCAAAAGACACCTTGTGCTTTATAAACAGAGAACTATTATTTGACCAGGAATCTGGCATCTTTTTTTAACAGAGAGACAAGAGGGGTGAGGTAATATCTTTTATTGGACCAACTTCTGTTGGTGAAAGAGTCAAGCTTTTCAGCTTGCACAGAGCTCTTCTTCAGGTCTGGGAAAGGTACTCAGAGTGTCACAGCTAAATACAAAGTGGAACAGAATGTTTAGCCTAAGGAGTTATTAGTGACATAGCTCATCTGGAACAGACTGCATGTTGGGTCCAAGCCTGTGAGGTGCTGAGAGCCTTCTGCAAGGTGTTAAACACCCTCAACTCCAATTGAAGTAAATGGCATTAAAGTCTTCACTTCCAGCTCAAATCACTAAAGGAACAGTGGAAGCTCGGTGTAACAATTAAGCAACCCAGGCTTCCTGGGTAGCTCTTTAGTTGCTGTAAATTGGTGTAGCTCTATTGACTGGCCTGCTATTTGTAGCATTGACCCAGTGTGGATTTTGCTGCATTTTTCTTCTCCTTTCTTTCCCACGACAAAACAATTCTGAGTAGGAGCAGATGCTGTCATATGCAAGCAAGAATTCCTATTTGGGAGGTGGTTAAAGTAAAATCCAGGGGATTTAGAAAGCACCAAAGTCCTTTGACATTTCCTTGATGCTACTTCTTGTCAATCAAAGCAGTCCAGGTGCTTCTTCTGCAGTAGCTAACCTCACCAACAAACAGAAGACTATTTAGGAAATTTATTGAGAGGTTACCTTATAGAGTTTCTTGTTCCATACACAGGCATAACCCAGGTAAAGGACCACCTGGTTCATAATTTACATTTCACTGATTTTTTTCTATTTCTCTTTTACAGTCTTATCTGTCTCTATTGACGTTATTGACCATGTAAGTATTTTATTGTGTAATCATGTGCCTCTCTGGTAAAATATAATCATATGTTGTATCTTTTGGAAATACATTCCTGTCATTTTGTTGGCTTGCCTATGGACACTGTGAAACTTGCCATTGGTGTTCTATACTTGTCTATTTTGAGCTCAGAGGTATTTAGTATTAATGTGACAAATGTCACTGTCACAGCATGTCATTGCACTTCTTGCTGTTGACACTTGGGTCTATGCTTCATTCATTTCCCCAGAGAAAGTTGTCTCTAATCTCCTTTCCATTTTTTAGGATGACAAATCAATTGTAGGACTTCAGTCTTTTGGCAATTCAGTATAGTTAGGAAAACTTCTTATAGACAGTTCCTAAATATTGCAGTTTTGCCCATGTATTTATTATAATTTTGATGGTTTCACTTCTTGTCCATAAATCGAAAGTACATACTCTAGGGCAGGGGTTCTCAAACGGGGGGTCGAGACCCCTCAAGGGGTCGCAAGATTATTTCATGGGAGGTTGCGAGCTGTCAGCCTATACCCCAAGTCCCATTTTGCCTCCAGCATTTATAATGGAGTTAAATATATTAAAAAGTGTTTTTCACTTATAAGAGGGGGTCATACTCAGAGGCTTTCTATGTGAAAGGGGTCACCAGTACAAAAGTCTGAGAACCACTGCTCTAGGGCTTTTACTTGACTTAAATTTTAACAAAGAGACTCATTAATATAGTCAAAACATCATTTAACATGCAGCATCATAACATACTGCTAATATTTCTCATATACAACAACACCAACTTACATTCTAGTTGGCCAGACTATGCAATTGGATCAGGGCCGGCTCCAGGCACCAGCTTGTCAAGCAGGTGCTTGGGGCGGCCGCTCCGGAGAGGGGCGGCACGTCCAGGTATTCGGCGGCAATTCGGCAGACGGTCCCTCACTCCGCCTGGGAGCGAAGGACCTCCCGCCGAATTCCCACCGCAGATCGCGGCTTTTTGTTTGTTTGGTTTTTTTTGTTTGTTTTGGCTGCTTGGGGCGGCCAAAACCTTGGAGCCGGCCCTGAATTGGATACAACTGACAATAACGGGGACACGAAAACAAGTATGCACAACTTCAATGAAGCCCAACATGGGTAAGTGTTGGAGAAACAGAGAAAGGGTATTTTGTAATTTAAACTAGAAAAGCATATTGTGAGGCTTCTTACATTAAAGTTAAAGCTATGTGGAACATATGTGAAAGAATACAATCCTTGGGAAATGTCATTCAATTCCAAAATGAAAAAAGGGCAAGAGCATCTCTGCTGGATAGGTGAATATCCTTAAAGTGATAAACTAGTATTTGCTTGTCCACAACAATAGTAGCCACAAAATCTATTTTAGGTTGAATCAGGGAAAGGAGAAGACTAACCTGGGTCAACACAATTTCTTACATAAAAGAAAAACAGAAGAAAATGGCATTTATTGTTTCTTTGGTTAAAGAAGTCTTTGAAAGACATAATCTATTTCCACTTACCAGACAACCATCATAAAAAATGAGAATGGTGCATCAATTAGTCAATATAAAAAGAAAGCGAATTAACAATACAACATATTCTATAAATGATAGTACATTACTTCCATATTTACTGACTTTGAGCACAGTCTTGGTCAAAGGGATAGCAGCATAAAGGAATATGTGCCAAATGTTGCTCACAGTGTAAATCTGGAATGCCTCCATTGATTTCTTAGTCTGGATTTACATGAGTGTGATTTAGAGAAGAATATAACCTTTTGTAACAACCTAGCTTTAGTTTTATCTTTAATGTAGAAAGTTGGTTAATGCCTTAAGGACCTTTTCAACAGCTTTGGCCTTATCAGTATGACTTTTGTGGAATTGATATTAAAATGTATTGAACCTCTACAACCAAATACCATTCAGAAGAATCTGAGCATAAATATTTACAATACTTCTGTAAAACCCTGCAGTTCGTAGGACAGATATTGTGGTTTGACATTTCTTGCCTCTCAAATGTCTCTGTACTATGTCTGACATGGCTCTCAAAACTTGAGCATGCCACTAATGTTAAATATTCCAGCCAGTCATCAGGACATGATCATTCAAATAGCAAAGAAAAAAAAATTGCACAAAACGTAATGCCCTGCCCAGAATCTTAACTAGGCCTCAGTAAGAAAGGAAATTTATGTTTTCTTTTGATCAGATACAAAACTACTGCCTTGGAGAAAACTGTCTGAATTAGTACGGACAATCGCTACATGTTTCCATTTCCACTTTGCAGCAGCAACAAAAGGGAATTCTGAAACTAATGGGACTGAAGCCTGAGCCTTCTCGAGCCTCACCGTCCCGCATGGGAACCAAAGCCAAAGCCCCGCCGCCCAGGGCAGGGGGCCAAAGCTGAAGCCCAAGGGCTTCAGCACCAGGCAGGGGGCCTGTAACTTGAGCCCCACCACCCAGGGCTGAAGCCCTCGGACTTCAGCTTCGGCCCTGGGCAGTGCGGCTCAGACTTTGGCTTTGGCCCCAGCAAGTCTAATGCCAAGCCTGGTGACCCCATTAAAATGGAGTCCCGACCCACAGTTTGAGAACCCCTCTGATAGTTTGAGAACCGCTGATCTAATGAACACTGTGGTTCCAAGTGCGTTAGGCAATGGGGATAAAAGGAGCTGCTGCTGGGATTCTCCAAACTAAGGCAGAAGTGTGGTGGCTTCTGTTCATGAAATCTAAAAGCTGCTGCCACTGCTGGATCCAAATGGTGGAGTGGCTGGTCCTTCTGCCCACTGAAACGCCTGCCTCCCGTCTTCTGGGAGTGAAGAAAGCTACTTACGAAGAGGCTCTCCCACCCCTAGTCTGATGAGACTTGGTGCTAGAAACCCCTGGGAGAAGAAGAAAATTGTTTTTGTGAACCAATCCTTACTCCTTTATGAAGGGGGTAGGTGTTTAGCCACTCCTGCCCAAGGGCTGCTGTTCACTTCTCCACCAGGCAGGAGTAGGGATAAAGAATTGTTGTCTGGACCCCAGAGAGGGGCAATGTGTGTAGTGGGAAGGCTGGGATGCTGTTCTGCTGGGTAGCCTATCAGCACTATATGTCTGTGCAATGGGTCAGAGGGTAATTGCCATGAGCTGAGGGGTGGCACTTCTCTGAGGCATTGCTGATGCCAGGGAAGGTGAGACTGTGGGAGAATAGCAGATGGGAACTTGGGACTTCTTATCAGTCACGGTATTACCCCAATACACACCCAGACACAGAGCCTAACCCATCCTGCATAACTCCCAAGGAAAGGGAACTGAAAATCAGCTTGAGTGCTCCTCAACAAAATGAGCACTGCCATTAAGCCATTTATGAGTGTGGCCAACAGTGTCTCGTGCTTTATTTTAATTTTTTTTTAAAGGACTGATTACATTTTTTAAAAATTATTTATAAAATATCAACAAATGCACATTGGCATCTCTTGGTTGCCCCTTGTATCCTTGGGGATTGCTCAAAAGACCACTGAAATCTTTTCATTTATTTCAACAGGCTTTGCATCAGGCCACTAACATGGTGGAACTTAGGGTTACCATATTTTAGTTTTAAAAAAGGAGGACACTCCACGGGCCCCGCCCCCGCCCCAACTCCGCCCCTTCCCTGCCCCAACTCCGCCCCTTCCCCAACGACCCCGCCCCAACTCTGCCCCCTCCCCTAAACGCTCCGCCCCCTGCTCCTCCCCCTCCCCTGCTTCCCACGAATCAAATGTTCGCGGGAAGCCTGAAACAGGGAGGCAGCAGGTAAGCTGGGGCTGGGGCGGGGTGCGGCGCGGCCCAGTCCAGCCCCCCTGGTCGAGCGGCTCCCTCTGGCGGCCGGCCGGCCCAGGCCAAGAAGCTCTGGCCCCGGCGTCTCCTGCCTGGCTCGGCTTGGGCCCTGGGGCGCCAGCCGCCGTCCGAGCATCCCCAGCCCGGGCCCGGCCCCATCCGAGCACCGCTGTCCCGTCCCCGTCCGAGCACCGCCGGCCCCGTCCCCGTCCCCGTCCCGTCCCCGTCCGAGCACCGCCGGCCCCGTCCCCGTCCCGGCCCTCGCCCCCGGCTGAGCACTGCTGGCCCCGGCCCGGCCCGGCCCCGGCCGACCACCGCCGGCCCCAGCCCCCAGCCCCGCACCGCCCGGCCCTCCCTCCCTATTTTCCCGGACATGTCCAGCTTTTTGGGATTTCCTCCCGGACGGGGATTTGAGGCCCAAAAAGCCAGACATGTCCGGGAAAATCCGGACGTATGGTAACCCTAGAACTGCTTAGCCTTACATTTGATTTCTCAAGAAATTCTGATGTGTCCCCATTGATATAACTTGACAGGGTGGTGGTCAATAGCTTGGCTTAAAAGAAGTAAAAGTCAAGGAAGGTTACAGTACACGTTTGAAACTCTAGATCTAAAAATGCCATAGGCAATTAAAATGCTGTTTTACATTTGTTTGGTTAAAAACAAATTTTGTATATCAACTTTCATCCCAGGTCACTTTTTCATGGTTAAAAGAGTTTCCCTGGATTGTAATTAATCATGTAAATATCTCTTAAATGTCCTTACAGAGGCATTACTGGTTCCAGTACCATGATAACATTAACAACTTTCAAAAGTCTTGGTTATTGCATAATGGTGATAAATAATCATTTCTATAAGGTAAAATCTAAGACTACAGTACTGCATCTTTCAGTTTAGTGTTGGTACAGGCTGCAGCAGTCTGATTTTGCATGTTTGCTTTTTTTTTTTGAGCTGCAGACTTGAAGGGATTGATGAAAGTGTGTGGGCTGGTTTGGAAGCAATCCATGACTATTCCGTATATCATTGTCTCCTGAACTAATGCTGCACATCGGCAGATAACAATGTCAATTCCTAGGCAAATATATATTTATAAACAGGAAACACAAGGCCAAATCCTGATAACCCAATTGCACAGACCATGATTTGGCTAAGGCTTGTGTGTGAGTTTGGAAGTGGAAGGACAGGGGTGTGAATCCTCTCTCCACTTACACCACGGAATTGCTCAGTGGTTGCTATTGCATCTGCAGCATTCTACATGTGGTGAATCTCTCCTTCATCTTGATGTGAGGGTAATGGATCCACTAGTCCTACCTGGAGGAGTGTGGACCCTGTGCACCAGCTCCTGGTACACACTGCCCCACCATAATGTACAGATAGCACTAGCATCCAGGCCTCTACTCCTGGGGGCAGGATTTCCCCGGAGCTGTTTGTCTGCAGCAGCACACTACAGATATTTTAATAGTTGTAAAGCTCTTACTGCTGGTTGTGTGACAACCTGAAGTCTCTCACTCATTGGTCCAGAGAAGTGCTGTAAACTGTGGACCACATCCTCCGTTCTTTGTTCAAAGAACTCTCCCATTGTGGTGTTTTGCCTGAGTTAGGAGTTCAGCCCTTGGTAACACTAACACCGCTCTTTTTCTCTCCTTTCTCAGAAACTGGCCATGAAGTGGGTTTTACAACATCTCCTGATGAAGCTCTTTGTCTCCCTTTGTTTCTTCAGGGTAATTTTGTGAAGAGCATGGGGGAAAAACAGCTCAGAACAAATGGCTGGGTGAACTCTATGTAAGAACAGCATTGTAAGCAATATTATGAGTTACTAACTTGGAGATATACAAATAGTGAACTGTTGCAGTGCAAATTTTAAGGGATGTTAATCTTATACCTAGTAAATACACTGCATTCTTCATTTTAATGCTGCATATCATACTGGACTATATTTTGGACCTCAAATTAAGTCATACATGCATCCTGTTAGTCACACAATGTTCCTGGCAGGGCCACTTGGTGCGGGGGCGGGGGAAGAGGGCAGAGGCAGTTTACCTTGAGAGGCCCCCAAACCAAGTGGCATTGTGATGGGGTTGCTTCACCACTCAAGTTTGCCATGCCCCACCCCTCCATCATGACAGAGGGGCCGCCGCACCAAATTTGAGGGACCCCGTGTGCCAGGTTGCCAGGCCTGAAACAGGGAGTTGGGCCCAGCCCAGTGGAACAGGAGCCACTGCTGGGAGATGAATGTGGGGCAGGCTTGCTCTTCAAACCATCCACCACACAGAGCGTCCCTTCAGTGGTAATTTTGGAAGGGTGGGGAGCACCAGTTTCAGATTTTGCCCTCGGCCCCCCAAAACCTCTCTGTGGCAGTGGTTTTTGGTACCAAAAAAACAACAACAAAAAACCCTTACACAGAGAATTAGTTGCATAAACAAAGTCATTCCTTCCAGTTATATGTATTTTGCCTCAATTAATCAATGGCATTTTTTTAACATGTACTCTTCATTATTTGCATCACAAGCCAAAAAGGTGAGGCATTCTGAGAGGTAAATATGTATTAATACTTTTGTTGAGCTGTGGACAGTTGATTTCTGACAGCTGAGTTGCATGAGAAATGCATTGGACACTGTTTTCCTTGGTGTAATTTGGCCACGTACATACTCGGAGTGGCTAGCCCTCTGCGCTGCTTGCACCACCATGGCTAGGCTCTATTTTTAGGACGCTTGTTGTATAAGACATACACAAAAGGGAGTACACAGTGGCTGAGCTTTTTGGACAGTCCCCCACCTTGTTCCCCAAAGATGGTAATTTTAGACACTCCCTGCCCTTGCTAGCACTCTGGTAATAAAGATTGAATGAAGGCCTGTGAACCCTGTTGGCTCCACCCTGCTATACCTGCATCAGATGTTAGGTGTAGAGAGGGGAGTTAAAAGGTGAAGGCCCAGCTCAAATTAGGGTTGACCAGAGTTTTGTTTCTTGCTTGGTGAGGGATGTCTGGGTTCAGCTGTGAGCCAGAGATAACTTGCTGCCTGGATGAAATGACCAGCCAAAGGGAGACTGAACAAAAGGAGTGACTGCATGAAGACAAGCCCTGAGTAGAAGGAGGTGGGTCCTGCCAAAGACTTTCTTTCTTTCTTCCAATCCCAGCTTTTTCTCTTTGCGTGAGAAAAATTCTTATTTTCAACTCCCTCTCTGTATAAGGTACAGTCAGTTTTACTTTAGCTACCTCTTTTTTCCAAGGACTGTGAAAGCTTTCTCATTTAACAGAACTAATTTTATTGCTTGTTTAAGGTACTGGGTTCACCACACTACAGAGGAAATTCCTGTATGTATCCAGGAAACTGGAACAGCCCAGGGAACAATGGGGGTGAGCTTTGCACACTACCTCACCAATAAACTTACCTAGAGGGGTAACAAGATGTTTATTCTCTGTACTGCTGAAAGTGCCAAGTGTGATTGTAGCTTTTGTGATGTCTCCTAGGAACTCTGTGCCCAACAGATGAAAACAGCGCTACCAAATTTCAAGTGCTGTGAAAAGCCCTCAGAACCCTCTATCATTTCCGCTATTTCTTTGTAAAGAGAGTCACTTCTGAAAATAGCTACTATAAATCAGACTTTGCAGCAGCTGCAAAAATTCTCTCTAAAAACTTTTCATTCTCTTATTTCTTACAGCTACTAATCTAACCTATAAAACACTAGTCATTTGGGGTATTAGCCTTATTTCCTCATTTGTTTGTTCAGATCCATATATTCAAAATGTATAATATTTTACTATTTTTCAGCTTATTAACTTTGCTTTCATAAGCAAGTGTGGTCTAGTGACTGAGGGTAGTTAGGATTCCTTGGTTCTATGCTGTTTTTCAACTGACCTACTGCATAATCTTTGGCCAGTTGCTTCATCTTACAGTGCCAGAACTGTTAGGAATTTGTAAAATTGGTATTTAAAAAAACCCTCACAGAAGCACTATGAGGTGTAATTCACATTTCCAGTGTACTTTGAGGGCCTCTTAGGAAAGGCACCATGTAAGTGTGAAGTATTATTATTTTTGGTGTTTTAATAAAATTGTTTGTTTTTCTTATAATACCTTATTTACAAACATTTCTATTTTCCTATTCCTTTTCCTTCTGGATCCATTCCTGGGCTGTGGTATGGATGTAGTTTAAATTGTCTGTCTGAGATGCTGAGAACTCTGTTCTGTATCTGTAAATCCTGCCCTCAAAGAGGGGTGATACATTACTGCACCACTGGCCAGCAGACTAGAGAATGCTTTAGGGCTCAGTGACAATTCCTCCCATTTCTCCCCATTTATGCATGTACAGTGTTACCTCACTGCAATCATGTACTGAGTAAGTAGCAAAATATTATGGGTTGGGTTAAATCTCATTGCAGCTGGTAGGTGAAACTGTTGTCCTTCATTCAGGATAAATGTAAGAAACAATAAGCTTCTTTATGGAACCAAATAGCTGAAACAATAGAAGCCTCCCCCCAAATCACAGGCATATATTGCTGCCCGAAATAAAGGCACAGGCAAGGCTGATCAAAAACTGAGCCCTGTGGGCACAGGGGTTATGCTGGATATTTGGAGGAGGTGTCCGAGAGAAGCAGCAGAAAGCCAAAGAAGAACTAGTAGCATGCTCCTTGGAAAAAAGCTAACAGAGCTTTTGAGCTAAATGCTGGCTGAAAAGGGTTTGGGACTGTAAACAAAAACTCTTCTGTTTGATTCCAGTTGTGCTGAGGGAAACAGGACTTTGTACATTCTTTGTAGTGAAACAGGATTTTGTCAAAGAAATACCTGGCTCATCATCAATTTCTCCTCCTTACCAAAACAACCCGCAGGCTCCTGAAAATTGGCTAACTGCTCAGGCCAAAACTGGGTAACAATAACTTAAAGTGCCATAGTTCTCTTATAAGCCACTGCTAAAACAAGGAGATTTGCATCTTTCCAATTTCACACTTCAAACGGACTTCCAGAACAAATGTGGTCAGATTTCAAGTCAAAAGAGCATCTTTCCCACAAGCTTAGTCTGGGATCTTTCTGACATATTTAATAAAGAAGCAAGTCATTTTCACTTAATTATTTTTCTGACCATAACTGCATTTAAAGCTGAGAAGCTGAAGTATGATGAAGTGTTTAGCATAAAACTTCAAACAATGAAAAAAAAATTAGACCACGAACCAAGGTTTATTAGTGTTTTTATTTTACAACAAACATAACATTAAAAACACTGCCAGCTGTTTGAGACATTCAGATTTATTATACAATTAAATATTAATTAGAGCTAAACAAACTGATTTATTGCATGTGAGTGCCCCACTCTCAGCCCCTCCATTGTACCTCCCCTGCTCCCCATATGTGATAGAACTGCAACTGGCCAGAGAAAGGTACCCCCCTATCATGCTGATTGTGATCTGGAGCCTCTGAACTCAATGCTTTTGTGCGTCTTTTGTTCTCAGTGGGGGAGTGGACGTAGTAGATCTGCATTAGACAAGGGACTAAACTCTTGAGGAGTTGCATGGTAACATGTGTTCTGTTACTTCTCTGAATCTACTACAGACAGTTTGTCTTCTGTTCTCCACTAGGAGTACTGGGCTGCACTTAAACATTGATTTTGGTTAAAATCAGTGTGGCCTAACTTGTTTCCTATAGGATACTATTGGTGCTAGATTGTGATAACTGAAAATGAGGAAGCCCAACCATCCTAGAAGTATAATTAGTCACATCTGCTGTTCTAAATGCATATTGTGCAAGAAGGACCAAATCCTGTGCTCCTTACTCATGCAAGTAGCTCCACTGATAAATCTACATGAATTCTGTGAGAAAGGGGAGCAGGATATGGCAAAAGAAAGTCACATCGGGAAAGCAAAATGCACCGTCAGGTCTCCCTGGCTTGTTTGTTTTGAAAACAGTCTGACACAATTAGATTTGGCACAATTTCAAAACATAGATACAAATGTTTTCTATAAAAACTTGGGTATTCAAAATAAGGCTAGTGCTAGAGCTGGATAAGGACCCATGGAGTTCCCTCACCCTTCTCTCTTCTATTTGTGGACTTTGGCCTTCCAAGACATGGTCTGAAATCAGAATTAGAGGCAGAAAGTGCAACTCTCAGTCCTCTAATAGCATCCAACAATCCAAACTAAAGGAGATATGCAGGTGCAGCCCACAAAAGCCTTGATACCACTGCCCAATTTCCCCCTAATGTGACTGTCTGTACAGGTTAGGCTTGTGTGTGATCCTCCCAAGAAAACAGTGCAATAGATATTTCTAAACTATAGGCCCGGAACATGCTTCCCAACAAATGGATAGCCTGGATGCAGGGGTAACAACAACTCTTTATAGCACTCCTGCCTCTAAAAAATGTTCTTAAAGAAAATAAGGTTAATGATAAAAGGTTGGAAATGTTTGAAAATCAGTAAGTGTGTGTGTTAGGAGTCTGCCCATAAGGGCAGAACGGTTTGTACTTCCTTTATAGAAAAACTTAAAATTAAGGAGGATCCACTATACTCTGAAAGTTGTAACAAGGTAGTCTGCTTGGGTGATTGTGTGTGGTGTGGTGTCTTTTATTTTTTTGTGTTGTAGACTTTTTTTAAATTCTATTTCCCCCTTCCCCTGGATTATGGGGGAAGAGGCTCTAAGGACAATTACAGCTGTATTATCTTTTTCTCCATAGACCTTACAGAGTAAAGCTCCAGTACAGATAGCACAGGAGCAACCTCTTCTTTTATTTTTTAAACCTTTATCAGTTTTGATTACCCTTCTTCTTCCCATCACCCCCACCCTCATGTGTATGGAGTAAGTGGCTGTGGAGCATGAATGTAAATTTACATTTCACCCTTTTCCTAAATTCAATACCATTTCCTATCCTTGGATCCTTAAGAGGGTAAAGACATTTTTTCTTCTTTTCCCATCTGTACTATTCTTCTATGCTCCGAAAATGCAATGCTGTGGCTAACTGAGCGTTTAAGGTCAGTCCGAAGCTATCTGCTCCTTGAAACTTGGTATTTCTAATGGTTTGTGCATGAACAGAAATTACTCCTGTCTCCTGTAAACTTCAGTAGGGCAGGATTTCTCTCTACCTGGTCCTCTCTAGTGCTAAGCATCTCAAAGCGACTCTGTAATTGCCAAGAGAACAGGTGACCAAGTGTGTGCTTGTGAGCTCTCAGACAGTGAAAACAATACAGCACCAGTTGCAAGTGAGAGGTTTCAGTTAAGACCCATCTCTAATTATCAGCTAATCATCATACAGAAGGATAAAAACACTTACTTGATTCAATTATGCCAAGTTCCTGGATGTGGGTTCTCCTCTTTATTTTATCACAGTCACCTGACAGATGAATGGAATGTAACCAATAAGAAATAAAAGTATTAAACTATATACAAAATGAATATCAAATCAATAAAGGGAAACTTATCTCACAAATCTGTGGTGTCTTGCTTTTTCAGCCATGCTTGAGACGCAAGAGGAATCATGTAGTCTGCAGTCAAAAAAAGTATGTCATGCTAAGCTATCCTAGTTGTGTGGTAGTTTCAGATAGCATCAGGTAACTTGGCTTGAAGTGGGTAATGAGTGACCCACATCACTTGGTTCCCACAGAAAAAAAGCTAAAGTAATTGCAAAATATTATGCACATGAATTCTAACATCTAAACAGAGAATTTATACAGCACTTCAAATTAACTAACACATTAAAATGCAATGTTCATTTCTCATAACACTAACTTTCCCATAGTGCGTGTATGCATAATGTCTTTGGTTACAGTAATTAGTGTGGTAACAACACTGTGCATGCCATATATTAAGGTCATTTTATTGTACGAGATTTAACTTCAGGTTTTTTTTAGTTTAAATATAAATATCATGAATTCTAAATTAAAACAGTACAGAATTCACCCTATATAGAAACTCCAGCGGGGGAGAAGACCATGTATGTGAAAAAGCCTCACGCTTTCCCTTATGCCAGAAGGTGTAGAGTGAACCGGTGCAGTGGTGCACTGGCCAGGGAGCAGGCATGAGCAGGACAGCTAGAGAATGCTATGTGAATTCCCCTCTCCCAGCCCTTCCGTTGTATCTCCCCTGCTCTCTTTCCCTGATACAGCTCCAATTGGCCATTAAAGTTGCGGTGCAAACAGTCATCTTTTTAATCTCCTGGCTTCTGTGTATGAAATGCTGCTTAAATGTAAAAGCTATATTAATGCAACATTAGTTACACAACATATGATAAATGTTATGTAGGATGTGTATTAAAGAATCTGACTAGAGTGTACAAAACTACATGTCTTTGGATTACAGTGTGAAAAGGACTGTCTCTACCTTAATGTTGTAAGGAAGACAACTATATTATATGGACCTACTAGTCATGTGTGTACATAAAATGAAGAGGGAAATAAATACAGAAAAAGCCCAGCGGCTTCCATGTTTCTTGATTAAAGATTTTCTTCTGTATAATCTCTAACATTTGAACAAATTTCACTCATTTGGCTCCCACAGGTTACTGTCAGGAGCACAAACTTATTGCAGCAAGCAGCTGGAAACATGCTAAATAGAATATAATCTGTTTGATTCAGGATGGTTTTCCTATCTAGCCATGGTTTTTGGATCCCAACAATAAAATTAGATATCATTAAACCTAGTGCCTCTAGCTTATTTTGCTGCAATCTAAAATATATAAAGAGAAACCAAAGCAAAATCAGCTTATATCTAACCTTAGCAAATGCTTTTCATTTCATTAGATTTGTTAGGAGCACCTAGCAATGAAATCATGAATCGGGCCGATGCAGCCAGAGCAGCTACCTTTATGGTTTTTATATAAATTTTATTTAGAAGCCCAATGGGGTGTATACACCTGACTACTAGAAAATATAGAGTATTACAGGCTTTTATCCAGAGCATGGTTGTGCCAGACTAAACTTGTCTTTTGTGGGAAAAGATATATTTAAAGCTCATTTACTGTGTGTAAAGTCTTTGGGCCAGGTCTTCAGTGAGTTAAAATGAGCACAGTTGCACTGACTGAATTCAGGTATTCATTTACTTCAGTGAAGTCAGACCATACATCTGCTGAGAGTGCAACCACCTGATTTAAAGCAAAATCTTTAATAAAAAATAGTTATATTTAAGACCATAATTGGTGCAATTGTTTTCCTTCCTTATACACAGAATGAGGAAATAAATATTAGTGGTTAGGCTACATGATGAAGGAGTCAGTAATTATGGCTTCTATTCCCAGCTCTGCTGCTAACTTGCTTTGTGACCATGGTCAAGTCACTTAACCCTCCGGTACATTAATTTCCTTACCTGTAAAATAGGGTTAATATGTATCAACCTAACTGGGTTGCTGCAAGCCATTATTTCTAAAAAGCTCGGAGATCTCCAGATGACAACTACTATAGAACTGAAATGTACTATTACTTTTAGAACAGCACAAAGTACAAGTAAAAAATTGTCACCATTTCCTCTACATTGTTCACTAGAAAATATAGCCTTTTCCTCTGTTACCATGTCTCTGAAGGAACCTTTAACTTCCTTGTTTACAAAATTGTCTGACATTTAAGAACACTAAGTTCTCACTGTCATCAGCAGAAAATTTTCCTTTCCTCTTCTAGTTTCTGTAAATTCACAAATGTCTGGCTCATGTTGGGCAAATATTACTAGTTTTAGTTATCCCTCTGGATTTGTACTGTACCTCCTTAGAAAAAAATCATGTCAGAGTTCTTCATTGCTCAAGTAAACAAAGTGCAACACCACTTTCCTTCTCTGGATCTCTCTTAGAAGCATTAGAATTATGTACAAGGTCATGAGTCTATTTGGAAGCAAATGTGTATGTGATCACATACTTTACCGTCAGACAATAGTCTGCAGCTAGACTGCATGCATGCAACCTTAGGATATTAAAATAATGACATTCAGTTCCAAAAGTTACTGAAATAAGTTTCTTGTTCAGATCACTGACTCTAGGCTAGTGTTTCTAAAACTTTTACACCCTGCTGCAAATATATCTGCATGTTTTATGTCATGACTGTTGGCTGTGCCTCCTACTGTAACAAGTCAAGTCACTTTTTAATAGAGAATACATTAGAGATGATCAACTAATTAATCAAGGAATATTTGTTTGGAGTACTAAACCAATTCCCTTCAGTTGTGTTCACTTTCTGTGAATATTCTAGCAAGCAAGTTTACCAGCAAAGAAGTACCATGGAAACAGTGAATTTTAAGAAACTATTGGAGAACATCCAGGGGAAAGTAAAATTTGAATGTGTAAATGCGTATTTGCTCCAAAAACCTGAGTCACAGTTATCAAGGAACAAACCTATTACATACTCTGTAAACATCTCCTATGTTGAGTACCAAATATTCACAATGTACAGCTAACAGACTAAGAACTGTCTGTGGAAATGATGTGGTGAATAATTTTGAACAATGAATGCATTCAAAACCACAACACATCCAGACAACTATCAGGAGGGTGGAGGAGGAGCCAGGATAAACTAATGTATGTTGCTGAGGAGAAGAGAAGGAAGGAATTAAGACCTGGATTCACAAAGGGATTTAGGCATTGCAACGCCTTACTTTTAGGCACCTAGAAAATCACAGGAACATGCTGCAATGCACAAAGCCTGAGTTAAGCACCGTAGCTCCCTATACAATAAACAGGGAGGGAGAGACACCTAAAAATGTGATCCACAAAAGCCAGCACACTAGCCACGGAGGGACCTAAACTAGCGAGTGGAGAGGTTGATGAGGGGTATGTGCCAAGTTCCTCCCCCTCATGGAGTCTGGTGCCTAAATCCAGGCTACAGGGAGGTATCTACTGTGAGATTATCTGATTAAAATATGGCCATATAGATCATAATTGCAACCACTGTTCTATATTTGCAACAAATCTTTTACAAAATGTAGCATGTAAGAGGTCTATGGAAAGGTTATAATTTGCTGGAAGAGAATCTCTAATGGAAAAGCTATAGCATTTATGAGTGATCCATGGGAGTTTTTCTATTGCTTGGCCGTTCTGGCTGCCCCGATTTTTTTTTTTTCCCCTTGGGGTGGCAAAAAAGCCAGAGCCGGCCCTGTCTCTAGCAGTCACATTTCTTGGGGCTGAGTCTCATGACTAAATCTCCAGTCTGGAGCAGAAGAGGCTGCAATTCACTGTGGTTATCGCAGCGGGTCTGAGTTCAGTTCAGCACCTGCCGTGCTGTTCTCTCAGGGGCAAGGACGGGGTTAACCAGTGACTACTCAGCCGTCTTAAAGCAAAGTATTATTTATTCAGAACAAAACCATTAGAGAGAGAACCTCTTAAAAACAATAAACCACTTATACACATGCCTTGGTGACATGCTGTCACCTATCTTCCACATGGAGATCCTGGCAGGTTTCAAAGTACCTCAGGTCCTCTTTGCAGGGCCATCCCTCTGTGTCCGCCTCATTTCAGTAAGTTTTTAGTTTGTGTGTGACCTCTTTCCCCAATGTCACGGTGGTCCCTCTATACAGTCTTCATTTCTTTGTTTGCTAGGCTTCTCCAACCAGGTCAAACCAGCAGGTGAAATCTTCCCCTGGGGGTTGGAAGTTGTTACATGCCATGGGAATTACATGAACTACACCCCTTCCCCAGTTATTTTTAGTTCCTGCAGGAAATCCTGTAACTCCCCCACAAGGAGCAGAGTACAATCTCTAGCTCACAAAGATATAAAATACGTATCAAGATGATACAATGGTCTTTGGATATTCCATGTGTTTGCGGTATAGGTCACAAGTCATTTCTATGGAAGCTTGTTGTTTTAATCCCTGTTTAAATTAATTTATAGAATTGATCCATAAGAAATATAATTGCAGTGTATAGGGGAAAATTTCTCCTTGGGTAAGCTTTGCCAGCTGGACGTGTAGTAGTTATAGGACTGGTCATGAAAGTGTTGACCAGCATATGCTCTCTGCCAGAGAAAAGATGGTGGGTGACAACAATAGCTAAGAGGCATGGGGGCGGGGATAAAAGGCTGGGGACTATGCATTAGAAATAGAATTAATCTAGTGTCACTTAAAAAAAAAAAAAAAAGTACACTGTCAGTGTTCCCTATTCAGTGAATAGTTTCAATCAAATCTAAGTCAGAAAGACTTGCAGGAGGTTATCAAAACTCAACCCTAGCTTCTGTATCAAAACTATCACCTTTTATTTAGTTCTTTCAATCTGATGAAGTACTTGAGAGCACTTAGACAACCTAGTTAAAAAGACCAGTATCTCTATGTGATAGATTGCTGCCATTCAGTGATTGCTTAATCTCCCTCACATCTTGCTCTCTGTCAAATACGCCTTTTTTTTTTTTTTTTTTTAATTTAACCTAAGGCAGGAAGTGTTCTCATCTTTACAACAAACATAAAACAAATTTGGAGCTCTAGAGAAAGGAATAGTGCTCTGTTAATCAAAGCTGTCAGCTTACTCTTTTTTTAAATAGGAAGAGATGGCTTCATGAAGTCTCATAAGCATGAATGTAAGATTTTATTTATTTATTTTAACCTCTGTTGTCGGGGGGGGGGGCGGGGGAGGGAGGGAGAAACTGCTGCAGCTGCCTTGGGCTGGGTTCATAAACAGTCAGAATTATACAAAATACCAGAAATAAAGTTTATTAATACTCTGCTGTAGCATCCTGAATACAAAAATAATCTTGTCCAATGTTTTTGTAGTATTTGCACTGAACATAAACACTAACTATGAAAAGAAGAAAACTGGGAGACAGATAATAAAATAAATTGTGTCCAGTACCATATGTAACTTTTCATGCATGCTAGCTTGAACACCCAACTTTACATAGATTCAAAAAGAATAAAAGCGCCCCCCAATACTTAATCTAATGGACATTATCATCAGCTGAGTTACGGATTTTTACTATTCAGTTCAAGGGGATTAGGATTTCAGCCATAAAGTTTAAAAAGGAACATTGATGCAAAAAGCACTCAAAATCAAAAAATTTCCAGGTTAAACTTCCTTTTCCCAGCATACTTTAGGATTTGCAGCAGCTTTATTGTAGTATTATTTGACTGACACTTAAGAGGCACCTACTATCCTGCTTTCTTTGTCTGCCTCATAAGTGCCTTGACCCAATGTGCCTGAATGAACTTCCCCCATATTCACACCTTACACACTCTTGTAATAATCTTTGTACAAAATATGCCTTTTGCCGTATCGTTTGACAACTAACCCGTCGGTCAATAATATCATGGTGAAATGTTTGTATCAGTGTTTTATATGTAAAGTAATGAATTCCCTCTGTATGATGTTGGTAATTCGCATTCAAACCCAGGTAGCCCTGATTAGGCAGGAGTGGTTAAACAGGTCTATCTTAAACAAAGGAATGTGTGTTTACCACAATTTACATATAAGAAGTAAAGGGTTCTTGAGACTGCATAAGGGAGACAAGGCAAATCTCCATTTCAGCATACACGGGGAGAAGAAAGAGCATGGGGGCACCTTCACCCCCACATTCTACAGGGTCTTTATTGTTTGAATAAACTTTGCTTTTGAGGGGTAATCCTCAGAGGCATCCACTTCAAAGGGGGACTGGACTATAAAAGTAAGGGGCAAAACCACCCAGTCTCTCTTTGCTTTTTCACCTACGAAGACAAAGGAACCAAGCATGGGTGGCGGGTATAAGAGGCTTGGGGAGGCTAAGCCTCCCCAAACATGGCAAGAAATACATGGAGGCAGCGCACCTCCCTTTGGAGAGCGCCAGCCTGCTGCATTTGGAGCACCGCCACTTGAAGCTCCGGAGAAGGGGGCAGCCACCAGCACCCAGACCATGGCCCCACCCAAGCTCCACCTCTTGCCCCCACCCCCGAGGTCCACTGCGCCCATTGCTCACGCCTCTCCGCCTCCGAGGCCCCCACTGCTCGTAAAGGAGGCACAAGCGGTGGACAGGGGAGAACTTTGGGGAGGGGGCGGAGAGGTGTGAGTGGTAGGGGGTGGAGAGGGGGCAAGGCCACAGTCTGGGTGCTGGTGGCCCCCCACACTTCTAAGGAGTTTCTGGTACTTGGATCTAGCCTCCCCAAATGCAAGATTCATGTGCCACTTATGGAATCAGCCCTTTGAACAGGGGTGGGCAAACTTTTTGGCCTGAGGGCCACATCTGGGTGGGGAAATTGCATGC
Source organism: Chrysemys picta bellii (assembly GCF_011386835.1). Lineage (NCBI taxonomy): Eukaryota > Metazoa > Chordata > Testudines > Emydidae > Chrysemys > Chrysemys picta. The sequence goes on from NC_088801.1 coordinate 43,609,766, forward strand.
AGGGCTATAAATGTAGGGCTGGGGCAGGGGGTTGGGGTGTAGGAGGGAGTGTGGGATGTGGGAGGGGGTGCAGTGTGAAGGAGGGGGTGCAGAGTGCAGGAGTGGGCTCAGGGCAGGGGTGTGGGGAGGGCTCAGGGCAGGGTATTGGGGTGCAGGGTGCAGGAGAGGGCTCAGGGCAAGGGGTTGGGGTGCAGGGAGGGGTTCAGGGTGTGGGAGGGGGGTCAGGGCAGGAGGCTGGGGGGCAGGGAGGGGGGGCAGGGCAGGAGGCTGGGGGCTCAGGCCAGGGGGTTGGGATGGAGGAGGAGGAGGAGGAGGAGGAGGGGCTCAGGGCACGGGCTCCAGCCTGGCCCCGCTTACCTTCAGCAGCTCCAGGGTGGTATCAGCGGGGCTAAGGCAGGCTCCCTGCCTGCATTGACCCTGCTCCAGTCCTGGAAGCAGCCAGCACCATGTCCCAGGGGTGGGGGCAGGACAGAGGGCTCGGTGCACTGCCCTCGCATGCGGGTGCCTCCCCCAAAGCTCCCATTGGCCGCGGTTCCTTGTTCCCAGCCAATGGGAGCTGCGGGGGGCGGCGCCTGCAGGCGAGGGCAGCATGCGGAGCCCTCTGTCCTTCCTCCCCCAGGGGCTGCAGGGAGGTGGTGCTGGCCACTTCTGGGAGCGCCACGAGGCTGGCAATCCTGTGGGCTGGATCCAAAGCCCTGACAGGCCGGATCCGGCTCGTGGGCTGTAGTTTGCCCACCCCTGCCTTTGAACTTTGGGGACAGATCCTGATTTGAGAATTTGGTCAGCTATTTGGCTGGAAACATGTGGTAAGGATTTTACCTTGAACCAAGTCTAGTTTGGTTAAGTCTCAGCTATTAGGAAATGTGTTATATTTTTTTTTCTCTTGTAACCATTTCTAACTTTAATAACTTGTATTTGTACTTACTTAAAATCTATCTTTGTAGTTAAATAAGCTTGTTTTATTCTTTAATCAAAACTAATCCAGAGTTGTGTTTCAAACTGAATTGTTTGGTAACTCCCTTTAAAGTAGCGGGCTGTTGGATATTGACTCCTTACAGGGGCAATGGACCTCTAATATCGGAACTGTCCAGGAGGGCTGCTCAGCACATATACAGATACAAACTGGAAATGTACTGGAGGGACTCTGCAAGTGGTAATCAAGGCTGGTGGAAGCCAGAGTGTGACTGGAGTGCAGGTGACAGGCTGCAGCTACACACAAACTGCGCGCAGGTCACGCCCTGACTGTCTGTGAGGGGCCCAGGTTGGGAGCCAAAATAGCAAAGCACTGTGAGGAACCCGAGGTCCCTCACTCATCTGGATTGCATCCCAGAATGTGATACCCAGGTTCCCCCTTGATGTGTCACTAATCAGGATTACTGTCCTCCTCTGTTGGCTCCCTTTAAGCTTTGGTTCACATATGGGGCTGCTGTCCTTGTTAGTCTCTTTTCTGAGGTACCCCTATCTGTTTTGTCTGGGGAAGCATTTGTTGCTGCTCTTCCTGCATTGTCCTTGATTCCTCACTGTTTAGCTTTCCTTCACTTTCCAGCTCTGTCTTGCCTGTGGTTTCATCTTGCTATATCCCTCTTGTGGGTTGGCTCCCTTTGTCTCTTTCAGTTATTTCAATTACCACTCAAACCCTTTAATTTTTCCCCCCAGGAACAAAAATCAACTTGCACTTAATAATTATGTAGCCCTACGTATTTTCAGTCAGTAATAAGAGCTATGTACCTACATGAGGTGCAAGGTGACTTCCAATTACCACAACATGGGCACCAGATATCCCAAAACATTCTGGAGAATTCCTTAGGACAGTAGTCTGGTAGAAGGAGAGGGACTGGGAAGCGGAATATATGACATTGAGTAAGGAACAGCTTGATATGATCATTTCAGGAACCTAGTAAGAGAGCTGAGGATGGGTGTTTTGGGGATCCTTCCACCACCAAGCATCAAAAAAGAAAGGTAACAATAGGGTAAATTCTCAATTATGTCCAACGCTGACACAGTGCAACCGGGGACCATTATGGTTAGTGTTCCCTGATCCTGACCCTGGTGCAGCACTCATTTATATACTGGCGAGACCTTACATTATTCTTCACCATTGTGTAGCAGACCTCTGCTGCACCAGACCCTCCTCCCTCCCACTCACAACTCTCCATACCAATGCAAAGTGGATTTAGCAGATTGGAGAATGGGGCCCTAGTGCCCCAGACCAACTGATGGTGCAGAGAGGTGGGGTTTGGATTCAGTGTAACAGCTTCTGGGATGATGATGTGTCTGACAAATGTTAGCCACTTAAGCAGAAGGACTACAAGCCTACTTCAGGATTTCTTAGGTGGGCTTTAAACTAAGTAAAGGGAATTTCACTCTACTGCGTAGATCTGATGTGTATTCCCAACATACAAAATAAGATACTAGGATAGAGCAGTTGGGAGCTAATATTTTCTCCAGATTCATCTATTAAGTGTACATAAATACAAGGATTATTTAATATAAGTATTTATATGGCTCCCTAACAACTGAGCACCATTGACATACCACTTCTGGGGCAGAACTTGACAGCTGTTATGCACCAGTACCATAACACTATTTATTTTTTGGTGGTGAAGTGAAAATTAACATATCCAAATGAAATTGCAGAAGGAGGATGTTCTTTCTGTATGATGTTAGTTCGTACTTTAATATCACTTTCTACCTTCAACAGTCAGTGGTGGTGTTTGTTTGTTTATTTGTTTTTTTCAATCCTCGGTAACTAATTTGGAAAAAGGAAGAGGAAAAGAGCAAAGAAGAAAAATTAAACTGCAACATTTTATACAAAAATAAGACCAGTAAGAGAGACCAGGAGGAGGATACAAATAGAACCTACTTGTACAGAAGGGGAGCAATACAACATGGGAAGCTAGAAAAAAAATCCCTTAATATTACAGAAAACAAAGAATAAAATAGAAAAGTTTAACAGTACAAAAAAAGAGGGTGAAATAAAGGGAGAAAATAAGCATAGTACTAAAGAAAAATCCCATAAAGGTTAAAATGGAGTATAACACAAAGGCAGAGAACTAATAAGGAAGAATGAGAACTAAATAGAAAGGACGAGGAGAAAGAGAGAAGCAGACACTTTATAGATTCAGTTTATAATCTGGTCATTCCTGATTGAAAATAATTTAGTGTGACATGCAATGTATTCTGCATCTGCATAGTGCATGATTGGTGTAAATACATATGCTGTTTTCATGTGGTGTGCAACTCTGTATGCCAAATTGCACCAGCTTGTGATAATCTCATGTGACAATTTGCCTTGGCCTGAAATCCAGTCGTCTGTCGATAACACAGAACTTCATGCTCTACTAGGACAGAATGTGGCAGGAGGCTTTGTGTGTCATTTATTTACTTGGGCAAGAGAGGAGATATTCTGAATTTCATAAAATAGGAAACCTACTGAGAGAAGAAAATCAGTTGCACAAGTGTAGAGGAAAGGAGACACCTAGAAGGACGGCAATAACTGTAGAAAGAGAAAAGGATGAAGGGGGACACATATCCAAAGGGTGGGGGAGAGATTTTACATATAGGAAGAGGGTAAAAACCACTGCAGAGTGGAGAGAAGTCGAGGAGGATAGAAACAGATAAAGACAGACGTACAGGATGGTGAGCCAGACACAGCTACATAAAGAAAGCAGAGAGCGATTTTCAGGCAGAAGAGGTAAAAACACTTAAATATTTAAGAATTTGAGCCAGGTGCACTTTTTTTTATTTCAACAATAAAAATAGGCTATTTTTCAAAAATGAAAATTTCACAAAAACATTTTTGATTTTTCTCAATTTTCTACTTTAAAAAAACCCACATTTTTTGTTTACTATTTTAGATTTTTCAGGTTACTTTTCTCCACTTCTGATTTTGCTTTGTAAGCTTAGTGACAGCGTCACCACAAAACAGGGTTTTGCCAACACAGGGGAGGGATGGAGGGATCATGGGCTCACCCCACCTAGACACCTAGTATTACTAATGCTGCTGGCAATTCTAGCCTCCCCTTACTTCCCTTCCTGTGCTCCTCAGCTCCCTGAAGCCTAATCATTACTGTTCCTGTGTGAATCCACTGAGTTCCTTGCATCCTCTCACCCGTCTAATATAGGTGGGGTGGGGCCATGACCCCCTTTCTTCTGCACTGGCATAACCATACAGGGGTTAACTTGGGAGGGGTGAAGAGTTCTAGGTAAGGTATAAGGACAGTCTCTCCAGGATTGCTAACACCAAATGGGGGGAATCACAAGTCAGGTCCCAAAAATCATGAGATTGGCTTAAGCATGATAAATGTGGAGTTCTTATATCCTGTTTTTTAACCTTTTCTCTTCTCCTATGAGGGATTAAAAACTTCCTTTTTAAAAACAGAAAGTTCTCCTGAAACTATATGATTCCAGGAGCTGGAAAAACGGAGTCTCTTTCCCATGTGCTTTCCGCCTCCCGTGCTAATAGAAGCATAATCCCTCCAAGAGTTGCCACTTGGGCAATGCACCTCCTTATTCCTCTTTCCCCACTCCCTCCCAGTGCACCACTACTTTGAAGGATGCACCAAGAGAAAAGGAACGTATTCCAATAGCCTTGTGTCCCAAAGACTGGGAGGCTCATGGCTATCACCTCAAGAGGAAAAGTGGGGCAGGGCTGAAGACGCTCTTCTGAGGGGGACAGTGGCATCTATCTGCTGACCTAACATCACAGGAGGTGTGCTCCCAGCCTGAAGCCCAAATCCAAGATGTTACAGAAAGGTTGAAAAGGCTCATCTGGCCCTCTGACCATTACCTCATGCTGTTCATCCAGACCATATGGGCACTAATGGAGCTAGTGGATGGAATTGGCTAGGCCAGTGGACGGAGACTGGGACAGGGTGTGGGGAGGAGGAGACTAGGACTGAGTGGGACTGGGATGAGAAGCCTGAGGCATTAAGACTGGTACTGGATAGGCAAGGAGAATAGGATTAGGACAAAGAGCCAGTGATAGGGAACAGACAGGACTGGCCCAGGGACAGGTTGGCGGAGACAGGCCAGCAAGGGTCAAGAAACCTGGGGGAGGGGAATGAGCAGAAGAATTTGTGCCCACTAGGCACACTTCACTCCAGAGCCTGGAATGGAACCCAAAATGTGTGAGTCTCCCTATTCCTCTGCTGTCAGGAAATGGCTGTGAAACCCACTGACAAAGTGTGTCTCGTAGCCTACTATTGCTACCAGTTACTGTGCTACCTCAAGTAACAGATCTGTGCAGTGACTCTTAAGATTCCAACCCTGATGATGAACCATATGGGTGCCAATAGATGCCATACAATGGAATTTGTTTTTCCAGTGTAGTTTTTTACCTAAGAAATTACACACAAACTACCTATGTTGAAAGAATGTTAAGGTCTCAAAGTTGAGCACTCCAAAGTTAGGAATGCTAGAATTGAGGTTGCCTGTGCAACCTTAATTCACCTGCCTTGTGTGTATGCATTGTGATATAGTACTTAATTACATGCTATTTTTTTTTTCACAAAATCCCTCTTGCTGCTACTCTCACTCCATAATTTAGTAAAAATACTTAAGTCTTAGACAATATGAGATCTGTATACAATACTCCGCTATTCAGTATTTGCTAGAAGAAAGAAAAAGTCACCAGGTTTTGTCAGAATCATCAGGTTTGCAAATCTAGTGAATTAAGAATAAATGAGGTTCTTCTTGAATACAAATATTTGTCCTAGGAAATCTGTATAAACAAAACCTACTGTTGGTGTTATAATAGCTTGCTTCCACTTGATGGCACTGTGAATAGGCTATTTCTGTTTTATGTAATATGATTTTTAATTATCTTTCAGCAGTTAGACATTGATTTGGATGTGTGAGCTGCAAAAACATGTGTAACTCTTAAGCTAAACAGCAGGTAATAGCCTTAAAATGCCACAGAACTTCAAAAAAATGGAAAGAGCATAAAGGTGGCTAACTACTCCCTCAAGCTCAATTAAAACTTCTAAAATGTTTTGATGCCTTTGGATGAAAGGTGCTATCAAAGGGAAAATACTGGAAACACTAAAGCAAAGTTCAACAGATAGCTTTGGCAAGCCTTTAATACCCACTCAATATTTTGTTCACTCATTATAGTCATGGTGGATCATTTTATATTCTTGTGACAAACAAACAAAAAAGTTGAAGTTGCAAAGTCAAGAACTCAAAGTCAAGCCACTAGAGGGGGATGAGATTCCCTTTTTTCCAATGGGGTTTCACAGATATTTGCTGACAGCAGAGGGATACTGTGATACAGTAATCCAGGGTTCTATTCCACGCTTTGTGGGAGAGTGTGCTCAGATGGTTACAGACCATTCTGCCCTTGTCCCCTAATACATTCTTTCCTGGAGCCTATCCTTGTCTGTGCTAGTCTCCCTTGCTTCTATACCCCTACCCTTGCCTGCTCCCTGCTCCTTATTCAGGCAGTTTCCTTCTTCTCCATGCTGTCTGGGTACCAGCAAGTGGAGAATTGAGAGCATAGGAAAGAGTCTTACTGCTCTCCGTTCTGTTACCCAGGGCCACAACAGCCCCTCGTAGCAAGGAAGAGAAATTCTTGATTGGCCCTTAGGCACTACTGTACTAAACATCATTGGAGGGAAAAGCCCTATTTAATTCCAGGCTGGATCATGCTTGATGAGCTTTGTGTGGGAAGAGCAACCTCAGAGTGGTGGGCACACAGCCATGTGGGAGTGGAGCATGTTCACTGGAGAGGGAACATTCAGAGAATTTTCTTGCCAGCCTCCCACAAGCCTCTGCTAAGCATCTGCAAATTATGATATTCAGAGGCTTATAATTCAGTCATATTTGAGTGGATTTTCACAGGGCCCACAAAAGGCACCCCAGGATGACCACCGCTGCCAAGTGGCCTTCAAGTGGCTGTTCCAAAGAATGGAGATGGTAGAGTTTCCCAACAAAAATTGTAAGGTTGGTTGTTTGTTTGTTTTTAACATTAGCAAAATAATGTGTTGCCAACTGTGATGGAGTGTTTACCCCATACACATGATGAATGTGGCTCTGAGAGCCCACTTATGCTACTTGCACCTGGAGGGTGAGTCAGATGTAATTAAAGATGAAGCCCAGATAGGGAAGGAGCTGAGTGGTTAGTACAAAAATAGACCCTTTCTGCTCCAGTCTTCAGATGGATGAGGGATTTCTTAAGTAAAAACTATGCATGTCAGTGAGTAGAGAGCCTACTCCAGATATATACACCTACAAATGGCACTCCACAGCAGAGTGTCATCAGTCCTACCTTAATCAACATCATGATAAATGAGCTTCTAAAAGAGATGAGTGCAATAATTGGTATGACTTTATTTGCTGATGACTGTCCCATATGGGCCAAAACCTGAAACAGCTGTTAAATGAGTAACTGAAGCCCCAAGGAAGGGTGCAGAATGGGGAAACAGGTGGGTCTTGAAATTCTCAATTGACAAAATGAAGGGAATGATTTCATAAAAGGAAAATTTAAAAGATTATAAATTGTATCTATTTTGACACCAAATAAGTATAGCTAAAAGCTTCAAATTTGTAGGTGTTATTTGATAGCAAGCTCACTTGGGTCATATTAAAAATATTAGAAATAAGTGTAAAGGCCGAATCAACATAATTAAAAGCATTTCTGGAACTTCCTGGGGTGCAGATAAGAGAGCAGTGCTGATGCTATACAAAACACTAATACCAATTATTGAGTATGGGTGCCAAGCTATCAGTTCAGCATAAAAAACAAATTTGCAACATCTTGACTCAATCCAAGCTCAGGTGTTGAGAATTCAAAGTGGTGCCTTCATCACAATACCACTGTGGGTGTACTGCAGATAGCAGCAGGTGAAATATCTATTACTTTAAGAATGCAGCTTTTAGACTTAATCTTTAGGGGTAAAGTTACCGGAAACAGTGTATAGTTGGAAACACAAAGCTAATATATGATGAATGCTGGGAATTAAGTGGTCAACATGTAGGGCAAAACCTCCAAAAATCCAAGTAGGGTTAAAGCATGGTTGTTATGCAGTGATAGTAACTGCAGGTGAAAATGATCAGGTACCAGCATGAAGTTCTGATTGAACCAACAATGGGGAATAGCATCTCATGTTGTAATTGAGTATTAATTCAGAAGCTACAATACCAGCCTAGCAGAGAGATGTTCAATGACCGTGTGCAATCTGATTTTCAGTCAATTTTGCAGCTGAGATTCATTACTTCCACCTCCAATTGTAACAGATAACAATAATGACCAACCAAGTGCAGATACCTTTAGTCTAGATAAAAATAGAATGTAGAACTGATTCAGAAATTAGAAAACTATCAGTGAAGTGAGACAGATCCAAAATACATCTATTTAAAAGACAGGGTTCTACTGCTATAATTCTTATTGTTTAATAAAATTTTTAATCTACTAGAATATTGCATAAAATATATACTTGTAATTATTATTCCTGCTGCTCATGGTACTACTAATAATTTTTATGGCTTTAACATTAGAAATTAATCAGAATTACAGCATAGAGATTCCAAAAAAGCAGAATACTGTTTTAAATTATCACATGCACATCTAACCTTGATGCATTTTAAATTTCAACATCACTTGCTAATACAAAATCTGGAAGGAGAATCAACACAAATTATATTTTTTGTACACAGACTAAGATAGGTAATCATAACCTCTATCATGATAGTGCCATGCATAGAAAATCCACAGAATTGTGAACAGATGTGTTAATGCAAAAGCATAACTTAAGTTCTGTTGAGCATAAAGGAAACCACTGTCATCAAATTAGTCACAACCAAATCATTTATCTCACTGCTCAGAGATTATCAACCTTCTTCCCCCACTTCCCCAAAAGTCAGCATTTGACAAAAAATAATTAAGTATATTGCATCAGTGTTCAGAACACAATTAGCTAATCTAGGGTTACCATATCTAATAAATAAAAAAAGAGGACCCTCCACGGGCCCTGGTCCCGCCCATTTCCCCACCCTAGCCCCGCCCCTTCCCCGCCCTAACTCCGCCCCCTCCTCCTTCCCACTCCCAGCCAGGGGGAAAGGGCTGCCCCAGCACTACCGGCTTCAGGGTTTGCCGGGCAGCCCCCAGGCCCTGCGCCCCCGGCCGGCGCTTCCCCAGCGTAGCTGGAGCCCGGGAGGGGAAGCGCCCAGCCGGGGGCGCAGGGTCTGGAGGCTGCCCGGCAAACCCTGAAGCCGGTAGCACTTCCCCTCCCGGGCTCCGGCGGCGCAGGGTCCGGAGGCACGGGGGCTGCCCGAAGCCAGTAGCGCTCGGGCAGCCCGGCTCTTAAACAGAGCCGAAGAGTCGGGGAGGAGCAGAGCCGCCATTTTCCCGGACATGTTCGGCTTTTTGGCAATTCCCCCCGGACGGGGGTTTGACTGCTGAAAAGCCGGACATGTCCGGGAAAAAGAGGACGTATGGTAACCCTAGCTAATCTTAAAACACTGGAAAACAGACTCATTGGACAGCCCCTTTTTGAACTCATTTTATAAATTAATAAATAAATACAATGGGCTCTATATAACAGTACACAGTGTATATACCAAACCTAATAAAATAGGTTTCTCAAATATTCTCTCATCATCTTTAGTCTCCGAAGCTTGAAGCTGGGGATCTAGAAAACATGATTAGCTGTGCTAATATCCTGAATAATATATATTTGGGTATTCCAAATGCAAAACACAAATGCGGTCCCACTCAAAACTCCAAGCTGAGCACAAACAGCTTGAGACCTCTATTGCTGCCCTGCCCTCCTTATAGCTCAAATACTTCCATTTCTGATCAGATAGGGCCTTTGCTCCCTACTTAAGACTTCCCAAACCACAATTTTAAAAAATGAAATGTTTTCATCTACCCAGTCAACTGTTTGGGATGGCAAGCAACTAATGAGTTTACCGTAAGTGATCAAATTTTGGCAGAGGTTCATAAAATTTCTATTCAGCCAAGTACAGAGATCATCTGTCCACATGTAGGGAAAAATACAAAATCCAAATAATGTATAACTCTCACAATCAGTCTTAAATTGGATACTTTTTTACTTCTCCAGTTTGCCGCTTGGAGGCTTCTTGTGAGAACTCTGTACAATAGAGAACATCAGCCTGCTTTTTAACTCTCTTAACTTCCCCAGGATTGGAAGTGGAAGTGGCAGTCATAGGTCCAGGATAAATTACCACTCATGAAAGTATATGTACCTACTAGTCTCAAAACCAGTGGGATTCATATTTACTCCTAGAGCTCTGACAACTCCATGCTATTTCTGAAGTTCACATTAAAATAAATATTTGTTGTTCCAACTCAGAGAGAATTTTCATGATGCCTCCATCTCTTATTGCAGTTACTATTCTGATGTTAGGCCTCAGCTCTCAGTTTCCACCATGCATGTGTGACAGCTGCCATTTTAACCAACACTGGGGACTGAAACTGGGGCATCCAGAGCTAAAATTCTGAGTCTCTTGAGCTAAGCAACAGGCGTTGCAGCTCATGGCTGCAACAGACTCAAAAACTTTGTAGATCAAACACATGGGGGTCACAACACCCACTGACCAGTGGGTTATATGTGCTTTACACTTAGAATTACAGAGGAAGTGGAAAGTCCTAACTCTTTGTGTAGTGTTCCGAGCTGGCACTTCTCCTGCCTTCAAAACCAGCTCTGACAGTGGGAAGAGACCCAATGTGACCACCATACCCCATTTAACAGTGCCTCCCTCCCCTTGAAATCAGTTCTGCCTAGAAGGGAAGCCATCCCACAACTCTCCTCTTGACATACATTTACTCCTGAAGTCAGCAATTCACACCCAATCTCTTATAAAGCTATACTTTTTTTTTTTTTTTTTTTTTTTTTGCCCCTCAGTTTTAGAACAGGTAGGTATTGAGCTCCTCACTTGCTAACATAAGTCCCATCAGGACTTATGTTAAGCTCCCTCCTGTGAGCTTCTGAGTCCTTCAAACCCCACACTACTAGTTGTGGAGGGCATACCGCTTTGCACCTGTGAGGAGTAACTGTACTTGCTGCTGTTAAACTGGGATGCTGTAATCGGGATGGGAGGGAGGGGAGTGTTGATTCAGTGGAGGGAGTTTTAGTTTGTTTATCTTCACAAGGGAAGGATTAGTCATTTTATACCTTTGCTTTGGCATTTGGGAGAGCAATAACTGGGAGTCACAGCAGGGAAATAGATGGAATTGATTTTAATCATACCATTTTGGCTGCAACGTAAGTGGACAGGATACTGGTAGAATTTATTTAGATGAAGTTATATTGTATTTGAATTAGCAAATTTAAATGTAATTTAGCTTTTGTGCGTTTACATTGTATAGCATTCTTTGGAGAATACTATAATTAAGATTTTTCTCTATGATGTTTGGAGGATTTCAGATCCCATAGTTAAGACATTTAATTCCTTCCTCCCTAACAACCATTAATGGAAGCTTATTCTGAACTTTCAAGGAACTGCTTCTGTTGGTACCATGAGAAAACTCACCTAAATGCATTATTTTATGCTGCAGCAATTCCCATTGAGCTCAGTGGGAATTACAGGTATAACACCTCTGAAAACCAAGCCACTAAAAAAATCCAACTGCGATCAGTAGGGAAAGCAAAACCAACTTCCTGTGAAAACCCGAAGTTTCAGAGCCATTACAGTGTCACCATCTAATGAAAGCACAGTAAGACTATAGTACCGGTACTGACTGCTGACAAATCCTACCAGGAATATAATTACTTTGTTTCTGGATACTTGTTTCCACTGAAATAGCATGTATCCTATTTTAGAAAAAGAGGATAATGACTGAATATTGCTTAAAATTCCACTTGTTTTAAAGAGGTTTCCTTCCCTCATGGTAATACTGAATGAAGTTGAGTTCCTGCATGTTACTAAACAGTTATGCCAGTTGTGAAGAATGAGAGATCTGTATTTTTATTAGTATGATATGTACCTCATGTCAGGCCAGGCTTTAGCTACATCATACTGCCTTACTGCTCAGAATGAAATCAAAGGAGGCTGTGATTGGGGGAAACAAAAACCAAATCAATGATTGAGATAAGGCTCCTTAAGGGAACAATAGAGGAAGCCATTATTTGAGCACTGCCTCTGCCTGGCTCCAACCAGGCTGGCAAGCTTTAGTCTTCCCAGACTAAAACCTGAGATGGAAGGGGATTTAGGTCATAAGCAGGGCAGCAATGGATACCGAGCCACCCAGCCCACCTCACAGCGGCAGAGAGTCACAGTTCCACACAGAGATCCCCATACCCTCTCCCTCACGCAGAATGGGCGGCGCCGGTGCATTCGGCTCTGTTAATACGGCCTCTGCCTAAGGTGACTGCAGCGCACATTGGATGCGCAGGAGCTGACCCGCTCTTACCTGCTGTCATAGCGATGGATGAAGCTGCTGCTTGGGGATGCTAACTCCCCAGCCCACCTCTTCTGCCTTTGGCCCCACCCATACTCCACTCCTGCTCTGCCCCAGGCCCCGCCCTCTCCCCACCCAGGCCCTGCCCTCTCCCCCACTGTCTCCTTCCTCTCTTCCCTCCCCCTCCCTTCCAGCCAAATCCCTGAACCCCAAAGGAAGCAAATGACATTTGAAAAAACCATTCTTCTGCAGTTTATTTCTAAAGAAAATGGAGCATGTTTTCCTCTGCATGCCAGAAGGTGAAGACTAGGCATGCAGAAGGTACCTAATTAAAAGCACTAAATTTGGGATTAAAAAATGTCAGTCATGGGTTTTTTGATATACCCTGAAGTTTGTCAGAGATTTATTTGCAAAAACTTTGTAGTAAGGGCAAGTCAGCTGTACTACTGAATACAACATTAAATATTATGGAATACATGATGCAGCTCTTCTGTTTTACATTTTCTTAGTATTTCTAAGCTGATTTTATATTTTAAATGTACTCTTAAACCTTCATAAAGTAATCATTCCAAATTACTACATATTTAACTCACTGAAACATAAACATTATTTTAAATTAATCAGTCACAGAGATTTAGTGTGTTCATAACAATATTCATTGCTTTTAGAAAAAGGGAACACTAATTTCCTTTTTGTGATCTCCATAACAATAGACTTCATGAAATTTCATAAACATCTTTAAAAATGTTTCCAAAGATTTTAGGCATAACAAATTTTATATCTTACTAAGGTAGGGTTACCATATCTAATAAATAAAAAAAGAGGACCCTCCACGGGACCTAGCCCCGCCCCAACTCCGCCCCTTCCCCGCCCTAACTCTGCTCCCTCCCACTCCCAGCCACGGGGTAAAGGCTGCCCCAGCGCTACCGGCTTCAGGGTTTGCCGGGCAGCCCCCAGAGCCTGCGCTTCCCCAGCACAGCTGGGGCCCGGGAGGGGAAGCGCCCGGCTGGGGGCGCAGGGTCCGGAGGCACAGGGGCTGCCCGAAGCCGGTAGCGCTCGGGCAGCCCGGCTCTTAAACAGAGCCGAAGAGTCGGGGAGGAGCAGAGCCGCCATTTTCCCGGACATGTTCGAAATTTTGGCAATTCCCCCCGGACGGGGGTTTGACTGCCGAAAAGCCGGACATGTCCGGGAAAAAGAGGACGTATGGTAACCCTATACTAAGGTACTGATTTTGCTGAAGGGTTCTCTTAAAACTAGTTCATCAAATAGTCAGAAGTAAAGGAAGGAAAACTTGTTTGCCCAGCTATCTGGAAGGAAAGCGGTGTTGTCCCTTTAAGGGCTCTCTTCAACAGGGGGGTGAAGGGAAAAAGTAATGGACAGAAAGGACAGTCAGACTTTGGAAGCAAGTTTTTTGTACTATAGTAATTAAAATTAAAATGTGTATTTTAGAGAAGGGTGGTCTTTTGAAGTACTTATTTAAAAAACTATATGTCTGAAGATCCAAGCATTTAAGGCTAAAGATGAATACTCAGATTGTGCGTCTAAAAATCTATGCAAGGATTTTTTAGAGATGTGATTTTATAATCTTCAGCGACACATTAGTGAAATATTTTTAAATAAAATTTTAAATGAAGGTCCTGTAGACTAACATGTTCTCAGTAAATATTAAAGTAATGCACAACTGTTTTTGTCAGTAAATTCAGAAACAGACAGTATATAGTGGGGGTTGGCAAATGCCTGTTAAATGGCTTCATTACCACTTGAATGGCTTTTTAACAGTTCCAATGTTGTGCTAATAGGTCGGGCAGGCTGGAAGGCTTTTTTACTTTTAGGTTACAAGATCCCCTCCAGAGGAAGACTCACCCCAGGCTGCTGCAGCTATCTGTGGGAGCCTGCAGGAAAGTCAGAACAGGGATAGGAAGAGGCAGGAGGGTGGACACTAAGACCCAGGGGTGCCCCAAATTTTCAGGTGCCCTATGCAGCCATGTATGCTGCGTATGCCTAAGGGATGGCCTTGGTCATAAGTCTCATGATAATTACTGTTTTCTTAAAGCTCCAGCTCCTGGAATCAAGTGGATATGTGATGATTTCAGCCTTCATTCTTAAAGGAAAAAGTCAGTTTCTAGCCCTTGTGGCTTTGGAGAAAGCTTAAAAAGTGACTCTAGTGCTAAAGACCTCTAAAGGTTCAAAAAGCAGAAGGCAAATAAAAAGAACACCAAATCTAATATTTTTACATAATCTCATCATGATTTTAAAACCAATCTCATGATTTTGGTGAGCCTGATTTGATTTTTGAACATTTGGGGTTGGCAATACTGGGGATTCTAAAAATCTTAAAGTCCTACGCAGAAAGGGGCTTGTGTGAGTTGCCCACAGCTGTCCAGTGAGTGATGAGAGGGATGCAAGGAGACAGAAAGACATACTTGTAGCATGGCAGTTTGCTTCTCACAACCTAGAGATGGAGGTAATTGGGCTGAATGTAGCTTACCAAAGTTTTCAAGAAAAGATTAAGTTGACCTTTTAAAGCAAAATAAACATCTAGGCTTTCTTTGTTTTTGTTTTTTATCCTTTTGCTCTGGGCACTATGCATCTTTGCAGTGAATAAATACAGCTTTGTTTTGAAGAAGTTGGTTGAGAGTCACTTTAATCACTGTCAGGCTCCCAGGGGAGAAGAACTTGCAGGTACAAAACACAGTTGGGCTATTGGGTTAACAGGGGTGATAAGCAGGGTGCTGCAACCCAAGGATCCAGGAATTCCCGGTTCAATCCCAGAGAAGGATGAAGGTAGCGATACCTGTCCTCAAAGGGGTGCACTCAGGAGGGACAAAAAGAGGTCTGAAGCACAGCCTGCTCTATAACTGCCACACCAGCCTTATAAAAATTCTATTCTCCATTTATTTTCTTTAGACAGGCAAGTAACATCACATTTGTTTTTTTAATTACTCCCTCTCCTTCCCATTACTATGGCAAAGTAGGCAAGTGGCTACTTCATTTACATTAAGGTTTTGCAAGATTGTATTTGTGACGTTGCACTCCATACGTTTATGGAAATATGTTTATAAGTGTAAATATGATGTAATTGGAATATGCTTTATGCAAAAGATCTCTTGTAAGGTATCATTACAAAGCGTATAATCTATTGAGTGTGTTCATCCTATTTGTATGAATGTATCATTCTTGTATCTGAAATTAGGAATATGAAATGTAATTCTGAGGTCCTATTGTAGTTATGCAAAGTGTGTGCCATTAATGGTGGTTTGGAATCTTGATGGCTCCCATTAATTAGGACAATTGGTTGTAGATGGCTTTGTTTACTTGTAAGCCTTCCTGTATACATGTGTGCCAGCGAGTAGGTAATTAAGTCTCACAGGACATGTGAACAAGTCTCATGAAACTGGAATCCATCTTTAACCTGGTGCTTTCCCATTTAGAAGGGGGGGGGGGGTCCAGAGAGAGACAAAGGATTTCTGCCTTGTGCCAAAGCTATAAAAGGGGGTGGAACAGCACAAAGGGTTCCCAGTCATGTGGAATCCCCTGCTTTTCACCTCAGATGCCTGCTGAAACTAACAAGAACTGTGACGGGGAAAGGATTGGGCCCAGACTAAGAAGGAGTCTAGTCTGTGAAAGAAGCTTATTGGAACATCTCTGAGGGTGAGATTTACCTGTATTCAGTTTCTTAATGTATTAGGCTTAGACTTGCAGGTTTGTTTTATTTTGCTTGGTAACTTACTTTGTTCTGTCTGTTATTATTTGAAACCACTTAAATCGTACTTTTTATTCTTAATAAAATCACTTTTGTTTATTATTGAATCCAGAGTAAGTGATTAATACCTGGGGGAGCAAACAGCTGTGCATATCTCTCGATCAGTGTTATAGAGGGCAGACAATTTGCGTTTACACTGTATAAGCCTTATACAGAGTAAAACAGATTTATTTGGGGTTTGGATCCCATTGGGAGCTGGGTGTCTGGGTGCTGGAGACAGGAGCATTTGCTAAGCTGTTTTCAGTTAAGTCTGCAGCTTTGGAAGTGTGGTTTAGACCCTGGGTCTGTGTTGCAGCAGGCTTGTGTGTCTGGCTCAACAAGGCAGGGTTCTGGAGGTCCAAACTGGCAGAGAAAACGGGCTCAGAGGTAGTCTCAGCACATCAGGTCCAGAGGGGGGTCTCTGTAACCGAACCCATCACAGTATTAGGCCAAGTTCTGTTCAAGGACTGTAGCTTTCATAAGTACTGGTGTGAACATCTTTGTTATGATGATAAATATATAGGGACAAACATTCAGTGAAGTAAGTTTTCAGACAGACTCCACTAACAATTAATGTGCTCACACACAGTTTTGACAAAGCATCCTAACGTTAAATGTCCTTACCAGTGCCCCTGTCTGTATCAGGAAATTCTTTCTTTGCACAGGAAATTCTGTCATACTTATATAAAGTATGCAACACTTTTCCGTTCCTGAAATCTTAAGCCATTATACATTGTTTATAATAATGTGACTATTTCTGACATCTCCAACGTTGTTGTGGTTGCAAAAATGTTATCCTATTTATTTTAAAGTCTACTTAAATGTCTGCCTGACAAGGGAATAAGGCGAAGGGAATTATCATTAGTAATTTAATTGGCTAATTTACTTAAATGTTGGTTGAAGTTTTGGAATCTAATCTGGTTGCACAACAATTTGTATCCTTGTTGACTAAGTGTCGGAGGTGACCTGACAAGTTGTACTTCGTGTTCTATATTCTTTCACTAATAGTATGACACTTCACAACATCCACAACCAATTAGAGCACTGAAATCTTTCATAAGGACAACAACAGATTTTTATTTTATTTTTTGCTAAAATTAACATTCCGCAAAGCAGGCCAATTATGTTAATTGATGAACAAAACAGGGTCTTCTGTTGTGTTGTGGAAATGCATCATCATCAAAATGTCAATGAGGTTCTGCCCTCGCTTTCAAAAGCAATTCTGGACATAGATGTCAGCTAGTGATACAATAGCAAGAACAATTCATTACCCATTTCTATCAGTGAAGTATTCCAACATAAGGTCCAAATCCTTCCTCCTCCCCCAGATCACAGAGGAACTCAGGGAAAAGGATGCTGGGACCCCATGAAGGGAAGGGTCCACATCAGGAGCATGGAATTCTGTTCCAGGGGGACTTCCTTGTTTTTAAGGGTGACAGAACAAGGTAAAGACTGGTGGATTTACATCCACACAGATCCTTGGCCATTTTCCCCACAGAGAAGGGGACAATATCCATTGTGAAGGCTACTACACCTTTACTGCTTTAATCATAGCCACTGAAATACTGCCACACCCCAGATGGACAATTCCACTACTCCAGTTCAAAATACTCTTGATGGCAAGAACTGTTGTATGAACATTTCACTCTGCCCCACGAAAGATGAGAAATTCACAGGAGATGTGAAATGCTAATTCTAAAATATATATCAAACCTTGTAGTTATTATGGAGAACAGCTATTGGTAACTGAGTAGACTGAATACCTCACTAAAAGACTAAATCGTCCCAACAGACCCATGGGACAGATCTTTTTTGCTGATTTATTTGAGAAGGCTTTTACCACAGCTGCCACCCAGAAAAGTATTCTTTATATGCTTCTATAACTAGGCACTGGTTTCAATACATAATTTTGTTGATGCAAACAGATTTTTTTTCCAAAAGCGAGAGTGGCTTGGCCCAATGAATTTGATTTGGGGTTGTTTTTTTAACTGGTGAAAATGAAGGCTAGTTGAAGTGCTAAATTAATTTCACCCATTACATGAGAAGAATACTTTTGTGCACTTAATAGCTTCAGACAACTAATCTTTGTGCCACCTCTGTGATGGTATGTATTTTGTGAGATTTATGTCAATGAAGAGGAAGACCTAGGCCTTGTCTATGATAGAAAATGTTATCAGCAAAAGTTCTGCTGGCATGCTGCTAGTGACAAAATATTTATATATCAAGAACAAGTGATCTATATAACATACTGTGAAGGAGCAGAGAGACTGCAGCTGGGCACAGCAAGGGTTAAAGAACACCTGTGGGTACCTGCAATCAATGCCAGGCCTGGAGAGGGGAGACAAGAGGGGAACCTGGCTCAGTCAGGGGCTGACTGGTGAAGAGGCAGAAGCTCCCTGTAGGCCTACCTGAAAGCACAGACCTGCAACTCACCTGCCAACACAGCCACTGGAGGCAAGTAAGTCTTCCCCAGTGTGACGTTGTGCAGTCTATATGGTTTTATAAAAACATGATAATAAGTGAATATAATGTAACTGGGATATGCTTCATGCAAAAGGTCTCTTGTAAGGTATCATTACAAAGCTTATAATCTACTGAGTGTGATCATCCGATTTGTATAAATGTACCACTCTTGTATCTAAAACTAGAAATATAAAATATAACTCTGAGGGCCTATTGTAATTATGTAAAGTATGGCCCATTAATGATGGTTTGGAATCTTGATGACTCCCATTGTCTGCAGATGGTTGTGTTTACCTGTGAGTCTTCCTGTATATGTGTGTGCTGGCAAGTAAGTAATGAAGTCTTGCAGTGACATGTGATCATGTCACCTGAACTGGAATCCATCTTTAACCTGGTGCTTTTCCAGTGAGGGGGGGTGGAAACCCAGAGGGACAAAGGGTTCCCGCCTTATGCAAAAGATATATAAAGGGGTGGAAGGGAACAAAGGGGAGAGAGGAGCCATCATGAAGAATCCCCTAGCTATCACCTGAGCTGCAACAAAAGCTGTACAGGGGAAAGAATTGTGCCCAGGCCTGGAAGGTGTCCAGTCTGAGAAAAAACTTACTGAAGCATCTCTGAGGGTGAGATTATCTGTATTCAGTTTGATTAGGCATAGATTTGTGCATTTTATTTTATTTTGCTTGGTGACTTACTTTGTTCTGTTACTACTTGGAACCACTTAAATCCTACTGTCTGTATTTAATAGATTAACTTTTTATTTAGTAATTTACGCATAGTATGTATTAATACCTGAGGGAGCAAACAACTGTGCATATCTCTCTATCAGTGTTATAGAGGGCGAACAATTTGAGTTTGCCCTGCATAAGCTTTATGCAGGGTAAAACGGATTTATCTGGGTTTAGACCCCATTGGGAGTTGGGCATCTGAGTGCTAAAGACAAGCACACTACTGTGAGCTGTTTTCAGGTAAACTTGCAGCTTTGGGACAAGTGATTCAGACCCTGGGTCTGTGTCTGGAGCCAGACGGGAGTGTCTGGCTCAGCAAGACAGGGTGCTGGAGTCCTGAGCTGGCAGGGAAAACAGAAGCAGGGGTAGTCTTTGCACATCGGGTGGCAGCTCCCAAGGGGGTTTCTGTGATCCAACCCGTCACACCCGGCTAAGGGGAATCTATAGAGAAGCTCCAACTGTGGGGCAACTGGACTAGCGGGGCCATGCCCCAAACTAAAAGGACTTGCATAGGGAGCAGGCCAGGAAAACAGGCCCTGAACACCCCACCCCATCCTCCCCCGTGGCTGGGAGAAAGATCCATCTCCCCTGTTTAGGGGTTGAGCAACACAGGACCCTGGGCCGGGACCTGAAGGAAAAGGAGGGGTCCGATCTCCCTACAGCCCCCCTAACCAATGATCTAGCCACTAGGCTGCCTGGCCACTGAGGGCCCTATCACACATATCAATTAGGTAGTGCCATATCTGGTACTATAAGGCCTTGGCTACTTGGGGAAATTGATCAGAATACCTACTGAGGAATAAGATCGTAAAGTAATTATTCCAGAATAAAAGTGACTTTTATAGCTTCAAATGTGAATACTCTGTGAGCAGAGTATTCACATCTGGTGCTATTCCAGAATAGTATATTCTGCAATAGCTATTCCAGTCAATTTCATTGTGTAGTCAAAGCTCAAGAGATTTAGCACAGCATAGGTGAAAAGCTGTTTTGTGACCTGCCTTCCCCTTCACTGACAAATCACAAACTGCTGTAATCGCTACTGTGTCTTCTTCTTAATAGCATTTGTCATCTTCAAAAGAATATAGAAACACTAACTTGGTCAACTGTTCTGATATTCATGAGTGATAGGTATTATCTTCATTTTATAGATAGGAAAACTAAGGCAGAATGGCTAAATGACTTATTCAAGGCCACACTGGTGTCACAGCTTGGATCAGAACTCGGGACTTGTAGTCCTTTTTCTGAGACCTCTAGACTACTCCTCTGTACACCTAAGGATAGTAAATATGGCTACATAGAAGTCAAGCAAAGGAGTTCTCTGACCTTTTGTAATATTTTCTTCAATTCACTAAGAGATTGTAGAACAACCTTTCTGCATTATTATTACCTTAGTCTTCCAGCTCAAACAGAAAAGTATGCTTGAGGTAACTTTAGTTCCAGTTGGGAAAATATGCTGAATAAATCCAGGCAGGAAAATAACTAAGGAACCCATTCCATGTTTGTCTACAAGAACAAGGCCTCCTGAACCAATAATACTACAATACTGACCATGTGCTTGAGCTGTACAGATCTGGAAACTCTTCCAATAGCTAGATCTGCAACACCCTGATCTGCCCAGCAGGCACAGCGGAATGTACAATGATTTCTATTACCATCTGCATGCTTCAAAATCTGCAGACAATCTGAAGAAACACCCACAGATCCTCCTCACTAGTATGATTTAGCCCTAAATACAGCTGAAAACTAGATGAATGAATTCTTTATTTAAAAAAAAAAACTTAATGTCTCTGTGAATTGATCCTTCCTTCTCACAACTCTTCTGGAATTTTACTAAAACAAGAACATTAAGAGAATCCATAGTCAGGGTAATTTTGATAAAATGAACAATCTTGAATTGCCAAGCAATAAACAAGGAAACAGAGTTGCTTCTCTGTTAATGTTCCCAAATATCCTAGTGGACATAATTACTTAATGCTATTACATTCTGTACAACACTTCTCAAGAAAAGGTATTGATTTCCCATGTTAGGCGTACCACAATCATTTGTAATGTATTTAAAACAGCTAGGCCTATTCCCACAAACTGCCAAACATGACAGTAAATAGTCCCCATATGATCTCAAGCAATGGTGTATAACCCATGGTTTTCAGTTTGCAACTGGTTTGTGGCCCCTCTTTTTCGGCAGATTTTACTATATTTATAAATGAAAGCTTAACCTCTCTAGTTCTTACGGTGTTGTGAAGAAAGCCCTCTTAATGTAAACCAATGTAATGGTGTCTTCCTGAGTCTGTAGTCAGATAACTGGTGTAGGGTTACCATATTTAACAAATTAAAAAAGAGCCTACTTAGACTATCTGTCTTTGCTGGGAATAACGCAGTGAAGGCAGGGAACTAGTCAGTCCAGTCACAAGAGAGAGAAAGCAGGGTCTCCACACAAGAGAGGCAATGATCAGAAGAGCCAGAAGGCTGAGAGTGGATGCCCTGATGGAGTACTGAGGGGACATATAAGTGCAACTGCTCTGGACTTTGACAATTCCCCTGTCATCTTAGTAGAGTGTTGACTCTGAAGCATATTGATGCGATTTAAATATCAATATGGCTAACTCTTGTACTACCAATTATTTTAAGTAGGCCTATCCAATATGATTTAATATCATAGAAACTACAGATACTCTGGTATAAAACCTGTAGTCTCTCTCCTATACCTGGTTTCAGTACAGCTCTGGAAGAGCAGAATACCAGTGAGATGGGTGGAAAGGAAGGGAATAGTGAGTTTAATGTATGTGAGAGGCTAAGCAAATTCAAATGTTTCAGCAGCAGCCAGTCAGAGAAGCTTATGACAGATTCATACTCCATGGCTCTTAGCTCCAAAGCTAAACACTCTTTTCAAGTCAAGAAGTGACTTCAGGTTCAGTATACCTGACAAAATATTATCTTAAACTGTGGAGGGATGAAGTGACCTTTGTTTGCAGCTAGTGGGGATCACAGGCCTTTGTTACCATTTGGAAGCTCTTTCATGGACAGGACCGCTTCAGAACAATAACCTTTCCCACTTTCTGAATTGCCAACAAATGCTCATGAAACAAACATGCAGTCACCTTGTTCCTGTGCTGAATGGATCAAGCTGCCTCAATACTGTTTGATCAACAGCTCAGAGTCTTCCAAAGAAACAAAGAGTTCAGCTTATTGGCAGACCTATTTGCATCCAAATCCAATGAAATGAAGCCAAAGTTCAGCTTGAATTGATTTTATTACAGTGCTCTGACCCAGAACAATACAAGTTTTATAAAGGAAAGTTTGAGGCCTGATCCATCTCCCGCTGAAATCAATTGAAGGAAAGCTGCCAATTCAGCCCTAGGTACAACAAAAGTTGGACCCACTGGTGTGAACCTGGCTTCAGCTTCTTCATGTAGCCAATTAATTCCCTTGACAATAGTTATAAATTTGCTGTGGGAAAGTTAATACAGTTAATGTATTTTATTTTCATTTGTTGTTTTTTTTTTTTTTAAAGTACTTTACAAGATCTGTCTAATCGACTGTTACAGCTTTCCCAGACAGTTCTAGCTTCAACACTCTCATCCTTCAAAAGTTTTTGTAATGTTCTGCTTTCCTTCTGCAAATTGTATCTCTTGTATTGGGATGTAGGCAACACACTGCACTGGCGTAACCACTTTTGAGTGGGTTAATTTTGAATTATACATTTCTTAATTGGACTGTTTTTCCACATATTTCAGAAAACCCTAGTAGGCGCTATTAGCGATGTAATACCTGTTCAGGAATGCAATAATTGTTTATTGCAATTGTGTGCAACATACTGAAACATACATTTGCTTACCTAATTTGTTTCTTCTCTAGCCCGGTATTTCTAACGTACCTAGTCCAGTGGTAGTTGGGTGACAGACTTTTCTACATCTTGGCTATATCAGTGTAAACTGATAGGTTCTTCAGCAGTCAGGCAGATGGGGGGCCAGTGAGTCTCCCAGTCTCAGTCTCCCATCTCCTTTTAATTCCTTCGCAGCTGAGTACTTCCATAAGTTAAAGGAACAATCCTATTTTGTCTTTGTATTTTGCCTTAGAACTAGCTACCTCTGTGTGTGGCTCCAGGAACAAGATCCCTGAGGTGGGCATCTATGTGAGTGCGACAATTTACAGAAAACAAATTAGCAGGAAAGGAAATTTTTTTTACCTGTTACTTGTTAGTCACCAGTGCAGCCCATGGTATTGAAGATAGTACCCCTGAAATAATCTAAGGTGAGAAAAAAACCCACAAAAGTGCGTGAGGAGTAGCTGGAGCCCTTAGACTGAGTATTGGAAATTCTGGGGAGGAACAGGTTTTACGTTATTCCTGATGATTAGAAGAAGGAAAAAAAAAAAAACCTAGTGCATGAACCATACCAACATGGCATAAACTGCTGCCTGGATGCTGAATATTGTTACCAGATTTGCCCGTTACTTTGGAGTATGCTCATTTGTTAGGGTTACTCTTCTGAGGGGGTGGGGGGGTTTCTGTAATTCTATCAATGTACTGCTTGTATCACTTCTGCTCTCATATAGAGCTCTACTTCTCCCTTCTGCAAGTTCCCTCCCAGTGGAGCTATCCTGCAGGACCTAGTTCCCCAGGGCTGGTTTTTTTCCAGCCCCACAATCAGACTAACACACACACATAAACAGAGCACATGTGAGAGGACCAGGTTAATCAGCACTCCCAGGGTGACCCCTCAGATGCCCCTGGACTCAGCAGGCTGGGTCGAGCAGCACCTCCAAGCTGTCACCCTCATATGCCATGGGCACCACACCGGCATAGAACAAACAAAACAGTTCTAATATTAAATCTAACTTAAATTTGATTATAAAAGGCAGGTTTAGAAAACTGATCACGTAAGTCAGGGTCAGAAGGCTATACCTAGAGAGCTGGGTTCTCACCACTCCGTGACGCTTGATTTGATCAGGGTTCCCAGGTGGTGGTGGTAGCTGAGGGTCTGAAGTGCTGGAGATAGGCAGAGCCCCCAGCACGATCGGTCAGGAGAAGATGAAGTCCCAATGGAACTGATGCAGATTTTGGATCCAAGCATCAGAGCACTTACTTGTGCGTGGGTAGGGGGCTTTCTAGGGAAAGAACAATGGTTCAAGGGAGAACACTAGATTTGTTTATGGGTAAACTGATGGCCCAAAGGAGTATACTGAAGTTGTTTTGTTTTGTTCAGGCTCAACAATAGGAACTGCTCATTCCTGGCTATGGGTGGTGTTCCTTCCAGGGAGCTCATAAAGCAATTAGGCAGCTTCAGTATTTTGGATCTCCATAAAGGATTTATTACTAGAATTGGTCTGATAACTACTGAGCTGGGTGTGTGCAGATGTGGGTTCATTAACATCTGGAGCAGAGATCCTCTATCATGAAGTGCTTCCCTGCTTTTCTAGCCCCAGAGTTCAGTGCGGTTCTTGCCTTGGAATCTCTGTTCTCCATTCTGTATGCTAATGGGGATGCCTTCCTGTCCCATCCTTAATGCCAATGAGGTTAGGGGCATTTCCTTAATCCTGTCACCCTTGTCCGGAGGGGTTTAGGTGTGTCTTCCACTGCCTATTCATTGCTTTTTGTAAGTCTTTCTTCTGATTGGCTTTGGTTCAAGCAGAGGTGGGGGGGGGGGAAGAGATCTCTCGTGAGTGAGACAGGCTGGTACTGTGCCCTGGTTCCCCAAGAACAGAGAGTTGATAGGTAACAATATGCAGTGCTCAATGTGTGTACACTATACAAACAGACAAATCCTGCTCATCTTCCTCCCCTGCGTGATCCCACTGCAGTCAAAGGACCTATTTCCTTTCAGTAAGTAAAACAGAATTTAGACCAAACTGGAATTGGTCCACAATTCTCCTGCACCTGCTTCACTCCTTATTTATATATATTAAGTCTAGGAGGATGTCAAGGCTGGAGAGAACTGGGCCCCTAGTTTAAATGAATGTGCGATTGCTACTATCCTATACATTTCTTTAATGCAATAATTGATTTATTTTGATGTAACATCTGAAGACTATTTGGAAAACTAGAAATGAACATAAAGGAGCATTCAATATTCTAAATCACAGACTTTCAAACTTTTGCTAGGATTAGTAATCATAATTATCTGGTGAGAGACTCATGTCTAGAATGTGCAAAGATTATACCAGGACAATACCAGAAATACAAACAGCGTAAAGAGATCTTTTTAGATGCTTTGTTTCTTGCCATGCCTTCTCAGGCAACCCATTGTTCCATATTTGGAAAATAAAACTTACAATTCTAATTTAATATCAAATATAAACCACTATGAAAATAAGTAAAAGTAGTAAATGTCACCCTCTTTTCCTAAAAAGTTACCAAACACAACAAAACATGCTATAAAATAGTGGCCTCTGCTCTAGCCTTACAAATGTAATAAACATGCTCTTGCACACAAAGCAATCTACTTTTTATTCATATTAAATTAGAATTGCTCTGCAGCAAGGAGCTCTGGCTGAGCACTGGCCACTGAAGAGGCCAAAAACACCAGAGGAAATTTCAGGAGATGGGATATTCTCCTGCTGCCAGTGACTGACAAGTCTGGTCTGCCTATAAGCTCAAAGCAGGCTGAAGTACCCATGTAAAGGATCTGGGACCTTAGCACAATGAAGGAAAGAAATGTATTGCGCTCTGGAGAACATTCATAATGTATGGAAAATTCACTCTGACACACTATTAATGCTATATTATTCTCACAGCTGCCATAGATTTCACTGAAATAGGAAATTGAACATTTGCTGTGAAAATAGAATTTCACATTTTTCAGAGAGATGTTATAGCATTCCATCAGCTTACATATTGCAAATTATAAACCTGATTGCATCTTGGGGGCTTTAATAATTCCACAAATTTTGTTATATTTTATCTGCTGCTAACAACTTTTTGAAAACTAAGAAAAATACAAAAAACTTTTTTTTTTTTTTCCCCCTATCAAATCAAGACACTAATGGCCACAAATCTCATTTCCTCACACAATTTAGTCTTCAGGTTTTGAAAAAGACTTTCTTAAATGCTGTATTTAATTCTGAGAGAGAGAGAAAAAACACGGAAGGGAAAAACATATTTTGTTATGTGGGGTTGTTTCTCTACAGTTTCATTTTAAGAATGTTATGATAAATCTCATTTTCAGGATTAATGATGTCATATAGCTGAATTTAGTTCATTTGCATACTGGAATCCAATATGGTAAAACTAGGAATGGGCAAACCAATTCTTAAGCAAGAACTAGCCTGCACATCTTCCTTTTCTCTTGTGAATCACCTAAACGTTCAGAAATGTCTAAAGTTCAGGAAAGCACTTCCCTGTTCTCTTCCTCAACTTTAACGAATCACCCTACCTTTGCTGATACCATAACAAAACTTGCATGCTAAACCATGCATAATGTTCTTTTGAAATCTCATGTACTCTGTGTGGCTTCATAAATGTGTGTAATGCATTTGAGGTTACCACTGCCTGAGGAAACTCAAGAGCACAGAAGATTTGAACAGAACAGCATGAGAGATCCAGCAGAGAGGCTGCTAGACCTCATGAAATCTAAGCTCTATTATAGGACATTATTTAGGGACATTCCCAATTATGTTTTGATTTATTTTTCCTTAGAGTCTATGTGTGAGGGAGCCCCTTTAATGTATTCCTGAAAAGATCTGACATACTGTCTTAGAATTCTAATGCTTTTTTAAATGACTAGTAAAAAGATAGCCAAAAAATGAAGGCAAATACAATGGCACAATCCAAGAAATTGGTATTAAATATTTACATCCATCTACATGCAACACACAATTCACATTCATGAAGTTGATATTTTGCCAGTTGTACCTATGGATACTTGTATGTACTATTGATTAAATGTAACATCAAAAATTATAGGCCAGATGTTAAAAGGGCAACTGCCTTTATGCAAGAACAATTTGCTCCCACAAAAATTGTTGTGAACAAAAGGGAGACTGGTTAGAGGCTCTTAAAAAAAAAAAAAAAAAAAAAAAACCCTTGCAGTTGAGTTTTCAAGCAGCTATTGCTTCTTTAATTCAGTTGTGTCTAAGCACTGTAACATATAGGGCCAGATTTATAATGTATGTTTACTGAGTTTATGCAATATGGCCAAGATTTTCAAGAATGAATAGCAATTTTGCCTCTAATAATGGTTGCCCAATTTGTGAAACTTTAAGTGAGCTTGATTTTCAAAAAGGACTGAGTATCTACACTCTGAACACTGGGCCCCTTTAAAAAGGTATCTCAAATTGAGCAGCCAAAAATTGAGGTCCCAAAGCTGCTTCTGAAAATCTTTGTCCGAAGAACTAGAGCACTGTATTATCATTTGTTCAGACACGTGTTTTTTGTAACATACAGGGGGGGGAAATTAGTTTGTAAGATTGCCACATGAGGAAAAATGATCTTCAGTGCAGAGCTGGAATATTTTCTCCTTCTTGCCATATCTGGTGCTGCTGACGAAGACAGGAATGTTGCTCTCTTCCCTATCACTCCCACGCACTGAAAAGAAAGCAACTAACGGGCAGTACATCTCAATTACATAAATCCACTGCAGTGAATGTTTTATGTGGTTTCCTGTATATAAAATTACTAACATAACTAATGGTGGCTAAGGTGAGGCGCAGCCAGTGGCAAATTATATTTATATATTAAAAAAATTAAAGACACACATCTCTAAATTATTTGGAACCTTCAAATTGTGCATGTTGTTAGCTATATAACAATGGAAATATTTTATGGTTAACCTCCTCTATCCTTCACTCCTTCTGTTGGTGGTTGTACTCACTTATTGTATCTTGTCTTAAATTAGAACATTGGTGTCCAAATTCCAGTTTTTCAAACTGGTAAAAACAGTGACATCTGAATGAAAACCAAAAGCCAGAACCTTAATCCAAGAGTTGCCAGTTAGCTCAAATAGGCGCAAGATTAAAAAATAAAATTTAAAGAAATTTAAAACAAAGTAAACATAATGGGTGCACTTACATCTGCTGGAGAGGAAAACAAATGAGATTGAGAACAAATTAACTCCTAGTTTACAAAACTGATGTTATTCAACATATCTATTGGACTGTCTCCAGCTGGTGGCAAGGAGGTACCATAGCCAATAATGTCTCAGAAATACAGAGAAATTGCTGTTCATACATGTTTCTGATAGAAGGCATCTGACCGCTATTATCAGTTGCAAAAATAACAGCTATTCCTCCCTGTCTCATCTTTAATATCTAGCCAGTTATTAGTTTACATTGGCATTTTCCCTCCTGGATTGCCATAAGATTCCATCACATAAAGATACCTCAGAAAGGCAATAAGTTTATAATTACACCCCGTACACACCAAATCAAAGAGACGCTAATGCTACTAACAGACACTATTCATATTAAAATCCATATTATCCCCATTAGTCACATAGCAGTACTTAAGATGACTCCCCTTTTTTCAGCAACAATTTTATTGCTGTGCACTGCACTCCAGACATATTTTATATTTATTATAAATAATGAACAAACTCTGACTTTAAAAAGGAAACATACAGTACTATACTTACAATTACTAGAAATCATTTTTGATTTATGCAGTATTTCACACAGTACACAACTTATATTAGTTTCAGTTTCCTAATTCATTTCACTCATGTCATATCATTCTTCATTCTGGAAACCATCACCACCTATTTAGGAGATAAGCCAAGGATGCAGGAATTTTTCTTTACAACAGGCCTTATTATTTATCCTGCAGTAAATGCAATACTTCCTCTTACTGTCATTGCACACAATGGCCAGGGCCGCCCAGAGGATTCAGGGAGCCAGGGGTCTTCGGCGGCAGGGGGCCCCTGCCGCCAAAGACCCGGCACTTCGGCAGCGGGTCCCGGGGCGGAAGGACCCCCCGCTGCGGGTCTTCAGGGCACTTTGGCGGCGGGTCCCGCTTCGTCCACATATCAAAGCACAAGGGACCTTCTAGTCTACTACATTTTAAACAAACAATCTTGAGTCAACGCAACTCCAAAAATGGAAATCT
The DNA here is from genome assembly GCF_011386835.1 of Chrysemys picta bellii. Lineage (NCBI taxonomy): Eukaryota > Metazoa > Chordata > Testudines > Emydidae > Chrysemys > Chrysemys picta. Next base: position 43,639,093 of record NC_088801.1, read on the forward strand.
ATGGAGACAGTTTCATGAAGGAATATCAATATGTATCACTAGAGGAAGAATGGAGTGTGTTTGGTCTGTAGCTATATTATAGAAATCCTAGAATATCAGGGTTGGAAGGGACCTCAGGAGGTCATCTAGTCCAACCCCCTGCTCAAAGCCGGACCAATTCCCAACTAAATCATCCCAGCCAGGGCTTTGTCAAGCCTGACATTAAAAACCTCTATGGAAGGAGATTCCACCACCTCCCTAGGTAACCCATTCCAGTGCTTCACCACCCTCCTAGTGAAAAAGTTTTTCCTAATATCCAACCTAAACCTCCCCAACCGCAACTTGAGACCATTACTCCTTGTTCTGTCATCAGGTACCACTGAGAACAGTCTAGATCCATCCTCTTTGGAACTCCCTTTCAGGTAGTTGAAAGCAGCTATCAAATCCCCCCTCATTCTTCTCTTCTGCAGACTAAACAATCCCAGTTCCCTCAGCCTCTCCTCATAAGTCATGTGCTCCATCCCCTAATCAGTTTTGTTGCCCTCCGCTGGACTCTTTCCAATTTTTCCACATCTTTCTTGTAGTGTGGGGCCCAAAACTGGACACAGTACTCCAGATGAGGCCTCACCAATGTCTAATAGAGGGGAACGATCACGGCCCTCGATTTGCTGGCAATGCCCCTACTTATACAGCCCAAAATGCCATTAGCCTTCTTGGCAACAAGGGCACACTGTTGACTCATATCCAGCTTCTCATCCACTGTAACTCCTAGGTCCTTTTCTGCAGAACTGCTTCCTAGCCATTCGGTCCCTAGTCTGTAACAGTGCAATAATATATGGATATCTACCTATCTCATAGAACTGGAAAGGACCCTGAAAGGTCATTGAGTCCAGCCCCCTGTCTTCACTAGCAGGACCAAGTACTGATTTTGCCCCAGATCCCTAAGTGGCCCCCTCAAGGATTGAACTCACAACCCTGGGTTTAGCAGGCCAATGCTCAAACCACTGAGCTATCCCTTCCCCCCCCTTGAATCACAAACAATGACTTTTTCTTCCTCTAGCCTTAAAATATTGTATATTTATATCTGCTTTTTGTTGTACTACAAAACTACACATCTTGCCTAACAAGCAGGAACCTTTTTGTTAACCTTTTCAGGGTTCACTCCCTCTCTAAGGCCTTGTCTACACTAGGAAATTGTTCCTAAAATTTCCCACCACTGCTATCACTAGTGCAGCTCCACTAGTGAGAACTCTAGTGTGGACAAAATCCTGGTGGCCAGTGGCATTTTGAGCAATGTCCTGAAGACTTGCTCAGTTGGGTTACAGGATGCTTAAAACACTAGCCACCTAGAATCCTGTCCACCACCTAGAATACACTTAGAATCCTAGAATACTAGTGCTCCCATCAGTAGCACTGAACCAATGATAGCAGTACTGGGAAATCTTAGCAAACAGTGACTAGCATAAACATAGCCATAGGATCATGCCAAAAAGACAAAATGTACTATAAGATAAAAAGATCATTAATAATAAATGCCCTCCAAATTAATATGGCTATTTAAAGCAACTATTCTGATTAAATTTAAATACCGGAAGTCTAAGCAAATTTGTGTTATCCAAAAACTATTCATATTTCTGTTAAGTTCTTGGCATCTAAAGCGCTGAAATATTTTTGTTAATTTTGTATCAGTAATTATGGGTAATCATATTTTCTGGACTCACAGGTTAACATAATGAGACAATGTACCATCAACTGTGGTGATGATGCCAGACATAAAAAAAAAAAATAGCATTTGATTTTTTGTTCCTACATCAAGTCTTTATGAAGTAAATGAAAGATCATATACACGAACTCTGGTTTTCTTGAAAAATGCTAATGATAATAGTAGAACACTAGGCCTTGACCTCATGAAATAAGAAACAGTTAGCATTGAGCTCATTGCTGCTGTGGGGATACAATTATATTCACTTCATCACAAGGTTGGGGAGAGCAACACTTTGTTATTAGTTCTACCTAGACATTTATGGAAGAGTTGAGAAAACAGATTCTCAATTAGATTGTTGAAGCAAGATACAAACTGATCATCTTACAATATGAATACATCCAAAACTTACAACAAATACATGAGAAACAAAGGTAGGTAGTAGGTTATCTCAATGTGATCTTTATTACCACAGAGAAAAAGTTAATTCATTATTAATAAGGTGGGTAACTCTCACAAAATAGGAGAATTGATCCTTAATAGTGGAAAGATTCTCTCGAGTTACCAGGGAAATGAAGCACACAAAATAAATAATCTTACTTTTTCATCGTCGTCAGTAAAAGGAGCACCTCCAGGAGTTTTATTTATTGCTTGGGCAACACCAATAATCTCTCCATCGTTGTTTCTTATGGGCATGCACAACAATGACTTTGTCTTGTATCCAGTCAGTTTGTCAATCTCATCATTAAAGCGACGATCCTACACAAGGAAATAAAGGAAGTATTAACATGTGCATCTTACTTTTCTGAGTTTTCTTCAAGGAGAGAAGTTCACTGAACATCTTCACTCAATGTCTTTTTTTAACAGTGACATTATATTGGTACCTTATTCCCTACCTATTACCATAGCATACCTAATCTTTGTTTTCCATAATTAATATAGTGCAAAAGAGAAGTTTTCTTATAAGGCTGTTCCAAGTACTGGGTATAATACACCCTTGTGCAGAGGGTCAGTGCGAAACCTATGCATCACTTAAGCACTCAAAATAGGATACAGGGTTGTAACAGTAGAGCAGAGATGTGCCTTTGAGACGGAAGCCAGAAGCATCATGTCTTTCTATTCCAACATCCCCTTATATTCTTTCTCTCTCGCTCATTTGCCCTTGCTTCAGGATGAATTACCTCTCTTTTATCTCCCAATACAAAATGGAGCTGTTGTCTTCTTCCTGCTCCTCCTCTTCTGAAGAAGAGGGTGTTCTGACTCTCTCCCTCTGCCTCAGCAGCTTCCACCATTCTGCGTTCATTTTCCTCAGTGATCCCCAACGTGCTTAAGAATTGGGTACTCGTGTGATTCACTCACTCTGCCTTCCATAGGATCAGGCCCTGAATATTTTTCTCTTAATCTCATTAATTTATAGTAAACTTATCATAATTGTTATATGTAACCATATCAGGTAAAAAATGTCAGACAGAAATGCCATTTTTAAGTTGCCCCTTAAGCTTCTGTTTGCAGCTTGCCATATTCAAACAGCATTATGAGTTATGAAACAGAGACCATCTGAACAGAACAGTTGTTCAACAATGTAAGATTAGCTACCAATATTTTCAAAGTGGTGCATAGGGCTTTAGCCACAATTAATGCCCAACCAAATCCCTCTGCAGCACACAGAAAATGTAGGGGCAAATACCTTGTTCACCTGAATGGTCCTAAAATACAATATCCATTAATTGGCTTCCTTTTCCCTTTAATTTGTAGAGTTCCAAGGGGTATGTTTTCAGTGTAGAGTGCAGGGATTTCACAGCACAACTCTCATTAATGTTAATGGGAGCAGTGTGACTGAATCTTTACAATGAAAATGCACCCCTAAGCATTGCATGCAACTAGTAATTATTTATTCAAGCAATTTGCAAAATTAATTTCTTGCCATTTTGTTTATTTTTACTTTATGCAGATCAGGTATTCTGTCTTACATTTATATAAAGCAGGTATTTATTCATATTAAAATGGGAGTGGAGAATGTATTTTTAGTATTAAATCACACTCTCATCAATCCACTGACATTTAGTTTTTATACCCTAGAATTTCATTAACTTGTTATTGAATGCTTGTATATAATTTCCAGATCATAAAGTGAATAAAATTAATAAGATTCCCAGAGGAAATCATATAAAATGTGTACTTTCTCTGAGAAATTTGGATAATGTATTTAATGCTTACCTGAACCTACATTATGAACAGAAGGGACCTCTCAAAACAGGATGATAGAAATCAACATATGACTTATTTTTAAATCCAAGTAACACAGGAATTCAAGTAACAAGCAGCATACTAAACAATAAATATACCAAAATCAAAATGCTAAAATTTCATCTATGCCAAAATATTTAAGTATTTTTGTACTATTAATTTTTTACCTAAGCTAAGCATGTTCACTAATCCTCATTAAAGAAGGATGTACATGAGAGCTAAAATTTGTCACTTCAGAGCACTGGAAGAAGACTTCAACTTTCAAGATTGAAATTTCAAATAATTCAATAGAGACTAAATTGTTTTTATGGCTAACGATTTGTTGTTCTTCTACAAGGAAGAACTGCTCTGTTTGTTCCCATTCCAGGTGGGATCAGAATGGTGAACACACAGTACTATCGCCAAGAGGCATTCAGATACACCAGTGATGTGTATGGTACAAATACTTGGACATATAAAAAAAATTAACAGACACAAAGTGCACATCCACAGTACCTCACTCACTACAGGGATGTAACAACTGTGAATCAAATATAATTAGGAAGAAGATATTAAGGGTCTATAAACCAACTAAAGTTTAATCTTCATTACAAAGTAATTTAATCACTGTACAGAACATTCTTTCTGAAGGAGTTATCTGATGAAGATAAGATCTAATTAATAGTGCTAGGCAGTGTATGTATGCTGGACCATGTGGGTATTTCACTAATAGCCTGTGCATTGTTTTTCTTCCCCAAAGATCCAAGTTGCTAATTTTGGCCCAAATCATCTTTAGTTTTTTTTTTTTTTTTTTTTTTTCACATTACATTTGATACATACAATTAAGGAAGTTTTGGCATATTACATGAGATCTAATATTCAGAATGGGATTAAAGGGATCTGTAATACAGCATCAAATGTTTCTAGAGAGCAGAGATTTAAACATATTTAGACTTTTCCATGTGGGATTCACAGTGCATTTTCAGATTGTAACTTCTGCAGAGCTGCACCTTGACTTCTGATTTCTCCTTTAATGGGCCAAATACATTCTGGCACTACATAAGGAATAATAAAAAAGCTATAGATCTGAATTATCTAGTACATTTAACAATATTTCTGGTCTCATATGACAAAAAGATTAATTCACTGATAATCATACTAATGTAAAATGTTTGTACTAAAAGACCTCATGCTCCACTGTATTTCACACTTACAAGTGAGTAGTGTAAATTCCTTTCCTTTATGGAAAAGCTAAATTCAAGCTGCAAGAAATTCATCCAGGTGCAGAAGACCCTGTGACTGGGTGTATCAATCCCTCATTGGCAACACAGGGATTAACAAACTGTTGTGGGCCCAAGAGGCCACGCCCCCTTTCTCTTGCTGGACATGCTCCTGGTGGACAGTGCATATACAAAGGAAGCAGTTCAGTTCAGTCTGGACTGGCTGAGGAGGAGACTGGACATGCCACCTGCAGGCGCCTACAGAGGAGCTGCCGAGAAACTCCAGACTGCCAAGGCAGAGTATCCTGACTACGCTGCAGAGAACCAATTGACTGCAGGGATTGAAGGGGACGCCAGGTCACTGCCAGCAGAGGAGATTGTTGTGTATTTGGAAGTCGTGGTAATAGAACCTTGTTGTTACTATGGCAACTGAGTTAGATTATAAGGGAATAGCCCAGCCAGGTTTTGGCTGGTTTGGTTAGTTCAGTGTGTGGCAATAAACGGCTGCTTTTAAGTTTACAGCTCTCTGTCTCAAGTGATTTCTTCCTAAAACTGCTAACCCAAGCAGGGCTGGCTCCAGCTTTTTTGCCGCCCCAAGCAGCGAAGGGGGGGGGGGGAAACAAAGGGGGGGAAAAAAACAAAAAAACCGCGATCGGCGGTTGCTCTCCCGCACCGCTTCATTCTTCGGCAGCAATTCGGTGGCTGGTCCTTCCCTCCGAGAGGGACTGAGGGACCCGCCACCGAAGACCCAGACATGCCACCCCCTTCTATTGGGCTGCCCCAAGCACCAGCTTGCTGCACTGGTGCCTGTAGCCGGCCCTGGCCCCAAGGATATGACAAAGTGGTGACGAGGATGGGATTCCTATGCTGCCCCAGCAACAGAAGGAAGTAGAAGTACAAAAAAAAAAAAAAAAAAAAAAAAAACCTTTTTGCTGTTGGAAGGGGATGAGAACTGGCTTGTTTGCACTGATTGTGCAAACTGAAACTAAAACCATGGCTATACTTACAGGGCCACTGGAACCTTTTGAGGAGACTATAGTGCAATGGCACGTATATACTAAGCATTTTGAGCTTTTTGTTATTGCAAATGACATTACAGAAGAGAAGAAGGTGCCAATATTCTTAAGTGTTGTAGGGGCTAAGACCTACTCCCTGCTACGCAGCTGATTGCACCCTGTTAAGCCTGAGACCAAATTTTACAATGACATTTTGGAAATCCTGGGGATCCATTTTTCTCCAAAACCACTGGTAAATGCTGAAAGATATAGGTTCCACAAGAGAGACCAAAAAGAAGATGAAACCGTTGTACAATTTGTAGCAACTTTGAAAAGGCTTGCGGAACACTCTGAATTTAATGAGATATTAAATGACACAAGAACCTACCCACAAAACTGTGTGGAGTCAGGAATGTTACCGCTGTGGGAAGCTGGGTCACCATGCATCAGAATGCTGGTGTAAGGATCTGGTGTGTCGACACTGTGGCAAAAAGGGACACATCGAGTGTTCCTGTAAGCAAAAGAAAAAGAGGCCTGTGGTTTGGCCGACGAAAAAGGGAAACCTGCATACCCTAGAGCAGACCCAGGATGACCAAGGAGACACCTCATCGCATGAAGAAGTGCCACTGCACGTTTTGTCTTTGGCAGTGGGCTCACATGAATACTGGGTAACCCCATTGTTGGACGGCAAACCTATATGCATGGAATTGGACACCGGTGTAGCCGTCTCACTGGTCTCCGAGACTGTGTATAAAGAAAAGCTACAGCATCTTCCACTTAAGGCAACAAAAACTGTTCTGAAGACTTATACAGGAGAAGCTGTGCCCATGTTGGCACTATTGATGTTAAGGTAGAGCTCAGTGGACAGGCTGCTAAATTGCCACTGTTTGTGGTGAAAGGTAATTACCCAGCCTTAATCGGTAGGTCTTGGCTTAGGAAGATTCAGCTGAACTGGGCAGAAGTACACCGAATGACTAAAGAAGAAACCGGTCTGACCGCTATACTAAGGAAACATGCTGCTGTTTTTGGAGAGGATCTGGGAAGTATGAAGGGAATCACTGTGACATTGAACATTAAACCTGACAGTCAGCCAAAATATCTGAAAGCCAGAACTGTGCCATATGCCATCATGCCGAAAGTTGAAGCGTACCTGGAGCGCCACAAATGGAGTCCTAATACCAGTTACCCATAGCCCATGGGCAACTCCCATCATTCCAATAGTGAAGAAAGATGGCTCCCTCTGAATTTGTGGTGATTTTAAAGTCCCTGTCAACCTGGTGTTGTGTGCAGAGCAATACCCACTTCCCCACATTGATGACCTCTCTGCGGGCCTGGCTGGGGGACAAAAGTTCAGTAAGATTGATCTGAGTCAAGTGTATTTACAGTGTGAATTCTTCCAGCCCTCTGTTGAATATTTGGGACACATCATTGATGCTACAGGTCTTTGTAAGGCCCCTGCAAAAGTTAAGGTTATTGTGGAGGTTCCCCCTCCTCGAAATGTTGGCTAGCTTCGCTTGTTTCTAGGACTATTGAACTATTATGGAAAGTTCATCTCACAGTTAGCCACACTGCTAAAACCACTTCACGAACTCCTTGGGCAGAACAAGACCTGGAAGTGGACTGAAGTCTGTGATGTTGCATTTAACAAAGCTAAGGGTGCATTGCTAAATTCTGAAGTTCTGACACACTTTGATCCATCCTTACCCCTACAGTTGGCCTGCAATACCTCCCCTTATGGAGTGGGAGTGGTTGTGTCACACATTATGCCTTCGGGAGAAGAGAGACCTATTGCTTTTGCTTCACGCACTCTAAGCAAAGCAGAAACTAACTATGCCCAAATTGAATGTGAGGCATTGGGAATAGTTTTCGGAATTCGGAAGTTTCATTAGTACCTGTTCAGATGGAAGTTTACTCTTCTCACCAACCATCTACCTCTGACTTCAATTTTGGACCCCACACAGGCATTCCCCCATTAGCTGCTAGTCGTATGCAACGTTGGGCATTGTTGCTTTCAGCGCACGCATATAAAACCAAATATCAGAAATCCACTCTGCACGGCAATGTGGATGGTCTCTTAAGGTTGCCTTTGCCAGTCAAACATCAAGATATTGCCCAGAAGGAAATCTTTTACGTTGAAGAGGTAGAGAATACACCCATCACCGCTACTCAGGTAAAGAAGGCAACTCGTGTTGACCCAGTATTGTCCCAAGTTATGGACCTGGTGATGCATGGAACTTCTCTACTAATCTGTCTGGTCTCACCCGACCTGGTTACCTACATGTCCAGGAGGATGGAGTTATCGATCCAATCTGGTTGTTTGTTGTGGGGGAGACGTGTCATTATCCCACCACCGAGATCACAGATGTTAGAACAGCTACATTCCGGTCACTGTGGAATAGTGTGCATGAAGGAAATTGCACAACGCTATTTTTGGTGGCCTGGATTGGACAGTGCTATTGAAGAGAAGGCAAGAGCTTGTATGTCATGTCAGGGTGTAAGGAATACACCCCAGTGGACACCCCTACAACCATGGGACTGGCCTGAAAACCCATGGCAACATATTCACGTTGACTTTGCTGGCCCCCTTGAAGAAAGCATGTTCTTGGTGGGGTAGATGCCCATTCTAAATGGCCAGAAGTCTCTACAGTGCAGTCCACTACTGCAGAGAATACTATCCAACAACTATGGGGACTCTTTAGTCGTTTCAGTCTGCTGGAACAACTTGTGAGTGACAACAGACTGCAGTTCGTCTCCCAGGAGTTTCAAAATTTTACGAAGGCAAATGGGATACACCACATCACTTCATCACGATATCATCCATCCACCAATGGATTAGCTGAAAGATTTGTGCAGACAATGAAACAAGCTTTGAAATCAGCAAGGGGACAATTATCCATTCAAAAGCGTCTGGACACCTTCTTACTATCCTACAGAAACACACCTCATGCTACGACCAAGGCATCCCCGGCCTTTCTAATGATGGGACAACAGCTGTGCACTTGCTTTGATCTGCTGAAACCTCTGAACCCCGACAAATTGTGCAACATCAGCAGCAAGATCAAGTCATCAGGCGTGCACCCAGAGCAAAAGACCAAACCTTTAGCCCGGGACAGCCAGTTTTGGCTTGGAATTATACTTCTGGAGCTAAATGGGTCCCTGCCACTGTCATCGCTCAAACCGGACCTGTTTCCTACACAGTCCCCACTGCAGAGAGTCTCACCTGGCAGCGACATGTAGATCAGCTGTTGCCAGGTCATACCAGTCCTCAGGACACATCTTCAGTTGAGTTGCCTGACTTCACCGCTTCCGGCGAGACCCCGAATCAAGAATCACCTGTTCCTGATTGTCCCCCTCCATTACTGCCGGCGGCTGAGATACCCCCCCTGCCCGGAATGAGTTGATACCAAATCCCCACCCATTCACGCTACGAACCCTGAGCCCATTGTCAGGCCTGCACCCAAGAAACTTTTGGGTGCAACAACACCAGAAATCCACCATAATCCACCTAGAGACAGAAGGCCTCCTCAATGGCTGGATCTTTAGCTAGGGCAAACCCACGGTTACGGGGCAAAATAATCCTCAGGGTTTAGCCAGGAACGGAGGAAGTCTACCCTCCTTCTCTAGTTTAGTGTTAGTTTTATTTAGGGGATGTTCTTATTAAGGGGAGAGGAATATGTTGTGTATTTGGATGTCGTGGTAATAGAACCTTGTTATTGCTATGGCAGCTTAGTTAGATTATTAGGGGATAACCCAGCCAGTTTTTGCTGGTTTGGTTAGTTTAGTGTGTGGCAATAAATGGCTGCTTTTAAGGTTTACAACTCTCTGTCTCTCAAGTGATTTCTTCCTAAAACTGCTGCCCCAATGATACGACAGAGATGCCCAAGGTGGGCCTAAGGGTAGGAAGCGACCCAGGTGATGAGTTTTGGGGACATGAAGACCTGAATCCTGCATCAGGGTAATTTTGGTTTCATAGAGTGCTGGGTCAGAACCCAGTGGAGTAGGGTGGACCCAAGTTCCCCTATCCTCCCCACACTTGCCGCTAAGCATAGCTGCCCAGAGAGAGGGCGGACCTATGGTACTCTTGCTGCTAGGCATTGCTGCCACCAGGGAGAGGACAGTGTTTTGGATTTGTGTTACTAGGCATCTTGGACTCTTACTGCTAGGTGCCACAGCTGCCACAGTGGGCAGCCCCCTCAGACTCCTGGCTGCCCCCATTGACAGATCCACACAAGGTCCTCCATGTCATCTTATGTCTTGAGGTAGGGCTGAGCAGGGGGAGCTGTGGCCAGAACGGCCACATCAGGTATATATGCGCTCCCTGAATACTGTGGATAAGGGGTCTGTGTCAGTCCTGCACAGGTGATTGCAGAAAGTTGTGTAGTTGCAACGTTATGGTCCTAACTCCCCCATAAATGGCATGGGGACTATGTGAAGTAGTAGTCCTAGAAGAGGGTATGTCCCATGACCCGACCCCTGGGCAGTGGATTGATTCCTCCACATCCAACCATTGTGTACTCCGCCTGCATAAAGCCAGATCATTCCGATTTTAAGCAAGGGAAATGAATTTCACACTTTTGGGATAAAAATAAAGTTGTCTCCTTGGTACTATTGTACTTTGATGAAAAATTGAGCTTTCATAGATGGAAGAATTTAAGAAATTGGAACTCTAATATAATTACTACCAGAAGTGATACTCTGATGGATAGAAACCAAAAAAATTTATATTCAAAGGTTTGTCATACCTGCAATACATTAAATCCTGCAGCACACTCAGTTCCCCACTTCAGCATCTTCAGGTCTCAGGTGGATTTATCAATTTGCACTGACCTCAAATAGTATTGTTTCCTGTTGGCTTGATACTCTTCACTGCATCTAAATCTAGAATTTTCCCAAATACTGCTGTTGTGCCTGAACTTTCAGGGAACTTTGCCACATATCCATGCCATGGTCTAAAAATTGTAAAACACAAGGTATTTTTTCTTGGCTGGATCAATTTACAGCAGTCTCTAATTTAGTCCATACACTGGGGTAGATTCTCAATGGAGATTTATTTCTTGCTGACAGAAGAACTGTGTTCACCTAATCAGGATATTCCTTTGTAGAAGGGGGCTCTTGGGAGCTCCCAGGAGACTCTTGTTAAAACTCTGCTACCAAACTAAAGGGAAGGTTGACATTTTCTTACTTCTGATGAAGCTCTGTCTCGCTATCTCCCCCTGTACTGTTAAATCATTCCTAACAGAGTTGACAATGCTAGAGCTCATAAAAGTATTTCTGAAAAGCAACTATTTTGCCTTTTGCATGAACCAGGTTGCACCAAATGGCAGGAACTTAAAAAAAAGACACATTCTGAGGGTGTCCCCCTTCACGACCCAATGTCACTACACAGTTTTTACTCCCACTGCCCACATCAAATTACACAAACAAATTACACTGCTATGACATCAATACACTCAAGATATTTTTCAGGTTTAAGTTACAAAGATTTCCAGCAAAATGTACCTTCCCTTCTTTTGTCATACTTATAAGAATTTTGGGGGGGGGGGGTGAGGGGGAAGGAGAATAGGTCATTTTTGTGGGACCCTAATGTTAAAATACTGGCAGAACATCACTGTTATTGCTTCAGAGATGACCATTCCAAAGACATCCTGTCAGATTCAAATGATAGACTTGGTGGAATATTGGACCCTCTCACTAAAGTCTATTTTCAACTCCAGGTGGGAATGGATATTAATGGTGGCTGATTTTACAGGCTGAAAGACTGGGGAAGAGTCTTCCAGGTTGTAATAAATGGCACCATTATTATTGTTAAAATAGGTGGATACAGCTCATGTGAGGGCAGAAGGGCAATCCCTCCCCCAATTCTTCCCAATCTCCATTGTGAGACTGTACTGGTACAATATAAGCTTCCCTTTCCCCCTCGGACCCATTTCAGTTTTCACATACTCTGACAGGGTTAGCATCCAGCCCTCTTGGCAACCCTCTCCCATCTTAGCTGCATGAGCCACAGTTCCTCATTAAGAAATGACTCGCTGGCTGTGTGCAGCAGCTATAATACATGCTGTGTGGCTGAACTCAAAATGGCAGAAAAACAGGAAAAAAAAATTCTACAACAAACTGCAATGCAAATGTAAAAACAGGAGGGTGGTTTTTCTTTCTGCATTAAATTACCTATGGGGCACTGTTAGTGTTGCAAAACCTTAAACCGAGAACGGGATCTTGCCATTCCATAAGACTCCTCACCATATACAGACACATTCTCTCTGTGTATTGGTAACTGAATGAAGACGTTTCTCTCAGTACATTGTTAAAAGAAGGACTCCCATAACTGCTACACTGTCGGGATTTTCACTTCGATTTTTTTAGGTTCCTCTGCCTTTGAATGTGTGGCTAGTAGCCACTCGATGACTGTTACTGTACATATGCTCAGAAAAATCTTTTAAAGATGCACTGAATATAGTCTCACAATTAATGGAAATATTTATAATAAAATTTACACAAATATTATCAGAATATAAAAGGGGAGCTGACAGCGACCCCAATGTTTAGGTTGATTAACAATTTCCATGATAAAAGATTCTTGTGATCTATTTTATATAAATAAAATGAAACAACTGAGAGCAAAATCAGCAGCTTAGCTGAGGAGAACTTTGAATAAAGAATGACCAAAATCAATGCCAGAAACCTTGGGGTTATTTTAAAGTGGACGTTTAAATGAGTATTGCCTATTGGAAGAAGCCCTGAGTGTTGATTACACTATCTTCCCAAAACAAATGGACCCATTACCACTGCTATTGAACTACCAAGTAAAAGCAGGACTTTCAGGAAACTTAGTCAATAGATATATCCATAACTGGGAAGGGGTCTTGTCTGTGGGTAGGTCTACACTTACCTCCGGGTCCGGCGGTAAGCAATCGATCTTCTGGGATCGATTTATCGTGTCTTGTCTAGACGCGATAAATCGATCCCGGAAGTGCTCGCCATCGACGCCGGTATTCCAGCTCGGCGAGAGGAGTACGCGGCATCGACGGGGGAGCCTGCCTGCCGCGTCTGGACCCGCGGTAAGTTCAAACTAAGGTACTTCGAATTCAGCTACGTTATTAACGTAGCTGAATTTGCGTACCTTAGTTCGAAGTGGGGGGTTAGTGTGGACCAGGCCTGTGACTGAAAACTTTGACTGCACCCAGGCTTCCTATGCGCAACAATGAAAGACTGGTGGACATGTACTGAAATTAATATTCCTCTAGAAATACAAGTTGGCATGTATTTCTGCTTTAGTTGGTACAATGAACAATATTTAATTTAGTTTGTTCAGTATTTAATCTTTATGATTTAAAGTAAAATTGTCTAAACATTTGATTGTGATGGTAAAGAGGAAATTCACAAAACACTGTTAATGATATTGTGACAGTGTAAGGCAGATGTGGGCAAACTACGGCCCGCGGGCCACATCCAGACCGCGGGACCGTTCTGCCCGGCCCCTGAGCTCCCGGCCGGGGAGCCTAGTCCTCAGCCTCTCGCCCGCTGTCTCCCCTCCCCCACAGTCATGCCGCTGCGTGGGCCGCCGCTCCCGCTGGGCAGCGTGGGAAGCGCAACTGGCTCTGGCCGGGTGTCGCAGCTGCGAGCTCCTGCTGCTGGTAAGGGGGTAGGGAGCGGGGGGTCCTGGGAGGCAGTCAGGGAGGAGGGGGTGGAGGTTCTGGGGGGGCAGTCAGGGGATGGGGAACAGGGAGGGTTGGGAGTGGGAGTCCCGGGGGGAAGGGGGCCTGTCAGGGGGCGGGGATGTGGATAGGGGTCAGGAGGGCAGTTAGGGGACAGGGAGGATGGGATCCCGGGGGGCAGTTAGGGGTGGCGGGTCCCAGGAGGGGGTGGTCAGGGGACGAGGAGCAGAGGGCAGTTGGATAGGGGGTGTGAGTCCCAGGGGGGCTGTCAGGGGGTGTGGCTAGGGGTAGGGGCAGTCAGGGGACAGGGAGCAGGGGGGTTGGATGGGGGAAGGGGTTCCAGGAGGGGGTGGTCAGGGGACAAGGAGCAGGGGGGTTGGGAGTTCTGAGGGGGGCAGTCAGGAGGCAGGAAGTGGGAGGGGGCGGATAGGGGGCAGAGGCCAGGCTGTTTGGGGAGGCACAACTTTCCCTACCCGGCCCTCCATACAGTTGCAGAACCCTGATGTGGCCTTCGGACCAAAAAGTTTGCCCACCCCTGGTGTAAGGGGACAGGGAATCATCTTGAGGGAAAAGGCATTGAAACTGGGAAGAGTTGGCACAGGCTGGGGCCTAGGAAATTTTGGACTTGCCTGAGAGGTAAAAGAATTTATGGGGAAATGGAACTAAAGACTTTGGGTACTGCTAATGATAAATTAAATACCAATATGCCCCTTTTGTAAGTATTCCTACATTCTCTCTGGTGTCCCCTTCCTTCCTCATCATTTCTGTGGTGGTCAGGTCACCCTGGCACATCAGACAATGGGCTGGTGATATTTCGAGCTGTAGGACTTGGAGATTAGCTAGAAACTCAAGTCACTTTAGTGATCATCTGTCAAACTGGCTGGTGGCTGGTGATAATCCATTGGTTCACAGCTATTATTATGAAAGGTGACACTGACCAATCATTCTTATTTATTAGTATGATTTAGCACCTTTGTGAATTTAGCTCTAAACTGGAGTTTTTGATACAAGGATTTTTTTGAATATTCATAGATGTAAACATAAATATCACTTCTTATTAAAAAGGCTTATTTTAAATCATGCTTTCCTGTTGCATGTGGCAGTTAGTATGTTAATACTGTAGTGCTTACAGAAACAGAACATTGTAGTCTTTTCAGAAGAGTAACATGAAGAAAATAATGCCTTGTAATTTAACGCTCAACCAGTTTAATGAGTTAAACATATATTTGGCTGTTTTTAATGCCTCATCAAGCATCTTTTATCTGTCAAAGTAGGGATCATAATACTGACTATCACTTACATTTCTAAATCACTGTGATTTGTCGCAATCAATGTATCTGGGGTTTGTTTGTTTTTTAATGCTGTAACTTAATTAGGAGTTGTTGTTCTTCCTGGGGCTTTATTTGTGCCTCAGGAGTGTACTGCACATCCTTTTGTTTCTAGAAAGAGTGGTTACTAAACTGTAATCATTGATAAAGCAATGAGATTCCCTTGAGTTACTTGTCTGACAATTTCTTTAACAGAGCTAATATAGATAGATAGATAGATGGCTTTTAATAATGGCACCAATGGCCCAGTCCTGCATGGTGTTGAAAGCAACCTGCAAACTGCTGAGCACCCTCACAATGACTTCAATAGGAGTTGAGAGCCCTCAGTCTGCTAGTAAGGGGCACTCTGCACTATGTAAGATCATTCCTATAAACAGGGTTGTCTTCTGTCTTAACTCATGTAATAAAATGGAATTCAGTGCAACTATCGCAGAGGAGGTTTTACCAATTCAGAAAATGAAATACCCCAACGACATTATTTCATCAGGTAACTGCAACTATTTCTTTATTACATCTGAATTATTATCCAGAATTTATTATTATTGAAATTCTAATAATATGCTTTGCATTATTGAAGAGACAAAATAAACACACTCCCTGCCCCAAGGATCTTAGTCTAAAGCAAAACAGAATAGACAGGGTATGCTGGAATGACTGGGAATCTTTATTTTACTAATAATATTATTGTTTATTCACGACTTGTGGGCATCATGAAAGAAATGAACTTTAAGGAAGGATAAGAATTAAAACAGGGTGGTAGCTTGACAGGCCAGAATAGGGAGAGCTTTTAGGTATAGGGGTAGCCTCAAGGAAAAGGCATAGACAGCTCCAAGACAAACAGATGAATGGGCCAAATATTAAGAAAAATTATCTGTGCTTACCTCAATTTCCTTTCCTTGATTAATAAGGTCTACATGTCCATTAAAAGGGATACTTCAGGCTGCTTGCAGTTTGGGGGCAGAATCAGACCTGTCAATCACTGAGCAACAGGAAAATACCCCACCTCCTTAAATTCCCTCCCATTAGAATAGAATTATCTTGGTAAATGAATCTATTTTCCTAAATTACAGGATGTGTTAATGATACTTTGAAGAAAAAGCACAATTTCTTCTGCTGCAAAGCATGGGACACTTCCCCTAATGAAGCAAATACCTCAATATTTGTATCTATTTCCATCTCTATTCTGGATTATCTGTTTGTCTGAAGAGAGAGATGTGTGGACCTTAGTACTAATCAAAAAAAGGAAATTTTTAGGTTCAATACTAGGTTAATCAGGTCTGAGAGCCATAGTCTCTTCAGCCAGAAAGGCATAAACAGTATCACTGCTGCTCTCATCTTTCTATCCTTTGCATAGTCCTGGGGAGCAGTGGAAAAAATGGGAAGGCATGCAACAAAGACCTTGCCCAGCTTTGCAAGAGACCATCCATCACTTTGCATTCCAGATCCTGAAACATGGAGAGGCCACAGGACACTTTACTGCTGTTTCCAGATGCAAAGAGGTCAATCACCAGCCCACCAAATTGACTTACAATGGCTGAGGAAATTTCTAAGTGCAGGCTCCACTCTATTTACTTCAACTTCTGCTATTTTAGTTTTGATGTTCATCTGCCCCTGTTGGCAGTGCACATAGAGATAGTCTTCTTTCTAGTTAGACCACTTTCCTTTTTTTCCCTCTCTGGGGTTGGGTTGATTGTGCTCTTCCTAGTTTATTTCTGAAACCTGGATCAGACATATTTGACTCATGACTTCAACAAGTTTGTCCATGGAAGTAACCATGCTGCAGGATCTCAATAAATCCTAGTATTCCAGCCAGTGGATACTGGGCTAACAGTACCCAATGGAAATCACTGGACACAGTAGTGACACTGCCAGTGCCAGAGAGTACAGTAAGGGGGTCTTTGGACACCGCTCTCTCCGACTCTTGCCACCTCTGTAATAGCCTCCCAGGAGTCTCTACTCATATCTGAGGTGAGGCCTCCAGGGGAATAAAAGACCCATGTGGATCCAAGAAGCCTGAGCCCCAGGAATGGAAGAGAGACAGAGTATGTCTGCACTGCATTCAGAGGTATGACTCTGCAGCACATTACAGATATACCCAAGCTAGCTTTGATCTAGCATGCATGAATAACAATAGCAGTGAAGCCATGGCAGCATAGGCTAGCTGCTTGAGTACATAGCCAAGGTGGCAGGAGGGGTTGCACAGCCTGTGCTGCCCCAACTGCACTGCTATTGTTCAAGCTTGATAGATCAAAGATAGCTTAAATATGTCTATGTGTACTGCAGTTACACCTCTGACTGAGGTGTTAAGACATACCTTGAGACTGGCTGTTGCCAGAGATGCAGCAGGAGAAAGGGAAACCTTCAGACCCACTCCAGCCTTATTACTTCTCCTACCACCTGATGTTGTCAGACTTCCCCCCACTTGTGCTGAGGAAGGGCTTTTGAGGGAGAGGTGCACAGTGACACTCTAATGGAAAATGGGGGTGGAGCAGGGAAGGCAGGCAAAGAGAAATTTAGTTCATTTAACTGGGAGCAGAGGGAGAAATGGTAACTGGAAAAAACAATAAATAAAACAGAACAAGTCAAAATGAAAATAAAGTTGAACTTAGTTTCTGAAATAATGGGGTGAGGAGGCAGATAAGAAATTGGTTTCAATGGGTTGTTAGGGAGAAAAGAGATTAAAGTAAACAAAATGATTTTTCAGTTGGTATTTATATTGCTGAAAGAAGACATTCACATGAGAGAGCTAAATAACCATGTGATCTTAATTATATTCACATCTTTCTGTCCCCATGTCTTTCCCTCTGATAGTTGCATCACCTATTGCATTATATCTAATTAGACTGCAAGCACTTGGGACAAGGACTGCCTTCCTACGTATTAGGACAGTGCCCTTGGGGCCCTGGTCTAGACTGGGGCCTTTAGATGCTACCAGAATACAAGGAATAATAGTATCCCAAAGCAAAAATTTGAGATTATTATCAATTTTAACCAAAAACCCAGTAAAAAATTAGGAAGTAACCAGCTGTGAAACATCTCTTCTTTTTGACAAACAAATTGTACTGACTGCATTTTCATTTAATAAAAATGGAGGGATTATGATGTATGATCCACCACTGACTTACTAACAAACTATGCCAAAAAGATGTCACTGTTTTAATCCCTTTTGGTATTGTGCAGTAAGAATTTCAGATGCAGGAGACCCATTCAAAATGCATTCACTAACACACTTAACAGTTGGAATTTCAAGACTGCCAACAAAAATATAATACATACAGTATATCAGTAACAGTCAATCTGGAGGACAAACCTCCTCTTGTCTGAAATTGTTTTATTGATTGTAAATTCCTCTTTGGGGAAATATTGCCCTGTAAAATGTGATGGTCAACCAGGGAAAGAAACAGACCTGAACAGACTTGATTCATCAATCCAAGTGCCAGTAGTTTAGCACTGGAGCAATTGCACTGCAGGCAATGTCCTCTCTGCCTAGCTAGTCACACTTACTGGGAATATAAAAATATTTCTAGGCAGGTGTGTGTTACCATACACAGAGCCAGATCAAGGCACGAGCATGTAATGCTTGTGTCAAGGACTCTGGTTCCTGGAATCAGGTGATTATATCAGATTCTCACTTTTTTTTTTAAAAATGGCTGCTAATTGTGCAGCCCTCATGACTGTAAAAATAACATTGATAATGGGACCACCCATCCAGATACATCCTTAACTGAGGTGATCCAATGTTCCTGCCCATCCTTTCGGATGCTCCCAATAGGAAGGAGGGCCCTACCGCTGCCCTGTTGGTCTGGAGTAGAGGGAGGGGGCCTGCCACCACTACTCCAAAGGTTGGACAGATCCACAGGGGACCCCATGTCCTAGTGTGTCTAGGATCCACCTGGACAGCCCTTGGATACACAAAAATCTGTTTGCAGAATCAGTCATGGGAGCTGTGAGGAATTTAAATGACATCTATACAAAAAAGCTGATCAATTTAGCGAAGTTGAGACTATGATGCTTCTCAAGAGTCATGACCATACTCCATATACTTATATTAACCAGTTTAATTTTCTCATTTTCTACTAAAAAATAAATCAGTTAGGATCCAATCCTACTCTCTCTGGTTCTCATTGATTTCAATGGCAGAACAAGCTAGCAATTAATTTCTTCATATATAATCTATTTTTAAATAACCCTATAGCCAATCACTCTGAAAAATGAAGTTTTCATTTAGAGGAGGCAATAAAATTATGTATAGTGATTACCACTGAAAAGAAGTGAAGCCACTAAAAAAATGTTTATAAGAACTCACACATCTATTTTGCATTTTCAATTAAATATTTTCCTCCCAAAATTATTATAACGTCCCAGTGATCCAATAGATGACACTGCAAGCTTTCAAAAATTCCTATGAAAGTAAGGGTTTTGCTCTGACTTTATCTAATTTAAACCTGCATAATAATTAAATAATAAAAAATATTTTTTTCTCACAGATATTTGTAGCAGGAGGGTCAGTATGATGAAGTGATGCCATATTCTGGTTTCTGGGCAAAGCCTTGCCAATTGTATTTGAATGTTGATCTCACATACGAGTACACAAGTCATATATTGTTTGACAGTAAGGGTAAAAAAAAAGGAAACGGGTTTTTTTATTGGGGAACAAAAGGTACACATTTTAGAGTCATAACAAAGCTAGTATCAAGACAGTATATAACAAAGGTGAACAAAGTGACTGTATAAGAAGCAAAAGGAGGAGTTGAAAGGATGGCTGTTCTTTTGCCTCTAGCTAGGGTGACCAGATGTCCCGATTTTATAGGGACAGTCCCGATTTTTGGGTCTTTTTCTTATATAGGCTCCTATTACCCTCCACCCCTGTCCCGATTTTTCACATTTGCTGTCTGGTCACCCTACCTCTAGCTGAATGGGAATATTTTAAGCTTTGAATCTTGACAATGTTCAACCCATATCACTCTCAATGGCATAGGTTATTAAGCCATCTTTCTTTCCCTAGACCATCTGGTAGCCATTTTAGCACTTTGTCTCAAAATAAGATCTGCCTTCATTACCACTTACTGTCATCAACAAAATGCTTTTGTTTTGCTTACTGAGCAGAACTCTAGCCTAGAACTGGTAATTCCAGAGTAGTTACTACTGGTTTCTACAGTCTGTGATTTGGCACTTTGGTGTTCAATAACTGTCCCTGTTTATGAGTAGGATCAGTATGACTTGGCCCAAAAATATAATCCCAAAGCAGGTCAACTAACAGCCACCTAATATAACAGGGGTGGCCAAACTGGCTCACGAGCCACATGCAGCTCTTTTGCCATTAAAGTGCAGATCACAGAGCCCCCTTTTCCACCTACCAGACTGGGGTGGGAAGAAGCTCAGGACCTCTGCCTTGCAGCGGGGTAGTGTGGTAGGGGCTTCTGCCCAGCAGGGAGGAGGATCTCAAGGCTTTTGCCCAGCAGGGCGCACCTGCCAGGGATCAGAGCTTCAGCAGGAGTGGCTCTCGAACTTCTGAAGATTGTCATATGTGGCTCAGAGGACCAGTAAATTTGGCCACCCCTGTAATATAATACACAATGAGCCCACTGCCTGAATATATTCCCAGCTATTACGTCTTAATGCTGATCTATAGGCTTTCTGTAAAAGAGGCTAAAGTATAAAGGCACATCTTAATGTGTTACATTTATGGGAACAGACTGAGTAGAAAAACAAGTGTACACAGACAAAAAGCTCCTATTCAAACTTACAGTTTGAGATTAAGAGTTACCTTATCCCACAAAACAGCAGAAAGCTAGCTGTAAGGCCATTATAGCAGAACTAAGGCACTCTTTAAAGTT